>NC_139569.1:8440094-9640094 GCF_965112155.1 Podarcis liolepis | reverse complement strand
GGCGTAGCGTGGTTTGCTGGTGCCCGGGGTGGGTGTGTGCATGTGCCAGAGGGACGGGGCATGGAGGGTGAATGGAGCCCACTGCGCCAGCCCGGTCCTTGCTGTCGATGCCACCAGAGTGATGCCAGCCCTGAGCTGCTTTGCTATGCTGGCATCTGATCTGAATAATCTGCAGGGCTGGCAGGGCAGTGTGAGCAGCACTCCAGAAAAATATGCCTAGGGCCATCATCCCCTCCCCCTCCCCACTACGACCCTGTCCAGGTTCAATGCCTGACATCTCTAGCTAGTCAGTGCACACAAACATGAGCTGGACAGGTCATTGGTCTGACTAAGGATAAGGCAGTTTCTCGTGTTCCTGAAAATAATGCACAAGCATGCATTTTCTTAGGGGGACTTTCTTGCCAAAGAATTGTGGGCATTAGGCAAGATTGCATAGGGAAATGAACATGAATATTCATGCAGTTTTTCATTTTTTTTTCTTTTCTTTTTGAAATCACCTACTGAGAGGGAGGAGGGGACGCGGGTGGCACTGTGGGTTAAACCACAGAGCCTAGGACTTGCCGATCAGAAGGTTGGCAGTTTGAATCCCCGCGATGGGGTGAGCTCCTGTTGCTCGGTCCCTGCTCCTGCCAACCTAGCAGTTCGAAAGCACGTCAAAGTGCAAGTAGATAAATAGGTACCGCTCCAGCAGGAAGGTAAACGGTGTTTCCGTGCACTGCTCTGGTTTCACTAGAAGCGGCTTAGTCATGCTAGCCACATGACCTGGAAGCTGTACGCCGGCTCCCTCGGCCGGTAAAGCGAGATGAGCACTGCAACCCCAGAGTCGGTCACAACTGGACCTAATGGTCAGGGGTCCCTTTACCTTTACTGAGAGGGAGATGGAGAGAACAAAATTTAAGGTAAGATTTAACATTAAGCCTTCTGCGGCTCAGGGCCCCAATACCTCAAAGACCATTTCTCCCCATATGAACTGACCCAGATCCTGTGATAAATTTATCAGGAGGAATTCATATTGAAATTCTGAATAATGTTCATGAAGGGTTTTGGGGTTTTTTTTAAAAAAAGAAAACAACCCAGTTCGCATTCAAATGATTATTTATATAATTTGCACTTTGCAAATTTGAAACAGTGTTCAGATCGAAACACAGCTGTCCTTTGAAATTTGCACTTCTCCTAATTTTTGCAGCGCAGTTCTCCAGAAGAGTCATGGGTATTCAAATGCACACGCTGCAGAAAATTGTGCATATAAATGCATGGTTTAGTGGAAACAACTTCCCAAAATGCATTATCAAAGAGGGTGGTGAGGCAGTTGCTTCGTAACAATGGGCACATTCAGAGAAGCCTGTGTTGAAACACGGATGAATTATTGCCAGGGCTTTAAAAGGGAACCTCTAGTTGCTGGAGAAATCAAGGTTGGGAAAACGAGAAAGCGAAAGAATCGAAACTGAGAGATCCTGCCATCTCTACCGAGACCCTAAACCCTCCGTCAGCTGGGGCACAGATGACAATCCTTTGCTCTTGAAGTTGACCACAGGCTTTTGAGTTTGCTTACTGACTCCCCTTTTCCAGGAAAAAGAAAGCTAACCAGGCTCCGTTTTGGGGTGTTCAAACCAGCCAAATTTCTTCTCCCCCTCCCCCTTCTCTCCAGCAATCTTACTCACCAAAGTTTTCGGAGCAAACGAAAGCTAAGAATTGCCAACGAAAAAACACTCAGAAACTGGACACTGCAAATGACTCAGGGGGAAGGCATTTCCCTTCTGCTACCTCTGGGTGAATTTGAATTATGGTGCTGGAGTACAATTATGGTGCTGGAGGGAGAATCTTGAGAGTCCCATGGACCGCAAGAAGATCAAACCTGTCCATTCTGAAGGAAGTCAGCCCTGAGCGCTCACTGGAAGGACAGATCCTGAAGCTGAGGCTCCAATACTTTGGCCACCTCATGAGAAGAGAAGACTCCCTGGAAAAGACCCTGATGTTGGGAAAGGTGGAGGGCACAAGGAGAAGGGGATGACAGAGGACGAGAAGGTTGGATAGTGTTCTCGAAGCTACCAGCATGAGTTTCAGCAAACTGCGGGAGGCAGTGGAAGACAGGAGTGCCTGGCGTGCTCTGGTCCAGGGGGTCACGAAGAGTCGGACACGACTAAACGACTAAACAACAACAACCTCTGGGTGAAGTCTGAGAGAGCTGGGCTCTTCCCCATCAAAATATGTGTCCTTGCACCCCTGGCCTTAACCACACTGCTAAGCTAGGTAGCAGGGTTGCTGCCCGCCACCCACTGCAGATCCAGGACAAATGGATCTGTAAGCCTCAATTGCAGAGCCTGGCTCTGGCACCATTTAATGTGTATTTATATCAGAGGTATGAAACCTGTGTCCCTCCAGGTGTCACTGAACTACAACTCCCACCACCCCAGATTATCAGCCATGCTGGCTGGAGGCTGATGGGAGTTGTAGTCCAGCAAGTTCTCAAAAGCCACAGTTTAGCATCCCCTCTAGTTTATGTTATTAGGGAAGTTTTTAATGTATTGCTTTTTTATTTTTATTCTCATTAATTCTGTTGGGAGCCGGCCAGAGTGGCTGGGGAAACCCAGCCAGATGGGCGGGGTATAAATAATAAATTATTGTTATTATTATATTATTATTATTATTATTAGAAGGTGGAAGGCCTTCTGTAGCCCAGTTATTACTAAACCTGATGCCTATGCAGAGATTACCTATGTTTTAAGCTACTTTTTAAACTACAACTAGTCTCTTGAATGTTTTTGCATACTTGTTTTTAAATGGTTTTTCTTTTGATCGGGAACTTTCAAGTTTTGTTTTATATTTTTGTAAACTGTTTCGGGTTGCTCCTCCAATCAAGCAGGCTATCGATTTGGTGAAATGAACAAGCAAAATCTCCATAAAATGTAAAAGCTAAAATGCAAATCGCAATAAGCAGCATTGTCGAAAGATCCACTGATTAGTTCAGTCACTGATATCCTCATCCAGAAGAATGCTGGAAGAGGAAGGTCTTCGCTTGCTTCCTGAAAGTAAACAACGCTTGCAGGAAGACACCTCTTGTTTTGCAGATGTGGGGCCACCACTGAAAAGGTCCATCCACAGCCCCCCAGTGCTGCTCACTTCATCCTATGCAGGGACCACCTCCAGTCCCCTCCCCAAAGGCGGAAGGGCACCACTTTGGAGACCCCTGCGTAAGACCAGGACTGGATTTGCTGTGTGGAACGATGGATGGATGATTACAGGAGATAGATTGTAGAGAGGTGTTGAGCTAAGACAGTGGTGGCCAAACTTTGCCCTCCAGCTGTTTTGGGACTACAACTCCCATCATCCCTAGCAAACAGGACCAGTGTCCAGGGATGATGGGAATTGTAGTCCCAAAAACAGCTGGAGGGCCAAGTTTGGCCGTCACTGAGTTAAGAGCAGCAAGTTGCTTCGCAGATGAACGAGATGACTGCAGCTTTGCTGATGGTGCGCTGAGTTCCCTGTAAATAAGACAGGCTTCTGAAAAACAGCCTTGTTTATTCAGCAGTAAATATAACGTTTGCAGCACTGCAGGGGGGCTCTCTGTGGAGCAGGCTCCTGGCTCCTTGGCCAGCTAATTGACTAACCTCACCAGTTAGTCATCAACTTAAGATCAACAACAATCTGCTAGTCATACATCCTCCTTCTCCTTCCACCGACAGCATTATAGTATCATTGATCACACATGTCAGCATTACTCAGAAAGTGTTCCTGGCACTATTCTGTCTGATCTGCACCCATGAACCCGCTTCAAGTTCCTCTGCAACCACAGTAAGGTTATGTTCTTTTAAATGCCACCAGCCTGCCCCCAAACCACAGCAGTGACTCGGACTTGAAAGTTAGGAGGAGATTGTCAGTAGTTCAGCCTACACTCAAGTAGGACCCTGGCAGAGACACATGCCCGACTGGCATGTTCTCTTCCTCCTGGTCGATCGTTTGGGAGCTTCAAAAGCTTTCTTCAGCCCGAACATCACAGCGACCAATGCCAACAGACATCGGTACATTTAGGGATCCGCAGAGTCTTCGCAGCTTGCGTAACAGACCTCAGCAACTCAGCATTTTGGCTAATCTACTTTATTTACATATAAACACACACAGAGCACTGCAATATGGCTCCCTCTCTCTCTAGCATCAGACAGCAAAAAGAACAAAGAACAATAGTCCCATTTCACGGAACACAGTAACACAAACATCCTGTCTCCGTCACTTCCCACTCTGTGGAGTCAAAACATATACCGTCATGCGATAGATAACAATCCCATGACTGCAATCACGGAGCAGGAATTCTAACAGAAATCTCTGTTTGGGCTTAATATCAGTACAGGCTCAGCAGCAAGGTCTAGAAGTCGAGGGACACTAGAAAGGGATAGTCGTTTCGTAAAGATGCGCATGTCCGCAGAAATTTGCACGGAAACGCTGGGCAGTTTCCACAGGGGCTTTAGAAAGAATTATCAAGCTGGTGGAGAATTGTGGCGAATGGAATTTAAGGCTGGAAAAATTAGCAGCAGAGAGAAGCCCAGATTCACCCATCCCTAGACAGTGGCAGTTCGTAAGACTAACCTTTTTTTTTTTTTTTTGTCCTGAAGGTCAGAATCACCCTTGGCTAACCCTCTAGGGCAGGGGCCAGCAAACTTTTTCAGCAGGGGGCCGGTCCACTGTCCCTCAGACCTTGTGGGGGGCCAGACTATTTTTTGGGGGGGAGGGGAGATGCAAGAGCACCACGAGCCTCGGTCGCTGCTTATCTGTGTCTTGTGAGCGGCAGGGACTGGTGGCGGCGGAGGGACGATGAGTGACATGCGAAAGGGCTCCGGAGACGGGCTGCTTAAAATGGTGGCCGCTCAAGTGCTGTTGCTGCTGACACCAACAAAGCCCAGCCCCCTTCCTCCTCTAGGCAGGGCGGGGAGAAGCCAGGAGGAGGGAGGGAGGAAGCGGTGGCGCCAAGGGAGGGAGAGGGAAAGAACTGTTGACATGCAGAGGGCTGGGAGGCCAGCTGGCAAGCCCCAGTTTGGCTGACTCCTTCCATCGACCTCTGCTCTGACATAAATCAGTGACCTGGGCTTCAGAACCAGGGTACACTATCAGCAGAGCAAACTGCGCACACAGAATAGGCATGAGGCTTGTGGAAGCATACTACAACCACAGATTTATTAATCATAAATCAGGACAAAGAAACATATCATCTCTCTCTCTCTCTCTCTCTCTCTCTCTCTCTCTCTCTCATCTTTTCAGAGAGAACAGGAAAAGCAAAAGCTATACACAATGGAAGTTCCCAGCAAGCTGTGCTGGAATGTAAACAGACCTGTGACACGTAACAGTTCCACATGTCTGCTCCTTAAGGAAATCTCAACAAGAATGCGCACGCTGGCGATCCACGTGGAGATTCCTGGACTGTCCGTGGGCTGGATCCAGAAAGCAATTGGGCCTGATCCGACCCACAGACCTTAGTTTGCCGACCCATGCTCTAGGGGCCACATGGCAAAAGTGGGTGTCACTACCCACCCTATACACCTTGGCACACGCACAAATCTCTCTGCCCACCTCAGTGCTGAGTCTACTTTGACTTGCCTCATTTTTGTCATCACCACCAACATCTGAGCCAGTTTTTAGATTAATGTGGCCCATTATCAGACACCAATATCTGAAGCAGCCCATGTCCAGGGCCGAAAAATGATGGCGTTTTTCCCTCTCCAGTTTTAATATGTTCTTATATAATAACTTTTTTAAAAAAACCCGATGTGCATTAATAAGTGAATGTTTTGAGATGGTAAAAAGTGTTTAAAAGCCATTCGTCTGACTGATTAGTCTGGGTTAGCGACCTGGTGCCCTCCAGTCAATATTGGACTCCCAATCCTATCAGCCCCAGTTGCCATAGTTAGTAGTCAGGTTGTGAGTTGTATCCAACCATGTCTGGAGGGCATCCCATTGGCTGCTGCAGAGTAATTGATTCAGCATTGCAGCTGTACCTGTTTGGATATGTGGCTCCTGGAGATGCACATCTGAAGGTCCTTCGGTGTACAGCCCTAATAGTAATAATAATAATAATAATAATAATAATAATAATAATAATAATAATAATAATAATAATTTATTTATACCCTACCCATCTGGCTGGGTTTCCCCAGCTGCTCTGGGCGGCTTCCAGCAGAATATTAAAATACAATGATTCATCAAATATTAAAAGCTTCCCTAAACAGGGCTGCCTATACTCTGCAGAGCTCAAAATGCAAATGTGAAAAAAATTAAATAACATGAAAGCTTCTCTTGATAAATTTATCACACTGCCTTTCACCAGGTTTTAGCTGTTTGTGGTTATTGCTGCCGTGTCTTGATTTTCTTGTGTACTTTCTGCGATTGTGGAACAGGCAGCATATCCTTTGAAGACTACGAAAATAAATATCCCCCTTGTTCAGCCTGGCGCCAGCCCAGTCCCTGCCTTGTGTGCCAGCTCAACACCTGGCGACACGGTTGCCAACTCCCCACCCCACCCCCGCTTCACTTGTCCCTCTCCTTCACCTTTTAAGACCGCAGTCATTTTGCAGACGCTGCTTTTCCCAGTATGGAGATAAAGCGAGGAGTGTGTGTCTGTCTTCCTGCTTAATTCCTTGGGTGTTTGGTTCATGCATTTATGTCTCATACTTTTTTCTCCAAAGAGCTCAAGGTGGTTTCTGTGATTCTCCTCATTTAATCTCCACAACAACCCTGTGAGGTAGGTTAGGCGGAGAGGCCGTGACTGGCCCAAGGCCGCCCAGTGAGTTTCATTCATGGCCCAACACGGATTAAAGCCCTAAACAGCCTCGGTCCTGTATACCTGAAGGAGCGTCTCTACCCCATCGTTCAGCCCGGACACTGAGATCCAGCGCCGAGGGCCTTCTGGCGGTTCCCTCATTGTGAGGTTACAGGGAACCAGGCAGAGGGCCTTCTCGGTAGTGGCACCCGCCCTGTGGAACGCCCTCCCTTCAGATGTGAAGGAAATAAGCAGCTATCCTATCTTTAAAAGACATCTGAAGGCAGCCCTGTTTAGGGAAGTTTTTAGTATTTAATGCTGTATTGCTTTTAACACTTGATTGGGAGCCGCCTAGAGTGGCTGGGGAAACTCAGCCAGATGGGCAGGGTATAAATAAATTTATTATTATTATTATTATTATTATTATTATTATTATTATTATTATTTGAACCCTGGTCTCCCATGTCCTAGTCCGACACTCTAACCACTGCACCACCCTGACTCAAAAAGCTTGGGAGCGAGTTAGGTAAAACAAGGTGGCAACTTTGCCAAGGGTAGTCTACAAAGTCACGTCTGTGCTCACATCATCTAAACATTTTAGACATGTTAGGAAAAGGCAGGGAAATGCCTGTTTCCTCCTCAGATCTTGGTGGTGGCGGCAAGGTTAGCCTCCCTCGAATTATTTTCCAAATCTATCAGAGGTTTCATGGTGAAAGTGACTCTGAGGTCATGCAACAGTTCCAATGGGAGACAGATGTGTTTTGACTGGGGCTAGCCGCTCTCTTTCCAAGATCCTGCCAACCTCTCTAGTGAAACATCACCAGGACTCTGTTTGACATTTTTGCTGGCAACGAGCCTGGGCTTAATGGACCCATCACGGAGCAGCGTTGGCAGGCAGCGGTGACCTGGGATTGGTTACCTGGGGTCAACTGGAATTCATGCCTCCCAGGCATGTCGGCAGCAGAAGAAAAATACCCAGAGCTGAGCAAATATATTTCTAGGCGAGACGGAAGCATGGCTGCGTTCTTCTCTGAAGGAGAGCTGAGCTCAAGAGTCATCTTCTATTCCACTCCAGTTAACAACAGCAATGCTGGAGAGATTCTATACCGCATGTAATGAAAGATGAACCTACAAAATTCAAGGAAGTAAGTCCAGCCAGGCAAAATCACTTGGGGTACAAAGCAGATCCTTGAGAGGTGTGGCCAAAGAAGAGGGGTGTGGCCTGGGGAAGGTTCTGAGGGCCAGGTAGAGAGGTCTGGAGGGCCGCACTTTAGAGAGTTGGGTGCTGACTGAGCCACAAACGACACTCATTTCCTTTCCCCAACCAAGACTTTTGAGGTTTCTGAAGTTTTTCTTTTCTCTTTTTCTTTTTCAATCCAACATTCTGGACAATCTGTTCTTTGCTCAAGATGTCACAAACTAAGGATTAGGAAGCATTAAAAGGAAAAACAAAAAACGTTGCAATGCATCAACAGGACGTCCTTTGCGGTACTGAGAAGTGGAAAGATGACTTGGATTACACTGCTGCATCAGCTTGCTTCTCAGGGAACGCACTTCCCAAATTGGCAGCTGTTTCCCCAGCCTCTCCCTAAGAAATCTACAATGGGGAAAAACATACTTTCATGTGTTTATCTCTGTGCATTGGCAGGGACGGTGGTGGAAGGGAGACTGAATATGAATGCTACAGTCTGTGATGGATGCCCCAGCACTCCTTTCCAAAGAAATGGGCAGAGAAGAAGGGTGTCATGTTGCAACACAACAGACAAAAGGCCCTTGCTCCAGGATTTTGCAACGAAAGGTGCTCCTTTGCTCAGTGCTGGTGGCTAGAAGACTGAGCCTCAAGAGCTGCTGGTTGTTTGATGAAAAACCGGCAAAGGAAGAGGCAGCCGTCGAGTTTTTACAAATAGCTTGTGATGAGCAGCCTTGACGGGGTTCCAAAAGCATATTTGCTTTAAGAGGAATTAATCTGGGAGTCTGTCTGGTCCCTGCACCCTGCTGAGCTCATGCATTGATAAATCAACAACAGAATAGGCTTCAAGTCTTCTCTGCTTTTCACAAGGCCCTATAAATCAGGAGCTGGCAGTAGCATAGCATGGGTTGCCAGTGCCCGGAGGGAGTGTGGGAGGGAGGGAAATGGACATGCGTATTCAATTGCCTAATGGTGTCCACGTCATATGGGAGATCTCAGCCGCAGTGATCATAAAGGAAGACTTGTTCCATTGTCTAGAGAGATCACTTCCTGATTCGCATGGAGAAGCCGTTTTCAATGGAGCCCAGAGATGGAAGCATGAAGCTGTATTGAGGCAGCACCGGGTGCTGAAATGTTGCACCCCTAACAATTTTGTGCTCAGGGCAACTGCCCCTCTGGCTCCCCCATGCTACGCCACTGGGAGTGGGGAGCCTTTTTCCACATGGGGGTTTTATTCCTTCCTGGGCTATCTTATGGGGGTCACATGCCCATGGGGGTGGGGCCAGAGGCAAAAGTGGGTGGAGCATTTACCTTTGCACACAGACATACCCCTCTTTCTACAACCTTGCTGCAAAAGACTGCTAGCAGTTGTCACACACAATAGTTAGCTGCATTCTCATATTTACTTTGTAAAGTTTTCTTTCGAAACTGCTTCGTGAGTGTGGTTTATGGTTTTCTTAACATCCAAGTGGTGTAATTTTTTTATGAAATACCGGTAACTAAATAAACATTTTAATATGGTTTTATTGCACATTTGTAAACCGCTCTGACATTTTTTATGTTTTTAAAATGCTTTATTAATTTTGCAAAAAAACAATCAACAGAAACAATCCAAGATCAATACAAATTACAAAAAGAAAAGAAAAAAATTAAATCAGATTCCATTATGACTTCTGATCACCCCAACATGTTTCCTGGGTTATATTATCAACTGAACACTTTCCATTGTCTCTCCTAAATTGTCTCAGATTGTCTTGGTTTTGTAAAAATTTCCTACTGTCATGCAGGGGTCAATCAAAACCTGTCAGGGAATTTAGATATCTTTTATGAATAGTGGTCTATAAATATTTCTTATAAACAAAAAAAGCAATACATGGTCTGAACTGGTGCAAGGAAACTTCCTTTCAAAGTTGGCCCTATATTGAGGACTAGAGTCTTATTCTGTTTTCAGAGGCAGCCTTAGCTCAGGGGCAGAACATCGGGCCTGCATGCGAAGAACCCCAGACTCAACCCTCAGCATCCCCAGGTAGGGCTGGAAAAAAGACCCCTGCCTAAAATCCTGGAGAGCAGCTGCCAGCCAGTGTTGACAATACTGAACTAGATGGAGCGATGACCTGACTTGGTATAAGGCAGCTTCCCATGTTCCTTACAATTTCAAAGGCAACGGTCAATATTATTTTGGTTAGCTTTCAACACAGCAGAAGCAAGAGGGGAAGGAAAATGAGCGTCGGTTTGCCGCGAAAGCTCAGCACTCCTTTTCCTGGTTTGTTCATTTCAAAGTGCCTCTGATGGGGCTCCAGAGACCTTTCAAGGCTTTAGTTACATAGAACTAAAACAGGCTTCATCATCGTTCGTCTCCCTTACGCACACGCAGACAGGTTCACACAATAATTGCTTCCACGGCCCATCGCTAGCAGCGTCCCCTCAAGCGCAGCTGAACGACAGCGCAGGAGCCAGAAAGCGGGAGTGTGAAGCCTTCTCCTCCCTTGACCAAAATGATACTTGCAGGAGAATTCAATGGTTCAGCTGCGACTTTTCATCCTGCTTTTCAGCAAGCACGTCGGCAAGAACTTTTTGATATCCAACCTCTGCTTAAAGACCTCCAAGGAAGGAGAGTACATCATTTCCCGATGGAGTCCGTTCTACTGTCTAACAGCTCTGTCAGAAATACCCACTGGAGCAGGAGAAAACAAGCTTGCTCCCTCTTCCAGGTGACAGCCCTTGAGATAGTTGAAGATGGCTAGCCTTTCTCCTCTCAATCTCCTACATTGACTCCCAGTACGTTTCCAGGCACAAGTCAATTGTTGGTGCTGACCTTTAAAGCCCTAACCGGCCTCGGTCCTGTATACCTGAAGAAGTGTCTCCACCCCATCGTCCAGCCTGGACACTGAGGTCCAGTGCTGAGGGCCTTCTGGCAGTCTCCTCACTGTGAGAAGTGAGGTTACAGGGAACCAGACAGAGGGCCTTCTCAGTGGTGGTGCCTGCCCTGTGGAATGCTCTCCCATCAGATGTCAAGGAAACAAACAACTATCTGACTTTCAGAAGACATCTGAAGGCAGCCCTGTTTAGGGAAGCTTTTAATAATTGATGAATTATTGTATTTTAATATTTTGCTGGAAGCTGCCCAGAGTGGATGGGAAAACCCAGCCAGGCAGGGTATAAATTCTTCTTCTTCTTCTTCTTCTTCTTCTTCTTCTTCTTCTTCTTCTTCTTCTTCTTCTTCTTCTTCTTCTTCCTCCTCTTCCTCTTCCTCTTCCTCTTCCTCTTCTTCTTCCTCCTCCTCCTCCTCCTCCTCCTCCTCCTCCTCCCCCCCAGGCTATACATGCATACACAACTCCCTCTACTGTTCCACATCTGGAGAGCTAGACCATGGGTAGGCAAACTAAGGCCTGGGGGCTGGATCCGGCCCAATTGCCTTCTAAATCTGGCCCACGGACGGTCCGGGAATCAGCGTGTTTTTACATGAGTGGAATGTGTCCTTTTATTTAAAATGCATCTCTGGGTTATTTGTGGGGCATAGGAATTCGTTCATTTTCTTTTTAAAAAAATACAGTCCAGCCCCCCACAAGGTCTGAGGGGCAGTGGACTAGCCCCCTGCTGGAAAGGTTTGCTGACCCCTGAGCTAGAGGGTCCTTGCCCCTCATTTAAGCCGAGAAGAGGTCTCTGCAGGCGGCATGTAGAACCTGAGAAGGAGAGCTGTCAGTGTGAATATCTGGGAGGAACTTGGTGACTTCCCGTTCCTCCCATCAGCTTCCTGCACAGTAGGGGTTTTCTGGGGAAGAATGGAGAGGAGGAGGAAGACATTTAGAGATTTCCTAGTGATGGGGAACTCCTGGTTCTTCCCCACCTCCTTCCCTAATGCTCAGCTACTCCGATAGTGTCGAAATTATCACAGTTCTGCATTACACCATATCATGTGTGTGTAGATTTGATTGGTTGGGATGGGGGTGGGTTGCAATTATTTCTTCTCGTCCTTCTCCCCACCCCCAGAATGTGCAAATCTTCCAGAAACCAGCTTGGCAAATTGCTTAAGCTTTGGCTGTGATGCAAGCTGGGAACTTCTCTGGGACGGAAGACCTAACTGGGTTCCCTGCATCCCAGTCAAGTGGGATGTTCTGATCAAGCAAGATTCCTAAAAAGTGAGCTGTCTGTTCTGGAATAAATGGGCGGGTTCCACCCCTACCCCTGGAGATTTCATATGTTATGTTGAGCAATTTCCCCACAGGCTCCCACTGGCAGAAAAATGTGTTCTGTTAACTCGGCCTACTCCCTTCAGGTATCGAACCACGGTTTAGTGGACAAAGGGAGGACTTGCCCACTGTGCTTTGAAAGCCTTTCGGGAATATAAAGTAGGATATAAACAAACGCTATGTAAATTAAATGTTAAAAATGATGGGCTGCATTGGCCACTGATGTTCTAGCTGCTGGATATTTTAATTTTTTAAAATGGCTAACATCAGGGGAGGGGAGGCCTCAAAACCCATTGGTTGCTGTTCTCATTGGTCCAGCAACACCCTAGGTGGTGCCTGATTGGCTGGGCCCACTGCCACTCTTGCCCTGACTAGGCAGTTTATGAAATTGAAAATGGCCGGCAGCAGGAGCTTTGGAGATGCTTTGGAGAAGTTGGGCGGCCTTCTCCAGCCACCAGCCAGTCAGCTGAGAGTTGTTACGTGACCCCTAATCCCCTCAAAGAACTATCATTTCGAAACAAAATAAAAAAATTTCCTTCCAGTAGCACCTTAGAGACCAGCTAAGTTTGCAACTCAGCCTACTCGGCCTGTAACTATCATTTCCATAGTGCTTTAGCAGGGAACTCTGGGAATAACAGCTCTGTGAAGGGAACATGGGTCGATAGGTCAGTTGGTTTGGATATGGAACAACTGATTGGTTCAAAATTGGGAAAGGGGTACAACAAGGCTGTATATTGTCTCCCTGCTTACTTAACTTATATGCAGAATTCATCATGCGAAAGGCTGGACTGGATGAATCCCAAGCCAGAATTAAGATTGCCAGAAAAAATATCAACAACCTCAGATATGAAGATAACACAACTTTGATGGCAGAAAGTGAGGAGGAATTAAAGAACCTCTTAATGAGGGTGAAAGAGGAGAGCGCAAAATATGGTCTGAAGCTCAACATCAAAAAAACTAAGATCATGGCCACTGGTCCCATCACCTCCTGGCAAATAGAAGGGGAAGAAATGGAGGCAGTAAGAGATGGTGACAGCAGATGGTGACAGCAGTCACAAAATTTAAAAAAATGCCTGCTTCTTGGGAGAAAAGTGATGACAAACCTAGACAGCATCTTATAAAGCAGAGACATCAGTTTGCTGACAAAGGTCCGCATAGTTAAAGCTATGGTTTTCCCAGTAGAGATGTATGGAAATGAGAGTTGGACCAGAAAGAAGGCTGATGCTTTTGAATTATGGTGCTGGAGGAGACTCTTGAGAGTCCCATGGACTGCAAGAAGATCAAACCTATCCATTCTGAAGAAAATCAGCCCTGGGTGCTCACTGGAAGGTCGGATCCTGAAGCTGAGGCTCCAATACTTTGGCCATTCGTGAGAAGAGAAGACTCCCTGGAAAAGACCCTGGTGTTGGGAAAGATGGAGGGCACAAGGAGAAGGGGACGACAGAGGACGAGATGGCTGGACAGTGTTCTCGAAGCTACCAGCATGAGTCTGACCAAACTGCGGGAGGCAGTGGAAGACAGGAGTGCCTGGCGTGCTCTGGTCCATGGGGTCACGAAGAGTTGGACACGAGTAAACAACAACATTCTGCATGGATTGGTTGCATAGCAACATGTGCAAATGGCTTTAGATAGCTATTAGGTCCATAAATTACTGTAGAGCATATATTCAAGACAAAAAAAAGTGACAAATTGTTGACAAAGGACAGCTAGACATATAAAGGGCCCCATTACCTTCAGTAGCTTAGGGCCTCATCAAACCTAAATCTGGCCCTGCCCATGCCTGGTAAACAGCATGACCTTCCTATGTCCCAGAAGGCCCTGGGTTCAACTCCTGATGTCCCCATTTCCAAAGAATCTGAAGCCATAAGTCAGGGAGTGAGCTTAGCCGGGGACCTTGCAGAGCCACAGTTAGCCAGAACTGCCCTGAGTGGTCAATGCTCCCTTACTATGCATGAATCAGCTTCCTATTCTCCAGAGATGAGCCATGGATGGGGGCCTGCAGAAGATGACCCAATGTTCCCTCACACGCTCTTCTCTGTAAAGCCACCGTGACAGCGAGAAGAGGGACTCTTGTGACTAAGCCCAAAGCAGGGCTTCTCTGTACACATCGACTGCTTCTTGATTACATTTTGTGGTCTGGCTCCCGAAGCAAAGTGGCCTTGTGAACTTTTGATCCCAAGGTGATCCTCTTCCCGCTTCCAGGATCCGTTATAAACGGCCGACTCTTATGCGGAAGGGAGACCTGGGAAACCCAGCACAAAAGACCCTCACACAACCGGCGTGTCATGTTATTGGTGAAGCTCTTTCACAACCCACTTTTTTCGCAGCAGGGAAAATTTTGTGGGGCCAAGACGGGGTGGATGGGTAGAGTTTGGGCAACCTGCTATTGCCAAGAGGATGATACTATTGTTGCCAATCCTATCTTTTTAAAAATAAAATAAAATATTTATCCTTTTCAGGTTTTTCATTTCCTTAATTTTACAATCATTTTAACATTTCAAAACTTGACTTCCTTCCCCCTCTTTCTACAGTTCCTTAAATTTATTATTATTAACAACAACATATTATTTATACCCTGCCCATCTGGCTGGGTTTCCCCAGCCACTCTGGGCTGCTTCCAACAAAATATTAAAATACAGTGGTCTGTTAAACATTAAAAGCTTCCCTGCCTTCAGATGTCTTCTGCATATCCAAATTGACTTAATTTGCTCATTTATTCATCTACTTTAAATATATACTCTTATAGAACTGCAGGTTATTACAATAATCCTGCCAATGTACTTATCTGTTTACAATTTATCTGTAAATATTCAATAAACCAAAGTCATTTACGGACTCACTTGTCTGGGTAGCACGTTCATTCCCTCAAGATGGTAAATACTTTAGTTCCTGAATCTCTTATTTACAAACTTACACCGACTGTATTGATAGTCTCCTCAGCCTAACAGATACTTGCCAGACTGGATTTGCAGGGAGGTGTAAGCCCCTACATTTCAAGCCATTTTATTAACTGGATTTGCAAGTGAAAAGACAATTGGGAAGCTCTCCCCATTTCTTTCCTCCTACTGAAGAAGAAGAAGAGTTTGGATTTGATATCCCGCCTTTCACTCCCTTTAAGGAGTCTCAAAGCAGCTAACATTCTCCTTTGCCTTCCTCCACCACAACAAACATTCTGTGAGGTGAGTGGGGCTGAGAGACTTCAGAGAAGTGTGACTGGCCCAAGGTCACCCAGCAGCTGCATGTGGAGGAGCGGAGACGCGAACCCGGTTCCCCAGATTACGAGACTACCGCTCTTAACCACTACACCACACTGGCTTTCTGCAGATAAATATTTGAGGTCCTTAAAGTCATGTGGTTTAGACATGTGTGTTTACCTTGTGCATGTATGAACATTTATTCTATATTTGAGACCTTAGAATTCTTATAACAACTGGATGGGCATCTGGCATGGATGTTTTAGCTGAGATTCCTGCATTGGACCAGAGAACTCTGGGGATACCCTTCAACTCTACAGTTCTATGATTCTAGATGGTATACAACTGGCTCCCATACAACTGGCTCCAGAAGAGGCTATCAGCAGCAAAAGGCAAATGATAAGCAAAATGGTATACATGCAGCTTATCAGAAAAGTGCCATGTGCAAAAACGTTCGTATGTATATTAGGAGAAATGTGCCTAAGAAAGCCAACAAAATTTTCCTAAGGAGTTTAAATAAAGAAAAAAAGAAATTGCAAATTGATGCAGGTTGGAAAAATGAGAAGCCAGAATGGATAGATTTGTCACCATTAATTGAAAGTACATCTGCACACACAGAGACACCCTGAATCCCGGGAGCTGCAGTTTGTTAAGGTTGCTAAGAACTGTAGCTCTGTGAGAAGCAGAGATGAGTGAGAAATTCATTTCAGGGTGCATTTAAGACCAAATCTATCAAAGCTGCAGTTTCCACTTACCATACTGATAATTTTATAGTCTTTTTTTTGGGGGGGGGGTAAACCTCTCTGAGGTTTCATTTCAATCATGTGGTATATAGATCTTGTGAAACAAATAAGCAAACTGAAACACAGCTATCCTTCGAAGTTCACACCTGCCTGGATTTTGCAAAGCGGTTGCCCACATAAGCAACACTTGCAAAAAAAATATGCATATTTTAGGAGAGAGTGTGCATAAAAATGAAAATATTTGTGGAAATTGCAAAAAAAAAAAAAAGTGGTTTAGTCAAACCTGCATCTAAAAGTGTTATTTTCAGAGAAATTCACACTAAAAATGCTGATGAATTTTCATGCAGATTTTTTTTAAAAAAACCAAACAATTCACATAGCGCTACAGAATGCAGAGAACCTAATTTAATGTTGGGAAAATGAGATATTGAGAGAACAAAAATGGACAAATCCTTCAATCCTTGCTGAGGGACGAACTACAGTTCCCAGGATCCTTCTTCTTTTATTTTTTATTTTAAAAATAATAATATTTATTACATTTTCCATTTTAACAGTCCAAATTAAACCACATTAAAACCATTCCAAATTATAGTATGACCAAACAGTCCAAATTTCATGCCAAATTATAAGTCTGCAGTATAAGTCTTTAACTTTTCTTTAAAGAAGGGAATGTGCTTTAATGGTATGGTGTGTAATGGGTTAATGGGTAATGGGTTAAGAAGTAACCCATCAGGAGTAGAAATTGCTCCACCCTCTAGCGGCCTCTGCCTTCAGAAATGAGTTGACCTCAGGACACGCACACAACAGAGAATGGCAGAATCACTCCAAGCTCTAACAGCTGCCCCAGAACTAGCCGCACTTGTTCAGCAGTAGACAGGAAATCTAAGCAAACAGCATCCTCTTTTTCCCAGTAACTTGGCCAGCTCAGAATGTGCCTCCCTTATCACCAGCAACAAACAAAACTCTTTTCTCAGGAAAAGCCAGAGGAGTCAGATTCCAGCTGATAACAGATGTAGGTGTAATACAGCAGAAGGAGGCTGATAAGCAAAGCCAAAACCTGCAACAAATGGATAGGAGTTTTCTGATTTCACAGGTTTTTCACAGAGCTCAGGACAGATGGACGTGACCCCCATTTTGTCAACACAACAACCCTGCGGAGTAGTTCAGGCTGCCTTATCTCAGGTCAGAACACTGCCCTGTCGCTTTCTATATCGGTGGCCCTGGCTAGCCTGCATATTTTGACTCCAACTCCCATCAGCCCCAGTCTGCGTGGCCAATGGTCAGGGGGGGATGGGAGTTGGGGTCCAAGAACCACCCGGAGTGTGACACAGATTCTGGGTCTCTGTGCTGGACTCTGACCAGCAGTGGGTCTCAGGAAGAAATCTTAGAATCAGATCCCCTTCAACAGACAGAAGTCCATTTTCTAAGGCACTTGGATATTGGCTTTCTTGCAGGGAAGGAAGACTGAGAAGCTATACTTCAAAAAGCCTCCTGCCTCTTCTAAACACATTTCCCTGCCTCAAGGAATAGTTTTGCTTGCTCTGACTGTGAATCAAATGTGGTGAATTTCCAGAAACGAGATTCACTTCTGTGGCTTATTAGGGATGGGAGAATCTATCAATTTTCGGTTTCCTCGCATTTTTCAAGCTTCAGTTCTCCACATTTTCCAGCAATTTTGCTATTTGCTTTTTTAATCCTCATGAAAACCCACCAGTATATTTTAGAGTGAATTTCTCCCGATAAACACCTTTTTGGGGGTGCATACCGTGCATTTATGCATGTTCTGTTCATTAACATCCTCATCTTTCCCTTAATAGACACATTTTGTTTGGAGAACTCCATCACAAAATTCGGATCAGTGCAGATTTCAGAGAATGGTTGTGTTCCGGTTCTCGTGGTGTTTCGGGAAGTGGATTTGATAGATTGAATGTGTGCCAAATTGAATTTTTCTTCTGTCCCTATTCATCATATGGTTTCAAAATTTGCACACCCACCCACACCCCCGTTTTAACAAACCGTAACGGCTCTAATGCCTTCCTTGCAAGAACACCGAAGAACCAACTATGCCCACTTCTGCAAAGCAAATTCCAAAACCAGCATAAGCTTTCCTTGCTAAAACAGTTATGCAGAGTTAATTGCAAAAGGAGGTGGTGGGCCAGAAAAAAAGGCTCAAGCAAACAGAATTCAGGGTGGTTACTCTGCTGCACGGGCTCATTTCCAAGATCACGGCGAGTGAAGGTTTTATTGGGGGAAATAAACGGGACCTTTTTCCATATCTCCAGTTCAACGCAACAGTAAGGAAATCTCTAGCATTTTCGCTGATTGCATCAGGACATTAAAGGAGGTTCAGGCTGCAGGGCCTTGACTCCACCAAGGTCACAGCCCCATTGTGTCTTTAAAGCACTTCTTCTGGAAAATAAAAGGCTCAGGAGTAAATTCTACACAACTCCAGAGTGGAGTCCCTAAGACTGTTGTGTGTGTGCGCGCGCCTCCTTCCAGCAACTCCTGCAGCCAAGCTGGTACCAAACATCTTGCTCTGCTTTCCTTTGGACCACACCAGCCAGGCCAAGAGGGAGGGGGGGTGTCTTGTCATCTGGGCAGCCCAAGACCTCCGTACACACCGCCCAGGCTTGCAACCCAGGGAGGTCACGTTGGTGCTGTAAACACAGCAAAAACAAGACAGGAGGCAGCCATTATGAGTTACCGGTCTCTGCAGCCACAGCAGGTGCTGTGATTCTCCAGTGGTTTGGCTTCACCCCCAGAGGCAGACTCCGTTGTCTCTCGAGACTGGCAGATGCCAACAACCACTTGAACGACCGTGGCTTGCCCCAAAGAATCCTGGGAGCTGTACAGTGGTGCCCCGCAAGACGAATGCCTCGCAAGACGGAAAACCCGCTAGATGAAAGGGTTTTCCATTTTTGAGCTGCTTCGCAAGACAAATTTCCCTATGGGATTGCTTCGCAAGACAAAAACGTCTTGCGAGTGTTGCAATTTCCCCCCGCTTTCCCCCCTTTTTCTAAGCCGCTAAGCTGCTAATAGCCTTTTAGCCGCTAAGCCGCTAATAGCTGCTAAGCCGCTAATAGCGCTAATCCGCTAAGCCGCTAATAGGATTGCTTCGCAAGATGAAAAAACCGCTGGACGAAGAGACTCGCGGAATGGATTAATTTCGTCTTGCGAGGCACCACTGTAGTTTGTTAAGGGTGCTGACA
The DNA here is from genome assembly GCF_965112155.1 of Podarcis liolepis. Taxonomy (NCBI): domain Eukaryota; kingdom Metazoa; phylum Chordata; class Lepidosauria; order Squamata; family Lacertidae; genus Podarcis; species Podarcis liolepis. The sequence goes on along the minus strand of NC_139569.1, from coordinate 9,620,824 downwards.
GTTGTTAGGAGAACTCTCCTCGCAGAGCTTCAATTTCCAGAGCAGCTTAACAGTCAGCCCCTCTTTCCAGGGAATTCTAGGAACTATATGAAACCAGATTTCCTACATTTGCTAGCTTTGACCTAAAGTTCTCTTCCTGCCTTGCACCACACACACTGTCTTTGGACAAGAAACAGGCCTTGCGTGGTCCCATGCTGCACCAGCTCCTTGGACAGAACTGTGAGAGGAGCTTGGGGACTTTTTGCTTCTGTTTCGGATGAACTGCAGCTGTTGGCGTAGCCTGAAGCTGACAAACTGTGGTTAATCTTATTTATGGTTGAGGGGGAAAGTTGGATGTCAAACCATGTTTGATAAAGCTGGCTTGTTTCTCTAGGCTACAAGTAACTATCAGCCAGAGTTTAGGGTTCGAAGGTAACACTAAACTGTGGTCAAATTGAAAGTGGAATCCCAGCTGCACCAAAGAGGTGAGGGAAGAGAAGACATGTGAGCTGTGGGGAAGACTATAAGCTAGCTCCTGTCAGGATTAACCAAGGATGAGGAACAGTTTTCAGCCCCATGGACTGAATCCCCTCACAGACTCCATGCCAGTGGTGGGTCAGAGGGGAAAGTGGGTGGGAGAATAACAAGACTCTTGCCTTCCTATGATAAGGTTCCACACTTCCACCTGGGGGCCAGACAGAGGAGCAACAAGGGCCACATTCTGGCTCTAGGTCTGAGATTCCCCACTTTTGCTGAAAACTGTTATCATGACATCTAGGGACGCATGAATCTGTCAGCTTCAGTTTCTCTCAGGGTTTTTATTTTTCCATTCTCATTCACTTCTACACATTTCCACACCAAGGTTGCCAAAAATATTTGCCTCACAGAAATTCATCAGTATTTCGGTGTGAATTACTCCCAGTATATATATTTTACACCATTTTGCCTCACGTCCGCATTTTTACAAAGCAAGTGTCCTTAACGTAACACATTTTTGCAGGTTATTTTTTCCACCAACATATACATTTCTACACACACTTTATCCTATTATATGCATTTGCGTACAAATTACGCAACTGGACGGCTGCAATGCAAATTTCAGACAAGTGCGAATTTTGAAAGGTAGCAAGGTTTCAGTTCATGTATTGTTTCAGGAAATGTGAGTTCGCTAGGCTCACCTCCCAATGCAAATTGAGTTCCTCCTTCATCCCTAATGGTGTCCAAATGCAGCCATTTTGGTAACTGGTGTCAGTGAAGGATGTCAAAAACCCGAACTGTGTGCAAATGAGCTTCTGGGAATTGTACAAACAGCACACAAATACTAGGCATCTCCATGGGAAAGAGACCAATTCATACATTTGTCCCAGGAGTGTTGAAGTATCAAGTAACTAGTACAACAAGTTCTTCGGAACAAAAGTGTGGAAATTGGAAATTGCATCTCTCTCTGTTTTTCACACTCAACTTTTCAGAATGAATCACAGATGATTTTTTCTGAAACTTCAGATTGCCAAGTCACAAACTTTTGCCACCTCAGTCATCGAAGATATTAGGCACAGTGTTCTGTCTTGACCCCTAAACTTTTTGTAATCTTGGAAAGGTAAGACTTACTCACCCCCTTGAGACTCTGCATGAGTTACTGCTTGGAGCAAGGCTCTGAATTCCTAAGAATCCAGCCCTGAGCAGTGACTCACGCAGGCAGCATCTAGGGTCATCCTGACCCACCTCTCCCTGCCCCAACCGGGAGTGAATCCCCCATGGAGCGATGGCCAACAGCTTGGATGGCTTTCAAAGAGGTTTAGGCAAATTGATGGAGGGTGTGTATGTCAGCGGCTATTAACCGCAAGGGGAGGGGAGGGAGACTTTGTGCTGGCCACCAGGCAGTGCCTTTCCCACCTGCCTTGCCCCTCTCTCCAGCCCTAGGAGCCTTTCCCAGACCATAACTTTTAGGACAGCAGAAGCAGCTGGGAAGAGAGAAGGGGAGTTCAGGGGTATTAAAAGATAAAATACAATTATAAGCTGTGAGTCCTTGTTCTTCAGTTTGACCCTTTTACATCGTTTTGTGCTATTTTACGCATTGTGATTTGTTTTTATTGATTATAGTTCAGTAATTCTTTATTGCAACTGCTAAGTGCAAACTGTTTAATTATTATTTGCTGGTCTTTAATTTTACTGTTTACTATTATATTCTAATGGATTACTGAATATTGCTTTATTTGGTATAAGTTGTTTATGTTAAAGTTATCATGACGTTTTTGTATTGGATCAGATTGTTATTATGTGTTTGATTTTTCCTGTCTATTTTGTTGCAAACCACCCCGTTTGGTAATATTGAAAGGCGGATTGCAAATGAAATGTGAAATGAAATGAAACAAAGGCTTTGTTCTACCTCCACTGTCAGAGGCAAGAAGCGCCTCTGGAGATCAGCTGGTCAGAATTGCAAGTGGGGCAAGCACGATTTGCACTCAGGTCTTGCTTGTGGGCTTCCGACGGGTATCTTGGTGGGCCACTGGGAAAGCAGGATGCTGGTCGAAGATGGGACACTGGCTGGATCAATCAGGGCTTCTCAGATATTCTCTTCCAACAGCTTTATTTAAAAAACACACACCAAAAAAACCACAGATAATTTGTAATCATTTTCAATTAAAAACCGTCCAATTAATGAAAAATCAATTCCAATCATACCAAATCAAAATACAGTGGTACCTCAGGTTACAGAAGCTTCAGGTTACAGACTCCACTAACCCAGAAATAGTACCTCAGGTTAATAACTTTACCTCAGGATGAAAACAGAAATCGTGCTCTGGCGGCATGGCAGTAGCGGGAAGCCCCATTAGCTAAAGTGGTGCTTCAGATTAAGAACAGTTTCAGGTTAAGAACGGACCTCCGGAACGAATTAAATTCTTAACCCGAGGTACCACTGTACAAACAGTACAGCCAACTGAACATTCCAAATTAAAAACAAAAACCAGAAGGGGGCTTCCCATGTTCTGGATATTGAGAGATAATGTTCTTCATTAGTCTTCTGCTTTTCTTCCTTGTTGTTTTCCACTTTCATCATTCCGATCGTAACCATTCTTATCTTGTCCATCAGCCACTGGTGTATGACTCACTATCTTATTTAACAAAGTCCATATATCTGCTAACCTGCAAGTGGCAAAATTTTTATTCCATGTTGTTTTCCATTAGTTGTTTTTAAGACACAGTCCTCTAGGTAGCCCCTCCTTTCACTCCATTGTGTTTTTTTGTTGTCCCGGGTGAATCTCCATCCCTGTCTCTCCCACTTTCTCATTCATCATCGTCTCTATGGGTGCTGCAAAGTTCCCTCTGTCTTTGAGCTCTTTGCTCTCCTACTTTTAAGGCCTGCCAGGTTCTGGGAGATGGAGGGTCTGGAATGATTTCTAGTGACGACGTGTCAGCCAGATGTTGCTACGGCTCTGCCTGCTCCTCCTCTCCCGTTATTTCCCAACTTTCCCCCTCATCGGCCTCTGAGCTGTGACCTCCCTCAAACCCCCGTTGTAAATCTATACTGTCTTCCTCTTTCTCCTCCCTAGAAGGGTCAGGATTGGGAGGCGGTCTCCACCACTCCTCCTCCTCTGCCCAGCCCCTGAAACTTGCACTGGGTGCCGAGCGGAGGGGACAGCCAGTGTGGTGTAGTGGTTAAGAGCGGTAGACTTGTAATCTGGTGAACCGGGTTCGCTTCCCCACTCCTCCACATGCAGCTGCTGGGCTAGTCACACTTCTCTGAAGTCTCTCAACCCCACTCACCTCACAGAGTGTTTGTTGTGAGGGAGAAAAGGAAAGGAGAATGTTAGCCGCTTTGAGACTCCTTCAGGTAGTGATAAAGCGGGATATCAAATCCAAACTCTTCTTCTCTTCCTCTTCTATGATGCAGTGAATTGAGGAGAACGGAAGGCAAGAGTCAGGGGCTACTAAATGTTGGCCTTGCACAGGGTTCCGCTGAAATTTGGAAGACCAGAGTCTGCCCCTGGTGGCAGGCAGAGAAGGCCTAACCCTCCTTCCCATGTTGGCAGAGTGCCTTCAAATATTTTATTTCTTCATTCCTTGGGGTTTCCCAAGCTCATTAAGGAGACACTCATCAAGGAGTTCTCATTAAGGAGAACTCCTGCCCCACCCTAACCTGGATAGATTGAAGGAAAAGGCTCCTTGTTACCCACGTTTCCTAGCAGCAGAAAGGTGCCTCTCAGGGCTTCAACGTCCCTCCTGCCCCAGCGGCTAAATCTCTTCTCCCTTATTCCTTTCAGCTTCAACACCTCCACAACTTGGAGCATGCTTTATTCATTTTTAGCCTTCCACCCCCGCCCTTCCCCTGAACTCATCCCCACTATACATTTAAAGCAGTATTGAACCACTTTAGTCATTGCTTCCCCCAAAGAATCATGGGAAGTGTAGCTCTGTGAGGGGAACAGGGGTCTCCTAACAACTCTCGGCACCCTTAATGAACTACACTTCTCAGGAGTCTTTTGCAGGGAGGAAGCCATGACTGTTTAAAGTGGCATGATACTGTTTTCACACCCAATTAAACCAGGTGAGGGTAGCTGATGGTGAGGGTAGCTGATGGGTCTCAAGCGCTCGGTGAGTTAGGGACTTGCCCTGCATGAGAAGACAGTCTCTGGTGGATTAAGCGGACAAGACTAAGAGTGGGTCCAACAGTCAAGAAAGCGGTTTCTCCAAGTGCTGTAGGGGGGAGTGAGGGGCTGGTAGCCCATCTAGAAGAAGCAAAACTCAGATCCTAAATCTCTGGTGCCTTGTGGGATATCTTTGAGAGAAGACAAGTCTGAAGAGCAAACCCTACACAATACGGAATGGAGTCTTGAAGAAGGTTGGGTGGTGCCTTGTACGCCTCCTTCCAGCAATTCCTACAGCCAAGCTGGTGCCAAACATCCGTGTGGTGTAGTGGTTAAGAGTGGTGGACTCGTAATCTGGTGAACCGGGTTCGCTTCCCTGCTCCTCCACATGCAGCTGATGGGTGACACACTTCTCTGAAGTCTCTCAGCCCCACTCACCTCACAGAGTGTTTGTTGTGGGGGAGGAAGGGAAAGGAGAATGTTAGCCGCTTTGAGACTCCTTCAGGCAGTGATAAAGTGGGATATCAAATCCAAACTACTACTCTTCTTCTTCTTCTTCTTCTTCTTGCTTTTCTTTCCTTTGGACCACCTCAGCAAGGCCGAGAAGGGGGTCTTGTTGTCTGGGCAGCCCAGGACCTCCATAAACACTGCCTAGGCTTGCGCCTCAGGGAGGTCACTTTGGGGCTGCTAACACAGCAGTTTGACTTCACCCCCGGAAGCGCACTCCATTGTCTCTCGAGACAGATGCATGCCAACAACAACTGCTTTCTCCATATAGTTCAGATGAGGTCCCCATGTGGCAGGAGGACAATGACTTGTGGCCTTCCAGATGTTGCCGGACTACATCTCCCATCATCCTTTGCCCATGGGCCATGCTAGCTGGGACTGATGGCAAGGGCGAGGAATGCAGGAAGAGCGGGATCCAGAGGCCTTCTCCATGTTGTTGAAGCCTGCCTTGGGGAGACACCTGACGTATCCAAGCACATGAAACACAGAGAAGGAAAATGACGCAAGCAGCATTTATTCAGCTTTTTTGGGTTTTAGCTTGTGGCTTCTTTCTTGCTTTCCTCTCTTCTTAATAAGCACCAGTCTTCCTCAGAAGATCTCAGGGCAACGGTTCCATCTCTCTCCCCTCCCATGTCTGCCACACAAATAGCAACCGGCTTCACCAAAACAGAATAAAAAGAGGAAGAAAGCCAAGGGGATATTGACAATATCCTCTCCATCACCCTGATGCCAAGGTTCCCACGGCGACAAAATAAACACTGTTGTTGGTTGTTGGAGAGATAGAACAACTGATAAAGCGTGGAAGGGGAAGTCTTGATTCATGAAGGCATGAGTCATGGTTAGAGCGCTGGGCCAGGACCTCGGAGGCCAGGATTCGAGTCCTCCTTAAACCACAAAGCTCACTGGGTATCCCTGGGGCCATCATAGCCTCTTGGGGTCACTGCCTCTCAGCCGCGCAGGGTTGCTATGAGGAGAAAATGGGGAAGGGGAGAACCACGTACCCCACCTTGAGGAAAGGTGGTATTTAAATGTGGGAAAGGAAGGATATGATGCAGACTCCGCCTTCCTTGGGGGGTTGCTGCTGCTCACCTGGATGGGGAGGTCCATATTAGAAGGGCCTTATCCAGGTGTCCCATACGAGGGTTGATGATGTCCCTGTGGGGGCAAAACAGTCAAAATGTTGGGTCGTCTCTTCTTTGAATGTAACGTTCATAGAGAGGAATGAAACAGATGAACAATGTTCAACTGGTAGAACATGAGGCTCAATCTCAGGGTCATGGGTCATTTCTGCTTTTATTTTTTGATTATGTCGACAAAGGTCCGTAAAGTTAAAGCTATGGTTTTCCCAGTAGTGATGTATGGAAGTGAGAGCTGGACCATCAAGAAGGCTGGTCGCCGAAGAATGGATGCTTTTGAATTATGGTGCTGGAGGAGACTCTTGAGAGCCCCATGGACTGCAAGAAGACCCAACCTATCCATTCTGAAGGAAATCAGCCCTGAGTGCTCACTGGAAGGACAGACCGTGAAGCTGAGGCTCCAAGACTTTGGCCACCTCATGAGAAGAGAAGACTCCCTGGAAAAGACCCGGATGCTGTGAAAGATGGAGGGCACAAGGAGAAGGGGACTACAGAGGACAAGATGGTTGGACAGTGTTCTCGAAGCTACCAGCATGAGTTTGACCAAACTGCAGGAGGCAGTGGAAGACAGGAGTGCCTGGCGTGCTCCGGGCCTTGGGGTCACAAAGAGTCGGACATGACTAAACGACTAAACAATAACAACAAAATTTTGTGCTTTCATATTGTGATTTTATCCTGTGAACTGTCCTGAGACCTGCGGGGAACAGGGCGGTATATAAATTTAATAAATTTTATTACAATTTGTATCTTACATTGATATCTTTTGTAGCACAGAATATTTGAAATAAGTGTAAGTTTTATCCTTTGTATTATATTGTACTGCAAACAAGCATTCTCTTTTAATGCTTGGGCTCATTTTAATTATTTATTAAATTTGTATACTGCCCTTCATCCATAGATCTCATACTTTTTGTGTGCTCTGTTTTAGTGGGATTGTGACAGTATAATAAGTGATTGATTGATTGATTGATTGATTGATTGATTGATGATGATCTTCTTTAAAAAATATTTCATCAGTTTTTCACAATTTAAGTTTACATTCAAATATAAAATAAAATAATAAATTGTAGAATTCTCTGAGTTGACAGATTTCCATCCTCCCCTGCATGGAGTCCACTTGTCAACATTTCTCACTGCATATCATGTTTTCCCACAATTTTTTTCATAGTACTCTATTTAAATCCATAGTTCTTTTCACATTGCAAGTGTTCTTTCAACCCTGCTAATGTTTTTAACTGTTAACAGTGTGTTTTCATATAGATTACAAACCTTCCCCAGTCTTTACTGAAGTTTTTGTCATCCTGGTTTCTGATTTTTCCAGTCATTATGGCCATCTCTGCATAGTCCATCAGTTTTATTGTCCACTCTTCTTCTGTAGATATTTTATCTTCCTTCCATCTTTGGGCTAGAAGCTTCTGGGCTGCTGATTGGTGATGATCAATGGGGAGGGCAGCACCAACAAAGGGACGTGGTTCTAAAACTCCCTCAACTCTGTTCAGGGTGGCTAAAAATCAATGATTAAAATATATAAATAAATAAATAAATCAGCCCCCCCCTATTTAAATCAGATTTTTAAAATTTAAATCGGATTTTAAAAATAAAATGCTTTTGGAGGGAAAATCTTTTTAAAGATAGTTTTCTATTTAAGTTACATTATAGTCCAAAGGCTATTCATCAGGAAATAAGGATTTGTTTTAAGTTTTTCATGTGTGCTAAAACTCAGTCTAAGGTTTTTTAAAAAAACATATTGTTTAACCACATCAGTTAACAAACATGGATACATATGCTATAATGTTATTGTTTTAGTTAATTAAATTGCTTCAACTGATATTAAGGAAATGATTATTTTTCTCCTTCCAATAAAGTACAGCAGAAAAGTTGTCCAGATATAAACAGTTAACTTATCAAACCTCACAATAAGTTCATAATTACCTGTTAAGGTATTTCTAATAGTATAACCAGATCAGTAATTTTTGATATAACTGTAAAAACCACTCTGAAAATTTATTATTCCGAAAACGAAACCTTCATCTGGTTGTAAATATTAAGATTGCACCAGCAAGAATGAGTCTTTCTAGTGATTTAAATCAAGCTTGACTGACTAGTGATTTAAATTGATTTGATTTAAATCAAATCCACCCTGACTCTGATCGAAACAAATTCTCCGGTGTTTGGGGGTCACTGCCTGCACCCCAGTCCTTTGAAAGCCACCTGTCTGTTGGCAAAGAGCGGAAGAGCCGATTCAATCCACACTCAAACTGGGAAGCTGCAATTCAGGAGAACATTTCCCTGCGACCTTTGACAGCGGCTTCCAGAGAAAGCCAGCCTGGAGTTCCTCCAAAAGTATCATTAGAAATAAAACAAGGAAGCTGTTTTGCATTTGGGAGTTGACTGTAGATGGACCCACATCAACAGCCGGAGGAAGCAGCAGCGGCTTGACAAAAACATTTTTGCGGGAAGCCCAAAATTGCTCTTCCATCCATCATTTGGCGCATGCATTTCGAAAGCAGAAAATATTTGGAGAATGGAGAATATTTAAGGATTATAAAAAAATAATCATATTGTACCAATCACACCATATGAGCAGAACTTGAGTGATACTTGTAAACACAACAAATACCGTTTGTGGAGTAGATGGGAACAATATTAAAGAATATAAAACTGTGCGGGGGGAAACGACAGTATAAACAGTACAATGAGAATGATTGGAAGACCCGTTTTGTCAGAAGTCTTTTTTATTTAAGTGTTTAAGTAAGTATTAATTAGGAAGATTAAGGGTTTTTTTATGTACATAAATTTGCTTTTTCTTCTTTTTTCTGTATTTTCTTTTTTCTTAATTCTTTTTTCTTTAATTTTCTTTTTGTAGTATGAGATTGTAAATTCTTTGTATAAGGGTGTAATTTAAATTAATAAAGATTATCCAAATACCGAACAACAACAACAACACAAAAAAACACACAAAATATTGCTCTTCCATCCATCATTCGGTGCATGCATTTTGAAAGCTGCTCCGGGCCTGGAAAGGCATTGGCAACCAGGGCCGGACTGGGATGTTTGGCCGCCTGAGGTAACACAGAGAATGCTGCTGCCGACAACAGCTCCGCTGCTGCTGACAAGTCCAGCAAAGGTGGAGGGGGAAGAAAAAAGGAAGCCTCAAAGAAGGCTAGTGATGGGAGCAGTGGCAGAAGCACACTGCTTGCAGGCCCAGATCCGCTGCCCCTAACTGCCAGTGTGATGTGGTGTGGTGTAGTGGTTAAGAGCGGTAGTCTCGTAATCTGGGTAACCGGGTTCGCGTCTCCGCTCCTCCACATGCAGCTGCTGGGTGACCTTGGGCCAGTCACGCTTCTCTGAGGTCTCTCAGCTTCACTCACCTCACAGAGTGTTTGTTGTGGGGGAGGAAGGGAAAGGAGAATGTGAGCCGCTTTGAGACTCCTTCAGGTAGTGATAAAGCGGGATATCAAATCCAACCTCTTCTTCTTGCACAAGAATGAATGTATTGCTCTCGGCTGCCCTTGAGGGGACGATTCCAACAGATGCCACACGAAAAACGCCTATACAGTCATATCTCGGGTTAAATATGCTTCAGGTTGAGCGTTTTCAGGTTACGCTCTCCGGCGACCCAGAAGTAACGGAACACATTACTTCCGGGTTCCACCACTCGCGCAGACACTCAAAATGATGTCACGCGCATGAGCGGAAGCAGCGAAACGCGATCCGCAGACGCGCAGTCGCGTGTTACGTTCTACTCAGGATGCAAACAGGGCTCCGGAACAGATCCTGTTTGCATCCAGAGGTACCACTGTAATAATAATATATATATTTTTTATTTGTATCCCACCCTCCCCAGCCAAAGCCAGGCTCAGAGCGGCTAACAACAGTAAAAATAGCACAATTTACATAAAATCACAGTAAATTAATTAAAATGCATTTGAAAATCAATTCAGAATCAAATTACAGGCAACCATTGGGCTACAGTTCTATGAGGATTACCAAAGGAGGGGGTCAGACTGCACCTTGGCCAAAGGCCTGGTGGAACAGCTCTGTCTTGCAGGCCCTGCAGAAAGATGTCAAGTCCCGCAGGGCCCTAGTCTCTTGTGGCAGAGCATTCCACCAGATCGGGGCCACAACCAAAAAAGCCCTGGCTCTGGTTGAGGCCAGCCTAACCTCCCTGTGGCCTGGGACCTCCAAGATGTTTTTGTTTGAAGACCGTATGGTCCTCCGTGGGACTATGTCCCTGTGGAGATGGCAGTACCGAATCGGTGGCACATGCACTCTCTATAAAGACTTGAGGAATGAGATTATCACCCCTCCCCACTCTGGAAGAATGGCAGATGAAGGTGATAGACTATATGGGACTGGCTGAAATGACTGGCAGAATCCGAGATCAGGGGAAAGAGACGGCGGAAGAAGATTGGAAGAAATTTAAGATCTATCTTAAGAGACATTGTAAAATTACAGATAGGTAGCCGTGTTGGTCTGCCATAGTCAAAATAAAAAAATTCCTTGCAGTAGCACCTTAAAGATCAACTAAGTTAGTTCTTGGTATGAGCTTTCGTGTGCATGTGTATCTGAAGAAGTGTGCATGCACACGAAAGCTCATACCAAGAACTAACTCAGTTGGTCTTTAAGGTGCTACTGCAAGGAATTTTTTTATTGTAAAATTAATGAGTGTTAAACTGTTGCGGCTACAGAAGTAAGCGGATTACAGCTGTAAAGATTAGGTTAAAGGAAAAGAAAGGATTACAATTAGATTAAATTAAGGGTGAGGATTTGCGGAACTACTACTCAGCCCCACTCACCTCACAGAGTGTTTGTTGTGGGGGAGGAAGGGAAAGGAGAATGTTAGCCGCTTTGAGACTCCTTAAAAGGGAGTGAAAGGCGGGATATCAAATCCAAACTCTTCTTCTCTTCTTCTAAATATTTGAAATTGGAATGCAGAAAGGGGAGGTATGAGGAGGTCGGTGAAGTAAGTTTTAAGAGAATAAGGATTTGAAATTATATTTGTTTGTCTTTGTGTGTGTTTGTTTGTATTGTGTTTGATTTCATAATTTGTGAAAACTTAATAAATATCTTTTTTAAAAAAAAGAGATTATCACCCCTCTTTTATTGTCCATTCCGGCTCACCCAGCCACTTCCGCAGTGTCCTTTCTCTTGGCAGATCAAGATGAGCAGGCGACAGCAGAAGGTTTTTAGCTGGGGCAATCAGAATAAGACCCACTATTTGACTATTGATTCAAAACCCTAAAATGTATTTTATATAATTGACTGGTTATTTCTATTCTCTGTATATCGTATTGTTGTTTTATTGCTATGGCTGATGACTGACGCAAGTAAAGATTCGTTCATTCATTCTGCTGCCTCGCCCAGCTGTCCCGAGGCAACCGGTTTATGAGGCCTCATGGGTGGCGCATTTTTGCTGGCAACCCAAACAGCATTTTGAGACCTACCTGCTGCTTCTATGCTAATGCTTTTTAAAGAAAGCAATCACTCCACATTTGTTTTATTTCTCAATTGCATTGTGCAATCTGTAGGAGTCGGGGAGAAATTTCACTCGCACCAAAATGCTTGTTTGTTTGTTTAGCAAAAATATAAATATGCATACAAACATGTGCATATTACATCTGCACTAAAACACAGGCGAATCTTTCGTGTATTTTATGAGGCTTGGTTTTGGTGTTTTTCTGTAAATATCAGGCCAACTTAACGTTGCAGCTTAAAGGGGCTCTTAAAAAGGCAGGCGCTGTTTTTTTTCTGGTGTGGCCAGAGCTGGATTTAGGTTTTATGACGGCGTTTCCGTGCGCTGCTCTGGCTCGCCAGAAGAGGCTTAGTCATGCTGGCTACATGATCCGGAAGCTGTACGCCAGCTCCCTCGGCCAATAAAGCGAGATAAGCGCCGCAGCCCCAGGGTCAGTCACGACTGGACCTAATGGTCCGGGGTCCCTTTACCTTTACCTAAGCTACTGAAGGTAATGGGGCACTTTATATGTCCAGCTGTCAACAACAAATTGTCACTGTTTTTGTGTTCAATATATGCTATATGGTAATTTATGGACCTAATAGGTATCTCAAGCCATTTGCACATGTAGAATGTAGGCACCCTATATATAGAAATGAGCAAACCAGTGATATTTCAGGAAGCAGGCTAGCAGGCAGGGGCCATTATTTACATCATAGGAGCCTATACAACACAAAACACTGTTGCTGTATGTAGGTTTTATTTTATTTGTTTTTTATCTTATGTTTTGGAAATGTTCAATCAGGTTTTTTTCTTTAATTTTTTTCGGGGGGCTCCCAAGAGAGTGGGACCCTAAGCTAAAGCTTGTTTGGCTTATATGTAAATCTGGCACTGGGTGTGACGCATGCTTATTTTTCTTCACATGATCGATATTTCCCAGAATCCTGAGGTTGGGTACATTATCCTCCCCTCCTACCTTTTATCTTCACAACAGTCCTGTGAAGTAGGTCAAATCCTGTTGTTATCCCTGGTTAGTCATAGGCAATGGTTTTGAAAGATCTGCTCTGAGCATGACTAATGTGTGATACAACCCTTTGTCTGAAATCCAAGAGTCACACCCACCCAGTTTGGATTCTGATGGGCCAATGGGTGTGACTCAAAAGCAATCAGGCATTATGTGAACTTTGTCCTAAGCAAGCCCTGGGTATTTTATTTCATTTCTTTCTTTTTAAAAAAGTCCTCACACAGTAATCACTTTATGAGGAACTGATCAAAGAAGAATAGATAAGGAAAGCAATGGATTGTGCGGGACAGGCAAAGTGAGCCGAAATAAGAGAACCTAAAGACAAAGGATAGAAGCCTTTTTCGGACTATTTAAGGAAATATTATTATATGATGAATACGTGAGCAGGATTTGAACTATGAGCAACAGGAGGACCTATATATAGTGGTGATGTTAAGATATAGAAGACAGGGGGCTGCAGAGAGGAATTAAAACACCATGGAAAAGGGGGCGGGAAGTTGACAAAAATAACAAAGAAAAAATGTTTTACTATGTACTGAAATGTATGTGTCGATTTTTTGGAAAACTTAATAAAAAAAATGATTAAAAAAGAAGGAATGTGGGAAGCAGGCCTTGAGACAGACCATTGGGCGATTTAACTCAGCATTGTCCAAACCAGCGCTTTCCAAACTGTGTGTCAGGACACATTTAAGTGTCAGCTGCCAGGTATAGGTGTGTTGCATGAACGCTCTTCTCAGGGCTGGAAAGGGGTTAGTTTAACCTCCGATTTGCTGGTAAAACTGAATTGCTGTGTCACAAAATGATGCAGAGACATCACCTTGCCGACAAAGATCCATATAGTTAAAGCTATGGTTTTCCCAGTAGTGATGTATGGAAGTGAGAGCTGGACCATAAAGAAGGCTGATCGCCGAAGAATTGATGCTTTTGAACTATGGTGCTGGAGGAGACTCTTGAGAGTCCCATGGACCGCCAGAAGATCAAACCTCTCCATTCTGAAGGAAATCAGCCCTGAGTACTCACTGGAAGGACAGATCCTGAGGCTCCAATACTTTGGCCACCTCATGAGGAGAGAAGACTCCCTGGAAAAGACCCAGATGTTGGGAAAGATTGAGGGCACAAGGAGAAGGGGATGGCAGAGGACAAGATGGTTGGACAGTGTTCTCATGTTAGTAAATATGAGTTTGAGCAAACTGCAGGAGGCAGTGGAAGACAGGAGTGCCTGGTGTGCTCTGGTCCATGGGGTCACGAAGAGTCGCACACGACTAAACAACAACAAAATGCTGCATGTCTAAAAAGTGTGTCACCAACATGAAAAGTTTGGAAAGCTCTGGTCCAAACTGCCGGGCTGCAATGGATCTCCATGATTTCACATACCTGGGGATTCAACCTTTCTGAATTGCAAAGGAGATGCTCTAACAGTGAGTTATAGCCCTTCCCCAAGATGCCTTTTCCTCCTGCCTGATCTTGTGACAGAAAGAGAGTGGAATTACCTAGTGGCCTGGGGTTAGGGTGGGGAGTGAGCACGCTTTGCGAGTGAGCTGTCTCAGATTTCCACACCAACGGAGGGGAAAAGGGAGTCATGGTCTAAAACAACAACAACAACAGAGGGCTGGTTGGCAGTGGCTACGGACACGAGCTATAAGTCAGAATTATGAGTCAGAATGTTTTGACAATGTCCTGCACTTACTAAGTTTTGGGATAAAAGGAGCAGATGATATAATTATGACTGTGTGGAAAACTTTAAAAATTTCAGAGGAAGGTATTCTTCTGAACTACATGTGATTTAACAACTGGACAACATACAGTGGTACCTTGGGTTACAGATGCTTCAGGTTACAGACTCCTCAAACCCAGAAATAGTACCTCGGGTTAAGAACTTTGCTTCAGGATAAGAACAGAAATTGCACGGCAGCAGCGGGAGGCCACATTAGCTAAAGTGGTACCTCAGGTTAAGAAGCTTCAGGTTAAGAATGGACCTCCAGAACAAATTAAGTTATTAACCCGTGGTAACACTGTAAATGATTTCTTTGTGCCCCTTACTATGGAGAAAGACTGGCGCTGATGAATGTAAGAACACCAGTAAACACAACCAAGAGCGACCAGAGATTCTTAGAAGACTGGAGTCAATATTTGAACTATTTGAAAAGCAACTGTAATAAACTGATTACGCTAGTAGGACTGCAAGAAGTTCTGTAAGGAGGACTTGGTGAAATATTGCAAGGAAGATTATGAAGAGGATTAATAGTTAATGATAATTAAAAGTAATAGAGAAATCAAGAAATGCAGAATAAGCGATAGAAAACGGAAAATTTCCAGAGGTTGTTGACGCAAGTCTAAAATATTGTATAAGAGAAGAAGTTACGTTAAATGACTGTTGGAAATGATATGTTAAAAAATTAATATATATATAAAAATTAAAAACCAGTTGAAGGGATGGAGGGAAGTCACAAGCTCAGTAGAGCAAAGAATTTATTTGTTTTGTTATTGGTGTGCTGAAATATTGTGTTAAAAAAGAAATTAATAAAAATCATATTAAAAAAAAAAAACAATTCCTTGCTGGAAAATGGCCCCCAGCCAAGAGGAAACCAAGCCAGTAGCCTCTCTTGTCCACCACCCTGTTCTCACAGCGCCCAACCAGACTCTGCCAGTGAGGAACCCAGAAGCAGGACCTGAGCCCAGGAACATTCCCCCCTCCTGTGGTTTCTGGCACTCAGTGGCGTTTCTGCCTCCACCTGCGGTGGCAAAGCAAACTCTCTTCCGTGAATTTGCCTAATCATCTTTGGAAGCCGTCTAGGTTGGCGACGGTCCCGGCCTCCCAGGGGAGCGAGTTCCACCGTTTGACTGCACTGCGTGCGAAGCAGTCATTTCCTTCCTCCGTTCTGAGCTCAGAGCGCTCAGGGTGGCATCAATTGTGGGTTTCCGAGGAAAGCTCCAGCCGAGAGACTCTGCCCACAATTCAGGCTTCCTAGCTGTGGACGGATTTGAACTCTTGTCTCCTGCGCTGAAAAGCTGCACTTTGAACAAGAGAGAGAGAGAAAGCCTCAAAATCAGAGGATCTGAGATAAGAGGCTGGCAGAGCTGCAGCAGCCCATTCAGAGAAATGCAGCTGTACAAGTTCCATTCATAGAATTGCAAAGTTAGAAGGGACACCAAGGATCTAGTCCAACAGGCTGCGATGCAGAAATCTCAACTAAAGCATCAATGACAGATGGCCGTCCAAGCCCTACTTAAAATCCTCCAAAGAAGGAGAGTACACCACTTTCTGAGGGAGACCATTCCACTGTATAATAATAATAATAATAATAATAATAATAATAATAATAATAATAATAATAATAATAATTTATTTATATCCCACCCTCCCCAGCCAAATCCGGGCTCAGAGCGGCTAACAACAGTAAAAGTAACACAGTTTACATAAAATCACAATCAATTAATCGAAATGGATTCTAAAATCAATTCATTCTAAAATCAATTCAGAATCAAATTAATGGCAACCATTGGGCTAGAGTTCTGTGAGGATTACTGAAGGAGGGGGTCAGACTGTGCCTCGGCCAAAGGCCTGGTGGAACAGCTCTGTCTTGCAGGCCCTGCAGAAAGATTTCAAGTCCCGCAGGGCCCTAGTCTGTTGGGACAGAGCATCCCACCAGATCAGGGCCAATACTGAAAAGGCCCTGGCCCAAGTTGAGGCCAGCCTAACCTCCCTGTGGCCCGAGACCTCCAAGATGCTTTTGTTTGAAGACCGTAACATTCTCCGTGGGACATACCAGGAGAGGCGGTCCCATAGGTACGAGGGTCCTAAGCTGTATAGGGCTTTAAAGGTTAAAACCAGCACCTTGAACCTGACCCTGTACTCCACCGGGAGCCAGTGCTGCTGCTATAGCACTGGATGAATGTGATCCTGCAGCAAGGACCCCGTAAGGAGTCTTGCTGTGGCATTCTGCACCTGCTGGAGTTTCTGGGCCAGTCTTAAGGGCAGCCCACGTAGAGTGAGTTACAATAATCAAGTCTGGAGGTGACCGTCGTGTAGATCACAACGGCTAGGTAAGGGAGAGAGAGGTAACAGGTCTTACCATGAGAAAGTTCTTCCTGATGTTTCGTCGGAATCTCCTTTCTTGCAACTCAAAGCTAATAGTTCAGGTCCTGATCTTGGGAGCAACTGAAAACAAGCTTGCTCCATCTTCCAAGTGACAACCCTTGAGATAAATGAAAAGGGCTATTCTATGTCCTCCTTTTTCCCAGGCTAAACATACCCTCAGCCGTTCCTCATAAGCAGGCTTCCTCAAACTCAGCCCCTCCAGATGTTTTGAGACTACAATTCCCATCATCCCTGACCACTGGTCCGGCTAGCTAGGGATCATGGGAGTTGTAGGCCAAAAACATCTGGAGGGCAGAGTTTGAGGAAGCCTGTTCATAAGGCTTGGTTTCTACTTGGCTGCATTCATTCTGGGGCATTTTACAGCCAGGAAGTCTCAGTATCTGAATTCTGAGAACATTATCTCAGTAGCGACACACACACCCTGCCCATAAGGTGGGTGGCTAATACCGCATTTCACAGACTGATGCTGCGGCTGAAAGAAAACGGAGAAAACTAGATGGCTCCATCTTCCATGTGGTAGCCCTCAATGGAGAAGCTTCAGAAACTGCTATGTTCTTCCAACTCTTTGAAGGCCAGTGGCCAGGAATCATAAGTGGGGACAGTGCCCAGAGGCATCCAGTTGGCCGTTGTATGAACAGTATGGTGGACTAGACGGGGCTTTAGTCTGATCCAGAAGAGCTCTTCTTATGTTAAGTACCGTATTTTTCACTCTATAAGACACACTTTTCCCCTCCTAAAAAGTAAGGGGGAATGTGTGTGCATCTTATGGCGTGAATGCAGGCGGGAGGCTCTGCTCAGCACTCCCTTTAAAGAACTGCGTGGAGCGTGTGTGCGGCTCTTGGGGGCTTTTCCCTGAGGAGAGAGAAGGGTTCCCTTCTCGGGGAAAAGCCCCCAAGAGCCACACACCCACTCCGTGCGCTCTTTAAAGGGAGCACGGCTCTTGGGGGAGCCTTAGCCGTGCGCAGCCTCTCCCGGGCAGGGGATGAAGGCTCCCATTGCTGGGGAGAGGCTGCGCAGCGATCCCGTTTGCTGTCCTGGCTTATGGGATTCAGACTCCCCCCTCCTTGTTTTCATCTTCCAAAAACTAGGTGCGTCTTATGGTCTGGTGCATGTTATAGAGCAAAAAATACGGTAAGTTCTGGGCTCACACCAGTGTTCGAAACTCCCGTTGTTCTAGGCACATTTTGCGACAGGGAATTTCATTAGTGCAAGCAGTTTCTGAGCTCTGGGCGCAGTACCACGCCTAAGATTTCAGATCGTAACTGCAGAGTGGAAGGAAAAGAGGACCTTTTTCTGCCTCCCCACTTCCAGCTACTCTCTGGAGACGGGAGAAGAGACCCTCTTAAGAATATTAGGGGGGTGGGAAGGAAGGACTGGACCATATGAAAAAGGAACGTAAAATTTTAGTGGCAGTTCATTCATTTTCAGCTTTGTGTTCTTGTTACAAAAAAAACCTGGGCCTAGACATTCCGTTGACAGGGACGTGGGTGGCGCTGTGGGTTAAACCACAGAACCTAGGACTTGCCGATCAGAAGGTCGGTGGTTCAAATCCCCACAACGGGGTGAGCTCCCGTTGCTCGGTCCCTGCTCCTGCCAACCTAGCAGTTCGAAAGCACGTCAAAGTGCAAGTAGATAAATAGGTACCGCTCCAGCAGGAAGGTAAACGGCGTTTCTGTGCGCTGCTCTGGTTCGCCAGAAGCAGCTTAGTCATGCTGGCCACATGACCCGGAAGCTGTACGCCGGCTCCCTCGGCCAATAAAGCGAGATGAGGACCGCAACCCCAGAGTTGGCCATGACTGGACCTGATGGTCCAGGGGTCCCTTTACCTTTACCTAGACATTCCATTGCTGAACCCATAACCTAGGTTTAAGGTGCCATTTGGCTCCTAACTTTCACATCTGTTTCTAACACTGGCTCACACAAGAACCAACTTTGCGCCATTTCTGCAAGCTAGACGATAAGGGCAATAATCTCCACGGCTTCCCTTCGGTTTTGTGAATCAAATCTACTTTACTATCTGTGGCAAGGCACTCAATTACTGGCTAATTATTGTACTTCTGAAGTGTTGGTCGTTTACTCGAGAGCCAACTGGCTCGGGAGCCCGGGAGCGATCAATCACATTCCACAGCTTAATTACCACATCATAACTTTACAAGCTGGGTTGTATTGATTTGAACAGCAGCGTAGCTATTTTTGGCCCTAAAATCTTTTCTGTCTGCCCATATATAAGATAGTAGCTCCAGGTCTAGGTCTGCAAGGCATCTTCTAAAGTCAATGATGTGTTGGATACTTAACTTTGCTAAATGAACGTCGTGCATCATAAGTCCCCTTTAGATTTCACTTGGACTCTTTCCAAAAATTCCAAGAACAGTTCTTGAATTCATATTCAGTTCAGCGTACCCACAGAATGAAAGTGGCTGCTGTAAAACACATTTTTAAATAAACCAAACCTCTAGTGCTATACCCCAGTTGCGATCAGAAGAATTCTGAGCACCCTAGATGCCACTTCGTGGAGATTTAAGGGAACAGGGCAGATTTTAAGTATACGTGGTGGAATTGCCAGCGCTAACAAAGTATTTTCAGAAGCTATTATAAATCAGGAGAAGGATGCCTGATTGTGAAGGGCCATTGCAACCGTTTGCAAAACCCTAGAGGGCAAAAATTGGTTGGATGTTTCTTGACTGTGAAACAAATCTTACATGCAAAATTTTGGGAGCAGCTGTAACGGTCTCGAACAGAAGAGTGCAAGAAAACATGGATATGTTAAGAATAAGCCCGTATGCTACAAAAGGAAGGGGAAATGAAAATGAAATGCAACCAAAATCCACCCATCAGAATGTCGGCATGACTTCACTGGATTTACAGGATCTTGGCTTGGAGGCAGGAAAATGAACAATGAAGCCCTTGGGTTCTCCAGCCATCTATCTCTCCCAGACATTAGATTATTGGGAGGATGGCACCGTTCCAAAAGCAGTTCACGGTCGCAGGTGGTCTCTCCCCTCGGGACATGATCCTGCGCCTGCTCGATTTCCAAGAACATTTGCGTCATTGAAATACTGAAAAGCAGCAGTTGGAAAAACTTTCCTTCAGCGCCAGCAGATTCAAGTTGACCAGTCAGTCTGTTTTGCTTTATATATGTGATTTATATAATGCCAGCCATTGCCTGGCTTTAAACTTCTGATGAGCAAAGCTATGGCTGGTGTGCATGTGTGTGGCAAATATGGCCCTCAAGAGCTCTCCGTCCGGCCCTCAGAACTGTCCCCAGCCACACCCCTCACTGCCCCATCTTTGCATCCTCCTTGAGTGGTCCTTGCCTGGCTAGAATGTGTCCTTGAACTCTGGTAATCTGAATGCAGCAGCTCCTTCCCAGAGTGATGACTTAACCACTTTGATATATCCAAGGAATGAACAGAAAACAGCCAGGGAGGGTAACCGAGGACACTTTCTAGCTTGCTCCAACCCCAGCCCTTGACGTGCAGATTATTTCCCCTTAACCTGCACATCCTAAGAAGCGCCAACAAGAGCTCTCAGCCAAAGCTGCCAAGAGTCTGTTCTGGGGAAGAAGCCTTTGAACCAGAAGCGACCAAAAGATGGGGTCAGGGAAAAGGTTATTGGTACAAAGCAAAGGCTTTTCAACAGGAGCATAACCTTGTGGAGTCCCAAACTAGGAAGAAACAACAGACTTGAGTTTCTGTGAGAATAGAAAGAAAACATCTTGTGTATTTTGATTACAGGTAGGGTTGTATAGGGATGTGGGTGGCGCTGTGGGTTAAACCACGGAGCTTAGAACTTGCCGATCAGAAGGTCGGCGGTATGAATCCCTGCAACGGGGTGAGCTCTCGTTGCTCGGTCCCTGCTCCTGCCAACCTAGCAGTTCGAAAGCATGTCAAAAGTGCAAGTAGATAAATAGGTACCGCTCCGGCGGGAAGGTAAATGGCGTTTCCGTGTGCTGCTCTGGTTCGCCAGAAGCGGCTTAGTCATGCTGGCCACATGACCTGGAAGCTGTACGTCGGCTCCCTCGGCCAATAAAGCAAGATGAGTGCCGCAATCCCAGACTCGGTCATGACTGGATCTAATGGTCAGGGGTCCCTTTACCTTTACTTTAGGGTTGTATAAGAGCCGGCCAATGCTGCTGGATCCGGCCAATGGCCCTCTAGTCCAGGATCCTGTTCTTGCAGTGGCCAACCATTATCACGATACAGTGGTACCTCGGTTTACAAACTTAATCTATTCCAGACGTCCGTTCTTAAACCGAAACAGTTCTTAAACCAAGGTGCGCTTTCCCTAATGAGGCCTCCTGCTGCCGGTGCCCTTCCACCATTCAGATTCCGTTCTTAGACCGAGGTAAAGTTTGCAAACCGGGACACTACTTCCGGTTTTGTGGAGTTCATAAACCGAATCGTTCGTAAATAGGACTGTTCTTAAACCGAGGTACCACTGCATTACAAACTGCCGTGATCCTCAGATGACCTGAGCACAAGAACACGGTCTCCCCCTGTGGTCTTCAGGAACTGCTTTTCAGGAGCATTCCTGTCTCAGCCGGTGGAGGGAAGAGTATAGTCATCTTGGCTAGTTCTCCTGGGCTGTCGCTGGAGGATCAGGCAGCAAAGAGGCTGCCTGTACTTTTGGACAGAGATGACTTGGCCCCTGTATTTGACGCTCAGCTAACTTCCAGACTGGATTATTGTAATGTGCATCTGCTGAAGATGACTCAGAAACTTAAACTAGTCCAAAATGCAGGGGCCAGATTACTTGCTGGGGTTCCTTTTAGGACTCATACAACGCCAGTTTTAAAACAGCCAGGTACCAGTTTGTCTCTGGGCTCGATTCAAGGTTTTCACATTAGCGTTCAAAGCCCTAAATGACTTTGGCCCCAAACATCTGAAAGATTGCATCCTTCCTTACAGCGTTGAGATCAGAAGAGGGGGACCTCCTCTTGGTAGAAGTTCAAAGGGTGACGGGGTAGGAGAGGCTTTCTCTATGACAGTCCTCAACTTGTGGCACTCCTTCCTCACAAAGGGGCAATGTGGAACCTTCATTACATCGTTTCCAATGTTTGCTGACAATGCACCCCTTTACCCTTGATGCTTGAGATTTTAGGTCCCGTCCTATTCTCTTGACCATGGGTAGGCAAACCAAGGCCCCGGGGGCTGAATCCAGCCCAATTGCCTTCTCAATTCGGCCTATGGACGGTCTAGGAACCAGTGTGTTTTAACATGAGTAGAATGTGTCCTTTTATTTAAAATGCATCTCTGGGTTATTTGTGGGGGATAGGAATTCGTTCATCCCCCGCCCCCAATATAGTACGGCCCCCCACAAGGTCTGCGGGACAGTGGAACGGCCCCCTGCTGACAAAGTTCACTGACCCCTGCTCTTGACTATTAGTTTAACTGATTTAATGCTGGGAGGAATTCTACATTGCACTATGTCTATCATTCTGCCAGGACAAACATTGCAGCTTGCCAGATAAAGCAATCCCCCCTCCCCTTCCCAATTTTGGGGGACACATGGGGGGACAGCCCCACTGGGTAATCATCTGGGTAAGTCCTTGCATAGGGCTTCTGCTTATGGGACTCAATTGCTGAATCCCAAACATTGCTAGGACTTTACAGATGTGAAACGCAACAATTTGCTAGCAAAGGACTAGAGCAGCCTTTCTCAATCTGTGGGTCCCCAGATGTTGTTGAACTACAACTCCCATCACCCCTAGCTAGCAAGGCCAGAGCTCAGGGATGATGGGAGTTGTAGTCCAACAACATCTGGGAACCCATAGGTTGAGAACCGCTGGACTAGAGGCTGCCTTCTCATTCTACGTAAAGCATCCAACTCAACTGGCACCTGAAGCTTCTTTCAACCCTGGTGACGACAGCATCCTTCACTGGGGTAACTGGCTGCCTTAAGAGATCTCAGGGGACAAGTGAGGGGCTGCTGCTTGTTCTCCCTGAGAATCTGCCCCCCCCCAAGGCAGCTGCCTCACTCTGTTTAATGGTAGGGTAGGCCCTGTTCTCTTTATCTGCTTGAGAAGCGAGTAGAATGCATGGTGGTACCCAGAAACTAATGTTAGTAGGATGCGAACTGGATTTATGAGGATATAAACAAAGTTCCTTCTGAAGGCTGCTGCAGCAGGAGAGCACCAAGGACGACGACAAAGAAGCCACAAAATAAACAAGGACATCAGTATGCTAAAATATTTTACATTCCTCTGAAATCTCTTACACAAAACTTTGCCCGCAATTCCCCCATGTGTTCCTCCAAATAAAGCCCTTTAGAGTTATGCCAAAGACCCGAATTTCTCGTGTTTGCTTGCAAAACCACCCCACCCCCCGCCAACAGATGTGCGTACAACTTCAAGTTAAAATTATTTCAGACACAGAATACACGCAAGTTGGATATTAAAGTTTTACAGTGCTATAAATACAAGCGGCCAGCTTGGCTGGGATTCCCAACAGAATGCTCATGCCTCCGAACAAAACGAAAACTAGAACTCAGCAGGCTAGAAGGAAGATTTGCCCAAATGGGACGGACACACACACACACACACCCTACTAAAGTTCCTTGGTCTACGGCCCTTTCCTCCAAATGAAGTGGAAAAGCACCACACGGACAGAAAACTGGTTCGGATCACGACAGAGTTTAGTTTGCTCGGTTGCAGTCATGGCTTTTGAAGGTGGGACTATGACAGTGGCATTAAAAACGAGCAACAGAAAAGAGGGAGAAGCAGCCAGGTACTTCCAAAATACCGTCCATCACCAATTCCCTCAAGTTCCTTCCTCCCGCCTCCCTGCAACACCAGCGTGCAAGGCCAGTCCTGCACTGAAGTTTGAGGTTCCTCCCATCTTTATTTTTAAAAGCCCGCCTCGCACGCTGAATTTTCATCAAGAGACGCAGATGGACACGGGTTGAGGGACGTCGCTAAGCAGCCAGTGACGCCTCCGCTGGCTCAACTGCTCGCGGGAGAGTGCTTGCTCGCTCGCGTCCCCGACGCTCTGAGCCGCGGTTTGACGCACGGCTAAGTTTGTTGTCCGTCGGTCTCTGTGGAAACACCTGGTTCTGCGGCTGGCGGCTGATTGCCGCCGACGGCAAGAATACTGTCCGTGTCTATGGGCGGGACCAGCGTCAGGGACTCCACGCTCAAGGTGTCCGTGCTGTCATTTGAGATGAGGGAGATGGTGGGCTGCGGGGCAGGAATGAGGCTGGGAGATAAATTGGCCGTTTCCGCTTCTGTGCTCCTCTTGCCAGGCTTTGAGTTGTGCGCAGAAGAGTCGTCGGCTGCCGGCAAGTGACCAGAGGATGCCTGAGGCTGCTCAGTGGCTGCTGAGTCATCTGTTCAGGCGAATGAGAGAGAGAAAAGGAAAACAACCATATTATGCCTGGGTGTAATGAGCATTATCATTAACCGAAAAGGGCCACCTCTTCAGATAGGAATCAATGAGGCAAAGAGAGCTGGACTAGGACCTGGGAAGCCAGGGTTTGAATCCCCCCTCAGCCACGAAGCTCACTGGGTGACGTTAAGCCAGTCTCTGCCTCTCAGCCTAACCTACCTCACAGGATAGTTGTGGGGATTAAATGGGGACAGGGAGAAACCGCCTTGAGCACCACTTGGAATTCCTTGGAGAGAAAAAGTGGGGCATAGCTGCAGTAAAAGGATAATACTGTGCATGGCAAACATAATTTCTCAGGGTGGTGAAAAGGAGGCTTGGGCTCAAATCTCAGTTCAGACACAGTCTGGCCTCAAGTCACCTGTGGGTTCCATGATAACCTAGTTTAGATGCAGGGGGAGATTTGGCATCCCAGATGCTGCTGAACTGCAACTCTCATCATCATCCCTGATCTTTGGATGCACTTGCTGGGGCTGATGGGACTTGAAGTCCAGCGAGATCTGGAGGGCCAAAGGTTGCACAAGGTTCCCCATGCCTCCCTAGCCACATAGACAGCTGCCTGACACTGACCCAGACCTTTGGTGCAGCTCTAGTCCTAGTTAATCTGTGGAAAGTGCTACTTGATTACATTGCACCCGTGGCAAGAACCAGGAGCTGTTGTAGCTTAAAACAACAACAAACAAAAAACAGCATGGAAGAAGGGTTAGTTCTGCAGAACCTTCATGCAAATACCAAAACTCAACATTGTGGTTTTAATTGTGCCAACTCAGTGCTTATTTCCAGTGTTTACTTGCAAACTCTGCTTGCCTTGCCTTTCTCTGGCTTCCCTCACTCACTCTCTTATCTCTTCCTACGAAATTCTTCTTACCCTGCTGTTTTGACAGCATTATTTAATCCGTTCTTCTAAAAACGTATTCCACTCTCAAAGGGCTTTTTAATATTAAAATTGAAAAAAGACTATGAGAATTTGACCTTGCCCCTCCAGCAACAAAGAGGACCTCTGATTTGCAACTGTTATCTCTTTCCGTTTGCTGAGATCAGGAAAGGGGCACATCTAGGGGAGGCAGCAGGTCCACCTACAGCAGACTTCCTCAACCTGGCGCTCTCCAAATGGTTCACGCTACAACTCCCGTCAAGCCGTCAGCGCAGGCTGCTGGGAGTGGTAGCACAAAACATCTGCAGGGGGCCAGGGCTGGGGGAAGGCTGACCTATGGTGTCTTCCGGTGTTTCTCAAATTTAGGTCCCCAGCTGTTGTTGGACTACAAATCCCATCATTCCTGATTGCTGGTCCTGCTAGCTAGGGATGATGGGGGTTGTAGTCCAACAAGAGCTGGGGACCTAAGTTTGAGAAACACTGTTAACTAGCTAGACCTTTCTCGATGGAAGACAATCTTACTTGGCTACGAGCGATTGCCAAAGAGGAAGAAGAGCTCTCTCATCTGAGAGTCCTCCTATTCAAGAATACAGAGTGATTTTTAAGCAAGATCTTATTATCTTTTGCTGACTTGTTTGCGGCATAATATTTTAATGCCTCCTACTGCTTGTAGTTATTTCTGTGATATTGTTATTACCATCCTTACTGCCAGGCTTTCCTGCTTTCCTCTCTGAGAAGTTTAAAACTGTAATGCAGGTTTGGAAGGAAATAAAACAATGGTGGGCTGTGAAGCTTTACAGATTGTCCCTGCACAATCTCACTTTCGGTCCTCTTATGTTGGTTGGTACTGAAGATACTGTTCAGGGAGCAATCCCTGACGCCTGTGGGCATCCACTGACAGAAGCAGCCCCCAATTCCAGGCTCTTCGGGGTACAAGGACCCTTGGGCAGAAAAGAGACAGATTTCTGGGAAACAAGAACAGCAACAGAGGCATGGATGGCTATGTCCAGAATAAAGAAAGAAACTGGGTGAAAGAAGCCCTGGAAAGGTGAGCTTTGACTAAAGAGGGAAATAGCTGCACCAAGCAATGCAATTTCAGTGGCTGTGCTTCCCTTAATGCTTCTCTTTGTGTGACTGCTGCAGAACATCCCCAGCTTTTGTGACACCCAAGAGACAACTGCTCCAGGCATTTTGGTTCAGATGGGCACATAATCTCCTCTAAGTGCATCATGCGACACTGCTGGCCTCTAAAAGAGCTGGGGACCCCAGTGACCTCAGAAAGCACTCTCTTATCACTTCCCACAAAAATGTTTTTACCCTGCTGTTCAGACAGCATCATTCACTTTCTTATTCTAAAAAACTTATCCACTCTCAGTGTGCAATTTGTAAAAAAATCCTCATGGATATTCCCCAGCATTTTTTGTGCGATTTCATCTAATACACACATTTTGGTGTGCAAGTTGGCCTCATACGCTCATTTCTACCAAGCGCGTCCTTCTAACATAATGCAGTTTGTACACTGTTTTTCACTATTGTGTGCAATTCAATGGACATCTCGCCCCAGCATTGGCATTTTTGAATGCATTAGCTGGCTGGAGAACCGCATTGCAAAATTCAGAGAAGCGCAAATTTCAAACGGTTGGCGGTGCTTCGGTTTGCATATTGTTTCAGGAGGTCAGACTGGGCAAGTTGGCCGAATGCAAAGCGACTCCAATGTCTCCCTTTCAGCACAAGGTATCTGCAGAACGACCCTCGAAGCAATGCAGTGAGTGGTAGACACAATGGATTTGGCATTCTCAAACGGAACTCTTGCTTGCGCAGAATCAACAGAAATCCTACAGAGAGGCAGGGGTGCTGCATAACTTAAAAGACAACAACAACAACACTACAAAGCCAAAACCAGCAGTGGAAGAAAGGGGAAGAGGGAAGCTGAGAATTAAACTTGAGTACAGTGGGGGAAATGAGAGGGCTGGGTGGAGTTGAAATGACAGACAGCCGTTCCTTTCATGGGTAAAGGGTTGGTTATGCTTATTTTCACAGAAGAGGACTTCAAGCCAATGCATATTTTTAATGTCCGGGAAATATAACTTAATTTTTGCTTTGCTTGGCAGCCCCAAACCACGGCTCTGTAAGGAGAGGAAAAAAAGAGACCAAAAGCTGTGAAGGAAATGGTGACGCCCATTGCTCTTTCTCTCCCTCCCCAATCCTTCCCACATTTTTGGAGAGTAGATATATAGCGGGGGGGGGGGGGGTGCCACCCCTTTAAGAAGGTTTTTTCTTCTTCCTGCTTAAAGGTGCAGGGCTTGTGCCAAAAAAGGAGGGAGAGGAGAAAAGGGCAGAGTTGTTTCAGCTCAGAGTGGGCAAGGGGGAGAAACCAACAACAACGACACCAGTGTTTCCTTGAATGCAAATACAACGCAGACCAGTTCAGTCTGTGCTGGCAAAGTGGTGGGGACGCCTGATCGCAGAGGCTCAGAGGGAAGGATGCAACGGAAGATTGTAGATTGCAGGTCCTCTGAAAGTCTACTCTTGGGCTTGGGATTCTGTACAGTCTGTTGGAGGTCGGGGGGGGGGTGTCTGCAAGAACAGGAGGGAGGGAGGATATATATACACACAGAACCAAGGGAGCTGGGCTAATGCAAACATGTGAAGGAAGTCAGCTGGGAGGGAGTAAAACTCCAGCCAGTTTTCAGTAATGGGGAGGTCGTTGGCAGAACATGGCTTTTTTTAATGTTTAAAATAACAATTACGTCAGGTTCCATCCCTGGAAAGGCCTCTCTCTCTGCCCAGGAGAGCCAGCTGGAGTAGATCTTGCTAGGCTAGATGGGACAATGGTCTGGCCCATTGGAGCCAGTTCAATTCTCCTGGTAAGGGGAGTGGGAGAAGGAAATAACAATGAAAGGAGAAGGGCTGCAGCCCAGCAGTACAACATCTCGCATGAAGAGTGTCTCAGGTTCAATCCTCGGCATTAGAAGAACCTCTTGAGAGCCACTGCCGGTCGGTGGACCAGTGGCTTGACCTGGGAATAAGGCAGCTTCCGCGGCTTCTAAAGCCCAAGGGGAAAAAACACTAGGAAGAATGGGAACTAGAGTGACGTGTTGTGAAACTGAGCCCATGAGAATTGTCAGTCCGGGCCCTGTCTCTGGAAGTGGATGGACACTAATTAGGAGACCAGGGTATGGCCAGTTTCTTCCCGGCTGCACAAATCTAGCTCTGAGGGCCTTCTGGTGGTTCCCTCACTGCAATACATGAAGCTTTGGGAACCAGGCAGGGGTCTTCACGGCAGTGGCACCCACCCTTTGGAACGCCCTCCTGTCAAATGACAAGGAAACAAGTACAGTGGTACCTCGGTTTACAAATATCTCGGAAGCTGAACGTTTTGGTTTTCGAATGCCGAAAACCCGGAAGTAATTGCTTCTGTTTTCAAATGGGCCTCACATGTCGAACGGCTTCCACTGAGCCCCCCCCCCCCATTTTCTCCATTGAAATTGCAGGCTGTCCTTTGCGCCTCGGTTTTTGAACGTTTTGGAAGTTGAACGGTCTTCCAGAACGGATTATGTTCGAAAACCAAGGTACCACTGTAACTATACAACCTTTAGAAGACATCTGAAGGCAGCGGTGTATAGAGAAGTTTTTAATGTCTTACTGTGTTTTTATATTTGTTGGAAGCTGCCCAGAGTGGTTGGGGCAACCTAGTCTGATGGGCGGGGTATATTATTATTATTGTTTCCTTCAAGCCTAGACTGTCCACACTGTACAAGCAAGTTCATCATAGGGGTTAGAAAGTCAGACTAGGACCCAGGAAACCAGGGTTCAAATCCCCACTCAGCCATGAAGCTCACTGGGTGACCTCGGGCCAGTCATCGTCTCACAGCCTTAAAGCATTGTTGTGGGGATAAAATGGGGAGAATCGTGTATGCCACCTTGAGCTCCTTGGAGTAAATGTGGGGCAGAAATGTAACAAGGAGTAAATGAATAATAATGAAACATTTAGGGCCTGCAATGAAGCAGCACGGGAAGAAAGGGCCCCAGGATCCTGTGCCCAAGGATCACCTATACAAGAGATCCTGGGCAGAACTCCCAGCTGCACTGTGGGCCTTAGGATGGGCAAGGACAT
Organism: Podarcis liolepis; assembly: GCF_965112155.1. Lineage (NCBI taxonomy): Eukaryota > Metazoa > Chordata > Lepidosauria > Squamata > Lacertidae > Podarcis > Podarcis liolepis. Next base: position 9,591,668 of record NC_139569.1, on the reverse strand, counting down.
CACAGAATGTGTATGAGAATCAAAGAGGTCTTTCCTAGCTTCCTGCCCAAGGGCTTGTGTGAGAACATGCAACCCAGCCAACAGTCTCTTAAAAATCACCACGCACAGTTCAGTGTTGGGTGTGGATCAGCCTTCCCGAAACTGGTGCCATCCAGGTTTTGTTGGCTGACAATTCCCATTAGCTACAGAATGGCCAACGGTCAGGTATGATGTGGGGAGTGATCCAATAAAAACTGGACGGCACCAGGTTGTTGGGTGGGTGGGGGGCTGGAGAAGATGGGTTACTGCTGAGACAGCTTTGACAGGTTTTCTTTCTTTTGCACTACTGGAATCTGTACCCGCTGGGACCATCCTAGTCTCTGCTGTCCGATATGCCGGCAAGCCGAGAGACATTGAGTAATTAATGAGCACAATCTCTATAGCACTTCTCAGTTGGGCTATGAGGATTAATTGACTGATCAATGCTATCGACTGAAGCTTTCCCTGTAAAGTAAAATTCACCCTTCAAATTGCCGCAATTCAAAGAGAGCCGAAGATGCAGGCCGGGGAATCTTTGGCTGTCATACCTCAATGCAGCAGGCTGTATAGTCACACCAGCCTTCTTTCGTAGAATTATGGGATAGAATTGGACGAGCTCTGTTTGCAAAGTGGGACTGATGGTGGTAGGTGGAAGAATCCAAGGGACACCTCGCTTTTCACAGCCATGCAAGGTCTGTGAATGGCCTGATGGGAGATTTGCAAGATGTGTACGGCTCACTGTCAGTCTTCACATGTCAAAAATGCACATGGAAGGAGGCTTCTTATCTGCCTTCATCCACCCGAAACATGAAGAAGAGGCATGGGGTGGAGAAAATCAAGTCAAAATGGAAAGGGAGACCTTTTGGGTTAATTTCTACACCTGAATGTTTGTGCGGAAAGTACTTTTCTGTCCCGAAATGCTTATCCTTACTTGCTTTGACTTTGGCGTAAAGAGAAATGCCCCTGAAAGGTAAATAAATGAAGTCCCTGCCACTGTCACCAGTGTTTGGACCAAACAGCACCTGAATGGCAAGATGAACTAGACAAATTAAAGAGTTTGGATAGGGATAGGAAAGCTGTAGCCCTTCAGATGTTGCTGGACTCAGTTCCAGTCAATGTGGCCAATGGTCAGGGGTGATGGGAGTTGTAGTCTAGCAACTTCAGAAGGGCCACGGTTTCCCCCTGCCCTGAGATAGGCATTAAATGATCTGGGGAAATGGAGGGGGTGCCTCAAATTCTCATGAGAACCTAAGGAAGCTCCCCGCTTTGCAAGGAAAAGGCAGATCTCAAAATATACAGAAGCAAACTGATCATGGCCTCGAAGGACAATGGCTGCAAATAAAAGCAGGTAGCAAACAATATTGTAAGGAAGGGAGCCAAAAAGCGTCCAACACACAGAGAAAGCGGCAACACAGACTTTACACATTTAAAAAAAACTGAAAGGAAACACAAAACTCCAATTCCGTCATGCTGTGAACACAGCTTGCCTGAACCAATTCCTGCTAAAAAGTTCTGAGAATTGGGGTTCATTCTCACCTATCTGAACTGATGCTTGAAGCTACGGCAGGGGGGCAGAAATACTCCCACCTCCATCCCTTGATCACCTGCTGTCAGGTGAGTTCCCAGTTGCCGAACGCTAAGCCGCCGACAGCTCAGGTGCCAGGTAAGACCCTTACGCTACCCAAGAGCCAAAAGATACAGGAGTCTGGCATCTTGAACCTTGGGACCACCTTTTCCGGTGGAGACCTGGATAGCCTTCCCGCAACCCAGTGGGAAGAGCTGCTCTTTGTTTCAAGGAAGAAAGCAAGGGAGTGGCTGTGGGGTGAAGCCAGGCTGAACAACCAAGGTGCTCTCTTTCAGCAGAATTATCCAGGAAGGGTGGAAAAGGCCTCTATACACCCTGGATGTGAGATACTGCACTGTGAACAGCAGCTGGCTGTTTCTGCATGCATGGAAGAGGATCGCAGCAACACTCCCTTGGCCCCGTAATCTCTTTTTCGGGGAGGACGAGGGGAGTGAGAAGGGGAGCCATACACCACATACACATCCAAGGAGAAACCTGCCTGAAGGGATTTTGCAAGGACTGATGCTGCTGCAGCTGCTGCCGGAAGGCCTAAACCCAGTGTCCACCGTGACTGTCAGCCTCCGAGAGACTGAAGACCCGCCGCCGTCCTTTCCTGCCAGGCCTAACTAGAGGAAAACACAGCAATAGATCACATGAAGCCATTAACAATTGGGTGGGTGGGGAGAGGGCATGGGGTGGGGGCTCACAGAGACGGGAAGGAAGAAGACATGTTATAGCAGCCTTCCTCAACCCGGTGCCCTCAAGAGGTTTCGGGCCACAAGGCCTGCCGGCCGGGATTTGTGGTCCAAAAGATCAGGAGGTGCCCCAGGGGGTTGCAGGGAGTCTGTATTAAGAGTAAACATCAAAACGACCATCACCAACACCACAAACATGCTCACAAACAGCTGGCATCCTGCGGTCTCGCTCTCTTCGGAAGCCCCGAGAGGCCGAGAAGAGGTTTGCCCGTTACCGAGTACACAAACCGTCCTCAAGAATGCCACGTGTTCAGGTTGGCTCGACTTAGGATTGCCAGGCGATGACAGCGGCTAAGCGCCAGGGAAGGAAACAGGAATGCTTTCGGGTTCAAAACGATGGGGAAGGGGGGAGGGGAACCTCGACGACCCACTTAAAAAAGAGGCAAGAGCAATTTTTTACAGATTTCTCGTGGGTTAGCAATATTCTGTCCCACTTAATGGTAATAAATTGCCAGAGGATGCTCCGTCTCCCACAGAGCGAGCGATAAATTAGGATGTCAGATAAATCTACCCTTTCGAGAAAGGAAGCCTGTAAAATACAGCACTTGGATTACAGTCAAAGCTAAGTGCAGCACATTTTTTTTCTTTAAAAAAAAGAAAAAAAGAAGATCCAATGGGAAGCAATTAAAAAAAAAAAAGAACGGGGAGGAAAGACAGACAGAACACCACGGAATTTTGCAAACACAGAAGATTTCTGGAAAAACATCGTTTCGGTGGAACAAAGAGCAAGACAGAACAACAGGTGCAACAAACATCGTCATGTGTGGGATTCAGCCAGGATGGAAGAACCAGGGTCGTGTAGACGGAATGTGTTTCCTACAGAGGGTTGGAGCTCAGATATTGAAGAACAACATAGGACATGGGAGAGGAGTCAAATTTGTGTGTCCCAAGCAGCAGCAGCCTTACCCAACCACACTAGAAACTCTTCCGTAAGCCGAGGGAGACTGGCAATGGCAGACTGCAATATGGCAGCCCCACACGCCTAAAGTGTCTGTCTAGCACTTGGGGAGACTCAGTAGCGTATTATGTATACAGAGATAAAGTGCCAATAGCGGTGACAGTCATCATAAGAACGTCAAGAAGAACTCGCCCAGCTCAGGTCAATGGCTCATCTAATCCTGCTCTCAGAGTGTGGTCAGCCAGATGCCTACGTGAAACTTGCAACAAGGACCCAAGCACATTCTGATACCCACTGACTAAACTTTACTTTCTCGGATGGGGATGACCCACCTACAGTTGTCTGTGCTCTGATAAGCCCCGCCTGGCTTGACTACTGCAATGAACTCTACAGAGGGCTTTTCCCTTGAAGGCGGCCTGGAAGCTGCAGCCGGTGCAGAGCACTGCTGCCTGTTTGTGGTTTAGGGGAAGTAAGATGGGATCACATTACAGCAATCCTGGAAGCACTGTGCTGGCTGTCAGTGACTGGGTCCTATTCAAGGCGCTGGCGGAATCCAAATTGCTGAATGACTGCCTCTCTCACAGCATGCCTGGGCTGCAAGTTTTGCCAGTGAGGCCCTTGTTTGTGGTGCCCTTGGTGAATGGGACATCCAGGGGAGTGGATGAAGCGGAGCCTTCTTTGTGGCAGCACCCTGGCTAGGGAACTCCCTCGTTGTTGTGATCAGATTGCCCGGCACATTATTCTCATTCAGGGCCAGCTTAATACTTTCTCCAGCTTTTGCAGCATATCAGAACATAGAACATTGCTTTATACCAAAGTCAGACCCATTGGTCCATCTAGATCAGTACTGTCTACACTGACTGGCAGCAACCCTCCAGGGTTTCAGACAGGGGTTTTTCCTAGTGCTGCCAGGAGATGCAACAGTTGGAACCTGAGACCTCTGGCGTAAAAGGCAGGTGCTCTGCCAGTGGGCTACAAGGCAGTCTACTGCTGAATTGCATATTTATTATATAATAGGTTCATCTATTATATAATCTATCCGAGGGTCATCTATCCACACTGTGGTTTTAACGTTGCATTTTATTGTTAACTATCCTGGGGTGGACTAGAAAAAGAAATGAAATTACAACAATATTAATAATAGGCAATAATGGTCAAGATGACGGTTTGTCTTAACCAGAAATGACGTGGGAGGGGATCTAAGTAGATACGATTGTTTAAAATTAACTTTCCCCCCAAATTTATTACCTGTCTCTCCTCTCCAAAGGCAGCCTAAGTCAGCTCACAATAATATTACATTAAAACAACACTATACGTATGGTGGAGAGCGGTTAAAACCAGCAGTATACAAACTTTATAAAACCCACCATGGGACCATATGGTAAATTGTCAATTAAAAAAAAACCTAATAAATTAATAACAGCCTAAAGCCTAGACAATCTTTTTTTAAAGCCTTCATTCTCAGGACACTTCAGAATTTTGGTGGGTGCTGGGATTTGAGCTTACTATGTTGCAGCAATGTGGCAGAGGGTGGCGTGTTTCTTTCTTTTTCCCTTCCCGGCAAACATTTTTCCAATACTCCGCCACCTCCCCAGGCTGCCTGAAAAAAGTATTGTGGAAGGAGTTTCCTCCTGGCAACATTCCCCAGGAGCACAGACCACTCAGTGAGGTGGAGGTAAGAAAAGGCACTCTCAAGGACCTTTCAGCCGCCTCAAAAGGCAGGTGCGTGTGATATAAACTAGACACACACCCTTCAGAATTTCACCAATTTCTTTAGCTCTCCTTTGACATGTTTTGGAATGCAATTTCTTTTCTCATGGCTGAGAAATTTTCAGCAGAGCTCTAATGTGATCCTCTCCCTCTGTGCCTTTTCAGTCCAGAATTCTCATCTCATGTGCCCCAGGGCAGAGGTTCTCAAAGAGTGGGGCAGGAAGATTCAAGGGTGATCAAAGAAACATTTAAACATTTCAGTGCAGTATGGTATGGTATTCAAATAATTTGGATATACAACCAGAAACAGTATTCAAGAGTGCTGGCTATTCTTCCTGCAGTTCTCCAAGACATGTTGTTGTGAAGAGGGTTTTTCAATATGAAAGGTCAGAGAAGAGACAGGCTTCTCTGTGTTGATGAGGAGATGAGAGCTTGTTTGTCGCAAATTAAACCTAACATAAACGAGATTACCCAGCAAAAGCAAGCTCATACATCTTATTGAGTTTATATGCATACTTAAGGTACATATGTAAGAGGCCCATTTATAATTATATTTTGGGAATGATCCATGTTCTTCTGTAGCTGCATTGTTTTATACTTGCTGGATGTCCCACGATCATACTATAAAGTAGTTGTGTTCTGTGTTATAAATCAAGCACTGCTAGGAGTTGGAAGTTTCAGACAACATCCCAAACATGACATTGTACAACCCTCTCAGCCTTCCTCTGTGCTGTCCCTTTTAAACAGGCAAGAAGCTTAGAAGTTCTTCATATCCACATGCATTTTAAAGGGTGTGTGTGTGTGGAATGCGAACACTGTGAAGTTCCTAAAACACCAACTTTTCTCCCTAAAAGAAGAAGGAAAAACAGCGCCCTGGCCCTTTCCTGAGCTCCTTATCTGAGTCATGGATGTGAGCTACGGATAACACTTGCAGCATGTTACCCCAAAAGGTCAAAGGAAGGAAGGCATGAAGGCAGGAAGATATTGCTGTACTGATGAAACAAAGAATGCAACTAATTTGAACATTTTAGCAACAGTTCTTTGGCGTCTATTGTGCAGGATGAGCTGGGAGGATTCTGGAGGACAATGCTTCTGGTGAAAGGTGGAAAGGTGAGGGGTCAAATTTAGTGTAGAAGAGCTCTTAGTAAGCTTTGGGATGACGTAAGAACCCGTCAGAATTACTGCAGGCTGCTTATTTAATGAGTTGGGCAAGCTCCCATCTGCCGTCAGAAGTAACGCGAAAGCTTTATCTCATCTGTGCCTTTTGCATGAGGCACAGTCAATGACAGTGCTGCGGACAAGGGGGAGGAAGGATTGCTTAACCCACAGGCAAAGTCATTTCACTAATTTAGCAACCAAGGGACAGCACAGCGGCTCCCAGATTGTGAAATGCATTGATGGCAAAAGTGGTTTGGGGAACGTGCTTTGATCTGAATGAAAGTGCTCGTAAAAACACACACACACACACACACACACCTGTTTAAGGTTCGCAGCTGGCATCCTTGCACTGAGAAGGGACTTTCCTCACTTCCCAAGACAAAAGCTTCTAAAGTCAGCTAACATCACCGGTTGCTTCCAGAGTTGGCAAGGCTCATTTAATGACAACAAGAAATTGAGTCCTTAGTGTGCCTTCTGTTTCAGCTTTGAAACACCTGCTGCAAACCTCACAGGCTTATTATGCAGCCAATGAAGAATGCATCTTTCCACAATGCTTAGCTGATTTCTGACTGTAACTTTTAAATATTCTCTATCATATTGTTTTGTGTGTTATTTAAAAGTTTCAATTGTTATGAGTAGCAGTAGATAAATATTTGTATAAATAAATAAATAAATAAATAAATAAGAAAGAAACAATTACTTCTGGAGAAGAAAAACCTTTGTTCCTAAAATAAAACAAAGCGTTGATAAAGTAGAACTGTAACAGCCTTAATTTCATAGCACAAACCATGCTTCTCAGCTCCAATACAGCAGTCAGCTTTCAACCAGGTTTTGTAATATTAAAGGGTGAATTGCTGCCTTCAGCATTAGTTTAGGTTCCAGGTGATTAGAGCAGAACCAGATTTCACATTTTTAAGTGAAACTGTGGAGGCGTGGCCGCACTCTACAAATAAGACCCCTTGCTTCTCAGTGGAACAGATAACAGAAGTTAATAAAAAATCCTGACATAATGAAATAAAATATAGTCGGGATGAAAGTTGCCACGATGCAGCCAAGGGGCGGAGGGACACTAGATAGATACTGCGGATCAGTATTTGTGACCTGGAACCAAGAAGAAGAAGAAGAAGAAACAGGTTGATTGTCTGAGCAGCTCATATCCATCACGGCAAGGGCCCAGCTTGGAAAGTTAACTCCTCGTCGTGAAGTGTGTGGTTTTCCAAGGAATACAAGTTCTTTAACAAAACCCTCCCTCTGAAGGCAGAGCTTTCATTTCCCATTGATACTACACCAACCCGGCTTTTTAGGATTTAAACTGTTAGCCGCATGTTTAAGGACTGCTAATGTCACACAGAGCTGCCAGTAATTGCTGGAAATAGATTGTAACAAGGAACAGCTGACTCCACTCCCATTTGGGGGATTTAATTTAATTAAGACCCACACAACTAGGCTAAACATGTGGTGGAGCAAACATCCCACCGGCAGTCCAAATCAGTGCTGTCTATCAAGTGTGGGTGGGGAGAATAAAGATTGGGGTGGGAGGAGGAACTTCTGCACAAAGGCAAAAGTATCTAGGGCTGGGGGAGGGGGGGGAACACACAATCACCTCGTTCTTCTTCCTTGGAAACCTCTACAGAAGATCAATAGCCTGTCAGCAAATGCATTTATATGAAGGCAGGCCAGCATTTGCTTTTAACAAGCCTGTACATTTCCAGAGTTTATGATAGCCATGAAATACAGGTGTGCTGAGTTTAAGATCACTATGGCACAGACAAGCTGCCTGTGGAGGTTTTCTGCAAAAAAAGAGTATCCCTGCAAAAGAAGTTACTTGTGGGAGGGGAAGAGAAGGGAAAAGGAGGAGAGTACAATTCAAAATTTATACAGCAGGACTTGCATCTAAGATCAGGCTGTTAAAACTACACACACAAAATGCAAAGGTTACCAGATATGAGGAATGAAGCAATATTTTGCAGTTGTTCCTGGTAGCCAACAACGCCCAATTCCTTAAAAAGCAAGGGTGGGGAACCTGTGCCCCACCACAAGGTCTTTTTGGACTTCATTAGCCCCAGCCAACATGAAGAATGGTCAGGGATGATGGGAGCTGCAGTTCAACATCATTTGGTGGGTTGCAGGTTCTCCATCCCTGAACTATATCTAGGGTGGGCATCTTGTTTGGCACCATGAACATTCCTTAAAAGATGACCTTGAAATTTAGTTTTCACTCCCATACACACACATTTAGATTAAGCAGTCAGATCATTTCAATGGAAATAAAGAACCAGGATATAAACACAAGTGCCAAAGGACAGAGAGATCACTTTTTTTTTTTTTGGCCAGCTTATTATTGCAGCAGGACTTAAATTTGAACCAGGAGTCCAACTTGTTCTCAGTGTAAAGGAATGTGTGAAATGACACACAGTGCCTTTAAGCATGTGTAGAGCGCCTTTGTCTTACTACTGAGCAGCCGTGCCAGATCTTCAGTTATCTGGGATCGTAGGAATAGGATTTTCAGTCAGGGGAGTGTGGATTCTGGAATGGTCTGAGCTCCAGCAGGCGAAGAAGTTAAGCATTAGCACAAAGCGTTTTAAGGCAGGATCCTGCAGCAAGCAATATTGTTGTCTCATACAATTTGAACCAAGAGAGTGATGGTCTGCCAAGCTCACCCACCTGCCTGACTTGCAGGACTGAAGCCACAACTGGGGAAAACAAAATCTCGTATAATTTGTCCCCCAGTTTTGTATGGACGCACCTGAACCCCCCACCCTCGAGTACCCTTTCCAAAACAAGTTTAATGAACAGGAGATAAAATATTAAGATTAGGAAGTCTCTTTAAAAACCTGCAGGTGGATTCAAGCAGTCTATAAAACAGCCTACAGGAGCTAAGAGCAAGAGGCTTCAATACCTGACGGGCTCTGGACCATGGAAGGAATCGATGTGGAGCTGGTGGCAGAGTCACAGCGCCCGGTGCTCCCGCTGGACGAAGGGGATGGAGATGAAAGCGGCGAGGGGTTGGGCTGGTTGATGCACTGGGCGACGGCGAAACCTGCAAGGGAGGGAAAGCAAGAGTTTACACAGAGGGAAGCTGGCCAGAAATGCAAAAGCACTTCCTCACAGAAGGACAGAGACAATGGATGTGTTGTGGACAGGTGCCATCAGCTGGAAGGAGAAAAACTAAGCTACACTGGCCAACAAGAACAAGAGAAAGCCATGAAATGTTGCATGAGGTTCAGTGCTTTGTTAGGTAAATTAAGGGATACATCTGAAGAGCCCAGTGATCCATCTAGTGTCATCATCCTGCTCCCTGCAGTGGATAACCAAAGGCCTCTTGGAAGCCTGAAAGCAGGACAAGGAAGGAAAGAGAACATCCCCTGTTGTACACATTCACTGGGAGATAGAAGGTTTCATTCAGGAGCCCTGCAGCTTGAGCAGACCAAAAAGTTCCAGCACCTTGCTGCCTGTACTGGCCAACCAGGTGTCTCTAGGAAGGGCTTGAGGTGAACACACCTCTCTTGCCATTGCTCTCCAGCAACTGGTAGCCAAGAGCCAGACTGTCTCTGAACCTGGAGGTTCTACAGAGAAGTCACAATTAACAAATGTGGAGAGACCTCTCCTCTTCCTCCATGAAATGAATCTAATCTACTAAAGAAATGGGGAAAGCATGATTTTCACTGAGAAAAGGCTGAAAGCTCACAGCATTGATTTAGTACATCGGGATTTTTTCTCCCTCCAGGAAAAACCTTTCCATATCACCATCTGACATGGAACCCTCTACGTTTTGCAGAAGAAGGAGACATACCCCATTCACTCGTGCTTCCCATCTCCAAAGGGCTCTCACTAGCCCTGCAGGGTAGACTAGTTCATGAAACACAATGCTCCCTACCCCTCATGAACTGAGAGGAAAACAGGGAGCTGCCCGACCCTGAGCTGGACCATTTCTCCAGAGCTTCAGGCAGGGAATCTTCACCAGCCCTACCTGGAGATGCTGGGGGTTGAATGGACACCTGCATGCAAAGAAGATGCTCTCTCCTACCCACTGTGCTACAGTTCCCTTCCTCCACAGAAGCAAAGCCACAGATACTGTAAATCCCATTCCCTGTGACACTTCAAGCTATTGTTCTGCCTTCTTAAGCTCCTCCACAAAAGCAAAGAGGGATGTCTGGATCAGCAGAAACCCCCCCTCCCCCTTGCTGAGAAAGGGGAAAGGTGCCACAGATTGATTGGATTTCAAAGTAATTTTATTTATTTCTTGTTTATTCAACTGATATCCTGCCCTTCCTCCCAGAGGAGCCCAGGGAGGTGAGGGGTAAACGCTTTAATCACAAAACACTTTTTAAAAGCATTCTAAAAGCAGTTAGAATCATTCTCTGAGCCAGTGATCTCAGGGTTGCCAGGAACAGTGTCCTTCAGTCATCAAATGCCTGAATAAACAGTACTTGTAGCTTATTTAAGTTTGTGACTCCCCATTTTATTTTCCTCGAACAAACTTGTTGATCCCGTTAAACAGGAAAATGAAGAGTGATAAATGGAAACAGCGCCGAAAGAACCCATTAGGCAGATTGACATGAGAAAATTTCCAAGGAATTCCAGGATTCCCTTGAGCAGAGCTTGAAAAGACTCTGGGAGCTGCCTGGTTCCTTCCGAAACTACAGCCTTCAATTGAGGCAAGTGGAAGCTCCCATTCTTGGGTACGAAAGCTGCTCATTCATCCCTGAGCCTACCGACCAGGAAGAGGTACAAGCAAACAGGAGGAATGCCCAAAGGTTGGAGTTGGGCAGCCTAGCTGTGAAACCTCAGTGGCTGCCACATTTGAATCCATTCCACACATTAACACAGCAGTTAAGCCTGGCTCACCCACCAGTATGTCCTTGGCAGGGGACGCCAGTCAATCGTGTGTGGAAACAGATGTAAGCTGCATTCACACTTTTATGTTTCTTTAGGTGTACACTTGAGGTGCATCCTTTTAGCAACATGACCTTCTTCCTTTTCCTTTTTTAAAAAGATGAGAGGTGGCCCTTTAAGAAACAGTGCCACCCCTGCCACTTAACACTGAATGGGGGCTGGGGGGGGGATGAAGGAAATTTATTTTAACAAAGTGCATTTCACTTTATGAAATGGGAGAACTATATATTCCAACTCAGCTCCTTGGGTGGGGGTATGGGATATGAAAGCAACCAGCGTGGTGTAGTTGCTAAGAGCAGTGGACTCGTAATCTGGTGAACCGGGTTCGCTTCCCCGCTCCTCCACATGCAGCTGTTGGGTGACCTTGGGCTAGTCACACTTCTCTGAAGTCTCTCAGCCCCACTCACCTCTCAGAGTGTTTGTTGTGGGGGAGGAAGGGAAAGGAGAATGTTAGCCACTTTGAGACTCCTTAAGGGGAGTGAAAGGCAGGATATCAAGTCCAAACTCTTCTTCTTCATCATCATCCAGTGCTCTGCTGGAGTCCCAAATTGACACCTGTTCAGTTGGGGAAGTTTCCAACCCTGCATTGTGCCTCCCAACTGCGGCTAGTTGTGGGAGCTCCCAAAATGCACTCCGAATATCTTGGCAGCTCAGAGCTCTGCATGAAGCCCCCAGATTGCATTCAGGGAAGCATCTCAGGTTGAAAAGGATGAGGAGCAGCTGGTGATGGAAAACGTGGCCTCCCTCTGCCTGCGACCCTGTAGAAACTGGGCTGAATGGACCAAGAGTCTGGACTTGGTGTAAGATAATGTTTTGCTTCATTGGCACCCCTAGTGACTTCCAGCATTCACTAGGACCAGTGTTTCACCAAAATAGCCTATGCAGGTGCTGGGTATTCCATTCAGGCAAATGGGGCACTGCCCCACCATCCTTAGCAAGTCCCTGCCTGCCAGCTTCCTCCTCTTTCATGCCCATAACACAGCAGGAAGGAGGAGGATGGGGCCAGAACTAGAATGAGCTGGCTTTGTCTGCCATCGACTCTGGTGCCACCTACTGTTGGGCTCCCACCTCTCAGTCCCAATGGGCACCAGCACCCACAGGAGACCTACAGCAGAGGAGGGGAACATTGTTGAGACCAAGGGTCACGTTCCCTTATGGGCAGACTTCTGGGAGCTGCATGCCAGTGGTGAGTGGGGCTGAAGACAAAAGAGGGCGCAACTAGATGCAAAGGTGAGTGCAGCAACAGAAGCGGTTCTTGCACCGTGGATTGCATTCCAGCCATGGAAAACACACACAGGCCCTCTCTGTCCTCCATCCAGGTAAGGAAGAGGCATTATCACAATTAAAGGATGCATTCCCACAGGCAAACACAGTCCAGGGGAGCATGCAGCAGGGCCAGGAAGGGGCATGGCCCAGGGAGAGAGGCACGCGATCCTTGCAGGGCCACATTCAGCCCCTAGCCTGCCCCTTGCTTATGGCTAAATACAATAAAAGGCGATTTGCCTCCCTACAAGGCAGTGTTGTGAATTCAGGTAAGTTACAGGCGTATCCTGCTGAATGCAGCTTGCTAAACCCCCTGAAGAGTCCCAAAGGAATGACACAGGAGTAGCTTAACAATGATTAGCTGCCTGGAGCCAAAATGACCAGGAAACATGATGAGATGACCGAGCTTGTGCAACTCCTGCGATTCCAGAGAACGGCAGGGTACAGGACTCAGGTTCCTGGGAATGTCAGCTGCTGCTTTTTAAACTTGTTTGTAGGTCATAGGACTATGAACACATGCCTGAAAATCACATGGGCAAGACTGCACTGGCTGGGGCTTATGGGAGTTATAGTTCCAAACATCTGGAGGGCACCAGGTCAGAGAAGGCTTCTACAAAGCATGCCAAGTTGCTATTTTCGTAAGAGAATCCAGACTTGTGACTCAGTCTCCACTTCCTCCATAGCTTACAGCTGCTCTACGAGGAACCTGCACCAAGGGATATCCCCCGTCCTTTGTAGACTGAGATGCAGATGCCCTGCCAGCAACATGGGCATGAACTGTAAGGCAGTCCTTGCTCCGCTAGCTTTTGAATACTTCAAGGAATTGAGAACACCGGCTCTTTCAGGGACCACCGGGAGGTAGTGAGGAGAAGCAGGAGTCTGTTGGTTTACTGCCATCACACTCCCCCACCCCTCACTGCACCCTTCCTGGAGCCATTAACATGAGTGACAGAGTTGAGCAGCGTTTTAGATTGCCAGCTCCTTGCAGCAGGGACCTGCCACCTTGCAGTCTGCAAAGCACCAAGTTCATTAATAGCAATAATGATAGCAACTAGGGTTGGCAGAATGGGAGAGGTGGGCCAATCCGACCAATGGACACAATCTACTTCCTGCAAAGCATTCTACAAATGCCACACTGAAATGAACAAGCGGGTATCTTCAGCAAGATATCTTCAGCCAATCAATTCAACCACTTGTGCCAGTGTGATGCCACTTGGGGTTTTAAAACACACACACATAAGCACATAGAAAGCTACTTTATACAATAGATTCTTTTGACCCTTCACTTCCCACTTAGCCCCAGCGCTATCTTGCAGAATACATATGTTCAAGCTTTGCTAAGTCTTCATTAGACAGAAAAAATCTGACGGCTGCAAGGCAGTCAGCCAATGTGGCCATTCTTTGACATGCCCTCGTCATGCCAGTGGCCTAGGCAATAGAGCCAGGAACAAGTTTTAGGTCCTTCTTAAGAGCACTTTGATTCAATTTAGGAGAAGGTGTTTTCTTACTATGCATGGTATGGAGAAAAGAGCAGTGAGAAAGGCTCTTCTCCCTCTCATAGAACTCTAGATCTCATGGATACCTGCTGAATGCTGGAAGAATCGGGACAGACAAAAGAAAGTACCTCTTCACGGAGGATAAAACTATCAATGGGGGGATTGGGGAGAGTGCTATTAAGCTCAGATTCTGCTCCTGGGCTTCCCAGAGGCAATGGCTGGCCCCTGTGAGAGCAGGATGCTAGGTGGGTCTTTGACCTGATCCAAGAGGCTCTCACGTTCTTAAGTATGCATAGCTAAAAGTAAAGCAGGGCTTTACAAGTTGGTAAATGCCAAACCTGCAAGCACGAACTGAGCATGGGAGATGCTAAAGCATGATCAAGAAGGTCACTCCATTCTGCTCCAGTGACTTCACATGAAAGGTTTCACGGCAGATGCTTTTAGATAAAAACCATGAGAAAACCAACCATTTCAGAGATCCAGACCCACACCACGTGTTTGGTGTTGCACAGAATATGATTGTTCAGAGATCACAAGAACTGCTTCCCTGGTTCTCCGAATCCTGCCCAACCCATCCAGGAATGCTTTACAATGAAGTGTCATGGCTCCAGGGTTGTGGACTAGGCAGACACTGGCGAATCTGCTCCCTATTAAGGCATTGTTTATTCATACATCAACAACTTGCAAAAAAATGCTTTCTTTCTTCTTACTGTTTTTACAAAAAAAGCCAAAACCATTGTAGAGGTATTAACTCAGAGGATATGCTCAATGGCGCCTGGTGGTTTACGAAAGCCAACCCAGACTCTAAACTATCCCAGATTGGAATAAACTCTGCGGTGCAGTTATAGACAGTGGCGCTTGTTCTTTTTCTTAAGAAAATATGTATTTGTTTTTGGGTATGGTCTGAATCCCAGGACTCACGACAAATGGGCTGAAAAAAGGAGCTTTAAAAGACCACATAATTGGGTAGGGTGGGGGAGAGGAAGAGGAATCAGATAGTTGCAATTAAATACTTCCTTACCACTTCACTTTACATATTCAGAAATGGATTGAATTTCCAAGAGATTTTCAAAGGAACCACACTTTGCCTGGTTTCACAGTTCTGCAAAAGTACAACACGCTAATCTACAGCAGGTGTGGCTGACCCAGAAAGCGACAAAAAGAGATGCAGGAGGGAAATTTTGTCCTTGTGAACGACAGTGCTTGGTTCTGAATTGCACAAAAAGCCTTCCTCATTTAGGATGAAGCCACAGCTAATTCTTATCTAAGAGGAAGCGACAAGCTCAGTATATATTTTATGGCGCCTCATTTCACCTTGCATGTGATATAATAACCAGCCAGGGGCTTTCCAAACATTTCTTGTTTCAAGCAAACCTACATACAAGCTGCATCTCAGTCAATACCGAACATCTCAATGAATGCCAAGTTTAGATGTTGGGAAAGGCAATAAAACAGAGCACAATGTCAGAGAACAAGTGAGGATAATGTGAAGCTCATGAGCTTGCAGGTTCGGTCTGTAGGCAGTCAAAGCTGGGAGGCAAGTGCCACCACTGCCAGCAGGAAGCAAAGGAGACGAAGGCCACACAGGAGGTGAGGGAAAAGGCTTAGTGAGCTTGCTAGGAAGTTGTTGGGGTTCAGCGTTTGCCTGCAAGGTGATGTTTTCAGGACCAACAATTCTCTGTTAGGGCAGCGGTGACCAACTTTTATAGGAAGTGTGTCAAATGCAAAAGTGCCACCTTGGAGGGCATCACAATGCAATTCTCTATAGTCAAGTCGCATCCATACAAATTTAACTGGTGCTTGGCTGCAGCTCTATTCCAGATCAATTCCAGCCTTTTTCTTCTGCCTACAATTCTCTCTGCTTGCCTCCATCCCTCTCCTCTCCTCCTGTTGGTGGAGGAGTGAGGCAAAGCAGCCGAGACACAGGGAGGGCCATGCCATCCCATGCCAGCTAGTAGCCAGGTTGTGTTTGTTTGTTTGTTTTTAAAAAAGTCATCTGGGGCTATATGTGACTTTTGCAAATATGAGATGCCTCTGGAATGTTACCCCTGAACGTGATGCAACTGGACTGCAGTCTAATGAGCTGGGCAGGCAGGCATACGTATGGGAACTGACTCTACGCCACAGCCAGGCGTAGTGCTATGGTGGTGCCACACACGTTTTCCAGCCTCTGCCACCCATGATTTACAGCAGCCTTCCTAACCTGGTGCCCTCCATATGTTTTGGTCTACAACTCCCATCTTCCCAGATGACAGGTCGCACTGGGGCTGATGCGAGTTGTAGCATCTGGGAGGACACCAGCTTGGGGAAGGCTTGTCTATGAGTCTTTATAAAAAGAGTTTGAGGAGGGCGGGGGGCAGTTTAAAGCAATGCAGTGTTTGAGCACCTAGTTTACCTTTAAATACTGCTAGCCATATATTATTTTAAGAGACCGACATCCTCCCCATGAAAATTTGGCACAAGAAACAGGCTTACCTCCCCCTGACAAGTAATCAATCCTTACTTTTTGTAGCCATGAGCTCCTCCTACATCTGCCTGCGCATCCCCAGTGATGAGCCATAAAAGCAATAAGGAGATGGAGAATAGCAAGACACATGAAATGCATGAAACTGAAAACATTGTCACCAGAAGGATCATGGGGGAGAGTTGCCTAACAGAAATCAAAACTACTGAAGTGGAGATTTGTTCAATAGTATTTGTTCAACAGAACAAGTGCTTATTTTCCTTAACAGGGAACAGCATATGGACACCTGAAGGTCCCTCATATCTAATCAAACTAGTGCTGTCTACTCTGACTGACAGTGGCTCTTTGGGGCAAGGCGGGTGGGTGGGTTGTTCTCAGGGCAGGGGAAGGTCTCTCCCATGATCTGCTACCCGAGGCCCTTTTTGAAGCTATGAAGCCCAAGACTGAGTCTGGAACCTTCTGCATGGGTGCTTTACCACTCAGCCAGAGGCATTTATCCCACCGCTGCAGCTGCCCAGTACTTAGGGCACACAAGAATGGTTTGGGTTGCTTAATGATCTCACTAACTGGCAGTAGCTCCAGCAAGTTTTCCCACTCCATCCACCTGCTACTGGATCCTTTAAAAAAGAAAGGATGGAAGAACAACTGGAGATGCCAGGGCTTCTGCATGCAAAGGATTTGCTCTGCCACTGAGCTCTGACCCCTGTATAAATGTGCAAGGTGGCATCAAATTCGAGGAAGAATGGGAAAGTAAATGGGAGGCCTTTCCGTATCGCAAACAACCACTGACCCTGACCTAAGATTAGGAATCTTGGGAAATTCCGTCGCAAATGGAAATTCCCGCAATTTGTATGTTTGTGCAAGGTCATGAACGGCAATCATGCAAGAAAATAGAAGTGGCATTTGCTATTGTCGGGGCAGGGAGTTTAGTCTGCAAACTAAAATAAGTATGGTAAAATAATTATGGTAAATATTTATGTTATAGTAAGCCTGCAACTTACGCGCCTTTAACTTAGGTGCATTCAGGTTTATGTGCTGCTGTGGTGGGTGGGGCAAGAAAAAAAATACTTTGGCAATCCCACCTGACATTAAATTCAATGTATTTTGACTATTCTTGATTTTCATTTTATGTTTCCCTGCGTAATTGCATGCTTATTTTCTGCGTGAGTTTTTGACATGTCCCTTCCACTGAAACGCATCAAAATTAATTATGTAAATCCTTGCATAGCAAGACAAACGACGTAGGTTTGGTGGAAGCAGAACAGAAACAGCAATGAACCAAGGGCACAGGACAGAAATTGCTGCTGCCTTACAACCCTGCACAAGACAACAGACATCTCTGGAGAAATTAGAGGACAAACTTGAACCCCTGCAAGAACAAGTGGGGAAACCACTGGGTCCATCTTGCCCAGTATTGTCTGCACTGACTGACAGAGGCCCTCCCCCAGCCCCACCTGGAGGACGACTCTCCCTAGATTTAAGATCCTCAATCCTTATTCCCAGTGAGTTGTGACTGAAGAAGGGGGTATTTCAGAAATGATGGGTCAATGGAAACTTTGCCATCATTACTTGAAGAGAGATGCAAAATCTATTATTATTATTTTATAAAAAAATATTGGCAACAGGAAACAGCACCTGGGCCTGCCAGAAAATCCCATGCTTTTAAAAACCACAGTTTCTCTGAAGCAGTCAAACAAACATGTAGTTTAGGAAGACCTTGGGAGCACAAAAAGCATCAGTGTACATTAGTTCATGGTGGCTGACAGAAAGATAGATATGGGTCGATATGGGGGAAATCACCATGTTGCTTCAAGAGGCCACGAGATCAGGTGGAGCAGGCTGGTGGCTGGCAAGAAGGGTAGATTAAATCATCATCATCATTGGACAACTGAAGAACGCCAAATGTGCTCAGAGGTAAGCCTAAAAATGCTAGACTGCCAGAGTCACAGGAAGAGGCTGTTCTGCTTCTCCCTCACTTGAGGCTATTGAGAATCTATTTTGGACACAGAAGCAGAGCTTGACTAAGGGAGAACAAAGCAGGTTTGCTAAATGATAAGTCTACTCAAGTTACTCGCCCACAAACTGCCCCTAGCTCTCCTGCCTACACTTAACTGGTTGCCAGTTTGTTTCTGGACCCAGTTCAAGGTGCTCACAGTGACGCACCTCTTCGCCCTGGCTCCTGATACTTGGAATCGTAGAATTGTAGAGTTGGAAGGGACCCTGAGGATCATCATCTAGTCCAACTCTCTGTGATGCAGGAATATGCAGCTGTTTCGTACAGGGATCAAAACTGCAGCCTTGGCATTATCCGCACCACGCTCTAACCAACTGAGCTACCTAGGGAGGTGTGTATTTTTAGCACCCACCTTATTTCTGTTCTGTGGAACCGTTTTGCTTATTCTTTATCATTGTTATCTGTTCTACTTTTAAAAAATATCTATGATTATACTGCAACCCATCCTGGGACCTGATGGCTAAAGCCAGGTAAGAAATCTAATGAATAAAATAAGTAACTCAGCCGGTCACTTGCGCCATGTCAAGAATCTAAAAGAAACAACCACACTCCTTTCCTAAATCTGCATCTGCTTCCATGTCTAGTCATTTTCTGGAGAAAATTCTTACTCGCCCTAGGGGAGCAGCTGTGCAGTCAGCTGTTCTTATGAAGCCTAGTGGAAAGCTTGTGGTGGTTAATAAAACAATACGTTTCAGCCTCAACTTTCCGTGCTTTGCATCTCCACCGTGAGCAGGGGCCTGTGCACAGGCCACAATCCCATGGGCGTGCAGAAGGCAAGAAATTCAGCTTCCTGAGAATTTTGTGGGGAAAAAGAATACAAGCTAGCTTCCCACCCTCGTGGCTGAGAAGACGTGTAAAACACTTTCTGGTGGGCAGCACTTGCTGAAATCTTAGAAGCCAAACAGGGAGGCAGAGCACAGATTCCAGTGGTCAGGGGTAGAACTACTGCCCATTGCACACCTACTTGCTCTCTCCCTTGGCTATTAAAATGGAAATAAAATCATGCAAAACAGTAACCAAATGGGTGGGTGGGTGGAGAGGGAACTGTGTCATTTTAAATTTGCACTGGGTTAATATAGTTACAGAATTTAGCTTTTCTTAGCACAGAATTCCCATACAGATATCGCCTTCCTTGCAAAACACACACCTGCCACCTACTAAGTTGAAGGCCTCATGCTTTTGAGCACCCAAGAGGGAAGTAGGGCTGCTGGTGGTCAGCCAGCCCAGGAATGTTAACACATTTTCCAGAACAGAATTTGCAAGAGCAATGCTGGCTTGAGCTTGGAAAAGAAGGGAAGGGAGCCAAAATGGCTTCTTGCCTTTCTGCTTTCCTTTTTCTTAAAAATCATAAGGAGGGAGTCCTTGGGGGCCTCCGCATTCCTGCTGATTGCCGAGTTGTCTTTTCGACATTACTAGAGAGGATGCTATCTCAGGACACCCCACACACAGAGCAGGCAGAAAAATCGGAGAGTATCCAAAACCAAACCCCTCGGTCCCCAGAGCTAGACTGTTACGGTAATTTGGGCAGAGAGTTCCAGGAGGCCTGGTACGCCTGAACTTTGGAAAGGTTCAACAAACATCTACGCTCAAGTCGCAACTCTTATATATCTATCTCCACTAATGCAACCTTCTCTGCAAATGGGAAGATGCTGGGCTCTTGGGGAAGTGCAGTCAGATAATTAAGGCTGCCCTCCCCACAGGGACTGGGCTCTTTAAACTTGGGAAGAAGAAGAAGAAGAAGAAGAAGAAGAAGAAGAAGAAGAAGAAGAAGAAGAAGAAAAAGAAGAAGAAGAAGTGCTTTTTTCTGCGCGACGCAGGGGGATGCATACCCCTAAACATTTTGTGAATCCACCTCATTGAGGGACAGAATTTCAATATGAGTAGGAAAATGAGAGTACCCCTAAACATCCCCCCCCCCCGGAAAAAAGCACTGATAATAATAATAATATAGTCAGAGCTGCCAACTTTGGAAGCCATGAACACCCCATGCCATCTCAATTCAGTTTCGGCAAAATGGTGATGCCAACTGTGCCAAGAGATCTTCTGTGGGTCTAGCTAAGATTTAGTGACCTGAAAACAGGCAGTTCTGCTGTTGCCCCGCTCTGCTGAATTGTTGTTGATTAATAATAATAATAATAATAATAATAATAATAATAATAATAATAATAGGATGCCCTTCCTCGGCCATACTTGAAACAACAGCCACCTGTTGCTTCAGACTTCTTCCAAATACTCTGCTTTTTCCCAGACCCGCAAGACTGGACTCTGATTTATGCAAATGAATCTTCTGCATCTGCCTTATTGGCTTCCTCTTCCCCCATGCTTGTAAATTGTTTGCACTGATTTTAATATTGCATTTTAATATTGCTGCAATCCATGTGGGGTTCTTATGGTGAAAGGTGGGTAAGAAACTCGAAAACAGCCACATAACTCACTAGGTTGCCTAAGGGTACACAACTTTCAGCATCATAACCACATCATTAACTCTGGGATGCTATTAGTGACCTACTTTTCAGGGCTGTTATCTGATGCACGGGATGTGCTTTGAAAACGTATGGAAAAGGGCAACGTAAATGTTGATTGGATCATCCAAGATGAGCCAGTTTCTCATCAGAATAAGCCACATAAAGTTGGGAATGAGCAAGGAAACCGCAACTCACACTTGCATCCCCAACCAGCCGTCTCCAAAGCATACCAGTCAGTGACCCATAAGAAGAAAAAAAGCATTTGTTTTCTACCTTAAAAACCCATGCCTTCAAGAGCAACCGCTTTGTTTGAAAATGCGCAATTCACTTGTCTGGTCTTATTCTGGAATAGCCACAAGTACGTTAAGCTCTCAGGATAGGGAGGAATATCAATCCAAATAATAATGAATCAGATCAATGTGGGTGTCCTTGTGACTCAGTAGGGTGGAAACACTCCGTTCCCCTCAAGCACCCGAGATCTATCCTCAAACACTTTGCATTCTGAGCATTAAAACACAGGCAGCATTTTTTCCATGAATAGATGTGCAATGATTGTGAACATTTGTATGATCTTCTCTCTCTCATGAGGCGCAGTTCTGAGGTCACGCCACAATCCAAGCAGTGATTCCTGGCAAAGGTACAAGCTGCAAATTTATCTAACAACTTACAGGAAGGCAAACGGGAATCTTTAGACAACAGGGTACCAGTAACAGGAGGCTTAGTTTCAACCAAGAACTGGAAGCAAACTAAGCCTCGAGAGCAGGAAGTTCAAACCTCAGAACAAAGCACTTGTACATTTTCAACGTTTTCAAACAATATATGGCAAGGAGGAAACAGCTTTGGTTCTATTAGCACCAGACACTGATGAACGGAATGACAACACCTGGATTAACAAAACATGAAAGCACACGTTGCAAAACTCTGGAAGCTCCTTTCTCACCATTAACCATGCAAAGACGAAGGGCCCTGACTTGTGCTGCGCATGATTTAAAGCAGGGGTGGCCACAGCGGTACCCTCCCGATGTTTTC
This sequence comes from Podarcis liolepis, assembly GCF_965112155.1. Classification (NCBI taxonomy): domain Eukaryota; kingdom Metazoa; phylum Chordata; class Lepidosauria; order Squamata; family Lacertidae; genus Podarcis; species Podarcis liolepis. The sequence continues at coordinate 9,569,938 of NC_139569.1, read as the reverse complement.
GGCCTCTCTCCCACCAGCCCCCTTGAGCACGGCCAGTAGTCAGGGATGACAAGATCTACAGCAACCCCGCTGGCTACCCCTGGTTTAGAAGGCAAAGGCCGTCCAAAGGCAAGGGCAATTCATCTTCCAAACCACCCCATCTTGGAATGGTAAGCAACGTTTTGCAAGAAGGTAAATCTCTCAGTGGCAGGAGGAGGGATTGGTTTGAGCAAGTGAGCATGGGGTTTCCAAAGTAGCTTGGAATTGGGTGTTTGCTGAACAATGGAGGGAGGGACCCCCCCCCAAAAAAAAATAGCATCAAAGAGCTCTTGGAGGAAATAAACAAGGAACGAGAAAAATATGGAAAGTAGAGGTATAAGATGCATCCAGAACCAATAGGTAATACACACACACACTTAGAAAAATAGGAAGCTTTCACTCCATCTTAGGGACATAGGAAGCTGCCTTATACTGAACCAGACCATTGGTTCACCTAACTCAGTACTGTCTGCACTGACTGGCAGCAGCTCTCCAGGGTTTCAGGCAGCAAGTCTCTGCCTGTCCTACCTGGAGATGCCAGAGGTTGTACCTGGGACCTTTCCCCTGGAAGGCATGTGCTCCACCACTGAGCTAGGCGCCTTCCCGAAAATGCATTAGTTTTGTACTTGATTAGTCAACACTGCTAGTTTGACGGGAGGAATTAATCACTGACCAGATTGGTCTGCATTAGTTCTTTCAAGCAGGGCTGTAAATAGTTGGCAGCTTCCCCCCAGGCAGCATTTAGGATCCGAAGAGCCCCATGTGTATTTTACAAGGCGAGGTTGGTAACGAGTGGAACTGGAACCACCAAAATTTGGCAGGGAGAGAGAGGGCTGCTGTCCTCTTTGAAGCTGCTATCTCATTCATAAACTTTTTTTTTCTTTCAACCCTGGTTGCCCAAGCCCAGAGGAAGGCAGTCATCAATGACATCCAGATTTATTCATTTTTTAAAAAAGATTCTCGTTCACAGGGCTCTTTTAAAAGGCACTGCAAGGCTTTTAAGCTGAAAGAAGCTTCCCAACAATCCTGTGACTTGGCTCTATTAAGGTATCAACAATCATTTCTGAACAAGGGATGGAAGGCTGCCAAAGAGGTTTTCATTCATACATCTACCAGTGCCTATATTTCTGAAGTGACGCGCTCCTCTTGGGAACATCCACTGCGCCTATCAGGGAGGCAGTGGGTGGGGATAATAACAAACCCCAACAGAAAAATATTGAGCAGCCAGAAGAAACCTCAGCCTCCCCAGTCTGCAAAGCCCTCCTGACTCCCCATCCATGGCTACTAGGTAACATCGCAAGCAGCAGGAAGACACAAGTCCTCGGTGGTTGGCTGGGGCTAGGACAGGGGACAAAGGCTCTGCCATGTCTTTCTCTTGGGCTCTGCCAGCCACCACCATTCTATGTTCTCTGTCTCTCTGCCTGATGCCTTCCAGACCCTCTTGGGCGTTCAGATTGGCAGAGAGGGCCTTCTTTGTAGTTCTGCACAACCCCCAGAAGTTCAAGAGGTGCTGCCAGCCCTGGAGACGGCATTCTCTGCGGGGGCCCTAAGCTGAGAGATTCCCTTCCCAAATGGGTACATTTGGGACTTTCATTTTATGGCTTCCATGGTATGCTAAATAGGCCCTTCTTTACTTGGGCCTTCAATGCTCGAGACATACAGGCAACTCCCGTTTTAGGCACAACCGGTATGTGCGCAGAAACGTCATAAAGGCGTCACTGAAACATCACTAACAGGCCGGAATGGGGGCGGGCAGGGGTGGAGCAAGGCATTTGCAGACTCCGTCATTGGGGTTCCAATTCCACACAAGCACACAAGGACCCAGAATGCAACTCCTGTGCAAGCGGGGAGTTGCCTGTATATTTTTAGGCCCCATTCTGTTCCCTTGATTGGCATTTGTTTTATTAATTGGTTTTATTGCTGTGATTTTTTTAAATCGTGGTCGAGGGCATGTATGAAATTTAAAATAAGATAATGATAATAATAGTCATAGGGACGCGGGTGGCGCTGTGGGTTAAACCACATAGCCTAGGACTTGCCAATCAGAAGGTCGGTGGTTCGAATCCCCGCGACGGGGTGAGCTCCCGTTGCTCGGTTCCTGCTCCTGCCAACCTAGCAGTTCGAAAGCACGTCAAAGTGCAAGTAGATAAATAGGTACCACTCCGGCGGGAAGATAAATGACGTTTCCGTGCGCTGCTCTGGTTCGCCAGAAGTGGCTTAGTCATGCTGGCCACATGACCCGGAAGCTGTACGCCAGCTCCCTCGGCCAATAAAGCGAGATGAGCGCCGCAACCCCAGAGTCGGCCACGACTGGACCTTCTCTGAAGCAGCAGAAAACAACCTTTCTCCCACATAGTGGAGGGAGAAAGGTTGTTTTCTGCTGCTCCAGAGAAGCGGACACGGAGCAATGGATCCAAACTACAAGAAAGAAGATTCCACCTAAACATTAGGAAGAACTTCCTGACAGTAAGAGCTGTTTGACAGTGGAATTTGCTGCCAAGGAGTGTGGTGGAGTCTCCTTCTTTGGAGGTCTTTGAGCAGAGGCTTGACAACCATATGTCAGGAGTGCTCTGATGGTGTTTCCTGCTTGGCAGGGGGTTGGACTCGATGGCCCTTGTGGTCTCTTCCAACTCTATGATTCTATGATTCTATGACCCTTTACCTTTTAATAATAGTCATGGTACTGACAATAATAATAATTTCCAACCCCTGTTCTCCCATCACCACCATCTTTTAGTTACCTCCACCGCTGCAGAAAGTATGCATCTGAATAACACTTCTTGGGAATCACAAGTGGGGGAAAGCTGTTTTTCTCAGGTCCCGGTCATGGGTTTTCCACAAGCATCCATTTGGCCACTGTGAGAACAGGATGCTCAGCTCCATGGCCCTCTGGCTTGACCCAGCAGGCTTCTTATTAGGTTCTTACAAAATCAATTAAGGCCAAATATTGTTTGAAATTTGGAAGAGTGGTTTCAGGCTGCCCCCCTCTCTCCCTGGGCTGGGAGTTCTCCAGTGGCAGATGGGATGGAAGAAAGAAAGGAAGGTTTGTGCGTTCTCTTAAATCTCCAAGGATACCTTCAGCAAAGGTGGCGTCTGTGAGTGTGCCCTTCCCCTGCTGCATTGTAGGCAATAACTTCTGCAAGAATAGTTCTGGAAGTCACATCCCGGGGACACAAGATGCTGTTGGAATAGGTCCTAGAATTCCTGCTTAAGTGATGCCCCCCTCCCACCCCCTCGGCTTTCAAAACAAGAAATTTAACGGCAGGCAATTAGACCTTATCACTTTACTCTAATTGCCTATTAAATCTCACATAAAAATGCACTGCGGTGCTGACTCTCAGAAGAGTTCATTCACTGACAAGAATGGGAGGGGAGCCCAAGGGGGGCATCTCCTGGTCTCTTGCGCTAAATGCCAGCTTGGTCCTCTGCATTCAATCATCTTGACAGCACCAACTTTTAACACCCAAGAATGCAGCAATGTGGAAGGTTCTAAGTTGGGCTGTGTATGTGGTGGTGTTGGGTGTTTTTACAGATTTTCTCTCCTGTTGCAGATTATTTTTACTGCTTCCAGGAACAGACTTGTCTTGTAGAACATCTTCTAGTAGTTTTCGGATAGCTGATCTTTGCCACCTTCATTGTGGCTCACCAGGAAGACGCAGAAGGCTCAGAATAGGGTTCTCCCAACGCCGCTGCAACTTCCAGACTGGTGCAGCAGAATCTCCCAAATAAGAGCTGGCTCCTGGGGAACAGTCTGATAAAGGACCCCTGGACAGTTAAGTCCAGTCAAAGGTGACTATGGGGTGCGGTGCTCATCTTGCTTCAGGCAGAGGTAGCCAGCATTTGTCCACAGACAGCTTTCCAGGTCATGTGGCCAGCATGACTAAACCACTTCTGGCGCAACGGAACACAGTGATGGAAACTAGAGCGCACGGAAACACTGTTTACCTTCCCACCACAGCGGTACCTGTTTATCTACTTGCAGTGGTGTGCTTTCGAACTGCTAGGTTGGCAGAAGCTGGGACAGAGCCACAGGAGCTCACCCAGTCACACAGATTTGAACCACTGACCTTCTGATCGGCAAAACCAAGAGGCTCAGTGGTTTAGACCACAGTGCCATAGTCTGATGCTATGTGAATGAAATATGCACAACATCACCCAGAAGCCTAGCTGGTGGTGGGTCCATTAGGTGCAGGGCAAAGGTCCCAAGAGGAGGTCTCTGTTGCACCAGAGTGGGGGAAGAGAGACAGAATCTGCAGAACCAGAGACAGTTTGTAGGTAAGGAGAGTTGTTGCTTCCTATCTGAGGAGGGGCCCATCAGCAGAGATCAATTTTTAAAAAGGGAGTGTGCCAGTTTGCAGCCTTGAACTGAAACGGCTGCTTGGTGCTTTTGGCTAATATAAAACATGGTTCAGAATTCTTCTAAGCAGGGAGATCTGCACCATGGTCTTCTATAAGGAGTTAAGGCATCTTTTGTTTCCTCCAGCACAATTCTTCTTATCAGCTGCAAGCCTACAGAGGCAGGATCTCCAGGGACAGATCCTGAATCATCTACACAGAGCCCCTTGGCTTTGGCAGTGCATTGCCCTAAGATCTGCCCCAGAAACTGGGAGCCTGCCCACTCAGCGCTTCTGTTCATGCACATCACCAGACAAGTCGCTTCCCAACCACCTCAGTATTAAGCATTAAGCATTGATTTTGATTTGTTTGCACAACGATTCCGAGAAGGATATATGACGGCAACTGTTGACCGAGGGTTCATTATGGATTTAAGGGGGTGGTTATATGACATCACATCAAGCAATTCCTACCTCGCACTTTCCAGTCCATTTTTCCCGGGCTTTACTTTACTTTACATTTATTTTTTGGAAGCAGGTTTCTTGCACAAGCCTGCCAGATCCACTTTAACTGTGCAGCTGGAATTTGCTGGTAGTGACTGAATCCTACCCGCAAAACAGCAACAGTCTGGAAGCAGCAGAACATACTGTATTTTTCCATGTATAAGGCGCCCCCTATTTTTTTAAACCCCAAATTAAGAAATTAAGTTGTTTAGCTTTTGGGGGGTGGGGGAGGTCACTTCCACCAATTGCTCATCCGCCTTCCCACCACTGCCAATTGCTTGCCACAGCCACTGCCGATCGCACACCTTGCCACAGCCGCCAATTGTCTGCCTGCTCGCTGCCACCAACAGCCCACCCACTTGCCACAGCCGCCAATCACCTGCCCACCTCGCCACAGCCGCCAATTGCCTGCCCAAGTAACGCAGCCACAGCCAATCGCCAGCAGGCCTTGCCGCAGCCACCAATCACCCGCCCAATCGCTGCTGCCAATTTCCTGCTTGCTGCTGCCATTAATCGCACGTCCCCCCTCTGCATTCACTATGTGTGTATAAGACAACACCCAATTTTGCCTATTTTGTTTTTTTTAGCAGAAAGCATCATCTTATACACAGACAAATACAGTATTTCCCTTAAACGCTCCTTTCCCTGCACCACAGAGGACTGGCATTTCCATTTGTCAGAATGATGACGGTAATCCAACTTCACGCTTCCCCCCGTTGCTCTGCTTTGGCTTAAATGTACCTTTCTCTGACACTGAAAAAACTACCGTTGACGATTTTTGCCAAGCAGCCAACGAAAGCGTTCCCTGTACGATTCAGTGGAATTTTGACTTGGTGCCGCTGCCCAGTTACAAAAACAGCAACGAAGACAGGCGGGAGATCAGTAAGCAATGGCCGCAGCCAAGTGAGATGATGGTGTCAGGGTAAGGTATGTTCCAAAGCAAGGAGCTCAAGGCTGCCTCAGCCCATCTTCTGCTCTTTAATGGTGGCCTTGCACAAGAAAGGCAGAAAGAAAACTGGAGCCAGGTGACCTGTCTGTCTATTAACCTCTGCGTTTTACCCAGGCAGATCAATAAGTGCTTTGCTAAATACCACATTAGTGCGCTGTTCGTTTATGATTGAGCCCAGACGGGTTCCAGGGTACTAGGAAAAATAAACCTCTGTTAACACACGGACCACGTAGGCAGCTATTTCAGTTAACTTCAAAGGTGATTAGCACGCCGCAACCTAACACCATAAAGCCAAGTGTTATGAAACCTGGTGAAATGCAATGCTAATTGAGAAACAGGAATTGTTATTATCTTACACAAAAGACACAGAGAACATTCTATCCGTGTCCGGCTTTTCTTCGGAAGAGCTTATTTGGATATCATGTAGAGATTGGGCAGTGCAAAGGTACTTTGACAAGCACCTGCCAGATGAATTATGGTGGCTTTTATAACTTCTGTGGAAGTCTTGTGCAACACTGCTGTGAACACAACAGGGTTCCTGTTCGCAATTGAAAAAAACAGGCCCAGCCACAGCCCTGTTCAAACTGTTTTCCTTTAAAAGCAACACCATCACAATTAATGAGAATGAGGATATTTTAAGTATCCCAGCCGGGCAGGCAGCTCGGTAAATTCTTGCGAAGTAGCAGATTTAGTTACATAATTTCCCCCCACCCCACCCCGCCAGTCTTCAAGTCGCTGTGAGTGTACTCCTCAGGGCAGGACAGAGGAACAATTTAAAATCATCGCATCGTTAACAGCAGGGTTAAAGAGGGGCTCAGAACTGGCAACAATGTGTGGGCCAAATGGCCCCATGCCATGCCTAGGACCCACGGCTCAGTGGCAGAACACATGCTAAGGCAGGCAGAATGTGCCATCCCAACTCTGTCCTATGTTCTCTGCATCTGGTCCCTGTCCCCAGCCTCCAATTTATAACCCAATATCTGTATTTTCTAATCTCTGCCTTTACCCAACCTCCCCCCCCCCCACAAATTTTATCCACTGCCCAATTCCTTTAATAAAAGCAATCTGTGCTTTTCGCTGTTCCAAGTCTCTGGTACATATCAAATTTTCCACTCAGGTTTTTTTTTTTTTTTTAAGAACGGTTATTTATTCTTCCCACTCTGCAGAATTCCTCCAACAATATCAACAGCGGGTTGTCTCGACTATCTCTTCCTCCAGAAAGGAAGCCAGATGTGTTGGTGGTTGTGATGATGGTGGGCGTGGTCACTTTTGGGGAGTTTCTTCCTTTGCGCCCCTGCTTGCAAAAGAGATTGACTCTCATGTAATCAATCTGCTCGGACCATGGCACAACTTCCTAAACCATACCTTCCCATATGGGCCGAAAGCATGCGCCATGTGGCATGGAAAGTCTTATGCACAGGATTTTCCTTAAGCCAACGCTTAGCTCTCACGCTTTTGAAAGGCTGATAGAGGAAACCTGTGAGCAAGTGCAGAGCAAAACGCTTCGGCAATCGAACCAAGTCCTGGCTCGTTGCTTCTTACACATTGGCAGGTGGCAAGTGGTTTGCGGAAAATGTCCTCGTGGGCCAAATTAGGACCTCTTCCACTTAGGACCACTTGGAGATTTTTGAAGTATTAAGACGTTTATCAATGCTTATAAATAAACCAATAAACCAATAGGCAAGACTGGAAATTGGAGGTTACCCACCACGGGCTTAAACCATGGTTTATCACTTTGGACATAACGTGGAAAACTTTGGTTTAACAAATGAGAAAAGTGCTCGGCTGCAGGAGGAGGATAGAGGTGCAAGAGTACTGTACCTTGCCTGTTTCCATCCCTAAATCATGTTTTGTTGGGCCAGGCAAGTTAGGGTCTGGACCGGGCTGTTGACTGCTGTCAGGGCTGTGCACAAGTGGTGTGCAAATTAAAGTTGAAGTTCTGGGCCAGGACAAAAAACTGAAATCTGCCGCCTGTATCAGAGCTGCAAAGTTGCACAGCTTTCAGTTTGCATACATTTCGTCTGGTTTTGCTAGTCTCAAGGCAAAGGCAAAGAGACTGAAGACACCCACCCCACCTGCTACGACTTAGTTCACCAAAATCATGATTCAGCTGCTCCTCTGGCTTCTTTCAGCAAACACTGGCCACACATTTTCAAGCATATTTGTGAAGCCTTAAGAGCTGCTACCCCCTCCCCCGCCCCAGGCTTCTTAAGAAGTCTTTTTTTTTTTTTTTTTGCATCCAGTTATCATGCTCTGCGCTTTTTTCCATGGTTCCACTGTGTCACATCACTCATGGCTTCAGCTGACAGCTTAACCAGCTAGGTACGCTAATTTATCTCTCAAAGACCACTTGCCAGCAGCGTAGACATGACGTTTGAAGCTGTCAGTCCCTTTCACCCAGGACTGAGAAGTACATGCCTTGGTTCAGAAAGCAGCAGTACAACTAAGCCTTTATCAGAACTGCCCCTCCTGCAGTGCCAAGTGGACACCATGCCACAACTCTCCTCCTCAAAAAAACTCTATAGAGAAAGGATCAGGAAAGATGGGTTTTCAAATCGCAGAGGAAATGGGGAAAGCTGAGCTTCAAAAATGCAGGTGCCAAGTCACCAGTTGCAGCACTGGTGAGATGCACGCTGCAGGAAGGGGGGGGGTCAACTCTAACCTTGGTGAAGGGTTAGCAGACCCGCTGCAGGTAGGGAACGGCCAGACCTCACTGTGGCTGGACATTGCCACTTCCTGTTCCAGTTACACCCCAAATCTGAAGCAGAAGGTGGATCCGGGAGACCAGGTCTCCAATCTCTACAATTCATGAAGACCACCAAATAACCACCAAGTCTCAGCTTACATGGTTCTTGGGAGGATAAATCTGGAGGAGGAAGAGCCACCTTGAGCTTACTGGAGACAAGGTGGAATACAAATGCAGGAACGAAAGTTAACAGCAATCTTGACTTTTATTTTTGGCTAATGCAACATTCCTCCTCCTAAAAAAGGCCAGAGTCACTTCTGCTGAAAGAAACCAGCAGAAGCTAACAGTGCACACAGCTCGCTACACATTGGATCTGGCGGGACGGAGGGCATCCTGACACCAACGTAGCTCAAGTCTGTGACTCAGATGTTTGCTGCAGGATCAATTTGTGGGATGTATGACACAGTAGGCCAGCAACTTAGGCGGGGGTTACAGTCCTGGGATTGCGCCTAAAACCAAAATCATGTATAGTCAAAACCCGTTGGGTTCAATGGCAGGTGGGATTGCCAGTCATTTTTCCTGCCCCTTTTTTTGTTTTTATTTTATTTTATGCCACACACAGAAAGCTGAACGTGCACAAGTTTAAAAAGTGCAAGTTGCTGGCTTACTCTCCTGCAGGTTTGGCCTGAGGAGTAAAACCGATCACTGGGGAAAGGGGCGTGGGCTCCCTCTTCTCAGTCCCATATCCTTGAATAAATGTTTCTAGAGCAGAGCAGAAAGGGACCAGGCCTTCTACCGAGGTGACCATGTATAAATCACTCCTCCAGGTGCCACCATAGCTCAGGGTAGGGCTTCACTGGAAGCACTGCTGACATAGAAACCTCTTCTGCAAAACAAGTCAGAACTTAAAAGAGGAAGAGCCCTGCTGGATCAGACCAAAGGCCTATTTAGTCCAGAGCTGCTCCCATAGCAGCCAACCAGTGGCCTCTGGAAATCCCACAAGCAGGATTATCAGAAAATACCCCTCTTCTGCTTGCAGTCCCCAGCGACAGAGGCAAACAGCCTCCAATGCCAGCAGTCACGACTGGTAGCCATCAATAGCTGCATGCTCCATTATTTTACCTAATTCCCTATATCTTGTGGCAGTGAATTCCACAGTTCAGGTGTGCACTCCATCCTTTAGTCTGTCCTGAATCTCCCACCAGCTTCATTTGATGGTCTTGGGCTCTTAACATCAAGAGAGAAGGATAAAACTTCTCTCTGTCCGCTTTCTCAATGCCATGCCTACCTAACAGCCTTTACAAAACTTTTACTCTGCCCAGGATGCAATACAGATTGGAAACACAGGAAATGTCACAAAATTATGCAAATCCAGGATCTATGCCAAGCAACCCCACATACTCGTACACAATATAAAAAGAACGCTTATTATTATTATTTAAAGTATTTATGCACCCCTTTTCATCAGAAAAGATAATTAAGCAGCTTACAAAGTAAAAAAGACTATGTAATATATTAAAGATTGAATGCAGTGTGGGAAACGATCAACCTCCATAAATAATAAAATATATCAAACTCCAAAACACAGAATTTCATTCACTCAGTATAGTCGCTCAATATCCACATCTACTAACACATGTCTGCACCTCAATTAACCTAAACACATTCACACACACACACACACACACACTCTCTCACTCACTCAACAATGACACATCCCAGCCAGGAGGTTCGATGACCCTCTAGGTTCCTCCCAACACCAAAATTCTTTTTGATTTATTATAAAAAATATTTATATCAGGGGAAAGAATATTTATATCCTGCATTTTAATATACAAATCCTTTTAAGGCAGTTTACAAATAGTGTTAAGCTACTTTTAAAAAGTAAAATAAACAAAATCAATGTTATAAAATGTCACCAGGATCCTTTCAACAGGGCAGTTGGTGATAAGAGCAGCCCTGCATGAGAAAGGGATAGTGTCCTGGGTAAATACACAAATAATATACAAAGGCTGCACTGCAGCACTGGCAACCTAGCGCTACGAGGCTAAAATCAAATTTAATCCAGGACTATGCAATGTTTATGTAGCAATGCAGAAATGACAGTCCTTGCCTGGAATAGGAATTAAAAAACAAGAAAGGAAGGGGGAGACACAGAGTTATAAGGTGCCAATGGGACAGAAATCTAACAGTGCTATCCTAGGCATACTCCCCACCCCCCAAGCGCAAGAAAATGGGGCTAACTCCCAGGTAAATGTGGTTTGAGAAGTTACTGGATTGAGATACCAGAAGATGAACGCATGGGATTAGAACATAAATAAAATTCGCTGCACAGCACTAGGTACAAATTCTGCACGTAAAGGGAACAAAACCAAAAGGTGGATTGACACAGGAGGAAAGAAAGAGGTTATTACTTCAAGGAAACCCAGCACGTCTTAACACATCCAGGATGTCGTCTTCATCTGTGCCAGTTCTCAGGCATGATTAAAGATTTAGGGCAAAGTTTTACCCTAAACCAGGGGTGGGAGAACCAGAGGCTTGCAGGCAAATGTGGGTCTCTGGGCTTCTCTATCTGGCCCTTCAGATTCGCCCCACACCACGTGCTCCTCTCCCTAGACTGCAACCCCTTGCCAAACCTGTTTGTTACTCTCTTTGAATGCTTTTCCCTGGCTGGGAAATGTTCTGGTAATTCCCCTTATATGCCTGGGTGGAGGATGGGGAGAGGGCGTGTGTGTGGCCGACTTGCACGCCTGGGATGTAGGCTACTGTGCGAACGGTTAAGAGTCACACTCCTTGGTCCACCCGCGTTTGCACCTGCTCCCACTCACTGCTGACAGGCAGCCTCCAGAAGGTTTTGAAGAATTATGTATTATTATTATTATTATTATTATTATTATTATTATTATTAATTAAATTTGTAAACTGCACCATACCTGCGGGTCTCAGGGTGGTTACAACATAAAATCACAAATAGATAGTAGAAGTTGCTCCACCCCGTCGTAACTTAATCAGCAGAAAGCCGAGAGCGGCACAGTTTCCACGCGATGGCTGCCGTGACCTCTATAAGCAAATGTACTGTTCTCAATCTTTTTTGTGATTTTATGTGCTCGGTACACACACATGAACGCAGCCAACTTGCAGCTGATTTGGGGAAACAACTTCAACTGTTCTGAATTTGAATTAGGCTAACTTCAGTACTTAATATATCTTTTTTCTGCGAGGGCTGCAAGCTTTAATTGGTTTAACTGGTCAAGAACTCAGCTAAAGGCTGAGTTGGTTTAATTGTTGGGGCTGAGATTTAAAGATAAACACTTTTCCATCTCTTGCAATCCTACCATAGATGTGCTAAATAAAGATGGGCTTTCCTTTTGGCAACGAGAGCTAGCTTTTATTTATTGCCCTGCAATACACTTCCTTCAAAGTATCAAGAAAAGCATTCAAACTGTGCTGGCTGGAGTTCATGGGTGACACCAGATTGGCAAAGCTGGCTTAAGCTATGAAGGAGTATGTGCAGAATTTGAATCTCGCTTTTGGTATAAACTTTGGAGGGTCATGGGCAAGTTTCTCCCTTTCTGCCTTTGCTTCTCCCACCTGAAACATATTACTCGCCTATCCTGCAGGATTATAAATGCCATATGTGGAACGCATTGTATTTCTATAATGCTTTAGAGTTTAAAATTATATTAACCCTTATTATTTATTTGCAGCAGCAGCAGCAAGAGAAATCAAACCACTAATCTGCGTTGGCACAAGCTTCTCTCTCCCACGGTGCTGATTATCTCATGACAGAGGACCTTTTTTAAAGTGTGCCAGCCAGGAAGGGCTTACCTGGGACCTTGTCAACAGACGCAAACACGGAGCGTTGTACAGCAGGGTCGCAGCTGCCACGTCGGGCTTGGTCGTAAAACCGGAACGGCAGGTGCTGAGATGCAGAAGCTGAGCTATGTCCAAAGCCCATCACTTCATTTGAAGGCTGGACCGGAAGGTCTAGGAGAGCTGGGTTTAAACAAGGCACATTTCAAAATCTACATCAGCTGAAGAACCTGGTAACTCAGCTTGTCAAAACCGTGCCTAGGGATGATGGGAGTTGTAGTCCAACAACATCTGGAGGACTACAGACTCCCTATCCCTGGGTTACCAAAATGTAACAAGCTTTCTAAATGGAGATCTTTATCCCCCAGTTGGTATCTCTGCACTAGATCTGCAACATGTTTTACGTATGTACTGCTGTTGTTTTAAATGTTTTTTTAAAGCTTCTATCTGTAAAAAAAGCTTAACTGCTTTTGTGTTTGCAAGTATTTTAACTGTTTTTCTATATGTAACTGTTTCACACATGTTTTATTCCTTGGGATGTGATAGATAGATAGATGATAGATAGATAGATAGATAGATAGATAGATAGATAGATAGATAGACAGACGATAAATAAAGAAATAAATGGCCCTTGCAGCTGTGGCAATTCTCCGAATTCAGATTGTTGCAATCTTTCCACGGAATGGGAGTTTTGATATTATCACACTTGATGGGAAGAATTCACTCCGATCTGGGATGGGGAATGTGGTGTCCTGCAGGTGCGGATGGGCTACAGGACTGCTCATCCCTGACCACCAGCCACGCTGGCCTGAGCTGACGGGAATTGGAGCCAGCCAAAAAATACATCTGGAGGGACACAGGCTTCCCGCATCACCCTTGCGTTTGCTACAAGACAGTTGCCAAGAACAAACAAAACAGTACATAATTGGGAGGGAACAAATTTTTGGAAAAAGCCAACTTTTGATTATGAGGAAGATGTCAATTTTGCAGTGTCTTTTGGTACTGGAGAATCAATGCTGAGTGTTTTTGGAAGTTTCCAAAACTAATGATGTTAACGCTGCAACCAATGCTAGCATGTATCCCATGCTAGTCCTACTCAGAGTAGGCCCATTGAAATTAATGGACATGTAGAATGATGGTACATGTTTTGTTTTAAGTTTATTGCTGTTTTTACTTTTATTTTTTGAATGCCGGGCAGCAGATTTGGGGGCTGTTAAAGGCAGCACAGAAAGCGGGGAGCAGGTTCAAAGTTCACTGGCAGTCCTCTTGTGCAAATCCCACTAAAGCGAACGTAGCTGTGCAACAGCATATGAGTAAATAACTTAAGCTTGCGGGTATGAACAGAGCACTACTATGGCTGTTACAGGTATAGACTTTTACCATGTACGCAACATTGTTCTCCTTTTCTATACAATGCTTGCTTTCAGTTGTTGTTTAGTCGTTTAGTTGTGCCCAACTCTTTGTGACCCCATGGACCAGAGCACGCCAGGCACTCCTGTCTTCCACTGCCTCCCGCAGCTTTGCTTTCAGTTACCAAGCCGGAAATCAGGGATAAGGGGCCTTTTTCATCTCCACAAAAGCATTCTCTTCTGCGCAACCTTTCAGAGTCCACATGCCAGCGGTGGGCAAGGCCAGAAGCAAAAAGCAGGCGGAACAATGAATGTAAATTTTACTTTCCTACAAGGAGACAGGTCTCTACTCACCCAACCCTTTCTATCCCCCTCCGTCCAGGGAGCAAAGCAACATAATCAGAGTTCAATGACATGTTCCAGCCAGGCACACACACACCCAATGAGGGTGCAAAGAAGGGCTGGCGAGAGGTGTAACCTGGTCTCGAGGTTCCCTTTCCCCAGTGTAAAGCAATGCAACTTTACAAGCGGCAAGGAAACACGGTACGTTTATCCGGAGAGCGAGAGTTACCTGCTATTCTTTGCATTTTCATACGCCGAGCCTGGATGCGGCCCTTTGCCAAGCGCTGCTTCGCAATGATGCAACGGATGTGATCCGAAAAGATGAAGGTGGCCTGAAGGATGGGGAAGGGCTTGGAATGGGGGCTGGAGGCTGGCTTGTGAATGATGATATTCAGGGCACGGCTGTCGTCTTCCACTCCGGTCACCTGCATATCCTGGGGTGGAGGTGGAAAAGTAGAGAAGAATGTTTATGGCAGAGATAGAATTAAGACCCACGTTCTTGTCACAGCACCATGCTCACCCAAGGATAAAGTTGGAGCCTAGCAAGGTATGAGAGAACAGAACTGGGTGGGCTATACTACAGGTCAATGGCAGAGCTCAAAATGTTCAATGTAGGAGGGGGTCAGGGTCCCATTTACCAGCATCTCCCATAGCAGGGCTGGGTAAGACCCCCCTCCTGCAAGGCCTTTGTCTAGCAGCATCTTTCAATGTAGACGGGCTAGACAGACTGAGTGGTGTGGCTCAGGCTGCTTCACATTTCACGTTCTCAAAAGGAAGGGACATTGAGGACAAGGAGATTCCTTGCCAAAACACAGGCACAGATGCAACCAGCACAGAGACTGAGGTTCCAGCTACGCCTCATATGAAATGAGTCCTGGCTCGCCCTGTTTTAGCTGTGTCAGTCTAACTCCCAGCTGAGTATTCCTAGGGTTAAAAGGAATTTTCTAAGTGGGAACCACTCCTCAAAGTCCAGCTGACTGAGCCATGAAAGATGGATCTGCCAGCTTCTTTGGGATCCGCTAAACGAGGGATGGGGAACATTTGACGCTGTTGTTATACTACAAATCCCATCGTCCATGAGCACTGGCCATGCTGACCTAGGCAGATGGGAGTTGGAGTTCAGCAATGTCTGCACCAGATGATGTTTCCAGGAAGCCTCCTAGCATTGCTGTACAGTCTTATAGGCAACTCTCCTCAACATCTGTGCTGTCTCCAAATCATTACTCACAGCTGACCCCACTGGGGGGGGGCAGAGAGGCAGCTTTTGCATGGGTCAGAACCGGTGTCAAGCAGTGCAGTGGGTTTCCTGGGAAAAAATCCCCATGCAAATCGGGCCAACTTGCACCTGAAAATGTCCAGTTTGCACTGGAAAATTTCTTCTAATGCCGAGGAGAGTGATCTAATTTGGCACATTCATTTTACATGTGTTTAGTAAACAAAGCTTTGAAACGGTCAAGTATGCCTGATATCGCATTTGTGGCATTCATTGTTACTAATGAACTTATGTGGAACAAAGAGTTTTCCGTTAAGGTAGCCAAGGCAGCAAAGGAAATGAATATTACTCTGACAGGGAGGGAAGTGTGGCAGAAAGGAACTTCCGTACATTGCAGAAATGCTTTCTCCCAGAACCCCGTTCTGAAAATGTATCCCTAGTAGTAGTATTTAAATCACATGTTCTGCGACACACAAGGTAAGACATAAATTCCACTGTATTTAATGTTTAACAGACTACTGTGTTTTAATACTTTGTTGGAAGCTGCCCAGAGTGGCTGGGGAAACCCAGCCAGATGGGCGGGGTATAATAAATTATTATCAATATTATAAATACATTTTGCTGGGACAAGCCTCAATTAAGTAATCTGCCTGTTACCCCAGGAAGCTGAGCCAGACCATTGGGTCCATCAAGAACAGTATTGTATACACTGGCCTGGCAAAGGCTTTTATGGGATATAGGCAGGGGTCTTTCATAGCCCTTCCTGGGGCATTCGGCATGCAAAGCAGATGCTCTACCACTCAGTTGAATGCCATGCAAACAATTCAGAAGGTCCTGTGTCTGCCCCAAACCCCTCCACTTGCAGGAGAAAGGCAGCAAGGCAGAGTGGTTTTGCTCAACTTGGGAGTAAGGCTTGTGCCTCACTGCCTTAAGGCAATCTTTGTTCACCACTGGTGACCAAGGATGCACCTTGTTTTGATGCCTCATCCCCCCTAGAGCACAAGGTTTGATTCATGATACTTGCTGGTTTAAACCTTACCATCTTTTACACTCACCTGGAGAAGACCTGCAAACTTCACCACTCCCCAGCCTAAGCGGGCAACGTCTGGCTCCACCAAACTCATTTGGTAAATATCCACTGCCAGAAACCTCTGGACTTGACCGCCATCTTTTGTGATCACAGTGCAGGCAATTAAATCACTGTTATCTGAAATGGAAAAAAGGAAGGGGGGAGAGGAGAGGAAGCATCATTAGAGGCATGTTGGTTACTTTCCTAGAAAACAATATTCTCAAGAGGTACCTTTGACTGTAGTGCTTTCATATTCTCAACTAGTTTTGTTGACATCTGCACCAATCTACTGCATGCATTTTTTTCTTGCTACGTTGTTCAATACAGCCTTCTCCAACCTCGTGCCCTCCAGATGGCTCTGGACCACAACACTGAGGTCCAGCTCCGAGGGCCTTCTGGCCGTCTCCCCACTGCGAGAAGCGAAGTTACAGGGAACCAGGCAGAGGGCCTTCTTGGTAGTGGCGCCCACCCTATGGAACACGCTCCCATTAGATGTCAAGGAAATCAACAACTACAGTATCTGACTTTTGTAAGACATCTGAAGGCAGCCCTGTATAGGGACTTTTAAAATGTTTGATGTTTTATCATATTTTTAATATTCTGTTGGGAGCTGCCCAAAGTGGTGGGGGAAACCCAGCCAGATGGGCAGGATATGAATATATTATTATTGTTATTACTCCCATAATCCCTTGACAGTTTGCCATGCTAGGGATGATAGGCGTTGGAATCCAACAATATTTGGTGGACAATAGGTTGTGGATGGCTGCAATGATGCTTTTCTGGGAATAAATCCCTCGTGTGTTAAGGCCCCATGCAGAGGTTGTGGATGGCTGCAATGATGCTTTTCTGGGAATAAATCCCTCGTGTGTTAAGGCCCCATGCAGACCCACACACAGCAACCCTAGCTGTCCTGGAAGCAAGCACAGCCTGAGCACAACAGCACTCTCCCCTGCTGTGATTTCCAGCAGCTGGTATTCAGAATCTAGCTGCCTCTGACGGTTGAGGTAGAGTCTAGCCATTGCGGCTAGTGGCCACTGAGATCCTTGCCCTCCATTACTTTGTCTAGTTCTCTTTTAAAAACCATCCACCTTGAGGGCCAGCACTACCACTTGTGGAAACAAAGTCCACAGCTTAACTCGTGTTTTGCAAAGAAGCAGTTTCTTTTGTCTGCCCCGAATCTTCCAACGTTCACCTTCCCTGGATGTCCACAAATTCTAGTACCGTGAGGGAGGGAGAAAGGCTTTTCTCTGTCCGGTTTCTGCACAACATGCATATTTTTATATATCTCGATCACGTCTCCTCTTACTTGCCTTTTGTTCTTAACTGAAAAGTCCAAAATGTCCTGATGTGTCCCCTTCCTATTAAGGAGAGGTGCATTACATACTGACTGAAATAATGTGTTTGTGCTTCTGCAATACAACCAAGCTAAGTGTACACCCATTTCCTTGGAAAGGAGGGGTAAGCCGGCCAAACTACATAGTTTTTGGTTCCTCGTTAAGGGACATCTGGTGCTCCAAGCAACCGTAAACATGCTCTGCATGTATAGGAGCAGCCTTTTGGGTGGGGATGCAAGCTCCTAAGTAGGAGGTGCCACAGAAAAACCTCCATCTCCAACTGGTCCCCAAGAGATGTGAAGTGTTGTAAAGTCCGGGCTAGACCAATGAAAGCATCTCTCTCCCCCCACCCTATTATCTAAACATACAGCAAAATCTCTGTGGGGGAAAATGGCTAGTCTCCACAGACTATAAATAATGTGAATTTCCAGGAAAAGTGACCAATCTGATATTTAATCTTTGCAATGGCAAAAATATCAGGGGGCTGGGGAACTGTGTGCGTTTAGACAAGAGACATTGGAAAACTGAACTGCGAAATGCACTTTAATGCCTCATAGCTCAATTGTGATTGTTCTATAAAAACAGAGGAAGGTTACAGGAATATACATTAAACTGCATCAATGAAGCAGGGGGAGGCAGGTACCAATCAAACAATCAATATGCAGGAAACGACGACACCATTACATTTGAAAGCCAAAAAAGAATATTGCAATTTGATTTGCTTTGAGAACACCCATATAAAATACCCGACAGATAGATTATAATCACATTTCCCGTTAGCTTACAAGCTGCTTACTTAAATTCTGCACAGGGAGTTCATTTCCTGACAGAACCAAGGCTAAAAACTCAAACGCACACAATTCCTAGGAACATAAGAAATGGTGTCAATTCAGCCTTGACATTCCCCTAAATAACATCTAATTGGCAATGCGTTGCCTATTCTCCAAACGGCAATTTCACAGTCATGCTTCACGTCTTGTGCTAACAGATGTGCACAGATGTTGTCAGCACATCGCAAAACAAAGGGTTGACTCCAAGACATTTCAGCGCTCCCTTTGGAGAAAAAACTCATGCCCATTTCTACATCTTGTGGCAGCAAATTCCACGAATCCGTCCTGTGTTGGGTGAAGAAGTGCTTTCCTCTCTCCTAAATCTACTGCCAGTCCATTTAAATGGAGGAACCTACGTTCTAGAATTATGAGAGAGGGAGGGGAGAAAATTCTTTCTTTAACCTTCATTTCCACCATGCAAAATTCTATAAATATCCTGCAAGCAGGAGTGGAGCACAAGAGCTCTCTCCCCTGGCATTCAGAAGCTTTACTACCTCCCACTGTAGAGGTGGGACGCGGGTGGTGCTGTGGATTAAACCACAGAGCCTAGGACTTGCCGATCAGAAGGTCGGCGGTTCGAATCCCCGCCACAGAATGAGCTCCCGTTGCTCGGTCCCTGTTCCTGCCAACCTAGCAGTTCGAAAGCACGTCAAAGTGCAAGTAGATAAATAGGTACCGCTCCGGCGGGAAGGTAAACGGTGTTTCTGTGCACTGCTCTGGTTTGCCAGAAGCGGCTTAGTCGTGCTGGCTACATGACCTGGAAGCTGTACGCCGGCTCCCTTGGCCAATAAAGCGAGATGAGCACCGCAACCCCAGAGTTGGTCACGACTGGACCTAATGGTCAGGGGTCCCTTTAACTTTTTACTGTTGAGGCAGAGCAGAGCCATCGTGGGTAGAAGCCATTGATAGTCCTCTCTTCCATGAATTTTTCTAATCCTCTTTTAAAGCCATCCAACTTGGTGGCCATCACTGTCTCCTGTGAGAGTGAGTGCCACAGCTTAACTATGTGCTGCGTGAAGGACTTTCTTCATCTGTCCTAAATCTTCCATCATTCAGCTTCACTGCATGTTCATGAGTTCTAGTGTTCTGAGAGAGGATAAAAACTTTTCTCTATCCACTTTTTCTAAACATGTTCCCTTTTCCTCACCGGGAAAGTACGCCAACCACCTGAGATAATTTCAAATATCTTTATTAAAAAAATTATAGGATGCCATTTTTGGAACAGTGACAAGAATTGCACACAGTATTTCAAAAGGTAGCTGCAACATAGTGTTACATATGGGCACTAAAACACTGGCTGTTTCAATTACTTTCTATTCCTTTCCTAGCAATTCCTAGCATGGGGTGATAAAAGTCATACTCAAGAGCAGGCCCTCTGAAATCAGTGGACTGACATTTATTTATTTTACAAATTTATGAACTGCTTGACAAGTCAAAGGACACCAAAGCGATGTACAGCAAAAATAAAAAACAAAGAATACAAATTCTTAAAACAAGGAAACCATTAGTCTGGATTTACACTTAGTATTTCATATATGACTAGGTCACGTCTCAGGAAAAACGTGAAACAAACAGTCTTCAGTAGGCATCCATACATCACGATGCTGGGCACCTGTTTAATTCCAGTTGGTAACCAATTCCAGAGGACTGGAGCCGCAGCACTAAGATACCAATTTCTAGTACAGACTAAGCATACCTCTGGGACATGCAGTACTCTCAGCAGTGCCCCATCTGAGCCGTGCAGTTGCCTAGCGGGGATATAAGGGGCAAGCTGACCCTTTAGGTAATCTGGTCTCAAGTTATCTACCCTACAATGTTATCTAGATCCATTAATTTCAATGGGTCGGCTTCCAGGTGCGAGTAACATCATCCATGGAATTTAGCTTTCAGCAGACTTTGATCTCGGAATAGCACATGCTCACTGCGGCTACAGATCCTGCTATTTTGATTGGGAGTACCAATGCCTCTTCCAGAAGCCTGTGCAGTGGGGCGGGTGGAACTGAGATCTCTCACAACTACATCGCTGTTTTATTCAAGTGAGCTGGAGCAGCTGGGCTTGTTCAATGTCGCCGGCCAAGGGAGGGCCAGATGAATTGACTTAAGGCTCAACTGCCTAGAACAACCATTACAGTAAGATTAATTCTTTGAAATACCAAATATGACTGACATTTTCTATTAATATGTATTGCATGTGCCAAGATGGAAACAAGGACTCTAGATTTCCCAGCAAACGCAATTTATTTTCATAACAAAAGAGCGGGGCATTACCAGAATGTCGTATGGCTATTTTGGGTATTCATGACTTCCAGTTAATGTTACTTTGGCAACAGGTTTTTTTAACCCTCCCGTCAAAAACAAAGATAAAGACCCTCACAAATAAAAAATGCCCCTACTTGCCCATTTGTGAAGGGAAACCAGACCTCTTCTCCTAGCTCAGATACCCCTCACTTTAAGAACTGCTTCGCCATTTGCATCACCGCTGAACCCAACTTAGGCAGCCAGGATGATAATAGGGCAGCCTTCAACAATCTGGTCACCTCCAGAAGCTCTTGGAGGTAGATGGAGACTAGGAGTAGAAGAGTCAGGAGATGTGGAGATCCCCCAACATTCTTTACTTGTTCCCACTCCAAAAAAATTTGCAAGTCTCTTCTAAGCTCAACCACTTGATCTAGGAGGCTCCAAACATTCTCTGGGACAAAGGAAAACCATAGGGATCTATCTTATTATGCATTGTGGGCAGCTTTGCAAAGGCCCAGTCTTTGGAAGAGCAGGGAACTCAAGTTATTCTTGCAAAAACTCCTCTCTCCCTTTTCGAGTGAGAAAAAGAGGGGTTTAGCAAACCCCAACAGGACCAAGAAGCCTAGGCATTCCAGTTCAGCACTGTCTTGTTAATCCTTATTTTTCTCTCCCTGAGGCTTTGAATGGCTTTCTTTGGAGAATGCACTTTTGTCGTCATTCCAAGTGCTACTGTTTACTCACTCAAGTCTAGGACGTCGTCGGTTTTAATTAAGTCCTCCTCCCTCGTCAACGGCAGCTGAGTCTCTGGCTCATCCTGGAGGTGCAACGACAGGGACCGCATCATGAAGAAGACTCTGATTGCCTGAAAACACAAGTGAGAAAAGCTGATTCTTTCTTTTTAAAGGTAATAATAATAATAAACCAAAACCTGGCTTAGATTAGGGTGGGGACCTCTGGCCTGTGGGCAATTTGGCCACTGAGGACATCTTCCCCATACCAAGTCCCCCTGCCCCACACCTGACACCATACATATGAGAGGCAAAGTAAGGATGTGGCTCCAGAGGAACAATCGGATGAGCTTCCAGTTGTTCCCTAGGCAAGTGGGGCTTGCTGATAGCACACAGATCTTAATGCCACTGTACAATCTATGGGGAGCAATGGGATTCCTGACCACCATCCGTCCTAGTTTCCTACCCCCCCCTAACGTTTACCAGAATCATGGGGCACTGCTGCTATCCCATCTTAGACAAGGCCCTGCCAGGTGAAGGCTAATGGAGAATCACTCCTTACTCTGGCTTTGTTTTACTGGAAATAAATATTTCTTTTTAGCAGCCCTAGCAGTGGAAGAGGAGGCGGCAAATAATCACCCAATGGTGATTTCATCTGGCCAAAAAGGAGGCTTACTTGAAGGGTCTGCTGAAGGGACCCGATACAGGGACTCCGGGGAATATAACTATGAGTAGGTTCCCTATTTTTTTGCAGGAGAGTGTAGTTTTTTATGCTTTCTGTATCCAGATAATATAGAAGGCTCTGAAAATCAACAGCAGTATCTAGAACTGGCCTGGAAATTCATTGGCAGCCAGTGAACCTGTTTGTTTGTTTTCTTTAATTGAACCTTGTTTTTTCTGCAGTTAAGAGGCCTGGCGGTTGCCTCTGAAACCAATTCTAGTTTCCGAGAACCTTCTGGTGAAAGCCTCGCATCATAAATTGAGCCTGAATAACCTCGGCCAGGCTCATTTTTACTTAGGAAAGGGGGCAACTGGAGCATTCACCTGTGTTAGTCAAAGCAATAAGCCCTAAAGGGCTCTACAAGAAGGAAGTGGTTTGTGGCTTTCTATAGACAAAATGCAGTATATATGTACATGTATATGTATATGTATAAGTATATATATGTATATATGTGTGTGTGTGTGTGTATCTGTGTGTGTGTGTGTATATATATATATATATATATATAAAGAGAAATGAATCCTTTGAATGCAACCTTTGTTTTTAAGAACAAATTTGGGGCATGAAGAGGAAAGGTAACCACCACCACTTATTTCTGCAAAGAGATGACAGATTAAAGGAGAAAGCTTCATCAGCTAAATAGTTTGAGGATCTATACAACTTTGTAACATGCAGAAAACAGCAGTCTCAGAGAAACCAAAGACTGGAACTGAGGGAAGTTGGGGGGTGGGGACGGGTGGGTTTTGTGTGGGAGGGAGGAAAAATGGGGGGGGGGGAGAAACAAGGATGATATGTTTTTGGATAACATGTTTTGTTTTAATTTTGAATAAAAAAAATTTAAAAAGGAGAAAGCTTCAAACAGCTGGTCTAGCTTTGCCTGCTTTAAAAGATAAGTGCATTAGCTTTGGAAATCAGGATGGAATGGCCCAAGGCTCAGAAGAAAAAAAGTGTTTCTGAACTTCAGAAAACAACTCTGCTAGCTAATCAGAAGTGCCTCAAAAGGAATCAAAGTTCTGTTCTAGGAATAAGGGTCCCTGGCTTTCCAAGAAGTGCAAGCAAACGAGATAAGAGGTACATCCTGTGTCTCGAAGTGACAAGGCAGAATAAACAGAAGAGCTTAGAAAAGCCGTCTTGATTGCTGGTATTTCCAAGAAAGTTCTCAAGACCAAAAAGGAAAAAAAAGATGTTGTCGCTAATTCATTTCTTCCTCTCTGAAGATACAGCAATTCTATGTACGCTGAAAGGATGAAAGCGGCCTAAACTGGAGTGTGCCATCAATACAACGGAAGCAAGCACATCTATGTGGTATTGTGTTTTCTGCAGAAAATGAAACAAATCAATTTCCTAGCTAGAGCTCCAAACGGAAGGTTATTTGAGTACAGGTTGTTCAGCTCACCAGGAGCCTCACAGTCAGAACATGGTTTGCTGATCCAGCAAACACCTTAAGAAACAAACAAACCCTACTAGGACAAACAAAGAGTTTTCTTTTTCAGAGCATCTCCAGATCCTCCCTTCGCTTCTGGCGATGTTATCAGAGAGGTGTCAAGAAGCAACTGGAAAATGTAAATGGTGTGCTTAACCTGTCTGTTGTGCAAAGAGCAACATGGGACCTCTCTAAAGATCTCTAGGTGGTGGTGAGGACACCTCTGTAACTCTCTGGCTTATTGTTTATCTAGGGCTTGATTGCACCAAGAAGTCAAATGCCAGCAATCATCAACCCCAACACACACCCATGTCAGAACAGCTGGATGTGTTGCTCCCAAATTTTGTAGCAAATGTGGGGCTTTCTAGGAGAGTAAGAAGTGTGGCTTTCTTTTCTCCCTTCTGGTTAATCAACAGGACTCCATGGCATGGCAGCGACGAATGCTACCAACACTCTCTTAGCTCTTTCCCAGCCAAGCCTTGCAAAAAACACAACGAAACTACTGGGGGAAAGAGAACGCAGGCTTGCTGCCTTGATCCTGTCCCCATGGCAGCTTCTACAGGAAGAAAGGATGCCAAGGGCAGTGCAGCCACAGTCCTTTCTGCCCTATGCCAGCTCTTAAGAGGATAGGCTGGAAAGCAGAGGTGACAAACAAACCCCTGTGTTGCAAAGAGAACGTCAGCAATGTCTAGGCAACACGATGACCATGTACATATTCAATAGACAATCTTTTATAGAATTCCTTCAAACCATAACAAGTCCAAAATGAAATTTTTAGTCTAAAAGTCTCTGAAAATCTTTAAATGAAGCGAGGTACCAGACTATGTACGATGAAAGACAAGCTGTGAAGCTTTGTGTATTCAGCCAATATGATGTCCAACACTGAACAGTGATTCCGGATATTGACTACTCTTTCGTAGAATTCTTCATTATTACATGAGCACTGTTCCACAGCATTTGATATTTTCATTTACATATATTCATTCGAAATAAGATGGGTTTTTGAAGCAATTATATATCCTCCCACCACACTGAAGAATTCTACGAAACAGTAGTCACCTGGGCTGATGGGAACTCCAGACACCTGAAGAGCACCAGATTGGGGAAGGCCTCTGCACACACCCACACCTCTGAGCACATTTGAGGGAGGGAAAGGGGGATAAAAATGTACTGAATTAAAAAAACCTCACCCTCCGCGTTCTTTCCACATCTCCGCAGGGCAGCCTCTTCACAAAGTCAATCCCAGTGAGAGGGGTTCCTGTTGGCGGCAGCAGAATGGAGGCATCCATCATCAAGTACTCGACATTCATGGGCTTAAGCTGGGAAAGGAATTTCACACTTAACATGTGACATAAACCCAAGCGCAACCTTAAAATCAACTGTACCTTTAATACTATTTCCCCACCCTCTTCCTGCGGAAAAGTTGTTAAAATAATAATAGTTAAAAAGTAGCTAACTATTAAAATAATAATAGTTTAAAAACTAGCTAACTATACTACGTCAGACAACAAAAAATTGTGTACATGGAACTTTTCCATCTTGTAAAGCCTGTTAGGTCAGACCAAATGATAATTTGCCATATTTACCACTGTGCTGATATTCCATGCCTTGTCTAAGATGTTGTTATGTATGATAAGCAAATGCTGTGGAATTTTGATAACTTCACACATTATAAATCTATGAGTTCTGAGTATTTTAACATTTCTACACATGTGTGCACACAATTATTGTTTAGCCTCCAGATTATTATTATTATTTTAAAGTGTGGTACTCTAAGATGAGACATGTTAACATTCCCTTTTGCCCCTCTCCATCCACACGGCCATCTCATGAATTACTTACAGTCATGCTTCTGTATTCATCTTCAAACATATCCAGAAAAATTTCTTCGCCCTGTAAAAGGAAACAAGAGGAATGCATTTGCCCCTCCATAAACATTCCCTCTGCTTCTCATTATACAATGGTCTTAAAACTTCCCACCTTGCCCACATTCTTCAAGGACCACTTTTGACCAAACTAGGAATGAAAAGAGCTACAGTTTCCCTATATCTGGACAAGCTGCCAGCTGTTTATCTCCCCCTGTCAAGGCTGCGATTCCTAAACGCCTGGTGGGTGCCTTGCTTGATTTGCCTCATGTGGAAAAACATGGCACCTGGCCTCAATTAAACAAAACAGCTTTGGAAATGGGTCATCGCCACAAAACGGCTTGAGTGCCTGGCAAAGAGGCCGTTTCTGCTGATCTTCCTGTTTATTCCAGACCTTTAAATAGGAAGTCAGCTAAGGGTTGACTCACATGCAAGGCAGCAGCAGCAGCGGCAAAAGGACCCCAGTCACTGGCCGCCACCACCAAAATAGGTAGGATCTCAGGGGCCAGAAAAACTTAGCTGAAGGCAGCGGCAGCACTTCCGTTTTGTGCTCATAAACCAGTATAGTTTATGGTAGAAACCTGCTAGCAACTCTACTAGTATGAGGTGACTTCAAAGGCTACAGAGATGGTGTTGTTGACTATACGTGGCTCATTGGCCCTCAGAATTGCCCACCCTTGGTCTAGATTGGGATAACTATCATGGTGCTCTGTAGGCCCTGATGAACTACAGCTCCCATTAGCACCAGGCAACATGGCCGATAGCCAGTAATGATGGGAGTTGTAGTCCAACATTTTCTAGAGGAGTCCACCATGTTGGCTTTACCAGAGTCTGGTGAAAGCACCATGTAATTCCTGTCCAGTAAGTGATGTCTTAGGTTCTATTCTTATTAAGCTACGAAAAGGCAACCATGTACTTTAAAAGGTTCCCTGCTGGCTCCCTCTATCTTCCCCTGTATTCAGAGGTTAGGGAAACATGGAAAGCATGAGAATACTGCACCTTATAAAAACGCCGCACCAAGTGAACGCTTTCTTCTCTTGCGCCCTAGAAAGAAAAGGATACGGCTCAGTTCTACTTTGTGGCGGGCAGCTTTCAATAAGGCTTTAAAAGCAGCAAATGTCTTTCCCCAATACCATTGTTTCCCCCCTGGAAAGCCAGTTAAAAGAAAGAGAAGGACATCTCACGGCACTCTCCAGTGCAGGGGTGGCAAACTTGGTGGGGGCGGGATTCCCATCAGCCCTAGGCGGTGCAGCCAATGATCGGGATGACGAGAGTTGGAGTCCAACAAGATATGGAGGGCGCCATGTCAGCTACCCCTACCTGATGAGTTGGGCAGAATCCAGACTGCTTCAGAAAGGTTCTAACGTGTTCAGCCCCCAACCTTTACGTGGGGGTTACGTTCCAAGGCACCACATGCATCAGTGAAATTGCATGTACCGTATTTTTCGCCCTATAGGGTGCACCTAGTTTTTTTTGGGGGGGGGGAGAATAAAGAATTTTTTTTATAATTCCCCCCCCCAGGCGCGGGGCTGGGGCGGGGGAAGCCCGAGCTTCCCCCCGACCCCAGCCCCCAGAATAGGCTGCTATCCGCAAGCCTTGGGAGCCCAGCGGGAACTCCCGCCGGGCTCCCCAGACTTGCGGATATCTGCCCGAAGCCCAGGGCGCGCTGCTCAGTGTGCCCCAGGCTTCGGGATGCAGGCTGCTATCCGCAAGCCTAGAGAGCCTGGCGGGAACTCCCATGGGCTCCCAAGGCTTGCGGAGAGCTTCCTGAAGCCTGGAGAGCGAGAGGGGTCGGTGCGCACCGACCCCTCTCGCTCTCCAGGCTTCAGCGAAAGCCTGCATTCGCCCCATAGGACGCACACACATTTCCCCTTCATTTTTGGAGGGGGAAAAGTGCGTCCTATAGGGCGAAAAATACGGTAATTGAAACATATCGAAAAAGCCTGCAAATACCCCGTTCTGCCCTTTTAGCAACATTTCAGTGACGTTTACATTTCTGAGTTTGGTGCGATGTGCGTACACACAGTTGCACACAGTTGGACATGTGTAAACAGGGGGGTTGCCCGTATTAAGAAGGAGGTGCTAACATGTACCAATAGCAACTGTAACCCAGTGACAGCCCACATATTGCTGTTCATACGTTGTGTCGTTTTCATTTTAACTCTTTATTTGTGCTTTTGCCCTGTATTTTTATCTTGTGAACAGCCCTGAGAACTTGTGGTGAAGGGCGGTATACAATAAGTAAGTCCCAGGCTCAATCCCTAGCATCACTGATTAAATTTTCCCAGGACTGGGAAATTACCCCTTCCCTTCCCCAGACCATGATGAGACCAGAAAGACCAATGGAATGATGTGGAACAAAGCAGTCAGATTCGGCACACCCTGGTGACAGAGCTGTAGCAGTTTCTTCGACTCCTAACTCTTTGCTCTCAGTTCTGCTTGTACTAAGGCATGGATTCCAGCCCAATCAGACACTGGTTTAGAGAACAGCTAGCAAAAAAAAAAAGGTCTTAGATTTTTTAAAAAATGAACGTATTCTGGAATTTTCATTTCATCTTTTTACTATGCGTGCTGCCTTGACAGAGTTCTACTCATAAAGGTGGACTGTTAGCAATCAGAGCACTTTTGACACTTTCATACCAGCAGTCAAGAGGAGAAAGGTGTTCAAACCCCACACTCACTCACCTCCAAACAGGCGAGGTGAACATCCTTTATAATTCTACCATGTTTGGACATCACCAGCTGCTTCAGTAGCAAGCAGCCAAGTTCCAATGTAGCCAAGCGAATTTTCCCATCTGTATGTTGGGGGCGGGGGGAGAGCAGCAAAAAGTTAGGAAAAACTTCATTGCATTGTTGAGATCAAGTTGCTGACGTCACAGCTTTACAGGCCAGCGCTTTAGCACCACTAGTCAAATTCAAGTATCTCAGCACTGTGGCATGTTTTAAGTACAAAATGCAAAACACTTCTTGCACTCAAACAAACACTGGAGCTTGGAAAAGAACTGGGAAAGAACTGTTGACTGTTGTTTCTCTTCTGCAGTGTGTGGAAGCCTTTCCAGCTTAGTCCAAACAAAACCCAAACCCACAATTTGGCCAAAGAAGCCGTGCTCTCTAGAGATTAACAGAAAGATTCACTGAGATCATTACAACTAAGAACTTTTAACTCCACCTTCGCATTCTCCCCCCCTCATCTCCCCCCCCCCCCCGTTGTACAGTGGAACCTTGGTTTTCAAACATAATCTGTTCCAGAAGACTGTTCGACTTCCAAAACATTTGAAAACCAAGGATCAAAGGGCTGGCTGCAAAGTCAACGGGGGGGGGGGGATGAAAAACGTGCCTCAGAAGCTGTTTGACTTCCAAGGGACTTTTGAAAACAGAAGCAATTACTTCTGGGTTTTCAGCGTTCGGGTTCTGAATTGTTCAGCTTCCGAGATGCTTGAAAACCGAGGTTCCACTGTACAGTCAAACCTAGGTTCTCGAACGGCTCCGTTTTGGAACGTTTCGGCTCCTGAAATACCAAAAACCTGGAAGTAAATGCTCCGGTTTTTGAATGTTTTTCGGAAGCCAAACATCTGACGCGGCTTCCGCTTGAGTGCAGGAAGCTCTTGCAAACAACTGGAAGCCGTGCCTCGGTTGTTGAACTTTTTGGAAGCCAAACGGGCTTCCGGAATGGATTAACCGAGGTTTGACTGTATCTCCTAAGACCATGAACCTGATGGTTGGGACTGTCACAGATATTTATGAGCTGCTCCGAGAGCCTCTTTTAGCTGAATAATGTTGTTGTCATTATTATTAACAACAACAGGTGTTTACTTCAATTATTTAAATATTTTATATTGCCCCTTGCCGTTCTCAACCATTTTTAAGGCAAGTAAAAGAGCAGCAGTTGAGACAGTAAGGCAGCAGGTTACAAACGCAAGTGAAAAGCACTGAGATACCTGGGGATATCAAAAGGGCTACGGTTCAGTTCCCACATAATGCTAGGCCAACCCATGCAAACACATGAACAAGCAGGTTCCCAGAGAGGAGATCACGGCGGCTTTGCTCCTCCTCCACTCCTTCTGCATTGCAGCGATCTAAGCTGTGGGCTGGCTTGACAGGCTCGTGGTTTGTCTCTCTTCCAAGCAAACCACGGAGCTGTAAGCCAGAAAGGCAAAAGCCTCTGGTTACAGCTCAGAGTTTGTCTGGGGCAAGATGAACCGCCCACCGCGTGTTCCCACTAAGCCATGGTTTGGTTTAGTGTTACATGTGAACCAGGTCAGCCTTTCATGACCTAATTGGAAGAGCATGAGATCAGAGCTCCCCCATGCGATGAAAGTTTGAAGCTTCCCTGGCAGAGGGGAGAGAGAATCTCATGTCCATGCTGAATATCAAGGCTCGGGGTTAGATTCATCACCTGCCTAGGCAGTCCCAAAACCTGTGCTTTGTGTATTGCAGGGGCAGCTACCCCCTGGCCCTCCAGCTGCTGACTCCAACTCCCATCAGCCCTGATTACTGGCCACACTGGCTGGGGATAAAGGCAGCTGGAGTCTGTCAATACTTGGAGTGCGGCAGCTTACTCCTCCCCAACCTCTGGTGTGGTCCATGCTGTTAACAACAGTCTCAAAGCTGTATAAATCCCATGCCTGTATAAATTATGCAAATTTGCTGAACTTGCAAGATCTTTTCTTTTGCCTAATTGTTTTCTGCTTTGGCAGCAGATAGCAAACGCCTCGTTGAAAAGACGCAAGGAAGAAAGGATCTGGGATGTCAGCATTGCCGCCTATTCCAAATTCTTTCTTGCTCAATACAGGACTTGGAGAAGCAAGCTGTAGACACACACACACACACACACACACACACACACACCCCTTTTCAATGAGACGTTTGCTGTAAGTGGCTGCACTGTATCTGGAATTGCTCCCCTTGAGCTCTGGTAGGATTCTGCCCGCAACATCCTCTGTTAAACAACTGATCTTTTTACATTCCCACAAGAAGACTTTGCCTCAAGAGGCTGAGAGTCAATGACTTCTTGTTCTCTGCTACTGCTGATGTGAGCTGTGGTCATTGTTTGAAGATGTCTTTGGCGTTGGCTTGCTGCTTCATGCTTCCATCGTCAAACACAGCTTCCGAGTTCCTGTCTTGAAAGCAAAGCAGGCTCTAGGCTTGTAAATATGTCCTACAGGAGTCTTTGCCAACCTGCTGAGAGCTGTCGTTCTAAAATGCCTGGAGGGCAATAGGCCGACAATGACTACCCTATAGCAAAAGCCCTTCTGGTCCACAAAGGATGGTGCTTTGCAAACTCTTGGTTTCAGCACTTGTTAGCACAAAAAAGAAGATTGACAAAAACCCTCTACCTGGCTGAGCAGCATAGTTCATTATCCTGATGAGCCTCTCAGCGAGCACATGATTGTACGAGGTCTTCTCCTCAGCATCCAGTGCCGAGAGCTGAATTCGCTCCAGCGTGACTGGCTCGATGCCTTTGAAGACAGAAAAAGTGTTTATTGCGGCTATGTGACAGTTTGCCAAAGCACACTTCCAAGGAACCAAGAAGCCAGTAATTAAGAAAGGCAGCCAGGCCTTGGGAAAGCACCAGCTTCCCAAGTTACCCACACATAGATTTTGAAAGACGAGGAGGCAGTGAGAAACAAAAAGATAAAAGCAGTTGAAATCCTCCCAGCGCTCCCCATAAGTCTTTAGAGGCACAAAATGTCCTGATCAACATCACCAATTCAACCACCCAACTGCAAAATCTTGATAACAACCTTGGTAACCACTGCCGGGGTTACAAAACTGCCTTGATGGGCACTGCCTGGTCAGCAACTATTTTTAAAAGGAGAATGAGTGGATCAGGCCTCACCTGTCCCCCGCCCAGGTGGTCTTTTAGCAAGCCAGATATCGGCAATGATAACACATCCCCCCAACTAAGTCTTGATCCCAGCAACAAACCCTAAAGAGTATCTCACCCAGTTGGAAGGAAAGTTGAAATCCCACAACAGGCGGAAGGTGGCTTGTGCTAGGCCCGCAAAGATTGATCAGAACTCTCAATACAACCATGGGAACATAGAAGTGTAGAGTTAAAAGGAACCCTGAGGATCATCTAGTCCAACCCCAGCAATGCAGAAATATTCAGCTGTCCTATACAGGGATCAAACCTGCAACCTTGGAATTATCAGCACCATGCTCTAACCAACTGAGCAATCCAGGCTCTAGTAAAGACTTCAAGGCTGAGTAAAGCATATTCCGCTAGGGCTCCATCTGAACTATACGTTTAAAACAGGAGCATACCACTTTAAACAGCTATGGCGTCCCCCAAATCCTGGGAACTGTAGTTTGTTAAAAGAGCTAAGAGATGTTAGGAGTCCCCATTCCCCTCACAAGGCTACAAATTCTGGAGTGCTTTAACAATTAATCCCTCTTCCCGGGGGACTCTGGAAACTGCACCTGTACGGGGGGGGGGGGGGACAGGGGGCCTCCTAACAACTCTCAGCACTCTTGACAAACTACAGTTCCCAGGATTCTTTGGGAGGAGCCACAACTACTTGAAGAGGTATGAGACTCCCCCTAAACTGATTTTTGAATTCTGAATTTATTGTTATTCACATTTTATACTGTATTTTATGCTGTTTTTCGTTGCATCAATTAAGTGTTTTAAATTTGTTGTTGGCCGCCCTGAGCCTGGTTTTCTGAACCGGGAAGGGCACGGTATAAATAAAAAATTATTATTATTATTAAATGCATGGTGCAGATGGGGGATGTCAGGGAACTGACATCGGAGCTAGAGGCGGGGGGAAGGCTCTCAAATGATGCTGGAGAAGGGCCCAGCAGGGAGAGAGGCAGCTCCGCAGATGGGGAAGCAAATCAGCGCAACACCAGGGATATAGAGGGGCTGATGGGGGAATCGGCGAGAGGGCTCCAGGACTCTTCACCGGACATCAGCGGGGAGAGCACGGGTCCTCCGCTACCCACGCCCACCCTGCGCAGAAGACTTCCGCGCAGAGAGAGTAGGAGGAGACTGGGTGTCAAACAACTTTTATGTTGGAAAAGATTTAAGAAACGCCCACTGACGGATTCTGCTAGTGACTGAGGCAGCCACGAAGTGAAGGGCTGCCCAGACTGAAAGGTTTAGCAAGGCAACAAAGCCTGGAGAGGCGGCAACTTACGCACGAGCAACCCATACACATTACAGGGGCCAAGGACTGGTTTCAACGTATCAAGACGCTTGTTTGCAGCTCACTAAAATAGCATGTTAATCCAACTGCTAAGCGGGAAGCATCTCTTTCCCTGCATTTAGGAATGATTCCGGCATTACATATGATATAAGGCTAGGCTCTCACTCATCTATCCGAAGATCTACGTATAAACTTCGAGTAACATGACAAGACTTGTGAATGGAGATAATCATCTGGGGTTTATAGGTCTTCAGTCCAGTCTAGCTGCAGGGCTGGAACCTAGACAGACAACTTTGCTTGTTTATATCATATAGTATATGTAGCAATTCCATGACAGAGTCTATGGGTTGCAGCCAACTGCTAGCCCTACTCAAAGCTGAAGTTAACAGACATGACTAACTTAGGCCCATTAACTGCAATGGGTCAAATGTGAGTAGGGCTTAGCTGGATACGAGCCTATGGGCATGTGGTTTGAGAATCCACTAGCACAGGCATCCCCAAGCTCGGCCCTCCAGATGTTTTGGGACTACAACTCCCATCATCCCTAGCTAACAGGACCAGTGGTCAGGGATAATGGGAACTGTAGTCCCAAAACATCTGGAGGGCCAAGTTTGGGGATGCCGGCACTAGCATAACAAGCTTGATCAGGTCTAACCCTTGATGATTCATCACAGTTGTATCTCAGCCTTTGCTGCAAAGAGCTCAGGGTGGCGGTGTACGCGGGGAATCACCCTGTTTTATCCTGACCCAGCAATGCAGCAAAAGGAGTGAGGATGAGAGATATACAAGAGTTGGAGGTGGGTGAGCAAGGGCACCCAGTGAGATTCACAACTGAGTAGCCAGTTAGATCTGGGCCTCCCTGATCCAATTTCAAGATCCACTAGTCTTTTCAACACACCAAGAGGTTAGGGCACCTTGAATCCACCCCCACCGTCAGTAGTATATGTTGATCTTAAGCACGGCAGGCTGGTATTCGACA
This sequence comes from Podarcis liolepis, assembly GCF_965112155.1. NCBI lineage: Eukaryota > Metazoa > Chordata > Lepidosauria > Squamata > Lacertidae > Podarcis > Podarcis liolepis. The sequence continues at coordinate 9,536,392 of NC_139569.1, read as the reverse complement.
GAACAAGGCAAACGCAACATAAAAGCCTTGGTGAGATGCTGCTGTTATTTCAAAGACAGGCAGGCCACACACAAAAGAGGGAACCTAAGGCAGTGAAGAGCATCTAACCTAAGAAAGAAGGGTTCCCCTGCCCTAGACCACTCCTTTCTCTAATAGGAATACTGTGGTGCCCTAAGCTCTGGTACGGCTACTTCCAACTCCTGTTTTTCCTCTAGTGTCTCAAATTTCATCAGATTAGGTTTCCCCAGGTGGCTGCACCTTCATTCAGGGGAAACCTGACTAGGCATTAAGGACACTGCTTTGGAGTGAAGCTGAAGAGAGGTCTAGGATCTTACCTAGCAGGCATGGGAGTTTCCTGGAACCCCCACCAACCTCCTTTTTTGAAGGGTGCTCCTACCTCTTTGGCTGTCCTCTTGCACAGCCCACCTTGCTGCCTCTCCAGCCTCCTCCCTCCCTTCCCTTGCTAGGTGAGGCTGTTGATATCACCCTGCCCCTCACCAACAACCCCACCTAATCTTCCCTTCCCAGCGGAGCTGCTTTAGGTTGATCGCAGCCAGTGAGCCTTCTTGCTCCAGAAGGTTCTCCACTCCTTGCAGAAACACAACAAGGAAAGAAAGAATCAACCATGGCTATTCCTTGCAGTTCCTTATGTTCATTTCCCAACCGGAAGTTGATGAGCTACAACTCCCAGCATCCCTGGTTATTGACTGTGCTAGCTGGTGTTGATGGGAGCTGGAGTCTGATGTCTGCAGGACACAAGGTTAAGCAAGGCTGCAATGATGGGTTGTAGGCCAACTTCAGGTGAGTCACACTGAGGGCCAACGTTTGATATTCGCCATGCACATTCTGCACCTGCCTATCGGCCACTTGCGACCAAGTGACAATGTGCGGGCACCAGGATGACGCCTGACGTCTACACCATCTGGAGGTGCATACCAGGGGATCCTTGGATCTTGACTGTAGAATCCTACCTGTTATATTTTATCTGCACAAACAGAATGAATTTCAGAAGCCCAAAAGTCACCTTGAAAAATACACCTTTTGAGCAGTGTGGCCCCAAAATGGCAACGAGACATTCGGTTTTGCCAACTGTAACCCTCGTTTAAGGAGCCATATGGCACCTAGCTTATATATCTGAGTTTCTAACACTGCTGGGGGCATAAGCACTGTTTCTTGTATTTATCTATTTTTTAAGTGACAAGATAAGGGAGGGCAAACAGAAAAATGGGGATGGAGGCTGGAACCAGATCAGGAAAGGTGAGTGAGAAAGAAGCAGAAGACAGACAGACAGACAGATGTAACAGGGATAGGGGGTGTTGTGCAGAAGGCTGGGGTGAAAATTGAGTCCTGAGACCTAAAGAGGTTGACAACCATTGCACCACAGCACGTAGGCATGCACAAATTTGGGGAATGGAGCTGACAGAAGGAACTACTGGCTTGTTTGTGCCTCCAAGTAATTTAAAGCCAGATAATATAGCAAGCTGTTCCTGTAACGCAGCAAGCCAATTTCTCAGAAGAGGCTGTCTCAAAATGCCATCCTTGCTTGACAATGCATGGTACAGTAAGAACCTTTTGTAATATTTAAGCCCTGTGCACAAAAAGCTGATTGTCGTAGTTATACATAGCCAAAGAAATCTTTCCGTCATGAAAGCAGGACAATTTGCTCCTCTCCATTTAATGCCTACCAATCCTGAACTCAACTGGCCAAGCATTGCCAGTAAAATCATTTTCAACCTACACTGCACAAATGAGGGACTGGCTGCTCCAATCTTAAGAACACCTATGAAGTGAAACTGATGTTTTATACATATGTTTATTTAAATAAAATCAGGAGAGGGTCACCCACAAGAAAAGAGTATTACACTGTTCTGAAAATTCTACTGTTTTTTCTGCAGCTCAACTACGATACTCTGTAAATAATATCCATGGGGAAAATGTAAGCAAGAACAGATTATGTCATAGATTCCCAGGGATTTTAAAAATCCAATATACACACAAAACCACTCTTCACCACACAAAAGCTTGGGACTTACCATGAATTCTAAAGCTAAAGTCTGGATTAGATCAAGCCAGCCCCTCCCCATCTGTGGAGGACAATACACAGCTCAGAGGACATGGGTTTTGCTGGCTGATTTTTGGATCCCAGCTTTCATTAGCCCCACCATGGCCAAAGCCTGGTGACAGAAGATATAGTCCAACAAGGGTCCCCCAAGGAAGCCAACCCTGTGGTTCCACAGCAGACGTCTCCAATGAAAAAGGATCTCAGGTCGTGATTGAGGAGTAAAAGACCTCTCAAATAGAAGCCGCCAGACCCAGAATGGAGAACCCGTGATCCTTTTAGTGTTGTGGGGACTACAACTCCCTTCATCCTTGGCCACAGAGCATACTGGCTGTGCCTGATGAGCATTTGGAAGTCCAAAGGCATTTAGAGGGCTGCAGACTCTCTATTACTGGCCTAGAGAGTACTGAGCTAGATGGATCCGTGGGTTTGACTCAACAGTATGTGGTTTCAGGTGTTCATGACACTCTACATTGTCTGCAAAATGCTGAAGAAGAAGAAGAAGAAGAAGAAGAAGAAGAAGAAGAAGAAGAGGAGGAGGAGGAGTTTGGATTTGATATCCCGCTTTATCACTACCTGAAGGAGTCTCAAAGCGGCTAACATTCTCCTTTCCATTCCTCCCCAACAACACTCTGTGAGGTGAGTGGGGCTGAGAGACTTCAGAGAAGTGTGACTGGCCCAAGGTCACCCAGCAGCTGCATGTGGAGGAGTGGAGACACGAACCGGGTTCCCCAGATTACGAGACTACCGCTCTTAACCTCTTAACCACTACAGCACACTGGCTCTACTTATCCTTTACGCCTGCAGGTGTGGCAGTGGAGGTGCTGAACTGTTATCTTGCCTCGGTAATGGACTGGATGAGAGCCAACAAACTGAAGCTCAATTCAGATAAGGCTGAGGCACTGTTAGTGGCGAGCTTACACCCCCTCTAAAAAGTGGCAGGAGTGCTCCTGGATCTTTTGCTGTCCCTCGAGGCCCAAGTGGCCTCGGCAGCGCAGAGTGCCTTCCATCAGCTTGGGCTGGTGGCCCAGCTTCACTCCTATCAGGACAGGGATAGCCTAACTTCTGCCGCCTATGCTCTAGTAACATTGAGGTTAGATAACTGCAATGTTGGACTGCCTCTGAAGACGGTTCAGAAACTTCAGCTGGTGCAGAATTCAGCGGCCAGCTTGCTCACCGGGGCAAGACGGGTTGAGCCTATTACATTGATCCTGGCCCAACTGCACTGGCTGCCAATCAGTTTCCAAGTCCAATTCAAAGTGCCAGCTTTGATCAATTCATCATGACCAAACCCAGATCATGAGCTTTTTACAACACCCCTGAAAAGGCTGGCCTACAGTTCCAATCACACCCCAAGGGTTGGCCATGCTGGCAAGAGCTGATGGAAGTTGAAACCCCACTCTTGGGCTCAATCTTACCTTTGTTATGAGACATGGCGTACAGGAGGCACAGCACAAAGAGAGCGTAGTAATCAAATTCAGCACATTCCAGGGCATTATACACCATCTCAAGGAAAGGCCTGGAAGAAAGGGGGTGATGAGTGTTTGTGAGGGGAACATTCCAGCAGCCATGTATCAGGACCCTAGAGGTAAAGGGACCCTGACCATTATGTCCAGTCACAGACGACTCTGGGGTTGCGGCGCTCATCTCGCTTTACTGGCCGAGGGAGCTGGCATACAGCTTCCGGGTAATTATAACTAAAGCACACCCTCAATGTACACAATGCTTTTACAAAGGACAAGAGGAGAGGTTTCCCACTCCATAGATTTTCCAGGAAGGGGACTGAACTGCTCCATTCAGAGACTCAGGAGCGTCGCTTAACACCACCAGGCTGCTTAAATGCAAGAGGCAGCACTTCAAACTAGAAGGTGTGCTGGACATTACGTGGGCCTCAAGTTGGCCTTCAGCTGTGGCACTAGCTAAAATAGCGGCTTGGCAGAGGGAGGAAAAGCAGGAAAGATAATTACAAGTGGTACTCCGACTCCCATCAGCCCCAGCCAGAATGGCCCAGAGTGAGAGATGGTGGAAGCTGGGCATCCCAGCATCATTGGGAGAACCTAGTGTTCAGGTAGGAGCTTGGCTGACAGTGCCAAATCTCCTCCCGTACCTGTTCCAGTTTGACATTTCGGAAGCGGCTGCGCTCTTTTCCTCATCCGTGATGTTTTGCTCAGTGACAGACAACTGGCATCGGTCCATGATGACCATCTCGATTTCTGTGGAGAAACAGCAGCTCATTTAGAAACATTTCTAGGGAGATTGTACTTGTTAGAAGGTGCAGGGGTAGTCAGAAGTTAATGGCTCATCTATTGCCCATTGGAATTCTTGCAAAGGCTGCTGGTCTGGTCTGATAATGCTTTTTTTAAGAAAGAGCACTCAGGATCACTTAGAACAGAGTTGTTACATCTTAACAGTGAAGAGGTCCTATTAACTACTGATTTATAAACTTAACACATGATGATGGCTCACAGGGATTCTAGGTTTTTTTAATAAAAGAGAGAGGAGGGGTAGACAGAAGGAAAGTAGACCATGTACAACGTCACTTCACCTTACATAGAGGTACAGAAAACAAAAGGTGAATTGTATGTTACCTTTTATAGCTCTGCAAGAGAGTGTTTCAACTTAGATGATTCACAAAAGTGTTACAAGCAATAAACAAAGGCAGAATTCCATATCGAGAATTGGTCACAAGGCAATCCGTCATAGAATTAAAAGGGACCACAAGGGGCATCTAGTCCAACCCCCTGCAATACAGGAATCTTTTGCCCAACATGGGGCTTGAACCCACAACTTTGAGATTAAGAGTCATATGCTCTACTGACTGAGCTACCAAGGTGCATTCCCTTTATTAGGGTCAACTGACAGTATTCAGGTCATGAGACAAAATAATAGGGAGTTAACAAACCCAAAATGAACCAAGTGTGGGAAACAAGTTCTGTTCTCGAGAAAAATCATCCATTGCAAATCAAGCCACACAATGTATCTCCAATGTGCACAAGATAAACCCCCAGTAGGAATTGGTGAATTACTGGTTGTGGTTTTCATTTACTGGCATGCTTACCTTCACTCTCCCCAGTGGGCTTGATGCCTTTGGACAGGCCCTCTGTGCCTTCTTGGGCGTCTTCTGGCCCCCTCTCTTCCTCTTCATCCTCCCCAACGTTCTTATAATTAGGCCTCTTCTGCAGCCTCTTCTTGCCCTTATGCTTATTAATTTCCAGGGATCTCTCTAAGGTCTCCGTAGGTTTAATGAAGCATCTGATGCCAGTCTTGAGCTAAAATGTTTGACAAAGGTAAGCGTTACTCTTTAGCAGGAGGCAAAGCAACTCCAGGTGTTTCCTTACAGAGCCACACAGCAACATGTAAGCGGCCCAACTTTGGCTTGGGGAAAACCATTACCATGCCAGAATTCGCACTGTGGACACATCCAGGCTGCCATTATTTCTGGGTGGAGTTCAATCACATACCAGCAAATTCAGGTGGAATGCTTAAGAGCTGATTGGGAGGTTTTGAGCAACAAACCTGCTTCCCCTAAATATCAGACTTGTGTGATAGGGAAAGTTACAGAAAATGCACTGGGAAATGTGCCATAACTCTAACACGACGTCATCTAGCCGCCCTGCAAGCACATCAGAATGAATGCTCAATGAACAGGTCATCTGGAAACATCCTGTGTCTAGAACTTCAACTGGAATCAAAAAAGGTTTCCTAGTCCAAAACAGCAAGGTGTGGTAGCACTTAGGCGACTCGCTCCTTACCTGAAGCATGGAGTTAAGGGTTAGACAAGGGAATTTTGAGATCCAGCAGCTGCCTATTGCTTCTTTCCATGCAACGTCTAAAGGAGTAACTGGTATTCAGAGATACACAGCCTCCAACACTGGGGGTAAAACAAAGCCATTGTGGCTAGTAGCTACTGACAGCCTTACCCCTGGGCTCATGTGCGCCCCATCCCTGATGAGCACTTAGCTATGCTTTCTGTGAGTCTCAGCTTGTTAGGTGGTCCAGACTGGGGATTGTGGTTCACAACAAATGCAGTTAAGTTTAACAAGCCAGTTTCACAGCCCATGGTTTGAAGTTGGCTTGTTTTGAAACCAGCCAGAAAGCAAAACTAAATGCAGCTGACTACCTCTCCTATCTGCAGTTTAGCATGATGTTCAAATGCAGCTGGCGTTTCCCCTTAACCACGGCTGTGTTTTGTTTCAAGCAAAGTCTGAATTCCGCCTACAAAATGAATAGTGTATTACAGTGGTACCTCGGGTTAAGAACTTAATTCATTCCGGAGGTCCGTTCTTAACATGAAACTGTTCTTAACCTGAGGTACCACTTTAGCTAATGGGGCCTCCCGCTGCTGCTGCGCCACCGATGCACAATTTCTGTTCTCATCCTGAAGCAAAGTTCTTAACCCGAGGTACTATTTCTGGGTAAGCGGAGTCTGTAACCTGAAGCGTCTGTAACCTGAAGCGTCTGTAACCCGAGATACCACTGTATAACCAAAACATGCATTTTTAACATTTGGACTGGGACACCTGCTAGGAAAATAAGAAATCAAACCATGCTAACTAAGTACCACCTCTAGGTTACAGGAAGGAGAGAAAGTAGGCTAAGCAGAAAGCAGCAGGAACCAGCCACATCCGATTCGGGCAGGAAACAAGTGGAAACCATTCTGACAGGAAGGAAGGTAAGTGCCGAATGTGACTTCTGCCTCACGTCATGCGGTGTATATTGTGAAAGCACGTGACTCACTGACCCAAGACAACCGCAAGGCAGCGAGACCACCCCATCATGCCACCTCCCCTTGCTGGGAACACAATCACACATCTCAGGTTTCTGAAACATCTCATAGCAAGGCAAGCACGCTCCTCTGTCACACCTGAACACTTCAAGCAAAACCAGAAAACAGTTATTGCTGCTCTGAAGAAGAAAAATAAAGAGCTACTTGCGGGTGCAATTCACCAAGCTTCCCCCTGACTGAAATACATATGCAATTTTTAAAAAATGTTGTTGCATGTATGAGTTCTGTTTTTTCTACAGACATCTGCTGCCCAATCTCACTGGCCGAGGTTTTCCAGCATCACAAATAAAATTGCTACTCCAAATTTCCTTAACTGAACATGGGGCTTTCTACACACCAGTGTGCTCTACCACTAAGCTATGCGAATTACTACGAAATAAAATGTGTGCATCTATTCATAGGGATAAACAGTGGCTCTCAAGCTGCTCCTGTGAAGTGTAAAAAAACAGGGGGAAAGAAGGGTGCATGCAAAAGTTGCCAAGTTCAATCCTACCACATCTCCAAGTAAAAGACTTTAGTCTAGAACCCTGGAGAGCAATACCTGTGCATGTAAATAATACTGAGCCAGAAGGACCAATGGTCTGACTCAGTGTAAGGCAGCTTCCAGTTGACAATAATAGTAATAGTAATAATAATAATAATAATTTCTTATTTATACCCCACCCATCTGGCTGGCCTTCCCCAGCCACTCTGGGCGGCTTCCAACAAAATATTAAAATACAGTAATGCATCAAACATTAAAAGCTTTCCTAAACAGGGCTGCCTTCAGATGTCTTCTAAAAGTCTGGTAGTTGTTGTTCTCTTTGACATCTGGTGGGAGGGCGTTCCACGGGTGCCACTACCGAGAAGGCCCTCTGCCTGGTTCCCTCTAACTTGGCTTCTCGCAGTGAGGGAACCGCCAGAAGGCCCTCGGCACTGGACCTCAGTGTCCAGGTAGAAAGATGGGGGTGGAGACGCTCCTTCAGATACACTGGACTGAAATGATTCTACCACTGGACTCAAAACTGTTATCACTACAAAGGATTCAAGAAGAAACCTCCAAGAAGACACAGATGCAGTACTTGTTTTCCGCATTCTCTCTCATGTCCAGGCTCACTACTTATGCTGCTCAGACACCCTGCTTGTAAATGCCACTCGTACCCCCTTTGCACTAACAGAAGACTCTCGTTAAGACAGGGCTAGCTCCTTGCTTCTCTGCTCTCCCTTCCACCCCCTGTAGCTGCAGTAAGCTTTCTTACAGTGATGAAGGCTCCATTTCATCCCACTGAATCAATGCCCAAAACTGCATAGCAGTCATCCTCCAGATGTTGCTTCATTCCAGCTCAGTTCAGCCCCAGCCCGCAGTCAAAAGTTATAGAGATGAAGGGAGCTGCAATCCAACAACATCTGGAGAGTCAGAGGTTCCCCACACCTGCTACAGAGGTTTCACAACACACACAAACACAAAATTAGCCGGGCTGTACTCTTTCTTCTGACAAGTTTCTCTTATTTGGAGGCAAACAGCTTTTGGGGGGAGGTGGGGGCATCTGCTGCTGTTGTTATTGTAAATTCCCCAAACTTCAACCCTTGCAATCACAAAAAGAAGAGGGTGGGTCCTACAAATATACAGCTCAAGTGAGCTGTAGGTAAAGAGATGCATTTTCAGTATTCAATGAATACAGTGTAAGTGTGGAGGGAGTTGCACATCTTTGGGGCTGCCAAAAATAATACCCTCTGCTTGATCATACACACACCAAACATCTGAGGACAGTGCAGCTGCTGAGAGTCCCCCTCTGTTGACCTTAACAGCCAACGGGGCCTGTAGGAAAGGAGGTGGTCTTTCAGATATTTGGGGCCTATGTCGTTTCATGCTTTAAATATTATGTGAGCACCTTATAATAGTCCCAGGGACCGACTCGAAAGCATTACGGCTGTTTTCAAACGGGGATTACGTGGGTTCTAAATGGAACCGTAGCCAGTAATCTGGCTGAGCATTTTTGACCACCGAGTCACCTTCAAGGGCAGCCCCAAGTAGAGTGCATGAGTACATTGCAACAATCCACTCTGGATACTACATGAGCATTGAAAACAGAGGCCGAGCCATCTCTGTGCAAAAGGGTCCAGATCTGGAAAGAGGAACTCTCAGCCACCTGAGCCTCCAGTGAACAATCTGGGGGTGGCCCCGAAGAGCAGCTGAAGTTTCTGAGTCATCTTCAAAGGCGCCCACACAGTACTGAGTGCAACTGCAGTAATATGCAGTAAATGGGATACATCAGGGACAGCCAACTTCTAAGAGATTGCGATCTACTCACACAATTAAAAACTGGCAGTAGATCTACAACTACTCAGGTCTAAGTTGTTGAGCTTTTTTTCACTGAGGAACAGTGTTCAGGTCAGAGTTGTTGAACTTTTTTTAGGGAGAGAAATTCCATTTTTTAGGGGGATCAGGGCGAAGGAATAAATAAATAAAAAAGGTGTTCACCAGGAGATTGTTAATGAAACAGTCAGCCTCGCAGCGAGAACTACGTCTTCTGGCATAGCGATCTAGATGGCGGCCGGATGGAGGAGCCAACAATCGACCATGATCTACCAAAACCTCCCAGGGATTGACTGGTAGATCATGATCAACCTGTTGGACATCCCTGGGCTACATCATTTGTCTCTGCAGGGCCATAGCTTCACCCCTTCCAATTATGCACCAGGATATATAGAAAATATATATCAGAAAAATGGGTGAAGGACTTTATTGAAGCCCTGTGCTTAATAGTTCAACTTCACACCGTTCCCACTCACAGTTCTACAGCAGCAAGCCCACTCTCTGTTTTGCTAAATGAAGGCTTTTGCTACTGCAGTCCTGGCCAACTCAGCACCTTCCAGACTGTGCTGGCTGAGGCTGATGGGCTCCGCTGCCCTACTTAACAAACGCTGCTCAGTGCACAATATAGTTCCCAGATTGTGAAGCAGGTACAGAGCGCATCTTTTTTCATTTTCTTCTCTCGTCTCCTGATAGGAAACGGACATCCAGAATTAGCAATAGAACATTTCGGTTTTCTGAACGGTTACATTTACATAGAAAAACTATTTTTTTAAAAAAAGAAGAAGACAATGTTTAGTCCTGCGTAACCTCCACCTTCCCCAACCACACACAGACGCAGTTCAAAATAAATCAATTAAAACAAAAAACCTCAAGCCCAAGAAAATTCTGCAAAACAGCTTTGGTGGAAGTAAAACTGCTGCAGCAGAAAAAGGCCACAAGCTTCTGACCACAGATTTCCTAGTAACAGAACCTACTTGAAGAAAAATGGGCGAGACGTAGCATGAGGTAATGTGCTGCGAAGACAAGATTGTTTTCATGTGTAACAGTTATCTCCATTTAATATTTCAGTTCACATACAGGATCAGGTCAACATTCTCACAACATTTCCCCACTTCTCTCTCTTTTTTAAACAGAACAAGGTCTGCCAAACGCAAGCGGCCTGGCCACCTGTTACATACCACAAGCTGCAAAAGTTAAGCAGCCCCCTCGCATGCTCAGATTCTTGCTAAACAAAAACAGGTGCACAAACCCTGACCCAGGGCCCCCTGGGGTTGTGGATGCAAAGGCACACGTGCTCCTTTCACTTACTGAACTCTTCTGGATGTCTTGCTCAGCTTTTGAAAAAAACACCGACAGGTCTCCATTGAGAATAACTTCGGCCAGGGAATTGACCAGAGGCGCATGATGTATGATCAGGAAAACCTGGGATGAGGCAGCAGAAAAGCAGAATGTCAGGATGGAACCTACAAAGAAACTGCTGCTCACAGGACCCCAAGCAGCTTTCTGACAACATGTCTGGGTGGCCACTATCAATCCCCTCAAGATCCATTTTTTGGGGTGCCAATTCCAATATGCAAAAAGAGCACAATGAAGTCCTGGGACAGGGCTGTGCAGGGTTGCAGATTTACTCTCCCCCCACCCTTTTTTTCCTCTTTTTTTTTTGAGAGGGCAGGGAGAGAAGTGTCACATATTTGAAGGCTTCTCCAAATCAATAATCCCCTGCAGTGGAAAGCTAGCACACCAGGAGAAGTCTTATTGGCAAGGTGGTAGCTTTCCATTAAAGTGGGTTGGGTGTTTCATGAATCTCATATATATATATATATATATATATATATATATATATATATATATATATTCATTCATATATATACATAAACAAGAACCTATACTTAAATAACACACAACAGCATAAAGACGCCCACAAAAAAACCTGAATGAAAACTAAAATTAAGCAACACACAAGAAGTACACATTTCGGTTGCTTCATTCATATTCCCTGGAAAAAAATTGTTTTTGTTGCTTCCTACATTGCAGGGGGTTGGACTAGAAGATGCTCGGGTACCTTCCAACTCTACAATTTTATGAGTCTATGATACTGGGGTGGTGGTGAAATTATTTAAAATATCTGTTCTATTTATAAGTTTCAGGGGAATGCCCTTGAGGTCATGTGATATTCTTACTTAAAAGCTAAATGCGTAGGAGTCATTTGAACGTTGCTATCATCATTAAGATATGAAATCAGCTTTCAGCATGTAATTGAAAGAAATCTTTCTTGTTTGTCCACTAGAGAAGCCTCCCCTGCAGTCTGTAGTGGTGCAGTCCTTCTCAGGCTGTTCCATAATGCTCTGTTTGTATGTTGGCTCCTTGGCAAAGCCTTTCCCACGTAAACCTGGTCTTGCCATAACTGCTCTTCCACTGTCTGCAAACTGTCCCCAAGTCTAGAGCTCCCTGTCTCTCTACCTGCTCACCCTTTTTCATCCATGGGATAGCAATGGTAAATATCCAAAGGATGACCCAACTACATAATTGTCATACGTATTATTGGTGCTACACTTTGAGTCACACGCAAAAATCCTGAAATTATCAGCAATACCCCAAATACCAACTATGGATACTTAAAGACGTACTTGCGATAACAGATACAGAGAAACCTGGAGGCTGATTTTCGGACGTTCTCCACCCTAAGGAGAAAAGGGTCAACAGAAAAGTGGTGAGTGTGTTCAATTAATAGCTAGTATCAGTTTACAATGCAGAAATAAAACACTTAAAAATATATATCTGCAAAATCTCCAAGCTGCTTTGGGGGAGCTTTGGACTATAACTCCCAGCCCTTCAGCCATCACAACTCTCTCTCTGCCTCTAGGATGCAAATAATGTGCACAGATGCTGCACTCAACAGATTTGTCTCAGTTCATCTGAAAGATTGTGGCTGAGTGTTTCTCTAGTTAGGCTGAGTACAGCACATAGCTGGCTGCTTCAGACAATTTAGTGGGAAGAACAGCACAAGTGTCCAAGCCCACATTTGCTCCTTTGGGAGCACAGCCTGCCAGATCGCATGCAGAATGAAGAACTACCTTATTGCCACCAGTGGCCAACCAGAGCTCACCAGGAAGCCCAGAGCTCACCCCCTCCCACAATGCTGTCTGCTCCCAGCATCTTTTATCCATAGCAAGACTGCACCTGAACATGGAAGTTCCATCTTGTTCTTAAAAAAATTCAGGCATGCCCTGATGGATCAAAACCACCATTTACTGAATCCAGCATTCTGCTTCTAGTATTGAAGGCTAGAGCCTCAGACTAAGATTGGGCAGACTTGGGCTCAAATAGTGAAGCCCCCCGGGTGACAATGAAGCAGACCTCTCAGCCCAGTGGGGTAATTAAAAAAAAGTGGAGAGAGAATCTTGATCCCCTTAGATGAGGGCTGTGGAACCTCCACCAATCTAGCTCAGTATTGTCTGCACTGACTGGCAGAAGCTCTCCAAATTTTCTCAGGGGTCCCAGCTCAGTCCTTCCTTGAGATGCCGGGGAATGAACTTGGGACCTTCTGCATACAAAGCGGATCCTCTGCCACTGAGCTATGGACCTTCGCCTCTTGATGGCATTGAATTGCAGCTCTCATCAACCCTGACCATTGCCCATACTGGCTGCTAGAAGTCCAACAGCACCTGGGGCAACAGGTCGCCTGCCCCAACATCAAAAATGGGATATTCATTTATTAAATGGAATTTCCAGCAGAAGCCAAAGAGATGCCTTCAGGAGGTGCAGGTCAAGGTGGTTGTCGTTGACCCCCATATCCATAAATGCTGGGTGCATGCTATGAAGTCTATGGCAGACACACAGTTGCCCCTCTGGGGAATTAAAAGCCAGAGGCTCAGAAGGAGCAGGAAAATAACAACAACAAAGACTCAGTGGTTTTATAAGAAACAGCCGGCATCACCTTCCTAGCAGAGGCTTCCCAGGTATTTGCCCACAAAACAACAACATCCTCATCAGTGTTTCTTGGTAAAAGAGCAATCATGTCCTATCCACTAATTCTGTCGCCACTTCTGCTCAGGGAAAATTGCAGATGGCTCCTAATCATTATTCCAAGAATCCATTTCTCCTTTATTTTCCTCTAAAAGCAAAAGGGTTCAAACAGGTTTCTTGTAAACAATGAGGTGATGTAACAGATATGAACCAGCAGCTCTTTCTACAGAACAGTTACACAAGGCTAACTGTGCGAGGTTTAGCAAAGAAGAAGTAGAAGGTTTCAGTTATACCTTTAGAGCTAAGAGAAATGTTCTTTCAACAGAATTATTTCAGGCAGCCTTAAAGGTGCAACTGACAATTAAGTCCCTATAACACTACTTTCAACAATTTTTGTCCTTTTGACACCTCTCAGTTGTTAAAAGATGGTTAATGCCTTACCTTATCTTGATTTACTAATGAATACACATAGAGAGGCAGGAAAAGGCTATTCAGCAGGTGGTCTGTGAGCACCTCATTTAAGAATTCGCAGTTAATGATAAGGATATCGTTAAGGTAATGAAGATGGTCAAGGTGCTCGGCTACCAGGTCACTAAGCTTCCCCCTATTTCTGTGCCTGCAAAAGAGAGAGTTGATTGTAATAAAAACCTCTAAGCGGCTTGCAAAATAAAAATAGAACATTAGAATTATCAATAAAAGGTTGCTAAAAGCAGGTATTTAAAAACAGTCAAAAGCTAATTAGGATCATGAGACCAGGGCCCTGTGGGATCTGATTTCTTTCCGCAGGGCCTGTAAGACAGAGTTCTTCCATCTGGCCTTTGGCTTAGAATCAGTTTGATTCCCTCCCCCTCTTTCTTTTTCTTTTCTCCTCCTGTGAAGAGGCTGCATCCTAATGTTTTAATGTTGTATTTTAATCTTTTAAAATTGTATGTTAATCAACTTGTTTTTATTATTGGTTGTTAGCCGCCCAGAGCCCGGTCTTGGCTGGGGAGGGCGGGGTATAAATAAAAAATTATTATTATTATTATTATCAATTATCAGCTAAAAAGATAGGTGTTGAAATTCCGGCTTCTACATGTCCTTATAGGCTTGCCTAAACAAAAATGTTTTTAGCAGGCATCAAAAAGAACACAGTGAAGGGGCCTGCCTGATGTCAAGGAAGAATTCTGCTGTGTCTTCTCACCTCTACAACCCCCAACTCTCCTGCAAAGTTTTTCGTTTGAAGATTTTTTAGCGCTGGGGAGAAACTGTTCCTCCACAATCAGCAGAATTAAAAGTGCTCCCTTGGAGCCACCGCCATGCTTTCCTCATAAAAACCTATCAGTGCTCATCCCTACAGCTTATTCAGAAGTATATTTTTGCTCAGCAAAAGTTGAGCTCTTCCCATAAACTGTCCGTTAAGTGGAAAGTCGATTCTTGCTCACTTGCTATGCCTGTGACATGCCTGAACTGCCCCTTACTTAGAATCATAGAATCACCGGGTTGGAAAGAACCCAGCGGCTCATCCAGTCCAACAAAATAAAAATAAGATGACAGGGTCCCACACGACTTATTTCACAATTAGTAAGTATGCTGCTGGCTATGCTTTTTATAATGCATTTCATAAGAATTTTAATGGGAGAACAAGAGATGGCTGGCTTGGACAAGTCCAAAAAAGATCTCTGTCAGCTTGACTGAAAGCTTTCAAATATTTGAGATGCGTCTAGCGGCAACAGGATCAAAGTGACTGTCATGACCCCACCTATAATTGCAGCTGGTGGGAACACAGGAACATTGGGAGCTCTCTTAATGCAAATCTTGAGTCTTGGCCCATCCAGCTCAGTCCTGTTTACACTGATTGCCAGTGGCTTTCCAGTGATTCAGCCCAAAGTCTTCCCCAGCTGTGCCTGGAAGCGCCAGGAATTGAACATGGGACATTCTGCATGCAAATAATACGCTTCTACCATTGAGTGACATCCCTTCCCTCGTAAGCAGAGCTTCTCTGCAGCAGTTAATTGCCCCATGGCCAAAGGGCAAGGGCACAGAGCCTCTAGTAACCGTGCAGAGGGCCAACAGCTGCTGGGAAGAGGTGGCACTCCCTAATTTCCAGCAGGAATATATATAATTCTGAGTCAGTGTCAGAGGGTGCTAGCTAGTGTATTGCTAGAACATTAAGGGAAATTCTGTCTGTTTGGACAGAAGGGGGAGGAGGGGGAAAAAGGACCCCACTAAATTTGAAACAATAAAACAGAAGCCATTCAAAGCCATTAAGCTGAAATATAAATATAAAAAGGAACTAATAAGTGTGATAAATAATAGTGATAATGATTAATAAAAATGCCCCTATCCTCCTCCCTGTTCTACAAGAACAAAAGTGAGACAAAGAAGGAGGAAGGCAGTTCCCACCACCCGGGCTGGTTATAATCAGGAAGGTAGGCTTTTAATTATTGCTCCTTATTGAAAGACTGAAAAGTACATGATTACAAATGCACAGAGTAAAATAAGACAAAAAAAGGCAGAATGAAAAGAAATAGTACCTATGTGTGTGGGGGGGGGGGACAGAACAAAAAAAAATGTATACATTACCCCCACCTCCCCCCAAAAATACGTTATTGCAGTTAACCAGAAAGGTGGGCTTGGAGGAACAGAGATGGGGGCTGGTGGGGTAGTGCCCCATTTGCCACAATGGAACAGCCACTAGCACCAAGCTCCCTTCTCCCCTTTCCTCCTGGGATTTTGTTTTCTTTTAATGCATATGCCAATGTATGCAGATCTAATACAACGAACTAAGCTTCCTCGGATCAGGCGACACCCCTCCTCACAACGAGAGTTAGAAAATAGGGCTTACTCTTCATCCGTTTGCACGCAGTTATCCAGTTCAATCACGTGGCTCCCAATAAACCAGACGAGATTGGAGAAGTAAGGGACAGCAGTTTTGTCTCGTATGTAGTGCAGCATCGGCTGGTTGTCCACTTAAGAGGGAGGGGAGAAATCTTTTAAAAGATCCATTTCGAAAAAGAAGTAAAATGCAAATCAAATAAATTCTACTCAGAGCAGATACATTGAAATTAATGGACCTAAGTCAGTCATGTCCACTAATTTAATGGGTTTACTCCGAGTATGATTAGTATTTGATACAACCCACGAATCCCTTTCAATAAATAGGCTGTCTTTCAGTAGCAGAAGCCCAAACCAGATTTATTTCATGCCTAAGTTATCTATCACAGTTCATCATATTTTCCGTCCCTCGTGAGGTTAAACAAGTCCATTAAGGTGACATTTAAGTTATTCCTGCATCGTTCTGAAAACAGGCAGGTGAAACCAGTCATTTCTCACTTTCTAAAGAACTGGACAAAAGTGCAAGAATAAAAGCAATAAGGCTGAAAGTCAAAGTGATTAGCAGACTTACATGACACTGCATTAAGGAACACAGGATCATCAGTGAAGAAAGGGAGGGAAAAAACAGACAATGGTTAACAGGGTTAGGAATTGGGATGGCGAGACATCCTCCAAAGGGCTCAGTAGCTAAAGCACAAAGCATCTAAGCTAGAAGAGGTTAGGAGGAGATAGCAGTAGAAAACCATGCTGTGTGCATGCTACCACCTTGAGCCCACTCCCCGCCTCCCAAGTGACATGGCATGGCAGCCTCCAAACTCAACTCGGGGGCAGCGGTTGTCAGAAACTTCCTCCCTTCAGAGGACTCTTTTCCACATGGATGTATCTGCTGCGGGGTCTCTGACACTGTTTCCCCTTTGTGCTGCCGGGGGGGGGGGGGGACACACGACTGGCTGGCTGAGGGCACTAGCCAAGTCAAAGGGATTGCAGCCGCTGCTTTGCAGCACACCCTGGAACAGACACAGGGTTCAGCTACAGAAGAGCACTGGAAGGGAAGATCATAGGAGAATCATAAAACTGTAGAGTTGGATGGGACCCTGAGAATCATCTAGTCCAACCCCCTGCAATGCAGGAATCCATAAGGTCTATTTTCTCCATCTGCCTCCACATTCAGAGGTCCTGTGCAAGTAACCCAAGTAGGACCAATTCAGCCAGCTAGCCCTGGGGATTACCTAACTGATTTTTGAATTTTATTGTTATTCGTGTTTTTATACTGTATTTTATGCTCTTTTTATAATTGTTTTAAATTTGTTGTTAGTTGCCCTGAACCCGGTTTTTGAACCGGGAAGGGCGGGGTATAAATAAAAAATCATTATTATTATTATTATTATTATTATTACCTGCCAATGCAGGGTCTAGTTCACAAAAGTGTGTGCCACAGTGGAAGGCACGAGCCTTTAAAGAAGGGGTGGGGAAACTTTTACTGCAGCCCAGGGGCCGCATTCCCTTCTAGGCAACCTTCCAGGGGCCACACGCCAAAGGCTGAAATGTGCAGAGCAACAGATGTAAATTTTAACTTTGTACAGTAAGCTAGTTTCTACGCCAACACCCTCTCTATCCTCCATCCAGGTAAGCAAAAGGCATTAATGGAGTTCAAGGACACAATCCAGCTGAACAAAAGCACTCAAGGAGGTTGCAAAGCGAGGCTGGTGAGGAGAGAAGAGGCTGTGGCTGGAGGGAGTCCAAAGGGCCAGACTGAGACGCTTGGGAGGGCCAAGTTTAAGGCTCTCAGACGTGCCACCGAATCCTTTGCAGTTTCAGCTGCAAGGGATTAGCAGCAGCTCCCGTCTGGAACTGATCCACAGATGGCAAGCCCAAGAGGCTCAGTGGTTTAGACCACAGTACCACCCGCGTCCCTGATCCTCTGCTCTACAGTATTTAGGACATGTAAAGCAAAGCATGCCCGCTATGCTGTTTCACTTAAACCAATTACAAAACCTGCCTTTTACTACACATCAGCTGTTCTTTTTTCCTTCCTCAAATATCTTCTCGTGAACTTGGAAACATGTGCTGTTTACATATATAGCGCATATGGGGCAACTGCAGCACTTCTAAGTAGGAATTTCTAGTGATGTTAACTGCTAGAGCTCAAGCTAAAAATAGCCAGCTTAATTCTTGAAGAGTTTCCCGAAAGGTGGGGAAAGGGAAGACCTAGAGAAATGCAGGTGCAAGACCAGAAGAGATGCAGGATTGAAATCTCCAGAGAGGCTTGGAAGTTATTTCACATTGTTCAAATGTTTATGCAGAAGCTGCAGAGATGCATCAATTTGCATACTTAAATGTCAGTAAAATCGCTCTGTATTGCTGGTGCAATAGTGTCAAAGAAAAAACCAAACCCAGGATCTACTGAGGTATTTCGGACATTCAGGGTCTTAAATGTATCCTTCAGCACGTTAGCATTTTATTTTATTATTGGTATCCAAAGGCGAGAGGAAGTAGCTTGGGGGCAGCCCTAAGTACTCCTCCTGCCCTTTCACTTGATTCTTTGGAACTTGGTCACTGGACCTCAATAGGCAAGTTAGCGCATTCAAAATGAATTCCTAATTCATGGGTCCCTCTCAGATTCTAGCATCTTTTATGACTTTGCAAGGATAAATATGGCTCATATTTCCCGAGACAGGAAATATTTTGCTCAATTCTATTCTACGGCACACTGACATTTTCTTCACTGATGAACAAAGGAAGAGAGACACGCAACATTCAAAGAAAGAGATTTGGATCATGCAACTTAACGTTCCCCATTTGCACAACGATTGCACATTCTTCAGCATGTATCATGCATGCATGATCTTGCAAAGAATGACCTCTGGTGGCGCTTACAGTGTATTTCTCTTACAGGCACAACTTCTATAGAACCCTTTAAATACTTTTCACTGCCGGGACACTATTCTGGAGAACTCTTCTTTTAGAGATGAAAGTTTTAAAAGTGGCAACACTCATAGTTTTCTCTCTCTCTCTCTCTCTCTCTCTCTCTCTCTCTCTCGTTTAGTAAACCTGTCAAACTGTTAGGTCTTATTTTCACTTTTGCTTTCAAGCCTCACTATTTACAAAAAAAATTGTCACCCAAGTACTAGCTGTTCTAAGGCTACAGGTTTAGGAAAACCTACCTTTGTAGACGTTTAAAGTTATCGTTCTAACAGCAATCCTGACCATGCTTTCTGGGTGGTTGAAGAATTTAATGGCTTCAGTGTACAGAGCAAAATCATTTGTGTGCTGAAAGAGAAGACAGTTAAGTCCAAGGAATTAATTTATTTTACGCATTTGTATCCTGTCCCTCAATACAAATGTAAATTGTTTTAAACTCTTTTCAACACCGTGTTTTGATGTTGCAACCTGCCCTGGGATCTTAGGGCAAAGGGCGGGTCATAAATAATGATAATTTCCAGATTACCGTATTTTTCCGTGTATAAGACGAGCTTTTTTGACTCAAAAATGAGGTTCAAAATTTAGGCTCGTCTTATACACGGGTAGTGCTGAGGGGGGCATCTCCCCCCCAACAATCAAGTGGCCATTTGCCACTTAAAAACTCAGGCTCCCGCTTCGTTCTGGCGGGTGAGCGATTTTCGGCATTGGCCGCTCGATTTATTTTTTTTTTGGGGGGGGGGGAATCCTGAAAATCACTCACCTGCCAGAACATAGCACACAGCCACTTGTGCTGCAGCTGCCTGATCGCCACCATTAATCACGCTGGCGGTGATTGGGGAGCTGATAGTGGTTTCTGCGAAGCAAGCGGAACCAAAAGGTTGTGGTGGGGAGAGATTGATTGACTGGTTCCCTGCGTCCCCCAACAGAGATCCCCGGCAATTTGCAAGCGCTCCCTGCGGAGAGGCGAATGTTTGGGAGGAAGGCACAAGCCTGAATGGTACAGCGGCTGTAAGCAGGGTCCTTTTCCCTGCCCAAGACAGGCAGGGCACTGTCCCTTTAAGGAGGAGGGTGCCTGGAAAGGCTGTGGTTGGCTGTTTTGCGCTCTCTCTCCGGGCCTGATCAGCCACCTCCCCTCGCCAGGATCCATCGGCTGGTTGGGCTGCCAGCCATGGGAAGCCAGTGCAGCCCCTCAGTGGCCATGCTCTGGCTAGAGCGGCTACGCGCTCTGCCCCGGCGGGCTGCTGCAGGTCCTCCCCAAAAGCTCAACCCCCCTATTTTCTAAATTTTGAGGTCCCCAAAATAGGGGGCGTCTTATACAATGGGGCGTCTTAAAGACGGAAAAATACAGTAGCTAACATAATAAAATAAGGTGCAAATGATGAACAATAAATGATAACAGCAACATGATGAACAATAAATGGTAACAGCAACACTCAGCAGCGCAAGACATCGAGCAGCTTTTTTTAAAAAAGAAAGTGAAAAATCAATTCTTTTTATCATACAAAAAATACAGCCCTTCCTCTCTAGCCCCTCAGCAAAACTCATGTACAGTCCCAACCACTTGGGCTTCAAAGCACAGTGACTTGACAGGTGGGAAGCTCTGCTCAACTGTGCAAGTTTGGTCCAACAAGGGACAGGGCAAGAATTATCTAGCCCACTGGCCAGAGAAGATTCCCCATGCCTGCAATAAAGACAGGCTTGCAATGTTATATTTGCTGAGTGAAAGCAGCTGTAGCTAATGATCAACATGTTGCCTCTTCCACAGAAAAACAAACAAATAACTATGTTAAGATGGAGACATTTAATCTAATGCCAAGTCAGACTGCTTAAGCTCTGGTGCCCTCTCCTGGTAAGAAGCAGATAAAGGACAAAGAAAAGCAGGGGGGAAAATTATTCCATTGCAACACTGCCAAAGTGGTGTCTCGTGGGACAGATCTTTGCTCGAGTCCAAGGAGATAGCTCCTAATGTCCACAGTCTGTTGGGCAGTAGTACATTAACAGTACAGTGCTAGATCAAGGCGAGGGAAACCTGTGGCCGTCCAAAAGTTATTGGATTTCAAATTCCCTCAGGCCCAACCAGCAACACCAGAGATAATACAAGTTGGAACCCAGCAACATCTGGGAGGGGCCAAAGATTCCCAGCCCTAGGTTAGACTGACCTAGCTAAGCTGTAGTTAATTTAAATCTGCATATGTTTTTCCTAGTGAAGTATAGCTAAGTTGCATACTCATGTTCTATTTTGTGTTGCCATATAAATATTTTCATATATTGCTCCCTATTTCTCCCTTCCCCAAGAATCATTCAGGTATAATGTGCTGGTTATTTCCCTTTGTTGCTACTACACTTACATCTTTCACAAAGTGAAATGCATTCATGAGTATTTTGCAGGGGTATTTAAAATAAAACCTTCTAAACAGATCTTAGCTTCTTGACTCCTGCCTGGTCACCATCCTCTTGGCTGCAGGGCCAATTTAAGAACCGCATTTTCACCACCCACATTTCATAGATCCACTGCAGCCACAACTTTTTATTTTCAAGTTGAAAGTGGTTCCTCTGCCTACCTCATTGTAAAAGAAATGAACCGTGTGGTTGTTGAGCTTCAGAGAAAGCGTTTTCAGGAACGAAATGTAGTATGCCATAATCTCTTCATCCGAGAAGTCAAATTTGTGCACAATGATAGAATTTACGTAGTTGTTGGAAAGCAAATAGTCTGGGAAGGGGGGGGGACATATTCATAATCAGTACAAACGTTATAAATTGCACAAAAATGAAGACATTCACACAAATTGTTCTATTAAGCAATGTTTCCTAAAAGTATTCCAGCACCCAATTAGAACAGCCTCTGCCAATCTAGTGCCCTCAAGATGTTCGGCCCCAGTCAATACAACCATGTGGTCTGTGGTGGATGGAAGCTACAATTCAGAAACATCTGGAGGGACCAAGTTCAGAAAGGCTGGATTAAAAAGAAGCCAGACAGCAACAATGGGAACAATTAAAAAATCAGTCTGCTAGAAGCACATTCAAAAGCCTGCACATGAGTTTTTGATGCCATCTTGTTTCTTCATCCCCCTCTAGTTTTAGATAAGAGACTTCAACCTAGTAGCAGATCCCTTTTAAAGTGAAGACATAGCAAAGAATGTGCCTCAACTCCCTAATAGCGTACTTTTCTCCAATGTAAGGAGCAGCCTTTGTTGCATACACCAACTTTTAAATGCTTCTATCACACGACTCCTTCCCAGTTCCATGTGTCTCTATTGCATTTCCCCGCCTACCTCCTCAGAATGAAGGCTTCCTATTTACTGCTCTAAACAGACAGGTGGCTATTTATTTATTTATTTGGACCACAGGAACCTAGAAGGTCTATGAAAACCAAGTTATCTTTTTCAGATTTAGAATGGGTAGGAAGGAGGTGAAATGTGTGGCCCAATAAACTGTCAGGGAAAACAATTTAATAATATTAAGTCAGCCAGAGCCATTTCCATAGGATTACGGCTATGGATTGCTCCATGCCTTGGTTGCCATCCCTATCTCAACCAATAGGGCCCTAATTTGTAGCCCAGCTGACAGACAACAACCATCCAGTGCAAGTTGCAAACTCATAATCTTCAGAACAGCAAAGTAGCACCTCCCAGTTCCTGACCTGGGGAAATGGACACTTAGCCCTCTCCTCACATCCCACTTGAGAAAGGCAGGCAGCAAAGGTTTAGTACTGCAAAACCAAAACTACGCTTATTTTGTTAAAGGCAACATGGAGGCATGCATACTTACAGAGAGACGTTTCATGACTAATGTTCTCGAAAAGGATGTTCAAGGTCTGTAGGAGCTGCACACACACGTAACGGCCAGACTTCTGACGCAGAATGTTCAGAAAGAACACAAACACGTTCTTCTCCAAGAAAAAACTAGAACAACATTGAAAGTTGTTACTGATTTGTTTGCTGTTTGTTACATGAAGGAAATCAATCAATCCTTTAAAAGATTATTGCAAAACATTTCGGCTGCAGTTACTAGGGAGCAAGTCCTGTTTAAGACTGTGGGACCATTGCTGGTGTTGAACCGTGGCCACTGGGTTAAGGCACTTTTTCCCACGTATTCTTTTTTTAAATGGGAAAAATAAGTAAAGATTTAAAAATAGGTTCTATGTTATATTATGGGCTGGAAACTGGAGGCCATCGAGTCATCACAGGCACAGGGAATTGGTCTTTGGCTCCAGGAGATGACATTTGGTATAACTGACTGGTAAATGTCAAGCCTCGCTTCTGAAACACTTAGCTGTCTGTAAAACAGGCAAAGGTACACCATTACTACTTTGAGTTAAGGATGAGTGTGGGGCAATGCTGAAGAGTTATGTAGTACACAAAAACAGATGCAAAACATAGAGCAGAACCACCAGAAAGAAGCAGAGCCTACTAAGGCCTGGTTTGCATGCCACACTAAACTATCATTTAAAGTAAATTGTGTTTTAACACAAGTGAGCAGCATGCTAGTGAACGCTGCTCAGTAGTGCAATTTGCTCCTGATTTTGCCACAATGGGGTAAAAACAAAAGGCTTAGCATTTCATGTGAACCAGCAATTGTGTTTTTTCTCCAAATGCAATAATATTGGAATCCAAGGTTTGTTCAACACAATCAGCCCGTTCTCTGGTTTGTTCCTCCCAGTGTGGCAAGCACATGAATGGAAGAGGAGCAAATAGGGCAATATTAAGCAGTGTGCATAAACACACTGAAAATTCCTAGTAAACCACAGTTTAAATTTAAACTATGATTTAACACTGCGTGTGAACCAGGCCAATCTGTACTATAAGTCCACCGCAGTTTAGAAAATGTATTAGGTACCAATGAGAAACTACTTTTTTGTGAGCAATTTGAGGCTGCAGCTCACTAAACCACAATGGGACTTCTTAAACCAGACACTGAGAACCTGCAGCCATGCTGGCTGGAGCTACTGAGAGCTGGTGGTCATCAACATCTGAAGGGTCATAGGTTCCCCCACCCGTGTAGAAGTAAACACAGCATTGGGCTGCACATCACTGATTTAAATCAAGCTACGATGGTTGCAGTCCAACATGGGCTTACTTGGGATTTAGCACCACTGACTTTCTGAGTACGCATAGGTAGGATTTACACCCTCATTTTACTTCTTCCCTTGCATCAGTGGCGTATCAGCTTATATTTCATACTGTTATATTCTGTATTCAAAAGCAAACACTTAAAAGCTCTTACTCAAACACTGAACTGTCATTTTGGTCTCCCCATATTAGGATCTCAGTTATAGATCGAATAGTCTCCACCAACAGGTTGCGGTTGTGTTCAGTCACAGTGGTATTTTTGGTCAGAACATGATACATATACCTGAAAGACAAGCAAACAAGAAAAAAGATATGAAAACACTGATTGCAACAAGCAGGTTGAAGTGCAGCCAATTGAAATGGCTCTGCTACTTTACTTGCAAATGAACGAAGGCACTCCCTGTGCTGTTGGGACTTCAATTTGCATCTGGCCATGCTGGCTGGGCTTGATGGGAGATGTAGATCAGCAACATCCAGAGGGCTGAAGATTCTCCACCCCTGCTTATGAAACACTATTTTGCAAAAACAATTGCACATCCTGTTTTAAGGTGGTTTCCAGGTGCAAAGAGCAGCCC
This sequence comes from Podarcis liolepis, assembly GCF_965112155.1. Classification (NCBI taxonomy): domain Eukaryota; kingdom Metazoa; phylum Chordata; class Lepidosauria; order Squamata; family Lacertidae; genus Podarcis; species Podarcis liolepis. Next base: position 9,511,902 of record NC_139569.1, on the reverse strand, counting down.
ATTTCCAGCAAATGAAAATTAACAATAACTGATACAAACATCAGCTATTAAACTACACTAAATATGGTACAAACATTCTACTTTTAGGGAGCCTGTCCCATACATACTTGTCTGCCAAAGAATTGCGCTTTCAAAGCCTGCTGCTCACAGCAACGGGTCCCATACAATGGACCACACCGACCACAGTATGGTTTTCCAATCACAATTGTGCCCTAAAGACTTAAGAAATCTGTACTCCATGCTTTGGCAAATCTATTCCAGGCAAAAAGTGTTATTTAGGAGGATGACTACACAACATGCTGATCTTTTTAATTTAGAAAATCAGTTCCAGTATTTCATACGACAAATTAAGAGAACTGCACCAGATGATTCTACTTATACAGATTTAACCACACCTCCTGGAGCACTAACCATGACACTATTTTTAGTCCTTTTCATTTCTGTGGAACTTCTAATCCACTTTATTACAAAGATACAGACTACATTTCTTACACAAGCTCCAAGCTTCCATTGCTAAGACACTGAACAAAATCATAAATTAGATTCATCCAAAGCCTTAGTAAAATATATAGGTATGTAGATTATGACAATTAAGGAGTTAACACAAGAACTGTTGTGATAGATCAGGCTAAGGATGTACCTGGCCCAGTATCCTGTTTCTATAGCAGCTAGGCAGATGCTTCTGGGACATGGCAGGACATGGCTTTTCCCCTTTGTTTGCCCTCAGCATCTGAGATGCAAAGTATACCGCCTCTGAACATTGAAAGTTCCACTCAGCTATCATGGCAAATTTGTCCAGTCCTTTTCAAAGCTTTCAAAGTTGGTACCCATCCCTACATCTCAAAGACAGTGGAGCTTATTCTCTCTTGTGTGAAGTGCTTCCAATTGTCCATTGTCTACGAACAGTTCAGTATTTTTTTTAAGGCTGCTTCAATACACTGGTGCAGCCAGCCATAGCTATCTGGGAACCAGTCAGTCGACTCTGATGAATCAAGCAGCACCTTAAACAAACAACTGCACTAGGAGTTATTTAAAATGCTTGTGGAATGCTCTGAAGAACTCCTGCATCAAGATAATATGAGGCTGCAATCCCCAGGCATATTTTCTTAGTGGTAAACCCCAGTGAATCAATGCCCACATAAAGGAGACTCACAAGATTGCGAGTCCTCACTAAGGCCTTAGAAAATGGATATGGGTTGGGGCTCTTTTTTCACAGAGAAGGAAAACTGAGGCCAAGAGTCAGCAATGTGCCCAGCACAATTTTGTGTCAGAATTGTTTTCCGAATCTTGCCTAGAAAGAAATAGCTCATAGCCTTACATGCCCAAACTCTGCACCCACATCATCAATCCGCATGTGCTCACCCTCCTTATTTTCACCCTACATGACTCTCTGTGGCTTTTCAGCCTTCTACAACACTCACAATCAAGTATGAGTCTCACCATGCTAGGTGACTAAACTCTACAGTCCTAAACAAAGACATACCATACTTTTCTCTCTATAACACGCAGATTTTTTTCTCCTAAAAGTAAGGGGAAATGTCTGTGCATGTTATTGAGCGAATGTGTGGTCCGTGGAGCCGACTGGCCCGAGTGCAGAGGCAAAAATCAGGCAAAAATCCGATCGCGCGTCAGGGAGGAGGGAGCTCTGTGAGAGAGGATGCTGTTGCTTTCCTGCATTCTGCCTCAGGGTCTTACTGCCCACCCTCTGCTGTTTCGGTTGTTGTTTGCTCAAACGGAACAAAGAGCAGGGAAATCCCCTCCCCTCCAGGCAAGCAGAGGGGAAAGGAAAGGATCGTGTCCTTCCTTCTAATTCCTCTCCGTGCTCCGGTGCTGCTGCGTCCAGGGAAGCATTTTAGGGACTCGCAGGCAGCCGGAAAACATGCAAGTAGGAGAGAGAGGGGGGGCTGGCTTGGGTGGGTGTGGGAAAACTTTTGCCTTCCTTTCCTCCCTCCCGTTAAAACCCTCTCCTGCATTCTTAGCCAGCTGCTTCTCTGCACACCCCTCTCGGGCTCCTTGTCCGTTCTGTGTTTTTCCTTCCCTCCCCACTTAAAACGTGGTTACAAAGCACGGATCCACATGGATCCTTAGGATTTTTGCATTGGGTCACCCCAAATTCACCATCAGATCACATAGCATGTCCATGGCTACAGCCTGCACCAAAAAAATCACGCACCCACTGCTCCCTGGGGCTGTAATGGTGCAAAAACGTGGTTACAAAGCACAGATCCACAGGGATTCTCAGGATTTTTGCATTGGGTCACCCCAAATTCACCATCAGATCACATGTCTGTGGCCACAGCATGAGGCACAAAAATTATACATCCACTGTTTCATTCCGAATCCCCCCCCCCCCGTTTTCCTCCTCTACAAACAATGTGCGTGTTATGGTCAGGTGCGTGTTATAGAGCGAAAAATACGGTACACAAATACAAGAACTCGCAAGATATTTCGTCTTGCGAAGCAAGCCCATAGGGAAATTCGTCTTGCGGAACGACTCAAAAAAAAAGAAAACTCTTTCGTCTTGCGCGTTTTTCGTCTTGCGAGGCATTCGTCTTGTGAGGTACCACTATATTCTATGCTGAACACTACATACAACCCATGCAAAACAGAACCCTCATGATCACAGATGGTCAAATCTTGGATATATCTTTTCCTCCTGAGTGCACACCGGACCACACCACATACACAAGGCACCAATCTCCTTATCCCCACTGGACCAAACCTGGAAATCCACATACAGTTGTTTTCCCAGAAGACTTATTTAGCAGATATGCTGTCTGCTTTCCTCTTTGTCGGGAACTGAGCTGGGGTAAGTATGGAGTTATAAGATACTGTCTTAAATCGTTGTAGATGGGACAGCTCAGTAAAATGTGCTCTGTGGATTCTACCTCACCCAATGCACAGTGGCATAATCTCTGGTCATATGGGACTCCTCCATATCTTCCCTTCAGAACCGCTGAGTCTAATCCCTCCAGTATCAGAGGTGGTGCACCTCTCCATATTAGACACGTTTTGCGACTGACACAGGTCCAATTGTGACCCTGTGGAGATCTCTGGACGCCAGGTTGGTGACTGACCTCTCCATCTGGCTGGCCTTCCAGCTTTCTAAAGCAGCTAAACAGAAGAGCTTATTTTTTGCATTTAGATCCCACCTTTTCCTTTCATCCCCCTCCTCAGTTAATCCCTACGACGACCCTGTGAGGTAGGCTGCGACTGACTCCAAGGTCACTCAGGTCATGACTGGGTAAGGATTTGAGCCTTGAGCTCCCAAGTGCTACTCTAACACCACATCACTGGCTTCCTAGAGTACTTCTGTTATGTGACAGCTCTATAAATTAAATAGGTAAATAAATATGAGGAAAGCAAAATGTTACTTAGAAAAGGATCTGAAATATTTTTCAGGTTCTACTTGTGGGTTTCCCACAGGCCACTGTGAGAACAGGGTGCTGGACGAGACGGATCATTTACCTGATGGGCACATCATTCATATTATTTTTGCCTCTGCAGAATACCGTGGTACCTCAGGTTACAGACGCTTCATGTTACAGACTCTGCTAACCCAGAAATAGTACCTCGGGTTAAGAACTTTGCTCCAGGATGAGAACAGAAATTGTGTGGTGGCGGCGTGGCAGCAGCGGGAGGCCCCATTAGCTAAAGTGGTAACTCATGTTAAGAACAGTTTCAGATTAAGAACAGACCTCCAGAACAAATTAAGTTTTTAACCCGAGGTACCACTGTACTGGCAACCTGTGCTGTAACTGGCTGAATTGGCGGCTGGCGTTTAATTTGCAACTGGCTATGATGAACTTTATGGCTGGATCTTGCCTATTGCTGGGTTGGTTTTATTGATTTATGGTTTTATTGAGCTGTTGCATGGTTTCCTTTTAATTTGGCCTCCTTTACTGTGTACATCATCAAGAGAATTTGATTTTTAATCAGGCACCTCATAAACTTAATACAAATCATGTCACTCCAGTCACTCCATCCACCCATAAGAACATAAGAAGAGCCCGCTGGATCAGGTCAAAAGTGGATCTAGTTCAGAACTCTGCTCTCACAGTGGCCATCCAGATGCCCCTGGGAAGATAGCAGGAAGAACCTGAACACAACAGCACTCTCTCTATCTTCCCAGCAAGTGGCATTAAGGACTCGTCCATACCTTGGTTTAATGTAGATTGTGCCTCCTTTAATTTCCACCCACCCCATCCATGAGGCTTTCTCCTCCAACAATGGCTGTCCCATACTTTCTCCTCCCAAAATCTGGAGATTCTCTATGCAGTTGATGCAGCTCTTCTATTTGGATTAACAAAACATAGAGCAATCTCCAGATTTAGGGAGCAGAAATCACGGGACAGCCATTGTTGGAGGAGAAACCTCATGCACAAGGGGGAATTAAATGAGGCACTTAGGAATCTACAATGTGCATTAGGGCAGACAGATTGATCATCTTGTCCTCCATGAATTTGGTTAATCCCCTTTCAAAGCGTTCCAAGTTGGTGACTGCCACTGCCTCCTGTGGAAATGGGTTCCATAGTTAAACTATGTGCTATGTGAAGAAGTCCTTTGTTTATCTGCCTTGAATCTTCCATCATTCAGCTCCACTGGATTTCCACAAGTTATAATGTGACTAGAGATCAAGAAAAACTGTTCTCTATCCACTATCTCCATGCCATGCATGATTTATACACCATCATCATCTAGCCATTCCTTACTCACTTTCCCCCAAGCTAAAAAAAGGAGCCCCCAATACAACTTTTTCCTTCAGCAGGCCTCTTCTACACCCATGGATAGTAGTAGCTAGAGCTCACCCACTCAGTCATGACGCTCAAGCCCAGCCTAACCTACCTCACAAGCTTGTTGTTGTGAGGATAAAATGAAGAGAGGAGAAAAGACTCTATGTACTCCACCTTCAGCTCCTTGGAGAAAAAGGTGGGAATAAAGCAATATATATTTGCCTATATTAAACATAACACATACAGGATATACTAGCACTGACACATATTTATGTACGTGCTATCTGAATGGATTCATTATCTGCCACTTTAAAAATCTTTTATATCTAATTTTGTATCCGTAGAAGCCAAATGAATGCTTTAAATCCTATTTGTATTCTAGAGGTTTATCTTTGCCTTATTGGACCACTGGTGCTTTTACATGTAAGAATTTGTGTTGCTATTGTTAATGGTCACTGGCTACAAATACTAACAAAAGGTAACTACATATGCATTGCACATTACTCTCCCTCATTACTTCCTCAAGTGTCCTCTCTCTCTCTCTTAAAGCCTCTCTCTCTCACACAAAAATATTTATACGGAAAGATATGTTATATATAGATACAAGAGCACTGGATGCGACTTTGGGGGCCGTTCACCACATAACCACCTTGAGGTAGTTGGGAGAAACGGGATATTAAATGCAATAAACAAACAAATATATAAACACGGACACAGGTCCTGCCGTCTGAAAACAATGTGCTGTCAGAGAATTGCTCCTTAGGTGAGCGTTCGCATAACTGATTCCTATGTGGAAATTTCCAACAAGTTCCCAACCAACACAACCTTGACTTCAAAAGGATCAGGGTGTGTGGAACCCAGGGAAACTTCAGAAGAAGAAGAAGAAAAGCAGGCAAGTGGAAAAAAACGCTCCCCCCCCCCACTTGTCTGATCTCCTTCCCTGGTCAACCTGCTGTCAGAAATGCAAACACAAAACAGCAAGGTTCACTTATAAGGCTGCTCATGGAATCGCAGAATCCTGGAGTGGAAAGGGGACCCTCCCGGGTCATCTCACTGTATAATCTGTGTAATCTCACTGTGTACAAGTGACAATAAAGTATTTCAATTTCAATCTAGCCCACTTTACCCCTCGCATTGCAGGAACCTTGCTTGTGCACACAGTCAGTGCTGGATTTACATACAGTATAAGCTAAACAAGCTATAGCTTAGGGCCCCAAAAAAATTTAAAGGGGGAAAAAACTGGATGTACATTTCCAAACTATAAGTTAAAAAACAAATAGAATAAAACCTACAGACAGCAACAGTGTTGTGTAGGCTCCTATTTGTTATGTGCAAATGGCTTTAGATACCTATTAGGTCCTTGTATTACCATAGGGCAAATATTCAACACAAAAACCAGCGGCCATTTGTTGTTGACAAAGGACAGCTGGACATAAAAAGGGCCCCATTACCTTCAGTCCTTTAGGGCCTCATCAAACCTAAATCCGGCCCTGCACGCAGTCCAGACACCTGAATTATGGGACTAACTCTTGGCGTTCGTATAAGCGAGGACCTTTTGGGGAGGGGGCGTATAGTGGGTCCCGCGTGACAGGAGCCCCAGAGGCAGTTGGGAGGCGAGCGGGGGAGGGGCGTCCACCTGAGCCCACCTGCCTCGAGGCCCCTCCCCCCTCCGGCATATGAGTCCCTCACAGCCTCCTCCAGCCCTGAACACTCACTTGAGGTGGTCGAGCGAGTGGATGTTCCGCGAGGCCTTGCCGTGCCCGCCGCCTCCCCAGCTGCGCGACCGCCCGAACATCCTGAGGGGAGAAAAACGGACGGAGGGAGGGCCGCGCTCGGAGACTCTCTCTCGCTCTCAGCTCGCTCTCTACCGCCTCACGGCCTCGGCTGCCGCCGCCGCCGCCTCATCCTCCTTCTCGGCCGCCGCCATCCTCTTTCTCCTCCTCCTCTTCCTCTCAGGCGGAAGGAGACCCAGCGCCCTCCCCGCCCCCACGCCCGCGCGCGCACCCTCGGACATTCCGCCCCGGCGGAGGCGACGGCACAGACCCGGCAGCGGAGCCGCGGCGCGGGGCACGCCGGGAAAAGTAGTTTTCCTCGGCCCGCAGCTACTCTCGCCAAGGCATACGTAGAAGGCGAGCCAGAGGACTGCGAGTCCCAGCGTGCCCCGCGTGGAGGTGGGAGGTGGGAACCCGGAAGTGCGAGGAAGGTTGCGTCCCCGGCGCAGGGCAGGGGGCGGGTCTTTGTGACCTACGCGAGGGGCGGGGCCTTTAAGGCAGGTGAGGGAGGGGCGGAGGAGGGTTCTTCCCCCATAGGAAATGAATTGTTAGCGGTGTAGTTCTTTGGAAATAATTCGGAATTAATTCGGAAAGCGCTTGCAGTGGTTTTGTTTGGAATGATTCGCAATTAGTAGTGCAAGAATAACCTTATTTGCTGTGATTTGGAGGGAGACGCTTAATCGTTGGGCAAAAGATTCCTGCATAGCAAGGACTAGATCAGGCATAGGCAAACTCGGCCTCCAGATGTTTTGGGACTACAATTCCCATCATCCCTGACCACTGGTCCTGTTAACTAGGAATGATGGGAGTTGTAGTCCCAAAACATGTGGAGGGCCGAGTTTGCCTATGCCTGGACCAGATGACCCTGGGGTCCCTTTCAGCTCCATGACTCTATGACATAAATGCCAGTTCGTAATCAATTGTTAGCAGGGTGGTTTTTGTTATTATTTTACAGTGGTGCCTCGCAATACGAAATTAATTCGTTTCGCGAGTTTTTTCGCCTAGCGAATTTTTCGTCTTGCGAAGCACGGTGTCGGAAAAGTTTTGGAAAAGCTTCAAAAATCACCAAAAACCTCAAAAAGGCTACCACACCGCGTTCTATGAGTTGCTCCTCGAAGTCAAGTCTTGCGAAGCAGCTCAAAAACCGCAAAACCCTTTCGTCTAGCGAGTTTTTTGTCTTATGAGGCATTCGTCTTGCGGGGCACCACTGTATTTGCAATTACAGTGGTACCTCAGGTTAAGTACTTAATTCGTTCTGGAGGTCTGTTCTTAACCTGAAACTGTTCTTAACCTGAAGCACCACTTTCGCTAATGGGGCCTCCTGCTGCCGCTGCGCCGCCACTGCATGATTTCTGTTCTTATCCTGAAGCAAAGTCCTTAACCCAAGGTACTATTTCTGGATAGTGGAGTCTGTAACCTGAAGCATATGTAACCTGAAGCGTCTGTAACCCAAGGTAGCACTGTATTCTTTATTTGGGCACCACCTTGAGGGGTTGGCATCTGTCTCTTGAGCACCTGGGGGTGAAGTCAAACTGTTGCATTAGTAGTGGTCTCCCTGGGGTACATGCCCTGGGCAGAGTGTGCATGGAGGATCTGGGCCGCCCAGACGACAAGACTCCCCTCTCCGTCGACAGGAAAGGAAAACAAGACGTTTGGCGCCAGCTTGGCTGCAGGAGTTGCTGGAAGGAGGCGCACAAGGCGACATCCAACTGTCTTAGGGACCCCACCGGATTTGTGTAGCGTTTGCTCCTGAGCCTTTTCTTCTCCTGAAGATGTCCCGCAAGACAACAGAGATATAGGATCAGAGTTGTCCTTCTTCTAGATGGGTTGCCTTCCCAGGTCGACAAGCCCCATCTGCCCCTCACTTCCTTCTACAGTGGTACCTCAGGTTAAGTACTTAATTCGTTCTGCAGGTCCATACTTAACCTGAAACTGTTCTTAACCTAAGGTACCACTTTAGCTAATGGGGCCTCCTGCTGCTGCCGCGCCGCCAGAGCACAATTTCTGTTCTCATCCTGAAGCAAAGTTCTTAACCTGAAGCACTATTTCTGGGTAAGAAAGGTCTGCAACCTGAAGCGTATGTAACCTGACCTGAAGCGTATGTAACCTGAAGCGTATGTAACCCGAGGTACCACTGTACAGCAGAAGGTGTGTGTGCAAAATGACACATATTAGCCATTACAGTTTCTTTTTAAAGAAATGGGATGAAATGACACTTTTCGTTTCCCCGACCTTGCTCCAGGACCTTTAAATCAGGAAGGGTTTATTGATTGATTTAACAAAACTTATATACCGTTTGATTTTAAGAAACCCTCCAAGTGGTTTGCAAAAGATGGTTGATATGCACACACAATACATTTAAAGCACACTGTATCCCCACACAAAAAATTAAAATAAAATCCTGGGCCCTGTGGTTTGTGAAGGGTCCTGGGCCTTGCAGCTACGTGAGGGATAAACTACAGTTCACAGGATTCTTGAGGGGGACTATATATATACCATATTTTTCGTCCTATAGGGCGCACCGGCCCATAGGACGCACCTCGTTTTTTTGGGGAGGGAAATGAATAAAAAAAAATTATCCATCCCCCCCCCACCATGGCTGCCAGTTTTAGGTTTGATGAAGCCCTAAGCTACTGAAGGTAATGGGGCCCTTTATATGTCTAGCTGTTCTTTGTCAACAACAAATTGTCCCTGTTTTTTTGTGTTGAATATATGCTATATGGTAATTTATGGACCTAATAGGTTTCTAAAGCCATTTGCACATATTGCCATGCAACCCGTCCATGCAGAATGTAGGCACCCTATATATAGAATGGAGCAAACCAGTGATATTTGAGGGAGCAGGCAGGGCCCATTACTTACATCACAGGAGCCTATGCAACACAAAACACTGTTGTTGTATGTAGGTTTTATTTTATTTGTTTTTTATCTTATATTTTGGAAATGTACATCCAGTTGGTTTTTGGGGGGGGCAAGAGGGTATAGCTTCTAGCTTGTTTAGCTTATACATAAATCTGGCACTATCATCGGAAAGCAATCCATAAATGATTTAAGTAAACAAATTCAGGTCCTGCCAAGGGAAGCGAGGAACCAGCAATCAGACACATTGACGTGGAAGTCAGTCCCAGCGAGCGCAATGGGACAAAGCGTACAATTGATCCGGGATTGCTCAATCGGCAGGTCCTGGGTTCGAGTCCCCGGTTGGGCAAAAGATACCTGCATTGCAGAGGGCTGGACTACATGACTCTCGGGGTCCTTTTCAATTCTACCCTTCTGTCCAGGCGCCTACCTCACAGGACCGGCCGCAACCCACTGGGAACCCCACCTCCTCCAAGCTCTCCCCCCTCCCCACCCCGCGGCTGTCACTCACCCTCCCCGGCGCCAGCCAATCCGCGCTCGGGAGAGGCGGGCCCCTGGCACTTGCGGGAACAGCTGCTTCTGCTACGCGGAGGGAAGTGATGCGTCTGAGGAGTGTGGATGCAGAAAGAGAGGGAGGAGGAGGGGGGGCGTCCCTTGGAAGAAAAGGGGGGCTGCGCTGAGCGGGGAGGAGCAGCGAGCCCCTTGCATTAAAAAACGGGGCGGGAGCGAGCTTTTGCTTCTTTGAAGACTGGAGGGGGGTGGAAGAGGCGCCTCTGCAAAGCCTTCCCCCTCTTGCGGCGCATCGAGGCCTGAAAAGTGAGGTGGGGGGAGCCAGTTGCATGGAGGGGGGCTGGAGGGCGAAGTTGCTCGCTTGCACCGCCCGCTTCTGGATGTAGAGATTCGCAGAGGCTGGAAAAGAGAAGGAGGGCGCGCTGGCATGGGGGGTGGGCTGAGGACAGCAAGGGCATCGCTGGGGGGCGCCCTCTTCCGTTTGCAGGCTGCTGCAGGGAGGGGTGGGTAGGCAGGTAGGTAGGCAGGCAGGCAGGCGAAGCTGCTGGGCTCTCTTTGATTCTTGGAGATCTCCTCTGGCTGCTGGTGCTGCTGCCCTCCCCCAGTCTCCAGCCTCCGCTGGGCCCGGGCCTCCTCCACGCTGGATGCCCTCTGCCGCCTGCGCCCAGCTGGAGCCGTGGGCCCCCCATGCGCCGCCCCCGCTGCCGCCCTCTATGTTCTACGTGGGCTTGTTCTTCGTCAACCTGCTGATTCTCTACTACGCTTTCCTGCTGGAGTACATCGCCCTCAACGTCGGCATCGTCTTCCTGCCCGAGGACATGGACCAGGCCTTGGTGGATCTCGGGGTGGTCTCCGACCCGGCTCTGGGACTCTACGAGCTGGACAGCGAGGTGGAAGTGCTGGACGGCTACTGGGAATAACTCGGGCCCCCTCCCCGAAAGAGCAACTGGCACGGGCTGGGAAGAGGAGCGTCGCTGCATCCAGATGTGGGCACAGCTGGACGGACCCTTTGTAGACTGCGATGGGGGCACAGGGACAGCCCAGCTGGGCAGGTGCCAGGAAGCCCTCTGCCCCGCCTGCCCCCGTCGTGGGTTTTCTGCTTGAGCTGGAAAGACTGGGGAGAGGGCCACCGACTTTTGGGGGTGCCATGCTAAAGGCAGCCAAGACAGCGACGAGGCAGGAAGAGGGAGCCAGAGTTGGCACGGACGGACAGGGTCCCTTCGGGGCACTGAAGTAAGTGGCATTTTACGGTTTGATCCAGCTGTGCAGTGGGGAAGAAGTTGCATGTTGGAAAGGTCTGGGGGCGGGGGTATGATCCTATATCAGAGTTCTACCGCCCTCCAGGTTTTGTACTATGACTCCCAACAACAGGTGTGTTGGCTGGGGTGTGTGTGATGGGAGTTGTAGTTTGCAACGCCTGTTGGGCAGAGGGTCTTGTACATATTGGCATGCCTCTATGACGATCCAAGCGGTTGCTTTTATCTACCTTCCCCTTTCCCCTTTGGCAGAGCAGGTTCAAAACTCGCCCAGGTAGAAGGGACTGCTAGGTGCTCCCGCCAAACCACAGTGGAACAAAGAAAGGGTAAGATTGTCGGTCCATCTAGCTCAGTATTGTCGACACGGACTGGCAGCGGCGCTCCACATCGACTGGGCTGCCAGCCCTATCCCTAGATACAAAGTAAGAAGCCTCGTGGTGCAATGAGGTTGGTGGTTCAAGCCCACCCTGGGATGGCTGTGGACAGGATTCCCTTCCAACTCTATGATTCTACAGAATCCCATTCCTCGTGATTCGGTATAAAAGGCTGCCTTATAGAGAGTCAGATTGAGGTCAGTATTGTCTACACTGGCCGGCTGTAGCGTTCCAGGGTTGTAGAATGGGGACAATCCCTGGATTGAACCTGCGACCTTCTGTCTAACGCATGTTTAGCACTGAGCACTCTCCGCTATGTGATGCCTCTAATCTGACATGAACACCAGCCATGAAAATGCAATGAACCCCCCCCCCCAAGGCTGCTTGCGCAGTTTCACTCATTCCTAACCTACCCATAAGATGGGGCTGGGGCACCCATTTCTGCAAAACCCCGTCTCCTCCCAACACATTCGGCAAGGGTATTTTGTAGTTCAGATCCGCACCATGCATTTCACACATCCTTAAAAAGTGTGTGGCTTTCTCCCAAAGAATTCTGGGACCTGTAGTTTGTTAAGGTTTCTGGGGACATGTAGCTTTGGTGTGGTGAAACTACGGTTCCCAGGATTCTCCAGCGGGAAGTCATGTTTGCCTGAATGAAAAAGCTTTCATCAGGTGCCAAGAGTGCGGTGAAGGTGCCTGCCTGCCGTCAATAGGCAGGGAGTTCCAAAGTGTGATTTCTTTTTTTCCTTCAATTTTTTAAATTGATTTTAACAAAATTATAGACACACAAACAAACAAACAAACAAACATAAATCATAACCTTATTAAAACTAATCTTATTAACATTAAGTGATTTCCTCGTAGCCCTCTAGTTGAATTTCAGTGCAAATCATTTTAACAGTTTTCCAAATCAAAATTCTTATAAACTTAACTTAATCACTTAACATCTTTCTTACTGATTCAGCATTAAACATATTAATTCATCACATTACATATTTAAATCCTAAGCCTATCTGGTAATTGCAAGCTTTTTCCAATTAATTTAATTTAGCGTATTTAAGTAAATAGTCAATTTCGTCCATTCATCCTGATACTTCTCCTTCTGGTCACGGACTCTTCTGGTCAGGTCGGCTAGCTCCGAAAAATCCATCTTCATCTGACATTCTACCACAGTTGGTACTCAAAGTGTGATTTCTTGCAAATGCAGAATGAGTATTATGCAGAGAGTGTGGATGGAGCCTGAGCATAGCTGTCAACTTACAGATTTGAAAATAAGGGACCAGCAGCCTCGAAAATAAGGGATCAGCAGCCAAAATAAGGGATCAACAATTACTTTGATAAAATACATATTTTGTTGCATGCAAATGGCTTTAGATACCTATCAGGTCCATAAATTACCATATAGCATATATTCAGCACAAAAAAACAGCAACAATTTGTTGTTGACAAAGGACAGCTGGACATAGAAAGGGCCCCATTACCTTCAGCAGCTTATTTAAGGGACATCATCAATAAGGGACAGCAGTGGGACATGGCTCTGGGATAAGGGACTGTCCCACCAAATAAGGGACACTTGACAGCTATGGGCCTGAGACCTTCATGCAAAGCAGATGCTCTGAGCTGTGGCCCTGGCACAGACGACATGGTGGCTGGGCTTTATGGGAGTTGTAGTCCAGAGGGTGCCAGGTCGAGAGAGACAAGATTAAACTCAGATTGAAGTAAAAAAACAACAACAGCTTGGATCTGATCTTATACATCTGCCAGATGTTTCTATCTATTCAAGGCCAAAAGGATTTCTGTTTTCTCTCTACTTTTGCTACCCAGCTAGCTTATATGAGTTGCGCTTGACTAGCAGTTTCAGATGGCGTGAAAAACTTACCTTACCCTCAGGCCGGCACTGTTAGTTGCTCAGTATCTGCTCCCTCAGCTGAAAGGGACATAGTTTTAGCACGGTGCTTGCCATTTATTCATTTAGTAACTGCAATTAAGCCCCATATCTTAAGCACCTGCACCAACCAGATCTACAAGGTAGACCTCTGTTGCTCCCATTTCACAGACGGGAAGACCGAGTGCTGCTAAAGCACATCCTAAGCAGCTGCAGCAGATGGTGGTGCTGGTAGGATAATGCAAGTCAGGACCCAGAAGGGACTTCTTGCCTGAGCACCTGCTTTCATTGCCTTTTTGGGGGAGGGTTGCTCTCTGTTAACCCTCCCAACCTCCTCGCTAGCCGGCCCTCAGCTCCCTCACCTTTCCCTTTAAACTTGAGTTATATTATCACATTTCTTGGTATCTCTCCAGAATATGAAGAGAGGAGCCATTTAAAATGTCAGCAAAAGCAGTTTAAACCATAAACGAATGAGGTTCAGATCTCCCTTCCATATGCAGCTATCAGCATCATGATATATATATTTAAGCACACTGATTTGTATTGAGCGTTGTCGTGAACATGTAACCAGGAAACGGAGTTCTCTGGATCCGGATCAGATAGAAAACCACGCTGGCTGTCACTTCAGTTATTTGGCCCGTGGGCCAGATCCTGACCATTCTCCCCACCACCACCACATTGACGCAGGGGACAATTACAAAGGGGTGCCTATTGGCTAGTTGGGGTTTATATGAAACCCCTTTGAAGTGGATGCAAGTCATGTTTGCAAAGGAACCTTTCCCTCTCTGCAGACCAGCAAAGGTGCCTGCAAAACCATTGGTGCTGCCCGTGAGCTTGGCTTGGCAAACCTGGGCTAACCCCCTCATTGCCCCTGCAATGGACACTCCTCAAGTCCATTAAACTGGCTGGGATGTTGTCCTTGAACTGGGAAGATCCTTGCCTGCCTGGATAGAGGCTTGAAGATGCCTCTGAGTGTTGTGAGGCTGGAATGTAGCAGAGGCAAAAGTTACATCTGTTGCTCCACCCATTATTTGCCTCTGGCCCCGCCCACCACTTGCATGGGTGCCCGCCCCCAACAAAGGTAACACCAAAGGGGAGAAAGGGTTAACATGCCAATACAATGCCCCTCTGTACTGTATATTTCATCCTTTCTCGACCTGTGGGTCCCCAGATGTTGTTGAACTACAACTCCCATCACCCCTAGCTAGCAAGGCCAGAGCTCAGGGATGATGGGAGTTGTAGTCCAACAACATCTGGGGACCCACAGGTTGAGAACCGCTGGTTTAAAGCAGCACCGTACCAATGGAAACTGTCATGGCTTCCCCTAAAGAACCCTGGGAACTATAGCTCAAGAGCTGTGAGTTGCTGGGAGGCCTCTATTCCATGCTGCTACAGTTCTCAGAGTGGTTTCCCAGTCGCTTTCCTCCCCCCAGGGAGCTCTGGGAATGGGAGCTCCGTGAGGGTCCTAACGACTTTCAGCACCCTTCAGTGGCAATCTGTCCATTTTGCCTCAGGCGGCAAAATGTCCTAAGACGGCCCTGTCAAGCCATATCGGTGGTGTAGCATGGGTTGCCAGAGCCCAGGGCAAGGAAATTATTATGCCTCCTTGCAGCACTGCTGCTGGACAAAGCTGCAGAGCAGCAGTGGGACATGTGTGTGCACCTCCTCAGGCTGGGGTGCTGCCACCGCTGTGAGCCTTGCCCTCTGCCCGCCTCCACCACCAGTGGGGGACGCAAGGGCCTACCCCAGTGGTGGCCAAACTTGGCCCTCCAGCTATTTATGGACTACAACTCCCATCATCCCTAGCTAACAGGACCAGTGGTCAGGGATAATGGGAATTGTAGTCCCAAAACAGCTGGAGGGCCGAGTTTGGCCACCACTGGCCTATCCTCCCCACTTCTTGCTCAGTGTGCTGCTTCGGTGAGGCGGGCGGAACGGGGAGCACCTTATTCCGAATAGGATTCCTCGCAAGAAAAGGGAAAAGTTGACAGCTATGGATTTGGTAGGTTTGATGAGGCCCTAAGCTACCGAAGGCAATGGGGCCCTTTATATGTCCAGCTGTCCTTTGTCAACAACAAGTTGCCTCTAGTTTTTGTGTTGAATATATGTATATGGTAATTTACAGACCTAATAGGTATCTAAAGCCATTTACATGTTAACATGTATTTTATCCAAGTAATTGTTACAACCAGTCCATGCAGAATGTAGGCACCCTATACATAAAGGTAAAGGTAAAGGGACCCCTGACCATTAGGTCCAGTCGTGACCAACTCTGCAGTTGCGGCGCTCATCTCGCTTTACTGGCTGAGGGAGCATGTAGCCAGCATGACTAAGCCGCTTCTGGCGAACCAGAGTAGCGCACGGAAACGCCGTTTACCTTCCTGCCAGAGTGGTACCTATTTATTTACTTGCAGTTTGACGTGCTTTCGAACTGCTAGGTTGGCAGGAGCAGGGCCCGAGCAACGGGAACTCACCCTGTCACGGGGATTCGAACCGCTGACCTTCTGATCCGCAAGTCCTAGGCTCTGTGATTTAACCCACAGCGCCACCCTATATATAGAAATGAGCAAACCAGTGATATTTTAGGGAGCAGGCTAGCAGGTGGGGCCCATTACTTACATGATAGGAACCTACACAACACAAAACACTGCTGCTGTATGCAGGTTTTATTTTATTTGTTTTTTTATCTTATATTTTGGAAATGTACATCCAGGTTTTTTCCCCTTTAATTTTTTTGGGGGGCCCCCCAAGAGAGTGGGGCCCTAAGCTATAGCTTGTTTAGCTTATACATAAATCCGGCACTGTCTGAACTGCACAACGCTGTGCTCCCGGTGTGGGGTGAGTCTGGGAGCTGACCATCACGTTTCCTCCATCAGAGCATTTGGTTCCTCTTCACAGGTCCCCCAAAGCACCCCCTCCCTTTGTCCTGAGTCGCAAAGTGCACTTTTGGCCATTTGAGCCGAAATACCGTTAATGCACTGACTTTGCAGAAAGATGGTGGCCAGACGGAGAGCATTAAAAGGAATCTGTCGCTGCCCAAAGCTGTGGCAATTGTTGCAATGCAGGGTATATAAAAAGCAGGCGGCTTTGGCTTGGCACTGCCTGCGCCTCGGGAATCCATCAATGTCATACAGATTTAGCAAGCGCAGGAGATGATCTGGTTTCAAAACAGAAGATGTTATTGACCGCTCAGCCTCCAGGAAAGCTGGGTAAAACGGTTTATGGGTTCCTGCAGTAGGAACGGCAGAATAGGAAAATAATAATACCTGCTTGTATTAGGTAAAGGTAAAGATAAAGGGACCCCTGACCATTAGGTCCAGTCGCGGACGACTCTGGGGTTGCGGGGCTCATCTCACAACTGGCTGAGGGAGCCGGCGTACAGCTTCTGGGTCATGTGGCCAGCATGACTAAGCTGCTTCTGGCGAACCAGAGCAGCGCATGGAAACACTGTTTACCTTCCCGCCGGAGTGGTACCTATTTATCTACTTGCACTTTGACGTGCTTTTGATTCTCTAGGTTGGCAGGAGCAGGGACTGAGCAACGGGAGCTCACCCCGTCGTGGGGATTCGAACCCCCAACCTTCTGATCGGCAAGTCCTAGGCTCTGTGGTTTAACCCACAGCGCCACCCGCGTCCCTCCTGCTTGCATTACCTGTGATAATTGGCATCAGCCTTGGGGAAGGGTTGTAGCTCAGTGGGTAGGACACCTGCTTTGCATGCAGAAGGTCCCAGGTTTGATCCTCAGTATCTCCAAATAGGGTGTGGAGAAAGTGTCCTGTCTGAAAATCTGGAGAGGTGCTACCAGTCAGTTGTGGTATAGTTGGACCCATTGTCTGACTCGATAAAGGAGAGTTTCCTAACTTCCTATTTCAACCTTTTTTCCAGAACCATGCGGGATCAGGGCATGCTGAATAGCTTAACTTTCAAATTCAAAAAATGAGGGGTGCTAAGAAGTTGTAACATGACTTGGGGATTCAAAAGATGATTTGGTTAAATTAATATAATTTAGTTTTTCTTGTTAAGTAAAATGTGTGTAAAACTGCATAGAACTCAATACAAATGGTTGATGATGATGATGATGATGATTATACCTGGCATTTCCAGAAGGTAAAATAAATAATAATAATGATGATGATGATGTGGGGTTTTTGTGGGGGGGTATTGGGTTAGTGTTTTTATTTTTACTAGGCATTTTATGGTTTTATATCTTGATTTTATTCTGTGAACCACCCTGAGGCCCCCCCTGGGTATAGGGTGGTATATAAATTCAATCAATCAATCAATCAATCAATCAATAATTAAATTTCTTTGGTTTTCCAAAAGCAGTTTATGTGCTTCTTACACCAAGCTAAGTATTGTCCAGTCACAAAAATAATAGCAGGTCTGAATTCCTCACACCCAAAAACTTGTTTTTAAGGCCCCTCATTGCAGAAATGTGCAAACATTTACGTTTCAGACCCTAAAATGGCATGCCCTGGTTTTTGTAGGATCTTGCTTTATCTGGGGAATGGCCATAACTCTGAGGTGTGGAACATCTGCTTCAGATGAAGGAGGTCCCAGGTTCAAATTCCAGCATCAGGGAAGGACCCCTGCCTGATACCCTGCCAGTCAGTGTAGGTAACACTAGGAGCTACTCAGAGGGTAGGACCTGAACCCATGGCTTCAAGTCACAAGAAAGGAGATTCCTACTAAACATCAGGGTGAACTTTCGGACAGTAAGAGCTGTTTGACATTGGAACAGACTCCCACAAGAGGTGGTAGACTCTCCTTCCTTGGGGGTCAGATGATTATCTGTCAAGGATGCTTGTTGAGATTCCTTCGTTGCACGGGGTTTGACTAGATGACCCTCAGGGTCCCTTCCAACCGCACAGTTCTATGACACTGACTCAGTATAAGGCAGCTTCTTTTACTCCTAAGAGACAAAGGTGTTTTAGGAAAGTAAGAAGAGCCCAACTCAATTGGAGCTAAGGCTTTCTAATTCAGCATCCTGTTTTCTGTCTCCAACCAGATGCCTGTGTTAGTAAAGGTAAAGGTAAAAGGACCCCTGACCATTAGGTCCAGTCGTGGCCGACTCTGCGGTTGTGGCACTCATCTCGCTTTACTGGCCGAGGGAGCCGGCATACAGCTTCCGGGTCATGTGGCCAGCATGACTAAGCCGCTTCTGGCGAACCAGAGCAGCGCACGGAAACGCTGTTTACCTTCCCACCAGAGCGGTACCTATTTATCTACTTGCACTGGCGTGCTTTCAAACTGCTAGGTTGGCAGGAGCAGGGACTGAGCAACGGGAGCTCACTCCGTCGCGGGCATTCGAACCGTTGACCTTCTGATCGGCAAGCCTTAGGCTCTGTGGTTTAACCCACAGCGCCACCCGTGTCCCTGCCTGTGTTACTAGTCTCCATTAATTCCAATAGATCTACTCTGAACGGGACTAACACTGAGATGCAACCCATCAGGGTTTGAGAATTCTGAAACAGGGAGGGAAATCACTTTCTGTTTCCTGCTTAATTTCATCCTGCTCTGTCCTCTCCCTGGGCGTGCTTTTCTCTTGTGTAACGTTTCCTTTTCCTTTTTTGAAATCCAGATTTGCACACGTTTTCTGCGCATTTGAAAAAGAAGCTGGGAGCACCAGATTACGGGGCAAGACGGCACGGTCGTGAACTTGCATCTCTGCAAGAGGAAACGGCTTCCAGAGCAACGTGGGCTTCCTAACAGCCTGGCTGAGGATGTCCTCAGTATTTGCTTGTTTTTCAGGGATTTGCCATGATTCTGCAGGAAACCGATTATGCACACCTATCAGAATTTGCTTAGAGATTCCAGAAGGGCTTCCAAGTCACGAGAAACACTGCCGGGTCATTTTTAACGGTGAGCCGGGCTGCCAATCACACGTCACAAACTTCCAGGGAACGGAGAAGTCGATGCCGATATGTTGAGCTAGGTGGTACTGTCAGGATAAGAAGCCTGAGTGCAGGCGTGTGGTGAGAGGGGGACCAGATATTGCTGAACTACAAATCCCATCAACCCCAGCAAGCACGGCCAAAGCCCAGGGATGATGGGAGCTGCAGTTCAGCAAAATCTGGAGGGCCAAAGATTTTCCCCACGCCTGATAAAGTGGTTGATGGAGCAGGATGGGGCATGGTTTTACATGGTGGGGGAGACTTACAATTATCCAGATATTTCTGAACTACAACTCCCACCATCCCTGAGCATCAACCATGCTGGCTGGGGGCTGACGGGAGTTGGCACTGAACCACATCTGGAAGGCTCCCAATCCCTGTTTTTTTAAGGGGTGCTGGAAAAACCGCCATGAGATCTCAAGAAGTATTGCAAGAGAGCCCTGGCACATTATTGCACCGTCTGCACACAGTTAGAGGGTTGGTTTTGGCCGTCCCCACAACCTTGCATGTGGTGCCCAGTTTTCACAGACCGGTCTCATAAGGGTAGCTACCTTCGGTTCAGGACCTGGTGCATTCCTTGTGTATCACCAGTACAACTCTGCAATGCACGTGAGTGGTTGCTTTAAAAAATCTCTGCCATGTCGAAGTTTGTGTATGGAAAGTTTGCGTGTTGTTAAAGGAGCCTTCTCCCTGACATGTTAGATTTCTGCAAGCAAGGGAGAGTTTGATGTGGGAACACTTGCATCCAGAGTTGTTACTAGCCCACAGGGACTGCAGTTGCACCCTTCCTATTAATGTGCAGGATCTGCTCTGCCATCATCATAACCTCCCAGCCGACAATCTGCATTTGCTGTTGATGAGCTATAGAACAGGTCACACTTTTCTGAAAGGAAAAAAACCCCCACCCTAATCCCATTAAGCTTCAGGAACTCATTTCATAACCCTCAAAATGTCGCCTTTTAAAGAATAAAAAAATGAAGAGAATTGCAGCGAGTCGGTGCGTCTGCCACACAGTGTTACGGGAAAGAATTGCTTTTGTAAGTATTTTTGTAATTTTGGGAAAGGAAGGGGGTCTTGTTAATTCCCACGTTATTTTGCCTAGTGTTGAAATGCAGTTCTTATGTTTAAAAAAATAATAATGTAAAAAGCAATATATTGATAACCAGCCTCTTTCAAATACACAAGTATGCAGGTCAACTGATCGAGAGTGTTGCTCATTCATTTATCTGTGATGCACTTTCAGTTCCCGTGTCTTCTTGCGGTTATCTTGTGTCGCGCCAGACAGCAGGGCCCGAGCCATTGTGCTCCAATGACAGCAGAATTGTTGAGAAGAAACCTTGAAAGGCGCTGCCTCCTCCATTAGAGGCTTTTAAGCTGAGCTTGGATAGCAGTAGATCTGCTGCATTCTGCCTGCGGTTGGATTTGCAGCCCCAGCTATGTTTCTAGGATAAATAGCCCTCTCTGCAACCATCAAAGAAGGTGCTTGCAAAGAGGTTACCTAAAAGATTTAACACACATTTATTGAAGATTATATGCATATTCACTGAAGGTTGCACACACGGTAAAACCGTGTTCAAATGACTCACAGACAGAGACCGGGAGGGGGCGTGGGAAATCTACAATGGTCTAATAAGAAATGTGTGTACAGTGGTACCTTGGTTCTCAAACGCCTTGGTACTCAAACAACTTGGAACCCAAACACTGCAAATCCGGAAGTAAGTGTTTCAGTTTGCGAACTTTTTTTGGAAGCTGAACATGTTCTGTTTTGAGTGTTGTGCTTCCAATTTGAGTGTTATGCTTCTGTTTTGAGTGTTACACACTTAATAATAATAATAATAAATTTTTATTTATACCCCGCCCTCCCCGGCCAGAGCTGGGCTCAGGCGGCTAACACCAGTAAAATTACAATAAAAACATAATGGGGGGGGGACAATTTAAAATACAGGTTAAAAATACAATTTAAAATTCCATTTGGAGTGTCTGTTTTTCCTATTTATTTAGTGCTTTTGTTTTTGCGGCTCTTTTTTGTTTGTTTTTGTGACTGTGTGGAACCCAGTTCAGCTACTGATTGATTGATTGATTTTGTGACTGCAGTACATTGTTTATTGCTTTCATTATATGGATCAATAGTCTCGTTAGATAGTAAAATTCATGTTAAATTGCTGTTTTAGGGGATGTTTTCAAAAGTCTGGAACGGATTAATCCATTTTGCATTACTTTCTGTGGCAAAGCGCGCCTTGGTTGTGGAACGCTTTGGTTTTGGAACAGACTTCCGGGATGCATGTTTGAGAACCAAGGTACCACTGTATACACAAAAAGACCTTGCACTGCTCCACAGTCTATTCAGCTACTAAAGATCATTTTGCAGAAACTGCGCTTTGCATTCTCTTGTGGCTCCTCAAAACCGTGTCAATCTATTTCCCAAATCCATGCCTCCAGGACAGAGGCCTCCCATAGCCGGATGTTGTCGATTTCCCATTTTCATTCATGAAGCATCCCATGCAAAATGTCAGCTCCTTCATCCACCGTTCGGAAGGATGTGCCTGTCAAGTCATAAACACACACATCTTTTCTGGCTTGCTTTTATTAAGGGTGTAACATCAGAAGAGTCTTGCACCCTGATTTCACAGTGGTCACTCAGACGTCCCGATGGGAAACCTCCATGCAAGACCCGAGTGCGAGAGCCACACTCTCCTCTCCTGTGGTTTCCAGCATCTGCCATTTATCTGGGAGCATCTCTGCCTCCAACTGTGAAGGCAGTGGATTAAGCCTTTGGGGCTAGTAGCCATCGGTAGCCCTCTCCTCCATTAAAATGTAAAGGGACCCCTGACCATTAGGTCCAGTCACGGACGACACTGGGGTTGCGGCGCTCATCTCGCTTTATTGGCCAAGGGAGCCGGCGTACAGCTTCCGGGTCATGTGGCCAGCATGACTAAGCCGCTTCTGGCGAACCAGAGCAGCACACGGAAACGCCGTTTAC
Organism: Podarcis liolepis; assembly: GCF_965112155.1. Classification (NCBI taxonomy): domain Eukaryota; kingdom Metazoa; phylum Chordata; class Lepidosauria; order Squamata; family Lacertidae; genus Podarcis; species Podarcis liolepis. The sequence continues at coordinate 9,489,640 of NC_139569.1, read as the reverse complement.
CTTCCCGCCGGAGCAGTACCTATTTATCTACTTGCACTTTAACGTGCTTTCGAACTGCTAGGTTGGTAGGAGCTGGTACCGAGCAACAGGAGCTCACCCCGTCGTGGGGATTCGAACTGCCAACCTTCTGATCAGCAAGTCCTAGGCTCTGTGGTTTAACCGACAGCGCCACCCGCGTCTCCTCCATTAATCCTCTTTTAAAACCCCCTAGTCTGCATTCTGAAGCCAACGTTTTCACGCGATCTTCTCCCTGCGGTGCTAAACAATGCAAAGACATGGCTAAGCTAGGTCCGTTGCTTTCAATGGGTTTGTTCTGAGCAAAAGCTAGCTGAGTACAACTTAAACACACTTTCCTGCTAAGACCTCTCAAGTGGGCCAAGAGGACATAGAAAGAGTTGGATTAGACCTGCAGTGGCCAGCGAGAGGCATTCCCTCCTGGGAAGCCTCCTGGGAACTGAATGCCTGTACTGGGTTAAAAGGGAAAATGGGTGGGGAACAGAATCAATTTCCAACCTTGCCTTCCAATTGTAGGTGGCGCCAGAGCCAATGATAGGCAGAGCCCATCTGCACTGCACATTTCAATAGGTGGAATGATACCTTGAACCGTTTTTTAAAATAATAATAATAATAATAGTAATAGTAATAGTAATAATAATGCATTTTCATTTTAGTTGATCTGCTTTCAGACCCATTTAAAATTTATTTGGCGTTCAGGTCCCTTCTGCGCTGTACATTTGAAGCACGACGATACCACTTTAAACAGGCACAGCTTCTCCCAGAGAATCTTGGGAAGTGTAGTTTGCTAAGGGTGCTGAGCAATGTGAGGAAGCCCCTTGTTCCCTTCACAGAACTACATTTCCCAGACTGGTTTAGCGGTCATTCCCTCTTCCCAGGGAACTCTGGGAATTGTAGCTCCCTGGTGGGAACAGGGGTCTCCGAACAAGGCCCTAACTAACTACATTTCCCAGGAATCTTTGGGGGAAGCCATGACAATTTAAAGTGGCATAATACTGCTTTAAATGTATAGAGCAAATTGTACCTTAGATCAGTGCTAGCAGAATTCAGACACAGGTCTATATAAACATAAATAACATTTAAACTACATATAGGGACGCAATTTATTCTAGCGGCAGAATCTGGGGGTTTTAATATCTGACCACAGTATCTGAGATGGCTGGCAGACAATTCCAGCTCCACATATTGAACTCCTGATAATGGATGGGGCGGCATGGTCATTTGAGGGGGGGGGGGTGGAATCAGCAGGAATATTTCATTTAAGAGGGACTATCACTTTTTACAGGAGAGCAGAATGCAGGAGCCAAGAACATCCTAAATACCGATTCAAAATACTTACGCATTTCAAAATCCCAACCTTGTTTGGCCCTGGTTTTGCTGGATCTAGAGTAATCTGATTCGAGAATCCAGCTGCTGCAGATGATCTAGAAGTCCATGGGGAATAGTGGGGTTCCATAGCCTGAAAAAGGGGGGTTGAAGAAAAGAAAACAGAATAAGGAAATTTGCTTTGTTGAAGCCCCTTATCTTGAGCAAGGATATACAAATCTGTGGATTTCAGTTTCTCTCAATTTTTTGTATTTACAATTTTCAAATCTCTTCATTTCCATGTAAGTTTGCATTTCTTTCAAAGTCTTCATTAAATATCAGCATTTCAGTACAAATTTCTCCTAATGCAAACAGCTTTGCATGCCCTGTTGCCCCAATACAGACGTTTTCGCAAGGCGTTTCCTCCCAATGCAATGTATTTTTAATGTTATTTTTCACTAATATGCATTCTTATGTACACTTTATCCTCGTGCATGCATCTTTCTGCACATTACTTGGCACCGCATTGCAAAATTTGGAGAAGCAAAGATTTCGAAAGCGGCTGTGTTTCAGTTCATGCAATTTGCAAAGTGTGTTCACCTTTCAAATGTTTAACTGCATTGCATTTCTCCCCCACCATTATTAGTAAAACTACACACACGCACATATGGGTAAGATATGCAAATAATGGAAGAAGGGAATGGGAATCCAGATAATATAGAGAAAAGTTTCACAATCGTGGGTTTTGTGTATTAATGGTAAAGGTAAAGGACCCCTGGACGGCAGTCAAAGGCGACTATGGGGTTAATAATAATAATAATAATAATAATAATAATAATAATAATAACTTAATTTTATTTATACCCCGCCCTCCCTGGCCAGAGCTGGGCTCAGGGTGGCTAACACCAGTAAAATTGCAGTAAAAACATAATGGGGGGGGACCAATTTAAAATACAGGTTAAAATGCAATTTAAAATGCAGCCTCATTTTAAAAGTAGCCCATAGATCAAAACCATAAGGGGAGGGAAACATAAGGCACTCATCTCACTTTCAGGCTGAGGGAGCCAGCATTTGTCCACAGACACCTTTCCGGGTCATGTGGCCAACAGGACTAAGCCACTACTGGCACAACGGAATACCTTGGCGGAAACCAGAGCGCACGGAAACACTGTTTACCTTCACACAGCAGTGGTACCTATTTATCTACTTGCACTGGTGTGCTTTTGAACTGGTAGGTTGGCAGGAGCTGGGACAGAGCAATGGGAGCTCACTCCATCACGGGGATTCGAACCGCCGACCTTCTGATCGGCATGCCCAATTGGTTCAGCCCACAGCGCCACCTGCGTGGTCTACTGGATGCATTGGGGAAGCCATGACTGTTCAAAGCTGTATCATATGGCTCAAAATGCATGGTTTGGATATGACCAGGAACCGCACCCAGCTGAGAGCATTTGCGTGATCAAGGTGGGATATCAAGCCAGCCAAAGACTTACGCCACACTCCGGACGCGGGGACATTTCCTCAAGCTGTCCGTCAGGTGCTGAGCTCCAGCAGCCGTTATCTTGTTGCAATGGATGCTGGAAAGAAACGAGCGTGCCAGCTGTTAGCCTAAAGGAGCCTCCTCTGCTTTGCTAAACCTCAGCAGTAGCAGGGTGGCCCTGGGTTTCCTTACTTCATTTGCTTTAAATATTTAAAACATTTAACGAAAACACACACACACACACACACACACACACACACACTTCAATTCTCTCCCCCACCCCCCGCATTTCCCAGTTTTTCAACCCTAAGCGTTTCATAACATAAAAACAACAAACAGCGCCATGAAAGCAAAGCACCACCAGTGAATGAGGAGGGGGAGAATCATAGAATTGTAGAGCTGGAAGGGACCTTAAGGGTCATCTAGCCCAACCCCCTGCTCTCTGGGAATCTCAGCTAAGGCATCTGGAGCGCCACCTTGAGCTCCTTGGTGGAAAAGGTGGGGTATAATTTAAAGAAATCCATAACAGTAGTCAAAAACACACTTATATATAAATATTTTTTAAAATTATATATATATATATATGTGTGTGTGCGTGTGTGTTTTTATATATATACAGTGGTACCTCGGGTTACATACGCTTCAGGTTACAAATGCTTCAGGTTAGACTCTGCTAACCCGGAAGTAGTACCTTGGGTTAAGAACTTTACCTCCAGAACGAATTAAGTTCTTAACCCGAGGTACCACTCTGTGTGTGTGTGTGTGTGTGTGTGTGTGTGTGTGTACACACACACACACACACACACACATACATACATATAAATAAAAATGTAATGGGGGGGGGGGGAATTGTTCAGAAAGAAGCAGGGGCCTGATTTCATGCAACAGGGAAAGCCGAGACAGAAAGATACAGCCTTACAAGATGTCTGCAGCAAATGATGGTTTGTGATTCATGTAAAAAAAAAGGGTAAAAGGTAAAGGACCCCTGGATGGTTAAGTCCAGTCAAAGGCGACTCTGGGGTTGCGGTGCTCATCTCGCTTTCAGGCCGAGGGAGCCGGCGTTTGTCCACAGACAGCTTTTCGGGTCATGTGTCCAGCATGACTAAACCACTACTGGCGCACAGAGAACCGTGATGAGTGCTAGAGCGCACGGAAACCTTCCCGTCGCTGCGGTACCTATTTATCTACTCACCCTGGTGTGCTTTCAAACTGCTAGGCTGGCGAAAGCTGGGACAGAGCAACAGGAGCTCACTCCGTCGCGGGGATTTGAACTAACAACCTTGCCATCGGCAAGCCCAAGAGCCTCAGTGGTTTAGACCACAGCCCCACCCACATCTCATGTAGGGCAGAAAGAAGGGCATCCCCGAAGTGAGGTTTTGCTTTGGGTGGCTTGGGCAGGTTCTAGTGGGGGAGGAAGAAAGGAGTATAGAAGGAAGGAAGGGAAACCCCACACAGAGCGCCTTGCAGTATTTATTTATGAAAATATTTGCATACCATTATAACATGGGGGGAAATACCTGGAGGATGAAATTAATGGATTATGCGGAACTTGATAAACTAACGGGAAGGATCCGAAACCGGCGGGACCAAAAGTTTACCAAGGACTGGAGTAAATTTACGGATTATTTGAAAAGTATTTGTGACGACCAGACGACGTTTATAGGTTTGCAAGAAGTTCTGTGAGGAATAATATTAGAAATATTGCAAAAATGGAGAAGGAGACGTGATATGTTAAGAGATGTAAAGGCAATATTAAGTTAGGAAATGCGTAAGAGGTGATTAAAACGAAGGATTATCAGAGGTGCTGATGGAAGTCCAATAAGAATGTATTTGTGATAAATTGTGTGGTATGTTTTATAATTTTGTATGTTAAAAACCAATAAAAATATTAAAATATATATATATCATGGGGGGGAATACCAAAGCTGTTTACAGCAATAAAACCACTAAAAAGCCATTATAAACAGACACCAGTCAACCATTGTGAAAATACCTTGAACCTGGCTCTTTGTGGGAGTTATGTGCCCTAAGTCTTCATGGCCAAATGTTTTATACTCACTCAAGCACTCTCAAAGAAGCTGTCTCTGGGAGCACTCTGGCAAAATGTTCTGCCCCCGCATCTCCAATGTTGTTATTGTACAAGCTGCAGGAAACAAAGGCAAGTGTGACCATGGATCCGTCTGAGAAAGAAGCCAGGCAGAGAGCATCGCTTTACAAGAAAGTTCTGCTCGTACGTGTGTTTGTAACCCATCCGAAAGCCTCCGTCCATCTTCAAGTAACAAATCATGCAAACACAGTCCGGCTTGCCCAATGGAGCTGACATTTTTAAATAAAGAAGGTCAGAGATGTTTGGAAAAAGGATTAGGTCGCGGATGGAGAAACTGTAGCCCTCCTGAAATTGTTGGACTATAATTCCCATCGTCAAAAGGACGGTGGAGGCTGGTGTCCTTTGGAACGGGTAAGGCAGGAGCCAGGGATCCCAACACTAGGTGGCGCCAGAGCCCATGACAAGCACAGACAAGTGATTCCAGCCCCAAAAGAACAAAAACAGGAGAAACTCTTGTGGCACCTTAGAGTAGGGTTACTAAACGTCCCCAGTTCCCGGGGACAGTCCCCGGATTTGCAAATCTATCCCCGGGAAATGTGGCAGTGGCAGCCTCTGCAGCCCGGAGCCAGCCTGGTAGCGCAGTTGGCTCTGGCTGGCTTCAGGAGCTGCTCGCTGCCGAAGGGGAACCAGGGATGTCTGGCGGTACAGATCTCCTGCCCCCTTCCCCCTTTGTTTTGACAGATCGGGAGAGGCTCGGGAGTCACGGGCAAGCGGACGCTGCCCAGGAGGGGCGCAAGGTGCTTGGTTTCTCTGCCAGGCAAGGTGCAAAGCCCTTCTTTTGCACTCTGTGAAACATAAATGCGCATAAATAGGAAAACTATAGCTTTAACTATACGGACCTTTGTTGGTATGGACATGCTAAAGATGAAAAGAGCAGCACTCACCTTAGTGTCTTCAGCGAACGCAGCGACGGAAGCGCTTTGGCTAACTTCTCTGCCCCCAGGTCTGTTATTTTGTTCCCCGACAGGCTAGGAAGAAAGCATTGCAAAGTTCAGGACCTGAGCTCAGTTCCTTTGGGGACAAGGGTGACGGCGAGGATGGCATTTCTCCCGCCTTAAACCAGGCAGCTTACTTTAACATTTCCAGGTAGGACAAGTGAGGAAGGACGCTGCTGAGGCTAGTCACTCCTTCGTCTCCGATCTCGTTCTCGTTGGGAGAATCCAAGCTGGAAAAATGACAGGGAAAGATGGTCACCAAAGCTGGGTGACTGAGCGTTGGCAAGAGCCCACTGGGTACCAGGCACCTATGGAAAAGGTAAGGGACTTGCAAATGGCGGGTGACTAAGTCGTGGGATAGGAGAGCTGAAAATAATGTCAATATTGGTAAAGGGCGGTTAAGTCCAGTCAAAAGCGGCTATGGGGTGCGGTGCTCATCTCGCTTTCCGGCCAAGAGAGCCGGCGTTTGTCCGCAGACAGCTTTCTGGGTCATGTGGCCAGCAGGACTAAACCGCATCTGGCACAATGGGACACCGTGACGGAAACTAGAGCACACGGAAACGCTGTTTACCTTCCTGCTGCAGTGATACCTATTTATCTACTTGCACTGGTGTGCTTTCGAATTGCTAGGGTGGCAGGAGCAGGGACCGAGCAACAGGAGCTCACCCCGTCGAGGGGATTTCAACCGCCGAACTTCCGATCAGCAAGCCCAAGAGGCTCAGTGGTTTAGACCACAGCGCCACCCGCGTCCCAGGCACCTACATGGGGGTCTGTGTCCTTTTGGAGATTAGAAGACACTTCTGACACTGCTGTGGCTTTAAGAAATATGGTTTCTTCACCTATTTACACCTTCCGTCTGTATGGAGTCCGTCCAGATCTTATAGCATGGTCGTTTCAGAGGCAGCAGTGCCAGCAGTCAGCCTCCCCCAAAGTTGCCCTTCTCGCTCCTTCTTCCTCCCAGCAATCCTTGCTGTTCCCCCCCCCCAAGCAGTTACCCTGGCAACCTTCCAAATGCCCAGTTTCTGCTGACACCTGGGGCAAGGGGGTAGGAGTTCCCTTGTATGGAATTTAGTGTCCCTCAATTATTCTTTTGATAGCTCAGCCAGCTTGCTTTCCATCAGCTAGCCCAGAAATTCATTTGCAGGCTTGCATTTTACATCCATAACCCAAATCCTAGCATTTATTCATTTCACCCTAAATTTATAACAATATCGTAGTGATATAGAGGGAGTTGTGACAACTTTTTTGTCTTCTATCGATATCCGGGTATATCTTGTTTTCCATCTGCGTCAACCGGAGGCATGGCTCCCATTCACCCCTCCCCACCGCTTTGCCACTCACTCTAAATGTTGCAGCGCAGGAAACGTCCCCAGGATCCCCACCAGCTTTCGGAAGCCCGTCAAGCCACAGACACGACCCAATCTGCACAGCAAAGAAGAATATAACTTGTTGGCTTTTCCCACCCCCTAAGATGTCTCAAGGCACAGCCGACAAAGTTTGTTTCTGTTTTTTCCAAGGGGCTGAGTCAAGTCCCGTCCCCAAACATGTCTGGAGAGGGGTGGGAGAAGGGGAAACAGTATCTTTCAACCACATCGGACCATCAGTTCGTCTTACTCAGTACAGTGGTACCTCAGTTTAAGAACAGCCCTGTTTATGATCAATTCTGTTTAAGAACTCCGCAAAACCAGGGGTAGTGTCCTGGTTTGCGAACTTTACCTCGGTCTATGAACGGAAGCCAAATGGTGGAAGGGCACCGGTGGCGGGAGGCCTCATTAGGGAAAGCGCGCCTTGGTTTAAGAATGGTTTTGGTTTAAGAATGGACGTCCGGAAAGGATTATGTTCATAAACCGAGGTACCACTGTCTTTTCCCAATTGCAATTCAATGTATTCCTGTTGTGTTTTATGATTTTCCTGATATTGTAAGTGAGCCGGAACTGGTCTGTGACCGTAATAATAATAAAATTCATTCATTCATTTTCTACACTGCCTGGCAGTGGCTCTCTGGAGATTTCAGCCATCCTTCATGGGATGGGGAGATTGGAATCTCCCAGTCTCCCTGGGCTGATTTACTGAACTTCCTTCATTGCTAGACAGATACACTTAGGGCTGCTGACCTCACTTCCCCTTCGTTCTCCAGGCCTCCCTTCTGAGAAGCGACATCGTTTGTGTCTCTGCTGCTGAGATGCAAGAGCAAGAACCTTAGCTGATTCGGACTAGGATTCCCCACCCCACCCCTTTTAAGCAGGTATTTCCTGCAATAAACTTAGCTTTCTTATGTTCTTAAAGTAAGCGTCTCAGGACTCAGCTACCGTACATTAGCCAAAAGTAGCAGTTTGAATGCGTTATAAACATGCAGCATTAGATGGCGCTGGAGAGCAAAAAGAAAATTCTATGCGATTTTCCATAGTGGTCCCCGGTCCCCCCCCCCCCCCCCCCGTTATAACAATTTGAGTTCTGACTTATTTGACTTATTTATAGTGGGGGGTTTTCCCCCTGTGTGTAGATCCACCCTCAGTGTGGTTATATGCAAGGTGAAGTGTGCCCCTCCACCATGGATTCAGTGTTAATTTATGTACTTAAACCAGGCCTTTGGCTGATTTTACTGGTGTTAGCCGCCCTGAACCTGGCTGGGGAGGGCAGGGTATAAATAAAAATTTATTATTATTATTATTATTGACACCTGATGCTCTTTGAAATGTGTCATGGGAGGTGGGGATTATTGTTTTGTTTTTGTTCTTATTTTCACTATGTATTTGGTGTTTTTAATATGGCAACTTTATGCTGCGAACTGCCCTGAGTTCTATAGATGAAGGGCGATATACAAATTTAATTAATAATATTAATAATAATAACCTTTCCTGGGTCCTTCTGCATGCAGAGCAGGTGTTCTAACACTGATCTACAACCCTGTTCCCTTGTTCCATGAGTGGGGGGGGGGGGGACAGGACTCAGTTCAGATAAATTGGTCCCAAAAAACACCGACAAAGAGTTATTCCTGCGCCAGACCAAGATTTTAACAAGATTTGCATTCTCCATCATCTGTAGCACAGCTAGATGAAGGCTCAGATTCAGAGCTCAAAGGCAACTGCCCTCTCCTGTGGGTTAATCTGGAACTCAGCGGTACACTGCCTTAGCATACGGAGGTTTCACTTTTCACCAATAGCTGCTAAGAGACCCATCTCCTCAACTGGTTTTTAAAGATCCATTTTTATTATCATTATTTATTATTTTGAAAAAGTAATAACCATAAATAAATAATAATAAAAATGTGCACCCCACCACAAGACCATTCCACTGTAACTACCCAACCACCCAAAATTTGGACACTTCTTGCGATGGCTTAACCCCTTTCCGTTTTTACAGTACAAATTCTACAAACGCCTTCCATATCTCCTCAAAATCATTCCTCCTGCATATTCCTCGTCTTACCTTAATAGCACATGCTAATTTATCATTAATAGCTATATTCCACACATCTTTATACCATTCTTCCATTTTATATTCTTCTTTCCCCTTCTACTTCCTAGCTATAATCATTCTTGCAGCTGTCAATAAATTTGTGAGCGAGTCCTTCCTCGCCTGCAAACCTTCTACCCCATTGTAAATTGATAATAATGCTACCACTGGACTTTTGGTCAGCTTTAACCCAGTGATTTCTGTTATCTCCTTAAAACCCTTTGCCACAAAAAATTGTACATATTTACACCCACCAAAAGATCCATTTTAAAAACCCTCTCTTACTTACGTGAATTCTAATTGTTTAAGCTCTGCGACAGCAGGGATGAGGCGGGCGCTACCGCCAGCTGAATCTGCCTCGCTGAACAAAACAACAAGGAGAATTTGGTTAGATATATTACCAGGGCTTAACATTTTTCAAAAAAGATGAAGATGACACAACCCCAACCCCGGAATGTATTTCTTCTAGGGTGTAAGCCATGCATCTTGAGCTGTCTCAGGAGAAATTGTAGGTATGTTGTACAGTGGTGCCTCGCAAGACGAAATTAATTTGTTCTGCGAGTTTTTTCGTCTAGCGAATTTTTTGTCTTGCGAAGCACGGTGTCGGAAAAGTTTTGGAAAAGCTTCAAAAATCACCAAAAACCTCAAAAAAAGGCTACCACACCGCGTTCTATGAGTTGCTTCTCAAAGTCAAGTCGCAGCTGTATTAACGGTGTTAAGAAAAAGGAAACAAACTTGCAAAAAACGCAAGACGTTTTCGTCTTGCAAAGCAAGCCCATAGGGAAATTCATCTTGCGAAGCAGCTCAAAAACCACAAAACCCTTTTGTCTAGTGAGTTTTTCGTCTTGCGAGGCATTCGTCTTGCGGGGCACCACTGTACTCTGCTATGGATTACATTTATTTATCACATTTATATCCTGCTTGTTTTCTCCAAAGGGAGAAAGGGAAAGGAGATTGTTAGCCGCTTTGAGACTCCTTAAAGGGAGTGAAAGGCGGGATATCAAATTCAAACTCCTCCTCCACTTCTTCTTCTTCTTCTTCTTCTTCTTCTTCTTCTTCTTCTTCTGTCTTAAGAGTCATGACCTTCTGCAAACCACCGTTCTAAATCTATACTGTCCCCCTCTTCTCGGAAAGGTCCAGGAGAAGGGGGATGCAGTCTCTACCATTCCTCCTCCAATGTCCAGTCCCTGACAGTAATATACATTTAGATACAGTGATACTGACAAAAAAAAAATGTTATAAGAAAAAACCTGCCCCCTTTCCCTTATGGGGTATCTAAGAGCCCGTATAGAGTCCTTATGTAGGTTCTCTATCTGTAGGAGTAAATAACAGAGGCCAACCAGAGAATATTGAGAAGCAAAGCAGCTAGTAAGCTTGATCTTCATTAAACTGTTGCAACAGGGTCCTCACTCACCACACGCAGGAGAGAGGAGTTACCCAGAACAAAGGTGTGCAAGCCCTTATATAGACTTTTGAAACTGCCCACCCTGTAGCTCAAGACCACCCCCCAAAACATCATACATACATCACAGAAAGAGGTGGTCCCCAGCAGAAATGTGAGTGTGTTGCTTCTCTCCTGTCTGCCAGGAGATACCTGATAATGCCTTATCTGATTGCCTTTTCTGGGTAGCCTGGCCATTCTTTTGAGATGCTAAATACCGGTACAGTTATACCTCATGTTACGTTTGCTTCATGTTATGTTCTTTCAGGTTATGTCCTGCGGCGACCCGGAAGTACTGGAAAGGGTTACTTCTGGGTTTCACCACTCGTGCATGCGCAGAAGGGCTAAATGACGTCACGCACATGCACAGAAGCAGCGAATCGCAACCCGCATGTGCGCAGACACATCGCTGCGAGTTGCACTCTTTTCATGTTGCGAACGGCCTCCGGAACGGATCCCGTTCGCAACCAGAGGTACCACTGTACTTAGTTCTTGAATCTCTTAGGCATATTGATAGTGTGCTCAGCTTAACAGATACTTGCCAGGCTGTATTTACAGGGAGGTGTAAGCCCCTACAGTCCAAAGACTTTTCCCATTTCCTTCCTCCTTGCAGAGAAATATATTGAGATCAATTTTGGAGAGTCAAAATGGCTTCAGGATTGTTCTCCTGCACCATTTCAGATACGTGGTTTATATACTTACGTATGTGCTTGCCTTGTACATTTACGAACATTTATTTTATAAATATAAGACCTTAGAATTCCTATAACAAGAACAAACCCTCCTACCTTTGCGTCATTTTCTCCTGCATGTCGACAAGAGCACAGAGGTCATCAATGTCCCTCATCGTCTTGGCTTTGAACGGAACAACAATAAACTTCTCAATGGCGGACTGCAGTTGGTCTCTTTCCTCAGCTTCCCACAACTGCCTCCAGAGCCGGATGGCATCGCTGAGGGATGCCCTGCAGAGAATCAACATGCCACACTGAGGTTGAGAGCATCTTTGCGGAAGATGGGAACCTCTAGCAATCCACCCCACAGATTTCAATGGGTTCCTGGGCCCCATGACCTGGAGCTTGGCCGTCACTGAGGTGCAACACCCACAAACATCACCACCCCAAACATACCTGAATGATGCAACATTCTTCAGAGTGACCAGCTGTCTGAATCCTTCTGAGTCAATGGCGCTCCCTCTCAAATCTAAAGCAAACTTCCTTTTGGCTTGTTTGATGACATAGTGGAGAATGTAGACATTGGGTGGGGTGAGAACAAACCCCGAGAAAGAGAGGTCACACTTGAGTTCTAAAGCCATTTGCTTCAAAAGGCAATGATCTCCCGTTTCATAGAGACAGTGGAGAAAATCAAGGAGCTTGTCCGGAGGGAAATCACGCTCCATGAGTTTCCGGACGTAGTTTGAGAAGCTTCTCTGCTTCTTGCTGGCCATTCTCTTGGTGTCCATCTCCCCCTCCTCTCTGAAAAGGACAGAGGATCTCAGTTTGCCCCCTAAAAATAGCAAGCCGGACAAAAAACAAGGTACCAAGCTCCAAGAGAAGAGAAACTTCTTGGATTTGGTGAGCAGCCGAAGGTATTTGGTGAGCGTTTTGTCCTTGATCTCTTTAGCCAGCACCAAATGTAGGGCAACCAGGAAATTTTGGACCACGAAGCTAGGGAACACGTAGCCACATTCCTCTTTCCCGCTGCTTGAGTCTTTTGGGAATGCGAGGGGGACCACCAGTCCGCAGCTGAGAGCAAACTCCTTCACTTCCGTGGATGGAAAGTTGTAGCTCATGAGTGTGTTCTGGTGGTCCTGTCCGGAAGACCAGGCCACCTGAGCTAAAGCAGCAACATCCTGGTGCTTAGGGGATGAACGCATCAGTTTTTGGAGTAGGAACTTGGCCAACAGGCCGGTAAGCGTGGAAGGCAGTTCCTTGCACCCCACTTCAGACACAGCCTCGCAAATGAACCGACACAGGTCAGGAGTGTAGCAATGGCTGAAGAGGTAAGGGCATTTCCTGATCAAAGCCACCGCCTCGCCACAGCAGGGCGATTCTTCAAAGTACTGAGCAATGTACGACTCAGCTTGCTGCATGGAGAACCCTGCCAGTTCGAGCGTCGCGTCCATCTTCGATAAATGCTGCTGCAACTTGTCCTTGGGGCGGGAGGTTAGAAGCACCGTGCAGCCGCTGAGAATCTTCTTCTGGAGGATTCTGGCCAGGATGCCTCCAATTCCCAAGGGCTCCTTGTGGGGCAGGCTGTCTACACCAGATGTTAAGCCATCCCGGTCCTTCAGTTCTTCAAAACCATCAAAAATGAGGAGGACCTTTTCTGGGTACCGCAGAACGTGCCTGTAGATGTCGTCACCACCATCTTGAGGCCCAGTGGAGAGCTCAAACAGCAGCTGCTTGAGGCTGTAGCGGTTTTCAGGGAGGAGGGCCAGCATCCGGCAATCGAATCGGAAAAGGAAGCTGTAATTGGGCAAATGTCCTCTGGACCAGTCCAGGCAGATCTTTTGGACCAGCAGGCTTTTCCCCATTCCGGCTTTCCCCAAGACGACGACGACTTTGGTTCCCAGGCTGTTCTTCCACGGCAGCTGAAAGAGCTGGCTGCTCCCCACCGCAACCTTCCCTTTCTCTCTGAGGTCGCAGGGCCTCAGGTCGGCATTTTTCCCGGCGTTCTTGCTTTCCACGAGGCACAGCGCCATGTCGCGTTCGATGTAAAGGCGGTCCAGGGCAAACTCTCGCTCCATGGGCACAAATTGGCACGTCTCCCGGAAGTGGTCTTTTAGCCTCCTGCGAAACGCGTCCACAGGGCCTAGGATTAAAAAGAAAAGAAGGTTATTTTTATCATACATGGTGTCTTTGTTAAGTTGTGGGTGAACATATCAGACGACACAGCGATTCTTCAAACAGCTCTTGTTTATTCACAGGCCAGAACAGAACTGAACTGAAGGGTTCAGCCAGCCTGCTTATATAGAGCTCCAGTACAACGTAACTGTAACAATTTTCTAAAACTATCCAATCACTGAACGTCACTTTCAAACGTCACTTATTTGCATAACTATCTACAGTATCCCCCTGCTGGCCCAGGGTGAGAACTTCAGTACATAACAGTCTTGTAGTAAGGTTAAAGCTCACTGGGAAATAATATACAAAGAAATGAAAAAGATGTTTAAAATAACCTTTGTAAAAAACAGCAACCCAGAAGCTTTTTCTTTTGGGAATTATAGGGACAGAACTACCTAAAATGCTTGGGATGCTCCAAATAAACTAATTCAGATGAACTAATTCAGAACTATTCGTATTACACCTGAATGTAGTTCCTACAATTTCTGGGTGAGCTAAATGTTCACATCACACTGTGCATGTGTGTGTTTGTTTTAATGTTTTCTTTGTCCCCTTAAGTATATGTTATACCTTAGCAGAGCAGCTTGTAAAATTCTGAAGACTGAAAAAGAAAATGCTGAGGACCAATGGAATGAATTGTGAATTGAAGAGAATTACCGTATTTTCCCGTGTATAAAACTACTTTTTTAAATTAGAAATTATGATAAAAATTAGGGCTGGTCTTATACACGGGTAGTGCAGAGCGGGGATTGGCGATTGGCTGCTGATGCTAGCTGGACGTTCTCAGCATTGATTGGGGCTGATTGGTGGCTGTGTTAAGGGCTTTTGGTGATTGGCAGCCACAGCGGCAATTGGGGAGCCCTGCAATGCGTGCGATTGTCAGCGTCTGTGGGGCAGGTGAGTGATTTTCCGCATCCCCCCCCAAAAAAGCTCAACAACTCTGGGCAATCTCCCCCCATTTTCTTAATTTTGAGTCCCCCAAAACAGGGGGCATCTTATACAAGGAGGCATGTTATACACTGAAAAATACAGCAATCCCTTTTTGGAAGGGGTGAACCGAAACTGCAATTAATTCTCTTTTTTAAATGAACTTGCAAAGCATTTTGACAACTGCATAAAAAACATCCCAAGCAGCACAAAATACTTCCAGATGGACTTTACGTGTGGAGTTTTTTAACAGGGCGCCCACCATCCTTTTGCAAGCAGCTCTTCTTTTATCTTCCTTTCATCCATTCTTTGTCATTCTTAAGGTGGGAAACCCGGCTTTCTGAAATTCTGAACGAACCAGACCAGCAACAGGAAAAACCCCTCAGTGTGGGTGCTTTTTTGCCCATCTTTTGGCCTCTAAGGTTTTGGTGGGTGTGTGGTTTTGATGTGAATAATGGAACATCTGGAGACACTCCTCAAAAACAGGGATGAGGGATCTGTGGCCACAGCTGAGCCACTCCTGCTCTCAAATTACCTGGCTTGCATTGGAACAGGTTAAAAAGCAGAGACACTCACCTAGTCGTTTGTGAGCTTGCTCTGAATGAACAGGTGGGGCTTCAGGTCCTTTGTCAGCCACAACCACATCTAGGAGACAAAGGGGAGCATATTGAAACACAGCAGGCCTGTAATCCCCCTGTAACGTCCCCCCACCGTGGGATAACCAGCCTTAAGTCTAACTTGCTTAAGCCTAATTAATGCATGAAGGGGTTAATGTCATAGAGTAAGCTGTCCTGCCAGGCTTAGCTAGGTCATTCCCCCTCACCTTGGGGACGGGACACGGGGTGGCGCTGTGGTCTAAACCACTGAGCCTCTTGGGCTTGCCGATCGGAAGGTCGGTGGTTCGAATCCCCACAACAGAATGAGTTCCCATTGCTCTGTCCCAGTTCCTGCCAACCTAGCAGTTCAAAAGCACACCAGTGCAAGTAGATAAATAGGTACCACTGCAGCGGGAAGGTAAACGGTGTTTCCTTGCTCTCTGGTTTCCGTCACAGTGTGTTAGATGTGGTTGAGTCCTGCTGGCCACATGACTTGGAAAGCTGTCTGTGGACAAACGCCGGCTCCCTCAGCCTGAAAGCGAGATGAGTGCCGCAATCCCATAGTCACCTTTGACTGGACTTAACCGTCCAGGGGTCCTTTACCTGTTTACCTTGCTGTATCTCCATCTACTTGAGAAGCTCAGTGTGTAAAGAGGTCTGAGCTGCTTGACCCTTCCAGCTCGACGATTCTATGATTGCACCTTGCACCCATGTTCGCATTGCAATAGCAAAGGATTTTAAATGCACAAGCAAAAATCTGATATGAACCACTCATTCTTTTTACTGGAATCCCATAGTCCACTGGATGCATTTTTGACTGATAAAGCAATAGGCCATGGGGGCTGTCAGCAGGGAAAGAGAACAGCTAGCCTGTGGGTTCGCACCTTGCTGGAAGAGATGAGGGTCCAACTAGCCCAGGGTGCTTTGCAAACATCCCAGTAACCAAGAGGAACTAGGGGTGCCTGCCCAAAGCTGGCCAGCAGTCCAGGGTTGACCTTAAGCTCATTCCTGGCGTGCATCATAATCTTACCTTCTAGCTTTGTCTTCTACGTTAAAAGGTAAAGGTAAAGGGACCCCTGACCATTAGGTCCAGTCGTTGCAGCGCTCATCTCGCTTTATTGGCCAAGGGAGCCGGCGTTTGTCTGCAGATAGCTTCCGGGTCATGTGGCCAGCATGACTAAGCCACTTCTGGTGAACCAGAGCAGCGCACGGAAACGTCGTTTACCTTTCTGCCAGAGCAGTACCTATTTATCTACTTGTACTTTGATGTGCTTTCAAACTGCTAGGTGGGCAGGAGCTGGGACCAAGCAACGGGAGCTCACCCTGTTGCGGGGATTCGAAACGCCGACCTTCTGATCAGCAAGTCCTAGGCTCTGTGGTTTAACCCACAGAGCCACCTGCGTCCCTTGCCTTCTACGTTACCACAGCACTAAACCTCTGGGGGGCAGCAGAGAGTGAGGAAAGCAGAGCTGATTCTCCCAGCAGGATTGCAAAGATATTCTAAGATCTCTGTGCCCGACGAATGTCTTCCAAGAGCCAAAGGGAACTTTACCTTAATCATGTCTTTGCATTTGCAAGCGGGGAGGACTTTAAATTTTATTTTTGAGATTAGGGCTGCAGCCCCAATGCAAGGTCATATAACCCTAGCCTCCCATGCAATTCTTCCAACAAGAGTCCCCCCCCCCCCAAGTCCAGAAACTGATATTGCGACCAAGAGCTGTTCTCATCCTGGGGAGAATAAGGGCAGAGAGGGGTGCAGATTATGGACAATTGCAGCAAAAATCATGACGCTTACCAGGACAGGCATTAATGATGGCACCTTCTGGTTCAGCAAGAATATTCCCGTGCTGATCGAGAGGCTTGAAGGCAAAGACTACCTGAATATCTTCCACGCCGAGTGGGCAGTAGTAAAGGTTGGGGCTTGCAAGAGGCTCTGCAAATGGGGAGAGAGGGGTTTGATCATCAACATCGGCTCAGCAACAAGCAACCGTTGCCCCTGTTGCTACAACTGCAACAGCAGGGCTCATTCTGTTTGTAACTCAAGGGTTAATTCCATTAGCGTGAAAGTCAACTAGCAACCAGGCAAACTGACAGGACCTTCTCGTGCTCTGATTTGTAGTGTTGTTCTGAGGGAGTTTCTACACACACACTCCCTGTATGTTTGATTGCATGTCTTCCTGACATTTATAACGCTGGAAGGAAGGAAGGAAGGAAGGAAGGAAGGAAGGAAGACAAGGACGCCGCTCTGTTTATTTCCACTCAAATTATACACTGATCTGTCCCATTTCCTCAACCAAGTGCTTTCAGGATTTCCTTTCCCTCTGGACTCCACCTGGGTTGTTTAAGTGACTTTGTTAACATAGGGCCTGCCTTGCAATGATCATTGACCCTCTCCATCTGTGTGATTGGGAGCTGCCCAGAACAGCAGGATGAGAGCTGCTACACTGGAGTAGCTGAGACTGCCAGCTGGGAACCATGATGTAATCTCCCTTTTATCGTGCATTTGGCAAGGAGGCCTTAAAACAAGATGCAGTCCAGCTCCTCAGCCGCAACACAGGGTTCGGAATGAAGCCCACCTTGCAGTGGGTTGGCATTGCAGTGTGGAAAGCAGAGGGTGCCAATGGGGTGACTGTGAGTGCAGTGGCTCCCCTGAAGTCTCCCTTGGGTGCTCATGAGGCCCCTGAGCTTTCCCACTCACTCGCTTACCCCCTTGGCCTTCAGGGTGGCTACCCTGAAAGTACGTAGAGCTGAAAGTTGGGAGAGTGGCACTGAACTGGAGCAAATGGCAGAACCTAAACTGCAGGTTGCTTGGAAATGCAGACTGTATATCTGCGTGCTTTCACTGCCTCAGGTGGTGCAACGGGTGAGGGCGTTTGGCTGTTAAGCAGGAGGTTGGTGGTTTGAGGCCACTGAGTGATGGTTGTGGGCTGGAGAGTTTGACCAGATGACCCTCAAGGTCCCTTCGAACCTACAATTTTTTTATTTTATTCTATTTTATTTTATTTTGACAAAGTAATAACGATAAATAAGAATAAAAATGTGCACTGCGCCTCAGAGACTGTTCCATTGTAACTACCCAACGTCCGGAAATTTCTACACCTCATGTGATGGTTTGAACCACTTTCCGTTTTAACAGTACAAATTCTACAAAGGCCCTCCATATCTCCTCAAAATCATTCCTCCTGCATATTCCCCATCTTACCTTAATGGCACATGTTAATTAATAGCTATATTCCACACCTCTTTATACCATTCTTCCATTTTATATTCTGCTTGCCCCTTCCACTTCTTAGCTTATAATAATTCATGCAGCAGCTGTCAATAAATTTATGAGCGAGGCCTTCATAGGCTTCCACCCCATCGTAAATTGATAATAATGCTACCTCTGGACTTTTGGTCAGCTTTAACCCAGTGATTTCTGTTATCTCCTTTAACACCCTTTGCCAGATAGATAGATAGATAGATAAATAAATAAATAAATAAATAAATAAATAAAATAATGTAAATATTTACACCCCCACCACATGTGAACATAATTCCCTGTTTCCTGGCATCCCCTCCACCATAACACCGAATATTCCTTGTTCATCTGATTTCACCTGACTGGTGTTAAATACCACCAACCTACAATTCTATGAGCTTCTGAGTCTAACTCTTGGTACCAACCCCAAGCTGAATGATAACATCCAGCCCCACATAGTTTCAGCAGGATTTCAATTCCTGCTTCTCTGATGCTGCCCATTGCTTTGTTTGTTTTCTTGAGCCGTTTTCGGTTATCGCGTTAACGGGCTGCTTTATTGCCTGATATTGTTTGCGGGTAGCAGACTTCGGACCCAGAGATGGGGACAAAAATCATTTACATAAACAAAAAAGCAGCTAGGCGAAAAGTAGAAGTCCACCAGACTGAAGACAAAACACTTCTAAACATCCTTGGTGCCCTGAGATACCTTACTTGAAGGTCCCAGGGTGATCTGAGGTTCTGCTTTTCCAGAGGAGCAAGCAAGGAGGCATGTGGTGTTTGTTAGCATTTAACTCCTCCCATTGCAAGGACCATCTGATTCTTGTTTTTTTTCTGTTCCGTGAGAAAGGAAGCCAGTCTGTGTGACTTCCGTCTCTGGTACTATTGTACTTTTTCTTTCTGCTCTGTCTTGTGATGAGACATGATGTCTGTATGAGGCCTGCTCCTCTCATACGTGTTTGTTATGTTCTTTAATCTGTAATTAGTAGAAATAAAGTAGGTATGCCCAGATACCTCCTCAACGGCGTCTGCGCTGCTTTTACTCTGCTATACTGGGTGCTCGGAACGTGGGTGGCGCTGTGGGTTAAACCACAGAGCCTAGGACTTGCCGATCAGAAGGTCGGCGGTGTGAATCCCTGCGATGGGGTGAGCTCCCATTGCTCGGTCCCTGCTCCTGCCCACCTAGCAGTTCGAAAGCACATCAAAGTGCAAGTAGATAAATAGTACCGCTCCAGCAGGAAGGTAAACGGCATTTCCGTGCGCTGCTCTGGTTCGCCAGAAGCGGCTTAGTCATGCTGGCCACAAGACCCGGAAGCTGTACGCTGGCTCCCTCGGCCAGTAAAGTGAGATGAGCGCCACAACCCCAGAGTCGGCCACGACTGGACCTAATGGTCAGGGGTCCTTTTACCTTTACAAGGTGTTCACAAGAGAGCAGCTGTGAGTCCCAGAACACCAGGACCCCTTCCTGGGAATGCTGCGTGGCTGTTCCAGTGCCGGAGGAGGCTGTGGGGCCTGCAAGAGTGTTCCAATACCATTCCAAAACCCCTCCCTGAGCTTAAACACTCTTAATGCCCCACCACAAAGATACAGGTGAAACTTGAAAAATTAGAATATCGTGGGGGGAAAAGGTGAAACTAATATATGAGATAGACTCATGACATGCAAAGTGAGATATGTCAAGCCTTTATTTGTTATAATTGTGATGATTATGGCGTACAGCTGATGAAAACCCCAAATTAACAATCTCAGAAAATTAGAACATTGTGAAAAGGTGCAGTAGCTATTCAATCCATAACCTGCAATGGGCTCCAGAGCCTTTAAATGGTCTCTCAGTCTGGTTCAGTAGGAAGCACAATCGTGGGGAAGGAACTTTTCCACAATATTCTAATTTTTCGAGTTTCACCTGTACACCTCCTCCCTCCAATGTTAGAGGCAGTTATTCCTCTGAAGATCAGTTACTGGAAATCACAGTTATGCTCGAGGTTCTGCTTCCAGGCTTCCCACTGGGACACCTGGTTGGCCACTGTGCAAACAGACTGTTTGGACTAGATCAGCGTTCCCCAACCTTGGGTCTCCAGCTGTTGTTGGACTACAACTCCCATCATCCCTAGCTAGCAATACCCAGGGGTCAGGGATGATGGGAATTGTAGTCCAAAAACAGCTGGAGACCCAAGGCTGGGAAACACTGGACTAGATGGTCTATGGATCCGATCCTGCACGGCTCTTTTTAGGTAGAGCTCTTAAGTGCTTTGCGAATGAACAAAACTAGTTTATGATATTTGCCTCTGCATAGCAGCTGCTGGAGAGCGTAAAGGTAAAAAGGTAAAGGACCCCTGGACGGTTAGGTCCAGTCAAAGGCAACTGTTATGTACTGAGCTTGATCCTAGAACAATAGGATCCAGAATGCAGCAGTCTGATTGGTCCACAGGAGCTACCCAATCCAGCTCCAGGTGAAGGGGAATCAGCAACCTGATTGGCCTGCAGGAGCAGCCAGTCAGGCTTCTGGAGCAGGTGAATCCGCAAGCTGATTGGCCTACAGGAGCAGCCCGGAATTAGCCAATCACACAGGGCCCATTGTGTAAATAATGTATATATAGCTAGAAGTTTTGGGGAAAGTTTCATTCATTGCTACTATAAAGAGCATGAAATTCACACTTGACTCCGTGTATATTTCAGCGGCTATGGGGTTGTTGGTGCTCATCTCGCTTTCAGGCCAAGTGTATCTGACACTGAGCTGCATTCTCTGATTCCGGAGAAGGCAGCCTCCTATGCAACCTGATCTCCTGCAGCCTTTACGCTTCTGCATCGGCCTCACTTGGATATTTGTTCTCACCATCCGGATAACACACGCTTGGGCTGGTGCCAACAGGGACCAGTTCTCCAAGCAAAGTGTCCCCCAACCCCCCACCCCTTACATGATGCTGTAACTCTAATCCCAAACTGATGCTGGAACTCCAGTTTCCAAACTCTTCCACAGGTCCGTGCACAGCTTCAGCATGCTGCGACGAAACCCGTGCCGTGCCAAAAACACCTCCATCACCTTAACGGAGACAGAAACTGCATTCAGCAATGGTCAGAATGGAGAGAAAATCTCAGTGATATCCCCAGAGATGGGAGTGCCAAGTTTTTCTTGTGCTGCTTACCTTACTTTTGAGGTGGCCAAGGGATGTCTGGGAGAGTCGTCGCCCCCCCCCCCCATTCTGCAGATAATCTCTCGGGTGGCCTGCACCCTGCAGCCTCCCTGGGTGCCCACACTTCCAGAAAGCCCTAAGACACGATCAGCGGAAAAATTATATATATATATTTTAAGTCAGCCTTTCTCAACCTGTGTGTCCCCAGATGTTGTTGAACTACAACTCCCACCACCCCTAGCTAGCAAGGCCAGAGCTCAGGGATGATGGGAGTTGTAGTCGAACAACATCTGGGGACCCACAGGTTGAGAACTGCTGATTTAAGTTAAAATGAAAGGGCCTTCCTTAAAAACAAGGTCAGTGAGTGCACTGGTCTTCGGCGCTCGGTAGTCAGCCTCCCTGGCTTCCTGTACTTCAGTTAAAGCCCAGGGGAAGAAGCGATGATGTAACTCTGCCCATGGAAATTTTATAAATCAGGAGATGAAGGCATCTAGGGAGGCTGCAGAATGCAAGAGAGATGCTTATTGCCATGAAAAATATACACACATCACCCTAAGTCAGCAGGTGTGCTGGTCCTGAGGGTTAACCGTGAGGCGAGGTCCGAATCCAGTCCGAGGTCGAGGGTGCAGTAGGGAGGCTGTCTGTCAAAGCTGAAGCTGGGTCCAAGGTAGGGAGTCGGGTGAGGTCAGGAGCTCCGGCAGAGAGGCAAGACAGGGTGCAGGCAGGAACAGGCTACCAACAACGTTGCTCCCACAACTTGGGACTGGGCTGGCTGGCTTTTATCTGCCCCGAGGCATAGGGTGGCCCCGGTCCACAGGTGACTCGCCTCTCCTGGTCTGGAGGTGAGCACTCCTCCTGCGGGAACTTAGTTCCCTCCGCCTCTCTGCCCTGAGCCTCTGCAGCTCAGGAGAGGCTGGAGGGTTACCAGACCCAGAGGCAACCCCAGCTTCCTCTGACGGGGCTGAGAGTGGAGCACCTGCAGGCAATGGGTCCTCCATCACCTCAGGAGCCAGAGCAGACTCAGCTGATGCCTGCACCTGAGGACCCAGCACAGGTGAGGACCCTTCAGGCTCAAGCCCCAGCCCCAGCTCAGCTGGTTCTAGAGGCAGGGACTCCTGTACAGGCTGGGATTTCTCAGGTTTAGCCTCCGAGTCCGAATCCCAGGCTATCACACCAGGGTTTTTGTTAAGCAGATATTTTTTTCCAGCTGCACAAATTCCCCATCAAACATCCATCAAAACCATCAAATTCCCCATCCAACACCTAGAAAAAAAGCCAGATGAACACAAAACTGTGTTTTGCTCCTTACTTACATCCTGTGTCAGTGATGATTTCTCCATAGGAATCTGTAGTTCCTATTTACTATAGAGCACCTTACCCAATATATACCCACTCAACCACTTCAATCTGCGGAACTGGAACTGTTAGAAATGCCACAAAATCTTCGTTCCACATTTGCAAGAATTTTTTTTTTTTTTTTTAGCATGGCTGCAACTGCACGATGCAACTCCCTGCCTTCTAAAAACACTTTTGTTTAGGCAAGTCTGCCCAGGCACGTAGAACGCTGACATGTGTGTTTGGTTGCCTTTTGAGCTTATTGTTGCTTTCGATTATTTTTGGCATGTCTTACGCAGTTGTGGGTTTCTTTTTTAAAATACAGTGGTACCTTGATTCTCAAACTTAATCCATTCCGGAAGTCTGTTCCAAAACCCAAGCGTTCCAAAACCTAAGTCACGCTTTCCCATAGAAAGCAATGCAAAATGGGTTCATCCGTCCCAGACTAACGAGACCATTGATCCTTAAAATGAAAGCCATAAACAATGTACTGTAGTCACACAATCAATCAAGCAGTAGCTGAACTGGGTTCCACATAGTCACCAAAAAAAGAGCCGCAAGAACAAAAATGCAAAATAAACACCAAAAATAGACAGACCTCAGAGTAACACTCAAAATGGAAATGTGGCACTCAAAACAGAAGCGTAGCACTTAAAACGGAGCATGTTCGGCTTCCAAAAAAAGTTTGCAAACTGGAACACTTACTTCCGGGTTTGCAGTGTTTGGGTTCCAAGTTGTTTGAGTACCAAGGCGTTTGAGAACCAAGATACCACTGTACAGTGGTACCTCGGGTTACAGACGCTTCAGATTACAGACGCTTCAGGTTACAGACTAACCCAGAAATAGTACCTCGGGTCAAGAACTTTGCTTCAGGATGAGAACAGAAATGGCATGGCAGTGGTGGGAGGCCCCATTAGCTAAAGTGGTGCTTCAGGTTAAGAACAGTTTCAGGTTAAGAACGGACCTGCAGAACAAATTAAGTTCTTAACCCGAGGTACCACTGTACTGATAACCCCAAAGGGTACAGAATGCAAACCCACAAGTATCGCTTCTCATACCGAAGGCAGGGCTGATGGTGGTCACCGAAAACTCCATGTGGAAGTCGGGCGACGAGAGAGTGTTGGCCGGGGAGCAGCTCAGAGGGATGGTGATGCAGTTGCCGCTGACGACGCAGAGAGGCGGTGGATGCCCTGAGCGAGGAAGCAAAAGCAGAGCGATGTCACGGGGAGGCAGTTTTGGTGTGACTTCATCTCCAGGCTACTATCAGGCTCAGGACTGGCTTATTTATTTATTTATTTTTAAAAATGTTTGTATACCGCTGTATCATAAAAATGTATCACAGCCAGTTTATGACAACACAGGCATCTCCCTCCTCTCCGCCACTTATGCATGCTCATGCACAATCGTGTACATGAGCGCAATATGCATCAGGAGGCTCAGTTTGATCAGAATAGAGTACACACTTCTAGAGTTAACGCTCAATATATGACTTCTGGTAAATGAGCCACCATAGCGGCTGGAGGGCCGTGAAAACGTGTCCCAGGCTTTTCAGACTCATTTACCCATGTACTTTCTGAAACCAAAGGAGCGCATTGGTTGTCAGATGTGAAATATATGTGCATTAAAGGGACGCGGGTGGCGCTGTGGTCTAAACCACTGAGCCTCTTGGGCTTGCCGATCAGAAGGTCGGCGGTTGGAATCCCCGTGACGGAGTGAGCTCTGTCCCAGCTCCTGCCAACCTAGCCGTTCAAAAGTACGCCAGTGCAAGTAGATAAATAGGTACCACTGCGGCAGGAAGGTAAACGGCGTTTCCATGCACTCTGGTGTTCCATTGCTCCAGAAGCATTTTAGTCCTGCTGGCCACATGACCCAGAAAGCTGTCTGTGGACAAACTCTGGCTCCCTCGGCCTGAAAGCGAGATGAGCGCTGCAACCCCATAACTGCCTTTGACTGGACTTAACCATCCAGGGGTCCTTTCCCTTTTCCCTTTACCAATATTGGCATTATTTTCAGCTCTCCTATCCTATGACTTAGTCACCCGCCATTTGCAAGTATAATTGCAACAGGAAAACGAGATAAGAACATTGTGTGTGGGTTTCTTTGCAGAGAGGACATAGATTTGGAGAGGCAAGTTCCATTATGCATGTCTAATGGAGAAGCAAGCTGTTTTACACTGCCCTGGCTAGGCGCATCTATCTTGCTGCGGTGCCCAGCTATTGACGCAACCCCCACATAGCTGTCAAGTGTCCCTTATTTGAAGGGACAGTCCCTTATTCCAGTGCCATGTCCTGCTGCTGTCCCTTATTGATGGATGTCCCTTAAATGTCCCTTAAATGATGTCCCTCAAATTTCAAAGGAAGCAGCTCCTCTTCCTCCCTCCCTGCCGGCCAGGGAGGAGGGAGGCTCCAACTGTGTTGCTTGGCTGTGTTGCTCACCCAATAAGAAGTCTAAGAATGACTGGGGGGTGGAGCTTGCATGCCTTGTGTGTGGCTAGTTAATGCAAGCTGAGGAGGGTTTTTTTGAATGCTGGACGCCATTTTGTTGCACGTGCTGCTGCAAACTTTGCAGTGCAAAGCCAGGCCGGGGAGCCATCTTAAGTTGAGGCTGCATAGCCCTTGTGGTGCATGTGATTCAGATTCTATTCAGTTGAACCTCTGGTTACAAAGTTGGTTGGACAGTGTTCTCGAAGCTACCAGCATGAGTTTGACCAGACTGCAGGAGGACAGGAAGACTGGAGTGCCTGGAACAGGTGAGGCTGCAGGTCCCTTATTTTGGCTGCTGGTCCCTTATTTGCAAGGCTGCTGGTCCCTTATTTTCAAATCTGTAAGTTGACAGCTATGAACCCCCAACTCACCGAGTTTCCTGCGTTTGGGCTCTGGAGCATCGGAGCAGCTGCCTGTGGGTGGAAAGAAAGGAAGATGAAGGCCCAGCGCCTTGCACAATGACTTCAGTAGGTGTGACTCCTCTCTGCCAGAACAGCAGGGATGGAATTAGCCACACAGCTGGGAGAATCCCTGATATTTGCAGATTTCTGTGCGATTTTAAATTACATTCCTATTGGGTGAGGACTGATGCCAGGACAGATTCTGAGAGCCCTTCCTTTCCCCTAGAGACTTATGAAATAAGAAAAACAGCTTGAAGGTCAAAGGTTCCTTACACCTGCTTTAAAAATAACTATCGTGAGGTTCAGGGAAGTTTTTAATGTGTGACATCTTAGTGTATTTTCGGTCTTTTGTTGGAAGCTGCCCAGAGTGGCTGGGGAAACCCAGTCAGATGGGCGTGGTACAAATAATAATAATAATAATAATAATTTTATTATTATTATTATTATTATTATTATTATTATTATTATTATTATTATTATTTTCATCTCCTGTTATAACATGTTGCTTTCATGCGTTTTCATACATTCTCTTCTGCTTTTGTAAGCTGCCTTGAGGCTATTTGCATAAGGCTGGTTATAAATGCCTAAAATAAAAGCCTAAAATTAACAAGGAACTGCAAGATATTCCGCCCTCGGCTGCTGCGCGAACCCCACCGATTCACCTCCTGCTTACCCCGTTTCTTGGCCTCCCCTGGGGTTTCAGCCGCTGCCTCATCTAGAACCAGGTTTCCTGTTTGGTTTGAAATAAGAAAGGGAAGAACAGGCTGTTTATTTGCGATTAGACAAGGCCGCATCCAAACCTTTAGAGGCTGTGCGTACTGAAGTCTGTTGTGAGATAGACTGCAATGAGGGCATCTCAAATGCAACGCTTTTCTGGGGCACACAAGAATCTTACCGAACAGATCTTCCTCAGGTTTTTCTTCCTGGTCTTTTAGCACGTATTCAGCCAAGGAAGCTAAATTGTTGTGTTTTTTTTAAGAAGAAGAAGAATACAAAGTGAGAAGCTGTACAGGTGAATTCTTCTACAAATAAAAGCTCAAACCTTCCCCGCAGATGTAGGGAACCTCTGGGTGCTGCTGAACTACAACTCCCAGCACCCCTGGACATCAGCCTCAGCAAGCATGGCCAAGCATCAGGGGAGCTGGGAGCAGGGGTGGTGCTCTGGAGGGCACCAGAGACCCTTCTGTGACGTAAGAGCAGCTCGTCCAATCAGCACCTGAGGCTTCTGTACACTGCTTGGGTTGCAAATGCAGAAAAGCAAGGTTTTGTTTTGTTTAAAAAGAAGGTACAAAACATATCGACTAAGGTTGTGCATTAGATTCAGCTGAAGCCCTGAAAAGGGGATGGATGTGGTGTCACCCAGAGCTGGGTGGAGACAGTCCCAGATCGTTATGGGTTGGGTTGTGGGGCTCAGAGCGATCTGGGTTTGTCAGTCAAAAGGAGAAGGAGCCATTGCTGAGGAAGAAGAAGAGGTCAAGTGGGAAAAGAAAGAAAAAGCAGTGAAAAGGTTTAGGAGCATAGCTGTCAACCTTCCCCCTTTTTAAAGGGAAATTCCCTTATTCCGAATAGGATTCCTCACAAGAAAAGGGAAAAGTTGACAGCTGTGGCGCTGTGGGTTAAACCACTGAGCCTAGGGTTTGCCGATCAGAAGGTCGGCGGTTCGAATCCCCGCAACAAGGTGAGCTCCCGTTGCTCGGTCCCTGCTCCTGCCAACCTAGCACGAAGTGCACGAAAGCACGAAGTGCAAGTAGATAAATAGGTACCAGTGGCGTAGCGTGGAGGGTGCAGGGGGGGCCGGTCGCAACATCTGGGGGTTAGGGTTAGGGGGTGCAAATCCACGGGTTAGGGGGTGCAAATCCACGGGTTAGGGGGTGCAAATTACTTGCCTTGCCCCGGGTGCTGACAACCCACGCTACGCCACTGATAGGTACCGCTCTGGCGGGAAAGTAAATGGTGTTTCCGTGCCCTGCTCTGGTTCGCCAGAAGGGCTTAGTCATGCTGGCCACATGATCCAGAAGCTGTACGCCAGCTCTCTTGGCCAGTAAAGCGAGATAAGTGCTGCAATCCCAGAGTCAGTCACGACTGGACCTAATGGTCAGGGGTCCCTTTACCTTTACGTTTAGGAGAGGCCTGCCGAATTGGCTCTGTCTTCCCAAAAGAAGGTTTGAGCTGTGTTTGAGCTGTGTTTGAGCTGTGGAGTACCAATGCAGTGATGCAGTCAGTAAAATCCCAGCTCCTTTGTGACCTCTTTGCAGGGAAGATGCTTGCGAAGGAAGACCCCAGCAGGATTAAACCCTGCCACCAGCCGCTCTTGGTCAGCGGTCTCTCTGTCCTCTGACCCTATGGTTTAATCAAAGCTAAACCCCAAATATACACCAGGTCTTCCCCCTGATAGATTTGAGCCCAGATCTGTGGCAGGTGATCCCTGGGTCAGAGGGAAGTAGTTTGTGCAACCGTAATATTTGCATTGTTTGTTTATTAAAAACCACACCACCATTTTCAAAGTCTTTGACTGTAAGACATCCTAACAAGAAGATCTAAAAGGAAAAGGTCTTGTCCATGGGTAGGCAAACTAAGGGCCGGGGGCCGGCTTTTTCTTTACTATGTATTTTGTGATTTTATGTAGCGATTCTAAAATATAGATGCGCTTTTGCTCTCGCAAGATTGAATGTCTTGCCCTTGGCTGGACTTGAGGGACAATTCCAACAGATTCCACACGAAGAAACCTATGTCCCTGTGGAGATGGCAGTACCAAATCAGTGGCGCATGCCCTTCTGGCTTGCACTCTTTATAAAGACTTGAGGAATGAGATTATCACCCCTCTTTTATTGTCCATTCCGGGTTGCCCAGCCACTGCCACAGTGTCCTTTCTCTTGGCAGATCAAGATGAGCAGGCGACAGCAAAGGTTGCAAGGTTTTTAGCTGGGGCAATTAGAATAAGATCCACTATTTGACTATTGATTCAAAACCCTCAAATGTATTTTATATAATTGACTTTTTATTTTTATTCTTTGTATATCGTATTGTTGTTTTATTGCTATGGCCGATGGCTGACGCAAAGAAAGATTCATTCATTCATTCATTCATTCATTCATTCATTCATTCATTGTGATTTTATGTTGTGAACCACCCTGAGACTTGAGGGTATAGGGTGGTATACAAATTTAACAATATTTAACAAACAAAGAAACAAGCTCCTCTCCAACCATTCCATCTTCCTACCTATTTTATCATAGGCCTCTCCAGTGTCTGCACACAGGCAGACTTGCTCTCCACTCTCATTACTTTCCACTGTGTAAAAGACATCAGGGTTGTTTTCCTGATCGTCAGGTTCTAGAGTTAAAAAAATAAAATGAAAGAGGCATTAATAGTGCACAAAAACATCTATGCAACTTTTATCTTACTACACAAAGCATCAACCGCAGAAACACCTTAAATACCTGCAAAACCCATAGAAATCAGAAACTTTTCTGGCTCCCAGGACCAGATCTTTATCTGGCAACACCCTGTGGGTCAGGATGGAAAGGTGGGCGGGGCAACTCACCTGCCAATCACAGATGCCACTAGAACATCACACTATTGACAGGTGGGCTGTTTTACACGCAGGGGCAAATTTCACCTAATAGGCACACTTTTGCATGTAATTTCCCTAAATATACACATTTCTGCAAAGGATTTTCTCCTGATATAATGCATTTCTGTATGAAACTTTCATTAGTATATGTATTGTCGCACACACCATACCCTTGTATATGCATTTTAATACATATTTCTTGGCTGGAGAACTGCATTGCAAAATTCAGAGAAGTTAAAGTTTCAAAGGCTGGATGTGTTTCAGTTTTTAGAACATCTCAGAAAATGCAAATTGGGTCGGGAACCAAATTTCTCATCCATCCCTGCTGGCAGAGTACCTGCTTAACCCCCACTGTTTTCTTGACCCATTGCTGCTTTGGGGGGGGGGGGGCGGCATTTAGGAAAACGGGTGAAGGCAGAGGTTTAAATACACCTTCCTTCAACACCCCTCTTCCATCCAGTTCCTACCATTGCTCTCGTAATTTCGCTTTAAAGTCTTTGTTGTTGTTTGCTTGTTCCTTTTTTTTTTTTTAAAGAAGCCAGTTGGAAAAACCAGCTCAAAAATATCTGATTTGGCCAGAGGTTGCCCTCAGAGAATACTTTGGATTTCTGGCTCCCAGAAAGTACTGTACTTTTCCGTGTACAGTGGTACCTCAGGCTACATATGCTTCAGGTTATAGACTCTACTAGCGCAGAAATAGTACCTCGGGTTAAGAACTTTGCTTCAGGATGAGAACAGAAATCATGCAGCGGCAGCGGGAGGCCCCATTAGCTAAAGTGGTGCTTCAGGTTAAGAACAGTTTCAGGTTAAGAACGGACCTCCAGAATGAATTAAGTTCTTAACCCGAGGTACCACTGTATAAGACGAGGTTTTTCCCTGCAAAAATAATGTTTAAAAATTGGGGTCGTCTTATACGTGGGTAGTTCAGTGTGGTGATGGGTGATTGGTTGCTGCCACGAGTAGGAGATTGTCAGCCGCTATTGTTCTGGTGATTGGTGGCTGCGGCAAAGGCTGTTGTTGATTGGCTGTTGTTGCGGCAACTGGGTGGGCGATTGGCGGCTGCTGGCGTTGAGCGGGCAGGTGATTTTTGGCCTCTGCGATGTGTGTTATTGTCAGCATTGGCCAGACGAGTGAGAGATTCCCCTCCCCCAAAAAGCTAAACAACTCTGACAATCTCCCCTCATTTTCTTAATTTTGAGTCGGGGCGTCTTATACTCAGGGGCGTGTTATACACGGGAAAGTACGGTACTTCCTGTGCCGCCCTTCATCAGCCATTGACCAGTCCAAAATAGAGGATGAAGAAGACTGGTCAGTGCAGGGGGACTGTGAAAGCAAGGATGAATATTTATGTGGGCAGCAGCTGCAATGTACCCCAAACCAGCCAACCTGGCTATATTTCCTAGATGCAGACAGGCAGAACTGCCCTGGAAAGGCCTCTTCCATTGTTCCTGCGCTTTCATCTTGTCCCCTTGGTTATCTGACTCTTGACGTGTTTTTTGCAGCTTTCACAATAAAAAAAATTATGGGGCGGCAGGCAGATGAGAAAACAAAACAAGCAAGGGATTATTCTTCACGACGCCCGGGGGGGGGGGGGGACGACGGGACACTCACCTGTTTCCACCACCTCCTTATACAGAACCGGTATGTCGACGTCACTGAACAGTAGGTCCAGGTAGCTCTTCCCAGTCAGGACTCCTGGGTCCATGGTGTCACCTGAAAGCATCGCCACCATCATCAGTAAAACGGAAGATGTATGATTCAGCCGCTTCTGGCATCTGCCTGGCTCACAGGTCCCCTTCCGCTCTACACGCTTCCGAATTCCCGTACCCATCCACACACACACACACACACACACACACACACACACACACACACCTTTGCTTAATAAAACTTGTTTCATTTCCTCTATATTAGTGCTGAAACCAGTTAGGACTTGCTCTGTTTAGCTCGTGTTTTTCTCACGCCTCAAAAAATGCCCACATCTGGGGTGGGGTTTTTTCCCTAGCACGGGTCAAAATTGTACAAAAAGGTGTGAATTTGTGTGCATTTTTAAAACGCAGGTGCTGATGTGCCTCAGTGCTCAGTGTTTTAAAGGGAAGTGCCCCCCAGTGCTCAAAAACAGGAAATACACACACACACATATATATATGTATATATACACACACACACACACACAGTACAGTGGTACCTCGGGTTACATACGCTTCAGGTTACAGACTCCGCTAACTCATAAATAGTACCTCGGGTTAAGAACTTTGCTTCAGGATGAGAACAGAAATCGTGCTCCAGTGGTGCAGCAGCAGCAGGAGGCCCCATTAGCTAAAGTGGTGCTTCAGGTTAAGAACAGTTTCAGGTTAAGTACAGACCTCCGGAATGAATTAAGTACTTAACCAGAGGTACCACTGTATCTCTCTCTCTCTCTCTCTCTCTCTCTCTCTCTCTCTCTCTCTCTCTCTGTGTGTGTGTGTGTGTGTGTGTTAAATGCTTGCAACTTGGTCTGATTGGCATGGATAATTTAATAGATAACCTTCATCCGAAGAGAAATCTGCATGGTTCTCCTGCCCCCTTTCACCTCATGGCAACCCTGTGAGGTAGTTTTATCTGACAATGAGAGTGTCTGGGCTCAGTGTCAGCCAACAATGTTCATGGCTGAGGGGGAATTTGAACCTGCAGCTTTCCAGCACTCTGACCACTGCACTGCACTACCTCAGCAATAATCTGTCACAACATCACATTCCCAGCAGGATCCCTGATTGGTTGGGATCCAACAATGAATGAGTCTTTCCAAGTTAAATTTCTTTTAAAAACAAAGAAATATGGCAATCTCTCTTGCTCTCCATTTGAGAGCTCATACCCTCCAACATTTCTCCGATGAAAATAGGGATGTCCCATTCCATAATGGTAATTTTACTATTTATACCCGCCCCCCCCCCCACATCTTATTGGGGTTGCCCCAGCACTCTGGGCAGCTTCCAACATATATAAAAACATAATAAAACATTAAACATAGAAACCTTCCCTATACAGGATTGCCTTCAATAGGCTTGGGAGACAGATAACGCCATACCCTCCAACATTTCTCCGATGAAAATAGGGACGTCCTAAGGAAAAGTGGGACATTCCAGGATTTAATCAGAAACTGGGACAGCTTCTCTAAATAATAATAATAATAATATTTTTTTATTTATACCCCGCCCTTCCTGGTTCAAAAACCAGGCTCAGGGTGGCTAACAACAAATTTAAAACACTTAATTATAAAAGCAGCATAAAATACAGTATAAAAACATGAACAACAATAAAATTCTGAAATCAATTAAGGGGAAATAAGCATTAGATAATCCCCAGGGCTAGCTGGCTGAATTGGTCCTACTTTGGCCAGCGAGGAGACCGGGGAGAATTAGCCGTGGGGTCTCAGAGCGGGTGATCTTCATAAAAGGGGAAGGGGAGGGAAGGGAAGGGAAATAAAAGATCAGGCTGAGGGATGTCCCTGGAAAACAGGGACACTTGGAGGGTCTGAGAGCCGGTTTTGCATTTAACTGTCAAGCGGTCGAGGTGCAAACAGCGGCCAACTAGCCTTGAAGCCCTGGCAGTTTGTGAATCGGTCTTGAGCAAAACCGGCGCATTAGCTAGCTTCACGTTTTGCTTTTCAGAAGAATGAAATGCCGTGCCCATTTAATCCTAAATTGTAGGAGGACGCTGAAAACATTAGAGCGGAGGTGGCGCCCTTTGCCTCCTGACCACGCCCTGGTTGTGGTCACAACATGTGAAACGCCTCTCTGCTTTGGCGGCATCTGGCAGGCCGCTGTGGGGGAAGAGGATGCCAGACTAGACGGAAGCCACTTTGACAGTCCCCCTCAGACATTTCCCTTCTCCCAGCCCATAGACAAACTGCTGCTGTTAACAGGAACAACTTTCTGCGTTTCAATTTGAGTATTGTTTTGGTAGCGTAGCTTGCATGGCAGTTGGCTCCAAGTAAGACAAGAAAGAAAGTCCTGCTGGAGAATCAGCCCCTAAGCAGCTTCTTGGATCCAAGTGCGGGACTTAGCACTGGTATAACAGGAAGCAGGATGCGAAATGAGTTCAAAGTCCCCTCTTCCTTTGCAGGTGGGTATGGAAGACTCCCTGGTCCTGAATGGGGTAACTGTGCCCCTGAAGGACCAGGTATGCAGCCTGGGAGTCATTTTGGACTCACAGCTGTCCATGGAGGCGCAGGCCAATTCTGTGACCAGGTGTCTACCAGCTGCATCTGGTATGCAGGATGAGACCCTACCTGCCCGCAGACTGTCTCGCCAGAGTGGTACATGCTCTGGTTATCTCCCACTTGGACTACTGCAATGCGCTCTACGTGGGGCTACCTTTGAAGGTGACCTGGAAACTACAACTAATTCAGAATGCGGCAGCTAAACTGGTGACTGGGAGTGGCTGCCAAGACCACATAACACCAGTCCTATCTATCTATCTATCTATCTATCTATCTATCTATCTATCTATCTATCTTTTTTCTGGGGTATGCATACCCCTAAACATTTTGTGAATCTAAGTTTGGCCTCATTGAGGGGCAGTATTTCAATATGAGTAAGAAAATGAGTGTACCCCTAAACATTTTAAAGGAAAAAAGCACTGTGTGTATATGTATATACATATACATATACATTGTTGTTGTTGTTTAGTCATTTAGTCTTGTCCGACTCTTCGTGACCCCATGGACCAGAGCACGCCAGGCACTCCTGTCTTCCACTGCCTCCTGCAGTTTGGTCAGACTCATGTTTGCAGCTTCGCGAACACTGTCCAACCATGTCGTCCCCTTCTCCTTGTGCCTTCTATCTTTCCCTAAATCTACACACACACACACACACACACACGAGGCAACCATCAATATTCCACAACCCCACCCCACTCAGAAGCACAAAGCATCTATTTAATTATATTTAACTTCTAAGTCATTTCAGTTTTTCAATGAAGGTACTGTTCCACAAACGGCGTTTGTGTCCTCGGAGGCCCATGACCGTGTTCTATCAGTGCTGTGCATGCGATAAGACCCTGCCAGGTTGAGGGGAGAGCAGTGGTTTCCTTGTGTCTCGGACACGGGTTTCCTGGTCCACTGGCCCAAAGAGGAAGATCAGTGCAGATGGTTTGGTGCAGGGGCGCCAAAGGAAGATGTCAAAAACAGCAGAGCGGTCAGTTAGAAGAAGCTGAGAACTTAAGAGGCAGCTTGCAGAAAAGAACTTGCTGCTGTTAGAGACTAGGGATGGATGCCAAAACAGCAAGCCTTTATTGTGACTTGTCTGCGCCTTAGCAAGCATCTCAACGCATTACTCATACAGGAACTGGCACATGTCTCTTTGGCCAGAGCCTCCCATTGGTCCACCTGGCTGATGCAGGTGGCAGGCATCCAAGTCTTACAGATAGTTCCCTTCCCTAGGCCAATAGGCCAAGCATTCCAAGCTCACAGATGCTTAGCACAGCATCAAAGCAAGCCAATTAGCTGATAACAAAGCAAGAAGGTAAACATAGACAAGCTCATTCTTGCAGCAGAGAAGAGTTAGTCCAAGGGTTAGTCTGACTACCAAAAAAGTCAATTAGCAGCAATAAAATTATGATGGAAAGTGCAAGATAAGAACCCTGAACTGCCAATGGCACTATCATATCACTGAGATGCAGGCAGAAGGCAAAGCCGCCCTGGGTGGGAAGAAAGGGGGAGCAGAGCAGAAGGCAAGAAGCCTTGATTTTTTAAAAATACAGTGGTACCTCGGGTTAAGTACTTAATTTGTTCCGGAGGTCCATTCTTAACCTGAAACTGTTCTTAACCTGAAGCACCACTTTAGCTAATGGGGCCTCCTGCTGCCACTGCACTGCCGGAGCATGATTTCTGTTCTCATCCTGAAGCAAAGTTCTTAACCCAAGGGACTATTTCTGGGTTAGCGGAGTTTGTAATCTGAAGCGTATGTAACCTGAAGCATATGTAACCTGAGGTACCACTGTAAACAACAACAACAAGATTGCCCCTTTCTGTGGCTAATTTATACCTTGGTATGTGTTTTTCTTTTTTTAAATCTACTGAAGAACAAAACAAAACCACCAGAATTAAAGGGAGCATGTTAAACCACAGATCTCAGCTTACATGGAAAAAGCAGAAGGGGTGTGTGCAAAAAAAACAACAACACCACACCGTTTCGATGTCTCCTCTGATTTGAAATGTATCTGTATTCAGTCGCATTCTGAATGCTGGCGAGATCTAACTGGGACATTTTGCAGTTCAACTAGTGCATGGGTAGGCAACCTAAGGCCCGGGGGCTGAATCCAGCCCAATCGCCTTCTCAGTCCGGCCCGTGGATGGTCCCTGAATAGCGTGTTTTGACATGAGTAGAATGTGTCGTTTAATTTAAAATGCATCTCTGGGTTATTTGTGGGGCCTGCTTGGTGTTTTTACATGATTAGAATGTGCGACCGACTGCCGCTGCCACTGCCCAGAGCCCTTGTGATGGCCTGGGACTTGGGCTCGGACTCGGAACCAGAGGAGTCTCAGTCCGCACCGGATCCTTTGCCTCAGGCATCATCTGAACCAAGTCTGGGGCCTGATCCTGAAGAGCCCCAGTCTGCACAAGTTCCCCTGCAACAAGCACCAGCTGGGCCGAGTCAGGGGCCTGAGCCTGCCCTGGCTCCAGATGTGGGGATTACCTTGTTGCCTTCAGCTGGGCCATCACTTACAGCTGCTCCACTACCGGTTGGGTCAGGGGAGGCTGAGGCAGCCTCTGGGTCTAGTAACCCACCGACGTCTCCTGAGCAGCAGAGACTAAGGTCAGAGAGAAGGAGAGACCTGAGTACTCGCAGGAGAAGTGCTCACCTTTGAGCGAAACAGGGAGGTGAGTCGCCGGGGGATCAGGACTGACCGTTACCCCAACAAAGACCTCGCCCCAGGTTGCGGGAGCAACACTGCTGTATGCCAGAGATCCTGTACCTGTCCTTGCCTGGTTTCCTGCCTCGTGTCCTGCCTTGGCCCTGTCGGACTGACTCCTAGCGGAACCTTTGGATTCTGGACCAGTCCTGGACCGCGTTTCACAGGTTACCCCCGGGCCCAGCACAACGCTGGCCAGGGGAGGAGGATGAGGAAGGAGTGGGGGGGAAGCGGCAGTGGCAGCATCTGCAGCGGCGGGGAGGCGGAAGGCAGCGGCAGGGAGGCACGCGCGGTGGATCTGGACGGGCTGCTCCTGCAGAAGGGAGCGGGCAATGGGACAGCTTCTGTGGAGAAGGACAAGGGGCAGCAGCGGGGGGTGCCACCACCCTTTGCAGCTGTGGCGGTGCCTTAGGCCAAGCCCTCAGGCCAAGCCCAACAGAGGGACACAACCTCTCACCTGGCGCCAGGGATGTCAGCTCCGTCGGCCATGCGCATGCTCCTTTCCCGCCCAGGGAACCCGCCATCCACCACAGTGCGGGCTTCCCTCCCTCCAGGACACCCTAAATTTGGGGGCTCTGGGAGGATCTTTGCACCCCGGCGCCACATATGCTAAAGACGGCCCTGAGTGGGAACCTGCCTTCAAATGCAAAATGAATCCAATGTCCTTCCCATCCCAAAGGCTGGACCTCTCCACTGTAAACTGGGCACCACACACTGAGAAATGGGGCTTAGAATCCCCCTTGCATGCTCTTCTTTATGCCCCCCCCTTTAAAAGAAAATTGAATACCTGGGGTTTTGGTGGTGGACCCCTGGGATGTGCTCACCCCAATCCCCCCCCGCCCCACTGTTTGCTTTCAGCCCATATTGCTGCCCCACTCCCCACTCCCCAAACCCCACAACAGGCAACCAACACAATCAGACCCAGCTTTTTCTTATCAGCAGGGCGCCCGTAGCTCTGAATGCCATTTTACTGTATCATAAGAGCACCTGAAGCTTTCTTATCGCGGTAAATGACTCATTGGCTCACCGCCGGGGGGGGGGGGGAGGGAGGGAAACACAACAAAGGACTGGCCTCGGTTAGTGCAACATCAATAGGCATGATGGTACTCAAATTTTTGGTGGGTGCCTTAAGGAAACCCACAAGCACTCTCTGACTCCCCATAAAAAGGTAAAGGGACCCCTGACCATTAGGTCCAGTCGTGGCCGACTTTGGGGTTGCGGCGCTCATCTTGCTTTATTGGCCAAGGGAGCCGGCGTACAGTTTCCGGGTCTTGTGGCCAGCATCACTAAGCCGCTTCTGGCGAGCCAGAGCAGCGCACAGAAACGCCGTTTACCTTCCCGCCGGAGTGGTACCTATTTATCTACTTGCAGTTTGACGTGCTTTCGAACTGCTAGGTTGGCAGGAGCAGGGACCGAGCAACGGGAGCTCACTCCGTTGCAGGGATTCGAACCGCCAACCTTCTGATCGGCAAGCCCTAGGCTCAGTGGTTTAACCCACAGCGCCACCCGCATCCCTCTGACTCCCCATACATTTAGCCAAATCATATCCCTACTCACAACCTTTGGGAAACAGGAACTGAGGGTTCCCATAGGTGAAGGGGATAAGCATGGAGCCAGAAATTTAAGAGGAGGGAGCTGAGCTCTAGGTCATGTTAGCACACTCTTGATCCTCACCCTACTCAGAGAAGAACATATCACAGACACCTGAAAAGCAGCAGGGACCCTTCCAGATAGATGCTCATTCTGCTCCCTCCACCCGTGCAAGATTTACACAGTGTTTGCACAATGCCGTTGGCATGAAAACGCCCTCCTCTATTTCCCTTCCCTCTGATATACTGGATTTAACCCTTTCCCCCAGGGTGAACCTGATAAACAGGCCCAGGATCAGCAAGTCTGCCAGATCGAGCAGCAGCTGAGGGTCCAGGGAGAGGGGGGAATGGGAGCCCCTTCACCAGCCCCACTCATTGGTGGCACCCTTCATCCTCCCGCTGGGTCTCTGGATGCAAGCAGAGCACTTCTACCCATCCATAGTTGAAGTATGTCTGGGGCCCCAGTGGCGGGCACAGAGCAATGCTGCCCCTAGTGGTGGCAGCAGAGGAAACAAGTGGCGCTCACGGCTGCTGCGATCAGACCAAGTCCTGACCTGGCCAGAGGGCACATCTGTGTGAGTCCCACTGTTGGCATCATGCCAAGCTCCCCGAGCTCCCAAAGGCTGGCGCAGGCCTTGCCAACGAGCTTACCAAAAGAACCCCACCCAGTTGCCAACGCCTCATTTGCGGTATCTGAGCAACAGTACCGTAGCACTGAGCCCCTACCTGGAGGCCCGGAACAAAGACAAATCTAGCAAAACACATAAGGCAACCGTGCCTCTGAGGGCAAAAAACCCCGGGTGCAAAATAAGGAGAGCAATTTCCCAGGTGAGGACAAGAAAGCAAAGTAAGAGCTGTTTGGATTTGCTGTGGCTCAAATAGACTTTCCCAGAGGAGGCAACGAAAAACAAACCAACCCCCAAACCGTGGAAAGCACTGCCCAGCACCCAAAGATTTTCCAGTAGGGAAAGCAGGGAACAGGAGGAGAAAAGGAGGCGATGCTCTCGAGAAAGAAGGCCATGTGGAGAGGATGAGAAAGAGGAGGAAAACTGACCTTGGAGAAGCTGACTGTCAAATGGTCCCATTCCGAAAATCTGCAAGGTGCAGGTTTTACAACTGAGATGCTCAAGAAGCAGCTCAGTCGTGTAACAGAAGAGGAACTAATTAAAGTGATCTCTCTGATCCCTCTCTGATCCCTCTTCCTCCCTCTCTCTCTCTGTACAACCCAGAAGTGGGGAGTTTGGGACTGGCCATCACAATACTGGGGAAATCCCGGAAAGGGGACAAAATAGGAAATCCCCTTTTATTCTGGCACCACCGGTCAAGAGCAGGAAGCATCCTCCTCCCTGCTGCACACATTAACTGTGCCACCTGTTGCACAACTCTGAAGGCAGACCCATTTAGTTTCCTAATCTGCCTCGCTGCAAAAGAAATAAACAAACCCACAGTCCTTCCCGCAAGGAGACCTTGCAAAGCCAGAAACTTACCAGACGCTGGGAGAGCCCTCTGCTCCGCTCTTCCCCCTTGAATGTCAAGACAGCACACGAAACCTCAGCCTCAGTCCCACCCCAGGAATAAAAAGAGACCACCACATGAGACCTTCTGTTCACCGTCCATGCAACACGCAGCTCATGAGAGCAGAAGTGAAAGTAGGCAGGAGTGTGCTTTATTTTCACTTTCGGTCCTATTTTGTTGCTTGTGATCCAAATTTATCTTGCATACTTTGTTCAGGAAGCCTGCGGTACACTCCCACATTAACTCCAACAGAATGACTAATTGCTGCATACCACCCCTACCTCCAAGTGATGTAATAATAATAATAATAATAATAATAATAATAATAATAATAATAATAATAAAAAATCTTATTCTTTATGTACCACCCATCTGACTGGTTTTCCCCAGTCACTCTGGGCAGCTTCCAGCAAACTAAAACACAATAAGACATCAAACATTCAAAACTTCCGTAAACAGGGCTGCCTTCAGATGCCTTCTAAAAGTCAGAAAGTTCTTTTATCTCCTTGAAATCTGATGGGAGGGCGTTCCACAGGGTGGAAGGCCCTCTACCTGGTTCCCTGTAACCTCACTTCTCGCAGTGAGGGAACTGCCAGAAGGCCCTCGGAGCTGGACCTCAGTGTCTGGGCTGAACGATGGGGGTGGAGACGCTCTTTCAGATATACAGGACCGAGGCCGTTTAGAGCTTTAAACGTCTGCACCAACACTTTGAATTCTGCTCGGAAATCTCCTGGGAGCCAATGTAGGTCTTTCAGGATCGGTGTGATATTGTCCCGGTGGCCACTCTCAGTCACTAGTCTGGCTGCTGCATTCTGGATTAGTTGCAGTTTCCGAGCCAAAGGTAGAGTGCGTTGCAGTAGTCCAAGCAGGAGATAACCAGAGCATGCACCACTCTGGCGAGACAGTGCGCAGGCAGGTAGGGTCTCAGCCTGCATACCAGATGGAGCTGGTAGACAGCCACCTTGGAAGCAGAATTAACCTGCGACTCCATGGACAGCTGTGAGTCCAAAATGACTCCAAGGTTGTGCACTTGTTCCTTTAGGGGCACAGTTACCTCATTCAGGAGCAGGAATGTCCCACACCTGCCTGCTAGGGTTCGTGTTTCCATTTGGGAATGAGGCACAGCGGAGCCTGTGATGTCTTTAGGATATTTGGCTTATTTACACATCTATTTGCAACCTGAGCCTACGATGGAGAGTTTCCATAGCATTCTGAACACCGCAATACGGTTTTGTTTCTCCCAAAGCCACAGGCTTTGATTCAAAGCAGAAAGCAAACATTGCCTCTGAGTCTCTGCTCGACTCTCTCTCCAGCTTGCTGCTTCACTTCTAAGTCACATTGACCCCTCTAAAACTCCCTATTCTAAACTCTGGCTTTATTTCTCGAGGAGGGGGGCCCTACCCATTTGCAGTCTTGCACCATGCCCCTTAGTCCTCCTTAATGGCCCATAATTTCCATGGGACCCTTTATGTAAGTGGCCTCCATGACTCTTTCTGTCGGCCCATATGGGACCAGCATGAGTGGCCAGGCCTGGTGAACTTTTAATTCCCTACCCCTACGGTTATGATTCGCGGGTTCCCACTTAATTTTATTTTGATTTTAAATGTGAATCAAATTGTATTTTAAACTAATTGTTTGATTTTGTGTTGTGTATAAATAAAAATTATTATTATTATTATTATTATTATTATTATTATTATTATTATTATTATTATTATTATCACCCTGCCAATCACCCTCAGGCTATCCTGGCTAGTCCAAGAATGAGAAGCTTTGATTAATTTCTAACACTACCTGGTTCTAGAGATGAGGTGGGTCTGGTATCCAGCTTAACACCCAACTCAGAACGTTATTTTTGTGGTTTGTTGCAAGTGGCACCCGCCCTGTGGAACACCCTCCCTTCAGATGTGAAGGAAATAAGCAGTTATCTTATCTTTAAAAGACATCTGAAGGCAGCCCTGTTTGGGGAAGTTTTTAATATTTAATTATGTATTGTTTTTAACACTCGATTGGGAGCCGCCCAGAGTGGCTGGGGAAACTTGGCCAGATGGGCCAAGCACTCTCCTCCATGAATCTTATTCTCCAGGCTCTGGCCATTGAGGTCCTAATGTCCCCACTGTGGAAGGACGTGTGGGTCCAGAATTGGCCTCCATGGTCCTTACGGACTCATTGTTAAAACCGTGTTTATGGAAGACAATCTTACTCGACTATGAGGGATCGCCAAAGAAGAAGAAGGTGGTCTAGGACATGGGTGGGCAAACTAAGGCCTGGGGGCCAGATCCGGCCCAATCGCCTTCTCAATCCAGCCTGCAGACGGTCTGGGAATCAGCGTGTTTTTACATGAGTAGAATGTGTCCTTTTATTTAAAATGCATCTCTGGGTTAATTGTGGGGCCTGCCTGGTGTTTTTACATGAGTAGAATGTGTCCTTTTATTTAAAATGCATCTCTGGGTTATTTGTGGGGCATAGGAATTTGTTCGTTCCCCCCAATATAGTCCAGCCCCCCACAAGGTCCGAGGGACAGTGGACTGGCCCCCTGCTGAAAAGGTTTGCTGACCCCTGGTCTAGGAGGTTCCTCTGGGAGTTATAGCTCAACTGCCTCAGGCACAACATCTTCCCATCTTCTGCAGTCACCTCTGAGCCCTGACCCAGACGTGGTTTCATATCTGATGCCCCTGAAGCACCCAACTCTGTGCCCAGATCACTGCTGGCTAAAGGGGTCGTGCCTGCAAGGGATGGGGAAGTGATCTGATTCAGTTTGGATCTGAAGGCAAACTGCCCCTAATCTTCGCTTTCTGAAACAATACAGGAACCAAAACACAGCCCAACCCCCAGCATCCGGACTTCTCCAAATGCCGCAGTGCCAAACAAGCTCAAAGGAAATGCACGTGATGCTCAGGTAAAATGCGTACAAAACGCATCTATTTGTGAAAAGTGAGAGAAGATTGCTTTGCAAAAATGTGGACGGTGCAGGCGAAATCTGAACACAGACTTGCGTGGATCAGGAGGGATCCGTTGATGAATTTTCAAGAGAACTTTAAAAATCAGTAAATCGTAACCTGATGCAGAAATGGAGAGAACTGAATTTAGGATTGGGAAAAGGAGAAACTGAGGGAAACTGATAGATTCACCCGCCCCTATTGCCTTCTCCATTTGCTCTCCATGTGCTAAACATTGATGTGCAACCTCAAAGTCCCTGCTCTCTCTTAGGGTCATAGAACCCCTATTATGACTCATTGCAATGCAAGACTCACAATGAAATAATGCTGGGCAGATGACCATCTGACCTTTGTTTAAAAACCTTCAATGGAGGACAGTCTACCACCTTCCTAAGGAATCCACATTCCACTGTCAAATGGCTTTTATCACCAGGAACTTCTTCCTAATGTTTTCCCCTGCAATCCCCTTTTTGTCATTTGAATCCATTGGTGCAGACATGCCAACAGTCCTACTGTTCAGGATTGGAAAGCTTTGAAGCGCATAGCCCACTATTTGAAGGGGACTTTGCACTACAGACTGAGGTTCACAAGTCAGAAGACTGGATGTCTTGAAATCTTTGCAGATGCTAGTTTTGGAAGTGACACCACGGATGGTACCAGCACTTCTGGAGTGTGCTACATGTACAACCACTGTCTGTTTGACTGGCTGTGCAAAAAGCAGACAACAGTAAGCCTAAGTTCCTGTGAAGCAGAACTCAATGCCCTGTCATTTTCACTCATGGATTGTGAATGGTTGATGCAACTGTTTCAGGACATCAGAGTTTCTGTGAAATGTCCTATACAGGTGTATCAAGACAATCGATCCTGTTTGGCTTTGCTGAACTCAGAGTTGCAAGCAAAGAACCAAATACTTGCAGATTAAGTTACATCGTGCAAGAGAGTGTATTCAGAAAGGACTCATTCAAGTGTCCTACATGCCAGGAAATGAAATTCCTGCAGAATCCTACCCTCTGGAGCAGCCGAAAACAAGCTTGCTCCATCATCCATGTGACAGCCTGCTAAGTATTTGGTCATTTTCCTTTACTAGACTGCAGTGGCGTAGCGTGGGGGGTGCAGGGGGGCCCGGCCGCACCGGGAGCAACATCTGGGGGTTAGGGTTA
Source organism: Podarcis liolepis (assembly GCF_965112155.1). Classification (NCBI taxonomy): domain Eukaryota; kingdom Metazoa; phylum Chordata; class Lepidosauria; order Squamata; family Lacertidae; genus Podarcis; species Podarcis liolepis. Next base: position 9,446,275 of record NC_139569.1, on the reverse strand, counting down.
GGGGGCGCAAATCCACGGGTTAGGGGGCGCAAATTACTTGCCTTGCCCCGGGTGCTGACAACCCACGCTACACCACTGCTAGACTGGGTAGCCCTTAAAATGAAAGGCTCCTTTGCCCAGAAATGCCTTTGGAATAGAGGACTGTCCATTGATAAATAAGACACAAAGTGCATCCCATCACTCGCAGAACTGAGAACGGATGGACGGCAGAATTTCTGCACTGAAAATGTTGAGCAAGTGTATGATAAAGGAAGAAAAAGCAAACTTACTACTCATGCTTCTAGCTGATGCTGCACCATGTTGGCTCAATTGCATGGCCGATTTTTCCACCAAGGTCAACGAAATCTTCCTTGCTAGATCCTCTCTGTCCCTTTCGTGGAGCAATGTCTGGTAGTATTCCTTGGATATGACTCCTCCTTCCAACATGAGGTCTAAAAGCGCCTGAATCTGGGTGGGAGACGCATCACAGATGATTCCTCTGACCCCTGGCAAGATCTTCCCAAAGAGATCCATGCCGGGGACGTCAACGGTGTGAAGACGATTTGAGACAGACTCCGGATTATTGACACTTATTCTGTATGCATGTAAAAGAAAACACGCAAAAAGTTGAAGTGAAAAAGAGTTGTAGCAACAGTTTCTCAGGACTCTTGCAAGTGCATTTCCTCATTTAATTGAAGTTATGAATGTGACTACTAACTAAATCTAACCACAAGGTTTTGATTTAATGCTAGCGCAGCAAGAAATATCTTCAAACCATGTGTGGCACCTATGAAGAAGAATTCAGGGTCCATCTGGTTCCCCATCCCGGTTTCACAGTGACCAAGCAGATGCTCACGAGAAGACCACAGACCATGGAGGAAAGCTGTTGCAAACAAAACTGCCAATATCTATGGTGTGCTGAGACCACATTTAGGCCACATTCAGAGTCATACTAACCCCCCAAAGAATTAGGGGAGCCATAGTTTCTTAAGGATGCTGAGAGTCATAGGGAGGCCCCCTATCCAAGCTACAATTCCATGCATCCCCTGGGAAGAGGGACTGATTCCGAAGCCACTCTGGGAAGGGAACAGGGGTCTCTCCAAACCACTCTCAACACTCCCTTAATGGGCTACACTTCCAGGATTCTTTGGGGGAAGAAGCCATGTGTCATGGTCCGGTTCATGGGCGATCAAAGTCTTGGCTGGGGACGTCGGGACCGAGGGCAAGATGGCGGGGTGGGAGCAGGAACGGGGGTCCAGAAGCCAGGAGTCAAGAAGCCAGTGGTCCAAGGGTCAGGAAGCAAGGAGTCACGAAGTCAAGGCTCTGAGGATCAAGAAGCAAGGAGTCATGAAGTCAAGGGTCCAAGGGTCAGGAAGCAAGGAATTACAAAGTCAAGGGTCAACGGATCAAGAAGAAGGAGTCATGAAGTCAAGGGTCCGAGGATCAAGAAACAAGGGGTCAAGGAGCCAAATGCAACAAGGCAGGAAATGTGTTGCTGTGGCAAAGAGCCAAAGGGAAATGCTGACCTTATATCCCTTCCCGGCTCTTGCCACCAGGTGCTGTGAGTTACCAGTCGGCCTCACCTGTGAAGCTGCGCCTTGCGGGTGTTCCACAGGGCAGTCACCACTACTGAGAAGGCCGTCTGCCTGATTCCCTGTAACCTCACTTTTCACAGTGAGGGAACCACCAGAAGGCCCTCGGCTCTGGACCTCAGTGTCCGGGCTGAATGATGGGGGTGGAGACACACCTTCTGGTCTACAGAGCCTACTGGCCTTTAGGGCTTTAAAGGTCAGCAGCAACACTTTGAATTCTGCTCGAAAACTTCTGCCTATGCTCTGGTACCCTCTAGGATAGATTACTGCAATGTGTTATAGATTGGGCTGTCTCTGAAGGTGGTTCGGAAGCTTCACTGGTGCAGAATTCGGTAGCCAGCTTCCTCACGGGGCAAGAAGGTTTGAGCATATTGCACCGATCCTGGCCCGACTGGCGGGGTATAAAAATGAAATTATGATTATTAATATCCTCATCATCATTGAATGACGTCCCTATTTTTATCGGAGAAATGTTGGAAGGTATGCATACGACAGCTATGTTTTGGTTCTCGTACTGTTTAAGGAAATGCAAATTTAATAGCTTCAGCTTCCAATGCAAAATGAATAGACTCCCTCCTCCTTCCTTTCTCAGAGGCAACTTTGACACGGTTAATTTCTTAAGCTTTCTGAAACTGGGAGGTTGCCAGAGGTAACTGCCAAAAAGATTTCCTTTAGCCAACTGTATATTGCCTTCTGTTAGACAATGGGCCTGAGTTCTCAGAAGTCACGTGATTTTTCCGCTCTGTTTTCTACAAAACACTTCCCTCCCAGATTAACAGGTTAACGCTGGCACGGCAACCGCTTGGATAAATATAGAAGACAAGTTTCGGCTTCAGAGGTCAGCAATTAAAATATGTCAAGAGCAAGAAGCCCTGTGGGTTGCTCAGTCAGTAATGAACGAGATTTATAATCTAAGAGTTGTATGTTCAAGCAAAAGATTAGGCAAAACATTCCTGCATTTCAGAGGGTTCGACAAGATGACTCTCGTGGTTCCTTCCAACTCTACAATTATATGACTGTAAGCGAACGGATCTTGCAAATAATCAGAAAGCAAAAAGATCTTTTAAAAACCGAAACAACCTAGTGGGTGGAGGCAGCTCAGCTATTATTCCGCCCCTCCCTTAAAGAACAGTAAAGTAATTTTGGGAAATGTGGGTTTGTATGCATGTCGCCCTTATCCTACTCTTGAGTAACTAACAACCAGATTCTCTGAACAGGGAGACTCATTGGAAAATTGCTGCACTCTGTCCAGGATAGCAGTGAGCCTGATTCAGGAGCAAGCCTGTCTTTCTGAAATTAAATCATCAAGGGCAATGGCTAGTTTTGGACTGGTTTGACTTCTGCTGTGTTTTATTACCTATTTGTTCAGACCTTCCAAGTGTCCCTATTTTCCCAGGACAACCCCAGATTTACAGAAGCTGTCCTGGTTTCTGATTTGAACCTGGAATATCCTGCTTTTTCCAGTATACCTGAAAGAGTGTCTCCACCCCCATCGTTCACCCCGGACACTAACGTCCAGCTCCGAGGGCCTTCTGGCAGTTCCCTCACTGTGAGAAGTGGAGCTACAGGGAACCAGGCACAGGGCCTTCTTGGTGGTGGTGCCCTCCCATCAGATGTCAAGGAAATAAACAACTATCTGACTTTTAGAAGACATCTGAAGGCAACCTTGTTTAGGGAAATTTTTAGTGTTTGCTGTTTTATTTTGTTTTTAATATTCTGTTGGGAGCCGCCCATGAGTGGCTTGTTAACCCAGCCAGATATTTTTTGGGGGGATATAAATAATTTATTATTATTATTATTATTATTATTATTATTATTATTATTATTATACATCCCTATTTTAATTAGAGAAATGTTGGAGAATAAATATTTGTTTCTTCTTCCTGGTACGCTCTTTTGGGAGCCTGGTGTCAACAAGCAGCATGAATACATCAGCATGAACATAAGAACACAGGAAGCCGCCTCAGACTGAGCTGGGCTAGTGGTCCCTCCAGCTCAGCATTGTCTACACTGACTGGCAGCATCTCTCCAGGGTTTCAGGCAGCGTGTCTCTCAGCCCTGCCTCTCTCAGCCCTGCCTGGAGACGCCAGGGATTGAACCTGGAACCTTCTGTGTGCAAGGCAGACGCTCCACCACTGAGCCACAATCCTCCCCCTTAATGTAATGCAATATAAAAAATAGGGGTTCCCGCAGATGACCTGTTTATTCAGCATTCATCCTGATTTGGTAGTAGAAAGCTTACATAGTAGGGTTGCCATATTTCAAAAGGTGAAAATCCATCTTTTCTTCTTCTTTTTTTTGCAAAATCTTTGAAGAAAATCCACCAAATTCTACACTTCTGACATGGGTTGCCATATGTCTGGATTTTCCCAGACTTTACACTGTTTCCAACAGCTGGATCCTGGCTAAGTCTAGGAAATTCTGGATGTTGGGGAACCCTATTATATGGACGCAGGCGGCGCTGTAGTCTAAACCACTGAGCCTCTAGGGCTTGACAATCAGATGGTTGGTGGTTTGAATCCCCACCACGGGGTGAGCTCCCGTTGCTCTGTCCCAGCTCCTGCCAACCTAGCAGTTCGAAAGCACACCAGCGCAAGTAGATAAATAGGTACCACTGCTGCAGGAAGGTAAACTGCGTTTCTGTGTGCTCTGGTTTCCGTCACAGTGTCCTGTTGCTCCAGAAGCGGTTTAGTCATGCTGGCCACATGACCCGGAAAGCTGTCTGTGGACAAACGCCGGCTCCCTCAGCCTGAAAGCGAGATGAACGCCGCAGCCCCGTAGTCGCCTTTGACTAGACTTAACTGTCCAGGGGTCCTTTACCTTTTACCTTTTTACCTTATATGGTGGTTGGACTATGCCCTGCAGATTCACCCATCCCTAACCCTAGGAGCAGAATATCTGATTTCAAGCTCTGGCAAATATTAAGCTCTCTCCCTCCCCCACCTTTTCTCTCTCTCTTTGAACTTAAGAGACTTTTGGTGCACAACACTACCAGAGACTCTCCCAGGTCAGGAGCGGAGGAAGGGGGGTGCAGTGGATGCGGTCCACCCCGGGTGTCAACACTGATGGGTGTGACAAAATGGCGGGCAGCACTCACCGCGGGGCCTGCAGCTCACCTGAGCCACACATCTCTCCTGGGAAAGACATGGTGGCTTGGGCGCACGCAGGCTCCACGCTGCTCAAACTGTCCACCCACTCCCCCCCCCCCAGCTGTAGGGCAGCTGAGTGGAGGAGGCAGGCAGACTCCAGAGGCCACGCAGTGCGCCCCACCCCTATACGGTATGATCATCTTTATTGTCATTGTCCCATACAGAGCAATGACATTGGATAAAATCTACATCAGACATTCAGAAACCAACAAGCCTGCTATCCCAGCCTGGTTAGCCCCCTAAAAACTCTGATACGCCATAATTAAATACAATATACTCCCACAAAGACTACCTTACACTGCATTTAAAACCATAATCACATTTGGATAACAACTGTTTCTCAGGCGGCTAGTCCTAGCCTTCATAACCCTGTACCTTCTTCCAGAAGGCAGAAGCTGAAAGAGATCATTTCCGGGGTGCGCACTATCCTGCGCTATCTCTGCAGCTTTCCTATGGCACTTGGAAGCATAGACTTGATCCAAGGTGGGAAGAGTGCACCCAATTTTTCTCTCCGCAGTCTTTACAACCCTGGACAGCATTGTTTTTTCCCTGACCATGCAGCTTCCAAACCATACACACAGACCATAAGTTAATACACTCTCAACAGTACAATGGTAAAATGCCATCAACAGGTACTTTGAGAGATTATTTTTCCGGAGGATTCTCAGAAAATATAACCTCTGCTGTGCTCTCTTCATCAGGTCTTTACTGTTTTCTCCCCAGGTTAGGTCATCTCTCAACTCCATTCCCAGAAATCGAAACACCGAGACCTGTTCCAAGACCCCGCCCTCACCCCGCCCTTATGGGCAGATCGCCCTGCCCCTGAGCGCATCGCCCCAGGCGCCCAAGCAGCTTCCTCTGCCGCTGTCCCAGGTTATTTATTTGTTGAGCATTCATCCTGATTTATGGGCAGATGGGGCTCATCAAGCTGGGAAGCTTGCCCATGCATGTAGGAGAAGGAGAACTCTGGTCCTAAATCTCCGCTACCTTGTCAGATATCTTCGGAAGAAGAAAAGGCTCAGGAATAAAGCCTTTTTTTAAAAAAGCATTTTTATTAGTTTTTAACATATTAATTAACATTCATACAACAGAACTTCTCATCTTATACAATATTTTTTGGACTTCCGTCAACACCTCTGATTGTTTTCCGTTCTTATCACTTATTATGCATTTCTTAATTTCATATTACCTTTAATTATCTTTAACTAATAATTCTCCTCATTATCTTTTTTGCAACATTTCAAATAATTCACCTTACAAAACTACTTGCAAACCTACTTGCATAATCTGTTCATCACAGTTACTTTTCAAATAGTCCATAAATTTACTCCAGTCTTCTGAGAATCTCTGGTCCCTCAGGTTTCGAATCCTTCCTGTTAGTTTATCTAATTCTGCATTGTCCATCAGTTTCTTCCTCCATTCGGCTCAGGAGTAAATCGTACACAAATCCAGAGTGGAGTCCTTAAGACAGTTGGGTGGCACCTTGTCTGCCTCCTCCCAGCAACTCCCACAGTTCTACTTTCCTTTGGACCCCATCAGTGAGGGAAACAGGAAGGGGGGAGTCTTGCTATCTGGGCAGCCCAAGATCTCCAGACACACTTCCCAGGCCTGTGCCCCGGGGAGATCACTTCAATTCTTTAGGCGCCCTCAGGAAAGCTGACCAAGGAAGGGAAAGCTTTTGCTGGAGAGAGAGAGAGAGAGATGAGGATGATTTTAATACACACATGGTACCCCTTCATCGCATGCTCCACAGAACATCCAGCTCAGTGGCAATCAGCGGACTCATATTTGAAAATCTGAAACTCTATATTCTTGGGGAGGGAAGCTTCTCTTTATGAGGGGCTTATGTTTATAGTTCCTTTTTTGAATTCCTCCCTTTTTAAAGCAACACCATGGTGTTCTCATTGTTCCTAGCCCTCTCTGGGACCTTAGGGTGAAGGACAGGCAATAAATAAATGAATAATCACAATGCTTTTTTGGTTAATGTGCTGAGGAATATCTGTGTGCAGTGTTTCTTGAAAAAGAGGAACATTCTCTGGATTGTTGCCAGGTAAGCTTTACTCAGAAATCAATATTAAAAAGTTCCTTCCAGTAGCACATTAGAAACCAACTAAGTTTGTTATTGGTATGAGCTTTCGTGTGCATGCACACTTCTTCAGATTAGAAGTATAAGAAAGTATCTAAAGAAGTGTGCATGCACACGAAAGCTCATACCAATAACAAACTTAGTTGGTTTCTAAGGTGCTACTGGAAGGAATTTTTTTTATTTTGTTTCAACTACGGCAGACCAACACGGCTACCTACCTGGAATCAGAAATCAATGACCCTGTAGGACCCATGTCTATCATTTCCAAGGGGGATACTCTGGTGCTGGCTGCAACTTAATGGACTGGGCTTTTTTTTAAAGCCCTTTAAAATTAGAGGCACCTGTCAGCAGTATACAGTCCACAAATCTGCCCTTTCGCAAAGCTGCTCTTAATCTGATAACAGTTAACTCCCCTACCTCACCCCCCCCCCACAAATCCAGGCAAACCCTCTCACTCTGCTCTCAAGTTGTCCTTCCTCCCAGCACACCACCTTCCTTCCATCTCTCCTCTTCTCCCATCAGCCTTCATGGGCGTAGCCAGGATTTGGGGGGGGGCAGGCCTTTTGTGGGGGGGGGGCGGCGGCGACAGAACCTCAGCTTGCTATCTATTTTTATTGATTTTTATTGATTTAGGGAGGGTATCTGCCCCTCCCTGCAACCCAGCTTGGCTACGTCCATCAGCCTGCCCAACCTGCCTTCTTCTCCTGCATCTCCCTGCATCATTGCACTCCCGTCTCCATAGCAACCGGCCAGGAAGGAGAAGGTGGCTTGAGCATCACATCACATCCGCAGAGCCACAGAGAAGAGGAAGGGAGGGAAGGAGCCCAGGCTGCGATGATGAAGCAGGTGAGGGGAAGGAGAAATGCCGCAAGCTGCAGGGGGCTGTGGGCAGGAGAGTGTCAAATGGGGAGGGGGGTATTATGGGTTGTTGTTGTCAATGGGCCTACAGGGTGCATAGGCGTGACAGTGAAGCTGCGGGGCCTCAGTGTGGAAATGGTTGGTGTGAGCTGGCAAGGCTTTTGGTGTGAAAAGGTGAAGGCAGCCTCATTTGGGAATAACCAGATGTCAAAAAGAAAAACAACTACCAAACTTTTAGAAGACATCTGAAGGCAGCCCTGTTTAGGGAAGCTTTTAATGTTTAATAGCTTATTGTATTTTAGTGTTCTGTTGGAAGCCGCCCAGAGTGGCTGGGGAAACCCAGCCAGATGGGCAGGGTATAAGTAATAAATTACTATTATTATTATTAGTCAGTGTACATGACATACATTTGCAGCACACCCCCCCAAGAACCCTGGGAACTGTAGTTTGTTCCAGGTGCTGGGATTCGTAACACTGCTAGGGGTAAACCACAATTCCCATGATTCTTTTTTTTGACTGGGTGAGTGTGCTTTAAACAAACCGGCTATAAAAAGTCTAAGTTGCCTTTAAATAGCTCTAATTTCTGAGGGGAAGACCAGCCCAATTCCAATTTGTGTCGCTTTTGCTGTTGAACACCATTATTATTATTTTTTTAAAAAAACCTCTGCACAGCTTTCTTAGTTGTCTCTTTGCAACACTACTTACATTGTGAATCAGCTGTTGGGCTGCCTCTTTAAATATTTTAACTTTGGTCACCTCCACTTTGCAGAAGGAACTCAAGGGCCTCCTGGAAATTCAGCTTTGCGCAACTGAAGCGTTTTGAAGAGCTCAGTTTCGCTGGCACGACAAACCCATGCTAAAAAAACCCATAAAACTCCTCAGACTTCTTCAGTTCATAAATCTTCCTGTTAATTGTTTGCTCATCCCACACCACGTCTCAACCCATTTCCTGTCACTTTCTTAACCGCAAGAAGTCTGGGTCTAAACAAAGTGGCAGCCATGCTTCTGAATATCGGTTTGTTGGAAATTGCTGTTGTGGGGGGAGTGCTTTTGTGCTCGGATCCTGTTCACAGGTTGAACACCTGGTCAGCCTCTGTGAGAACAGGATGCTGGACTCGATAGGCCATTGGCTTGGCCCAGCAGGACTTTTCTTAAATTCTCATGGAAACCATAGGAGGGCAGAGTGCTCTTGAGCTCTGTTCCCACTTGCGTGTTTCCCATAATGCACATCTGGTTGGCTGCTCTGAGAACAGGATATTGGACTTGATGGGTCTTCAGCTTGATCCAGCGAGCTGCTCTTCTATTCTTTTGATTGGTTGAGCTAGGCTAGATGTGGGGAAGCAGTTTATTTAAAAGAATTATACGAGTTGCTAGAAATGCAGGAAATGAGTGCAGCAGTGGGGCAAAAACTTACAGCCAACCTGAGAAAACAAGTATTATCCAACTTAAAGACCACTAATTCCTACAGTGATATCCCGAAAATTTATAATGAAATCTTCCAAATGTTCGTAGAGCTTAGTACTCCACCTAAAGTTTGGGTACTTAAACATAGCGCCAGTAGTGATATATGGAAGTGAGAGCTGGACCATAAAGAAGGCTGATGGCCGAAAAATTGATGCTTTTGAATTATGGTGCTGGAGGAGACTCTTGAGAGTCCCATGGACTGCAGGAAGATCAAACCTACCCATTCTGAAGGAAATCAGCCCTGAGTGCTCACTGGAAGGACAGATCCTGAAGCTGAGGCTCCAATACTTTGGCCACCTCATGAGAAGAGAAGACTCCCTGGAAAAGACCCTGGTGTTGGGAAAGATGGAGGGCACAAGGAGAAGGGGATGACAGAGGACGAGATGGTTGGACAGGGTTCTCAAAGCTACCAGCATGAGTTTGACCAAACTGTGGGAGGCAGTGGAAGACAGGAGTGCCTGGCGTGCTCTGGTCCAGGGGGTCACGAAGAGTCGGACACGACTAAATGACTCAACAACAACAACCTCGGGTTAAGAACTTAATTCGTTCTGGAGGTCCGTTCTTAACGTGAAATTGTTCTTAACCTGAGGTACCACTTTAGCTAATGGGGCCTCCCACTGCCGCAGCACAATTTCTGTTCTCATCCTGAGGTAAACTTCTTAACCCGAGGTACTATTTCTGGGTTAGTGGAGTCTGTAACCTGAAGCGTCTGTAACCTGAAGTGTTTGTAACCCGAGGTATAATAATAATAATAATAATAGTTATTTTTACACTGCCCATCTGACTGGGTTGCCCCAGATTTCTCTGATGAAAATAGGGACATCCTATTCAATCATCACCATCATTGCTTTCCCCCCCCCTGGGGGCACTCAAAGGTACGCAGTACCAGCACCTTTTTCATCCCCAAATGTTAAAAGTGTGGCACTTACTAGAACAACTGCATGGTGAGTACTGGCACTTTTTCCCCCTTAAAAAAAGCACAGTGGTATTTATTTATTTCAACCCAACAGTGGTTGCTGTTATTTTACTATTCATACCCCACCCATCTGACCGGATTGCCCCAGCCACTCTGGGCAGATTTCAAAGTATATAAAAACATAATAAAACAAACATTCAAAAAAACTTCCCTCTACAGGGCTGCCTTCAGATGTCTTCTAAAGGCTGTATAGTTTCCTGTCTCCTTGGTTCAGGGGTCGCATAGCTCCGTACCCTCCAACATTTTATCAGCTGAAAATAGGAACGTCCTAAGGAAAAGCGGAGCATTTCAGGGTCAAATCAGAAACTGGGGTGGCTTTTGCAAATCCAGGACTGTCCCTGGAAAATAGAGGTACTTGGAGGGGTCTGCCATTATGAGAACAGAATATTAATAATAATAAATTTTATTTATACCCCGCCCTCCACAGCCAAGACCGGGCTCAGGGCAGCTAACACCAAATATAAAAACAATTGATTAGAATACAGCTTAAAAAACAAAATTAAAATACAACCTTAAAACATTAAAATGCAGCCTCATTTCAGTGGAACTCAATCAAAAACTTTTTGGGGGATAAAAATGTCAAGTCTTCACCAAGGATAACTACCCAGACTGGTCCTACATGGGCCAGAAAAAAGCCAGGGAAGTCCCCAAATGGGAGTTCCAACACAGAATGCTGGACCAGATAGGCCACTGGCCTGATGCAGCGGACTCTTCTTATGCCCTTAACCTTTGGCCCTCTGGGTGCTGCTGAACTACAACTCCCATCAGCCCCAGCAAGTGTGACCAATGTCTAAGGATGATGGGAGTCGTGGTTCAGCAATGTCTGGCAGGTCCAGGATTCCTTACCGCATGCCCTAGACTAGAGCAACCGAGCATCGTTGTTCGGGACCATTGTTTGGTCCCCTTCAACTTACTGGCTTCCATTTCCTCCTAAAGTTGCCCGCCACCCAACCATTTTAAGCTTCCCATCTGCTTTGTGCCAAAATATGACGGGAGAATGTTCCAGGGGGTTCACACTGGCTGCGCGCTGCCTTCTTTTAACCTCCCTCCCTTCCCCACATTTGGAAAGATAATTCCCCCGTTTGCTGGGAAAAGCATTCCTCAGATGACATCCCATGCTTGGCTGGACTTTCCCCCTGAACTGGACCTCCTGTGGCCATGCAAGTTTCAGATTCATTTCAGGCACTCCCAATGTAGTAAACGCCTTTCCTAATTCCCCAGGAGGTTCAGATTTCCAGCTGGAGGCCAAATGAATTCTTTTGGGTGTGAAGTAATTGGCCTTCCTGGTTCTGCTTGTGGATTCCCAGTTACTGAATTACTGGATGTGCGTGAACGGCGCTTGGATGTACAGTGGAACCTCGAGTTACAGACTCTTTAGGTTACAGACGCTTCAGCTTACATACTCCGCTAACCCAGAAATAGTACCTCGGGTTAAGAACTTTGCTTCAGGATGAGAACAGAAATCGTGTGGTGGCAGCAGGAAGCACCATTAGCTAAAGTGGTACCTCAGGTTAAGAACAGTTTCAGGTTAAGAGCCAGTGTGGTGTAGTGGTTAAGAGCGGTAGTCTCGTAATCTGGTGAACCGGGTTCGCTTCCCCGCACCTCCACATGCAGCTGCTGGGTGACCTTGGGCTAGTCACACTTCTCTGAAGTCTCTCAGCCCCACTCACCTCACAGAGGGTTTGTTGTGGGGGAGGAAGGGAAAGGAGAATGTTAGCCGCTTTGAGACTCCTTAAAGGGAGTGAAAGGCGGGATATCAAATCCAAACTCTTCTTCTTCTTCTTCTTCTTCTTAAGAACGGACCTCTGGAACGAATTAAGTTCTTAACCTGAGGTACCACTGTATTTCTTTTTCACACATTGAACCTGCTTGAGTAAATGCTTTCCTGCAGGCAATTTCATAGGAGAGCCTGCTGGATCAGGCCAATGGCCCACTGAGTCCAGCATCCTATTCTCCCAGAGGCCAACTAGATGCTTGTGGGAAACCAGCAAGGAGAATAGGAGCATGAGAGCATTGTCCTTTCATGTGGTTTCCAGCATCTGGTATTCAGAGGCATGGCTGCCACAAACTATGGAGACAGAGTAAAGCCAATGTGGATAGTAGCCGTCACTCGCCCTTTCCTCCATAACTTTCTTTAATTCATAGATACAGATATATAGATAGATTTTCGGTTTTATACATTTCAATAATTTTACAATCATTTTAACATTTCAAAACTTGACTTCCTTCCCCCTCTTTCTGCGGTTCCTTAAATTTATTTTTAATATTTTCTGCAAATCCAAATTACCGTATTTTTTGCTTTATAAGACTCACTTTTTCCCTCCTAAAAAGTAAAGGGAAATGTGTGTGCATCTTATGGAGCGAATGCAGGCTGCACAGCTATCACAGAAGCCAGAACAGCAAGAGGGATTGCTGCTTTCGCTGCGCAGCGATCCCTCTTGCTGTTCTGGCTTCTGAGATTCAGAATATTTTTTTTCTTGTTTTCCTCCTCCAAAATCTAGGTGCGTTTTGTGGTCTGGTGCGTCTTATAGAGCGAAAAATGCGGTAACTCTTAGTTTGCTCATTTATTCATCTGCTTTAAATATATACCCTCGTAAATCTGCAGCTTATTACGATAATCCTGCCAATGTTCTTATCCGTTTACAGTTTGTTTTGTAAATATTCAGTAAACCATTTCCATTCTTTTATAAAAAGTTTGTTATCTTGTTTTCATATTTTTCCGGTAAGTTTCGCCACTTCTGCGTATTCGCCATAATTTTTTGCATCCTTTCTTTTTTCGCTGGGATTTCTCTTCTTTCCATTTTTGGGCAAGTAACATTCTTGCCACTGTAGTCGCATACATGAATAAATTTCAATACAGTTTGGGTAGTTCTGTCCCTATAATTCCCTAAAGGAAAGCCTCTGGGTGGTTGCTTTTACAGTCGTTATTTTAAACATATTTTTCAATTCATTCTATGTCATTTAATTCTTTTTGAAGCCATCTAGATTGGCGGCTATCACTCTCGTCTGTGGGGATGAATCTCATCCTCCTTCCTGATTCGATTGATTCTGTATGGTGGACTTCTGGTCTTTGGGGAAAGAGGCTCATGCATGACGTCAACAGCGAAGGAAGAAAGGAATTTCCACTACATCCTTCCTTTGATCAGTACTTGTTTAAAATACGCATGTGTGCTCGTGTGTCTTTTCCAGACTTTAGCAGACGACACTGAAGACGTGTCTCTTGACTTCGGAAACGAAGAGGAGTTGGCCTTAAGGAAAGCAAAGATCAGGTAAATGAAGTAAATTAATTTTATTATTTACATACCCTCCAACATTTCTCCGATGAAAATAGGGACGTCCCATTCCACAATGATAACTTTACTAATTATACCCCGCACATCTTATTGGGTTGGCCAAGCCACTCTGGGCAGCTTCCAGCATATATAAAAACATAATAAAACATTAAAAAAAAACCCTTCCTTATACAGTGGTACCTCGGGTTACATACGCTTCAGGTTACAGACGCTTCAGGTTACGGACTCTGCTAACCCAGAAATAGTACCTTGGGTTAAGAACTTTGCTTCAGGATGAGAACAGAAATTGTGTTCCAGTGGCGCGGCGGCAGCAGGAGGCCCCATTAGCTAAAGTGGTACCTCAGGTTAAGAACAGTTTCAGGTTAAGAACGGACCTCCAGAACGAATTAAGTACTTAACCTGAGGTACCACTGTACAGGATTGCCTTCAGATGGCTCAGGGGTCAGATAACTCAACACCCTCCAACATTTCTCCATTGGAATTAGGAACATCCTAAGGAAAAGCGGGACATTCTGGGATCAAATCAGAAACCGGGACTGCTTCTATAAATTAGGGATGTACCTGGGAAATAGGGTCATTGGAGGGTCTGTATTTATCGATTTTACAATTTGGATTTATATTCCAACGTCCCTCATCCAAAGGTGATGTAAGTCATTCTCCTGCTCCTCATTTAACCCCCACAATGATTCTGTGAGGTAGGTTTGGCTAAGAGACAGAGACTGACTCCAAGGTGAGGTTCATGACCAAGTGGGGATTTGAACCCAGGTCTTCCCGGCCCCAGTCTGACACTGTAACCACTACACCAGCCCTCCAAATTCAATTGCAGAAATGTGTGTTCATAGGTCATAATTATTTGTGATAGGTAGGGGTGGGCCAAGGTTCAGTTTCTCACTTTCCAAGTTCATTTCATGTTTCTGTATCCTTTTGTGGATTTCTGTTTGAGTCCTCCTGAAAACTCACCAGCATTTCATTGCAAACTTATCCAAAAATCACCTCCAGGAAGTGAGTTCAGTGCAAACCTCTTAATCACTGCAATTTCAATCACGATTGAGCTGTGCCGAATCCCTAGCAATGCCCCTACTAAGCAGTAGCATCGCTGAAGCCTGTTTGATAGGTAAAGGTAAAGGTAAAGGTAAAGGACCCCTGGATGGTTAAGTTCGGTAAAAGGCAACTATGGGGTTGCGGCACTCATCTCACTTTCAGGCCGAGGGAGCCAGCGTTCCTCCTCAAAGATGTTGTAGCCCTGCGTTTTCACACTATCACATCCATTTTTTTGAAGGGCAATTTAAGAAAATCCGCAGGGATCAGTGGTTTTGCATATGCACTTGACCCTGGGCAGAGGATGCTACGCATTATATGCTATTCTGTAAATTGTGTGAAACACCTAACCAAAAATATCTGGAGAAAATTTTCTACCCTCAGTGACATCAATATGATTTTATATCTGTTGTCTGGTTTGGACAGGCGCATAATGCTTAACACAGCTAAATTCACAGGGGAGCTTTCCTAACCTAGAAAACCTGGTCACCCTCAAAATTTAAGATTCTATGTTTTTGTGTGTTTTTTTAATGCATGCTTTATTTATTGCATAGGCCAAACCTTTTATTTTCATGTCCAATTATTATGTATATTTTCTGCTTATACTATTCTGTTTGGCTACAACCAGCATTCGGTTGCCTTGCAAGTGAAATTTGAATCTGGATATGGGAGGCTGTGGAAAAGATGCTTTGGCCCCAGGAACATGCCAACTTCTCAAGTCTTGAAGAGTCTCACAACTGTGGAACTGGGGAGACTCTGCACTAAATGAACTATAAGAACTTCAGAAAAGAAGCTCCATTTCTGAAACCTCGGCTGCACGTTTCAATCTACATAGAAAGCTGAGAAGTTTGGGGCTTTTCTGTTGTTGTTGTTGTTAAACCACAGCTGCTAATACGACTCCACGTGCAACTTCATTTTTTACCATATTCCACAAAGGGGAACCCCAGGCTTCTGTTAAAAACAACACCAGACAGAACATACAGATCTATGAGGAAATGAGAGACCCATCGCTACTGTCTCTTTACAGCAAAGGGAGGATCTCAAGTGTGGCTGCTGCAAGTTGTCTGCAAGTAGAGTTTTTAAATGTTTCCATGTATCATCATTTTTAATTTTTTGAAATTACATTCCAATTCCTTTTTAAGAACAAACTTGCCCAGCTTGCCCAAAGAGCCTGTTAAATGCAATAGAAGTGGTTCGAATGACTAAGATGGAACCAATATGTACCGTATTTTTCGCTCCATAAGATACACCTGACCATAAGACGCACCTAGTTTTGAGAGGAGGAAAACACGAAAAAAACTATTCTGAATCAAATGTTGTACTAAACTATTTAAAGCAGCGAAGTGGGCGACTCCTGTCTGCTTTGCTGCTTTAAAGCGAACCACGGAGGAGGGATGGACGGGAGCCATGGCTCTCCTTCCCTCCCTCCTCTATGGCTCGCTTTAAAGCAGCAAAGCGGACAGGAGCCGCTTACACGTAACTCCTCCACGCAGCATTCACTTCATAAGACGCACAGACATTTCCCCTTACTTTTTAGGAGGAAAAAAGTGTGTCTTATGGACTGAAAAATATGGTAATTCACTGGAAAGGTGCATTTAAAAGGTTTTACGCCTATACTTCCATGCTTTACTTTGCTGCATATTTTGTGATTTTAACTGTCTGCTGGAATTCTCTCACCAGAGAGTACTTGCCCCAAACTTGGGTCTTGACTTCTGGGGTGCAACACAAAACAGTTTAGCATATGTTCCGGATCGTTCTCTCCTAGGCACCCTCTGGCCACCTTCTTCCACCTCTTTTTCCGAGTGAGTGCCATCGTGACCTACCTAGTCTGCGACTGGTTCAGCAAGAGTTTCATTGCCTGTTTCGTCCTCATTCTCCTCCTCCTGTCCTTCGACTTCTGGTCTGTGAAGGTAAGGACGCTCTGGGCATCTCACAACTCTAACGTTATGCCACCTTGCGCCATGTTGTCTTTCATCCAATGGCGTGAAACAGTCTGCCATCTCCCCTCCCCTTAGTATCAGTGTTGCCCTTGTAAAGCTCTGCAGGGAGAAGGAGGATAGGGACAAAACCAGGCTCCATTGGCACCGTCAGGCATTGACTCTGGCGCCACCTACTGTTGGTCCTCCTGCCTTCTGCCCTACCAGTCCCAATGGGCACCATCCAACACTGCCTTTGTCGTGGCATAAGTACATAAGTACATAAGAAGAGCCCCGAAGCTGGATCAGGCCAGTGGCCCAGCTAGCCTGGCATCCTGATCCAAAAATACAGATCTATGAAAATGGTGTACCAGTGGTATTTAACTCCTAGTAATAGATAGGTAGCCGTGTTGGTCTGCCTAGTATTTTAACTCCTAGTAAGTTAGCAAAAATGCAAGTACAAATACCTGCTGGAAATGTAAAGAAAAAGAAGGTATCTTTTATCATATGTGGTGGTTGTGTAAGGTAATAAAAGCATTCTAGGAAATGATATATGATGAACTGAAAAAATGTTTAAAATAACTTTTATTTTTAAAAAAACCCCAGAAGCTCAGGAACCTAGAAGACAAAACCTTCAGGAAAGAATGGGAAACATTTTTCATTTATTTAGGAGACCACTATTAGCAGATGAAAACAAACACCGCGGACAATATGGACAGATACAAAATACAGATTATGAAATAATATGCAGTTGAAAAAGTTGACAATAGAACCCATGGAGGGGATGGGGAGCTGTCTGGAGATTCTGGGAAATCTCTAAATATGGATATATATTTGGTATTGTTGCAACTTTACATTTGTGAAATCAAATAAAAATTATTATAAAAAAACCAAAAATACAGACCTCTCTAGCTGGCTGGCTTTCACCCTCTCATTTAGAACGTCACTGGAAGGCTGCTGGTCGGTTTGCGGTGGTGGAACCAGATTGATGAGGATGGGAAGAGCCACTGGGTGTACGAAGCGAAAAAGGTATTCCTTTACACTGTCTTTCTCAGAGCATAGAAGGGCCCTTGCTGGTGGACCATGTGTTGCAGCGGGCAATAGCTCAGTCGGTAGATTCTGAGACTCTTAATCTCCCAGGGTTGGGGCTTTGAGCCTCAGGTTGGGCCAAAGATTCCTGCATTGCAGGGGGTTGGACCAGATGACCCTCATGGTCCTTTCCAAGTCTATGATTCTATTATTCTAAGTGGTTCCCAAACTTTTTCAGACTCAGCCTCGGTTCCATAAACACATCAGCAGTGCTCCCCATCCCTATTAGAAAGCATAATTCAGAATAGTGGCTCACACAAGCCCCTAAGGAAGATAACAACACAGTAAAATTCAAAGCAGAAACAATTAAGTACAGTGGTGCCTCGCAAGACGAAAAGAATCCGTTCTGTGATTCTCTTCATCTAGTGGTTTTTTCGTCTTGCTAAGCAAGCCCATTGAAGGATTAGCGGATTAGCGCTATTAGCGGCTTTTAGCGGCTTATCTGCTGATCGGATCAGCTGATAAGCGGCTTAGCGGCTTAGAAAAAGGGGGGGGGAGGGGGAAAAAACCAGCAGGAACTCGCAAGACATTTTCGTCTTGCGAAGCAAGCCCATAGGAAATTCGTTTTGCGAAGCAACTCCAAAACGGAAAACTCTTTTGTCTAGCGAGTTTTCCGTCTTGCGAGGCATTCGTCTTGCGGGGCACCACTGTACACATTCATTCAAAATCCAATTGAGACCATTTAGTTTAGTTAATTTGACAAAATTGATGGACACGATGCAGTGAGACCAGCCTTTCGAAATCTGATGGTCATTTACATCTCCAGCCGCCCCCTGCTGCTCCCTTGCCTCTTCGCAAGGTAATCCTAGCTAATCCCAAGCATCCCAGGGCAAGTTACTCCTCACTTTGGGAACCACTGGTCTAAAGCATACAGGGAAAGCGCAGGAAGAGGTACGTAATTTCAAGAATTGGGGGGATGGAGATAAGTTTTTCTCCCCCAATAGTATTATTGCTCGGAGTCCTCCCATAGATGGCAGACAGAAGAAAGGACTTCGTCAAATAATATGCAATTAAGTTATTGACTACACCACTGTTGGATGCAGACAAGCCATCCAAAATGGGGGAAACCAAGCAGCACTTGCCTCATTTAGGCCTGCAATTTTTATGCCAACTTATGTGTATAGCAAGGGTGGTCCACATAATATTAATTTAATTATTTATATGCCACTCATCTGACTGGACTGGGTTGCCCCAGCCACTCCCAACAAAATATTAACCTTTAATATTAAAATATTAAAAACACAATAAAACATCAACCATTAAAAACTTCCCTGAACAGGGCTGCCATTAGATGTTTTCTAAATGCCAAATCTGCTCAACAACTTTTGGGGTGTCCTGGATTTTGCTTTTTGAAAAATGGCAACCCTACCCTCTGCCTGCTTACACATTTGGTGACAGACGCCATTTCGCCCAAACCACGCTCATCTGTCCCACACCTGATTCCAGGTGTCGGGGTTCTGGAAATCTATTGCAGTTTTTCATTTAAAATACTGCTTAGTTGTTTCGTTGTTTTGTTTTAAAAAAAACCCCTAAAGCCATGTGCAAATGAAGGCAAGGTTTATCAAACTGTAAAATGAGCATAAAATGCAATTCTGCAGTGACCATTACATTGACGTGGCCAGTATTTCTTGAGTAAACGGAAAAAAAGGCCTTTTTTAAAATGCATGGGACCAACATATCCACCGACACGGTACCAAATTTTAAGGAAGTTTATTGCCGATAATGAGGAAATGAATCTGTTTTCCTAGAATCAGATTATATATGGCAGAAGTTCCCATTTCTGTTTAATTCTGCGTCATTTTCGCAGAGATTTCAGCGGATGGTAACCCACCCCTCTCTTTCCCCCACTTTCCTCCACCATAGGTCCCGTCAACCGTAGCTGCCCCCACCGAAGTCGAAGCCCGGATATTCTGGCTGGGCCTGATTATCTGCCCGGTCATCTGGACACTTTTCTTCTTCAGTACCTTGTTTTCCTTGAAGCTGAAATGGCTGGTAAGGGGTTGGACAAAAGTTTGCAAAAGCCCAGGGGGCAGAGGTGGGGCATGGAGGGAGAGGAATGCCTGTTGCACAGGCAGAAGTCCTTGCACCAATGGGACATCTTTGTTGGATACAAGCCTATACGGATGTGATAAATAATATTGGCTATAGCTCTTCAAACCCAGATCATAGCACAGGGGTCAGCAAACTTCTTCATCAGGGGGCCGGTCCACTGTTCCTCAGACCTAGTGGGGGGGGCAAACTATATTTGGGGGGGGGCGGGGAAATGAACAAATTCCTATGCCCCACAAATAACCCAGAGATGCATTTTAAATAAAAACACACATTCTACTCATGTAAAAACACCAGGCAGGCCCCACAAACAACCCAGATATGCTTTTAAATAAAAGCACACATTCTACTCATGTAAAAACACGCTGATTCCTGGACCGTCCGTGGGCCAGATTGAGAAGGCGATTGGGCCGCATCCGGCCCCCGGGCCTTAGTTTGCCTACCCATGTCACGGCACGTGGAAGAACAGTCATAACTCACCCCCCCCCCCAGCTTCTGATGAAAAAACTTGGGGATCTACATTAAGGGAAAAAAGCAATAGAGTCACAGAAGTCTCTTCAATCTAGGAAGGTAGCCAAGGTTAGGGGTGGAGAAAAAAACTGACTCAGTACACAATTAAAGACAATTTATCAAATTCGCACTGACCTAGACACAGCTGCCCTTTGAAATTTGTGCCTGTCTGAATTTTGCAATGCAGTTGTCCAACTAACATTTACAAGAAGGCATTGATATTAGGGGAAAGCATACATGAAGAGGAAGATATTCATGAATATTATATATATGATTCTGTGAACGGCCCTGAGATCTAATGACGAAGGGCAGTATATAAATCTAATTAATAATAATAATAATAACACAGAGAAAATGCTTTACGTTAGGGGAAATTGCTTGCAAAAATAGGTGCATTCGTCAAAACTGCATTTGTGTTTGTTAGGAGAAATTCACGACAAAATGCTGCTGGAATTTTCCCAAGGATTTCATATGCTTTTGCAAATTTCTGCAAAATGTGAACTGAATTTCATACTGGAAAACGGGAAAACTGAGAGAGCCGAAATTGACTGATCTATCCATCTCTAGTCAAGATAGATAAGTAACTCCCAACAGAATATCTGACAAGATAATTTGTTTTTTTGCATTTCTATCCCACCTGTTCCTCCAAGGAGCTCAAAGTGGTGTACCTACTTCTCTGTCTCTATTATTATTATTATTATTATTATTATTATTATTATTATTACACTCAGTGGTGCATTCTGTGCACTGCCAACACACTTGCTGGTAAACGTCCCAACCTGCTTCTGTTTGCTGTTTGTTGCAGGCTCTCGTGATAGCTGGCATCTGCCTCCAAGCTGCCAACCTCTACGGCTACGTCCACTGCAAATTAGGAGGCTCGCAAACCATCCACAAAGTGACCTCGAGATTCCCGGCTCAACAGATGTTCCAGAGGGTGAGTTAGCGCCAGCTGTTTAGCCAGCCTTGAGTCAAGGTGAGGGACGGCTGGTCCACGTCCAACACCACAAAGGAATGGAAATGCAGATTGCAATTGTGATATGTCAAGACGGACAACATTGCTGTGGGTTGGTGGGGTTGAGTTTGCATGATGCCTCGAGTCCCTTCCAATTCTTGGGCTCCTGTACCCAGTGAGGGTTAGCATCTAAGAGAGGAGGTTGCCGATTTGGTCAGACAAGTTTCTTTGCAAGTCAATGGCCTTAGATAGCCGCTTAAGTCTACTTAAGGGATGCGGGTGGCACTGCGGTCTAAACCACTGGGCCTCTTGGGCTTGCCGATCAGAAGGTCGACGGTTCAAATCCCTGCCACGGAGTGAGCTTCCGTTGCTCAGTCCCAGCTCCTGCCAACCTAGCAGTTTGAAAGCACACCAAAAATGCAAGTAGTTAAATAGGTACTGCTCCGGCGGGAAGGTAAACGGCGTTTCCATGCGCTGCTCTGGTTTTGCCAGAAGCGGCTTAGTCATGCTGGCCACATGACCTGGAAAAACTGTCTGCGGACAAATGTTAGTTCCCTCGGCCTATAAAGCGAGTTGAGCGCCGCAACCCCAGAGTCGTCTACGACTGGACTTAACTGTCAGGGGTCCTTTACCTTTAAGTGTCGTAACTAGCATCCCAAAAGATATGAATAGAATAGAATAGAATAGAATAGAATAGAATAGAATAGAATAGAATAGAATAGAATAGAATAGAATGTGTAGCATTCCTTCTAAAAAGGCCCAGGGCAGAAGAGGGCAGTCTCTCTCTCTCCTTTTCTCAATCAATACAGCCTGAACACAAAGCGATATACTATCATAATTTGGATCCCGAATGCCTTGCCAGTCGAACATTTTGGCTCCCAAATGTCGGAAACCCAGAAGTGAGTATTCCTGTTTGTGAACGTTCTTTGGAACCCGAACGTCCGACGGGGCTTCCACGGCTTCCAATTGGCTGCAGGGCCTTCTTGCAGCCAATCAGAAGCAGTGCTTTGGTTTCCGAACGTTTCGCAAGTTGAACGGACTTCCGGAACAGATTCCGTTCGACTTCCAAGGTATGACTGTATAGTCAAGACCAACAAGCAAGGCTGGATAGGAGAGGAAAAGCAGTAGCTGCTGCGTTCTTCAGTTTTCGGGGGACTGAGCACGGCTAGTTGATGCAATCTAACAGAGACTTCTGAAGGGGGCTTGGGCTGCCGTGACAAAGACGAAAGACATTTTATGTATGTTGCAGGATATGCCAGAGGATTTTCAGAAGACCGTCCTGAAGGGCATGGGGACACGAAACCATTAGAGCAGAAAGAAGTGGGAAAAACTGATTACCGGTAGGAACAATTTGATACCACTGTTCTGGTGCTAAAAGAAGACCATCAGCTTTTTGTTTGAAAAGCCCAGATGCAACACCATCTCCCACCTACTATCTGTTGCACTCAGCGGCACTAGCCACCCACCGAGTCCCTGTCGCCTCCCCTCTTTTGCAAGCTATTCTTGTCTCTTCCTCTATTAGAGATTCTGGTATTCCCCTCCGTCCAACTCATCCCTAGCACAAAAGTTGGCAACTTTGGTCGCGGAGGAGGAACTGAAACAAACCCCTTCCACCCGTCCGTACAACCAGCCTCGGGAGCCATCAGTCAAGGCTCGTCTGCCCCATGGGCTCTGCCAGTTCCAAAGGGCGTTGTTGACCCACACTGTCAACAGACCCCCTAAGGAGAGCCGGAGCATCGTACAGGGCAGGGGTCAGCAAACTTTTTCAGCAGCGGGTCGGTCCACTGTCCCTCAGACCTTGGTGAGGGGGTGGATAGACAGACTATATTTTGGAGGGGGGAAATGAACGAATTCCTATGCCCCACAAATAACCCAGAGATGCATTTTAAATAAAAGGACACATTCTACTCATGTAAAAACACGCTGATTCCCGGACCGTCTGCAGGCCGGATTTAGAAGGCAATTGGGCCAGATCTGGCCCCCGGGCCTTAAGTTTGCCTACCCATGGTATAGATATTCAGTCCAATCCAGATTTCATTTCCTAGTCAGTCATGTTCCTGCTGGCCATTTTATTTCTTCAAAGAACTGGGAGTGTGGGACCCCACTGCTGTTTTTTGAAGGGGCATTGGTCCACAAACAAGTGTATGCACTTTGACACCACCTTTTTCTTGCACTTAGGGAGGTAGTTGGGAGCACTAATTAGTTATATAATCGGCAAGGTTTCCTGCCTGGAACCTAGGAGCCTCTGGCAGTTAGACAGTACCAAACAAAGTGGCCCAATGGCATCAATCTGTGAGAGGCAACTTTCCTCTTTCCTTGAGCCCTTTCTTCAGAATCCATGAGGACTAGAATATTTAATTCTAGAGGCAGATGTCAGTTGTAGAGTATACGTTGCATAAATCCCTGGCATTTCGAGGCTAGGAGAGATGTATCTTCCATCCTGAAGAGCTGCTTCTGGTTCACGCAGACTAAACCAAGTTTGATGGTCAGTTGGTCTGTACAATTTCCTGTGTTCCTGGGAACTAGCAGTAGACATGGAGGGGGCAGACTTTGCTCATGGCCCTGGGGTTCCCTACTCTTTAATGTGTCAGCGTTCCAGTTCACAGTCAGACTAAGAAACAATGCAGCTAGTCCACAGCACAGAACCCCGCTAAACAAACACTAACGCATTTGCTATTTAAATTATAACTCTTAAATGTATTCTGATCTTCCAGATCCTTCACGGAGAAGAGAACCTGCGGTCTAAATATGGATCATCCCCAACAACTTTATTCATCGGCAATTACTGAAAACGAAACTAAGGCGGGCTGAAGCAGAATGCAGAAATGATTGTGAGAAACTCCTTAAAGAGAGAGATGTACGTTTCTAAATAAAAGAACTTTCTACCGAGATATGTGTGTTTTAATTTTAGTTTAGCTTATTTTAAATAGTAGTTTTAAAACTGATTTTTTACCAAAAACTTTATTGTTTTATGTTCTTTGTAAGTAGCTTTCGAGGGCTTTTTTTTTTTTAAACAGCCAAGTGGTGTATAGGTTTTATTAAATAAATAAATGTTCAAGGACTTTTGCTGATGAAGGTAACAGCCCTTAAGGGTAATCTAGCAATCAGAAGCAGACTTGCAACATGTGCTCAGTGTATGCATTCTGAAACAGGCATACTGTGCCGCTGTCCAAAAGGAAGGAGAGATTGGGGGGGGGGAAAGACGACTAAAGCCGGGACATGACTCAAAAAATTTATTTGCTTGCAAATCAAAGGCTTTATATATTCCTATACAGAGAGGCTTAAGGCGATCAACGCTTTCCTAAGGACCCTTCCACAGTTTGCTGTTCAAGTACTGTTTTCTTCCTGCGGGGAGTTGTGGCTACAGAAGTCTTGGATTCCTGCAGAAAGAAACAATGCAAGATGAATCAAAATGCTGCCTCAGGTTTTTGCACTGGAGGCTGGAAATGCAAGCACACACCTCTCTGTGCCTGCAGCACAATTCACTGCATTTTCCACCGGAAGCCATGTTTGACCAGAAGAGGAGCTCTGGTCAGTGGAGAATTTGCCCTGGAGAATTTCCTAGGCCCCAGCATTAATGTACCGTATTTTTCCATATATAAGACGCCCCCCATGTATAAGACACGCCCTATTTTGGGGGACTAAATTTAAAGAAAATGAGGGGAGGTGGCCCAAAGTTGTTGAGCTTTTTAAATGGGGAATTGCACGAGAGCCATCACCCCAGCAGGGCCGTTGCTGGGGGTTGGCAAAGTGGGCAGCTGCTCCCACCACCACCACTGCAGGAGGGAAGCTCCCTAGAGCACGGGCTGCCAACCAGCTGGCTGGCGGCTTCACCTCCACGCTGTTGCAGGAAACGCTCCCTAGAGCATGCGCATCTTGCAGCGGCATGGGGGGGAATTGCGCGCCCGGCAACCAGCTGGCTGGTGGTGCGCAGCTCCCCACGCCACTATCTGTGTATAAGACAACCCTACTTTTTTGACATGATTTTTTAGTTAAAAAAACCTTGTCTAATACATGGAAAAATACGGTACCCCTTCACTCTGCCCATCCTTAGCTGCAGAGATCACTGCAGCGGTCACCTGCCATCATGGGAGAGCTGCCTCCACTGATGTCAGCTCATTTTGAAACAGAAGTATGACTTTGCACAAGGTCAAGTATGACTCTTTAGTTCTCAAAGCGGGGACATTTTAATCAGGAACTGGCAGCTGGGGAGGAATCAGATCTAGAACTGAACACCTAGTAACTCGTGATTTACTTGGTTAGGTGTTTAACAACTTTCAGGCTAGGTATGAGTCACTTCTAGTTAAATGTGCTCAGAATCCTGGACATGCCGTTAGAAAAGAACTAGGGCTCCCAGCTATTCATATGCATCTACAAGCCACAAGCTGTCTTCAGTAACGGACTTGGCTGGCTTGGTAAACGTGGAAAGCATCCATTCGGAGCTACCAAGTGTCGCTTGTGGGTGCACCTTAAAAATATGGAGGAGTGCAAAAGTTTCTCGGTTGCAGACTCTTTCCTGGATACTGTACTTACTCTGGATGATATTCCTGTAGGATAACGTAGCTGGAGAATTCGGTACCTCGGACAAGAACGAGTGTCCCGCGTCACAGCTTTTTCCTAGCCCGGAGGAAGAAACAAGCAAACCCCAGTCAAAGGACACAAATATGGATGCCAGTGTTTGGCTCAATACAGTCTTTCTTCCACCCCACACTTGCATTTATGTTCCAAAGAACCCAGCGCAAGAGGGACGGGAAATTTGAAAGACCTCCAGATGTAGCTGGAAGATCTTTTCCCACTAAATGATAGTAAGTGGCATACATCAGCCTCTCGCCCCATTTACAGCCGCTGACTCTATGCCAGCTGCTACCGCCAGACCCATTAAACTACAATTCCCTGAGACCCCTGGCCATGTTAGCTTGGCCTGATGGGAACTGGACCCTGATAACTTCTGGAGGGCCACAGGTTCATTATCCCTGCATTAAAGAGATTTGCACTGTTTGTTTGTTTGTGTGCAACTTAAATCCCACTGAATATAAACAGTGTACTGAGACTGTGAGCAAGCTCGGAAGGTGCTTCAATGTGCGGCATTACCTATTTGTGGGTCCAGAGGCACCTTGCCCAGGAGAGGCACGTTCAAACTGTGGCACATGGCCTCTGCGCCACCAGTTGTTGGGGGGAATATCTGCGACTCGTTCTGTAAGATGAAGATGCCATTGAACATGAACCCAGCAGATACAAAAAGAAAGAGAGATTGGTTGTAAGCTTGCGGTCAGCAGATGTGAGTCTTATAATGCCTAGTACACTTCAAGTCCAGAACTCCATCTAGATTACAATCCTCAGTACAGTGGTACCTCAGGTTAAGTACTTAATTCGTTCCGGAGATTCGTTCTTAACCTGAAAGTGTTCTTAACCTGAAGCACCACTTTAGCTAATGGGGCCTCCCACTGCTGCCGCGCCACCGGAGCATGATTTGTTCTCATCCTGAAGCAAAGTTCTTAACCTGAGGCACTATTTCTGGGTTAGTGGAGTGTGTAATCTGAAGCGTATGTAACCTGAAGCGTATGTAACCCGAGGTACCACTGTACTGAGTTAGACGGGCCAATGATCTGACTTCGTATAAGGAAGCTTCCTGTCTTCCTAACACTTCCCACTCCTATATCGATAGGGCTGCAGTCCTGTCACTCAAAGTGCTCAGCCAGACGGAAACTGGGGCATATTTTGAAACATCCTTGGTATTAGGGGCCAACTCAAGTTTGTCTCAATGGGCCTTGAGCAGGGGCCACAAAACTCCTGGGAAATACGGATCCAAACCCTGTCAGAAGGTGGAAGGAACCGTGAATTAATACACCAATAATTTGTGTGACAGTCGCGATAAAGCTGGGGAAAATGCAGGGTAGCATCTCATCAAAACA
This sequence comes from Podarcis liolepis, assembly GCF_965112155.1. Lineage (NCBI taxonomy): Eukaryota > Metazoa > Chordata > Lepidosauria > Squamata > Lacertidae > Podarcis > Podarcis liolepis. Next base: position 9,419,412 of record NC_139569.1, on the reverse strand, counting down.
GCTTAAGGGGGACATTCTTCTGATGCTTAATGACCCGGTAGAGCAAGAATAATTCTCATGCTTAAATGTATGCAAGAAATATTACCTTACATTTCGGGCAAATGAAGCCACTCATATTTTCAACTACTCCTATGATTGGCAGCTTCACCTTACGGCAGAAGTTTATCTCTTTCCGAACGTCCTGAAGAGCGACTTCCTATTTAAAAACAGAACAGTAACCCAACAGAATGTTAATTCAGGTTCCCCGGATCTGTTTGATACTCCCCCCCCCCGTTTATTATAATGAGACAGCAGAGCCTATTTCTTCACAGGGATGCTGTACAGTTCATTGAAAGGCCCTTTCTGCACAATTAAAGGGGAGCCAAATGACAAAGCCAGGAACAAGGAGGAGGAGCCCATGAGCCTGCGGCCGTTTTGAACGGCAAAAACCACGCCCCCCCATCCGGATTGGCCAGCCGGGGGGCGTGACGCAGGTACAGGGTTCAATGACACGGGGGCTTGGTTATACCGCGCTCACAACACCTCCCCTCCGTAGAGAGGCTTTCCCAGAGGACAATTGCCCTACAGCCTCCCCTTAAATAAACTCAGGCTGCAATCTGTTTACCCACAAGCCCCGATGCATTCAACAGAGCATATTGGTTAGGATTGCACTATTAGTTGTGCCAGCTCTGCGCCAAGAGCAGGGATGGGAGTCTGAGGTCGTCTGGTTGCTGCCAAACTGTTAAGTCCTATAATCTCCAATATTCTCCAGATATTGCTGGGCTACAAATCCCACCACCCCTGACCTCTGGCTATGTCGGCTGCGGCTGATGGGAGTTGGAGCCCAAACAGCACTGGGGGTGGGGCACAACTCCTCCCATTCTTGGTTTAAAGCAATATTTGAGATTACAGAGAATGGCTGATTACTCTCTTTCTGGGTGGGCGGTGCTTGTGGCCTCTTGCCGATCAGCCGCCATCCCCAGCAGCCAAAATAGCCACCACCTCCAGCCCAGCTACTTAGAATCTGGCAGGGCAGGATTGCCTGCCCAAATCCTTAAATTAGAAGGTGCCAATTAGGGGCCTAATAATAATAATAATAATAATAATAATAATAATAATAATATTTTATTTATACCCCGCCCTCCCCGGTCAGAACTGGGCTCAGGGAAGCTAATACCAATAAAATTACAATAAAACTTAATAGGAAAGTGGGTGGGAGAAGAAAAAAAATCAGTTAATTAAAATGTAGTTAAAATACGGGTTAAAATACAATTTAAAATGCAGTCTCATTTTAGTAGTAGCCCATAAATCGCAACCATAGGGGAGGGAAACATAAGGGTCAGACTGAGTCCAAACCAAAGGCCAGGCGGAACAGTTTTTATACAGTGAAATCAAAGTATTCCCTCCTATTGAAGCTTCCAAAAAAGAAAAGAAAAATGAGATGGGCGGAGCTGAGCAAAAGTCATTTAGTTAGGGCTTATCTCCACCTCTATTTGCCCCACTGCTTTCCCCATGGGGAGCCCAATCTTTATCACTGAATTGGAACAAATGGCAACTGGGTTTTCTGCAGATTGCTGTTGGTTCCGATTTAGCGCTAAAGAGTGTGTTTCCCAGGGGAAAGCATTGGGGCAGAGGCAAAACCACTCAGATCCATGCCTGGGACAAGTGGAAAACCACTCAGACCCACACTTGCTGGGCCCAGGACAAGTGGATGCGCTGTGAGTCTCCTACTCAGCTAAATCTCTGAGTTTTAACCCCTGGAGTTGTGTACCTTACCTGAGGGGTGGTGATTACCACTGCCCCATCTATGTTGGCGGCACTGAGGTACTGTACTATAGATAAGTGCTCATCCGATGTTCCTGGAGGTGTATCTACAATAAGGTAGTCGACTTCGCCCCAGTCCACATCACGGAGAAACTGCTTAATCATTCCTGGAAACATAACACGCATGATTAAAGTTGGGTGTTTATATTTAGCTCCCTGAAACTGTATCCAGCTGCTACCATTTCTGTGACTCAAATGAGAATTGTGTCTCAGCAGTGTTTGCTGTCTCCATTAGAGGTCTAAGAGCATGTGTAACATGCACTAGCAAAAAAAGAAAAGTGGGGGAGGGAACTGAACTCAGAACTACACAGTTCAATTCTGACAAGCATGCTTGAGGTGGTCTGGAAACAACGTATGATTTCCTCCCCCCTCCGGTTTCTGGAGTGGTTTAAGAAGAACTGGAGCAGTGTGTGTAAGCAAACAGACGAAGGCAGATGATGCATGTTCTCAGCTGGTAATCGGTGGAGCTAAGATCCAATGCCTAGAAAATGCTGAATTCTGAAACAGGGCTAGTGGCTTTTTTACTTTGCAGAACAGATAATGCAACAGTTGCTTAAGTTACTTTGATTTCTAGTTTGAAGATGCTTTGGTTGGTTTTAAAACTTTTTGTGTGTGTCAGCTACTTGTGAACTCTGTTGAAAGCCTGTCTCAAGATATGCTATTCATAAATTAAAAGAAATAAAAATACCCTTAAAGCCACAACTCATCTCTATCACGAGCTGACAGAAGTCAGATTTTATCAAGTGTGACTCTACATTGCAGCTTCACAATCCCTCTTTACTTCTTTTCTGTGTGACCACCCCCTCAAGCAAAGCACCAGAAATGTTGCCAGTTCCTATCAAACAGTGAAAGTAACTTAAAATGTTATGAACTAAGGCTTTAAAAAATAACCACTGAGCTAATTGAATTTCAGTCCCTTGCATTCTACGAGGCAAGTTTTGTTGGTACTGATCATTTTGAGATACACACCATTTTTTTTGGGTCCTCTCCAAATAACGGCATCATCAGGGCTGCCGAGTAAGAATCCCACTGACATGACTCCTAAGTTTTCTTCAACGTACTACAAACGAAAGCACATACGTGTTTGGCAAAACGGACAATGTAGATTAAATAAATTATTGCTGCTTCTGAACAAGCAGCTGTGGTTGTCTTACCACTTCTAGCATAGATATGCATGTGTGTGTATAAACAAAGTGAAAACTTGAACATTCTGGTACCCAGCCTAGTTGCCTGATGCAAATCACCTGGCATACAACCAGCCAGTAGGCAGCATCAGGAAGTTCAGCATCAAAATACTTTCCAACACAGGTGAGGCACTGCGTGTATTTCCCCTGCCCTCCCCCAACACTCTTTTTTTTTTTTTTTGAAAGGTGCTGTTATCATTGCCTCCACGAACCAGGAAGCGTATTCACATGATTTTTTAAAAAAACAACTCACCACTGGAGACCATCCAGAACCACTCTGGTGAACCTGAAAAAGTACACATTTTATGTTAGTGTATGTCTGGGGAGCAGGTTTCTGTTGAGGGCTGCATTCCATCAGGGATCTCCTTTTAGAGGCTACATGACAGTGTTGGGTGGAGGCAAAACTAGCAAAATAACAACCGAGGGTGTGCGGGGATTATTTTGTTTTTGTTATTTTTGTATGCATTTCTTTTTCCTGTTTTTATACTGTAAAACTGCCCTGTGATTCTCAGATGAAGGGTGGTAGAGAAATCAAATAAACAAATAATAGCACCAATGGGTGGGGCCACCCCTTTTTACTCCCTCCCTCTCCCCATGTAGTGGGCTGCCAAGAGTGGGACACATTGCTTTTGCCAGGGGTCTGGACAGACTGCTTGCAGAGGACTTTACCACAGCTCCACCTGGATTGGGAACCTCGTGACTGTACTCTAAAGCGCTCTACGTGTGGCTTCCCTTGGGACTGGTCCAGAAGCTGCAGCTGGTACAGAATGCTGCAATCAGTTTTTCTGAACGGAGCATGTGGACACACACACATATTCCACGGCTATGGTTGCCCATCAGCTCCTGGGCTACACTCAAGGCCATGTTGTTAAAATATAAACCCCTTAACCACTTTTAGCAGGTTACATGAAAGATTGCCTGCTGCTGTATAGACCTGTAAGATCAGCTGGGCAAATTCTATTTGCGGCACCGTATCCTACAGAATATCACAGGGTGGTGAACCCCCTAGTGGCATTCTCTGCTATTGCCCCGCTCCACGGAATGCCCTTCCCTCTGCCGTACCTGAAGCAGTTGCTTGAGATGTCTTCAAATACTTCTCTTTTTGCCCAGGCTATCCCTGACTATAAGACTGGACCCTTTCTTATGTGTGTAAGCCCACTTAAATCTGTTTTACTTGCTTTTAAATTGTTTTCTTAGTTTTAGGCTGTATTTTTATTTTAATCGATATTGTTTCCATGTTGTACATACAGCTCAGAGTTGTTGTTTTTAAAAAAAACTATTCAGCCAGTTGGAAATACTTTTATAAAAATAAATCCCTTTTGGCTCCCATCCCCAATTGTCCTCCTCCTCCTCCTCCAATACCTCTGGCCTCACCCCACCAGCACGAACTTAGGTCAAGGGCTAGTATACATAGAACAAGCACACCAGTTATCTAATAAGAACCTCAATACCCTGCTGCTGCTCACAATTTGTGACAGGGAATTTTTAAAACATTACTGGGGGAAAAAGGTAGGTGGTAATACAGAACTTAACATGTAAACTCCCTGAGGCTCACTCCAGGCCTGGATATTTGCAACACAATATACCTGACAAAGAAAGAGAGCCAGAGACCTGCAGACCTGATCATAAGCAGGGTAGACACTATGTGTGGACAACCCTAGTAACAGAAACACATACTCTCCCCCACATAAACCACATTTTTTTTCATTCTAACAAAGGCTCCTGGTGAGCCAAACCCTGCACAGAGACTCATCAAGACTCCTCCCAAGTCATTTTTCATTTTCGAGCTTTTTAACAGAACCTAAATGGTAGTGGTTTATCACCAATTTTGTGCAGTCTAAGCAGCTGTTCCCTGCTGAAAGAACCATTGAAGCAAAGCTGAAAGGGAGCCCTATGCTCATTCAGCCAAAATCTTGGCTTATAAATTTGTATAAAAGTAAGGTAAATGACCTCTGGATGGTTAAGTCCAGTCAAAGGCAACTATGGAGTGTGGCACTCATCTTGTTTCAAGCTGAGAAACCTGGGGTCTGTCCAAAGGCAGCTTTCTGTGTCATGTGGTCAGCAGGACTAAACTGCTTTTGGTGCAACAGAATGTGATGAGTGCCAGTGCATGAAAACACTGGTTACCTTCCTGCAAAAGTGGTACCTATTCCAAAAGACAGCTACAGGGCAGAGGCGCTTCAAGTCTAACAAACCCTAAAGAAACATCTGACCAGGCAGATCAGACATGGCAGTGGTCCCACAGTGTTTTCTTCCATTTATGAAGTCATATCATACCTGTTCCCCTTCCAGGCCCATGATTTTAGGGATGGATGGACCACAGATGTCAATGTCCAGCACGGCAACCTGGAGGGAGTTGGAAGTAAGTTGAGGAAGGGGAAGTTAGAAGTGAGCAAGCAGGACTTGCAACAAAATGTTGCATGTCTGTCCAGGGTTTTTCAGAGCTGTGGACAGTTATGCCCTGTTACAAGTTACTAGACACCTGACATTTTTTGTCCCCTTCTCCCTAGCAGTAAGTCAGCACACTGTGATCACTAAGTATGCTCATTGGGCTGTTTTGAAGTAACCTCCCACCCCTTTAAGGCTTTCCCCCAAAATATTTTTTGTACTGCAAACCTAGGTATTCCCCCAAGCCTGCTGGAATTTCCCTCTTGTGATGGATGGTGCCATTTCTGGCTACATAAGGCCTAGAACTTGAAGCATGACCTTGCCATGATTACGTATCAGGAATAGAGAACCTGTGGCTCTCCAGATGCTATTCAGTCACCTCCCATCATCCTTGCCCCACTGGTCATCCACTTAGTGAAGTACAGTGGACCAACACCAGCTGATGACATGGCTCCCCAAATCTCTTTTCTGATGAGAGCAGCTTTTGCATTTCATTTGGAAACCAAGGCCCCAGAGTCTGGAGGAAGAATGGGGAGGCACACAATGCCAGATGCTTGAAGTCCAGTGTGAAGTTTCCACAGTCTGTGTTGATTTGGGGAGCCTTGTCATCAGCTGGTGTTGGTCCACTGTGCTTCATTAAGTCCAAGGTCAACACAGCCATCTACCAGGAGATTTTGGAGCACTTCATGCTTCCTTCCGCAGACGAGCTTTATGGGGATGCTGACTTCATTTTCCAGCAGGACTTTGGCACCTGCCCACACTGCCAAAAGTACCAAAACCTGGTTCAATGCCCATGGGATTATTGTGCTTGATTGGCCAGCAAACTCACCTGACCTGAACCCCATAGAGAATCTATGGGGCATTGCCAAGAGAAAGATGAGAGACATGAGACTGAGCAATGCAGAAGAGCTGAAGGCTGCTATTGAAGCATCCTGGTCTTCCATAACACCTCAGCAGTGCCACATGCTGATAGCATCCATGTCACGCAGCATTGAGGCAGTAATTGATGCAAAGGGGCCCAAACCAAGTACTGAGTACATATGCATGCTTCTACTTCTCAGAGGCCCAATATTGCACTCTTTGCAATCCTTGTTCTGCTGATTTCATTTAATATTCTAATTTTCTAAGATTGTTAATTTGGGGTTTTCATCAGTTGTACGCCATGATCATCAGAATCATAACAAATAAAGGCTTGACATATCTCGCTTTGCATGTCATGAGTCTACCTCATATATTAGTTTCACCGTTTAAGTTGAATTACTGAAATAAATGAACTTTTCCACGATATTCTAATTTTCCAAGTTTCACCTGTATTTAGAGATGAATTGTCTTCTTTGTCACCATTTGCAATTGAATAATATGGGCTTCAAAAACAAACAAAAGATATAAACAGGATCACACTCACCTGTTTGGTTTCATCTTCAGCCAAGCCATGCGCCAAGTGAGCACTGAATGTGCTCTTCCCTACGCCTCCTTTCCCAGACAACACCAGAAGTTTGTGTTTCACAGCTTTCATTTTCTCCTTGATTTCCTCAATAGCTTAGAAAGAAGAAAAGGCAAAGCACAGAATTTGTGTGGGAAGGATGCCATTCTAAACAGAATCTGTTCCCTCATGCAGCATGAAGGTGCCCAGTTACTAGGAAGCTCTATCAACTACATAACCAGGTTTGCAGATTAATTTCTGCTAAAAGATATTCCTAATGCTGCAGTTCTAATAGCTGCCTGTACAAGTCATGGGATACAAATAAAGTCTGCAGGTGAAGCTTTGCCCATTGCCACATTTGTACAATGGGAAAACAATGTTCAGAAAAGGGAAACCAAAATAAGAACATTAAGAGCCTGCTGGATGAGGCCAATGGCCCATCTAGTCCAGCATTCTGTTCTCACAGAATGGGAAGCTAGCAAGCAGGATTCAGGCACAACAGCACTCTCCCCTGCCCTCCTGTGGACTTCAGCAAGTGGTGTTCAGAAGCACCTGTGCTAACCTTATCCTCCCCCATGAATCTGTCTAATCCTCTAGTTTGTGGCCATCACCCATGTGGGAGGAAGTTCCACAGCTTAACTAAGTGCTGTGTGAAGAAGTACATGATCCAAGTGGGATGGTGTGGCTCTCCTATGAGAGAAAAGGTTACATTTGGGTTTTTTAGTAAATAGGGCCGGGAGAGAGGTTTATTAGGAAAGGAATTTAGAATAAAACCTGTGACTGAAGCAGCCTGGCAGTGCCTCCCTCCCCCCTTGAGATGATATGCTTTAGTTGAGATTTCTGCACTGCAGAATCATAGAATCGTAGTCAGAAGGGACCCCCAAGAGTAATCCAGCCCACCCCCTGCAATGCAGGAATCTTAGCTAAAGCCTCAAGCAGGACTTGACATCTTTCCGCAGGGCCTGCAAGACTGAGCTGTTCCACCAGGCCTTTGGCCAAAGCACAGTCTGACCCCCTCCTTTGGTAATCCTCATAGCCCAATGGTTGCCATTAATTTGATTTTGAATTGATTTTAGAATGAATTGATTTTAGAATGCTGTGTTACTTTATTGTTGTTAGCCGCTCTGAGCCCGGCTTTGGCTAGGGAGGGCGGGATATAATAAAATTTTATTATTTTTTATTATTATGACAGACGGCCATTCAACCTCTGCTTTAAAAACCCTCCAAGGAAGGAGAGCCCACCACCTCCCGAGGGAGACCATTACCCTACCAAAACAGCTGTTACTGCCAGAAATAATAATAATAATAATAATAATAATAATAATAATAATAATAATTTATTATTTATACCCCGCCCATCTGGCTGGGCTTCCCCAGCCACTCTGGGCGGCTTCCAAAAGAATATTAAAATACTATAATACACCAAACATTAAAAGCTTCCCGAAACAGGGCTGCCTTCAGATGTCTTCTAAAAGCCTAGTAGTTGTTGTTCTCTTTGACATCTGGTGGGAGGGTGTTCCACAGGGCGGGCGCCACTACTGAGAAGGCCCTCTGCCTGGTTCCCTGTAACTTGGCTTCTCGCAGTGAGGGAACCGCCAGAAGGCCCTCAGTGCTGGACCTCAGTGTCCGGGTAGAACGATGGGGGTGGAGACGCTCCTTCAGATATACTGGACCAAGGCCATTTAGGGCTTTAAAGGTCAACACCAACACTTTGAATTGTGCTCGGAAACGTACTGGGAGCCAATGTAGGTCTTTCAAGACCGGTGTTATGTGGTCTCTGCGGCTGCTCTCAGTCACCAGTCTAGCTGCCGCGTTCTGGATTAATTGTAGTTTCCGGGTCACCTTCAAAGGTAGCCCCACGTAGAGTGCATTGCAGTAATCCAAGCGGGAGATAACCAGAGCATGCACCACTCTGGTGAGGCAGATAGGGTCTCAGCCTACGTACCAGATGGAGCTGGTAAACAGCTGCCCCGGACACAGAACTGACCTGTGCCTCCATGGACAGCTGTGAGTCCAAAATGACTCCCAGGCTGCACACCTGGTCCTTCAGGGGCACAGTTACCCCATTCAGGACCAGGGAATCCTCCACACCTGCCCGCCTCCTGTCCCCCCAAAACAGTACTTCTGTCTTGTCAGGATGTTGAGCCTTAGCCTCCTTTCTTGGGGCCATGGGTTCGAGTCCTACCCTCCGGAGCGGGAGAAAACTAGCCTGCCCCGTCTTCCGTGGGGCAGCCCTTGAGATATCGGAAGAGGGCTCTCCTATCTCCTCTCAGCCTACTCCTTCCCAGGCTAAACATACCAGGCTCCTTCGATGCAAGGGGGTCAGACTAGATGACCCCCTGGACCCCTCCCAACTCCACGGTTCCAGGCGATCCTTACCTGGGTCGGGTCCCACGGGCCCCCTGGAGGAGCACACGCCCTGGTTGGGGCACCCCTGGCAGGCCTCGGCCTTGCCCGCCTGGTCGCTGCCGGTGCCGGGGCATTCTGGGAGAGGCGAAAGGAAAGAGAAGGCCCCGCGTTAGTGGAAGCCGGCGAAGAGCAACCCGCCCACCACCACCACACACCGCCTACCCCTGCCTTTCCCCTCACCCTGAGGCGGCACGTCCAGCAAGGCCGGCCCTGCCGCCGCAGCCATGGCGGAACCAGCTGAGGAGAAACGCGGCGAAAACACAAATACAGGCACTTCCGGCGAGGGGCGCCACCTTCAAAGAAGTCCCCCTTTCCCCACTTCCGGTTGCGCGCTCGAAAATGGGTCCTCCCCTAGTTTAAGCCGGTGACGTTCATTTCGATTACGGCCCGCGCAAGCAGGAAGGAGGAGGAGGAGCATCCCGGAGCCCCGCCCGATTGCCCGACGCAAAGGTGCGCATGCGTATGCTTGAAGGCGGGTCGGGCGAAGGGATAGCATTGAAAGAAAGGCGAGCTGGGCGACAAGAGTTGCAGTGTCACGTGGCCTGATCTGGCGTTTGCGATTGGATTGCCCCGAGGCGAGTTTGTGCGAGTTCGCTGAGGGAACTCGAGCGGCTCCTTCAGTCCGGGACGGGCGGCGAAAACCGCGTTTCCCGTGACACGTGGGCGTTCGTTCACACGTTATTCCTAAAAAAGTGCTCCCTCTAGCTGAAAACAGCGAGCCATGCTAGCATTAAAAGCACACACACACACGTGAAAATAACCAAAGGCAATTGTAGCCTTATGAGGCTTTGCCCTCGGGTGGGAAAAATATTGCGCCTGGGAAAGGGAAGTGGGAGTCAAGGAATAGTTTCGGAGAAAAGGCTTTTATTTCTACCATCCATGAACTGGTAGAAGGAGCAAGTGTGATAAGTCACAAAAAGCATGCACGAAATTCACAGTCATGTGCACAAGCATATATACCCCTTTCCAGTTCCCTCCTCCTTCTCCCTCAGGAGTCCTCTGAGCATGAACAGAAAGCTGTCTTGGGACTATTGGGACTCTTGGCACCCTTCCCAGGAAAGGGGTTTCAGAGTGTTCAGATATGTTTCAATCTCTTGTTCTGGCATGGTTCCCGGACAGAAAGTAAGTTGCAATGTGGTTCTTTAGCAAGGCCAGAAGGCATGAGAAAGGCCTGAGAAACAATGGACTGTTCTCTACCTTTGTTACAGCAGAGCGAAATGTTTCTGATGCTTAGCTGCTGAGAAAATGATTTTGAAAAGCTTTGAGAAGCTTTGAGCCTGCTTTGGTGGGGGGTGACTTCGGGCCTAGGTGAGGTCACCTGTCCTCACCTTCCTTCACAATGAAAAACTGAAACTTTTTTTTATTCCGTGAATATTTCTGCAAAACAAAAAGATCTACCCATTTCTCCCCTAGTACAATTAAAATAATGATTGGAATGTATTGCCTGCCTTGTACTTGGATGGCGGCTAATGGATTGAAGTTGAATCCTGACAAGACAGAAGTACTGTTTTTGGGGGACAGGGGGCGGGCAGGTGTGGAGGACTCCCTGGTCCTGAATGGGGTAACTGTGCCCCTGAAGGACCAGGTGCGTAGCCTGGGAGTCATTTTGGACTCACAGCTGTCCATGGAGGCACAGGTCAATTCTGTATCCAGGGCAGCTGTCTACCAGCTTCACCTGGTACGCAGGCTGAGACCCTACCTGCCCGCGGACTGTCTCGCCAGAGTGGTGCATGCTCTAGGTATCTCCCGCTTGGACTACTGCAATGCGCTCTACGTGGGGCTACCTTTGAAGGTGACTCGGAAACTACAGCTAATCCAGAATGCGGCAGCTAGACTGGTGACTGGGGGCGGCCGCCAAGACCATATAACACCGGTCTTGAAAGACCTACATTGGCTCCCAGTACGTTTCCAAGCACAATTCAAACTGCTGGTGTTGACCTTTAAAGCCCTAAACGGCCTCGGCCCAGTATACCTGAAGGAGCGTCTCCACCCCCATCGTTCTGCCTGGACACTGAGGTCCAGCGCCGAGGGCCTTCTGGTGGTTCCCTCATTGTGAGAAGCAAAGCTACAGGGAACCAGGCAGAGGGCCTTTTTGGTAGTGGCGTCTGCCCTGTGGAATGCCCTCCCATCAGATGTCAAAACGATAAACAACTACCTGACATTCAGAAGACATCTTAAGGCAGCCTTGTTCAGGGAAGTTTTTAATGTATGATATTTTAGTGTTTTTTTGTTTCAATGGAAGCCGCCCAGAGTGGCTGGGGAAACCCAGCCAGATGGGCGGGGTACAAATAATAAATTATTATTATTATTATTATTATTATTATTATTATTATTATTACCACCCCTGAGGTCCCCTAGGTTGCAATGACTGAAAGTATTGTTAATGTTAAAAATCAATATTAAAAACCCCACGAAACCATCCAAAAACCCTCTTATCCCCAGTGCCGTCTAATATCTTCTGCACAAAGCCATTGGAAGCAGCCACTGGGGGCAAGGTGCCCCCAATTTGCCAATGACACACCGCTCTATTTCTCCATCACCAGAACAAAACAGTGAGTTCTGTGCAGTTCAGTGGGACTCCCATTGAATGAACTTGCTCCCAAGTAATGGCATTCATAGGGCAGGATGGCAGCTGGAGAGCAGGCAAATAGCCCCAGATTCAAATGTCACTATGATAAGCTTGCCAACAACTTATGGGGTGGCAAGGAGAGAGGAAAGCCTCTTCTCTTCTTATTACCAGAAATCTGCAGGTGAGGTATGGGGCAGCCACCTTCTGATTTTATTATTATTTAACACACAAGAGGGAAATTTGGGCCAGGGGAGACTTTCTCACTCACACTTTTAGTCAGCGTTTTCCCCCCTAAAATAATAATAATGTTTAGGGGTACTCTCATTTTGACTCAAGAAAACCACCACTTTATAGTTCGAATTGGGGGAAATAAATAGAGTAAATGGACAAAAGTATAGAGATTCACAAAATGTTTAGGAGTGTTACCGGAAAAATCCGAGGGCTCCCTTGGACAAAAACAAAGACACCAACCAGGATAACTTGGAGCAAAACAGCAGCCTGTAGGCTTGGCCTTTATTGAACTGTTGCAACAGGGTGTTCCCCTCACTTGCAGGAGAGAGGAAAGACCCAGAAAGATGGTGTGCAAGACCTTATAAAAACTTTTGAAATTCCCATCCTCCAGGTCAAGCCCACCTCCAGAAACATCATGCATACATTACAGAAGGGGTTGACATCATGCATACATTACAGAAAGGAGGGGTTGAGGGAGGGGTTGTGGTGGTAACCTGAGTGTCCTGTCACCTGGCTGGTTCCTCCTTTCCCCCTCCCCATGAGTCACTTCCAGGAGACAAAGGGAGTTTGCAGTTTCCTGCCCCCAGAGGGAAGATCTGATCATTGTCCTTTGTTTCAGTCCATGCTGAATCCACTCCCATATGCAAGTTCTTTGTGATCTTGATGGTCTTCTGTCTGGGATTATCAGGGTTGGCATAGCAACTGGGCAGGGCTCCTGTGGATGTGCTGGGATGGTGAAGGGATTATGGCTGACCAGAACCAAGCCACCCCCCTTTGATAGTCCTTGTTACATGGAGTAAAATAAAATGGAACAGTGCAAATCCGATGTATGGTTGATTTTTCTATGAATTTATAACAGAAATGTGGTGTATGTAATGTGTGAGTGTGAGTGTGTGTGAAGTTTGTATAAACAGAATGATTGGGGTGGGGGGGTTCCTGCTACAGTTGTATGCATCCCCCTGCGCCCCCCCCGAAAAAAGCACTGCTTTTAGTAATGATGCTGGCCTATGACCACTTGGGGTCCTCTGGTCTTCCTCTTTGAACAGCTCTCTCAAATGGATACCTTTATATTTTCTATATTTTCAACTGCCATTATATGTGGAATTGTTTTCCATCGCTTTCATCCTGGTTTTTTGGTGGTTTTTTGTTTTGCTTTACATTCATAGCAGTTTCTTTTGGTGTGTTTTATTGTGTGGCTTTGTGATAAAAGGTCAAATCAAATAAATAAACACGGAGTGGATGTTTCTGTTTCGAGTGTGGGGTTTCAGGGTTTGTTTGTTTTTTAAATAAATATGGTGGTGTCTGGATAGGAACTGGGGCAAGCGAAGTTAGCATTCATGGCTATAAGTTTCCATTTGATCTTGGCTTGATACAGGCTGAAGGATCCTTGGGAAATCCAGCATGAAGTGTTTGTTTGCAGGTCTGTGGCAATGGGTGCAAATCCACGGCAGTGTTCACACATGCAGCACACCCAGGGCCGGACTGAGGTTTGATGAGGCTGTAAGCTAGTGAAGGTAATGGGGCCCTTTATATGTCCAGCTGTCCTTTGTCAACAACAAATTGTTGCTGATTTTTGTGTTGAATATATGCTATATGGTAATTTATGGACCTAATAGGTATCTGTCAGGGAACTGACATCGGAAGGAAGGGAGGTGGAAGGGCTCACACAGGTTGGGAGAGACTCAGCAGCTGAAGAGGGAACCAGCAGGGGGAGAGGAGGTGAGCCGAGGGAGGTGGAAGGGCTCACACAGGTTGGGAGAGACTCAGCAGCTGAAGAGGGAACCAGCAGGGGGAGAGGAGGGGAGCCGAGGGGAAGTGAGCAGGAGGGATGGCTCAGAGACACTTCCAGCGAAAACAGTGGGGAGGTTTCAGGACCTCCTGTAGGGACACCCACTCCTCGCCGGAAACTGCCACGTCGTGAGTCCAGGAGACGCGTTTCCGTTAAGGAGCTTCTATGCTGGAAGCGCTTCCGCAGACAGCCACTGTCAGACTCTACGAGTGATTAGAGCAGACATGTTTGAGGAGCTCTGTCACACACAGAGGTTTGTGGAGCCGCACAAACTCTGAGGGAGCACGATTTTACGCACAAGCAGCTAATCATCCCATCACAGCAGTCTGACAGTCTCTGTACGCTGCCTGTGCAGGAGAAAGCATCATGAGCGACCCGGCCGGAACCGGAGGAGCAGGGGCTGGAGCTGGTCCAAGCTTGGAAGAAAGATACCGAGCGTTGGAAGTCCAACTTGCGCTGCAGACGGCGAGGCTTGAGGAGAGAAGGGCTCAGGATGCAGACACGAAGGGGAGAGCCACCCAGTTCCCCAGAAAGGTACCTGGATTGGTGCAGAAGTTTGGGGGGGACCCCAAGGACTACCATGCCTTTAGGACAGAGATGCAATATGCCCTTAATGTGCAGTTGGATGAGTTCCCTGATGAGGAATCGCGAGTTGCGTTCGTGATTGGGCATCTTGAGAAGGGCGCGAGGGATTGGGTTCGACCCCTGATGGCAACGCACAATGACGTCTTAAAGGACACTATGAAATTCTTTCGTGCAATGGATATCATGTTTTCCAGCGATATTGAGGAAGGGTTGGTGCGCAGACAGTTAATGGCTTGCAAGCAGGGAACCCGATCTGTCCGTGAGTACTGGACTGAGTTTACCATGCTGGTTCACAGATTGGGGTGGGATTTATCGGCGGCACCCATTCAGATGCTATTTGAAGAAGGTCTTTCTTCGGCTGTGAAAGACGAACTGTCCCGGAGCCCCAGGGCGGTGTCTATGGATCAGCTGACCAAATCTGCGCTGACCGTAGGAGCGCGCCAGGAGGCAAGAGCCTTGGAGAGGCGGGAAGGGAGAGGGGAACGTTGGAAGGAGTTCCGCATTCCAGACATTCCTGAGCCAGCTTTCCCGCCGGCAGAGCCGATGGAAATTGGAACAGCGCGCGCGCGCGCGCAGTTTCAAAACCCAGTTTTCCACAGGTCGTTGCTGTCACTGTATAAAGGGGACAGAGAAGGGAGGGTCAATAGGGGACCAGCAATGGAGGAGAAGGAACACAGCTACCATGTAGCGGAGATTCTCGATTCCAGGTGGAAGGGAGATCAAGTAGAGTATTTGGTGATGTGGGAAGGGGAGCCGGAGTCGGAAAACACCTGGGTCATGGCAGAGGAGGTAGATGACGAGGTTTTAATAGAAACTTTTCATCAGAGATTCCCACGTAAACCTCAGCCAGTGGCGAGGTTCCGGAGGGAATACTTTGCCACCACCGACGAAGAAGAAGAGTTGGAGGGGTTCGTTGATTCCGAGGAGGAGGAGGATTCAGCGAGCCGGAACGAAGACCGATGGAGAGAATTGTTCGAGACGTCTGAAGATGAAGAGGATTCTTTTCGGGGTTTTAACTCCTCACCGCCCAGAGGAGAGAGTATGGGCGGGGGGGAAGGGGGCCCTGGAGGGGAGGTGGATGTCAGGGAACTGACATCGGGAGGAAGGGAGGTGGAAGGGCTCACACAGGTTGGGAGAGACTCAGCAGCTGAAGAGGGAACCAGCAGGGGGAGAGGAGGTGAGCCGAGGGAGGTGGAAGGGCTCACACAGGTTGGGAGAGACTCAGCAGCTGAAGAGGGAACCAGCAGGGGGAGAGGAGGGGAGCCGAGGGGAAGTGAGCAGGAGGGATGGCTCAGAGACACTTCCAGCGAAAACAGTGGGGAGGTTTCAGGACCTCCTGTAGGGACACCCACTCCTCGCCGGAAACTGCCACGTCGTGAGTCCAGGAGACGCGTTTCCGTTAAGGAGCTTCTATGCTGGAAGCGCTTCCGCAGACAGCCACTGTCAGACTCTACGAGTGATTAGAGCAGACATGTTTGAGGAGCTCTGTCACACACAGAGGTTTGTGGAGCCGCACAAACTCTGAGGGAGCACGATTTTACGCACAAGCAGCTAATCATCCCATCACAGTATCTAAAGCCATTTTCACATGCAGAATGTAGGCACCCTATATATAGAAATGAGCAAACCAGTGATATTTGAGGGAGCAAGCTAGCAGGTGGGGCCCATTACTTATATCTTAGGAGCCTACACAACACAATGTATGTAGGGTTTTTTGTTTTTTTTAAAAAAATGTTTTTATCTTACATTTTGGAAATGTACATCCAGGTTTTGTTTTGTTTTTTCAAGAGAGTGGGGCCCTAAGCTGTAGCTTGTTTAGCTCATACGTAAATCCGGCACTGACACTGACCAATCCAGCAGCTTACCCAAATTCCTGGCATTTACCCCAAAAGTTATGGTAACATACCAAGAGGTTTAAAGACAGAGACTTGGAAATATTTAAACCAGGAAGGACTTTTTTTGCACATTTAATCAGCATGTTACACCACCAGCTCTCTATCATGTGACCTTATTGCCTTATGTTTAGAGTTGACATTTCTGTTTTCGAGCTTGCGTAGGTTTTGAGATGTTAAATATAATAGTATTTGGAAGGAAATCGGGGGCAGAGCTAGCACTGTCCATGGTTTCCATTTTCTCCTGGCTGGTGTGGGCTGAACTTGGGTCGGTTTCCCCCCTGTTGTTGCAGATATGTGACAATCAGTGCAAATCTACACATAGCATTTTATTTCATCTCACAAGATTTATATCCCGCTTGATTGTAAAAAGCCTCAATACTTTTTAACATAGGGTTTTTCAAAAACATATGTTTGCATATGCAGCAGACCTGTGAAACAGCACATGGGCTGAGCTCAGTGACACATGGCCACGCATGCATGCTCAGAGAAAATATTGCTGTTGCATCTAACTTTGCTGATGAAAAATTAGCTTTTATTTGGAAGAGGAGGTGGGGAGAGATGCAATTTCCTGGCATTTACTCAGTGTGGTACCATAATGTTTGTGTCAAATACCAGCGATTTGGGTCGGCCGCTAGGTTTCTCATCCTTTTTCTTTTTCCTAAAATAAAGGCTAGCTTTTTTTTTTGTCAGTGGTCAAATGCATTTCCTCACAGTGCGCATGCCTGGTGCCGTGTCATCGATCTCAACCCATGTGCTGCTTTTCAGGTCTGTTGCATATGCAAACATGTAAAAATGCTAGATCTCTCAAGTGTGGGATCCTTCAGCCCATATCAAGCCAAGATAAAATGGAACTGCTAACTCGGCTTTGCCCCCAGTTCCGATCCAGATACGGCTAGATTATGGTAATGTCAGGTTTTGGGAAAGCGGCTCCCTCCCGTTGGCCGTGGATAAGCAGAACAAAGCAAAAATAGTCTCTTACCATTTAAAGAGATTTTAATTATCACAGTGAAAGAACAAAGAGTCCATTCTCGGAGTAAAGGTGCTCCCAGTTAAGGTTTACACCCTCTTCCCCCCCGAGTCACCCTCATCACTTCCTCGTCTTCCAAGCTGATCTCGCAACCACTTTGCCTTCTGTGCAGCTACTTTATCTAATCTTGTGACCTTGGACCCATCGACTGCATACTTTCCAGTGAACTGGAGTCCATTAATACTCTCTCTCCCGGTTCTTCTCCTCCTAGCTGTTCACCAGCCAGTTATTCCCAACATTTGTCTTCTGAACTATGTCCCTCTGCGAACCACTGTTCCAAATCTATACTCTCCCATTGCTCCTGGGAAAATTCAGGATCCTGAA
The DNA here is from genome assembly GCF_965112155.1 of Podarcis liolepis. Lineage (NCBI taxonomy): Eukaryota > Metazoa > Chordata > Lepidosauria > Squamata > Lacertidae > Podarcis > Podarcis liolepis. The sequence continues at coordinate 9,401,785 of NC_139569.1, read as the reverse complement.
TTCAGGGGGAGGCTCCCACCATTCCTCATCTGTGCAGCCCACCTCAGCACAGTCCCTGACTGATTTTAACCCAGCCACCCCCCAAAATATTTGATCCAGGAGTGGCTTTCTTGCACACTAGACACACTTGTAATGATTACGCCACACCAGACCTTATCGCCCCATGTTTAGAGTTGCCATTTCTGGTTTGGGTTTGTTTGCTTTTTTAAAGATACATAGGTTTTTAGGAAACAAAACAGGCAGGCTGAGTCAACCTCAAAAGACCCCTTTGCTGGGGCCACGATGCCCTCACTAATCTTCTGTGACACCGTCACTGAGTCACAGTGCAGGGGGCAACTGCCTCTGCCTTGTCTCATGCCCCTGACCTCCAAGCAAGGTTGAGTGGCTGGTTCAGGGAGTTAGATGGAATTCCTTGGCACTACCCAGACTGCCAGCTACTGCGGACCTCGGAAGAGTTGCTTGCTTCCAGAGGTGGCCCCAACCTCCATCAGCCAGGACAGCTACCAGTCTTATTACCTGCCAGGCTACCGCTACCTGAACTCATGGCGCCCCAGCTTGTTCTACAAAGTGTCCGCCTTCAGGCCCAACGATGAGGGAGCGGGGCGCCTCTGTGCCCCACTGCGGCCTCCCACCATCCTGCCATCGGTGCGGTCCTCCTTGTACGCTCGCTACAGCCCCCAAGACTGGTACAAAGCCAACCAGCTTCAGATCAAGGGCTCGGAGGCTTACCGGCACTGGGCCGGGAGGCTGAACGCCGACACTGGGAGGCTGGTACAGGACAAAGACCAGTTGACACGGCAGCAGCAGGAAGACTCCGGGAAGAATATCGGGCAGAGGCTAGCGGACATCAATTTCTGGAGGTCCGAGCTGACCTATGAACTCGAACGGCTGCTGTCCGACACCCGCATGTTGGACACAGCCAAGAGGCGCCTAGAATGTGCTGCGGATGAAGCCCAGGGACCACTGCAGGTGGGTGCTGAGGGTGGTCCAGGAATAAGAATAATAATGATTTTATTATTTGTACCCTGCCTATCTGACTGGAAGAGATGCGGGTGGCGCTGTGGGTTAAACCACAGAGCCTAGGACTTGCTGATCAGAAGGTTGGCGGTTCAAATCCCCGTGACGGGGTGAGCTCCCATTGCTCGGTCCCTGCTCCTGCCAACCTAGCAGTTCAAAAGCACGTCAAAGTGCAAGTAGATAAATAGGTACCGCTCTGGCGGGAAGGTAAACGGCGTTTCCGTGTGCTGCTCTGGTTCGCCAGAAGTGGCTTAGTCATGCTGGCCACAGGACCCGGAAGCTGTACGCCGGCTCCCTCGGCCAATAAAGCAAGATGAGCACGGCAACCCCAGAGTCGGCCACAACTGGACCTAATGGTCAGAGGTCCCTTTACCTTTACCTGTCTGACTGGATTGCCCCAGTCACTCTGGGCGGCTTCCAGCATATATGAAAACACAGTAAAACATGAAACATTAAAATCTTCCCTATACAGGGCTGCCTTCAGATTTCTACAGAAGGTTGTATCATTGGCTCTTTCTTTGACGGGAGGGCATTCCACAAGGCGGGTGCCACCATCGAGAAGGCCCTGTGCCTGGTTCCCTGTAACCTCACTTCCCACAGTGAGGGAACTTCCAGAAGGCCCTTGGAGCTGGATCTCAGGGTCTGGGCTGAACAACAGGGGTGTTCTTAACTTTAACACTCTTGGTCTGGTATGCAACTGTGCTGAGAAGCCATTTGGCTTTCTCTTGGGCAACCTCTGTGACCAAAGTGGTGGTCCGCCTTCCCTCCCTTAATAGAACCATTCCTTGTTTCTAATATCAAAACAGCACGACTCCCAGATCTTCAAAATGACAGTCGTGCTTCAAGTCCTTGGGAGTACTGTAATTTATTGCTTGTTTTCAGGGCTTCATTTCAGCCAGAACTCACTGGAACTCAGTCCCGGTACCTCTCAGATGGGTGCCATTGCCATTGTAAGAGAAAAAGGGAGGTTGTGCATGGTGAATTCTGTCACCTCTTTTTCTAGAAAAATAGCACTGCTCGTTTCCAATGTTCTGATACCTTTCCATAAAACCGCAATCAAGGCAATCAGCAGAAACGAGATAACCAACAAATCAAGTATGAGTAAGAAACCACCATACCACTAATAATAATAATAATCTAAAAGCAATGATCTAAATCAGCAATGTCGAACCTGTAGATTGCTGTGGTGCTCCCAGTGGACTGCAGGAGTAATAAAAGTGATCACCTGGTTTCTCCTTAGTGATTGCGGCACACCACTCCGCCGCTGCTTAGAAAGGTTATATTTGCTGCGCTGGCGGCAAGTGGTGAAAGGAGGGAGTGCCCCCCCAAAAGCACAACAACAACTCTGGTGTCTTTCCCTAAAAAAAGCTCAAGAACTATGGGCAATGACAATAGGTAGATCACTGCCAGTTTTATTATACTTGGAGTAGATCGCAGTCTCTATAGGGTTGGTCGTGCCTGATCTAGATGGTCACAATCAACCGCAGTCAAATCTTATTTAAAAACACCATCCAGAACAGGTCCACTGAGAAAAAGCCATTTGTAGTCACGTGGGTTAAACCACAGGGCCTAGGACTTGGCGATCAGAAGGTCGGCGGTTTGAATCCCCGCGATGGGGTGAGCTCCCGTTGCTCGGTCCCTGCTCCTGCCAACCTAGCAGTTCAAAAGCACGTCAAAGTGCAAGTAGATAAATAGGTACCGCTCCGGCAGGAAGGCAAACGATGTTTGCGTGCGCTGCTCTAGTTCGCCAGAAGCGGCTTAGTCATGCTGGCCACATGACCTAGAAGCTGTACGCCGGCTCCCTCGGCCAGTAAAGCAAGATGAGCGCTGCAACCCCAGAGTCGACCACGTTTGGACCTAATGGTCAGGGATCCCTTTACCTTTACCTTTAACACAGCACCCCAGGCCCACTTTGCACTGGGTAAGGGGGAGATTTGAACTGAGTGTTCCTCCAACTAAGCTGGCTTTCTGCCACCCATGGAGCAAGATCTCTCTTTCCCCTTCGTCTGCAAAATGTCCCGTTGGGCAGGAATGCTGAGAACAGGGAGCCCATCAGTGGTAGCTGGCAGAAAGCCCCCAGATGGTGCTGCAACAGCAGCAAGAGTCTTGATAGCACAAGGATGGAAGAATGAAGAAACCCCGACGAAAGAACAGTGGCAAGAGAAATTGATGGACTATGCAGAACTGGCGTAACTGACATACAAATTGCGAGATAAGGACAACTGCGACTTTAAAGAAGAATGGGAACTTTTTACAGATTACTTAAAAAGACAACAAAATGAACTGGACTCCTTGGCAGGGAAAAAAATGTGGGGGGGGGGACAAGGGGGAACAAGGCAGAGAATTTGTTTTATATATATATATATATGTTGTTGTTTAGTTGCATCCGACTCTTTGTGACCCCATGGACCAGAGCACGCCAGGCACTCCTGTCTTCCACTGTCTCCTGCAGCTTAGTCAAACTCATGTTAGTAGCTTTGAGAACACTGTCCAACCATCTCGTCCTCTGTCATCCCCTTCTCCTTGTGCCCTCAATCTTTCCCAGCATCAGGGTTTTTTCTAGGGAGTCTTCTCTTCTCATGAGATGGCCAAAGTATTGGAGCCTCAGCTTCAGGATCTGTCCTTCCAGTGAGCACTCAGGGCTGATTTCCTTCAGAATGGATAGATTTGATCTTCTTGCAGTCCATGGGACTCTCAAGAGTCTCCTCCAGCACCATAATTCAAAAGCATCAATTCTCTGGCAATCAGCCTTCTTTATGATCCAGCTCTCAATTCCATACATCACTACTGGGAAAACCATAGCTTTAACTATATGGACCTTTGTTGGCAAGGTGATGTCTCTGCTTTTTAAGATGCTGTCTAGGTTTGTCATTGCTTTTCTCCCAAGAAGCAGGCGTCTTTTAATTTCGTGGCTGCTGTCACCATCTGCAGTGATCATGGAGCCCAAGAAAGTAAAATCTCTCACTGCCTCCATTTCTTCCCCTTCTATTTGCCAGGAGGTGATGGGCCCAGTATAGCCCCCAGATGGGGTGTAGTCCAGAGGTGGGTGTGGGGCTGGACCAGCCTGAGATCTGTGGGATCTTGGACCAATCTCCCTGCCACTGAGCGACAGCATCGGACACCAATTTGGGCCCATTCGCTGTGCCAGCTCCAGACTCCCGAAGCAATCTTACTGACCCCTCTCTGCTCTGCCGCTTCATAAAGCACCACTGTGGATGGGTGTAGATTTGGACTGCACCCTCAGGTTGTTGCAGCAAGAACGACACATAATATTGGGGGCACACAGAAGAAAATGGGCGAGATTCACTTAACCAGCCCTGTCGCCAGAAGCCCTGAGCGAAGACGACTGAAGAGCGGGTTCTGAACTATCTTCAAAGACAGCCCCATGGGGCCTTGCCAGATGCTTTATCTGTGCGCTTGGGGATCACTTCTTTAACCCGACTGTTGAGAACCTTTGGTTTCGGAACAAAAAAGCGTGCACTCTTCCCTTAAGCTGTAGAAAAGTGCACACAACACACAGGTCCCAAAATTCAGAGAGTAAATGGCAGGCTTTGTTGAAAAGTGACGTGCAGCGGTTAAGGCTGATAGCACCCTTGCCTTGACTCTTCCTAGTCCGGTCTTGCTTTTTGAGTCTAAAACTGGCCACAAGGTGGTGTACTAGTTTCGCTTTTCAAATAGATGTGGCTCAGTTTTCTTTTGGGTAGAGCAGCCAAGACGGGTTGCATGTCCCCTTCAAGCCTGACAGGGGTCTAGAGGCAGAAGTGCAAAGTTTCCAGTAGTGTAGCGAGCCCAGGGTGTGTGGGTGGTGGTCCACACTGGAAGGGAGGGGTCGTAGGGAGGCACAGAAGTCTGTACTGTGCGTTGGGGGTTGGGATTCTGGGGGGCAGGGGAGCTTGAGGGTGGCCCAGTGGTTGTTGGGTGTGTTGTGCGTCCCTGAAATCAGCGGCTGTCCTAAAAAAAGCTGATCCACTTTGATTTTCACCCGAAAGCTGAACAACTTTCGTCTGCCCCGGGCGCCAGTGCGGGTTGCTACACCACTGAAATCTTAGTTTTTTTCCTTCCACGTCCACAACTTTGTTCCATGTGCTGTGATTGGATGAAACAATACTGCTGTCTTCTGAGAGGGGAATTTGACATTCAAGGACATTCAAGCCTTGCTCTATCTGAAGTACTTGGGGTGGGGTATTGTTTGGCAAAAACAGCATACAAAAATTCATATTAGGGGGTTCGCAAAAATCTGTGCATTAGGCAAAATTGGGTACAAAAAAGAAATGTGGTGATTAGGAGAAATTCATACCACAACACCGACGAATTCTCACAAGGACCTTTTAAAACAAATGAATTGCAAACTGATATGGAAACGTGGCGGGCAATCTGGTTGCTGGCTGATGGCTGAAGTTCCCATAATGTCTGCAGCTTAGGCATGCAGTTGGACAAACTTGAAGACGTACAAATCTTCCCTAAGCATCAGCACTTAATAATAAGGGCAGATATGGAAGAAGAAATTAATCTGTGAATTTTCAGGGGGTAGAAATGCATGTAGACAAGTATTTAAATATATATTTTAAAAGGTATCTCCCTGCAAAATACACATTTATTTATTTTTTTGAAGTGACAGCAACATTGGGGCATCCAGGAAGTGTGAAAGTCAGTGGATAACTAGCAGTGCAATACCAACCAGAAGTGCAAAGTTTCCAGTAGTGTAGTGACCTCAGGGTGTGAGGGTGGTGGTCCACACTGGAAGGGAGGGGTTGCAGGGAGGCACGGAAGTCTGTACTGTGCGTTGGGGGTTGGGATTCTGGGGGGCAGGGGAGCTTGGGGTGGCCCAGCGGTTGTTGGGTGTATGAGTAATAAGTCTCATTGATGGGGTTTACTCCCAGGTAAGTAGGGTTAGGCTTGCAGCCTCAGTGCTGTTCTACATCTTAGTTTGGGGAAGTGTGGATCGAATAGAGTTTGTGTCAAAATTCACACACAAAAATTGAATTCCTTGTGTGTCCTTAGGCTGACCCAGAGGGGAAAAAAGGGTCCAGTAATTTAGCCACTAATGGGTCTCCTAATTGCCATTTTGATCATCTAGCGCTTTGGGTCCTAGCAACAAACAAACATCCATTCATCCACTTGTTTTAGTTACAGGTTAACCATTCACAGATATATTTGGAACAGTTTTCTTCCTCTATTAGGAGATCGAACGTGGAAAAGAAAAACACCTTGCAGTGTTTTTCCAAAGACTCACTATTAGTCTTTACCCCTCTGAAGGAGTTATCTGAACCCGTGGTTTTCTTGTCTGCTTTCAGGTGGCTTTGGAATGCTTATACAATCGGGAGAAACGGATGGGCATCGACTTGGTCCATGATGACGTGGAAAAGAATCTCATCCAGGTACAGCGAGCCTTGCCGGCTTTGTGAAATGAGTTTGCAGAAGGTAGCTAGAAAGAGCACTCGAGACAGGTGTTCCGTTTTCTTGATAAAACCCATTTTTTGCATCCTCCCTTGGCTCTCTATCTTGCTCAGAGAAGTCCAAGTTTGACCTGAAATTTCAGAGCAGCAGTTCCCAGCCTCTGGGTCAACGACCCGCAAGCGGATTCATGAATCCTGTGCAAGTGGATCAGGGGCTTTAGGAGTAAGCCCAAAACAATTATGGCTTGTGACTTATGGCTTTTTGTTTTGTTGGCATATGGTCATGCTGTGTTGACACTTGTCATCAAACACCAGAAATGCTAGAGTCTTGCATCTTAAGACCTGGGAACCGCAATCTGGTGGCAGAGAAGACCTAAGGTCCAAAATTCATATGATAATAAATCATATGCATAAACCAAGCACAATTTGAACCTAAAGCCAGATTATAGTACATAGGAGATAGTTGTGTTCCTGAATATTTTTATTTTTATAAAGCTCAAGAGATGTACATCACAGGTGTACATTGGGAAGGGCCAGGGTCAGGTTTTAAAGCTATCCCCAAAGTGCATTTAAATTCCTTTTTTTGGGGGGTAGGGGGATTTTGTGCATTGTTACTCAGAAGTCTAAAGTTTAGCTGCATTAGATTCCTTTTAGCAAAATGCTATTTTCACGCCAGAAACAAGTTTAGGAAAACTGGCCCAAACCCAAACTGATATAAAATTTATAATTATGTTAGTGCATTAAAGCAAAAATCAAAACAAATAAAAACACACACCTTAATTTAAGGACAAATAGATTTATGGATGGAGAACTAAGACTCATTTTATCACATTTGAGATGTGCTATCCTCCCTCAATGGGCATTTATTATGATTGCATTTCTATCCTACTAAGATGTTCAAGGTGGCACATGTCTTTAAACCTCTTTTGCTACCTTGATGCACAGCTGTAGTGGGCGAGGAATCCTTTGTCTCTATTCAAGCCTAAAGCCGTAGAATCAAACTGCCTGGTTCAGGAATTTTGTGATCAGCTTTCCATAAATCACTCGTTCGTGCTAAGATCCCTATTGAGGAAGACATGTGTGGGAAGCAACTTTTGTAGTACGAGAAGCAGAATGCAACCAGGAATCTGTGCACGTTCCCATTGCCCACCGGTCCCCAGATTTCTGGGGTCTGGGGACAAATTTGGAAATGTACAAAACTGTCATGGGTACCACAAAACACGGGTGCTCAACATACTCCCTTGAAAGCACAGGCAAGACATCTGCAGCCTGGGAAGGAAACAAAACACACGCCTAAAAAACCAGGCAAGCCTTCTCCCCAAGAAAGCAACAACATCCCAACCAAACAACAGAAGCAATGGGAAGGGCAGGGAGGCTTGGTGGATGTTGAGAATGTCCGATAAAGGATGCTCTTTCAACCTCCATTTTTGCAGGATCAATGACAGCAGGTGTCTATTTTCCATTACAGGAGGTTGACCTGATCAGAGCATGCCAAGAAAGAATGAGGAAGCTTGCAGAAAGGATTGAACAACAAATTAAGTAAGTTTTTTAAACACACACACGCACAAAATATACATGGCCTTTAAAGGCGGCCGGTGAATTGGGCACCCCGTTCATTTGCGATGTCTCAGCCACCGTTAGAACTCAGCAGCCTTTGCCTTGAGAAATCCTCTTTTAGTGTGTAGTTCTCCAAAGGATGGCCATCAGGTCTCTTGGCAGTTCTCAACAACAAAAGCCCTTTAACCTTCCTGGGTTGCCCGGCCATCTGGAATGGACCCAGAATTCACAACACTACCCAGGAAGTCACACCCAGCCCTCAAAGGGAGGAACAGCAAAAGTTTCCCTGCTGCTAAAAAAAGAAGCAGCATAATTGTTGGTACTACTGGGTTTTCCTTTAACCCCACCCCCCGATGGGGTTTCTATAACTTCACAGCAGGCAGAAATCCAACAGGTAAGGCATTTACTAGCAATAATATTGGTGAATCTTCCTTACCTGTTCAGCTTCTGCCTGGTAAAAGGCACCGGTGTCATTCCGCCCATATTTTAGGCCGAAATCCACAGCTTGTTTTCACGGTTTTTGAATATGGAAATGGAATTTCCAAGACTTCTTCTTTCTTGCCCATTGTCACCTGCAAAAGGCTTTAAAATTGTAAATATGCTGCTATAACAGAAATCCTCGTCCTCCTACACAGTGTTAACAGAGATGCCCAACATGCTCTCGAGAGGGATCTTGGAGACAAGAACTCGGCCCATTTCATCGATGAGAAGTGCTATAACCTGAGGAACACTTCCGACAGCATCAATTTCTACCACGGAGTGGAAAAAATAGATGGAACGTAAGTCTGGGGCACTCTGCTTATAATATCCATTACTAGAGTGGGTTATTGAACATGCTGGGTATATGACAGACACCCAGCCCACACCTCTTAAAATCCAGGGGTGAAAGCAATCCTAATAAACAGAAAGTAAACTTCCTGGATTTTCAAAGATGAGCAGTTGTACCTATTGTACAAAGCAAAGCTTCAGAGGGGGGAGGCTACAACATTTTTGCTTCCAAGTGGATGCAATTAGTGTGTTTGTGAATTCGGCCTTTGAACATGCAGAATTTTTTATACAAAATCCTTTTGTATAATTACAAATTGCATGGTGCCGTGGTGTCGTGGATATATAATATTATTATTTTTTTAAAGTACGCCGGCTCCCTTGGCCAATAAAGCGAGATGAGCGCCGCAACCCCAGAGTCGGTCACAACTGCACCTAATGGTCAGGGGTCCCTTTACATTTACCTTGTGGGATGCGGGTGGCGCTGTGGGTCAAACCACAGAGCCTAGGACTTGCCGATCAGAAGGTTGGCGGTTCGAATCCCTGTGACGGGATGAGCTCCCGTTGCTCGGTCCCTGCTCCTGCCAACCTAGCAGTTCGAAAGCACGTCAAAGTGCAAGTAGATAAATAGGTACCGCTCCGGTGGGAAGGTAAACAGCGTGTCTGTGCGCTGCTCTGGTTCGCCAGAAGCGGCTTAGTCATGCTGGCCACATGACCCGGAAGCTGTACGCTGGCTCCCTCGGCCTATAGAGAGAGATGAGTGCCACAACCCCAGAGTCGGTCATGACTGGACCTAATGGTCAGGGGTCCCTTTACCTTTACCTTTACGCAATTTATTTTGCGTAGTGTCCCACAGCACCCTGGAACACAGGACATCATGCTGGTGTTTCGCAGTAACCCAGGTTCTTATACCTTGCAGAGTGACGGTCCCCGAAACGTGGGCCAAGTTTAGCGATGACAACATCCGGTATTCACAGAACGCACGTGCCAACACAGCCACCCTCTGCAGCGAAGCGGACCACACCCTGGAAACCACTTCCGACGATATGTGGAGGCAGTGGACAAACACGAATTTGGCCTTCGATGCCCGCATTTCGGAAATAGCGGACTCCAAGAACCAGCTGCAGGCACAGCTGGCCAAGGTAGGAGGGTGCTGGTCTTCAAGAGGCTGGGCGGGTTAGGCAGAGGTGCTGAGTGCTGGGGATGGAAGAGACTTTGGGTGGAAATGGAGGCAGGAGTGGAAATTGCCTGTGTTCCCTCCTTCCTCCTGGGTCCAGAATGGAAACCAAACCAGTGAATACCGCCAATATTTCCCAATACAAAACTGCCCAGCTGCTAAGATCCTTTGTCTTGGTGGTCCTAGAACTCTCCCACCTCTTTTCACTCGCTGTAGAAACACACCTCCTGTAAAAATGTAGTATAAATGCCGACAACTGGCCTGCGAGTGCTCCAATTGGAGAACAGCCTTTACCAAAGGTGTCATGGGCTTTGAAGACGCTCAAACTCAGGACACAAGGGAGAAACGTGCTAAGTGGAAAGCACACTTGGCAAACCCTCACCGTGATCAATTCCTACCCAGAAATCTATGTCCCCACTGTGGAAGGATGTGTGGGTCCAGAATTGGCCTCCACAGTCACTTACGGACTCACTGTTAAGTCTGTGTTCATGGAAGACAATCTTACGAGTGATAGGAGAAGAGGAGGAGGAGGAGGAGGAGGAGGAGGAAGAAGGAGAAGAAGAAGAAGAAGAAGAAGAAGAAGAAGAAGAAGAAGAAGAAGAAGAAGAAGAGAGCTCTCCCACCTCTTTCCCCTAGCTGGGCAAACTCTAAATAGGTTTTGGGAAGGAGGAGGGAAGACTCTAGGACTCACTTACCGGGCTTTGGGTAGGCAGCGCAAAGGCTGGGGAGGGCCGCCCAAAAAGCCCTCGAGGGCCATGAGCAAGGATTCTCCTACCATCTTGCAGTGGGGGGCAGCTGTCCTAGATGATAACTTTTGAAGGCTGCTACTTTAGGCATGGTGGGTGCCGTCCTTTCAGTCGAGTGAGCTGGCCTTGTGGATTCCTCAGTGCAGGGATGTGTAGACCACCCAAGCTGCACTGTGATGTCACCATGCCACAGAACCCGGACAAGACCCAACAATGGGCGGTCATAAAAGGCATGAGCATGGGAAAGGTGGCAAGCCCCACTAAGGTTGGGCATGACATGAAAAGGAGGTCCGGCAATCATTTTCTTTTCTCCGTCTTTGCTCTCAGTATGGGAGAGGAGGCACATAGAATTGGAAGGGACCCAAAAACCCCAATGTATCGAAATCTCAATGGAGCAGAAAAGATTATTTATGTATGCGGCCATGGCTCTGTGGATGTTATTGGCCCAGAAATGGAAAGAAGATAAAGACCAGAGAAGAATGGCAGATTAAGTTGACGGATTATTACGAAATGGCCAAAATGACTGGAAGAATCAGAAATCAGGAAGACTAAAATTTTAATAAGGAATGGGGGAGATTTATCATTTATCTTAAAAATCATTGTAAACAGTTAAAATTGTTAGTAGGGTTGGAATAACACTTGTAGTGAATTTTGGATGTAATGGAGATGTAAAAAATTTGAATTATTATAAAAGATGCAGGAGGAAATGACTAACAATAGGACCCACAAAGGGAAAGAGGGAAGTCCAGGAGTTTCTTTGGAATCTTGTTTTTATGTTGTATGTTGGATATGTGATTGAAAAACTTTAATTTGAAATACCAAATAAATGAATTTATTTTTTAAAAAAAGAATTGGAAGAGACCCTGGGGCTCATCTAGTGCAACCCCCCCCCCCCAAATGCAGGAAAACGCAGCTGATCCTTACGGGGATTGAACTTACATCCTTGATGTTATTGGCACCATGCTTCTAACCAACCGAGCTGTCCAGGCTCAGTGAATTGTGACAGTGTGACAGTGAATTGCTGCTTTCAAGTAAAACTTTCTCAATATTGGCCATGATTCTGGTGCTGTTGCTCCAAGAAGAGAAGAAGAATAAGAATTTGGATTTGATATCCCACTTTATCACTACCCTAAGGAGTCTCAGGGGACACAGGTGGCGCTGTGGGTTAAACCACAGAGCCTAGGGCTTGCCAATCAGAAGGTCGGCGGTTCGAATCCCCATGACGGGGTGAACTCCCGTTGCTCGGTCCCTGCTCCTGTCAACCTAGCAGTGGCGTAGCGTGGGTTGTCAGCACCCGGGGCAAGGCAAGTAAATTGCGCCCCCTAACCCGTGGATTTGCACCCCCTAACCCTAACCCCCAGATGTTGCGCCCGGTGCGGCCAGCCCCCCTGCACCCCCCACAATATGCCACTGCAACCTAGCAATTCGAAAGCACATCAAAATGCAAGTAGATAGATAGGTACCACTCCGGCGGGAAGGTAAACGGCGTTTCCATGTGCTGCTCTGGTTCACCAGAAGTGGCTTAGTCATGCTGGCCACATGACCCAGAAGCTGTACGCCGGCTCCCTCGGCCAGTAAAGCGAGATGAGTGCCACAACCCCAGAGTCGTCCGCGACTGGACCTAATGGTCAGGGGTCCCTTTACCTTTAAGGAGTCTCAAAGCGGCTAACAATCTCCTTTTCCTTCCTCCCCCACAACAAACACTCTGTGAGGTGAGTGGGGCTGAGAGACTTCAGAGAAGTGTGACTGGCCCAAGGTCACCCAGCAGCTGCATGTGGAGGAGCGGGGAAGCGAACCTGGTTCACCAGATTACGAGTCCACCGCTCTTAACCACTACACCACACTGGCTCCAAGGCAAAGACACAGCATTATAGAATTGTAGGTCTGTGGAGTTGGAAGAGTTGCATTTCGATGAAATTGATAACCAGATCAACTGGAAGTGAGAAAGTATGAATTCAGAGTCAAAGCACCACAGGTGCCATTCAGGAGAGACTCTTTGGTGCAAATTGCCTCTGCAATCAGTATGCCGCGAATACGAAGATGATCTTTTATGCATAACAAGCCCATTTAATGAGACAATATATAGAGTCACCAAGCAAGATGCACGCACTCTGTAACACTGGTGGATGTATTTATGTGTTTTGTTTTTAATTTTACAGTTGCTGCAGTCATTGTTCTCTTAAAAACAATTAACAAAAAATAGCACAGTTGAAACAACGACGCCAGGGATTGTCGGGAGTGGGAGAGCCCAGGCCTGCAGCATTCTTTAACCTCCCTCATCTTGAATACCACTTGACACATTTTAGCCACCCCATTTGAATGCCAAATTTGCTAGGTGGTTCCTTATTCACACTGAGACGCACCCCTTTTGTGTATGCATGACGCCGCAGCTCTTGCTCTGTGTGTAATTTTGTAGAAGGTGAACACTTGTGTACAGGAGGTGGGGAACAACAGAACGAGAGAGAGAGAGAGAGAAGAAAGCTTCTGGAAACGGTGGTGAGGCGGGGTGATTGGCAGCTCCAGCAGTGGCAGGCAGAAAGGAAGGAGGTGTCTGCCTTCTCCACAGGCAGAAGCTACAAATCCATTCCAGCCTTTTTCTTCTGCCTGCACCTCTCTTTGCCTCATGGCTCTGTCTCCATCTGAGCTCCTTTGGCCACTGTTTGTGGAGAGAGATATTTGGGGGCGAGAAGTTGCTTTTGAGATGTACAAGCAAAGACGAGAAGGAGGAGGAGGAGGCATTGCACCCTCAGCCCTCTCCAGATCTGCCCTGCCTCTGGAAATCTTGGCACAGCTATTTTTCTCTGAAGTTTAAAATCTCCTGTTTTGGCTTCTCGACCCCTCTTGTTCTGTCGTTTGTTTGTCGTTGCCCCCCACCTCTTTCTTGCTCGTCTTGTCGTTTTCCGACCTCCCTTCTTCCTTCATTGAAATAAAATAAATAAGTAAAATATCCTGGGTGCACACCTTAATGAAATGTGCTGCACTCACCCATTGCAGAATATTTTAAAGCGAGGGGCATTACCATAAAAATTGAGTGCAAGGCGTGCTTTGTCCCTGCCTAAGATGGAGGTGTGGTGGTGGAGATTTGCACAAATGGTGAAGGATGCCAGAGGGCAGACTTGTACTTTATTCTCTGCAAGAGATGGGTGTACGGTTTGGCAGCTATATATATATGAACTGATCTCCACCCAGCCTCTGGAGTGTGTGTGTGTGTGTGTGTGTGTGTGTGTGTGTGAGAGAGAGAGAGAGAGAGAGAGAGATTTGCTTCCTAATTCTTGGAATATAGCCACGAAATGATGTAGTTTGGTGCTATACAATCTGGTGACTTTCCCCACCAATCCGTTCAAGTCCTTTCAAGTGATGCGAGTTTAATCTGGACCAATGTGTAAATCGCAGTGTGCGATCCAAAGCCACTTGTAGCAAGAGTTTCTGCCAGGTGTGAAAGGTAGTTGCTCTGTAGAGACAAGCCCCTTTCCCTCTCCCAGCTTCTTCCAGCTTCTTAATTATACTTTTAAAACGGAAAAAAGGAAGAAGACAGGAGACAGCAGCCAGGAAGGCAGGATGACCTTAAAACCAAACATACTATTAAGCTCCTAGTTGTGGGTTAAAAAGACGAGGCAGTGTTTGGTTTGGGAGTTCACTTAAAGGTTCGAACAATATTTTGTTTCGGAGGCTGCCAAGGGAGGAGATTCCTGCCTGCGTTATCAGTTATCCTCTTCCTCTGGGGGCACCATCTGGCAGGAAGGTCTCTTGCAGAAGCCCCAGGGGAACAAATCGGCCCTTTGCCAGAGGGCCCAAAAGGCAGGCATGTATGCGATTCTGAATTAGGGATGGGGGAGAGATTTGATGCGGTTCACATCGAATGTCAAATCTGCCAAACTCGCCTGAGTTTCAACCAAAACACAGCTGCCTTTTGAAACTTGTATTTCCCTGAATTTTGCAGTGACGTTGACCATCAAGTAAAATAAAGTGGGAGTGTGGTGCAGCAGTAAGCCTAAGCTGTAGAACGTTTAAAAACATCTTAAACAATGGAGCTAAAACCATAAAACTTAACTAAAAGCTGGAGGATTTGATTAATGTTGCCGTGGTTGTTGCCAACTCATTGGCAGATCCTTCCTAAAAAGATCCACACAGATTTCCCATTCCGATGTACAGTAGTACAGTGGTACCTCGGGATGCGAACGGGATCCATTCCGGAGCCCCATTCACATCCTGAATGGAACGCAAGATGCGACGGCATGTCTGCTCGTGCGTGGGTCGCGTTTCGCCGCTTCTGCGCATGTGCGTGACGTCATTTTGAGCGTCTGCGCATGCGCGAGCGGCGAAACCCTGAAGTAACGCGCTCTCGAACACGCTCAACATGAAGCACATTCAACTCGAGGTATGACTACCTTGGTTCTCGATCTTAATTCGTTCCGGGAGTCCATTCGACTCCCGAAACCATTCAAAAACCAAGGCGCAGCTTCTGATTGGCTGTAGGAGCTTTCTGCACTCAAGCAGAAACCGCGTTGGACGTTCAGCTTCCAAAAAACGCTCACAAACCGGAACACTTACTTCCGGGTTTGCGGGGTTCGAGAGCCGATTTGTTTGACAACTAAGCCCTCCAAGAACCAAGGTACCACTGTATTCTCCCGCCCCCATTCCCCCAGGCACATTTCTTTCCAAAGAAGCCCTGAGAAGGAAATACTTTCCATTCGAATGGGCCCAGATGTCAGGGCCTGGACTGAGGAGGAATGGTGGAGACAGCCTCACCCCTTCCCCTGAACCTTCCCAAGAAGAGGAGGACAGTATACCGTATTTTTCGCTCCATAAGGCGCACCTGGCCATAAGGCGCACCTACTTTTTTGGGGGGGGGGGGTTTCAAGAAAAAAAAAAGCTGCTCTTGGGGGCTTTTGAGGGAGGTGGGGGAAGTGAGAGAGCCTCGCTCTGTCCCTTCCCCCACCTCCCGCAAAAGCCAGGGATAGCCGCGCGAAGCCTCCCCAGGGCAGCGGGTTGAAGGCTCCCTGCTGCCCTGCGGAGGCTTCGCAGGTTACCCCAGAGCTGCTCAGGAGCTTGTGGGGCTGGCGGGGGAAGCTCGGGTTTCCCCCACTCCCAGCCTCAAAGAGCAGGTCGGGGCTGGCAGGGGAAGCCCGGGTCCCCCCCCCCCCAGCCCCAGGGACTACACATTCGCTCCATAAGACGCACAGACATTTCCCCTTAGATTTTAAGAGGGGGAAAGTGCGTCTTATGGAGCGAACAATACAGTAGATTTACAGCAGTGGTTTGCATTCCAGTCAGAATTCTCAACAAATGTTTTCCATAGTGTTTCCCCTATTTTCCCTAACATAATGTCACAACGTATGGTTGCATAAGTTTTGTTTAAACTAAAGCAAAAGCTCTGGAGAACTGTGAAATCTGTGCTCTAAAACAAGAACAACAGTGGTTTGCAGAAGGTCAAAGCTCAGAGGCTGCAGAGAGGAGAAGCTGGAAAATATTGGGAGAGGGGCAGGAGGAAGAAGAAGCACTGGGGGAGAGGCAGCGACAGACTCAGTGTCCTTGGAGAGCATTCCTGGCCCCGCCCTCCCAGGACCCGGCGGGCATTGAGAGTAGGAGAACAGAAAACTCAGAGGCAGAAAGCACAGATCAACCGACGCAGAGATGATGTACAATAGGAGAGATGGAGGGGGTGGGACTTTACTTGGAGCAACGCCATAGTCTAAAAGAGATGGCATTTCTACGTCTCTCTGTGAATATTGAATAAAACACTTGGTAAGAACTCTTCTCGTTTATCTGCTTCTTGGCTGCCACTGTGGGAGGGATCAGATTCCCTGAACACCAGAGGACAGTGGCAAAAGTCGCATCAGTCAAGGAGGCAGCAAGCACTGTAGGGGAAAAACAACAACTGTTATGTACTGAAGTTCTCACCCTGGGCCAGCAGGCGGATACTGTAGATAGTTTTCACTCAGGTCCACATATGCAAATAAGGAATTGAAAGTGACGTCCAGTGATTGGATAGTTACAGAAGGTTGTTACTGTTGCGTTGTAGTGGAGCTCTATATAAGCAGGCTGGCTGAACCCTTCAGTTCAGTTCTGTTCTGGCCTGTGAATAAACAAGAGCTGTTTGAAGAATCGCTGTGTCGTCTGATATGTTCACCCACAACTTAACAACCATACCGTTTTCTTCTCCTCCTTCTCCTTTCAGACACTGCAAGAAATCTTTCAGACAGAAAATACAATAATGTTGCTGGAAAGAGCCATAATGGCTAAGGAGAGCCCACTCAAGGTAGCCCAGACACGCCTTGAAGCCCGAACATGGCGGCCAAATATGGAGTTGTGCCGGGACGTACCCCAGTACAAGTGAGTGAGCCCCCCCACTCATCTCCCACCCTCCAGATATTGTCGCCTGAAGGCCTATCACATTCCAGATCTATTTGCTGTTGTTGCAAAACGCATCAAGGATTATTAGTGTTACAGGATTCGGGGAGTCGGTTTGGACGCCGTCTTTGAGCTCCCTTCGCTTTCTATTTCTGCAAGATGGAATTCTGCAAACAGCGTTTCTCATACTTGGGTCCCCTCCACCTTTTGTGGGACTACAACTCCTATCATACCTAGCTAGCAGGAGCTGTGGTCAGGGATGATGGGAAACTGTAGTCCAGCAATAGCTAGGGATCCATGTTTGAGAAACACAGTGCCGGTAGAAGTGTTCAAACCAGTTGGTAGTCCCTAGCCAAGTCTCCTAGACATCTTTTTACATGACTAAAGGGACGCGGGTGGCGCTGTGGGTTAAACCACAGAGCCTAGGACTTGCCGATCAGAAGGTCGGCGGTTCGAATCCCCAGACGGGGTGAGCTCCTGTTGCTCAGTCCCTGCTCCTGCCAACCTAGCAGTTCGAAAGCACATCAAAGTGCAAGTAGATAAATAAGTACCACTCCAGCAGGAAGGTAAACGGCGTTTCCGTGTGCTGCTGTGGTTCGCCAGAAGCAGCTTAGTCATGCTGGCCACATGACTCGGAAGCTGTCTGCGGACAAACGCCGGCTCCCTCGGCCTATAGAGCGAGATGAGCGTGCAACCCCAGAGTCGGTCATGACTGGACCTAATGGTCAGGGGTCACTTTACCTTTACCTTTAAGGACACCATCACCCAACTGCTTTATTGCAGGAGTATTATGCAAGATGCCTTTGACGCAATGGGCCCGTCTACACTGCTGTTTGTCCTGTGATTTCTTGTCCAAGAGGAGTTATTTTGTCCCATTGCTTTCCCATGGTTTATGGCTGAACTGGAACAAATGCCAATATGCAGAAAACCCAATTGGTTCCAGTTCAGTAGTAGGCCGTGGGTTTTCCCAGGGAAAGTGGCAGGACCAAAAGAAAGAAGAACTTGGACCTCTGGCTAAGAAAACATGGGATAAACGGGAGTGTGGATGGGCCCAATAATAATGGTGGATTTATTCTGCTTTATGTTTGTTATGCGACGCTTCCACAATGCAAGTACATTATTACTGTCTGGATGAGCTATAGCGTAACAAAAGTGGAACATGAATAAACCAGAACATTTGCGGAATTAAAAGTTATGCGACTTCAGCAGGAGTTGAAATGAAGTTGTGTGATTGCTCTAAAACTTTTGCAGGTGCAGAAGCTGGCCTTCTCTGCCAACTTTTCAACGCCTGCTGAGAGCTTTTATATTCTGCCAGGCCAGTGCAGGCAATTAAGAATACATCCTTTCACAATGGCTAATTAATGTCTGCTTTAAACCTTCTTTATGATGTTTATTGTACAATTTTACGATTGCTGTAAACTGCCTTGATATATTTTTCATGACATAGAGGTATATAAAGATCTTTATCAATAAATATAAATAAATAGTATTGAAGGGGTGATCGTGTACGACTGCCCTGATAGCACCATAAGTGTTTCTCTCTGCATTTCATAGCATCATAGAATAGTGTTGTGGACTATACTTTGCTCCTCACAGAACTACGGCTCCCAGGGGCGCCCTCAGCAAACTACAGTTCCCAGGATTCTTTGTTGTGGGAGAAGTCCTCCGCTTTGGCATGGATGTGACTGTTGTAGACTGCATCTCCCATCATCCCTGACCATTGGCCATACTGGTTGGGGCTGATGGGAGTTGGAATCCAGTGATAGATGGAGGGCACCACGTTGGCTAACCATGCCCTATGTTTCTGCAATGCTTCTGTTCCATTGCTCTTTGCTTTTTTCCTAGCCACAAAGGGGCTCTGTGTGCCTCCCCACCCTGTTTTCCCTTCTCATAAAGTTGGGAGACACAGGATGTTTTGACACCAGGCGCTGGCGGCTATCGTGTTAAGGGTCGGAGAAGCTGTTTGCCGAAATCGTTTTTTCGAAGCCGCCCTCCCCCTCTGAAAAGAAAAAAGGGGTTGACTCATCTTTTCCTAGTGCACCTGTATGAGGCTCAGTGGGTGGGAGTGATAACATCTCCAGCAGCACAAAGCGTTTTACAGGATCTGGCTAAGCATCAAAGGGGTTTTATAGCAGAGCTTGCAAACACGGAATCTGCTCCGTCCTCTGCAAGAGCAGGGACAAAAAAGAGAGAGAGAGAAGAAAAGGAGTGTCACACAATAGGAACACAGCAAGCAGGCTTGTTATATTGAGCTTTGGTCCAGCTAGCTCAGTATTGTCTACACTGACCGTCAGCAGCTCTCCAGGGTTTCAGAAATAATAGTAATAGTAATAATAATAATAATAATAATAATAATAATAATAATAATAATAATAATTGTATGGCACCCATCTGTGGCTTCCAACAGATATAAAAATATCTTACAGTCCTTTTATATCTGTTGGAAGCCGCTGGTGCAAACAAAAATTGCCCTTTTCCCTTATGGGGTATCCAAGAGCCCATATAGAGTCCTTATGTAGGTTCTCTATCTGTAGGAGTAAATAACAGAGGCCAACCAGAGAATATTGAGAAGCAAAGCAGCTACTAAGCTTGATCTTTATTGATCTGTTGCAACAGGGTCCTCACTCACCACACGCAGGAGGGAGGAGGAACCCAGAACAATGGCGCGCAAGGCCTTATAAAGACTTTTGAAATTGCCACCCTGTAGATCAAGACCACCCCTCAGATACATCACACCAACATCACAGAAAAGGCAGTCTAAAACAGAAATTTGAATATTGTTTTTCTCCTGTTGTTGTTTATCTCCTGTCTGGCAGGTTACTTGATTCAATTGCCTGGGGAGCCTGGCCATTCTTTTGTAGTGATAAATACTTACCGTATTTTTCGTCCCATAGGACGCTCTGTCCCATAGGACGCACCTAGTTTTCTTGAGGGGGGGGAATAAAGGAAATTCCCCCCTTTATTTCCCCCCCCCTTTATTCCCCCCCCCCCCAAACCAGGTCAGGGAAAACAAACCAGGTCGGGGAACAGCGGGATGGCGGCGCTGCGCCTCCCCATTGTCCCACGAGCTTGTGGGGCTGGCTGATGTCTGCCTGAAGCGCGGGGCGCTCTGCTTCAGGGCGCCCTGCGTGCCAGGCGGCAAGCTGCTATCCGCAGCACGCTGGGAGCCGGGCGGCAGGCTGCTATCTGCAGCATAGGGAGCCCTGCGGGACCTCCCGCGGGCTCCCCAGGCTTGCTGATAGCTTCCTGAAGCCTGGAGAGCGAGAGGGGTCGGTGCGTACCGACCCCTCTCGCTCTCCAAGCTTCAGCGAAAGCCTGTATTCGCCCCATAGGACGCACACAGACTTCCCCTTCATTTTTGGAGGGGGAAAAGTGCATCCTATAGGGCGAAAAATACGGTAGTTCCTGGGCCAGGTCACAGGCTCACACCCTATTAATATCTTAAATGTGTCCTTAAGACAGGATTTGTGAAGAAAGAGACAATGGGGAGGTTTTCCACTTTGACCTTGCAGAGAAAACATTTGGTCAGTTTAGGAATCAAAATGGTTCCAGGTTGGCCTTCCTGTGCTGATCTATGTATGTGCTTGGTTTGTACACTTATGAATATTACCATATATCTAAGACCATAAAATTCCTATCACAGCCGCCCAGCATGACTGGGGCAACACAGTCGGGTGGGTGGCTTATTATTATAGTTATAGTGGTACCTTGGAAGTCAAATGGAATCCATTCCGGAAGTCTGTTCGGCTTCCAAAATGTGTGGAAACAAAAGTATGGCTTCTGATTGGCTGTAGGAAGGTCCTGCAGCCAATCGGAAGCCCGTTGGACGTTCGTCTTCCAAAAATAGTTCACAGACCGGAACACTCACTTCTGGGTTTGCGGCGTTTGGGAGCCAAAACGTTCGAGAACTAAACTGTTCGAAAACCAAGGTATGACATTACATCATCATTACATATCCTCTAAGATTTGTCTGACGAAAATAGGGACATCCTATTCAATCATCATCAACAGTGTTTTCCCCCCCTGGGGGTATTCAAGGGTACGCAGTACCAGTACCTTTTTCCTCCCCAAATGTTAAAAGTGTGGCACTTACTGGAACAGCTACATGGTGAATACTGACACCTTTTTCCCCTTAAAAAAGCACTGGTTGTTGTGGTTGTTGTTGTGGTGGTGGTGATTTTACTATTCATACCCCACCCACCTGACTGGGTTGCCCCAGCCACTCCGGGCAGCTTCCAACATATATAAAACCATAATAAAACAGTAAACATTTTTTAAAACTCCCCTGTACAGGGCTGCCTTGTCCAGAGCTTCCATCTTGTTCCACCTTGTGGCAGGTGGGAGTCCTGTGGCGACAGTCTTCAATAAAGACCACAACAACCAGTGCTTTTTTAAGGGGGAAAAGGTGTCAGTATTCACCATGTAGCTGTTCCAGTAAGTGCCACACTTTTAAGACCTACTGGCTGCTGTTTTGCTCTGGTATTCCTGGCTGGTGTCTTGTTTTTTGTCCAAGGGAGCCCTCAGATTTCTCCGGTTACAGAGTATCTGTTATGTACCGATGTTCTCACCCTGGGCCAGCAGGGGGATACTGTAGATAGTTATGCAACTGAAGGATTGAAAGTGACGTTCAGTGATTGGATAGTTTGTATGCAAATGAAGGATCGAAAAGTGACGTTCTGTGATTGGATAGTTTTAGAAAGTTGCAACAGTTACAATTGTTCTGGAGCTCTATATAAGCAGGCTGACTGAGCTCCTCAGTTAGTTCTGTTCCAGCTTACAAAGAAAGAGCTGCTTTGGAAGAATCGCTGTGTCGTCTGATATGTTCGCCCACAACTTAACAGTATCTGTGTCCCCCACCCCACCCCCATTTCAGGCTGGTGAATGAGGTTTTCACCATCGATGACACGCTGCAGACCCTGAAGCTGCGCCTGCGCGAGGCTCACGACACGCTCCAGCTGCTCATCCTCAACAAGTCCAAGCTGGAGCACGACCTGCTGGTGAAGGCCAACTCCCTATTCATCGACAAGGAGAAGTGCATGGGGATGAGGAAGACGTTTCCCAGCACCCCTCGCCTGGTCGGCTACACCTGAGCTTTCCCGGCGACCTCTGCTCTGACATAAAAGGTTTGCAAATGATGGGAGAACGTTCTGCTCGTTTCATTGCTATTTTTCTTCTTTGTTTGTTCGGTTAGCCAACTTGACAAAGGAAAAAAAGAGAGGAAAGAAATTGGATGGCAATAAAGCATAAGAGAAACCAAATCGGAGAAAAAGGGTCGCAGGTTTTTGTTGCTTGGGGGGGAAATGCAAAGCAGGGGTCTCTTGCTGTGGGAGGAGCTACAGTCCACGCAATGCATCCTGGGAAAGAATTGGGCACTGGGGCTCACCTTTCTGTCCTGCCTTGACTTCAGGGCTCCATGCTCAAGGAAAGCGCATTTGGGACACCTGTGTGGTGCAGATTTTTGAAGTCCCAGCTTCATTTTTTTATTTGGTTATTTTGGTGGAATCTAGACACATATTGCTGTGAATATCCTTTCTTAAACAGAGTTTAAAAAATATACAGTGGTACCTTGGTTCTTGAACATCTCCAATGGTGAATGTTTCAGAACTCAACACCGTAAACCCAGAAGTAAATTCTTCCAGTTCTAAACACACCTTGGAAGTTGAACGGCTTCCGCTGACGTACCGCTAAGTTTTTCTCAATTTTCTCTATTAAATTTGCAGACTGCCCTTTGTGCCTCAGTTTTTGAACGTTTCGGAACTCGAACGGTCTTCCGGAATGGATTACGTTCGAAAACCGAGGTACCACTGTATATTGAATTTGCCATTAACTCACCATCACCATCTAGTGTCACAATTGTATAACGTTTGGCAAACCCTCATCATGATCAACTTCCACCCGGAAACCTCTGTCCCCACTGTGGAAGGATGTGTGGATCCAGAACTGGCCTCCACAGTCACTTACAGACTCACTGTTAAGACCGTTTACATGGAAGACAATCTTACTTGGCTATGAGAGCTGGCGAAAGAAAGAAGGAAACATTTGTATAATACACTCAAAACATACTTAAAAGGTTACATTTGCAGCTTTATAGCTGAGTCCTTTGTTGTATTATTACATTTCTACCCCTCCTTTCCTCCAAGGAGATCAAGGCAGTGTTCGTGGTTTTTCCGCTCCCATTTTCATCCTGCGAGGTAGGTTAGGTTGAGAGATGGTGGTTATATCCACAACATACATTTAAAGTGCATTGCTTCCCTCAAAGAGTTTTGGGGGCTGTAGTTTGCCCTGCACAGAGCTAGAATTCCATCACCCTTGACAAAACTACAGCTCCCAGCATTCTTTGGGGAGTACGCCATGTACGCCCCAAATGGATGGTTTGGATGTGGGCAGCGAATGGCCTAAGGCTATCCAATGAGCTTCATCTCTAAGTCGAGATTTGGATGCTGGTCTTCCAGATCACAGTCCAGAGATGGGAGACCTTTGGCCCTCCAGATGATCCTGAACTGGGTGCAAATATATATAGCAAGAAAAGAATTGTGGAACATTTGGAAATTGAATATTTTAATGTGATCTCATATGGACACGGATGGAAGAACTTACCGTATTTTTCGCTCTATAGGACGCACTGGACCACAGGACGCACCTTGATTTAGAGGGGGAGAACAAGAAAAAAAAATCTCCCCCCTCTGCTCAGCGCCCCTTCAGCGAAGCGGCAGGAGAAACGAAGCCCCTTCCATTTCTCCTCCCACTTGGCTGAAAGGGCGCTGCACAGCTCTCCCTCTCTGCTGAAGCCAGGAGAGTCTTGCTCTCCTGGCTTCAGCGAAAGGAACCTGAAGCCTGCAGAGCGCAGCAGGAACTCGCGCTGCGCTCCACAGGCTTCAGGCGGCTATCCCTGAAGCCTGGAGAGCGAGAGGGGTCGGTGCCTCTCGCTCTCCAGGCTTCAGCGAAAGCAACGCGAAGCCTCCAGAGCGCAGAGGGAGCGCTCTCTCTGCGCTTCGGAGGCTTCGTGTTGCTATTGCTGAAGCCAAGGAGCCTGCATTCGCTCCATAGGACGCATACACATTTCCCCTTAATTTTTGGAGGGGGGAAAGTGCATCCTATAGAGCGAAAAATACAGTACTATTACTCAGCATGGAGGCTGGAATTATTGGGGGTAAAGTTGACATTAAAGGAAAAAACCCATGGATGACATTTATTGATATTAAAGTCACGTATGGTATCTTCCAAGATGGGTGGTTTATTGAGCATCAATCAGGATTTGTTTGCATGAAGTTTACGGAGAGATTGTACAACATTGGCTCGCTGCTGAGCTTTGATTCTGATTTGTGTGGGGGGCAATCCCCCATCCCTTTAGTTACTGCCAAAAGACCGGTTTTGTGGGGCAGTATATTAAATGCACAGAAGCACCGAAACCCTCTGGTTCTGCCAATGTGCGGTTGATTCCCACCCATAAATAGCAAGAATCAGGAGGCGCCCTTTGAGTCTGCTCAGACAAAGTGCAGAAAGCAATGTTGTCTTCCAAGACTTGTTTTCATGCCTGCGACGGGGCGTGCAGAAACACAGAGCGATTCAGGGCTTCCCGCCCTCCCCTCCCTTCTACCCGCCCCCGTTCTGATCTAAAGGCAGCGCGGAGCAAAAAGTCAAATCCTCCTATGTCACGCAGGAATATATTCTCAGGGAACCCGTCATTAGATCATTGTTTCCTCCGGTGCCCTGTTCAAAGAGACTCTCTTGCCCTAGGCCTCCACCTCCGAGTCTCTATATATAGCCTTACTTTCATTTCTAAAACCGTCTGTTTTAAATTTCTGAAAAGAGATCTTGGGCTGGGCCTCCGCCAAGTTCAGATACTGCGCATTCCTAACTTACAGTGCAAATGGATTCCATACTATTACAAAAGTTGGGTGCCACCCACACTCCCTGCTGGGTGGCAGCAAAATTCCAAGGGGTCGCCCAGGGTCTGTGTTCCTTTGGAGAATTTAGACACGGCGGGGACTGTCGTAGTTTTAAGAAATATGGTTTATTCGCCTGTTTACACCTTCAGGCTGCATGGAGGGAGTCTAGATCTTACATCATGGTCATTTTGAGAGGAGCTGGTCCCCCACAGCAGGGCAGCCCTGGAGTCCGAGGCTTCTCTCCAAATCAGCTCTGCAGCCGGCCTGCCCAAAGTGGATCCATAGCTGTCAACGTTTTCCTTTTTTAAAGGGAAATACCCTTATTCCGAATGGGATTCCTCGCAAGAAAAGGGAAATGTTGACAGCTATGAGTGGATCTAAGGGTGGATCTACACACAGGGGGAAAAGTCAGAAATGAAATCATTATAACAAAAGAGAAAAAAACAACGCTATGTAAAACCGCCAAGAGATTTTCTTTGCTCTCCAGCGCCCTCTGGTGTTGCATGTTTATAACGCATTCAAAGCTCTTGGTTTTTTTTAACTGATGTGTTGAGTCCCCAGTCTTTCTCCCTCCTTTCCAGAACACCTTGCTCCAGAAACTCTCTTTTCCTGTCACCTCACACCCAGTTACCCTGGCAACCGTCCGAACTCCCAGTCTCTGTTCACACTTCAAGGCAAGCGGGGGAGGACAGCTCTCTTGCATTCCCAATGGCCCTCAATTGTTTCTTGATGGCCCTAGCTTGGCCAGGTCATTTTGAATAGGCTAGCCCAAGAATTCCTCTGCAGCTTGCATTTCTCCCTTCACATCCCAAATAATCAAAATTGTACCATTTATTAATCTCTAGGGTTTTGGGGGTCCTACCCCCACCCCAAATCTACAACAATACGATTGGGGAGCAGCAACGACTTATTTTGCTGGAACCACTGCAAAATCAAACTGCCTCCCTCTCTACCCCTGTACAGGGGTACCTCGGGTTACAGATACTTCAGGTTACAGACGCTTCAGGTTACAGACTCGGCTAACCCAGAAATAGTGCCTCAGGTTAAGAACTTTGCTTTAGGATGAGAACAGAAATTGCACGGCGGCAGCGAGAGGCCCCATTAGCTAAAGTGGTGCTTTAGGTTAAGAACAGTTTCAGGTTAATAACAGACCTCCGGAACGAATTAAGTACTTAACCGGAGGTACCACTGTATTTGTAGGAACAACTTAAGGCAGGTTGTGCCAACAACCCAGAATTGCTGATGAGTATGGATGGAAAGATCTGATCTCTCTCTCAGTTTCTCCTTTTGCCAGTCTAAAATTCATTTCCCCACATTTCTGCAGCAGTTTGTTTTTAAAATCCTCCTGAAAATCATTCGGCGTTTCTCCTATGCAGTTTTGACTCATCTGCACGGTTTGTTGGGTTTTTTTGCAAGAAATTTCTCCCAACGTAATGTATTTCTGACGTGTTCGTTTCTGTACACAATTTCCCACAAATGCAGGCCTTTGATTTGGGTGGAGAACGGCATCGCAAAGTCTGGATAAGCGCAAGTTTGGGAGGATGGTAGTGTTTCGCTTCTTATCTGGTTTCAAGAAGGGCAAATCGAATAAATACATCACAAAATGCGAACAGAATCAAATCCCCACCTCCTTCTTTACGACTTACGGTACTGGCATGAATATAAGCTTCCCCTCCCCAATTCTGATCATGAAAAGTTAAAAGCGCAGCTTAAATTCGCGACCTTACAAAAATGGGCTTTTACGCTATCGCTGCTGAAACAGACATACAGTAAAACGGAACGGGTGTGAGTTCCTGCGGAATTTTAAGGGAGCGGCTTATATTCAGGTATTGTCTTTTTTTCCCTTTCCCCCCTTTGAAATTTAAAGGTGTAGCTTATATTCAGGTGTGGCTTATATTCAGGCCAATACGGTACATCTGCATGACCCATGACCAGCTGAGCACCTGAAATTGCCATCTCAGCTTGGGGTACCCTATGATCCTATGGCGTGTTTAAGCACACAGTCCTGAATTACTGTGTCCCCAGCTCCCTCTGGATTCAAAGGGCTGTTTCATCACCTCCACCCCTTCCACAAACAAGGCAATCTCTACAGGATTAGTCTCCTTCAGGAGACTCTTCTGGCGCCTGCTCATTAATCTATTTGCAAATATTCAGGCCGAGCCCTGTGAGGCCCCTTCGGTTTTCTTCATTTTAAAGCACTATGATGCCACTTCAAACAGGTGTGGCTTCCCTCAAAGGATCCTGGGAGCTGTAGTTTGGCACTGAGAGTTGTTCAGAAACCCTGCTGGAGTTCCCTTCACAGAGCTACAATTCCCCGAGTTCCCTGGGAAGAGGGTTTGATTTCTAAACCACACTGAGTATCATAGCTCTGTGAGAAGCAAAGGGGGTCTCCGAACAACTCTTGGCGCTGTTAGCAAACTACAGCTCCCAGAATTCTTTGAGGGAAGCCAAGTGGTTCAATACTGCATTTAATGTCCAGGGCAGACGGGAGCTTGAGTAGATGGAATAGGAAGAAGGGAGGACCAGACCGACAAGACGTGAGGCAAATGGTATCCAGGCCTGGTGAATAATAGGCTGGGAGGGTCTATGACCCATAGTGAAGAAGAAGAAGAAGAAGGAGAAGAAGGAGAAGAAGAATTTATTTATACCCCGCCCATCTGGCTGGGTTTCCCCAGCCACTCTGGGCGGCTTCCAACAGAACACTAAAATACAATAACCTATTAAACATTAAAAGCTTCCCTAAACAGGGCTGCCTTCAGATGTCTTCTAAAAGTTTGGTAGTTATTTTTCTCTTTGACATCTGGTGGGAGGGCGTTCCACAGGGCGGGTGCCACTACCGAGAAGGCCCTCTGCCTGGTTACCTGTAACTTGGCTTCTCGCAATGAGGGAACCGCCAGAAGGCCCTCGGCGTTGGGCCTCAGTGTCCGGGCAGAATGATGGGAGTGGGGACGCTCCTTCAGGTATACTGGGCCGAGGCCGTATAGGGCTTTAAAGGTCAGCACCAACACTTTGAACTGTGCTCGGAAACGTACTCAGGCTCAAGACCTCAGGCTCAAGCTGAGGAACTGAACTATATAGATCAGCTCTTATTCATGTTGGACTATCAAGAGGCATCCCCAAGCAGCATGCTATAATGTGTGGGAAGGGGAGTGGGAGAGCACGCCGCTGCTCCTCACAGCCATGAGGACTAAAAACGTCTTTTGCAGGGTTTTCATTTTCAAATAAATACTTTGGCAACATGCAAGTTTGTCCCCCACCAACACGAACACAAATAATGTCCAGAGTATTTCCTGAGGAGTTGCATATCTACATCTCCAGCAAAATAGCCTCTGATTCCTTCTAATCCTTCTGATTTTTGATTCAGCACAGATGGCACAATGATGTGTGTGCATGCGCATCCACACATATAAATTCGAGTATATGGGAAGGGCAAACATGTCCATTTCAGTTTTTCTCCATTTGCCATTTTCCACGTTCAGTATCCACATCCCTGAATCAGTTTGCCTCCCCCTCTGAAGAAAAGACTTTGTGAAAATTCACCAGCATTCAGGCAAACATTTCTCCTAGAATTTACACGTTTTTACAAAGGAATTCTGCCCAATCGACTGCATTTTGGCATGTTGCTTCCGCTATAACAGATTCGTATTTGCACAAAGTGCTTGGCTGGAGAACTGCGTTGCAAAATTAGGTAAAGGGATGGCTGTGTTTCAGAAAGCATGAGTTAGATAGGTTGGCTTTTAAGCGTGAACTAAATCCAGTTTCACCCCCGGTCCCCAGTTTACAACTGGAGTGAGGTCTGGATCATGCAGGCAAAGTCTCCCAGTGCTTCTTGCAACTAGTGACCCGTCCAGGTTTAGCCAAGCAGTGCGATCGCGAGATGGCCTTCAGATAGTCTTTGCGGACTGCCGTTTCTTCCATAATCTGGCTGCATTCTTTCCCTTCCTCAGCAATGTCAGGGTCTGAGTGGAGGACAAAGTGGCATTTTGTTCCCCTTTCTGGAACAAGTAGTCACTTCGCGGCCACGTGGGGCAAGGAGGGAGGGAAAGGCACAAAATAAGCAATTAAGATTCCTCTTAATGTTGTCAGACTTCCTGCATACAGAACATTCTTCTAAGGTTTGCAGAGCTAACACCCATTCGATGCAGGCGAAGTGTTCTGGAATGTGGAGAGCTGGTAGCCGGGCTCCCCCCGGCCCCAGTCGCTTGCCAAATACCTCACACCTCCGTGCAAAAAAAGATAAATTCAACCTACCATCTTTGGCATGCTCATGGGGAATCAGACCATTGGTCCTCACAGCCGCATTCGGCTGCTGCATTCTCGTTTTAGAAGCAGCCTTCTAAGATCTCAGGAAGGTGTCCACCATCTTTAAGATTTATCCATGGTACTTATGCCTCCCTCCTTCCATCCTAATAGACTTGTGGAGCGGCTTTTGTTTAGGCTTGGGATTGGAAAAGGCACGGCACACGAGGAAAATGGGAGGAGAGGGAGGAGGAAAGAAGCAAGTTCAAGGGCAAGTTCTTAAAGTGCCTTTTGTGTGCTGTTTTCACTAACTCAGCCTAACCTACCTCACAGGGTTGTTGTGAGGATGGTGTGATAGGAATTTTATGGTTTTAGATATATAGTAATGTTCATAACTGCACATACATAGATCAGTACAGGAAGGCCAACGTGGAACCATTTTGATTCCCAAACTGACCAAATCCTTTCTCTGCAAGGTTAAAAAATGGAAAAGCCTCCCCATTGTCTCTTCCTTTAATCTGTGTTTGAATAAGGTGTGAGCCTGTGACCTGGCCCAGGAAATAAGTATTTTAGCACTACAAAAGAATGGCCAGGCTCCCCAGAAAATCCAATCAAGTAACCTGCTAGACAGGAGATAAACAAGGAGAAGAGAAAAACAACATTTAAATTTCTGTGATGTAGGTGGGATGTATCTGAGGGGTGGTCTTAGGTTACACCCCTTCTGTGAGGTATGCATAATGTTTCTGGGGGTGGTCCTGATCTAGAGAAGGGGAATTTCAAAAGTCTTTATAAGGCCTTGCAGGCCATTGTTCTGGGTCCTCTTCCTCTCCTGCGTGTGAGGGGGGTACCCTGTTGCAACAGATCAATAAAGATCAAGCTTACTAGCTGCTTTGCTTCTCAATATTCTCTGGTTGGCCTCTGTTATTTTCTCCTACCAATAGGGAACCTATGTAAGGACTCTATATGGGCTCTTGGATACCCCATAAGGGAAAAGGGCATATTTTTATTTACAACAGATGGCGACCACGCACGAAGGGACTTTTGGTTACCCAGATTCTGGAGGCGAGGAAGGACTGGTTATCCAGCGCGCACCAGGCAGTTTGCCAGGAGGAATAACCAGTCTTCCATCGGTCCCAGGGTCTGGCAATAACTTGGAGTTCAGCGGGGCTAACCAGAGGAAGCAAAGCTTGGATCAGGCCGGCCTTAAACAACCAGTCAAGAGATCCCGGGATCACCAGGACAGCGCTTGCGAAGTGAGTATGAGTAGGAAAAATGGGTAGTGGGGTGGGATTCTGCAAACCACAGCAACCTATACTTCTCAAATCCTTACTTCTTTCCTCACTTTAACTCTTGAAAAATTGCCTTCTCCTCCTTTCTGTCCCCTCGATCTCAACACCAGCCTTAGCCCTTCGGAGTATGCCCAGGCAAGGGTTGTGTGTGACTTCTTTCACTTAATTCTTTATGCCGACCTATTCCTTCGGAGTTTTGCCCAGAAAGGTCGTGCAATTTCTTCTGCACTGAAAACTATAATTCCCAAAACTATAACTCCCAGCGCAGCCGCACCTCTGCCATGGCGATCTTTGTTAGAAATGACCTGTGAACAGAGAACGCAAGGGCGCTGAATTCCTTTCCATCTTTTGTATTCCAGAGTCTCAATCTGGCATTGCAAGTGTGCAAGCGTTCAGTAGGGACTCTGAGTTAGATTGTAAAAGGCAGGGAGGTTGCTGTGGGTTGTAGAATAGAGATTAAGTGAGGTATCCCCAGGTTTTTCCCCTCGGAGATTTGTCCAGGTATCCCCAGGTTTTTCCCCTCGGAGATTTGTGAAGGTATCCCCAGGTTTTTCCCCTCGGAGATTTGTCCAGGTATCCCCAGGTTTTTCCCCTCGGAGATTTGTCCAGGTATCCCCAGGTTTTTCCCCCCTCGGAGATTTGTCCAGGTTTCCGCTTTTCCGGACCCTTCAGAGTTTTGCCCAGGTCCAAATCCCTTTTAATTGAAAATGGGTGCACCTCAGTCAAAAGAAAAATAGTCCTCAGACCCCTGGCGTGAAAGAAGCCCAATTGGTGCTTACTTCCCGCCTGGACTCTGACAGTTTGTGTTTAAGAAACGTTTTTCCTGTGTTTAAATTGTACCTAGGTAACATCCAGCAGCTGCTTATCTTAAATGTGCCATCTAAAATAAAAATGCAAGCTTGCTCCAAATTCTAAATCTAAGGAAGTCATGTTGAACCTTATCAGTCTTAAAAACAAGACAAAATGGAGAATGAAGTGTGCAAATGTTTGTTATTTGAGAGAGGCTCTAAAAGAGAGTTTTTCTCCCAAGTGGTAAAATCCTGTATACGTGCTACTTGTGTTCTGAAAGGAGGATTACCCCACCTCCTTTCTCTAGTTTCAGTGGGGGGGGGGGTGATTTTAAGTCTAATGGTAAATGATGTGTTGTAACTTTTGAGTTTGTGAGTACACCTGTGTTCCAGTCTAAGTTAACCTAATGTTTCTGCTGCAAAAGCCTAGTTGAGCCAACTGCTCTCTCAAGCTAAAATGCAGTGTATGTATTTCATTAAGCATATGCCTATGAAAGTATGGTGTTCCTTCTAAGAAAAATATCTGAGTCCAGTTTTAACTTTGATCTGGTTGGACAGAAGAGTTATTGTAAGGCTCCTGATATCAGTCTCAATAAGATGTCCTGGCCTTTTTTTTCTTAGAAAATGCCCCCCCCCTTGTTTCATTCTGTCTCTTTCAGGGTTTTTTTCCCCTTCTCCTTCTTATTCTGTGCCAGGTAAATTTACTCCCGAGTATGCTTCCTTTAAAGGAAACTGCAAAAGGGGGGGGCATAGATTAGGCTTACTATTCCTCTGCAAGTTCAGGAAAAATTGTTCACTCTTGTATTCCTTTTAAATCAAATCTATGGCTGTTTAAACTTTGCTTTATAAAAGATCCTCTCCCTATCTTAGGAAAAATGTTAACTTCAATCTTCTTTTAAAGATAATTTCTATAGGAATTTGCACTCTTTAGTCTAAGGAAGTAAACTCTCACTCAAACTAGCTTCAAGATCTGCTAAAAGGGTTGGGTACTTTTATTTTCCTTTTCCTTAGTACATGATAGGCGCATGGTTTGTGATAGGCGCATGGCTTGTGATCTCTTCCCCAGTTGTGTCTGTGTACATAAGTATGTGTGTGTTTCTGGTAGTACAAATCTTGCTATGAACCCTGTATTTTAGGGTTGGACTAGATGACCCCAGGTCCCTTTCAACTTTCCCAATTTGTGGCTGATGAGTTGAAATCCAGCCCAGATTGCTCTTTGTTTTTAAAGGTGAGAGGTGAATGTGTGTGTTTCTGGTAGTACAAATCTTGCTGCGAAATCTTGCTGTGAACCCTATATTTTGGAGGGTTGGACTAGATGACCCCAGGTCCCTTTCAACTTTCCCAATTTGTGGCTGATGTGTTGAAATTCAGCCCAGATTTGCTCTTTGTTTTTTAAAAGGTGAGAGGTGAATGTGTGTGTTTCTGGTAGTACAAATCTTGCTATGAACCCTGTATTTTAGGGTTGGACTAGATGACCCCAGGTCCCTTTCAACTTTCCCAATTTGTGGCTGATGTGTTGAAATTCAGCCCAGATTTGCTCTTTGTTTTTTAAAAGGTGAGAGGTGAATGTGTGTGTTTCTGGTAGTACAAATCTTGCTATGAACCCTGTATTTTAGGGTTGGACTAGATGACCCCAGGTCCCTTTCAACTTTCCCAATTTGTAGCTGATGTGTTGAAATTCAGCCCAGATTTGCTCGTGATGCTTGAAGCAGAACTGGTGATATCAGGCATTTCAGGCATTTAAGTGATTACAGTGTTTATCATTTTGTCTATTATTTAAAAAAATCAGACTTAAAAGTCTACTCAAAGTTTAAGCACATAAAAATTCATATAGTTAAGTAGAATTAGCCTTGACCATGACTGAGAATGTTAAAAAAAATTAAATAAAAAAATCCTATGAATTCTAACTCTCTGGCCATTTTTACTCATAAATAAGAGAGCGGTTGATTGTTCCGCGAATGGCCAGAGGGATATTAGCCCTTTCCTGTACATAAAGGAAGCTTGGGCTGAAATTGCTAGCTTTGGTGAATACTTAAATTGCTGAGTTTCTCTTTTTTTTGTTTTAAAATCTAACCCTATTTTAAAAATCTACTCCTTACCTGGCCATTTTTACTCATAAATAAGAGAGCGGTTGATTGTTCCGCGAATGACCAGATAAAATGACCAATAATGATAGCCCTTTCCTGTACATAAAGGAAGCTTGGGCTGAAATTGCTAGCTTTGGTGAATACTTAAATTGCTGAGTTTCTCTTTTTTGTTGTTTTAAAATCTAACCCTATTTTTAAAATCTACTCCTTACCTTTCCCTTCCTTATTCTAATTGAGCCAAAAGATGCAACATTTTCAATGGTATAAAAGGTTTGCTGAGACATGAACTCTGCACATGCACAGAGGCTAGATCAGCTAAAGAAGAGAGAGAGAGGAAGGGGGGAACTGTAAGGGGGGAGAGGAGGTTTCTTCGAGAACTGCAGAGAGAAATTTATCCAAATGCAAAAACTTGGAACCATTGACCGAAATCACCCTAAATGTGTCTTTGCTCCAGGGCTACTTAAGACAATAGAGTTAAGTACTGGACATTCCTGACAAACCTCTCACATGAAATAATTTTCCCTTTCAACAGGTGTGTATATGCCTATGCATTTTAGGAACAGCATTTCCTGACAGACCTCTCACATGAAATAATTTTCCCTTTTAACAGAGTGTCCTTTCTTTTCTCCCACAGCACAAATGATAATGAGGGGATGCAAACAGTGATTTAAATACTCTATAAAAAGTAATTGCATTTGTTTTTCTTTTTGTTTTTCTTCCCTTAAAGGCAAACAGTCACTTTCTTTCTGTTCAGCAAAACAAGTCTGAATCCCTGCTATATTAGTTGATTTCCATCTATCTCTTTGTGGCTTTGACATTTTTTTTAAGTTACAAATAATCTGTTTTCATTTATTTAATCAGTTTCTCCATGATGTCTATGAAGTTAATCGAAGCACAACCAAACATTGTTTGTGGAATGGTACTTGTTTACCTTTGGCCTGAGCATTTCTTACTAATTCTGTCATTTTGGCTAGTGCAAGGTACCTGCACAACTTTAAAATTGCCATTCATTTTTATTGGTATTAACTCATTTCCCAGTATTCCGCTATTAACATTACAGCTGATGTCACATCAAGAAACACTTTTATTTTCATTTGGGATGTTAGAATGCCAAAACAGATTACTTCAGGTTACTTATTAATTGTGTGTCTTAGCATTTATTTATTTTTGGTTCCTCATAGCTCATTTTGTGTGTTTGTGTTTTACTTTGGGGACATGTTCATCACATGTTGAAAGTCAGTCTCATGAAGTTCTTTTATTGGATAGCACATGGTGAATTTTAAGTTTTCCCCATTGTTTTCCCATTTTTTTTCCAGTCCAGTAGTAATATGTGTGGTTTTGATAATATCTTTGTACTATTTAATAATAGTTATTTTCTGAATCTGATGTCTTTGTGTCAAGTCTGTTTTCATCTAACTGGTAATCTAATTTTTTGTTTTCTTTTGTATTTTTTAACCTTTGTATTTTTTTTTCAGTCTAGTAGTAATCTGCGTGGTTTTGATAATATATTTAATAATAGTTCTTTTCTGAATCTGATGTCTTTGTGTCAAGTCCATTTTCATCTAACTGGTAATCTAATTTTTTGCTTTCTTTTATTTTTTAATATGTGTGGTTTTGATAATATCTTTGTACTATTTAATAATAGTTATTTTCTGAATCTGATGTCTTTGTGTCAAGTTTGTTTTCATCTAACTGGTAATCTAATTTTTTGCTTTCCTTTTATTTTTTAACCTTTCTTGTATTTTTACAGTTCTCTTTCTCTACATGTGGAGTAATTTTTTATTTGATAATATGAAAAGAACAACAACAACAAAAATTAAGTGAAGGAAGCAAACAAACTTAGCAGATAATAACAGTAATTATGTGGAAATGTGATAATAATATTGAAATAAATAAAATGCTTAATGTGCTAAGATTTTTTATTATTTGCAGCTTCCCATGGAAACTGGAGGACATCCTTTTTGCCTTTTGCCTCTTTCTTGTCTAACTGTGTTTTTAAGTCTCCCCAAAACCCTGCCCCCTTACAGGATATCACTTCTACAGATGTGCAATGATGAAAAGCAGCAACAACCCCTTCGCCATCACAAGACCTGCAACGCCAGAGTTTTCAAAGTGCCCACAGCTATCTCTTTCAAAGGATATAGACTGCCGGGGGGGGGAGTGGACCTGACAAAGGGGGGAGGAGTTGAATTGCAAGGACATTTTTTCACTTGAACCTTAAGACTGTGCTCCAGGATTCAAAAGATACATACGTAAAAGATCACAATTGTGTCAAGATATGCAACAGATATTTAATTATTTTGTTTTGTATTATGTGTTATTATGTAAGAATGTTGAAATGTGTCTGACAGTGTGATTTCCACAAAGGGGGGCAATTTATTGTGTGTAACTGTTTTTATATTTAATGTCTTATTGCTTACACACCAATGGAGAATTCTCATGCATTTTATACTTTCTAATAGCTCACACTATTGTGTAGTCCAATGTTTAGATCAATTTATAACCACATTGTTCCACCTGGCACTCTGCCAACTTTCCCTATCCATTTTAATATGTGTTAAAAATCTTTTTGCCAATGACAAACTTCTGGATCCATAAAACACCAGGTACATGAAGGTGGATATGCTTTGGTTTAGCAGGAATGATTCCTTATAGACTTAAATTGACTTATTTGGACAACTGCCCTTGTTAAGAATGGTTTTCTTTTAACAGATTGGTTTGAAGAGTTGAGAACCATGGGGCAAGATAAATTCAAATTGGACTCAGTTTGAATTGGGCAAGTGTATCCAGGCTGCAATTAGCTCTCTGATCCTTAAAGTGCAAGTGAGCAACTCCCATGACTGCAAGACCAGAGCCTGTAATAATAATCAGAAATCCCATGGATTTTGGCCAAGGCAAAGACATTTCTCTCAGGACGTGTCCGAAACCTGTGCCAGCTGTGGTGGGTACCAGGCTACATGATAAATATGAAAGCCCTAAGTGGATTCACCAGGGATTGCCACTACTGCGACACCATGCCGATGTGAGACCACAGAAGAGCTACCTTGACACCTGAGAACACAAAAATGGCGGGGGGGAAGCAAACTGCACTTTTCAGTCATTAGTGGACCTTACCTTCCTGCTAGGTGTAAAGCATAGAACACTATTGAGTAAATGGTCTCTCCCAAAGTGTTAGAATGCCACAAGTAATTTAGTAGCAAAACGCAACATGTGTTATTTTTATATGATATATTTATACAAACACATCCATTTACAACATATGATGTTATTATTTGTGGGGCAAAAATTTTTAAGAAAAATTCTAGCCCCAGAGGGGGGAATATTGTGATAGGAATTTTATGGTTTTAGATATATAGTAATGTTCATAACTGCACATACATAGATCAGTACAGGAAGGCCAACGTGGAACCATTTTGATTCCCAAACTGACCAAATCCTTTCTCTGCAAGGTTAAAAAATGGAAAAGCCTCCCCATTGTCTCTTCCTTTAATCTGTGTTTGAATAAGGTGTGAGCCTGTGACCTGGCCCAGGAAATAAGTATTTTAGCACTACAAAAGAATGGCCAGGCTCCCCAGAAAATCCAATCAAGTAACCTGCTAGACAGGAGATAAACAAGGAGAAGAGAAAAACAACATTTAAATTTCTGTGATGTAGGTGGGATGTATCTGAGGGGTGGTCTTAGGTTACACCCCTTCTGTGAGGTATGCATAATGTTTCTGGGGGTGGTCCTGATCTAGAGAAGGGGAATTTCAAAAGTCTTTATAAGGCCTTGCAGGCCATTGTTCTGGGTCCTCTTCCTCTCCTGCGTGTGAGGGGGGTACCCTGTTGCAACAGATCAATAAAGATCAAGCTTACTAGCTGCTTTGCTTCTCAATATTCTCTGGTTGGCCTCTGTTATTTTCTCCTACCAATAGGGAACCTATGTAAGGACTCTATATGGGCTCTTGGATACCCCATAAGGGAAAAGGGCATATTTTTATTTACAACAATGGAAACAGGAAGGAGAACCATGTCTACCACCTCGAGCTCCTTGGAAAATAAAGGTGGTCTATAAATGTAAGAAACAAGCAAGCAAATAAATGTTTCTACACGTTACTTGACTGGAGATGTGGACTGAAAAATTCGGAGAAGTGCACATTTTGAACAATGGCTGTGTTTCAAGGGAAGTAAGAGTCCTGCTCTTTCTGCCTTGCTCAGTCCTCACCTGGGGTCCTGTGTCCAGTTCTGGGCACCACAGTTTAAGAAGGATGTTGACAAGCTGGAATGTGTGCAGAGGAGGGCAGCTAAGATGATCAGGGGTCTGGAAACTAAGCCACATGAGGAACAGTTGAAGGAGCTGGTGTGTTTAGCCTGGGAAAGAAGAGACTGAGAGGAGATAGGATTTGTTGTTTAGTCATTTAGTCATGTCTGACTCTTCGTGACCCCCTGGACCAGAGCACGCCAGGCACTCCTGTCTTCCACTGCCTCCCCCAGTTTGGTCAAACTCATGTTGGTAGCTTCGAGAACACTGTCCAACCATCTCATCCTCTGTTGTCCCCTTCTCCTTGTGTCCTCAATCTTTCCCAACATCAGGGTCTTTTCCAGGGAGTCTTCTCTTCTGGTGAGGAGGCCAAAGTATTGGAGCCTCAGCTTCAGGATCTGTCCTTCCAGTGAACACTCAGGGCTGATTTCCTTCAGAATGGAGAGGTTTGATCTTCTTGCAGTCCATGGGACTCTAGCCATCTTCAAATACCTCAAGGGCTGTCCCAGGGAAGATGGAGCAAGCTTGTTTTCTCCTACTGTGGACACTAAAAGCTGTTTGACAGTCGAATGGACTCCCTCAGAAGGTTGTGGACTCTTCTTCCGTGTAGGTTTTTAAGCAGAGTTTGGGTGGCTTTGAGGTCCAGCTCTGAGGGCCTTCTGGCGGTTCCCTCACTGCGAGAAGCCAAGTTACAGGGAACCAGGCAGAGGGCCTTCTCGGTAGTGGCGCCTGCCCGGTGGAACACCCTCCCACCAGATGTCAAGGAAATAAACAACTACCAGACTTTTAGAAGACATCTGAAGGCAGCCCTGTTCAGGGAAGCTTTTAATGTTTGATGCATTACTGTATTTTAATATTTTGTTGGAAGCTGCCCAGAGTGGCTGGGGAAGCCCAGCCAGATAGGCGGGGTATAAATAAATTATTATTATTATTATTATTATTATTATTATTATTATTATTATTGATGTTTTGGTTGAGATTCCTGCATTGCAGGGGGTTGGACTAGATGACCACCAGGGTCCCTTCCAACTCTACAATTCTGTGGTTCAGTTTGCATATGGTTTCAGGAAATGAACATCAGACAGGGTTGCCCACAAATCCGAACTGACCTGAACTTCTCCACCCCCAATGTAGGCATTTTCAATCACTGATCTTGTTCCCACCATTCACTATAACCCTCATCTGCTAGGAATATGGAAATCTGACAGTTTCAGTTTCTCATTCCCTCTCCAGCCATCTTAAGCTCAGTTCACCACATTTTTGTCAGTTTGCTTTTTTAAAATAGTTTTTAAGAGTCCTCACAAAAATTCATATGCACACATCTTGGATGAAACTTCTCTGAATATAATACACCTTTTACACTATTCTAATCATATTTATGTACGCGGGTGGCGCTGTGGGTTAAACCACAGAGCCTAGGGCTTGCCAATCAGAAGGTTGGCGGTTCGAATCCCCGTGACAGGGTGAGCTCCTGTTGCTCGGTCCCTGCTCCTGCTCACCTAGCAGTTCAAAAGCACATCAAAGTGCAAGTAGATAAATAGGCACCACTCCGGGGGGAAGGTACACAGCATTTCCATGTGCTGCTCTGGTTCGCCAGAAGCAGCTTAGTCATGCTGGCCACATGACCCGGAAGCTGTACACCGGCTCCCTCAGCCAATAAAGCGAGATGAGCGCCGCAACCCCAGAGTTGGCCACAACTGGACCTAATGGTCAGGGGTCCCTTTACCTTTACCTTTAATCATATTTATGCACATTTCACCATTTATATACAGTGCTACCTCAGGTTACATAAGCTTCAGGTTACATACAGTTCAGGTTACAGACTCCGCTAACCCAGAAATAGTGCTTCAGGTTAAGAACTTTGCTTCAGGATGAGAACAGAAATCGCACAGCAGCGGCGCAGCGGCAGCAGGAGGCCCCATTAGCTAAAGTGGTGCTTCAGGTTAAGAACAGTTTCAGGTTAAGAACGGACCTCCGGAATGAATTAAGTACTTAACCCGAGGTACCACTGTATAGACCTTTGTATCCATTTTATTTTTATTTTTTTACCAGAAGGCAGCGTTGCAAAGTTCGGAGAAGGGCAAAATTCAGTTTGCTTCTCCTTCCAGGAATGGTGAGTTGGTTCATGCAGAAAAACAAACCAAATCTGATTTCTTGCCCACCCTTAGCAACTGCTGTGGATGCAAAACTGCTCCCCTGAGTCTCTTCTCCAACTCTCCTTATGTCAAGGCACAGGTTAAAGCTCTGTTGCGGTCGAGAAAGAACACAGAGTCCGCAGAAGACAGAGAGCTGGGCCAGAGCTCAAGGTAGCCTCCTCAGTTCAGGCCATAAATTAACGATGGGGGGATTGTTTCTGTGCCACAGATGAAGAAAGCTCTCTCTCCCGGAGCTGTTTAGGCCTTCAAGCGGAGCCAAATATTTGAGCTCATCTCTAGCTGGTGCTCAGAAAAAAAGGTGGACTGGCGTTTGAAACGCCAGAGGGAAGGGCCCGGAACGCTCCGTACAGAAGGAATGAATCAGCCTAACCTGGGAAGGACCTGGGTCCATGGAGAAAGCAAGGAAACCACATTTGGAGTTTCAGCTTGCAGCATTAACCTGTTTCTGGTCCAAAGAACCATCGCTGCCAGGAATACCTGGATAATTTATTGACTGAACTGCAACTTGTTTCCCCTCTTTTGAGAAGTCCCCCCCTTTCTTTTTCCCTTTGGTCCAAGACAGAATAGAAAGACTCATCATCCGTGGAGAGAAGAGCGAGGCAGACAGTAGATTCTTTCCCCACCCTCCAGAAGATTGGAGGTGTTGTTTGATGTTGTGATGCAGCTGGAACGGATGGGCCAAAGACCTTTCGGTAACTGTGTTGGAAAATACAGGTGCCGCCATTCAACATGCAGCAAGGTCCGCAGGGAAATTCTCCTGCACTGAAACTAATAGTGACATTATGTGCTATGGGGTTGTACCTCTGGTGACCGACACTTCGTGTTCCTTCTGGAGTAGGTTGTCCATCTTTAGTCCTCACCCTACACGTAGCTCTCACTTGTGGCTCCTAGAAGCTGTCAGCATGCGACAGCGGCCACAATCCTAGTGAAATATACTCGGATGAAGCTGCTGTTGATTGCCTTCTGAGTTCCTTGGGTCCCGGAGCTGAAGCCTAGATACGCGGTGCGAGGCAGTGGTGCAGCAGGTGGCGGTGCTGCGGTGTTGTGTGTGGCGGTCAGCTCAGCGGGATCCCATCCTCGTTGCCAGTGACATATACTCGGAGTCGAGAGTGGATTTCATGCTCTTTATTCAGTTCATAGTGGTGAGGAGGAATGGAAGTTCGCCCAGAGTGTCTGCTTTATATACATTATTTACACAATGGGCCCCACGTGATTGGCTAATTCCCGGATTCACCTGTAGGCCAATCAGGTTGCGGATTCACTTCCACCTGGAGCTGGATTGGGTGGTTCCTGTGGACCAATCAGACTGCTGTATTCTGGACCCTATTGTTCTAGGACCAATCACTTCTGCCTATTCAACTCAGTACATAACACCCAGGAAAGGTTTTGACTGGCCAGCTAAACCAGGTGAAGGTAGCTGATGGGTCTCAAACCCTCAGTGAGTTATGGACGTCCCCTGCATGTGAAGACAGGCTCTGGCCAACCAGACCAAGAGGAGGTCCAAAGGTCATGAAGACGGTTTCTTCACATGCTGTAGAAGGAAGTGATGGGCAGGTGGGTCTCATCCACCTCAGAAGGTTGCTCATTTAGGATAGGGTTACCAGACGTCCCCGTTTCCCAGGGACAATCCCCAGATTTGTAAATTTGTCCCCAGACAAATTCCG
The DNA here is from genome assembly GCF_965112155.1 of Podarcis liolepis. Classification (NCBI taxonomy): domain Eukaryota; kingdom Metazoa; phylum Chordata; class Lepidosauria; order Squamata; family Lacertidae; genus Podarcis; species Podarcis liolepis. The sequence continues at coordinate 9,360,424 of NC_139569.1, read as the reverse complement.
TCCCCGGAATGTCCCCGGATTTCATTAAATGTCCCCAGGAAATGTGGCAGTGGCGGCAGGAGTCTCAGCAGCCTGGAGCCAGGCTTCATTGAAAAAAGCCTCCCACCCAATGCTCTGCGGGCTTGCCGGAGAAAGGCCAAGAGGGCAGTGTGGCCAGGTGAGGGGGCAGGCAAGCAAGGGTGGAGTGGCCTGGCCGCTGGCGGAAGGAGCCGGGAGAGGTGGGCCCACGAGGAGTGGTCACAGTGGCAGCGATCGGTAAAGCCGTTGGCCTGGTGGCCTTGGCCTGCTGCCAGGTGAACTGCCACCCATTTGCTTTTGCTTTTTGCCTCAGCACCTCATCCGGCGCTCGCTCGTGAAGATGGAGGGAGACCAGGCCAAGCTGGGTAGGCCTCACGCGGGACTAAAACATCTTTTTTAGTCGTCTTTTTGAGCTCCCAATACATGTAAGGTGAGGAAATGCTGGATTTAATACATTGCATGACGGGTTTTTTTTTGTTTTTAATTAACCAAAGCTAATTTTAACCAAAGCTAGTTTTAATTAACCAAAGCTAGTTTTAAAGCAAACTTTGATCTGTGGTGTTGACTTCCCCCCCTTTTTTTCTTATTCCCCCCCCCCCAAAAAAAAATCATGTATGTATGTATGTATGTATGTATGTATGTATGTATGTAAGTGTCCCTGGCTTTATTGGGGGGAAAAATCTGGTAACCTTAATCTAGGAGAAGGAAAACTCTGGCCCTAAACTTCTGCTACCTTGCAGGGTATCCTTGAGTGAAGAAAAGGCTCCGGAGTAAATTCTTCACAAATCCGGAATGGAGTCCCTAAGATGGTTGGATGGTACCTTGTATGTCTCCCTCCAGGAACTCCTGCAGCCAAGCTGGTGACAAATGCCTTGCTCTGCTTTTCCTTTGGACCCCATCAGCCAGGCAGAGAGGGAGGTCTTGTTGTCTGGGCAGCCCAGTACCTCTAGTCACACTGCCCAGGCTTGCACCCCAGGGCAGTCACTCTGGTGCTGCTAACACAGCGGTTTGACTTCACCCCTGGAGGTGTACTCCATTGTCTCTCAAGACAGACAGATACCAGCAACAATAACTGCCAGGTTCCTGCCTTGGTTTCAATGGGCTGACTGGACCGGGTGCCGCAGGTCAAAACTGCCTGTCCTTCAGGAAAACAGAAACGCGCATTATATTGAGTCAGGCTCTGTCTAGTTCAGTATTTTTGACACAGGAACCGGGAGTGGCTCTCTAGGTTTCCAGGAATGGGAATTTCCCAGCCGTAAACTGGATATGGGACACGGGTGGCACTGTGGGTTAAACCACAGAGCCTAGGACTTGCCGATTGGAAGGTCGGTGGTTTGAATCCCCGCGACAGGGTGAGCTCCCGTTGCTCGGTCCCTGCTCCTGCCAACCTAGCAGTTCGAAAGCACACCAAAGTGCAAGTAGATAAATGGGTATCACTCCGGCGGGAAGGTAAACGGCGTTTCCGTGTGCTGCTCTGGTTCGCCAGACGCGGCTTAGTCATGCTGGCCACATGACCCGGAAGCTGTATGCCGGCTCCCTCGGCCAGTAAAGCGAGATGAGCGCCACAACCCCCGAGTCGGCCACGACTGGACCTAATGGTCAGGGGTCCCTTTACCTTTACCTTTAACCTGGAGATGCTGGGGCTGAAAATGGGGATGTCAGCACGCAAAACAGATCATCTGCAAATGCAGAAAAGTCTCCCCATCCAGCTGTTTGTGGTGGATCTAGTGGAGCTTTCTCTCTCTCTCTCTCTCTCTCTCTCTCTCTCTCTCTCTCTCTCTCTCTCTTTGTGTGTGTGTGTGTGTGTGTGTGTGTGTGTGTGTGCATGCAAAGGTTTCCCACCCATAGTGGGTGCTGGAGACAGGGGAAGAAGGGAAGGAGGAACGGCCAGGGTGGGCGGAGAGACTTTGCTAGGTTTGTCCTTCTGCAAAATGTCATCTGGCGTCATTGGCTTTGGCGTTTGGACAAAGCGGACCTCTTGCCGCCCTGTCTTGCCACCACCAAATATGCAGAGCACTGGCTCTGGTGGGTGTGCTGGGCATAACAAAGGCTTGCAGTGAAGAAGGACGGCCAGTCCTTCAAGCAGGCTCTAAAACCAGGCCACGTTCCAGCTTCTGAAGACTCCCTAGGCAGCAGGACCTGGGAGAGAAGTTACTGCCTGTCTGCAAGGGGGTGGAGACGGTGCAGAAGGCGCAGGGAAGGGTGGTCCCCATTTTCAGAGGCCCTCTCCTACATTGCACATTTTCCAAGTGGAGATGGGGCCATCCTAGTGATTATATTCACATTTTCTGCCTCCCTCCTAATACCAGGGCTTGTGGGCATCCAAGGAAGCTGGATGTTGGAAGATCCAGGGTGGAGAAAAGGGCTGCTTCGTGCAAATAGACTGTGGAACTCACTGCCACAGGAAGCAGGGATGGCCACCAACTTGGATGGCTTTGCAAGAGAATGAGGGAAATCCATGGAGAAGAGGACTGTCAGTGGCTTCTTGCAACGATGGCTATGTTCGCCCTACTCTCTCGGAGGCAGTGTGCCTCTGAATCCCAATAATAATAATAATAATAATAATGATAATGATAATAATTTATTATTTATACCCCGCCCCTCTGGCTGAGTTTCCCCAGCCACTCTGGGCAACTTCCAACAGAATATAAAAAATACGATAAAACATAAAACATTAAAAACTTCCCTAAAAGGGGCTGCCTTCAGATGTCTTCTAAAAGTCAGATAGTTGTTTATTTCCTTGACATCTGATGGGAGGGCATTCCACAGGGAGAGTGCCACTACCGAGAAGGCCCTCTTCCTGGTTCCCTGTAACCTCACTTCTTGCAATGAGGGGACTGCCAGAAGGCCCTCTGCGCTGGACCTCTGTGTCCGGGCTGAAGGATGGGGGTGGAGACGCTCCTTCAGGTATACTGGGTCAAGGCTGTTTAAGGCTTTAAAGGTCAGCACCAACACTTTCAGTTGTGCTCAGAAATGTACTGGGAGCCAATGTAGGTTGCTATGAATCACTGGTGGGGAGAGCTCTACTACTGGACAGAGGTCCTGTTTATGAGGTTCTCGTGGGCATCTGGTTTAATTCTATCAATGTTTATTCTTTTTTTAATTCTGGCTTTTCCTATAATTTTAGCAGTTCTTGTTTTCATCGGTAAGCCGCCTTGAGTCCCACCAGTGGGAAAGGTGGGATATTGTTGGCACCCATCTGTCTCAACAGACAATGCACCTCTGGGATTGAGGTCAAGCTGGGTGTATGGAGGTCCTGAGCCACCCAGACAACAAGACCCCATCTCGGTCTTGCTGGCAGACCAAAGGAAAGCAGAGCAAGACGTTGGGTACCAGCTGAGCTGTGGGAGTTGCGGGAAGGAGGTGTACAAGGCACCACTCATCCATTTCAGGGACTCCACTCTGCATTTGTGTGGGCTTGACTCCTTAGCCTTTTCTTCTCCCAAAGATATTGTCCATGTCGCTCCCTTTCATGAAGAGGCACGTAGTAAGACCATTTATCCCCTACTGGTGAGGCTCGCTGACCTCCCGGAAAAGCAAAAATTCAACCTTTTGCTGTTAGGCAAAGATCAGAAGACAACCCGGATGGCTGCCAGATTCTATGTACAGATCTGTGGGCGCAGACCATCTCCTGACTCAAACCAGTTCGTTAAGAAAATCCCCAAACTCAGTTCCATGGGTGACTCTGGGTCAGCTCTCTGCGGTAGTTTATCTTAAAGTTTTAAATGTCTATATGCTTATCGCATATAGATCAAACCTATCCATTCTGAAGGAAATCAGCCCTGAGTGCTCACTGGAAGGACAGATCCTGAAGCTGAGGCTCCAATACTTTGGCCACCTCCTGAGAAGAGAAGACTCCCTGGAAAAGACCCTGATGTTGGGAAAGATGGAGGGCACAAGGAGAAGGGGACGGCAGAGGACGAGATGGTTGGATAGTGTTCACGAAGCTACCAGCATGAGTTTGACCAAACTGTGGGAGGCAGTGGAAGACAGGAGTGCCTGGCGTGCTCTGGTCCAGGGGGTCACGAAGAGTCGGACACGACTAAATGACTAAACAACAATGCTTATTGCATTTATAAATTTTAAATTTATTGTTGTACATTGTTTTGTTTGTTTTCCTTCTGGGACTGTACCCCCAAGTGTGTTTTATAAGCTGGTCTCCGACCGTAATAAATTATCTATCTATGTTGTCCATGTGGTCCAGTTATTGGCATCTGTCTGTCTCGAGAGACAATGGAGTATGCCTCCGGGGGTGAAGTCAAACCGCTGCATTAGCAGCACCGAAGGGACCTCCCTGGGGAGCAAACCTGGGCAGGGTGTCTGGAGGTCCTGGGCTGCCCAGATGACAAGATTCCCCTCTTGTACTCTCTGATGGCAGGCAGTGCCAAAGGAAAGCAGAGCAAATCGTTTGGCACCAGCTTGTCTGCAGGAGTCGCCGGAAGGAGGAGCACATATAAAGGAGGCGAGATATAAATTAGTAAATAGAGATTCTGGTTGTCCACTGGGAGAACAGGATGCTGGACTAGATGAACCACTGGCCTGATGGAGCAGGCTCTGAATACTCCTGAATGTACACCTCCCTGTCATTATATAGTCAGCAAAGATTCACTACAGCTTGGAGCAGTAGTGGCTCCCTCCTCTCTAGGCCCGGTTGGATTCCTTTGCACCCAACACCTGCACATCACGACAGAGAGACGTTCAACGGAGGGAGCGCCCTCCCCCCACTCCGCAATGGAACCTGCATGTTCAGAGGCAGTCTACCTTAACGTGTACCGGATTCAAGGGGGCAAGAAGCAGGAGGGCTGCTGCCCTACAGCCCTGCTTCGTGGGCACCTGGTCGGCTCCTATTAGAAGCAAGACAGCAGGAGGAGGCAGCCATTCCAGCAAGGCTCCCCTCGCATCCTTAAGTGGAACAGCAAAGCTGACTCACAGCTGTAGCCGATTATGCATCCTGTTCCGGGCTCCTCGTTTTATCTTTCTGATCGCAAACAAACTCTGCCCACTCAAGGGAAAGCCGGTCCGGTGCAAGGCTGGCTTGAGGCAAGCAGGAGGGAAATCTGGAAACGCAGCTGAGGCCAGATTCCTCCTACCCACCGCTCTGCCGTGCTTCCCCTCCAGTGCCCAGTGTTTGGAATATTCGAAACCCACTACAGCCCTTTGTTTCATTTTCTTTAGGGAGGGCGTAGACTGCAGGGATCAGCAAACCTTTTCAGCAGGGGGCCGGTCCACAGACCTTGTGGGGGGCTGGACTATATTTTGGAAAAAAGAAGAAAAAAGAATTCCTATGCCCCACAAATAACCCAGAGGTGCATTTTAAATAAAAGGACACATTCTACTCAGATAGAAACACCAGGCAGGCCCCACAAATAACCCAGAGGTGCATTTTAAATAAAAGGACACATTCTACTCAGGTAAAACACACTGATTCCCGGACCACCAATGGGCTGGATTTAGAAGGCGATTGGGCTGGATCCGGCCCCCGGACCTTAGTCCATCTCCGAGGGCCTTCTGGCAATTCCCTTGCTGTGAAAAGCCATGTTACAGGGAACCAGGCAGAGGGCCTTCTCAGTGGTGGCACCCGCCCTGTGGAACACCCTCCCACCAGATGTCAAAGAGAAAAACAACTACCAGACTTTTAGAAGACATCTGGAGGCAGCCCTATTTAGGGAAGCTTTTAATGTTTGGTGCATTACTGTATTTTAATACTTTGTTGGAAGCCGCCCAGAGTGGCTGGGGAAGCCCAGCCAGATGGGCAGGGTATAAATAATAAATTATTATTATTATTATTATTATTATTATTATTATTATTATTATTATTATTATTTGTAGCCAGTGCAGTTGGACCAGGATCGGTGTAAAATTCTCAAACCGCCTTGCTCCATTGAGCAACCTGGCCGCTGAATTCTGCATTGGCTGAAATTTCTGAAGCATCTTCAGAGGCAGCCCTATGTACAACACATTGCAGTAATCTAACATAACTTATTTAAATTTATACCCTTGCTCCCTGAGGAGCCCAGGGCAGAGAACGCACAAGCGAAAAAGCCATCAGAATATCTTACACCTCCACCAGCTCTCTTTTCCTCTCTCCTTTCACCGAGGGCAACCATTCCATTGGACCAACTAAGTTAGTTCTAAGTTAGTTCTAAGTTAGTGTATCTGAAGAAGTGTGCATGCACACGAAAGCTCATACCAAGAACTAACTTAGTTGGTTGGAAGGAATTTTTTTATTTTGACTATGGCAGACCAACACGGCTACCTATCTACTACTGATTCCATTGGACCGTCTCAGTGGGAGAGATGGGAAGCAGAAGCAAAAGGGTCACTCCATCACTTTCCCCCAAAACCCCCAGGTCCATTTGGCACCTCCTGCCTCTGAACTGTGCCAGCTGTTCATTATAACAACTACTGTTTAAAGAATTGGTGTCTGAGTTTGATTTCTTTCCTCGCCTTCCCTCCTTGACCTTTTCCCCTGGTGAGTTGTGTTTATTCGACTGTAAGCCTGCAGACAGGGACTATATTAATGGATTCTATGCAAGCCTTTTTGGCTGAAGAGCAGGATACTAATATCAACTCAGTGGCTGCTATGGGCCTCGGAGGGCAGGGAGGGAGAAAATTCCAGCTTGGAGATCAGTTGGGAAAGAGACTGAAAATAAATCTGCAACCGCACTTGGAATACTGCGTGCATTCCTGATCGCTTTATCTCAAAAAAGGATATTCTGGAGCTGAAACAGGTGCAAAGAAGGGCAGCCAAAAGGATCAGGGGTCTTCTCTCTCTCCCCCCTCCCCCAATTAAGCACTCTGAGAAGAAAAGGACACAGGGCAGGGCATGAGAGAGGTTTATAAAATGATTCCTGGTGTGAAGAAAGAAGACAGAGAGAAGCTTTTCTCCATTTCTCATTATACTCAAAACTGGGGTTGACCCAATGAAACTGACCCTGGTTGATTCAGAATGAACAAAAGAAAAGTCCAGCAAGCAATGCAAAGTTAACTCACTGCCATTGGACTGTTGGAGAAAAGCAATAACGTTTCCTTCTATTGAGTTTGTAGTTAATGCATGTGTTACTTTAAACCACGAGTGCACTGTGCGTACAGCAATCTATCTAGCATTTGTTTGTGGCTCTGTAAGTTAACTCCACTCTTAAAAGCTGAGCCATTTTGCTTTTTGTTCTCTCCAACTTGTTGAGACAATATGTCTCTTGTTGTTTCTCTCTCACACATCTCTACCTATCATGTAAATAGTTCCTGCATGAATAAAGCCTTTGAACCCCAGAAACTGGAAGTAATTGTTCCAATCTAATTCACCCAAGCTGCAAGGTCTGCTAACATAGACATGGTGGTAATTCAAAGGGCATTTTTAAAACATTTAAAAATATATTTTTGTCATTGCTTAGCAAGCGAAAGGCCAAAATCTACTTCAGGGGCTCCTCCAGATGCCCTCAGCATTCTTCCTGTTACGCTTACACGGTCTTAATTGAGATGTCATCTGCTGGGTCCCTCACAGTCCCATGATTCTTGGCTGTAAGGCTGAGGTTTGGTCAGGACAAAGGGAATACGTCAGTCAGAGAGCAATTGGCAAAGTTTTTGAATGTGATTTATGATTGCTTGATCCATGAACACACGCATGCTGTTTAGCATTATAATTGTGTGTTTTCCAGTTGCACTAATGCACATCTTTATTAATGTTACCAATTGTCAATTGTCATAAAATTTGCTTAAATGGTCTGTTGGCTGCAAATAAAGAGATGATGGCCGTGATGATAGTAACCGAAGCTTCTCCCTGAGGACTGTGGATTGCTATTTTTTAAAAAACAAAATAAATTACCATTGACATCCCTATGCTAACTCACAACAGAAGCTACAGACCAAATCCAGTGTCTGAAATTGCTCTGGCAGTTGTTAATCTGAGAGCATTAATATTTACCATTTATACAGTATTTATAAAAAGGGTTGCCAGCATGAGCCTTCTCTCCCCCCGCCCAGTTCCTGCTTCCTGGCTAGTTTCCCAGGCCTCGAACAGCTGTGTGGGAAGTAATATATTCAGCAGGCAAATATTTTCCTTGAGCAAGTAAGGGGAGGAGGGACTTCTCCTGTTGAATTTCTGTTTGTCACAGAGCTGTTAAAAAACCCACACATATCACTTGCAATTGCCAGTCTCCTCGGAGAACCTTTTCAGAATTAATTATTATTATTGTCTGCCCTCCCCCCCTAAGACCCCTAGGAAGGTTACAACCATTAAAATGCAACACTGAGAGTAAGATACTATATCACACAATATTGAAAACGGCTTTAAACAGCTTGCAGTTACTGAAAAAGAAGGTGGGTTCTAAAAACCTGCACCACAAGGGTCAAAAGAGATTCACTAACACAAGACCCATCACGTAGTACTCGAAACGTCATGTGTCATTTTTCTTTCCCATCAAAAATTGGTGTTTTTTGCTTGTATTAAAGATGGTTTAAATGAGGAAGACAACTTCTTCTTTGGCGATCCCTCGTAGCTGAGTAAAATTTTCTTCCATAAACATGGTTTTAACAGTGACTCTATAAGTGACTGTGGAGGCCAATTCTGGATCCACATGTCCGTCCACAGTGGGGACATAGATTTCCGGACAGGAGTTGACCATGGTGAGGGTTTGCCAAGCATGCCTTTTTCTTAGCACATTTCTCCCTTTCATCCTGAATTTGTCTTCAAAGCCCATGACCCCTTTGGTAGAGGCTGTTCTCCAATTGGAGCGCTCGCAGAACAGTGTTTCCCAGTTGTCGGTGTTTATACTACATTTTTTAAGATTTGCCTTGAGAGAGTCTTTGAACCTCTTTTATTGACCACCAGCATTACGCTTTCCATTTTTAAGTTCACAATAGAGTAGTAGCTTTGGAAGACGACAATCAGGCATCCAGACAATATGACCAGTCCAACGAAGTTGATGTTGAAGAATCATTGCTTCAACACTGGTGATCTTTGCTTCTTCCAGTACACTGGCATTAGTTCGCCTGTCTTCCCAAGTGATGTGTAAGAATTTTCGGAGACACCGTTGATGGAATCTTTCAAGGAGTTGGAGATGGTGTTTGTAAGTGGTCCATGTTTCACAAGCATACAGTAAGGTTGGTAGTACAACCTTATATAGTTTGCAAACCGTCTGGTTTGCATACGTTTTGGATTACAACCCATTTTTGGGGGGATTACAAACAAAAACATTTTGGAGGCCCCATTGGCGAAAACACACCTTGGGTTACAACCTGTTTTGGTTTACAAATGGACCTCCAGAACTGATTATGGTTGTAAACCAAGGTACTACTGTAGTAGTATAGCCTTTATTTGTTGGAGGGTTGGTTGTGGGCTCTCCACTAGGTGGCGCAGTAGAATACAAATGTGTTCTCACAGGAGAGAGGCTCTCAATCAGCTCTGTGGTGCTTGAGGGTTGATTCCTGCCCCTGCATGCACTGAGCGAGGTGTTGCATCATCCCTTGTTGAAAGACTTGAAAACACCCATGAACAAAGGAAGGGCAATAGCTTAGTGGTAGAGCATTATCTGCTTTACATGCCGAAGCTCCCAGGTTCAATGCAAGTAGGGCTGCCAGACACCCTTAGTCTGAAACCAGGGAGAGCTTCTGCCACTCAGTGTGGAGGAGGCAAAGGCGGACATGGAAGCCCTGTTCCCCTGGTGTCCTTGTGCACATCGTTCTCCCTCCTTGGTCCCCGAGAAAGTAGGGAAAGTCAACCAGGGTTCTTCTACTCATGTTCATCTCAAACAATCAGGGGACCTGTTTTGTCAGGAACCCTGGTTGCATGGACATTTCTACTCACATTCAAACAAAACCAGGTAGAAGTCCCCTGTGGGTCTTCCCCACTTGGTATGGGGACTGGTTGCAAGGGGTGATGCGCACAGTGATGTTGGGAGACAAGATTTGCGCACCTGACCCTGATCCACCTCCTTGGTCCATGGATGCAGGTCAACCATCTACCTGAACATGCCTACAGGGTCTTGCAGAATTGCATTGGGTTGGCTGCATTGGTTGGTTGTCTTCATTGGCTGAAAATCTGTCCCCTGGCCTTGCGAATCTAAGGTTGAAGATCTAAGTAAAAGCAGCAGCAGAAACAGAAAGTTTCCTTTTGGCTGGAATCCTCGACGCATTTAGAAGAGCATACGTCTCGTTGAATAGATTGGGATTTATTTCTTTTGAGTCAGCGTGCCTAGTATTTAATCTCCTGTCTACACCTTGGATTTGACTAAGGCTCTGATAACCAGGAATGGTCAAATGTATCCATTCTGGTTTTCCTCCTTTTCTTAATCTTCAGTCTGCCACAGTTCTGCATCAGATTGCAATTTCTTTTTTAAGTTCTCATGAAATTTTGTCTGCGTTTTACTGTGGATTTATCTGCCTGGACCCATCTTTTTGCAAGCAAATCTCCAAGATGTGACACAGCTTTCATTAAAATAGATGCATTTGATGTACACTTCCCCCTTACACTTATACACAATTTTGGGGGCACATTGATTGTTTGGAGAGCAATCACTATTTTGCAAAATTTGGAAAAGTGGAGAAAGCATGTTGCCTTGCATATTCTTTCAGCAGTTGTGAATTTCCTCTGAAAATGAAAACTCAAAGCAATTTCCTTCCGCATCCCGATCAACAACCCACCCAAAGGACTGATTCCTACACAGTGTTAGCTGGATTTCCTCAGTGAACTTGGGTACTGTTATAAGAATTTTAAGGTCTTATATATATATAATAGAAGGTAAAGGTACCCCTGCCCGTTTGGGCCAGTCTTGCCAGACTCTAGGGTTGTGCGCTCATCTCACTCTAGAGGCCAGGAGCCAGCGCTGTCCGCAGACACCTCCGGGTCATGTGGCCAGCGTGACAAGCTGCATCTGGCGAGCCAGCGCAGCACACGGAATGCCGTTTACCTTCCCGCTGGTAAGCGGTCCCTATTTATCTACTTGCACCCGGAGGTGCTTTTGAACTGCTAGGTTGGCAGGCACTGGGACCGAACGACGGGAGCGCACCCCGCCGCGGGGATTCAAACCGCCGACCATGCGATCGGCAAGTCCTAGGCACTGAGGTTTTACCCACAGCGCCACCCGCGACCCAATATATATAATAGATGTCCATAAATGTACCAAGCAAACACATATAAATATGTAAACCACCTGTCTGAAACCCACAGAAAAGTCCTAAAACCATTTTCTCTCTCCCAAAATTACCTCAAATATTTCTCTGCAAGGTCGAAGGACATGGGAAATCTCCCCATTGTCTCTTTCACAAATCCTGTCTTAAGGGCACATTTAAGATATGAATAGGGTGTGAGCCTGTGACCTGGATTCAGGAACTGAGTAACAAAAGAGTGGCCAGGATGCCCAGGTAATCCAATCAAGTAACCTAGCAGACAAGAGATAAAAAACAATGCACTCAGATTTCTGTTGTAGCCCACCCCTCCTGTGATGTATGTATGTTTCCGGGGGTGGTCTAGAGTTTGAGGGTGGGCAATTTAAAAAGTCTATATACTAAGGGCGGGCACACCTTTGTTCTGGGTTCCTCCTCTTTCCTGCTTGTGGTGAGTGAGGACCCTGTTGCAACAGTTTAAGATCAGGTTTACTAGCTGCTTTACTTCTCAATATTCTCTGATTGGTCTCTGTTATTTTCTCTTACCGATAGAGAACCTACAAAAGGACTCTATACGGGCTCTTGGGTACCCTGTTTCTGAGGGCTTCCTTGGATAAAAAACAAGGACACCAGCCAGGAATACCAGAGCAAAACAGCAGCCAGTAGGCTTGGTCTTTATTGAAGACTGTCGCCACAGGACTCCCGCCTGCCACAAGGTGGAACAAGATGGAAGCTCCGAACAAAAGAGAACCCAAACTTTTATTAGCTGCTCATCCCCATGTTACATTCCCCCCCAAACTACATCACTAATACATCATGGTTACATCATGAAAGGGGAGGTCTGGTAGCAGTAATCTGAGCATCCTGGACCCTGCCCCATGGTTCCCCTTGCCCTCCACCAAACACCCATCAAGGGTAACAAAAGAGATATTTACATTTCCCGGTTTCCCAGCCAAGTTAATCACACCCTTTTGTCTTCATCTGGGTTTGTTATTTCTGGAATGGCTACTTATCTAGCACTCAGGTATCAGGATGCCAGGAATTATCACTCAGGCAGAGGGGCTGCTGAATAGCTGAGCTCACATGTCTATATGAATTTCTGAAGTTTTCCCAGTGAGCCAGTACATAGATACATTTATCAGTGAATTCTTACATTTGGTATCGTGCAGCAAAGGCCCTTTGAATAGATAGGAAGAAACCGTGATGAAGTGTTTTGTGGGGATAAGTCACAAAAGTGATTGTGCTGATTTTGGTAGTGGGCTGCGTGTGCATGATATCTGCTGGAGGGGCAACACCCCCCCAAACTATACATAAATTCCTGCAACAACCCCATAAGGGAAAAGGAGCAGTTATTTCTTGTAACAGGTACCATCCATCTCCCAGCTTGACGTCCCTGTGAATTCTCTCATGCTGACAATAACCACGGAGCGCCACAGAAGGCAAACTGATTCAGCCTTGGTGCATTCCGGGAAAACCGTTTCTGCCAAGCCATTAATTGACAGGATTTCTTGCGTGTAAATGGCCTCGTGCAATTTGTGGCTGAGGAAAATTATAGCTCGTGGTGGCCTGGCGACAGGATCGTGCCCTCATATGGCGCCTTGACTTATCTCCAGGAGTCAAGGAGTTGCTCCGGTAACATCGTAAATTAGTTGCTGTGGAGACCTGTGTGTGGTGTCACCATAAAGCAGCTGAAGGATAATGCGGCAGAAATAACTCATCCCCTGAGGGAACACAAGCAAGGGAGACTCTTTGGATTAATGGAGGCAGAGGGGCGGCTGGGTGGGATGGGGGAGAACTGGAATATATGTGGAGGAAGACTATTATTAGGCAGTTAAGAACATGCCTTACACCACGTCAGACCATTGTTCCACCTCCATTCTCCCATGCCCTCCTCCTTACATTGCCTGGGACAGCTAAGGGTTGTTCTTTGGCAAGCAGGACTCGCTGTCTAGGGCTAATAGCAAGCCACACTGGGACTGGCTGCATGAAGGTGCTACCCATTGGCAATGTGGCACTGCCAGTTTGCAGGGGCAATTCGCATTCACACCGTGTCTGTGAATGAACGTTTTCCAGCTCCAGACCATTGCAAACACAATTTCGTTTTCCTGAGCTTTCCACAAATAGCATTGTGCTGCTTTTGTGGTGTGGTGGTGGGGGAACCCCCTAAACCCTAGAAATGAAGAAAAAAAGAGAGTAGGATTTGGATTATTTTGAGTATTGAAGGGAAGATTGCAGGCTAGTGGGAAAATAACAGGCAAATATTTCTTTCCTGGCCAGGGCTTCACCTGGGATAGAGTTGTTAACAGGACAAAAGGTGTCGATGGCTCATCTGAGAGGAATTTGAGGCCTGGGCAGACGGAAGGTTGCCAGGGTAACTGGGTGCAAAGTGACAGGAAAAGAGGGTCTTTAGCAAGGTGTGCTATGAAGAAGAAGAAGAAGAAGAAGAAGAAGAAGAAGAAGAAGAAGAAGAAGAAAGACTGGGATCCATCTTGGGCAGGCTGGCTGAAGGCTGGCTGGGAGAGATGCCTTGGACTCCAGGGCTGCCCTGCTGTGGGGAAAAGGCCCCTTCTAAGAGGACCAAGCTGTAAGACCAGGACTTCCTCCATGCAGTCTGAAGGTGTAAATATGTGGATAGATTATATTTCTTAAAGCTATGACAGTCTCTGCCGCATCTTCAATTCTCCAAGGGAGCATAAATCCTGAGCCTTCCTGGAATTCTGCTACTACTTGGCAGAGAGTCAGTGTGGCGCCCAAGTTCTGTCACAGTACTGGTTTCTTTTTAATGGCTGCTGTTGAATGGCTTTCAGCTTGGTCTTCTCATGGCTGCTTCTGGGTCTTTGCCATACTTACGAACATCAGAAAAACCAGTGGCCCATTTCACGCATCCTCCTGTTTTCACAGTGGCCAGCCAGATGCCCGGAGGAAGCCCCAGAGCTGAGCCTGAGCACAACAGCAAACAATCTTAGCCACTTTGCAAGGCTTTTATCTTTGTACAGTAATGCGGGACAGAAATATTTTACCCAAGAAGGTAGAATCGCTTTTGCCTGTTGAGCTGTCGTGAAAAACTCTATAGAGTGAGGACAACTTTTTTTTAAAAGGTGTCAGCCTTAAAGAACAAGCTTAGAATAAATGGAAAACTAATTATATACACCCCCAAATACTGCAAGCTGTGTTAACTTTCTAAAAGCAGACTCCAAAACATTCCACTGAGCTTGGCCAGTGATTACAAAGGAGACAGCTGCCTTGAAAAGATGAACAATCACAAACTAGGGGGGCAGAGTTTGGAAAAGAGAATGACCTTGATTTATTTTTATTTAGCAACCCTCTGCATTTTGGGTAGCGGCGGTGTTAGCTCAGGTCATCGCCGGACTTTCGCTGTTTTGGGGTGGAATTTCGTTGCTCGCCGGCAAATTCAGGTAGTACAATTAAAGCTGATCGCACTTCCTTCCCAGAACTGGACATTTTTCAACCAGGAAAGTGACAGGAAAGTGTGATATAACGTTTGCTTGACACAACGTCGTATGGCCTCTCGTAAGAACAGAAGGCGTTGCTGCCGGATCAGGCCAGTGGCCCATCAAGTCCATCATTCGGTTCTCAAAGTGGCCAGCCTAGATTCCCTGTAGCAGCACATGCGAACAACAACACTCTCGCCTTCTGCGGTTTCCAGCAATTGGCTTTCAGAGGCAGGTTGCCTCTGAAGGCAGAAGCACGACATAGCCATGTAAATAAATCAGAATGCACGCTCAGTAAACAGAGGATGTTGTCAAAGGCTGCCTCCAGAAAGTGAGCATTTTGTAGGAGGGCTTCAAAGAAGTGCAAAGAAGTTTGCAAAATTTACAGCGGATTAAAATGTGCTCTGTTACTCCGGGGCAACAAATCCTCTTGACATAGCAATGGACGTTTTGCTGTTAGGAACGTGACAGAGAAATGCATGGGAGGGGGAAGATGTGTGATATGCAAATTATGAACACAGATGCATGAACGCAGTGCAAGGAAAACCAGGAGGAATGCTCCTTATTGTATACCCTCCATGGAAACAAATCAGAACAAATGTCCAAAAAAGAGCAGGCAGAGTATGAGTTCTGCTAATCTTGGTCCAAAGAATTCCTATTGGTATATAAATGCGGGTGGCGGTGTGGTCTAAACCACTGAGCTTCTTGGGCTTGCTGATCGGAAGGTCGGCGGTTCAAATCCCCGCTACGGAGTGAGCTCTTGTTGCTCTGTCCCAGCTCCTGCCAACCTAGCAGTTCAAAAGCCTACCAGTGCAAATAGATAAATAGGCACCGCTGTGGTGGGAAGGTAAAAGGTGTTTCCGTGTGCTCTGGTTTCCGTTATGGTCCTCCGTGCGTGATTTAGTCCTGCTGGCCACATGACCCAGAAAGCTGTCTGTGGACAAACGCCAGCTCCCTCAACCTGAAAGCGAGATGAGCACCGCAACCCTAGAGTCGCCTTTGACGGGACTTAACCGTCCAGGGGTCCTTTACCTTTTTAATAGAAGTCATTAGAACTGTAAACAAAAATATACGAATGGAATGTTTGCAGAGACCCCATCCTGGGGTCTTTTACCTTTACTTTATTGGTATATAAAGCCCTGAATGGCTTTGGACCAGTTTACCTACCGTATTGTCTTGCCCCATATATGCCCATTTGATTCCTTCGATCTGCAGAACGGGCATTGCCCTAGATGCCACATTCCACATTTCTAATCAATCGATCATTTAGTGTGGCAGCACTAGGCGTCTTCGCTGTGTCTTTTAGGCACCTGCTAAGAACATATTTTTGTTTAGGCAAGCCTAGCCAGGCATGTAGATGTTGACATGTTTTTTCCTTCTGTTGCTGTTAATTTTAATGTTGTTTTGCATGTTTCAAATGGTTTTAAGCTTTTTTTTTAAAAAAAATTATAATTGTAACATTCTTTGTAAACCGCTTGGGGTTTTCCTCCAACCAACTGGTACATATAAATTTTGTCGCACGAACACAGCTTTGTGCAAGCAAACCAGGATATACAGGTATGCTCAATAAACAGGTAGTCTGTGGGGAGGTCCAATGATGTACAACAGTGACCCAAAGTCATCAGTCACGGTGAGATTGGATGGCGGGTTAGGCAGGAACCATCAAGGTGTTTCTTTGGAAATGCCGGTTTTACCAGAGGAAGCCATATACTTTTTTTTTTTTTTTAAAAAAAAGCTCCTTGCTGTTTTGGCCTGAAGGATGGGTAGGGTGTTATGTGAAGAGCGAAAGAAATCCTCCTCACTTGCTGCTGCTTCTTCTTCTTTAAACAGATCTATTTAAAAACAAACAAATTAAGTGGAATGATTGTTGGCGAACAGGCTGACATTTGCTTTCATCTTCACCTGGTTCAGCTGGAATTTTTTTTTTCTAAAGCTAAATAAGTTTGAAGTGGAAAAAGCTCCACCCTTTGCCTTCTACGCTGGGCATTATTTGCTGGATCAATTTCATCCCTCCTTCATGGAGCTGTGTATAGATAGATAGATAGATAGATAGATAGATAGATAGTGCTTTTTCGGGGGGGGGGGAGTACACATAGCCCTAAACATTTTGTGAATCTTTGTACTTTTGTCCATTTACTGTACTTAGTTTTCCCGATTTGAACTATAAAATGGTGATTTTCTTGAGTCAAAATGAGAGTACCCCTAAACATTTTTTTAGGAAAAAGTGCTCTCTCTCTCTCTGTATATACAGTGCTACCTTGGATTACATACACTTCAGGTTACATACGTTTCAGGTTACAGACTCCGCTAACCCAGAAATATTGCTTCAGGTTAAGAACTTTGCTTCAGGATGAGAACAGAAATTGTGCTCTGGCGGTGCGGCAGCAGCAGGAGGCCCCATTAGCTAAAGTTGTGCTTCAGGTTAAGAACAGTTTCAGGTTAAGTACGGACCTCCGGAACGAATTAAGTACTTAACCTGAGATACCACTGTATATATTTTCTGCTTTACAATTTAGAATACTCATTTAAACATCCTTAAAGTATCACTGACTTCCCTCCTTCTCTTTCCATGGTTCATTTTGCATATCATAAATCCCTGCATATTTTACATAAAGTAAACCATTTAGTATTCCATTATTTCATCCACCAAAACTTATTTACACTGTTGGACTTATCTCAATGCTGCCAACGTTTTCAAGTGTACACAATTTCCTCCCATATATTCAATAAACATTTTCCAATCTTCTCTAAACGTATGTTCTTCCTGTTATCTTATTCTATCTGTTAAGTCTGCAAGCTGCACATATTCTGTCAACTTAAGTTGCCATTTTTCTTTCATCGGGACCTTGCTCGTTTTCCATTTTGGGACTAACAAAACACGGGCTGCAGTAGTGGCATACATAAATAACCTTTTTTGACACCTGGGAATTTCCATCTGAATTATCCCCAACAAAAAGGACTCTCTTTTTTTGGAAAAGTACTTTTAAACATTTTTTTCAATTCATTATGGATCATTTCACAATATTCTTTTACCCTTTTACAAGTCCACCACATATGAAAGAATGTTCCCAATGAGGTTGAGGGAAGATGGAGCTGTATTTATCATCATAGGAAGCTGGCAAGGGAGCCAACCTGATGACCTTCAGACACTGTTGCACTACAATTCCCATCACCCCTTGGCATGTTAAAGAGACATCAGCCTGGTCTCCCAGGTCCTAGTCTAGCCCCCTAACCACTATACAGCGCTGCCTCCTCACAGGAGATAAAATACACGAGACGTTTGCGAAAACATGTTTCCTGCTTGGCAAGACAGCATTAAAAAATTGTGCACACTGCGAGAAATTCACACTCCGCTGCAGATGAATTTTCGCGAGGGCGTAAAAAATAATAATTAAAAATCCATTGCAAATTCATGCAGAGCAGCAGAGTGCCAGAGACTGCAGAATGTGAAAGAAATCGAGATTGGCAGAGATGCCCATCCTAAGCTTGCGATATGCAAGAGTTTGCATTCTCCGGCGTTTGCTGCCGTCGCAAAATTGTGGCTTTTCCTGTTCCAGAATGCGGTGGGCGGAGGCCCTCCTTCTCAAGACTGCAACCGCTTGGTGATCCTAGTCTTTTGCAAGGAGTGTGAAAAATAGGACTGGAGCAGATCTGGCAAGAGAGAAATCGCTATTGAGCAAGGCCTAGGTTTGTGGGTGCAGCAGGAGGCTCCTCTAGGCTTGGAGCTTGCATATTTTCGGGAGGAATTCTCCTTCATCCCTGCCACGCCCAGCTTTGAAGCAAGGGGGGTGGGGAGGATTTGCAGAGTCGCCACCCTCCTACCTGGCCAGCCGCACCTTCCTTGCACCTGGAGGGGCTGGAGGCGCCCTCAAAAGAACCTGTTCCAGCACTTGCCAAGCCGGTTTGGGCATTGGGAAGAGCTTGGCTGAGGTGAGGCAGTGGGGGGGGGGGAGAGAAGAGAGATGGTTTTATGTCTCCCTTGCCCAAAGCGATGATGAGTCAGGCCAGGTAACTCACAGAGTGTCAGACCGACCTGTTCTGTGTCTTGTTTGCAAGCTGGCCAAAGAAGGCTCTGCTCTGAGCTGCTGGGGATTAACTTGCTTAAGCTAACACCAGCCTGCATCCTGGAAGGCGTGGACCTGTGGCTGTGTGGTCTGAGGAGGTGTCTTGGGTTTACAGACTGGTAATGATCCGAGAGCCAACAAGCTGCGACAACATCCATTGGTCAAAGTGCTTAGTGTCTTCCAAGTGAAAATTCAAAGTGGGCTCTGCATGCATTTCGCCAATGAAAATAGGGACGTCCCATTCCATAATGATAATTTTACTATTTATACCCCATACCTAGGGACGCATATGGTGCTGTGGGTTAAACCACAGAGCCTAGGAATTGGCGATCAGAAAGTCAGTGGTTTGAATCCTTGCAATGGGGTGAGCTCCCGTTGCTCGGTCCCTGCTCCTGCCAAACTAGCAGTTCGAAAGCATGTCAAAGTGCAAGTAGATAAATAGGTACTGCTCCGGCGGGAAGGTAAACAGCGTTTCCGTGCGCTGCTCTGGTTCGCCAGAAGCGGCTTAGTCATGCTGGCCACATGACCCGGAAGCTGTACGTCGGCTCCCTCGGCCAATAAAGCGAGATGAGCGCTGCAAACCCAGAGTCAGCCACGACTGGACCTAATGGTCCAGTTATCTTTATCTTTACCCCACACATCTTACTGGGTTGCCCCAAGCCACTCTGGGCAGCTTGCCACATATATAAAAACATTAGAAAACATTAAACATTAAAAAAACAACCCTTCCCTATATAGCAGGCATGTCCAAAGTCCGTTTCAGGGGCCTAATCCAGCCCGCCAATCAGTTTAATCCAGCCCCTGCAGCAGTTTATATCCTGGGCTAAAATCCTAAAAAACCCTCAACAACTTTAACCCTAAAAAAAGCTGAACAACTTCAATCTTAAAAAAAGGTTAACAACTTCAGTTGGCCCTATGGTCGGCCCTCGCGGCCCTTCACTTCATCAAATCTGGCCCTCTTTGAAAAAAGTTTGGACACCACTGCTATACAGGATTGCTTGCAGATGGTTCAGAGGTCGGATAACTTTGCACCCTTCAACATTTCTCCAGTGAAAATAGGGACATCCTAAGGAAAAGGTCTGTTCCAGCTCCTGCCAACCTAGCAGTTCGAAAGCATGTCAAAAAGTGCAAGTAGATAAATAGGTACCGCTCCAGTGGGAAAGTAAATGGCGTTCCCGTGCGCTGCTCTGGTTCGCCAGAAGCGGCTTAGTCATGCTGGCCACATGACCCGGAAAACTGTCTGCGGACAAACGGCAACTCCCTCAGCCTGTAAAGCGAGATGAGCGCCGCAACCCCAGAGTCGTCCACGACTGGGCTTAACTGTCAGGGATCCTTTACGTTTAAGGTTAATACTCACAGCATGACCAATGCCGTGGCTCAGAAGCTGTTGTTGAACTTCAGCTCCCATCATCTCTGACCATCAACCTGGCTGGCTGGGGCTGATGGCAGCTGGAGTTCACCAACACATGGAGGGCACACAACCTCATGAATGAATGAATGCCTTGCCACTCCTATGGTGTCCCCACACCTTCTGCACCACCCAAAATGCGTTTCCTCCTGCCATGTAGACAATAGGCGCATCGCACATGCTTTCCGTTCCCACCCCTCCTGTTTCAGCCACACCAAACCCTTCTCTTCCCCTTCTTTTCTTCTCTTCTCGGGCTAATCCTCCTGCCCCAGTCCAAACATGCCTCAAATGATCTCCAGGCTTAAGTGCCCATCGATCACGTTCCTTCTGTACGTGCTTCCCCTACGCAAACGGAACGGGTGCCAGCACAGCGGAAGCCGGTTTGCCAAACTGGCTTCGCTGCATGAGCAGAGAGGGCTTGCCTGTTAGGAAAGTAGAGGGAGAAATCTGTTTCGGTTTGATTTCATAGAATCGTGGAATTGGAAGGGAATCCAAGGTTCGTCTAAGCAATGCAGGAATCTCAACTAAAGCATCTCAACTGAAGATATAAGGTGACCCTCTCTAATTTAGAAAACGTTATGCAAATCATAACATAGCCACTCATTCTCTGAATATTGGGGGGATCCTGAGGGCCTGATAGCATGGCTTGGAGGGCCACACTTGGCCCCTGGACCTCCGGACTTGTGAGAAATATTCTCAGCACCTTGAGAGACGCCCCTCCCTGAAAACAAAACCATCATCCACCTGGTCTGAGTGCTCCATGCCAAATTCCCGGAAACGTTGGTATTTGTTTTAGCCACCTGGCTTTGCTGCTCACTATCAAGCTTTCACTTAGACATGTTCCGACAGTGCTTTCTCTTTCTTTCTTTCCCCACCCACCCTGAAGCTGGCAGAGCAGATGAGGAGCTCCCTCTTGCCGCTTGCCGGTTTGGACAAACACCGCTATCACCAATTGCCTCCCATGCAGACGGAGACCCCTGTTGGGTCAGACCAAAACAGACCAAAACAGCCAAATGGAGTGCTGTGCTTTGTGTCAGCTGCGTGGGGCAGGCTGGCAAGCTTCTGAGTCCCACAGAAGGCCTTTCTGCTGGACTCAAAGTTGGGGGTGGCCCAAATGCATGGGTGTAGCCAAGGAGGGGCAGGGAGGACGGCAGCTCCCCACAAATCAATGCAAATCTGAGGTTCTGCCCCCCTAACAAAAGCTTTTCTCTCCCCAACAAAAATCCTGGCTATGCCCATGTCCAAACATGATTGCCATCTTGAATAATATATTGATGGCAGGTAAGCCCCACCCTGCATAATCAATCACACAGCGCAGTGCATGCACACCATTTGAATGGCAATGCCCATCAACTTGGGGGGGGGGACCCCCTCAAATATTTTACGGGGGGGGAGCAAAGGGACCTTGGCTTCCTATGAGTGTCATATAGGGCACCCTGTTGCCATGGGATAGTTTGTCGTGCAATTAAACGTAACAGTGTAATAAGATCCTGGTGGATCGGGCCCATGGGCCACGATGTTTAGCATCTCTTTGCTCACAGTGGATGCCTCCAGGAAGCCCTCAGGGAGAACTGGAAGGCAGCAAGGATAACCCATACATACATCCCATGGAGATGAATGTTGGAAGATCTAGGGCAGGGGAAAGGAAGGACTTGTTCACATAGTCTTGCTGTCACAGTCTGGTCTACGGGTGATCAAAGTCCCGGCTGAGGATGTCGGGACCGGGGGCAAGATGGCAGGGTGGAAACAGGAACGAGAGTCCAGAAGCCAGGGGTCCGAGGGTCAGGAAGCAGGGAGTCACGAAGACAAGGGTTGAGTCAAGAAGCCGAGGTCCGAGGATCAGGAAGCAAGAAGCCAAACGCAGCAAGGCAGGAAACATGTTGCTGTGGCGAAGAGCCGAAGGGAAATGCTGACCTTCTATCCCTCACCTGTGCGGGCGCGCCTTGCATCGCCAGAACAAACTCAGGAAGGCCCCAGTCCTGTGAAGCCCTACTGGTCACAGGGCCTAGCTCCTGCACGCACTCCTGACACTTGCTGCAGGGAACTTATGGTCCTCAAGTTGTCACCAGACTACAAGCTCCATCAGTCCCAGCCAGCATGGTCAATGGCCAGGGCAGATGGGAGTCCAGCGAAATCTGGAAGGCCAAACGGTGTTTCTGTGCACTCTGGTTTCCATCACGGTGTCCAGTTGAGCCAGAAGCGGTTTAGTCTTGCTGGCCACATGACCTGGAAAGCTGTCTATGGACAAACGCCGGCTCCCTCGGACTGAAAGTGACATGAGCGCTGCAACCCCATAGTCGCCTTTGACTGGACTTAACCGTCCAGGGGTCCTTCACCTTTTTAATATAAGTCATTAGAACTGTAAACAAAAAAATATATGAATGGAAAGTTTGCAGAGAAGGTTCCAATCTGGTTTGTGAAGCAAGGATGCTGTTGGAAGGCTCTGCATGACTGAAAGTACCTGGGGGAGCAAGGGAAGCTCTCATTGTGCCCTATCAATAGGGAACTAAGAGAATAACAAAGCAACCCCACCCTGTAGAAACAAAAGGATTTTCCCGCTCCGGAACACACACCTGGAAAGCCAACAGACCTAGGCCTTTGATTTCTAGCCATACAGACATTTGAGTGCTTTTCCACAGAGGCAGATCATGTTCCAGCAGCCGTTCTGCCTTGGCTTCGAACCTTTTTTAAAAAAAAACCAGCCCACTTTGGGTTGTCTGGGTCTTTCTTGGGTGGTTGGGGTGGGTAATGTGGGTCGTATCATACATATAAAGCACTCTTCTTCTGTTCGTTGAAAGAAAATTATATAAAAATGATGTACCGTTGGTACCTAACACCGAGTAAAATTGTGAAAATGTACAAAACAAGTTCAAAACTGTGCTGGAAATGTAAAGAGATGGAGGGTACTTTTTACCATATATGGTGGACATGTACATTGGTAAAGGCTTTCTGGGAAATGTTAAAAAACCAGAAGCCTTTTTGCTAGGTATAATAGGTGAAGAGTTACCAAAAGACGATAAAAGACTTTTTATGTATGCAGCGACGGCAGCGAGAATGCTACTAGCCCAGAGATGGAAGGTTGTACCAGCAAAAGAAAAATGGCAGATGAAACTCATGGACTATGCAGAGATGGTGAAACTGACGGGAAAGATCCAAAACCAGGAAGATCAAATATTTTCTAAAGACTGGAGTAAATTTGTAATTTATTTAAAAGACCACTGTAAAAAGTTAAAATATTTGGCAGGGATGCAATGACACTTGTAACGTGGAATTATTTACGATTATGATGGTTATTTAACAGATGGATAATGGTAAAAGATGGAGCAAATCTAATCTTAAACATGGAAAGCATGGAGGCAGGGAAGGAGGCCTGAAGCTTCAAAAGAACCTTGTACCGTATTTTTCGCCCCATAAGACGCACCGGCCCATAGGACGCACCTAGTTTTTTGGGGGGGAAATAAAGGGAAAAAAAATTTATTCCCCCCCCAGGTGCGCTGCGCTAATCCCGAAGCTTGGGGCGTGCGGAGCTCAGCGCGCCCCAAGCTTCTGGGTGCAGGCAAGCTCTCCGCTAGCCCTGGGAGAGCTGGGTCTCCCACAGCTAGCGGATAGCTTCCTGAAGCCTGGAGAGCGAGAGGGGTCGGTGCGTACCGACCCCCCTCGCTCTCCAGGCTTCAGCGAAAGCCTGCATTCGCCCCATAAGACGCACACACATTTCCCCTTCATTTTTGGAGGGGAAAAAGTGCATCTTATAGGGCGAAAAATACGGTACTTTAATGTTTGAAATGGTTATGTTAAAATGCTTAAAATATGAAAAAACCAATCAAAAATTATTTTAAAAATACATGTAAAGCACTCTTATGTGACTCATAACCATCCTGGCTTCCCCCAAAGAATCTTGGGAACTGTAGTTTGTTCCGCTCTGCCACCTTGATCGTTTTGGCTGCCCTTTCCTGAGCTTTTCCTGAAGCAGAATACTTCTCCTAAGCCTTATTTCAGAAGGGGGTGGAATACTGAGGGCACCAATGAAGATCTCCGTGAACATATGCCTGCCCATGGGCACTGCATTGGCAACCCCTGTAAAGTGAGATTGGGGGCCACCATTGTGGAATTTGCATCCAGAACCTGCCTTGCGGTGCAGACTTCCATCCAGACTACCCTCACCTTGATCCGAGCAGGAAGAAGAAGAAGAGTTTGGATTTGATATCCCATTTTATCACTACCCGAAGGAGTCTCAAAGTGGCTAACATTCTCCTTTTCCCTTCCTCCCTCACAACAAACACCCTGTGAGGTGAGTGAGGCTGAAAGACTTCAGAGAAGTGTGACTAGCCCAAGGTCACCAGCAGCTGCATGTGGAGGAGCGGGGAAGTGAACCCGGTTCACCAGATTACGAGTCCACCGCTCTTAACCACTACACCACACTGGCTCTCTCTCAGAAATCAGGAAGTCCTGAAATGGAAGGAACATCTGCATGCAAATCTCCCTCGAATTCAGGTTTCTCGAGGACTAACCCACTTCTGGGGCTCACCGTTTTGCACATCCGAAACGTCACTTGAGAAAACCCAGCAAAGAAGTTGCCGGCGTTTGGACCCGTTTACAGTTCTGGCAAGCTTCTCTGAGAAACATCAGACTTAAACCCTCGCCATCCCTCTCCCTCCTCAGAGCCAGGTCTTTTGCAAAACAGATGGCCTGGCTTTGTGAAAGTCGGGAGCAGCAGAATGAAAGGACTTCGTTCTCCCTCCTTATTCTCATTTGTCTGCTTTCCTGCCCAAATGGAAACAGAGCAAACTTGGCAAAGCTCAACGCAGACAGAAATCAAGATTGCGCGTCATATTTCCTGCTCTTGGGAGCACTGCCTTTTCAGCGATGTGTGTGCTTTATGGGGAAAAGGGATACGCACACCCACCCCATTGTGTACCCACAACCTTCCCCCTTCCTTTTGGTGAATTGGGCTAAAGGCCTCTCCTTTTTTATGGACCAAACGGAACTCAGCAACATGTTCAAATGCTCTAGGCAGGCACGAGAGGCGGGGTTGTGTGTGATTCGATCCAGCTTGCATTGAAAGGCAAACCTGACTAAATTGTACTTCCCAAAACAATACACAAACCCAAACGCAGCTTTTGCCCTTATCTGAATTCTGCAGAGCGGTTCTCTAGCCAAGTCACGTGTGCACAAATGCGGGAAAGTGTGCACAGAAATGCAGAGATCAGTGAAATCAACACAAAACAATGCACTTCTATCGGGGGAAATTGCTTTGCAGAACTGCGTAAACGTTAAGTGAAATTGCATACAAAGCCTGCGTACGTTAAGGGACTTTTGTCCTAAAGTGCTGGTGGACTTCCACAAGGACTTCTTCCACGAGGACTTCTATGCCCCTTCTTCTCTCCTTCTCATAGGTGCTGACTCCCTGGGGCTCTGGGTGCCCGAGTACCCACAAAATTCCCATATGAAGGTGTTGAATGGTTGGGGAAGGACCCTGAGTGAGAGGCAGGGGATGGAAGATCTTGCAGGGTGAGAGATGGGAAGAAGAAAGGGAAGCTGCCAGGTGAGAGACAAGGACTAAGAGCTCCCGTATTTTTCGCTTTATTAGATGCACCGGACGATTGGACGCACCTAGTTTTTAGGGGAGGCTCCCCACTCCCCTGCGGAGACTTCATCCCGTGGCTAAGCCAGAAGCCAAGACAGCCAGCGGGATGGATCCCACTCACTGTCCTGGCTTCTTTAGCCACGAACATCCTCTCCCGGGCAAGGGGAGCCTTCATCCCCAGCCCAGGAGAAGCTGCGGGCGGCTAAGTCTCCCCCAAGAGCTGCACTCCCTTTAAAGAGCATGCAGTGTGTGTGTGTGGCTCTTGGGGGCTTTTCCCGAGGAGGGAGAAGGGCAGCTCTTCTCCCTCCTCAGGAAAAGCCCCCGAGAGCCGAACACATGCTCCCCGCGGCTCTTTAAAGGGAGTGCTGACAGAGCCTCCTGCCTGCATTGGCTGCATAAGATGCACACACATTTCCCCTTACTTTTTAGGAGGGGAAAGGTGCGTCTTATAGAGCGAAAAATACGGTACCTTTGATAAAGGACTGTCAGGGAACTGCCATTGGAACAGGGGAGGGAGGCAGGGGGATACAGAGAGCCTCCGATGCTTAGTCTAGAGGTGGGGAAAGCCACACCTCCAGTTGAGCAGAGAGGGAAGGGGGCAGCCAAGAGAGGGGAGGGCTTGAAGATGCTGCTGAGAGCTCACCTAGCCCAGCTGGCCAGGAGGCACACATGCCGTTTCCGTCGCCCAGCTTGCGCAGAGGGGTGAAACGTAAGGAGGGGAGGTGGAGATTTGGGGTGTCTAAGTTCTTATGTTGGGGGAGAAACCGGAAGGGTCCACTCCCAGAATCTGCAAGTGACTAAGACGGACATGAACTTAGGGGTTCTGCACTTTAAATAGTTTGCACCAATAAAACCTGTAAAAGACAGGTCGGAGTCCTGCCTGGTTACTCACGAGCAACCACCATCAGCACCTGACAAAGACTCTTGTGTTTTCTTTTCTCTTTCTCTTTCTGTTTTTATTTATATTTCACTTATTTCATTTTATTATGAAAAGCTTTAATAAAATCTTATTGGGGGGGGGAACAGAGTATTGCTCCTTCCGTTTCCAGGGTCTGAGCTGTGCATCGCATTCCTTAGGGAGACAAAAGAGGCAGGTGAGCAGCTTTGGGGAAATCCCAAAGTTAGTACAAAACAAATCTTTAGGGAAAAATGTTGTGTGTGTGTGTGTGTGTGTGTGTGTACCCCTAAAACAGCCTAATGGGGTCTGGGCATGTTTGGTGTCCATGGAACACTGGCTGACAGCTGGGGGAGGGAACAGAAAAACCAGGTGGAAGGCGAGACGGAATGGAGAAACCTGAAGTGGGGCTTGGCTGGCTGAGATGACTGGAATAGCAAACAGGAGCACTCAGCGTTGCAACATTTTTTGCTGCAAATCCTGCTTGTTTGCTTTTTTTACAAAAATATAAACAGAGTGTTAAGTAGAGACAGACAGCAGACATTCCTACCAGCCAGAAGGTTGCTCAAAGAATGACTTCAACAAGTTTCAGTCAACACCAGCTAGAAAGTCACAATTTTCTCTCTTCCCCCACAAACTGCTAGATATTTTTGACATTATTTATTCGGGGTGAGGTGGGGAGCAACACACACACTACCAATGCCCATAGGTATTTGGGGGTGGGGAAAGCTTCCTTCTGCCATATTGCACCCTCTTTCCTTACGTCTTTGGGAAACCCTAGAACATAGCTGTCAACATTTTCCTTTTTATAAGGGAAATTCCCTTATTCCGAACAGGATTCCTCACAAGAAAAGGGAAAAGTTGACAGCTGTGCCCTAGAATAACACCTGAAAAAGGCTTCTGTATCTCTGTCCATCAAAACTCCTTCTCTGCCTCTTTTCATCAGCTGGTGGGATATGACTTTCTTCAAGTCCACATGGGTATCTCATTCAAAGCACACACAGAGAGACATCCAGCTATCAGGGCACCATTGTCTACCATGCGCTCTCACTGGCGAAACCACACCAGCCAGCCGTGCTGGAGCAGGAAGGGGCAAACCAGCTATCAATATGATGTAGATGTCATCATCCCGGGAGCTCATGCTGGAGGGCAGGTAAGAGATCCAGTAACTAGAAATGATAGTGATGACCTCAAAGGAATGCCAGGCCACCACCATGTTTATTTCTGTTTTGACAGGGCTGCAGGGTTGCATTTTTACAGCAGGGCTTGGCGAAGCCAGCAACACATGCCCCTGTTTTTGCCGTTCACCACGTCCGGGCTGTCAAACCACAGCAAAGCCTAGCCCTGCCCAGCTGTGTTTGGTCAAATCCAGTCCTTCATCACTCCCGATCTCCTTCTCCCTCGAGTCACTCCTCACTGGCTAACTTGAGATCGGAGCCGGCCCTACCAGGAGGCATGCTGAACATCTCGACTCAGGCAGCGGATTGGGAGGCGCAGCCAAATGAGCTCCCCCACCCACTCCACACTGCTGCCCCTGTGAACCCTGTGGGCAGCTGCCTTGCTGGTTTGTCGGTGATGGCTCCGACCTGGTGGAATGCTCTGTCCCATGAGACCAGGGCCCTGCGGGATTTAACTTCCTTCCGCAGGGCCTGTAAGACAGAGCTATTCTGCCTGGCTTTCAATTTGAACTTAGCCTGATCTTTTATTCCCCTTCCTTCCCTCCCCTTCCCCTTTTTATGAAGATTACCTACTCTGGGATCCCACAGCTAATTCTCCCCTGGTCTCCTCGCTGGCCCAAATAGGACTAACTTAGCCAGCTAGCCCTGCTGATCATCTAATGTTTATTGGAAGGATTTTCCCCTAAATTGATTTTTGAATTCTGAATTTATTGTTATTCACGTTTTATACTGTATTTTATGCTGTTTTTTGTTGCATCAATTAAGTGTTTTAAATTTTTTGTTAGCCGCCCTGATCCCAGTTTTCTGAACTGGGAAGGGTGGGGTATAAATAAAAATTTATTATTATTATTATTATTTGTTGAGGGCCAGGCTTGCAACTGAAGCCTCTCTGCCACCTGGGCACCCCAGCACCCAGTTGGCACCCTACTAGAACCCCTGTTGCTGCTATGCATAGAACACCCATTCTAACTCACAGAGACGTCTGATTCTGCTGAATCAAGCAAAGCCCTTCCGGTGCATCACTTTCCTTCTGGCAAAAAGCCCCGTCTTTAGGAGGAGGCTGGTTTGTTGCGCAAAACCTCCTGGTCCGCATTAATTGCGGGACCTGGATTTGCTAGCTTGAGACTGGATCTTACCAGCAAAGCAGCAACAGTCTTGATGAGGCTTCCTCAACCTCGCCCCTCCAGATGTTTCTGGCCTACAACTCCCACGATCCCTAGCTAGCAGGACCAGTGGTCAGGGATGATGGGAATTGTAGTCTCAAAACATCTGGAGGGCCGAGGTTGAGGAAGCCTGGTCTTGATGGTCTCCAAGACCTGCTTGGCTTCAGCACAGTGGCAGCTTCGTGTGCCTTCCCACCACCCCCTGTCGACAGGAGCAAGCAGTAAATTGTGTTGTGGTTAACTCTTCGTTAGCAAAACAGGATTGGCACGGGAGCATCAGGCCTAATGAGCACAGCAACTCAGGTCTTGCTGAGGCTGAAGGTCCCCATCTCCCCATAGGTGCCCAAGTCCCTTCCTCTCCAGGGTTTCCGCCCCAAGCAATCTGAGACTGTGCCTGCATGCCTGCCTTTGCTCCTCCCGTTTCACGCCTCTCTTGGTCCAGGGAATTAAGGCAGGAGGGGAGCTTGTTGCAGAAAAAAAGGAAGACATTTGTGCCTCTTCACCAGCCTGACTCACTTCTGCCTCTTGGCCTTCTTCAGCCTCCTCTCCTGCTTCTACTTCTGCCTCTGATTCTGGACTTCTCTCTACCACAGACTCCCCCCACTCTAGTTTCCGACACCCCCTCTTCCCAGTCTTCTTCCTCTGATCCCACCGCCACTCCCCAGACTCTGAGCTTTCTCCCCTTGATGATTCCCCAGCTGGTTCCTCCCACAATTCCTCTGTGTCCAACCAGTCGATGACACCCGCACTACAACTCCCATCCGTCACAGCCAGGCTGGCCAATGATCAGGGCCAATGGGAGGTATGGTTCAGTTAGAAGGTCACAAGCTTGCCATTCCTGGGATAAAGGCGCACAGGAAGCTGGAGGCAGAAGGACCCACATCTAGGTGCAGTCCGGTGCGTGGGCTTCACCAGGAAAGGTACAACGGTGATTATTAGCAAACATCTAGCAAATGGATTGCGATCCAGCTCAGTGACTTGTAGGGACCTCCAAAATCAGAGCTGCATGCCTCAGGAATGAGGTCATGGTTCTGGCAACTCGGCTGCGTCTGGTCCGCTAATAACATTTCCAGAGGTAACTCTCCAGCTTATCTTGGCAGTTCCTGGCGGGAGTCTTCGCTGGGGCTTACAAGTCGCTTGCAACGTTAGCACCGAAAGAGCATTTGAGGAACAGAGGGAGTTGCCTTACGCATAGTCAGACCATGGGGTTTGTTGAGCTTAGTACAGTGGTACCTCAGATTAAGTACTTAATTTGTTCTGGAGGTCTGTTCTTAACCTGAAGCACCACTTTAGCTAATGGGGCCTCCTGCTGCTGCTGCGCCGCCAGAGCACGATTTCTGTTCTCATCCTGAAGCAAAGTTCTTAACCTGAAGCACTATTTCTGGGTTAGCGGAGTCTGTAACCTGAAGTGTATGTAACCTGAAGCGTATGTAACCCGAGGTACCCCTGTATCACTTATACCAGGTGTCAGCAAGGTTTATCTTGCCTGGGCCGGATCGGTCCCATGGAGAACCCTCCATGGGCCGGATTGCGTGCCTGCCCGCAATTTTCGGCATCTGCGTAGACGCGATTTCTGGTGCTGCGGAAGCGAGTCCCCGCACTGCGCTGCCTTGGTTTAGTGCAGCGCGTTAGTGGGTGGCTCAGTTTGGGGACGGCTTGTGGGCCGGTCAAACGACCTCTGCGGGCTGCTTCCAGCCCATGGGCCTTAGGTTGGTGACCCCTGGTCTACACTAATTGGCAGGGGCTGGGAGCCTCTCTCTCTCTCTCTCTCTCTGTGTGTGTGTGTCTAACTTAGAGATGCCACACAGGAATGAACTGAGAACGTTTTGCTTGCAAAGCTCATGATTGACCGTGGTGCTGGACCACTTCTGGAGAAAAGAACAAGAGTTAACACTGCAGCTGCGACCCAGGGGATTAAAGGACAGGATGGAGGGA
The DNA here is from genome assembly GCF_965112155.1 of Podarcis liolepis. Taxonomy (NCBI): domain Eukaryota; kingdom Metazoa; phylum Chordata; class Lepidosauria; order Squamata; family Lacertidae; genus Podarcis; species Podarcis liolepis. The sequence goes on along the minus strand of NC_139569.1, from coordinate 9,329,627 downwards.
GTTGCACCCCTGTGGTGCTCCCAACTCACGTCTTCCATGCAACCATCTAGTAAAACAACAAAAACAGGACAGCCTTGTAGTATGATATCACCCTGTTTGGCACTTCCCCATGCCTTGCGAGTGGCATCAGTCAGGGAACAGGGTGGGGGCTCTCCAAGCTGCCATGCGCTCTCGACATGTCAAGGATGATTTCCGTCTTCCACATTCTGCGGCCCTGACTGCGCAGCCTGTCCTGTGGCTTCTGCGAGGGACGCCCTGTGAACGCCCCTGTTCTCATACCAAAGCCTGCACTCTCCACTGTTATTACGCATCACCAAAGGCTTTGGGTTTGACAGTCATAGGTTGCATTCGTTTATCTTTACGATTCTCTCCCCAGTTTCATCGGATCGTAGAAATGTAGAGTTGGAAGGGACCCCCAAAGGTCATCTAGTCCAAGCCCCTGCAATGCAGGAATCATGGCTAAGGGATCCCTGGAAGATGGCGATCCAAACACTCCTCAGAAACCTCCAGGAAAGGAGAGTCCACCGGCTTCCGAGGGAGATCGTTCCACTGCCAAGCGCCTCTTACCATCAGAAAGGTTTTCCTAATGTTTAGCTGGAATCTCCTTATGAGATGGAGAGGAAAGGAGATTTGAAAGCCTAGGCAGCAAATCTCCTTCTAAAGGTAAAGGTAAAGGTAAAGGGACCCCTCACCATTAGGTCCAGTCTTGACCGACTCTGGGGTTGCAGCACTCATCTCGCTTTACTGGCCGAGGGAGCCAGCATACAGCTTCCAGGTCATGTGGCCAGCATGACTAAGCCGCTTCTGGTGAACCAGAGCAGTGCACAGAAACGCCGTTTACCTTCCTGCCGGAGTGGTACCTATTTATCTACTTGCACTTTGACATGCTTTCGAACTGCTAGGTTGACAGGAGCAGGGACCGAGCAACGGGAGCTCACCCCGTCGTGGGGATTCAAACTGCCAACCTTCTGATCGGCAAGCCCTAGGGTCTGTGGTTTAGACCACAGCACCACCAGCGTCCCACGACAGTGACAGTTAGCACTCAGTTAGACAGATTGCACTCTTCTGTTTGACACATTTGTTGAGCATTCATCCCAATTTGCTTCCACAAAACGTATGTTAGATGACGATGATCACAGTTCCAATAATTTATTCCCAAATGGCCACCTGTTTTTCTGCCGTCTCTATATCAGCTCTGGCCAGGGCCGGATTGAGGTTTGATGAGGCCCTAAGCTACTGAAGGTAATGGGGCCCTTTATATGTCCAGCTGTTCTTTGTCAACAACAAATTGTCCCTGTTTTTTGTGTTGAATATATGCTATGTTGTAATTTATGGTCAGTTAAGAAGAAGTATCCAGTTTCTTTTCCCCTTTAAATTTATTTTGGGCCCCCAAGAGACTGTGGCCTTAAACTATAGCTTGTTTAGCTTATACATAAATCTGGCACTGGCTGTGACACGCAAGCTATAGATCCTGGCTACCAGCCCCTTAGATATGCCATCCACTGAGTTCAGCAATATTTCAAAGGTGTAAAAGGGTCCTCATAGCCTGTTCATGAAATGAAATCTCCAACCTACTGCCATTATTCCGAAATGTGTGCCTATGCACTTAAATTAGCATGTGCAAATGTTAAGCAAACTTGTCCTCTTGTTTTGGCAATGCTTTCCCTTTGTGTAGGCAATGCACAACCCTGGCCACCCTTGGTAGAACTGACTTGGGTGTCCTGTTCCAACTGGGTGCCCTCAGGGGATAGAGGGAGCCAATCGCTGGAAGCCTCAGCCTCTTACCAAAACATATATTGAGGAGAGCAGAGTTCAAGGTGGAGGGCAGTGCAAGCAAGCCAGGTTCAAGCCCAGGGAATCGGCTGAGGCGCCAAAACCAGCCTTCAGAGGCAAGTTCAATCCCACAGGCAGCCCAGGGAGCAAGTGAACAAAACCAAGTTTGGAAACGACAAGCCAGAAGCCTGTATTGCTTTCAGGAAAGAGAATACTCAGGAGGGAGACCTTCTATATTCAGGCCTCCTAGACCACACCTGAACCACAGGTCAAGGAAGTTGCCAGGGTTACTTGCTCATGAGGAATCCTCCTGACGAGGTGTTTGAGGATTTTGGGTCCTTAGGCACAGGCTAGATTGCTGCTTTGGGGCCTGGACCTTTTGGTGACCTTGAGAGAGTGCCACACCTGACCTGAAGTCTCCAGGTTTACCGGGTCTCCTCCAGGTGGCAGGCAGAGGGCTTGCCTCTTCAGGTGGGCAAGAGTGCCTTTGGTAAAGAGATTAAGAAGTCCACAAGCTTCAGCCTAGCAGAAGCCGGCTGCAAATTCTAGCAGAGACACTCTGGGAAGATCTGCCTTCTTCCAATTCCCTCTCCCAATTAACCTCCGTCTCCAGGGGCTGTCCCCATGACATCACCAGGGGCCTCCCCTCCATGACATCACCAGATGTCTTGTTCCTAGTTCTCAGGTGTGGGCGCTGAAAACCTCAAGGTATGGGGTGCTCCTGGCTTGGCAAGCCAATCTGGAATTAAGGGGCTTTGGGCTAGCATAGCCTACCTCACAGTTTTGTCATGAGAGTAAATGAGAAAAGGTGGAGGATCCTTATACATACCACCTAGTTTCCTTGGAGTGAGAATGGGATAAAAATGCAGCCAACCTATGAAGACTTATGAATGATGGGGATGTGCTGGGTTTTTCCGGTTGATATCAGCCTCTTCCCCTTAAATCAGGGGTAGGCAACCTAAGGCCCGTGGGCTGGATACGGCCCAATCGCCTTCTAAATCCGGCCCGTGGACAGTCCAGGAAACAGTGTGTTTTTACATGAGTAGAATGTGTCCTTTTACAGTGGTACCTCGGGTTACAGACGCTTCAAGTTACAGACTCCGCTAACCCAGAAATAGTACCTCGGGTTACGAACTTTGCTTCAGGGTGAGAACAGAAATTGTGCTCTGGCGGTGTGGCGGCAGCAGGAGGCCCCATTAGCTAAAGTGGTGTTTCAGGTTAAGAACAGTTTCAAGTTAAGAACGGACCTCTGGAATGAATTAAGTACTTAACCCGAGGTACCACTGTATTTAAAATGCATCTCTGGGTTATTTGTGGGGCCTGCCTGGTGTTTTTACATGAGTAGAATGTGTGCTTTTATTTAAAATGCATCTCTGGGTTATTTGTGGGACACAGGAATTCGTTCATTTCTTTTTTCAAAATATAGTCCGGCCCGCCACATGGTCTGAGGGACGATGGACCGGCCCATGGCTGAAAAAGGTTGCTGACCCCTGCCTTAAATGCTTTTACATTTCAGTAGCAGCTGGCTTTGGAGCTGGTTGGCTGATTGCTTTTATGTCTCCCCTTCAGCTATAGCGCCTGGTTGGGAGCCAGAGAACATGTCCCTCTCGAAGCACAAACCTCTCACTGTTCTCAGGCAAAGACTCCTTGGACAGAGCATGTCCCTCCACTATAATTCACTTACTTTGAGCTCCTTCCAGCCAGCTAGTCAGCTGTTTGCAGCTAAGCTGACTTGTTAAGTTGGCAAAATCAGCAGTTTGTTCTGAAGAGAAGCTGCTACTTCCTATTGCCTGTGTGATGACATTGATTAAGATAAATGTAACCCGAGGTACCATTGTAGTTGCTTTTGACTGTTTCTACTGATACAGTGGTACCTCGGGTTACAGACGCTTCAGGTTACAGACGCTTCAGGTTACAGACTCCGCTAACCCAGAAATAGTACCTCAGGTTAAGAACTTTGCTTCAGGATGAGAACAGAAATCGCACAGCGGTGGCAGCGGGGGGCCCCATTAGCTACAGTGGTGCTTCAGGTTAAGAACAGTTTCAGGTTCAGAACGAACCTCTGGAAAAAATTAACTTCTTAACCTGAGGTACCACTGCACAGTGGTATCTCGGAACTCAAATGGCTCCATTCTCGAATATTTCGGCTCCCGAATGCCAAAAACCTGGAAGTAACTGCTCCGGTTTTTGAACATTCCCTGGAAAACAAATGTCCCACACGGCTTCTGCTGTGCAGAAACCTAGCTGTCGGCTAATTGGAAGCCACGCCTCGGAACTCGAACGTTTTGGAAGTTGAACGGTCTTCCGGAACGGATTATGTTCGAGTTCTGAGATAATACCTGTAATGTTATTGCTTTATTCCCTTTGCAAATCGCCTTGAGGGTTTTCCTTTGAATAATCGAGCGATATATAATTTTTATGAAGGAAATAAAGAGAAACAAAATAGACTGTCAATGCAGCACGTGCACTGTGAGGTACAAGTCCCTTGCCTGAGCACATTACAGTCTAGAAAAAGAGGTTTGGATGCTAGAGTAGAGAGATTCCTGCATTTCAAGGGGTTGGTCTAGATGACCATTGGGGTCCCTTCCATCTCTACACTTCCATGAATCTGATAGGTGCAGGTTAAACAGGAGACCAAAGATAGGATAATAAAGGCACAGGGAACAGTTTCTCAAACACCTTGACTTCACAGACCCCTTGATGAACAAATAAAGTCATTGTCGACCCCAAAGCCTTATCAATATAAACAAAATAGAGTATGTATTTTAAAAATTAATATACAAGAAGGACATCAGAATTATTATTTTTGTACTTTAAAAAAGAATGGGTTAAAAAGGTGAAACTCTGTTTTGCTTTGGACCAGTCACTGTCTCTCAGCTGAGTCTACCTCAAAGGGTTGTTTTTGTGGGGATTAAATGAGGAGGGGGAGAACCGCACCTTGAACCTCTTGGAGGAAAAGGTTGGGGGTATAAATGCAATAAATAAGTATGAAATAGTACTACCAGTTGCCAGCAGCCATCAAAAACCATTGAGGAAAAAGCCTTAGTCATCAGTGCCCATTAAGAAAATAACTGTTAATTATCCACCAGCCTTTTCAACAGACACCACACATGTTTCCAACTTGCATGCAAGAGATTCTTGGCTTTAGTTTTTTTTTTTAAAGAAAGATTTCACTGAATGAAATCCAATTTGAAGTGATCTCAGTAGCTTGGGAGGTGGAACAGGTTTGTTGCGTGTGTGAAATTCAAAAATTAAAGTAATTTAGGGTGGGGTGGGGTTTTTTGCTGTATTTTGTTGTATTTTAAAAATGTAGTTTGAAGCCAACACCTTTAAAATATATTTTTTTAAAAAAAATGTGATTAAGTACAATTTAAAGGAGGACGGGAGAGAAGACACTTTTAATTCAGCTCAGCAAAACGCAGAATGTCCCCCGGTTTTTAAGGAAAAAGCTCAGCCAAGTTGCAGCTTAGAAAAACCTTATGGAGAATGAAAAGTCTAAAACTTCAGAGACGGGGCAAAGCAGCACAGTTCTTGGAAGCAACACCATATTTGCAGCCATAAATTCACAAGGCAAGGGAGAACATCTGGAAGACAGTTTATTCCAGTGAGGGGCAGGAAACAAACAAATGCCCCTCTCCCAGTTTCCCCAGTTATGGGAACGTACCCTAAACATTTGGGAGTGGAGGTCCGTGGTGGGTGAAATTTGCAGATCTGGGGCTTTCCTGTTTAAATCTCTTTCTCCCGCCGCTCTGCAGAGAGTGAAGAGAGAGATTGATTGGCACATTTGAAAAAAAAAATCCTTTTCTTCCCCTCTCCCCCTTTTCCACACCCAGCTCGGATTCTGACATCACCAATTGCTCCAGAAGGAGGCGGCGGCCAAGGGCAGCCCTTCAAAACAAGCTGCGCTTTCCGCCGCCTCGGCCAGCCCTGTGAACAAGAACCCAGCCAGCCCTCAGTGGCTAACAACCCCAGCCGGTGAGTAGCCAAAAAAAACCTTGGAGGGAGTGGGAGGCTGGGACTGGGGGGGGGGGGAGGAAGAGATTTTTAGGGAAATTACGGATCCTTCTTTAAATGCAAAAAGAAAAAGGTTGGGAGCCGGATGTGGGAAGGAAGGGAAGGGATGCAGAAAAGCGAAATAGGATCTCGGTGCGAATTAGAGAGGAACTTTGCTAACAAAGGAGGAGGGAAAGGAAGGCGCGGAGAGCGATTTTCAACAACTTCAGCCAGAGTAATTCTCCCTCTTCCGCGCCGCCCTCTTAAGTGCCTTCTTTCTGCAGCTGTTTCTTTTGGGGGGGGGGCGCGTCTTAAAATCCTGCTTTTCCCCTTGCAATTTTGTTTGCACTGCGCTTATTTCAGATGCAAGGGCAGGCAGGGGAGATCAAGGAGTGTTTGCGTGGATCAGTCGAAAATGCAAAGTATATATTTTTCCCCCATCTGAGAAAGAAGCAGCAAGCTTGGGTTTTACAGAGCGGGGGGTTTAAATCCGTTTCTTGTCTTTTAAAAACCCCCCCACAAAGTTAGCACCGTCGGGCTTTCTCGTGTGTGTGTGTGTGTGTGTGTGTGTGTGTGTGTGTTTTAAAAGTTGTTTCCTAGCATGCTTTCCTGGGATTGAGCCCCCACACGGGTGGCCGGCATTTCTTGTGGGTTGACGACTGTCTCCCCTCTAGTGGGGCGAAAGGGGATTACTCTTGGATTCAGCCAAGCTTTTTCACCACATGTCGGTTTGCGCTTTGTGGTTGCTCTTGGCTCGCTTTGCAGCTTCAACCTGCACGCGCGCAGCACCCATCGTGGCCAGCTAAGTGTAAATTCTGGTTCGTGGCTTTATTATTACCCACACGAGGGTCGTCATAGCTGAGCAAGAGGCAGCTCGTGGATGGCTTGCAAAAAGTCCCAGGTTCAGTTCCTGACATCTCCAGTTTAGGAAGGATCAAGGGACAAGAGGAAGCGGCCTTAGAGTCGGGGCATCGGTGCGCCTTTCCCATTATCCCCTGCACGGACCGGCAGCAGCTCTGCAGGGTTTAGGGCAAGGGAGTATTTTTCCAGCTCCACCTGGCAGCGCCAGGTGTCGATCCTTGGACTTATTTGCATGCAAAGCAGATGCTGTACTACTTTCCCCCGGCATCGAATCTCCTCTATGCAAAGCAGTAGCTGAACAAAGTAATAGATTTGTGACCGTCCCAGCTGCTGTGAGTCTCCCAGGACTGACACCCCAAGTGGCTGGAATATATGGGTGCAAAAGTCTGTGGCAAGGCGGAAGGGTGGGTTGGCTACTGCCCTCCCAAAAGAGAAATCGTTTGCGTATTGAGTCCACCAATTCCATCGCTAATGGGGATCTGTTTCAGGAGGGTGCAAAATGTAATGCATAGATCTATCCACATTCAGGTTAAAAAACAAACCGACCACAGTTCCCATGCACGCCCAGCACACATTCAAAGCACATGATTCCCCCCCCCCCCACTGAAGAATCTTGGGAACTTTAGGTTGCCCCCTCACCGAGCTATAGCTCCCAGCACCCTTGCCAAACGGCGGTTCTTGTGATCCCTTGGAGGAAGTCAAGTGCTTTAAATGTGCACTGAGTTTATTGTGTGGATCTGCCCTGTTGCTTCATATCTGGAAATTTGTGAATGCACTTAAGAGAAAAGAAAAAAGAACCCCCTCATGAACATATGAAACCAATGTAACATTTTGGCCAGCCTCACAGAACCGTATTTTGTATGCTAACGTTAACAAGAATTTCATGTTCCCCATCTGCTTGGAACTGGTCTTAAGGACAGCTTAAAAGGCAATCCTTTTTATTTACTAGACATCTAAAGGTCTCCAAGTGACTTACAAACAATTTTAAAGCCTACTCACAAATACATTTTACCACTGACACCATTCATTTAAAAAACTGTATTTCCATGTGTGTGGATTAGACATGCTGTCTGCTCACCCACCCAAAGGGGATGGAGTGGGCTGGAGACTGAATCAATAAGAAATCCTTGTTGGCACAGGTCTCTTTGAAAAGAAGCTTTTGTGGTGCCCTCGAGATGCTTGCTGAACCATCCCTGTGACTGGTTCTGCGGATGCAAATCCTGCAAAACTGAGCAAACAAAACTCAAGAGACTATCCGTGTCAAAATGGTTGGCATGAATCAGGCCACAAATGGGCGCTGGTGCATATTTAGAAGTTTTGGTGGTTGTTGTACCTGCGGCTCGAAGAGGAATTTTAGAGGCGCTTGATTTCAAGAGCACTTAGCTCATTTCACAACCCACTTAGCATTTGGAGCATGTTGAATAAGGAGCATTAAAAGTAGTATCATACGAAATCAAAGAGTCATGGCTTCCCCCAAAGAATTCTGGGAGATGTAGTTTAAGGGTGCTGCGAGTTCTTAGGAAACTGCCTAGTCCCCTCATAGAGCTACGATTCCCTGGGAAGAGGGATTGGCTGTTAAACCACTCTGGGAATTGTAGCACTGGGAGGGGAATAGGGAATCTCCTAACAAGTTTAAGTGCCCTTAACATACTACAGCTCCCAGGATTCTTTGGAGAAAGCTGTGACTATTTAAAGTGGAGTCGTCGTGCTTTAAATATGTGAATGGGGCCAGAATCTGGAATGCTGAACTACCAATCAGAATGAATCTGGAATGCCAAACAGCCAATTAGAGGGGATGTGATGAAGTGCATTATATTTCTGCATAAATCAACGGGGAGAGGCATTTAAAGAATATCTATAAGCTGCCAACTCATAAGGGGTGGAGAATCATGGTGGTGTAGACTGCAATCATGAATACACCGTTGGATGATAAAATACTGAGCAGATCACGGAATCAGATTCTCAAAAAAACCTTAAAAACTTGGCAAAACAAAAAGGCTTTCCATGGGGGGCAGAATATCAACACTGCAGGTATTTGTCTGATTTTAATAGAAACATTGTTCCAAAATGCTACATATGCTTTATGGTTCTGCTGCTGCGCTTTTAAAATAACACAGTATTTTGGAATGGAAATGAACAGGTTCAGTGGTTATGCTGAGCAAGTATTGTCCCAGATGCATACAATTTATCAGGGATAACAGCTGGGCCACACTTGAGACTTTACAATCTCAAGTTGTTGGACTTTGTCAAGGGATAAAATGTGAGGCTTTGGGACTGTGTAGGAATCCCTGCTCCTTAATTCCAAGTGGAAAACCTGCAGCGTGTTTCTCTCTGCGCACGCTCAGAGGCACTCTTATTTATTTTAGCCAACTCCACCTGCTTCTTTAAGGAAAGGGGGTGTGGCCAAGGAGGGGAGGTGGCTGTGCTTAATGGGTGTGGCTAAAGGGGGAGGAGAGTCGGGGCGGGACTATAAGACTGTGAACAAAACACCTTGTATGATAGTACTACGCCTGGCAGTGGAGATGGAGTCCAAAGGAGACATGTGAATTGGAGAACGCTCTGTATACGGCAGTTTCCTGTGATATATGCCGAGTCAGCCACTGGTCCATCTAACTAAGGGCTGTTTACACTGACTGGCAGAAGCTCTCCAGGGTTTTAGAGTCTCTCTCAGCCCTCCCTGGAGAAGTCTGGGGTTGAACTTGAGGCCTTCTGCGTGAAAAACAGAAGCTGTAGCACTGAGCTCCCAGCATCCAGCTCTCTCACAGGAGGGAATTTATCCAGGGAGGGAATGCCATTCAAGCAGAAATCTCTTTTGGCGGAACCACAGAGTGTGCATTCGAGGGTGGCAGCCACACAAATATTTGCTATGCGCTGTCCCCGGTGGTTCAGTTCCAAGGGGAAGAAGGTACAGTACCTGTTGGCGAGGCTGGGGTCAGGGGAAGGGCTGTCGCTCAGAGGCAGAGCGGCTGCTTTGAATGCAGAAGCCCCTGGGTTCAGTCCTGAGGACTAGGAATCATCTTCTTTGGCGATCCCTCGTAGCCGAGTAAGATTGTCTTCTGTGGAGGCCAATTCTGGATCCACACGTCCTTCCACAGTGGGGACATTGGTTTCCGGGCAGGAGTTGATCACGGTCAGAGTTTGCCAAATGTGCCTTCCTCTTAGCACGTTTCTCCCTTTCGTCCTGAGTTTGAGCATCTTCAAAGACCATGACACCTTTGGTAAAGGCTGTTCTCCAATTGGAGCGCTCGCAGGCCAATTCCAAGCCTGAAATCTGGAGAGCCTCTGCCAGTCCATGTAGACCAGTGTTTCCCAACCACTGTTTCGCGGCACACTAGTGTGCCGCGAGATGTTGCCTGGTGTGCCGTGGGAAAAATTAAAAAATTCGAAAGATTTTTTTTTTAAAAGTCAAATTTTCGATTGGGGCGCCGTCACTAGATGACCCCTGGGGTTCCCTCCCTCCCTCCCGCTCTGCGCCTCCCTCCTCCTCCTCCGGAGAGGCCCTTCCTGGCTCTCGGCCAAGGCTTGGCGGCTGCCACTCACTCACTCGCTCGCCCACCCGTCCCTCCATCCCTGCACCCGGCCTCTCCCCCTCCGTCCCCGGCGCTGCCGGGATCCGTAGTCCCCTCGCCCTTGGGCTCCGCGCCCGCACGGGGTGCATGAACTACGTTTCCCAGCGTGGCCTGGTGGGCCGGGCGTTTTGTTTGAAGCGTTCTTCTCCCGGCCATGGAATGAGCGCGGCGGCGGCGGCCGGGCGGGCAGGGGCTCTTCCGCACAGACCCCGCGCAGCCTGCCTGCACTCCCGCGGAGATCGGGCGGCAGGATGGAGCCCGGGGATCCCCGCGGAGGCGGAGCGGTGGAGGCTGCCCCCCAGGTAGGGCTGTGTCGGGGGGGTTTTATTTTTGCAATGCTGCATCCGCACTGGAGGGGACGCATCGGACCGCGGGGAGACCCCTTGGCGGGTGTGCAAGGCAATGCATGCGTGCAGGCGTTGCATGGAGTGCAGTGCAATGCAATGGCAATGCGGCGCCCTGCATGCATGCATGCAACTTCCACCGGCGCTCCGGACTTGGCAGGTGAGGGGGGTCCCCAGTGGGCGGCAGAGAGAGCCGGGAGGGCGAAGGGGAGCCGGGGGGGAGCAGCGCTGCTCCCCGAGCCGAGCCCGGGGGGAAACTTCGGCGTCGTTGCGCCGGGTGTTGGAAGCGGAGGCTGGCGGGGGCCCCTCACCTGCAAAACCTGGTCACCTCTCATATATTTCGTGCATTGCATTCATCGCCCGCTTTCTCCTCCAAGGAGCTCCCGGGGGCGTGCGTGGTTCTCCCCGTGTTATCCTCGCAACAACAGCCCTGCGAGGTGGGTCAGGCGAGTGGCCCAAGGGAGCACCCAGGGATTGTCCTGGCCAGGTGGGGTGATTTGAACCCTGCTCTCTGCCCGGTCTTCATCCTCATTTAGCCCCCACATGTGCATGACTGTGCATGACTGAGGTTTTCCCCCCTCGTCTTGGCTATGGTGTGAGTCTGTGCTGTTAATTAATGGGGTTCTGCCTTCGGAGAAGATGAGCCAGCCCTCAAGGAGGTGATTATGTAATTTGCTAGCAATTCATGTCCCTCCCGGCGTGACGCTGCGCGCTGACGTCACGGGGCTGTAATGGTGGTGTGCCTCGAGATTTTTTTCATGAAACAAGTGTGCCTTTGCCCAAAAAAGGTTGGGAAACACTGATGTAGACAATATGGAGCTAGATGGATGAAGGGTTTGACCTAGCGGAAGGCAGTATCCTATTGGACAGGTCTCTGCCCTGAGGAACTTTCAATTGTTTCGACAGCTATGGCCATTCTGGGGCGGGGGACTCTAGTCACATATAAAAAACCCCACTGTGAAAATGTTTTTTTAAAGAAACATTTTGAAAAATATATTGATTTGCTCTAAGCTCACCATTGCCATCTAGTGTCACATTTGTATAATGCAGTTAAAACATTATATTTGTGAAGGCCTGGCTATAGTAAAGGGACCCCTGACCGTTAGGTTCAGTTGCGGATGACTCTGGGGTGCAGCGCTCATCTTGCTTTTCTGGCCGAGGAAGCAGGCGTCCAGCTTCTGGGTCATGTGGCCAGCATGACTAAGCCGCTTCTGGTGAACCAGAGCAGCGCATGGAAATGCCGTTTACTTTCCCACTGGAGCGGTACCTATTTATCTACTTGCACGTTGACGTGCTTTTGAACTGCTAGGTTGGCAGGAGCTGGGACCGAGCAACGGGAGCTCACCCCATCGTGGGGATTCGAACCGCCAACCTTCTGATCGGGAAGCCCTAGGTTCTGTGGTTTAGACCGCATGCATTAATTACTTCATGTTCAGATTACTGCAATGCATTCTGTGTGGGGCTTCCTTCCTTCGTGCTCGACCCAGAAGTTGCAGTTCGTGCAGAATGCTGCAGCACAATTGCTGACAGGAGTGAGGCCTTGTCAGCATGGAACACCTGCACTCAGAGAGCTTCCAAATTGCTGCCAGGCTGAGTTCAAGGTGTTACTCTTAGCATGTAAATCCCGCAACAATTAAAAACCCTTTTTACCTGCAGAATCGCTTTGCCTCACTGGTCTGCTTCAGTCTATAGAACTGGCATGGGTAGAGGTGCCACATAATACCTGTTCTGATTTTTTGTTTTTTAAATTGTTCTCATTAAAGATTTTCCCTGGTTACAAAAGTACAGACATCTTTATGTCAGCACAACCTGTTCTGCATTGATCTTCTAGTGCCTAGAGTAATATACCCTCTACAAAGGAAAGCTACAAGGTTTGGGGGCCCTTTAATTCTGACCCACCCCAAAAGCAAATAAGAGGGGTGGTGGTGGAGGGATGGGACAGAGGTTTGTAAAAGATGGAGAATGCTTTTGCCCTCTCCCTCGTAAAACTAGAGTGCAGAGTATCCCTGGGAAACTTGATTGACAAGAAAAGATCAGGACAAAGGGAAACCCTTCTTTCCACAGCTCAGCGTTAAGCCGCAGAACTCACTGCCTCTGCATGCGATGATAGGTGGCTTTAAATGGGGATTATCTCAAAAGACATGGCACAAAAGGAAAATAGAGTGGGAGGGAGGAGGAAATCGGCACACCTGGGTGCAAGTCTTTAAAGCTAGAGCAGCTGTTCTCTTGACCAGCTGGGATGGAAAGAGTTCAAGGGGAGGAGGAGCCAAAAGTTACAGAAACAGGGAATTGTAGATCTGGAAGGAATCCCAGGGGTCATCTAGACCAACCCGCTCCAATTGCTGGTCTCACCACTGGCCACGTGCCCCAACACTGAGGGAGTGGTTGACTGATGCTCGGGTAGATGGACCGTTGGTTTGATCCAGCACTGATCATCTTAGGTTTTGTTCCCATGGGGTTTCCTTGTCATTAGTGAGCAGGGAAGGAAATGCACACACCCCCCAAACACCACATTTGCTGGGACTCAGCATAGTGATGAGCGAATCGATCAATGTTTGTCCTCTCAGTTCCTCATTTTTCCAATCTTAAATCCAGTCCTCCACATTTCCAAATGGGTTCTTCTTTTAACGCCAGCCGGAAAATTAATCAGCATTTTCACTGCTAATTTCCCACAACATACACATTTTTGTATTCGGTCTTGCCTAATAGATGCACCTTTTGCAAATCTTTGGAAATAGTCCTTCTGTAATGCATTTGTGTGTAGTGGTACTTGGTTCTCAAACGCTTTGGTACTCAAGCAACTTGGAACCCAAACACTGCAAACACCGATGTAAGTGTTCTGGTTTGTGAACTTTTTTCGGAAGCCGAATGTGCTCCATTTTGAGTGTTATGCTTCCGATTTGAGTGTTATGCTGAGGTCTGTCTGTCTTTGCTATTTATTTTGAAATTTTGGTTTTTTTGTTTTGTTTTTGTGACTGTGTGGAACCCAGTTTAGCTACTGATTGATCAATGTGACTGCAGTATATTGTTTATTGCTTTCATTTTATGGATCAATGGTCTCGTTAGATTGTAAAATTCATGTTAAATTGCTGTTTTAGGGGTTGTTTTTAAAAGTCTGGAACAGATCAATCCATTTTGCATTTCTTTCTGTGGGAAAGTGTGCCTTGGTTTTGGAACGCTTTGGTTTTGGAACGAACTTCCGGAACGGATTAAGTCTGAGAACCAAGGTAGCACTGAATATTGTTTTCAGCAACATATACCCCTGTACCTTTGTATATGCCTTCTTATACACATCACTCGGCTGCAGAACTGCGCCACGACTTTTGCAGAAGCGTGAATGTCAAAAGCAGCCTGTATTTCGATTCGCGAGTTGCTTTGGAAAGTACGAATTACCGTATTTTTCACTCTATAAGACGCACCAGACCACAAGGCGCACCTAGTTTTTGGCGGAGGAAAACAAGAAAAAAAATATTCTGAATCTCAGAAGCCAGAACAGCAAGAGGGATCCTGTTTTCTGAAAGTGTCATCTTGGGTGAGCGAAGGGTCAAAGGGCTTGCAAGGCATGGGAAAGTTTTGCTAAGAATCGCACGGCTGTCATCGGCCATGACTTTGCCCTGGCTGGCTGAGGGGTGGAGGTCGGGCACACCCCAAAGTTGAACGGAATATAGTGGCGAGACAGAGAATGCCACTCAGGATTTTGACAGACAGTCGCTTCCCCGCCCGGTTATCCTGCGGATGAACTGCTCCTCTGGCCCCGTCAAGCTCATGAGTCAACCTTCAAAATGGGGTGGGAGTCTCAGGGCCAACAAGCGAGGAAAGAGCTACGCTTTGGGAATTAGTGGCAGAAACGGGTCAGACAATGACGTGGTTGTGTCCTCAGAATATTGTGGTGGCCGATTTAATGTGTTTAATCAGAGGAAAAACCATTGCTGACATTTATTAAGGACTGGGAACCTTCTTCTGGACTTGTTGCATGGAAGAAGAAAAATGAGCTCATAATATCTGGGTTTGAAGATGGAAAAATATTGGCTTGTAGAAAATAGAATAGTAGGATGTCCAATCTGAGTGGATACTTTGAATAAGTTACTATATTTAGCTGACAGGCAGAGAACTGGAAGCCTTTCCATATTTTTCTTTTCTTGTTCTCCTCACTCTCTTTTCTTTTGATTTCTTTTTCCATCTCTTTGCTCCTGTTTCTTTTAGATTAGGTTTTAAAAGCATTTCTTTTATTCTGGTGGTGTTATAAAAAGATACTTGGTGTTGGGTATAAACTTTTGTATATCTTTTGATCAGTATCAATAGAAATTAGAATGTTTTGGGGGAAGATAATATTGTGTTAGCTGCTGGTTCTGGAACTTCTCTCCCTCTCACACCGATTTTTAGTTATCTTAAAAATCCCATCGGCATTAGCTCAATGTAGGCGGCCTTTGCAACATCTGCAGCTCTTTTGCAGTGGAACGGAATTTTGGAGAAACTGGTGCCCACCAGAGATTTTGGACTACAATTCCCACCAGCCCCTAGTTCAATATGCAGGACAGAAGACTGCAGAGTGATGGAGCTGTGGATGATGGACGTTTAAAGCTGGAAGAAAAGGAGAGTGCCACAGGCCTCTGATGGAAAAGTGGCAGCAGAGGAAGTTGTCTTATAGTGAGTCAGATCATTGATCCATCTAGCTCAGTATTGTTTACACACTGTGTCCTGTTCTGGGCACCACAATTTAAGAAGGATGTCGACAAGCTGGAACATGTGCAGAGGAGGGCAACCATGATGATCAAGGGTCTGGAAACCAAGCCTTGTGAAGAACAGTTGAGAGAGCTGGGTACGTTTAGCCTGGAAAAGAGGAGACTGAGAGGAGATATGATAGCCATCTTCAAATATCTTAAGGGCAGTCACATGGAAGATACCTCGGTACCTCGGGTTACATACTCTTCAGGTTACATACGCTTCAGGTTACAGACCTGAAATAGTGCTTCAGGTTAAGAACTTTGCTTCAGGATAAGAACAGAAATCATGCTCCAGCGGCACGGCGGCAGCAGGAGGCCCCATTAGCTAAAGTGGTGCTTCAGGTTAAGAACAGTTTCAGGTTAAGTATGGACCTCCAGAACGAATTAAGTACTTAACCCGAGGTACCACTGTATTTAATTTTTTATTTTTTACCAACAACCAAACACAAACAGTGAAACCCCCCAGGCGGCTGATACATTGGGTATACATAATCAATAATAACATATTCAAATCAACCATATGTAGACTTCTGTATAACTTAACACTCCTCCATCCACAAAGTTTATTTAACTTTTAACATTTTAATTGCCCCAAATTGTTCAAACCTGCCCAAATAATTCAATAATCTTCTCAAACCAATCCTCCTCTTTCTCACTGATCTTAAACCCTTTCATTCTGTGTATCTTCACAGTTAGATATTTCAAAATTATAATATTATTCAGTTTTTTCCTCCATTGGTTCACCCCTAGCTCTTCTGCATTTTTCCAATTACTCACTATAACCTGTTTGGCTGCAGTTACCATCAATTTTACCCGTTTACATTCCTCTTTTGTTTTTAACTCGGTGCTACTCAGACTAATAAGAACCACTAATTTAGATATTCCCACCTTCCTACCCACAATTCCCGATATTTCTATACCAATCTGTTTCCAAAATTCATTAACTAATGGACAATCCCACCACATATGACTGTACATTCCTATCACTCCACATTTCCTCCAACAATTCTTACTTCCAGATTTTGCAATATGATATAACCTTACAGGTGTATAATATCATTTTTGTACCAACTTCAACCCCTGTTCCTGGATTACCTGAGAGGTCGCAACAAAGGATGGTTGCCGAAAGATTCTTTCCCAATCTTCATATAAAATCTGCTCCTGAATTTCTAACTTCCCATATTTTTCAAAGGGCTGTTGGATGGTGGAACCGTTTCCCTTGGGAGGTTGTGGACTCTCCTTCCTTGCAAATTTTAAAGCAGAGGTTGGATGGCCATCTGTCATGGAGGCTTTAATTGAGATTCCTGCATTGGACCAAATGAATCTTGGGATCCCTTACAACTCTACAGTTCAATGACGGGCAGTGACTTTCTGGGATTTCCAACAGGGGTTTCCACCAGCTGCACCTGGAGACTTGGGACTTCCTGCATTCCAAAGCACATGTTCTTCCACTGAGCTCCAGCCCTTTCCTTCAAATTAAAGGAGGATTCTAGTCCTCATGGTTAAACTAAACAAGAGCATAGGGAATCAGCATGCACTGAGACCTTTGCTCCATGTTGCTCAGAATGGTCTACATGAGACCACATAACACCGGTCGTGAAAGGCCTACATTGGCTCCCAGTACGTTTCTGAGCACAATTCAAAGTGTTGGTGCTGACCTCCTGCTCCCAAACAAATGGATTCAAGCTGCAAGAAAGGAGATTCTGACTCAAAATCAGGAGGAACTTTCTGATCGTAAGAGCTCTTCAACAGTGGAACGGTTTCCCTTGGGAGGGTTGTGGACTCTCCTTCATTATAGGTTTTAAAGCAGAGGTTGGGTGGTCATCTGCCATGGATGCTTTAGCTGAGATTCCTGCATTACACGGAATGGACTGGTCTACCACTGGGAGGTCTCCTTCCAACTACAGTGGTGCCCCGCAAGACGGAAAACTCGCTAGACAAAAGAGTTTTCCGTTTTGGAGGTGCTTCGCAAAACGAATTTCCTATGGGCTTGCTTCGCAAGACGACAATGTCTTGTGAGTTCCTGCTGCTTTTTCCCCTTTCCCCCCACTTTTTCTAAGCCGCTAAGCCGCTTATCAGATGATCCGATCAGCAGATAAGCCGCTAATAGCGCTAATCCGCTAATCCGTTAATGGGCTTGCTTCGCAAGACGAAAAAACTGCTAGACGAAGAGAATCACAGAACGGATTCTTTTCATCTTGCGAGGCACCACTGTATGTCAGGTTAAGAACTTAATTCGTTCTGGAGCTCTGTTCTTAACCTGAAACTGTTCTTAACCTGAAGCACCACTTTAACTAATGGGGCCTCCCACTGCCACTGCGCTGCCGCTGCATGATTTCTGTTCTCATCCTGAAGCAAAGTTCTTAACCCAAGGTAATATTTCTGGGTTAGCAGAGTCTGTAACCTGAAGTGTACATAACCTGAAGCATATGTAACCTGAGGTATCACTGTAGTCGAAGATTCTAACATCCCCTCGCCCATTTGACAAATGGCATGTGATAGGATCAACGCTATCAGCTGAAGGACAGAAGCAGCCCTATTCCATGAAGGATAGTTTCCTCGTGCTCCAGGATGCTAAGCCTCAAGACTCTCACAAGGATGTTATTAGGACAATTAAGATGGCGACACCGGACTCATCGCAATGACTTCTTTCCCCTACTTGGGCAAAAAGTTGCCAGGGAGAATGGAAGGAAACGCCAGCCAAAAGGTCACCCTTGGGCACAGACAGTGGCTTGATCGCCACGCCTGGAGCTGCACTTTGTTTTCTAAAAACACACAAAAACACAGTGTTTCCTAAATGTGTCACGCAGGTTATCCCAGTAATCCTTACAAGCCAGTAAAGTAGCTGAGATGCACAGTCTCTCGATTTACAGTTTCGCAGCTTTAAATCTCTCTCTTTTATATACCGTATTTTTTGCTCTATAAGACTCACTTTTTCCCTCCTAAAAAGTAAGGGGAAATGTGTGTGTGTCTTATGGAGCGAATGCAGGCTGTGCAGCTATCACAGAAGCCTGAACAGCAAGAGGGATTGCTGCTTTCGCTGCACAGCGATCCCTCTTGCTGTTCTGGCTTCTGAGATCCAGAATATGTTTTTTCTTGTTTTCCTCCTCCAAAAACCAGGTGTGTCTTGTGGTCTGGTGTGTCTTATAGAGCGAAAAATACGGTGTATGTGTGTGTGTATACACACACACACATATACACATATCATTTTCAACAATTACAAAACATACTTTTATATCTTATACAATTTTTTTTGACTTCCGCCAATCACATCTGAAAATTTTGCAATCTTTTCCACTTAATTTACATTTCTTACTTTCGCTATTACTCATAACTAATGTCTCTCTTCTTTATCTTCTTTGCAATATTTCATATATTCCTCCTTACAAAACTTGCTAAACCCCGCCCCCAAGCCTCCACCTGATTGGTTGGCTACCTGGGGGCGTGGCAGCCAGGCCAGCTGGGCAGGGGCCAGAACGTCCCCCCCTCCGCCGACGCGGGAAACGGCTCCTGCTCACAACTCCTCCCCTCTGTAAGAAGGAGAGGCTTTCTCTTTCAAGGAAACAAAGGCTGGTGGTGGACAATTTGGTCTTCAGCCTGTTGACAAGCCAATTCCATTTGGATTGTTCAAGGGAGATCCTTTTTCCTAGGCTCCCGGCAGCGGCGTTGCTAGCCGCTCCGGCGCCTGGTATGGCGCATGCGTCAGCCGGGGCTCCACTTCGTTCTGGGACCCTGCCAGGAGCTCCGCCGCTTCGCAGCCCCTCCTGCCTGGCCACGCCCCCCCGTGGCAGCTGCTCTTGCTGCTGCTGAGGTTGCAATGAGCCCGGGATGAGGAGGAGGAAGAGGGAGCAGGAGTTGGAGATTCGCATGCAGCCCTTGCAGCAGTTGACTGGACGGGGCGGGTACCCTCCAACTTCTCTCCTCCAGCAAACCAGACGGGGGGGCGCCGCAGAGAAAAGAGGGTGGGATGGGCGAGGGGAGAGAAGATCAAAGAGACACGTGGGGTGGGGAGCGACGAAGGAAGTGGGGAGAAATCCAAGAGCGAAGGAAGGAAGACGACTAGGGGGAAATGGAAGCAACACGAAGGCGGGCGAGAGAGAGGGATGAAGCCAGAGAAAGAAGAGCCGTCCGTGGGGGTGGGGCGAGCCAAGGCAGGGGCGCTGCGTGGAGCCCCTCCTCGGCTTCCCCCTCAGCTGTGGGGTGGGTGAGCGAGAGGCGGTGGGCAGGCGCCTAGCGCCAGCCGCTTTACATTACGTTTCTGGACTGAACTAAAAAGTTTTGTGAGCCCATTAAAAAAAAAAAAGCAACTCCTATTTTTGTCATTTTGTCACACACCCCCAACTGATGATACCCGGGACGGACCACACCCCCTTCTTCCGCCCCTGGCTCACGGGCATCCTGATGAATTATAAGATGTTCATAGTTTTAACTTTTTTATATAAAAAAATAAACCCCTAAAACATAGGATGGCTTGCTGACCTGGGGTCCTTCGGGGGGGGGGGATGGCAAAATTTACATTTGATAAATAAATAAAGCTATGTACGCTATGCTGCAAAAACCCGATCTTACATGCTGAATAGGATCTTATCAGTGGAAAACCCAGAGAAATATTTTGCTAACGCGAGTTTCAGTTCTGCAGGCAAGATTGCATTTTGCATTAATCAGTATATATTACAGCGCAAGCAAAAGTGTGAATGAGCATTCTTTCTCTTACTCTGCACTTAGAGACACCTGGTGCAGAGTGCCGTAGTACAAGGGGCTCTCCCAGATGACTTATTTGTTAAACATTCATCCTGATTTTCTTGCACCTGGTTTATGAAGGAGTTAGATTATAACCTGCCTTTATTATGCATCTGTTCTGATTTGCTTCTGGGACAGTCCATCCTGGGTTTTTCCTTTAATATCTTCCCATTGATCCTGCATTCACTCTCTGCTTTTCAATGCATTTCCCTGTCACTTACCTAACAGCAAAAATCAGTTTATTTTTGGAAGTGGATTCGTTCCACTAGTGCAGGGGTCTGCAACCCGCGGCTCCGGAGCCGCATGTGGCTCTTTTACACCTTTGCCGTGGCTCCGGGGCGGATACTAGCGAGGGGAGAAGGCGCATTGTGCGCCCCGACACTCCCCACTGTGGCGGGCACTGTACTGGCTGTGACGTCGCATGGGGGCGATGCG
The DNA here is from genome assembly GCF_965112155.1 of Podarcis liolepis. Classification (NCBI taxonomy): domain Eukaryota; kingdom Metazoa; phylum Chordata; class Lepidosauria; order Squamata; family Lacertidae; genus Podarcis; species Podarcis liolepis. The sequence goes on along the minus strand of NC_139569.1, from coordinate 9,309,188 downwards.
TGCGTTAGTCCCGACGTCACCTTCCCGCCCGCTGTCAGATCGCGGCTCTGGAGATATATTTGTTTTAAATGTCGCAATGGTTTTGCGGCTCCCAGTTTTTTTCCCCTTCGAAAACGTGTCCAAGTGGCTCTTTTTGTCTTAAAGTTTGCAGACCCCTGAGCTAGTGCAACAGAGCGCTCTAATCTGCTTCAACTGCACAAAACTAATTTCATGGTATCCGCTGGAATCCCAGAAAATAGCAACAGTCTGGAGGCATCCCAGGTCTCTCTCAGTCCCCGCCATGGAAATTCTGCAAGAGCATGATCTACCGTATTTTTCGCTCTATAGGGCGCACCGGACCATAGGGCGCACCTAGTTTTTTTCTTTTGGGGGGGGGGAAATAAAGAAAAAAAAATATTTCCCCCCTGAGCCCCCAAAGAGCAAAGAAGCCATGACAGCAAGCGGGATGGATCCCGTAGCTGTCTTGGCTTCATTTTTAGCCTCGGGGCTGGGGGTCCGGGAGCGAAGGCGCGGTTGCGCTCAACCTCGCCATCGCTCCCAGAGCTTGCTGCTATCCACACGCCTTCTGAGCCCAGCGGGAACTCCCGCCGGGCTCCAAAGGCTTGCGGATAGCTGCCCTAAGCCCGGGGTGCACAGTGCCGCGCTCCCCGGGCTTCGGGCTGCAGGCAGCTATCCGCAAGCCTTTGGAGCCCGGCAGGAGTTCCAGCCGGGCTCCGCAGGCTTGCAGATAGCTTCCTGAAGCCTGGAGAACAAGAGGGGTCGGCGAAAGCCTGCATTCGCTCCATAGGACGCACCCACATTTTCCCTTCATTTTTGGAGGGGGAAAACTGCGTCCTATAGAGCGAAAAATACGGTAATCCCTTTAGCCGGTATAACGGTGTAAAAATCAAGTCCCTGCCTTGGCCTGAGGCCTCAGGTTCCGCCAATCTGAGGAAGACAGAGTCTTAACCTAAGAACTGCCTTCTTGGACCAGACCAGAGCATCCTGTTTCCGAGAAAAGTCCAGCCAGATGCCCTTCTCCCCCTGGGAAATTGCAGCATACAATCTGTCAAAACAACCCAGAGAAGGAATGAGATAAGGAATGCAAACTGGAAGGATATGTGAAAATATGTCAAAATAGCTTTGACAGGCCTCGTTTGAAACTATTCAAATAGGTCTTATTCCAAATAGTAATCTCAGCTGTGGCCAGAGAAACCTGGATCTGCTAAAGAAGATTGTATAGGATCAGGATTTCTAGGGGAGTAGATGCCACTCGGGCCCTGATGCAAGCTTGGGGGAAAATCAATATTCAGTCAGTGATGTGCAGTACAAATTTCAGTATCTGGGATACTTCAGTGGTACAACGAATAGGCAAAGCTGTTTCAGCTTCTGGGTTTTTCCTCCGACAAAATGCACATCACCAGCTCGCAGGGAAGCAGTCATGTTGAGACAGGTGCCATACCGTCCCATTTTTTCAGAACAAAAAAAAGGGACGCGCATCATGCGCCACAATCTCAGTCGGCAAAAAAAGCGCTATTTGGGGGGCACGAAAGTGCTTTTGGGGGGCAAGAGAGGGGTTCAAGAGTGCACAAGATTGCGGTACCCAAAATGGGTTCTGTGAACCTGGATTGCTAATTTGGTAAGAGTGAGGTGCTGGTAATGCCAAGGTTGCAGGTTCGATCCCCGTAAGGGACAGCTGCAAATTCCTGCATCGCAGAGGGTCGGACTAGAATCGGGGATCAGCAAACTTTTCCAGCAGGGGGCCGGTCCACTGTCCCTCAGATCTTGTGGGGGGCCGGACTATATGTTGCTATGATTTTGACCCACATTTTTGGCAAAAACCCTTATTGGGACCAACCCCCAACGTTGCCCAAATGTGATTTTTTTTGGGGGGGTGTGACCTCATACACCCACGCTGCTTCCTTTGCATTTTATGCATTGACAGTTATTTCTCTCGTAAGGCAGGGGTGGGGGGGCTAAGGTAAGTGCGCCATTCCTGTCAGCCCTGGAGAGCGTGTGCGCATGCGTGGGTGAAGGGAGAAGCCTTTGGCCACACTAAGGCCGGCGACGCTCAAGCAAAAACGTTCTTTTCCACGCATGAGGGAAGACCAGGCAGTGGCGGCTATTTACCTTTCCATGGCTTGCATCGTGTAGCTAACAAGTGGCCTCCCCAGCAAAGCGCAGAACTGTTTTGGAGTCCAGTTGCCCAGGTGCTCCCCGCTTCCTTTGGCAGGGAGCATCGTTGCCACAGACCCCGGCGGGCGTTACTCCCGAGATGCCTTAGAGCCCCTGCCACCGCAACTGCCCTTCCTGAGGTCAGTCGCTGGCAGGTCCATGGTGGAAATCCGAACGGTGGCTCCTTTTCCCTCTTCCCCACCCCCCGGAAGAAAAGATTGCTGTGTGCGACGAACGGAGAAGGGGCTTTTCTCAAGCAGCCGCTTGCCTCACTTTTTGATCCCCAAGCCTGGCTGAGTCGCAAAAACCATCGCGTGCGCTACGCCGGCTGCCTGGATTCCCAAACCATCTGCAGGCCGGATCTGGAAGGCAATTGGGCCTGATCCGGCCTGCGGATCTTAGTTTGCCGACCCATGGACTAGAATCAGCCTTTCTCAACCTGTGTGTCCCCAGATGTTGTTGAACTACAACTCCCATCACCCCTAGCTAGCAAGGCCAGAGCTCAGGGATGATGGGAGTTGTAGTCCAACAACATCTGGGGACCCACAAGTTGAGAACCGCTGGGTCCCTTCCAACTCTCTGATTCTGTGCTACTCCAGAGGGTAGAAACCAAAGCAATGGATTCAAATGACAAGGAAAAAATGACTCTGACCAAACATTGGGAAGAACTTTCTGACAATGAGAGCTGTTGGACAATGGAAATGGACTCCCTGGGGAGGTGGTGGTTTCTCCTTCGTTGGAGGTTTTTAAGCAAAGGTTGGCTATCATGTATGATCTAGTTGAGATCCCTGCATTGCAGGGGATTGGACTAGATGGTCTTTGGTGTCCCTTTCAACCCTACAATTCTATGGTTCTACGGGACCAACTTTTCACCATTTCTATTTTCCCTGGAATTTGGCCAGCATCCATGGCTGGCTTTTTGAGGTCTATATATCTTTGTCTCTTTTCTTATTCCTGGGTTTCATTCCTGTTGCTTCAGGATTTTTCTGTTGTGGGAAAGGCTTTGTAAATGCAGTAAACATTGGCCTAACCCTAAGCACCCAGCAGAGGGCACGTATTCCCTTTTTCTAAGGGAGACATTTGAGCAGGAGGAACAAGGCCTGTGTCTTATTTTGGGATTGGCAAATGGATGAGATGATACCGAGTCTCCCACCTTGGACGGGTCAGGGCTGCACACGCCTTCTGTTTCTCTCTCAAACTGCACCCCAGCCCACCCTTGAGTGGTCTTCTCCATTCAGGGCAAACTTTTTGACCCCTGCCTATTGTGTACCTCAACAGCCAGCTGTTTATTCAACGGCAATTCAGCTTCCTGCCTTGGCCTGCCGAAAGGAAAACCCAAGTGCTTTGTTCCAAACCAAACTCCAACTTTCCCTTTCCATGCCGTTCTGTGGAGGGACCGACGAAATGGGGGAGAAATATCCTGGCCTTGCAGAAAGTAAAAAAAAAATATCCCTGTTAAGGGGAGTTTGCAAAAGAGTGTTGTAAGAATTTCAAGGTCTCAAATATAGAATAAATATTCATAAATGCACACCTATCTAAATATATGAACCATGTGTCTGAAATAGTACAGGAGAGCAATCCTGAAGCCATTTTGACTCTCCCAGTGACCTCAAATATACCTCTGCAGTAAGGGAGGCAAATGGGGAAAGCCTTCCCATTGTCTTTTTGCTTACAAATCCTGTTCTAAGGGCGTATTTGTGCATGACTAGGGTGAGCCTGTGACCTGTATTCAGGAACTAAAGTAAACAGCCACAAAAGAATGGCTTTGCTGCTCAGGTAATGCAATCAGTGACCATTATCAGGTATCCTGGCTGTAGATCGCCTCCTTCTGTGATGTATGTATGATGTTTGGGGGGGTGGTGGTCTTGGGTACAGGGTGGGCTATTTCAAGAGTCTGTATAAGAGCTTGCACACCACTGTTCAGGGTTCTCCTCCCTCCTGCGTGTGGTGGGTGGGGACCCTGTTACAACAGTTTATTTTCCTTCAATAAAGATCAGGCTTACTAGCCGCTTTGCTTCTCAATATTCTCTGGTTGGGGTTCGTTATTTTCCCCAACCGACAGGGAACCCACTTAAGGACAATCTATGAGCTCAGCAATACCCCATAAGGGAAAGGGAGCAGTTTTTTCTTATAGCAAGAGGATGGTGTCTGGCCTCCCTGGAGCCTTGGGAAAATGCCCCCTCAAAACCCATAACCACCAAAGTGACAAATGTAGGGTGACATTTACGGGCAGGCCGTGGTTCAGTGGTAAAGCAACTGCCTTGCATGCAGTGGGTCACAGGTTCGGTTCCCGGCATCCCTGGGTAGGATTGGAAAGCTCGCTGTCTGGAATCCCAGAAAGCCACTGTCATTCAGTGTAGTAGTAGTAGTAGTAGTAGTAGTAGTAGTAGTAGTAGTAATTCTACCCCACCCATCTGGCTGGGTTTCCCCAGCCACTCCGGGCGGCTTCCAACAAAAGATTTAAAATACATTAAAACATCAGTCATTAAAAGCTTCCCTAAACAGATGTCTTCAGATGTCTTCTAAAAGTCTGGTAGTTGTTTTTTCCTTTGACATCTGGTGGGAGGGCGTTCCACAGGGCGGGTGCCACCACTGAGAAGGCCCTCTGCCTGGTTCCCTGTAACTTGGCTTCTCGCAGTGAGGGAACCACCAATTAGCTGGACCTCAATTAGCTGAGCTAGCTAGAGAGAGCGAGAGCTTCCATGCACCAAGGCAATCTATCTGGCAGTACCAAGTTCCAGGGGCAACACAAGGGGAAGGGCGGCTGCGTTGATGCCCTGCTTCTGGGAATCCCAGGGGCATCTGGCTGTGCTCCTTTGTGGGCCGCATGCCAGCGGTGCATTGGTCCAGAGGCAAAGGTGGGTGGAGAGACAGGTGTGACTCTACATTAGCCTACATTCCAGCCATCCCAAAGCCACGGGTTTCTACATGCACACAGTGGTCTCTCCATCCTGTATCCAGGCAAGCAAGAGGCATTATCACAGCTCAAAGGCAGATTTCCACCGGGTAAAAACACTTGAAAAGTAGGAGTGGCGAGAGGTGCAGCTTTGGGAGAGGTGGGGTGTATTTGTCCTCTTCCCATTGGCAGCTGGGTAGTGGTGCCCGCCCTGTGGAGTGCCCTCCCATCGGATACCAAAGAAATAAACAACTATCTGATGTTTAGAAGACATCTGAAGGCAGCCCTGTTTAGGGAAGTTTTTAATGACTGATGTTTTAATGTACTTTTAATCTTTTGTTGAAAGCCGCCCAGAGTGGCTGGGGAAACCCAGAAGGGCGGGGTATAGATTAATAATAATAATAATAATAATAATAATAATAATAATAATAATAATAATACTATTATTATTATTCACCCTATCCTCCAGAAGATGGACCTGCTCTCCTTTGGCTTTGCATTCAGCAATCTGAGTTGATCGAAACCAGATGCTAAAACAAGACTTAGCTCTTTTTAACTGTTTTGAAAACTTTTGTTTTGTTTAAGCCACAAAGCAACAACCCTTAGTCTGCTCAAAATGAAAGACGACAGCTTGTCTGGGGCTGCCAGCTTCGTTTTGTATTTTCATTTCCCAAAAAAAGAAAAGAAAAAAAGAATCAAGGTACATAGGCTGGGTTAGTTTGCATGCCCGAATGCCACAGTGTTAGCTTAGCAAGCTGCAACAGATGTTCCTTTGCCTCGCCAAAAGATATGGAACGTTGGATCTAAAGGGGATTGTTGAAGCAATAAATAAAAGTATATGAAAGCCCTGTAGCGGATTGGTTGACAAAGACCTGTGTGTGAGAACTTCCGAGATTCTCAGTGGTTCACAAATTCCCAGTGATATGACTGCCTTCGTTTCTTCCAAGAAATCCCTCGCTTGCTTCCATTCTGCGGGAGCATGTGAAAATTGCAGTTTGTCTCATGCATGAATTTATTTTCAGGTTTCTAGGCCTTATGACTGCAACCTTTAGAAAAAAATCTTCTTTAAACCACAGATGTTACAGAAATCTATTTCTTCCCAGCCTTCTCAAAGTACATGCTGCCAGAAATGGTATGATAAGACTGGAGTCAGAGTAGAGAGACCCCTTTTCAGTAAGAAATAAGCACTGCTGCTGCAGTGGGCCCCGTCCTTTGTTGGATTCGCTCAGCTAGTCTGTGCAATTGCCAAAGGCTTACACAGCTATGTTTTATATAAATTTAGTGAAATAAATAAATAGGCTACATTGAAGTGGTGCAAAAGTACAGGGTCTTCCCACACACCCCTCTCTGTTCCAAGCAAGCAAGTGGAATTTTCACTGTCTAAATGCACATTTGAGGGAGGTACAGGGACGCGGGTGGCGCTGTGGGTTAAACCACAGAGCCTAGGACTTGCCGATCAGAAGGTCGGCAGTTCGAATGCCCGTTACGGGGTGAGCTCCCATTGCTTGGTCCCTGCTCCTGCCAACCTAGCAGTTTGAAAGCACACCAGTGCAAGTAGATAAATAGGTACCGCTCCAGCGGGAAGGTAAACGACGTTTCCGTGCGCTGCTCTGGTTCACCAGAAGCGGCTTAGTCATGCTGGCCACATGACCCGGAAGCTGAACGCCGGCTTCCTCGGCCAGTAAAGCGAGATGAGCGCCGCAACCCCATAGTCAGCCACGACTGGACCTAATGGTCAGGGGTCCCTTTACCTTTACAGGGTGTGGCCTGGGGAGGGTTTTGAGGGTCACATAACAAGGCCTGGAGGGCCACATTTCCCCCCCAAGACCTCAGATTCCCCACCCCTGGACTAGGAGCTGGGAGATCGGGTTCAGGTCCCCACACTCAGCCTCTATGAAGCTCAGCAAGTGACTTTGAGCCAAACATTTCCTCACAGCCAAATCTACCCCACAGGGTTGTTGTTGGGGGTGGGCAGGAAGGGGGAGAACCAGGTGACCACTTTGAGCTCCTTGAAGGAAATAATTATATCCTTGTGCAGTGGGGGATATAAATATAAAAATAATCATATAATATAAAGAAGAATAAAAGCTTGTGTGTGTGTCGTGTGAAGGCAACTTTGATTTGTCTGTCTGTCTACCTGAGCAACGGATGAAGGCGGAAGCCAAAAAAAGTTATTCTATAGGAGTGTTTTTCTCTATGTATGTATGTGTTATTACAATGATACCTATAAAACCTTGTTTGTTGTATAGATAGCATGATATGTACAGAATTGTATTGTTTATGTTCTGTGTTTTAAGTTACCCGGTGGCCTTTTAAAAAAAAAGGTGGTATATAAATTTAATTAAAAAATCACCATCATTTCACAGTAAGCACCCATTTCCAAAGCTCTAAACCACTTTCCCTCCTTGTCTTTTGGTACAGCATTCTCTTCCTCTAGACTAGTGCAACCCTCCCCTCGCAAAGATGCTGATTCTCCTCGCCTTCATCATCGTCTTCCACATCAGCTCGGCTGCCCTTCTGTTCATCGCCACGATTGACAGCGTAAGTTGCCCGCCAACAGCATATTATTATTTTTTTGATTTGGGGTGTGTGTGTCTGCGTGCCTGGTGTTCAAAGATGAAAAGAAAGTCTTCGAAATGGAAGTGAAAAAGACTCCACAAATTGAAAGTGGAGACACTCTATGTATTTTACTGGAGGGGCTGGATGTTTTGAACCTGTTGCCACCATTGCCCTCCCTGACGTTGGCCTTTGGCTGCTTTCAGCCTCCTCTGGAGTAAGGATATGGGAGCCAGCCATCTACCCTGGTAAGAGGACCGTTCCCCTCTGAGCTGCATATAAGCCAGGCTCCTTGGAGTGCAGGAAGTGTATTGATCATTTTGATGGATGGTTTCTGATCTTTAGAACTTGGCCCTCCAGATGTTTTGGGACTACAACTCCCATCACCCCTAGCTAACAGGACCTGTGGTCAGGGGTGACGGGAATTGTAGTTCCAAAAACATCTGGAGGGCCAAGTTTGGCCATGCCTGGCTTAACTGAACTGTAATAATCATTTCAATGAATTTGTTATTTGCTTTCTTTATGCACTATGGTACTTGGTGGTATAGTGACTGCTTCTTAAATGCTATTGTGATTCTTGTGAGCCGGCTGCCCTGAGCTCAGCATTTGCCATTGGAAAAGCAGGATACCAATGTTAAATCAAATCAAATTGGGAAGACCAGCACCAGAAACGTTATTGTCAGTTAACTCTGGTTTTACTTAAACCTAGACTTTTTTTGGGGGGGGGGGGTTAATATTGAATTTGTTCTGTGTTTGTCAGATTTTTGTCATTTTTCAATTTAGCAACATGCTCTGTTTGTATTTTGATGTTTTGAAATGTCTGCTGGAAGCCACTTTGGGCACAGCTGATTGTGGAAAACTGGCATCAAAGTGAAAGCGACCAATCAATCCTCCAAGATCTATATTTTCATATGCTTTTTAAAATCATCCTTCTCCAGGCATGGTGGGTCGGGGAGGACTTCTCCACAGATGTCTGGCATCGCTGCCTCAATGGCACTAACTGTACAGCCCTGGATGAGACCTTCCCAGGTGAGTCATCAGACAGCTCTTCCTGCATCTTGGGGTGGGATTACTTCTTTCTCCCCACCCACCATCAGTGTCTTCCAAGGAGTGTGTATCATCATCACAATAATATTTCCCTATGCGCTTCTCTTCATCATTGGCTGGAAAATGTAATGACATCATGGCATGCAGAAATGAGTGTTGGCGAATCTCTTTTAAGGATGTTCCTGAGTAGGGTTGCCATACGTCCGGATTTTCCTGGACATGGCCTCGTTTTGGGGGTAAAATTTTGTTTTCTGGAGGGATTTTTAAAACTTGGCAGAATGTCCTGGGTTTTTTTTTTTTTTTGGTTTGGCTCCTAAAAAGAACTACATTTCCCATGGGGCCTCTGCGGCGAAGCCAGCCCTGTGATTGGATGCAGGCAGTTCCAATCTCGCTGCCCATTGGCTGTCCCAGGTGCCGCGTCCGATGCCGGAAGGGGGAGGAGGTAGAAATTGACAATGGTAGCCGAGATTGAGAGTGGGAGGGCATGCAGATGAGGATGGAGGGTGAGGCTTGCTTCAGCTGTTGCAGGGCGCCTGCAGTTCAGGAGCTGTTGGGTGTTGGCATTATGCAGGAGCTGGGCACTGTGGAAGAGGCATTGGCAGGGAACCTACTTATGGGGCAATGGGTATGGTTGGGTGCCAGCCGCCTGGGCCCCCTTGTGTGTGGTGCCCCTGCCACGGCTGCCGGCCATATACCACAGCAGCAATTAGTGGCAGCGCTGGAGACCTTGCCTAAGAAATGCTCTCCTAAGAATAAATCTAATAGTAAAACTTTCTCCTTCTGATCAAGAAACTAGTAGATAATACACCAATTCTTTCTAGGTTGCTTAAGCACAGAGTAGTACAGTGGACGCTCAGGTTGCGAACATGATCCGTGCGGCATGCACGTTCACAACCCGCAGTGTCCGCAACCCGCAGCAGCGTGTCTGCGCACATGCGGGTTGCGATTTGGCGCGTCTGCGCATGTGCGACTGCTGAAACCCAGAAGTAACGCGTTCTGGTACTTCCGGGTTTCGGCAGTCCGTAACCCAAAAAAAGATAAACTGAAGCGTCTGTAACCCGAGGTATGACTGTAGTTCATTTTGTAGATACAGTGGTACCTTGGGTTACATACGCTTCAGGTTACATACGCTTCAAATTACACACTCCGCTAACCCAGAAATAGTGCTTCAGGTTAAGAACTTTGCTTCAGGATGAGAACAGACACCGTGCTCCGGCGGTGCAGCAGCAGCAGGAGGCCCCATTAGCTAAAGTGGTGCTTCAGGTTAAGAACAGTTTCAGGTTAAGTACGGACCTCCGGAACGAATTAAGTACTTAACCTGAGGTACCACTGTACAGGTAAACCAGGTTACACATGGCTAGATACTACTACTACTACTACTACTACTACTACTACTACTACTACTAATATCTTTATTGTCATTGCCCCCTTCGGGGACAACGAAATTACTTCACTGCTCCATAAAAACACTAATTAAACAATACAGTATAATACAGCAAGGGAGATTAGATGACTTTCAAAGTCCGGGCTTCCCATTCAGGGCCGAGATCGCTCTGGAGAATAAGCTGTTCTTAAGATGGCTCGTTCTTGTCTTCATCGTCCTGTATCTCCGTCCCGAAGGCAAGAGCTCGAAGAGACAGTGACCAGCATGCGATGGTTCTTTTACTATGTCCAGTGCCTTCCTATGGCACCTTGTGGCATAAATCTGCTCTAAGGTGGAGAGTGGGCAGCCAACAATGCTCTCTGCTGCCTTAACAACCCTGCACAACCCCATCCTGTCCTGGGTAGTACAGCTTCCGTACCACACACATAAGCCATAAGTGAGCACGCTCTCAATGGCACAGTGATAGAAGGCAAGCAGCAGTTTCTGTGGAAGATGGTTTTTCCTTAGTATTCTCAAAAAGTACAGTCTCCTCTGCGCCTTCTTCACAAGCCCCCTTGTGTTGACACTCCAGGACAGATCCTCTTGTAATTCAATGCCCAAAAATCTGAACGTTATGTTGAGAATATAATATGCCATAGGCATCTGTCTCAAAGCTTGCTTTTCAAAACAAGAATGGTATAGTCATATGACTTTTTTTAAAAAAAGATTATGCTTAGCAATTTTTATATTAATTGTCAACTAGTTTAAACAGTGAAATATAGGTGTGCAAGGCAGGAGGTGGTGGTTGGGAAGTTAAGAGCTGTTTGACAGTGGAACGGTCTCCTGTGAGAGGTGGTGCTCTCCTTGGAGGTTTTTAAGCAGAGGTTGGATGGCCATTTGTCATGGATGCTTTAGCTGAGATTCCTACATTGCAGGGGGTTGGACTAGATGACCCTCAGGGTCCCTTCCAACTCTACAATTCTATGATTCTAATGCCTCTACCTACCCTGGTTGCATCTCGTAGTTAATCCCCTGATTTCGCTGATGTCTGAAGAACAACAGAAGGAAGGGCAGGGCTGGCTGGCGCAGCCAGACCCTGAAAAGTTCCTCTTTGTGGAAGTTGCATTTATTTGGGGAGCAGGAGGGCGGGAGGAAATGGATTCAGGAGAGTTGGCAAGAGGCTGACACCTTCTCTTATTGTCACTCTGCGCAAGCAGTGGCGGGAGGAAGTCGCTGGCAGGATGCAGGTGGGTTCCAAGAAGGAAAAATTAATGGCATGATTATTTTTTTATATAATGTAATTTTTATTTTTTTAAAAACAACCAGCCCGGAAATTAAATGTGACTGTCAAGACCTCAGAAAACAAACTTCCCTTTGGGAAGCACTGAGACGGTGCAGAGACTAGACTGCTAGCGTGGGAAGGCAAGCATCAAGAGGTGCCTTGCAGATGTATTCTGAACCACTGACTACAGCATCCAAGGATGACCATCGAAGATCTGACCCAGCAATATTGGTTTGGGAGGGGTGGCCAGCATATAAAAATCCATAGGGACCTTCTGGCGGTTCCTTTGTTGAGAGAAGTGAGGTTACAGGGAACCAGGCAGAGGGCCTTCTCGGTAGTGGCGCCCTCCCTGTGGAATGCCCTCCCATCAGATGTCAAAAAGAAACAACTATCTGACTTTTAGAAGGCAGCTGAAGGCAGCCCTGTTTAGGGAAGTTTTTAATGTTTGATGTTTTATTGTATTTTTAATCTTTTGTTGGAAGCCACCCAGTGGCTGGGGAAACCCAGTCAGCAGATGGGTGGCATATAAATAATAAATTGCTCTTAATAATAATAATTTATTCTTTGTACCCCGCCCATCTGGCTGGGTCTCCCCAGCCACTCTGGGCGGCTTCCAATAAAGATTAAAAATACATTAAAATGTCACACATTAAAAACTTCCCTGAACAGGGCTGCCTCAAGATGTCTTATGAATGTCAGGTAGTTGTTTATCTCTTTGAGATCTGATGGGAGGGTGTTCCACAGGGCGGGTGCCACTACCGAGAAGGCCCTCTGCCTGGTTCCCTGTAGCTTTGCTTCTCGCAGTGAGAAGCAATCCCAATCCTCTCCTACCTGCTTAAATTCAGATTGAGGGATTGACACTGGCTGTCTCCCCCTTAAGTCCTAGGGTTGTCCTTGTAGAACTCGTAGAATCCTAAGAGCTGGAAGGGACCACAAGGGTCATCTAAGTCCAACCCGCTGCAATGCAGGAATCTTCCTAAATGTACTGTTAACTGCTACTTCCTCCCCATGTATGTTTTACAGACTACCAGTCTATCCAGGCAATTCAGGCGACGATGATCCTCTCCACCATCCTCTGCTGTGTGGCCTTTTTTGTTTTCATCCTCCAGCTGTTCCGCCTAAAGCAAGGCGAGAGATTCGTCTTAACATCCATCATCCAGCTGCTATCCTGTGAGTACCTCCTCCCGGTTAAAGGATGTGCAGCGGCCGCTCTCACAAAAGAGCATGGAGTCGTGACAAGGAGCTGTCACACTGAGCCATTGCGCCACAAGACAGCACAAAGAGTCTGGGGAGGGTGCTCCCCATCTCTTCTCCCAATTAACCTCCGTCTCCAGGGCCCACCCCATGACACCACTGGCGCCATCCCCGTGGCATCACCAGGGGCTGCCCTTGGGTTGCATCCCAGACCCTGAGATTTTTGGGGCCAGACCTGAGACCTACCGTATTTTTCGCCCTATAGGACGCACTTTCCCCCCTCCAAAAACGAAGGGGAAATGTGTGTGCGTCCTATGGGGCGAATGCAGGCTTTCGCTGAAGCCTGGAGAGCGAGAGGGGTCGGTGCATACCGACCCCTCTCACTCTCCAGGCTTCGCGCAGATCTCTGCAAGCCGTGGGAGCCCGCGCCGGGCTCCCGCGGTTTGCGGAGAGTTGCCTGCATGCCGAAGGCTGGGCGCGCTGAGCTCAGCGCGCAGCTCTCCGCAAAGCGCGGGAGCCCGGCACCGGGCTCCCACGGCTTGCGTAGAGTTGCCTGTTCTGGGGGCTGTGGTCGGGGGAAGCTCGGGCTTCCCCCGCCCCAGCCCCGCGCCTGGGGGAAAAATAATGTCCCCCCCTTTATTTCCCCCCCCCAAAAATTAGGTGCGCCTTATGGGACGGTGCGTCCTATAGGGCGAAAAATACGGTAGCTCTCCCTTATCCAGGCACTGATTAGACCCAGACCACCTTGACAGCAAGCTGGTTTCGTGGATGCTTAGTGCTTCTTTCTGATTTCTTAAGAGATATTTTCAGTCTTAACTTGCCGAGAACACCAGGAGGCTGGTTCCGGGCAGATCTATCCTCAGCCCATTCACAGGCTTTCCCCTTTCTCTCCCTTCCTAGGTCTGTGCGTGATGATTGCCGCGTCCATTTACACGGACCGCCACGAGGAGTTTCACGTGGGTCCGCAGTACGACTTTTTCCAGGTGTCCAGCGGGCAGTACGGCTACTCCTATGTCCTGGCGTGGGTCGCCTTCTCTTTCACGTTGCTCAGTGGAATCATGTACCTAATACTAAGGAAGCGTAAATAAAACTGCAGTGGCTAGTTGAAGGAGGAAGAGAGAGAAAAGGAAACGGTTTGTCCGTTTCGCAGTACTGGGAGTCCAGTAACTATTTTGTATATAGCAGAAGAGCGGTTTTGTAGTAAGGAAAAGTTATTGTCTGTATTTTTTGTCCTGCCACGGCCCCCTTCCTCCTCCTTCTCCCTGCTTGGTGTTGAAACAAGGACTATGGGAGGGGGAAAATGCAGGTGAACTGGAACAGCTAACCCCCCCGGGCGTGGGTGGGGTACCTTAAAGGCAACCCATGTCTATGGTAGTCTCCCAAAAGTCATTGATTGTACCTATTCTTGTTTCCTTTTCTTATACAGCTTTCAAAACAGGTAATGTTACTAGGCATTAATAAAAAGAGCATCCCTCCCCACAGCTGGTTATGGCTCTGTAGGACAGATGTGAACAGCTGGCAGAGCACAGCAAACATTATTCTGTCGCTAGCAACATGTGCTCAACTGGACGGCTGGGTTTCTTTTGAGAAATAGGAATTGGGGGGTGGGGGTTCTAGACTGCCCTTGGCCACAGAAATAATTCTGTGGATCTGGGAGATAATCCTGCAGCCGGTAGTTCCTCCAGTGATTGAATGCCAGCCTAGGAGGTTCTTTCTAAAAAGCAATGGTTTGGTGTGACGCTGGCAAGCTCAACACTATGGTTCTGGGCTGATTTCAAGGGTCCATTTGGTTTGGCGCAGTGCCCGTGTGGTTAATGGTCATGGCAGGGGGCGGCAGAACAGGGGTACAGCCTGCTCTAAATCCAGCTTGGATACATCTGCCCATGCCATGCTTCAAAATAATTCCAGCTGGGAGTGTCTTAAGTTACTGCTATGGAAGATAGTGTTCTGCTGCGATAGGTGTGTAGTGAAGAGCCCTGAAAGGTTCAGAGAACATTACTTGCCTAAGGCTGAAACAATTGCTTTGGGACCGATCCTCTTCCTGCTGAACCATGTATCCAGAGCTACCTCAAGAAGCCGCAAAGATGGTCACTGCCTTGATCGAGACCCAGAGAGGCACTTTCCCAAGCCCACCACCTCTCAGCTTGTTTCTGCGGCGGCAGTCCAACCGTGCCTTAATCTTTACTATTTCTCTGCGTTTTGGAAGAATTCAAATGGAAAGGCTGTCTTGTCTTTGAGAAGGCACTCAATCCCTCCACTCAAAAGGGATCCTAGGTAGCAGGGCTGTAGAAGGGCCTTTTCCTTGCGTGGATCATGGCGAGCTGTCAGCATAGTGTCCGTCAGAAAACAAATAACATCGCCAAGTTGTTGGGGGGCTGGCAAAAATCATTTGGGGGACCAGATATGGCCCTTAGGATTGTCATCCCTGCTATAGGCAATATTAGGCTTAGGCAAACCAAAAGTCATGACTCAGAAGAAAGCACTGGGCACCCAGCTTGACGGCATTTTAGCAGGAAAATGTCAGTGCTAAAGCACAGCTTCCCTACTTTGAGGTAAATAGAGCAGGCAGGAAGACTCAATTTTATTTTTACAACCAGGAAAGAGCCACCCAACACTAATGTATTATTCCAGAAGAGTTTGGGATTCCTGATTGCCCCAGATCACGGCTTCAACCAACCAACGAGCCAGTATTTGGCTAACTATCTGGCATATTTGTTGGCAAATATATCAGGTCTTTCCAATCTGTCTGACAAATTTACCCACTAACAAGTCACCTGGTTTTCAAAACCCCAGAGGCTCTTATTATTAGCAGGTGCAGAAACCTTGAATAACCTCAGGCTGCTCTTAAGGATCCTATATTTCACCCAGGAGCCTTGTTCGTATAGCTACAAATGTCTGACCGCCTTAACAACAAAGATGGCTTTATAGGGCATTAAAAGATATTAATGGAAAAGGACGACCCATTGATCACTAAGGCTGCAAAATCCTTCTCTCTGTTCCTAGGGTATCAGTCCCATTAAACCCAACAGGGACTTTCTTCTGAGTAAGCATGCTTAGGATTTCTCTGTCTGCAGGGCTGTCAGCTGATCTGCATCCTCTTACTTGAACATCAGCTGCCTTTGGAATCATGCTGCCATCCAGTTTAAATTAAATGTGCATGTAGCTCATTTGATCTCTCAATACGAGGGACCTTTTTGAGATTTCGGAGAATGTGCAAGAATGCAGCTATTTAACAGACAACCATTGTGAGCGGTGTGGAAGGGCATTTTTTAGTGGGAGTGCTTTTTGTGTGTGTTAAATGTGTTTTCTTTTGCATCTTCGTATGGCCACTTCCCCTCTGTAATCCCCCTTTCATCTCTCAAAATGGTGCTCTAGAAAAGGTATTTTTAAAAGGTATGCCCAACTTGAAATGTTAGCATAAACCTGGGGGGCGGGGAAGGGATGGGAGTGTTTTAGATCCTGCAAACAAAAACATTTGGCCAAATGGATAAACTGGTGACAACTCATTTTAAGTAAATCAGGCCAAGTTAAAAGGCCAAGTTGATGATCCCAGCTCCTCCCAGAATCACTTTTATGCTCCTGTATGGAACATAGAACCATGCTTTTTGTGTGCCTGTAGTGACATCTTTGAAGCGATGGTGTAGAGAGAAACCTCATGACTTTTGCATGGTTGGGATAGACCCTACTGTGCAAAGAGAACCAGATCTGTTGCTCCACCCACCATTGGCATAAAGCCACTGAAAGGTTGCCCACACTCTGTTGCCGTTTCTCCCCCCCTCCGCGCGATCCCAGATTTATTGCACCCTATTCCTGCACCATCCTCCCGAATCCCCAGACATTCTGCATGCAGCCACACATACATTGTATGCAAGAATCTGTGCCACCATTTATTCTCTGTTCTAAAGAATGAACTAGTCTGACCAGGTGTGTTTTTTATATAGATAGAATTTGTATTTATGTAAAAAAACAAAACAAAAAAAATGTACCTGTACATACATAGATAACATTATGCCAATTATATTTTCTGACCACTTTAATAGAAATTTGAATTGCAAATCATAATATAACCAGAGAATACAAAAACCCCCAATTCTGACAATGCTATTATTGCCTTTGCCACTTGCCTGGGAATAATAGGCACTCCTTCGTACGTTAGTACTACCATTTTTCAAGTTCTGGGGTTGGGGGAGAAATTGAGAAATCCAAAAATGCTTGGCGGAGGACAGTGATTGTCAAGACTGCTAGCTTAGCTCTACCGACTGTGCCTCTGTTGTTTTGTATTTTATATACCATCTGTGTACATGGAAATAAAAGTTACAACCAGTATTGTGCCGATACTGTGTTGCAGTTTGGTTTCTTGACAGCATCTGCCTAAACGCTGAAGGGAAGCCCAGCTTTTTAAAAGAGATGCTAGACATTAAGATGAAGAAGAGGTAGGAGTGGGCGGGATTGTACCACCCATGCACACAAACGCCTGCCGAGTTCAACCAAGCGTTCTGAGACTAGCAACTTTCATTTCGTTCTCAAGCAGCCTTCTAGCCCGAAGGACTGGGAAGACAGGCTTGAAAGCAGCGCCTGACTGGATACTCGGAGGTAGAAGGCATGCCGCTTTGCGCATCTTCAGAATTTCAAGTGTTCAAAGGCTTTAATTGCTTTGCCTTCTTTCCCCATGACTAACTAAAGCAAAAAATAATAATATGTGCACTAAGCAGCTAGAGGTTTAACTGGATGAATCAGTACAGGTGACAAAGACACCGGCTTTCTTTGTGACAGGGTCCCACGAGGAAAGTTGCCACCGGTGACCATGAATTTTAGCTCTGATGACCAGCAGGGCTTATACACTACAGGCATAATTTAATTTTTTTAAAAAAGCCACCAGGAATGCAGATCAGATATGGCTGGAGAGTTTTCCACATCTAGAAGTTCAGAGGAGGAACTGGTGACCCTAACTAAGCTGTAGTAGGTCTGCGAGCTGCAAAATTGGGAGGGGGGGGGGTATTTTTGCCTTCTTTGTAGTGCATGTGGCTTCAGAGCATCACAAATGGCTTTTGAAACCTGCCCTTCAGGCAAGGCCAAGTTTCTAATTTATAAAGCAAAAGGAACCAACTTCCACATCTGCTAAAGGCACACTAAAGGTGACGTGGGAGAGAGACCTGGAAGAGGCCATAGATGATGAGGACATTATGGGTGCAATTATGAATCTCTTTCTGCCAAGATATGTGAAAATACATTGAAGGGAGCAGGGGCGTCAACTTGCACCCCACAAGGGGGGGGGGCACATCACATGACGCGTCCGCTCCCAAATAGCGTGCCGGGCCGGGACACACTGGTGCCCCACCCCCGCTGCTGTGATGCCAGCGCTCAAATGGCTGTCTTCTCCCTACACAGCATTGGGCAGGAAGAGGCAGAGTGCAGCCCCCAGGATCCACGCTCAGCCTCCTATCCATGCAATATCGGGGGAGGAGGGGGAGCGGACCACAGGGTTTTGGGGGGCTGAAGACTCCTTGAATTTTTTTTGGGGGGGGGAGCTGAAGACTCCTCAGCCTCCACTACCCGGCACGCCTGCAAGGGAGACCGTTTTGGTGGTCTGAGCTTATAGGAACTGTAACTAACAGGGGAAAGGGGCCGAAGCAGTCCAGATGCTGTTGAACTACAAGTCCTATCAGCCCCAGCCAGTATGGTGAACAGGCCAGGATGATGGGAGTTGCAGTGTAACAGCAGCAGCAAAGCCAAAGGTCCTTTCTCTCTCCCCTCCAAAATCTAAAATGTTAAGTGCGCCCCTCGCAGAAAGGCAAGAGGTCAACGGGAAGTCTCAGAAGTGAGGTGTCAAACCTTACCGTAACTGGAATCCTGAAACTGGCGCCAGCCATAGGCAGCATAGAGAGAAGAGGGACACATAAAGTAGACGTCCTGTAGGAGCCTAGATCCCCCCTCACAGGAGCTACGTCATCGAAATGGCATGAATGTCACTAAAGGGTCCATAACGTCCATAAATGTCCTTTGACTGGATGGTAAAGTAACACTTGGAGCAACCAGCAATCTGGGCTAACGAGCAACCCATGGGGAGAGGCATGGCCTTAATTTCCCGCACCCTAAGCCAGCTGGTCGGCACACCTTTACCGACGAACTCCATGCAAACGAACAAGTGGAAGCTATCTAGAGGTGCACACCACGGTTCCACCTTTCTGACCTCCCACCGCAGGCCAAAGCCTTTGGGCTTCTCCACCTGAACCACAGTGAGGTGCAGCTTTTGAGGTGGACGGGTATATCTGAATCTGGACAGGCTCTCCAGCTGCTGCTCAACCGGCGGTAACGGAGGGAGGTGCCGAAATGCTTCAGGGACCTGTGGAGAAAGCAGAAGCTTTGGTTAACAGGGCGGCTAAAAAGGGCCGGAACAATCCATTTCAGCTCAACCATTTACATGTCTGACTAAAGGGACTTCCGTGCAGAGAAAGGAAGTACGGGCTTTCCCACTTAAGAGCAGACCCACTGAAATTAATGGTCATGACTAAAGTGGTTCCATTAATTTCAATGGATCTACTCTGTGTAGGACTGGAACTGGCGACAACCCTGTGTATGTCTCACGCACAAAAAACGAGGCTGCTCTCCTTGCTTGTATTGCTTATATATTACTCATTTAAAGTATTAATAGCAAGCTCTTCATCGGATGCTTTCAACCCCAGAGCAGGAAACAAAGTAACAGAAATAAATGGAGGAAAATATACAAAAATTACAAAAACATATAAATAGAACCAGCAAAGAATTAAGCAAATCTGTCATACAGCAAACAAGCAAAATCACAACAATGTAAATTTACATTTCCAATTGCTCACCCACCTGCCACCACTTTGAGGTTTTTGTCTACAATCAAGCAGTATAGAAATTTTATGAAATAAGACTAATAATCAAGACCACATGCAAAGCTAAATCACCAGCTTAGGCAAGGAGTATGTCCAACACCCCCCCCCCCGCAAGCTGCCGGACACTTAGCAGATCCGCATGTCTCCATGAGAAAAATCATTATTTGTTAAGTGGCTACAGCAACAAGAATCCCACAGGGAATGTTGCATTATGAAAGACATGCTGTTTTCCTTCCTAGAATTCTTAACGGTGAAATACTGAAGGCACAAATGCAGACAATTCCAACAGGAAAGGAAAGTGAGCATCTACAGAAACCAGTGGGGCTGCATAAGGAACTTACAGATGAGCCGAGATTTAAGAAGGGGATGCATACGAAATGGAGGAAAGGGGAAATCACAAAGGAGTAAACATGAGTGGCCGAAAGTTGCGTGGTGAACGTCAGGCTGGCTAAAACTCAGAATTGAGTTCAGGCTTGCAAGAGAGGCTAAAAATAATAAAAAAAGGTTTCTTTGGCCACTGAACTGCGGATTCTTGTTGCTATGTCACTGCTTTTACTTTGCAGTATCATAATCTTATACGCATTATTCTCTGCCGCCACCAAGGTCCATTAGTAAACAATGAATGGATGCGGGTTGCAGATAAACATCAGGCAAGCTTTGCCATTTCACAAGCTTGGTAAAGGCAAATCACCACAATTTTTCCCTAGTTCAAAATTTTCTAAAAAGCCCCTGACTCTGGTATAGCAGGAAAAGACACAACTAGCTTGATGCTCCTGTCTTCCCACACCTAAACTTCTCCATAACGCAAACTATTAAGAGACAACGTTCAAAGCGAAACCCCTCTCTCCACACAGCATGTTTGATTCGTGCTCCCTGTGTTGCTAAACTGGCGTTATTCTGATCTAGGAACCCCAATTATATCAGGTGTGTGAAACCTGTGTCCGTTCAGCTGTTCTCGAACTACTGCTCCCACTATCCTTGACCACTGGCTGTGCTGATGGGATCTGGAGTCCAATTACATGTGGTTTCCCAGCCTTGAACTAAAAGCAGTTTCCCAAACTTAGGTCTCCAGCTGTTTTTTGGACTACAAATCCCAGCTAGCAGGACCAGTGGTCAGGGAAGATGGAGTGTAGTCCGAAAACAGCTGGAGCCCCAAGTTTGGGAAACCCTGAACTGAAGAAACGCCAAGTGCTGTAGCATTCCTGTCGCTGGGGCTAAGAGATGTGCAGCTTATATTACAAGATGGCCCTCTAGTGGCTAAGAGGATGAAGCTCATCCTTCGGTATGGCTTCGGTGGAATGCTTCTCTGCCATCAGTGCCTGACAAATTCTTGTTGATATTTCAGATGCGACTGTGTGCTGAAATCAGATACGGTGTTGGGACTCACCTATGGGGACAAGGGGGGGGGGCTCCTTTACAGCAGAGTTTAATGCCAGCAAAGTGGCGTACCTACCCACCCGATTGGAAACTGTCTAATTGTGTGCCAGCTTATTTGTCCATCTAAGCTCAGCAACGCCTACTCTGACTGGCAGCGGCTCTGCAGGGTCTTGGGCAGAGGAGGTTCCTGTGGTTTGCAGGTGGCTCTCTCCTGGCTGTACAGAAATACAGCTGGTTGTGATGAGGAGCAGGGCTGTTTCCTGCTTTGCAGAATGAGACCCCCGTGGAGACTAGGCACACACCAAGGGGGGACTGCTTCTACCAACAGCTCCGGGTTTAGCTTGGTGTTTTTCACTTGTCAATACTGAAGATGGTTTAGTTCTGTCTGCTGCAGTTTATTTTTATTAATTCCTATTACAATTATTATGCTGCATGTGGCAGGAGAGGATGGCAAGTGTGGCAGGAAGATTCAAGTATGATCCAAGAAAAAATTAATCATTTCCGTATAGTTTAGCATACTATAGTGGGGTTTTTTTAACAGAACGTGGAAAGGTATCTTTTCAAAATGAGAACCAAGAGCATCAAGTGATAAACTGAAGACAATCCTAGTTGTTCTTTCCAATGCATTTCTTTTCAATTGAAATTTTGGTGTCGTGCGAGCAAATTTTTATTCTGAAAGTGTAGCCCGGAGGAAGAAAAAAGTGCCACTGGATTGCAGGTGGGCCATGTGCTTTTGTGATCCCATCTGCATGTGGGTTTTGCACAAGCGCCTGGCTGGCCACTGGACTAGATGGGGCATTGGCCTAATTCAGCAGGGTCCTTAAGTTTTGAAGTAATTTTAGCAAATGTTGTATATACTGTGAACCCTTTGAGATTTTACAAACTGAGAAGAGGTCCATATATTTTATTAAATAGGAAACAATCAGTGAACGATCTTTCCCATCGCTCGCTACCCAACTCTTAACTGGAGATGCCAGCGACTGAACCTGGAAACTTTTGCATGTGAATTGGTGCTCTGCCACAGGGATGCTGCTGCCCCCTGAATCGCACTTCCAGAGACTGGGACCAATCCATCTACAGTGGTACCTCGGGTTAAGAACTTCATCCGTTCTGGAGGTCCGTTCTTAACCTGAAACTGTTCTTAACCTGAGGTACCACTTTAGCTAATGGGGCCTCCTGTTGCTGCCGCCACACAATTTCTGTTCTCATCCTGAAGCAAAGTTCTTAACCCAAGGTACTATTTCTGGGTTAGCAGAGTCTGTAACCTGAAGCATCTGTAACCCGAGGTACCACTGTATGTGCAAAGGAGATGCTCTCCCACAGAGCTCTTATCCTTCCCCATTCTATGCACACCTACCTGGGAGTAAAGTGGGACTGCTTCAGATGCCTTCAGGCTATCCTCTGAGACTCATGGGCACCACCAGGGCTGGGAAAAAGGCATTAGTGCCATTAAGAATTAATATTGCTGGCACCAGTCTATCTCGGGAGACAATGGAGTGCATCTTCAGGGGTGAAGTCAAACTGCTGGAGAATCACGGCGCCTGCTGTGGCTGCAGAGACCATTCACACACAACCGCTGCCTCCCATTTTGTTAATGCTGCGTTAACAGCATCAAAGTGACCCTGCACAGTGCACAAGCCTGAGCAGTGTGGATGGAGGTCCTGGGCTGCTCAGATGACAAGATCCCCCTCTTAGCCTCACTGATGTTGTCCAAAGGAAAGCAGAGCAAGACGTTGGCTGCAGGAGTTGCTGGAAGGAGGCATACAAAGCACCACCCAACTCTCTTAGGGACTCCACTCCAGATTTATGAAGGGTTTACTCCTTAGCCTTTTCTCCCCCCCCCCCCCGAAGAAGCCCCCAAGGCAGTGGAGGTTTAGTATCAGAGTTCTTCGCAGGCTGACAAACCCCATCTGCCCCTCACTTCCATCTACAGCACAAACGACCCTGAACAATCCAGAAGGAGTACAACATGCCCCCCACTGGAGGTACTACTCCTCCCTTTACACCCCAAATACCCTTAAGAATGAATGAATGAATAAATCATTTAGCTACCTCATTTGATGTTTGCAGCACAGGCTGAGGATGATTTAGGACCAGGCTTTCTACGGGTGAATCGGTTTTCTTAGTAGCACAATATTGGAAAGAAGAAGGTGTCCCATCTAAAGAAGACTGGCAAATTAAACTAATGGAATATGCTGAAATGGCAAAATTGACAATGAAATTAAGAGGAAGAGATAATAATGAATTTAAGGAAGAATGGAAGATGTTTATTGCATATACAGTGGTAGCTCGGGTTACAGATGCTTCAGGTTACAGACTCCGCTAACCCAGAAATAGCACCTCGGGTTAAGAACTTTGCTTCAGGATGAGAACAGAAATTGCGCAGCGGCGGCGCGGCAGAAGCAGGAGGCCCCATTAGCTAAAGTGGTGCTTCGGGTTAAGAACAGACCTCCGGAATGGATTACGTACGTAACCAGAGGTACCACTGTATACAGTTGTGATGTACACAGGTTAGTACACAGGTTAATACATTAGCAGGGTTTTAAGATTACTTGTAATTTATGATGAATGGATAATAGGTGATTTAAATATGTTACAAATTTAACAATGGACATGCAGTATCTTAATAACAGAATCAAGGAAGGGATTAGAGGGAAGTCAATTTGTTTTGTTTTGGCATTGTTTTTTATTTTTGTTATTTTTGGAAAATCAATAAAATGTTATATATAAAAAAATTGGTTTTCTTTGCAATACTTTTATCTTTTTCTTTGCCAATTCCTACAAAATGAAGCATTTTAAATATTGCTGGCACCAAGCATATACAGCAACTGTCCTCAACTTGCTGCCCTCCAGGTGTTGTCTGACTACAACTCCCATCAGCCCCCAGCCAGCTGTATAACATACATGGGCCTCAGCCCTGTGTACCTGAAGGAGCGTCTCCACCCCCATTGTTCAGCTCGGACCCTGAGGTCCAGCTCCGAGGGTCTTCTGGCAGTTCCCTCACTGACAGCTTACAGGGAACCAGACAAGAGGGCCTTCTCAGTAGTGGCACCCACTCTGTGGGATGCCCTCCCGTCATATGTCAAGGAGATGAATAACTATACAATCTTAGATGATGTCTGAAGGCAGCCCTGTATTGGGAAACTTTTCAATGTTTGATGTTTCACTGTGTTTTTATTTATGTTGGAAGCTGCCCAGAGTGGCTGGGGCAACCCAGTCAGATAAAGTAAAGGTAAAGGGACCCTTGATCGCTAGGTCCAGTCGCAAACGACTCTGAGGTTGCAGCGTTGATCTCGCTTTACTGGCCGAGGGAGCTGGTGAACATCTTCTGGGTCATGTGGCCAGCATGACTAAGCCGCTTCTGGTGAACCAGAGCAGCGCACGGAAACACTGTTTACCTTCCCGCCGGAGCGGTACCTATTTATCTATTTGCACTTTGACGTGCTTTTGAACTGCGGGAGCTCACCCTGTCGCAGGGATTCAAACCGCCGACCTTCTGATTGGCAAGCCCAAGAGGCTCAGTGGTTTAGACCACAGCGCCACCCGCGTCAGAAGGGTGCAGTACAAATAATAAAATTATTATTACTACTTAGCAGAATCAGCTGTATGTTCAAGTCCACCATTGCAGCAACAACAAAGGCAGGAAACCAATAGTGCCAGTCGCATTCCACCACAGCAACAGCTTCAACTCACCAGAAAACTAAAGTATATATGTATCAATTAAATGCAGGGCTATACTGCTGCTCCGCAAGATATTGCTTATGTAGTTTTACATTTCCCATTTAGTTCTGGGCACTGCATGTGGAAAAGTCATTTATACATTTCAAACATCCCCAATACATTAACATGGATATGAAAGCATGCACTTTCCTCACCTTTGTTGCTGTCATCTCCTTCATCAGTCAAATCAATAAATAATGGGTTCTGCAATTAAGAGAATTCAAATCGTTTAAGCATAAGAACCTCAGCAGAGACTGCTGGATCAAGCCAAAGGCTCACTTAGTCCAGCATCCTGTTCTCACACAGTGACCAACCAAACATATGTAGAAAATTCTCAAGCAGGGCCTGAGCACAAATGCACCCCCCCCCCGTGGTTTCTAGCAAACAGTATTCAGAACATTGCTGCCTCCAGCTGCCCACCTGCAATTCCCAGCAGTTGGTATTCTGACACTGGAACGTTGCACCAATGGCTACTAACCATGGTGGCTAATAAAGTACAGTGGTACCTTGATTCTCAAACTTAATCTGTTCCGGAAGTCTGTTCCAAAACCAAAGTGTTCCAAAACCAAGGCACACTTTCCCATAGAAAGTAATGCAGAACAGATTAATCTGTTCCGGACTTTTAAAAACAACTCCTAAAACAGCAATTTAATCTGTTCCGGAAGTCTGTTCCAAAACCAAAGTGTTCCAAAACCAAGGCACACTTTCCCATAGAAAGTAATGCAGAACAGATTAATCTGTTCCGGACTTTTAAAAACAACTCCTAAAACAGCAATTTAACACGAATTTTACTATCTAACGAGACCATGGATCCATAAAATGAAAGCAATAAACAATGTACTGCAGTCACACAATCCATCAGTAGCTGAACAGGGTTCCACACAGTCACACACACACACAGCGCCACAAAAACGCAAAATAAATAGCAAAAACAGACAGAACGCAGCGTAACACTCCAAACGGAAGCATAACACTTAAAACGGAGCATGTTTGGCTTCTGAAGAAAGTTTATGAACTGGAACACTTACTTCCGGGTTTGCAGTGTTTGGGTTCCAAGTTGCTTGGGTACCAAGGCGTTTGAGAACCAAGGTACCACTGTACTACAACTAATTTAAAGAATGTGCTGCCAAAAATTGGGACAAGGGGCTCGCCCCTGCTGAAAACTAGTTAGAAGTTTCTCAGAATTGGTCCTGGTCTGTAATAGGACTGGGGAGCCTGATGGATGGCTGAATGCTTCCCTCCAGTGTTGTTTGGCTCTCAGACATTTTCCCCAGGCCTCTCCCTCTGTGCTCCCGCTCAAATGTTTTCGCCTGGCTGGTGTAGGTCCTTGAACTCTGATCATGGCTCCTGCTTGCTTGGATGGAGGATGAATGGAAGACTGGGGTGAGGGCATAGGCCGTAAGCTGTTGGAAAGCAACTTGCCAAACCGTTCCAGCATACTTCCTACTATATGTTCCTAAAACAAACCAAACTGTATGATTCTATGATAAAACAAGCTGTTCATATTCTAGATTTAAGGTAGTACATTGCCACTGATCAAGATTCCCATGGTAACGTTCGCCTACTGTAAATTCCTTTGGGACTGAAGCTGGCGCAGATGGGCAGGCAAGTGTTTCAAATGAGGCCAGGCCAATTTACCTTGCAGAGCAAGATTCGGAGGGTTCCATCTCTTAAGGGGGTCCCCCAAATTCAGTATAACTGGGCACACTTTGATCATGTGGCAAGGCCCAAAATGTCACAGCCACAGATGATGTGGATGACACATTTATTGCGCTTAACCCCCCCAACCCCCCCCCCACTTTAAAGTCATTCATCATTCAAATCCGTTCATTATAGGATGGGGGAAAGGAATAAAATCCTAGTTGCACCAGAGAAGAGAATCTTAAAGAATACTTGGTATATGGAGCAAACTTATTTTCTGCTTCTCCGAGGGCAGGTGCCAAACCAATGGTTTTGAATTACAAGAACAGAGATTCTGACTAAACTTTAGGAACGTGGAATGGACTACCTTGGAAGGGGGTGGACCTTTGGGGGAACTAGATGACCCTTGGGGTCTCTTTCCACTCTACAATTCTATGGACAGGGTGGGGTGGGGGAAGAGATGTTAAAGCTGACCTTAGAGTTGCATGGAGTTTCAGCTGAAGTAGAGGCATTTACAGAAGTTTCTTTCTGCTGAACACCTAAGGGAATTTGAAAGAAGTGAAAATTTTAAAACGCTTGAACTCGTCTGACAAAAGATCATGGCTTCCCTCTGCAGCAGCTGTTGCAAGCATATAAAGGAATACCTGTTGCCCACTCAAATGTGTCCAAGAATCGACAGACACAGCAGTGGAGAAAAAGGCAAAGTTTATTGCTGAGCAATAAAGACCCAGTGGAATACTTTCCAGAGCCTGGGTACCCGAGCCTCTTGGGCTTTGGGTTTATATACCTGATTACAAACAGCGTTAGGCATTACATATTGCAGCAAAATCAAGCCAATGAGCGGGGCAAAGCCCTTCCTATGCCCATGTAGAGAATAGTTCTGTTTTTCCAATACTGTGCATCATGATGCCCTTTACCCTAATTTTCAGCTATAAAGAGGAAAAGAAACCCATTTGACCGTTGAAGCTTGAGTAACCCCGCCATCTTTTATTGGCTAGAACATTGCATTCTGTGGCCGACTTCTCTTTCCCGTTTCCTCCATCTCACCCTCCATCTCGTGAGCATGAGAAACAGTCTGGGGAAGGTTCCCTATAGGAAATGCCAACACATCAGATTTATTGTTTCCTTCAAGCACAATAGCAGGGCAGAGAGAAGTAGGGCAAAGGGAAACTTTGGATTCCTGAGATTTAGGCACTTCTAGCCCTACTGAAGCCTTAGTGATTTAAGCATCACTAGGATACACGGATATATAAAAATCATCATTAGGATATATGGTTATATAGAAATCATGAAGGTAGAATTCTTCCAGGTGGTCTTGCCACAGAGCCTTCACCAATCTGCTAAATTGGACGTGGAATGGGCAATCAGATTTGCAACAATGAAAGAGTGCATCATCCAGGATAAGGTCAAACCGTTGGAGAGCTACAGTGCCTGCTTTGTCTGTAGAGACCAGTATAGGAGAAACGTGCTTTACTGCAGGTGGGGCAGATGAAGGCATCTGGTTTTGCAGATGTACCATGACGTGTCTTCTTTCTGAGCTCAATCACGTATTGCCAAACTCTGGCATCAAATTATGTCCAAATGAATCTGCAATTTTGCCCAGGAGCTGCCCGCCAAGTTTGACAGCCAAGCTGAGTCAAAGGATTAATTCGGTTGACGAGGCAATCAGTGGGACTTACACTCTTACAAGTACCATGTAACTCTACAATTCTATGAAAGAGTATTATTCTGCCTCTCGAACTATGCTAATTGTCCTTTGCAGATGGTGTGCATATATAACACATACCTAATAATCAGCTGCGAAACAAGACTCATACTGTTGAAAAGTTTCTTTTAAAATAGGGGAAAGGAGAATTTAGTTTCATGTACCTGTAGGATTCACTGTTCCCACGTCTGAGCTCTTTTCCCCCCAAGAAAGGCATATAATGTCTTCAGAGCTGATTAAAAAAAGAAAGCAAAATAGATTGTGCAGAAATGTAAAAGAACCCAGCCCCTCCACTTAAGGCAACAAAGTCTTACTTGTGAAATGAATAATGGGGGAAGTAGGCGTTATAGCACGTGTGTTGCTAAATGCAGAGAGCAGCAATGTAAGCTTGCTTTTCATGGACCAATACTTGCACTTCCCAAGCATGCAGCAAATGAACAAGGCCAGCTGCCATGCTGGTGGGGAGACTTACCTTTCTGTGTTTTTAGGGATAGCTTTGTTAAGATTGGATGGCTTCTCTTTTGACGGTGCTGGCATGCTGTTTGCATTGCCATGCTGAGGGCTGGGGCAATTCATTATTTCAATTTGCAAAGGTGGTCTTGTAGGGAGGGCCTGGGAAGGAAAGAGAAAAAAATAACTTGTACACTGTGCTATTCCACATATTCCAGTATGAATAATCAGGCTCCTTCATAAAGGAAGCATCTCCTTCTTGCTAGTATTAAAGCCGGTGTAACTGTTGTGTTCTCTCACATACTAACTAAAGTTTATTTCTGTCACGGCTAAAATGGCCGCTGTTTCTTTAATGCGAATAAAGCTGGGTCAGCATGACTCAGCAGCTTGCACCAAGTTGTATATATAAGTGAGAAATGTTAGTTTGGGCTGTGGCTGGTGTTTGGGTTGGTTGGTGCTGGTGTGTATAGTTATTCAGTCGTGTTTTGCACAAAGACTTTTAAGAATAAAACTCTGCAAGGATATTCCCATGGACTCTTTTTGTGCCGACAAGGAGACCGAGAAGATAAAGGGAGGTCAGAACCCTTTCCTTCTTTTTTTGCTTTTTACAAACACTGACAGGTTATGGGCCCAGTGTTTCTGAGCATGTGCAGAGTGCAAAACGACTGACAGCAAGGGAGCAAGGAGCTGGTGAGTCCTGGTGGTGTACGGAGACAGTGGCTGTGCGTTGGAGCAGTTGGTGGCAAGCTGTAACTGTCTGCAGCGACGCTGGAGCGGCTAGGATCTGAGGATCAGGAAAGCACTCAGCGTCGGCTACTGGAACAGTTTGAACTGCTAGAGGACCACAGTAGGCGACTCACAGAGTGGCTACACCAGTTGCAGAGCCAGGCGGGACCTGAGGGTCAACAGAGGCAGCAGCTAGAAGCCGGTGAGTGCCAGCCAGGACCATCTAGTTGGACTCTAAAGAGAGAGTCAGGAGAGATTGCTGGAGGCCCCACAGAAGGGGCTCAGCAAGCACCAGCAGAGATGGCAGATTTCCAGTCTTCCCAAGTTGTAAATATTGGGGGAGGCATCCCTTTTGAACTTCTCTCAGAGAGCAACTGGCTGAGTTGGTCAATTAAAATGCAGCAGTTGTTAAGGAGAGATGGACTATGGGACTGTGTTGAAACTGAGGTTTTGAGATGGGACTCTGCTGAGAAAAAACGGCTGGATGAAAGGGCCTGTGCCCAAATTATGCTGTGTTTGAACAACTCTCAGTTATTGCATGTAGCAAATGCCAGCACAGCGTTTGAGTGCTGGAATTTATTAAGGGCAATGCATGTCAGAGAAACTGCTGGAACTATCATTTCTCTGACCAGAAGGCTGTTCAGGACTGTTATGAAGGAAGGTGAGAGTTTGGCAACTCATCTTCAAATGCTGAAATCTCTGTTTCTTCAACTACAGCAGAGAGGTAAGCATTATGATGAGACTGACCAAACATACATTATCCTTTCAAGTTTGCCTGAAAGCTGGTTGCCTGTGATTAACAGCATGGAGAGTATGCGTCCCCGAGATCTGACCCTTGAGTATGTGGTTGGCAGATTGACCGAAGAAGCAGAAAGAAGGTCAGATAGACAGGCTGAACTCCAAGAACGGAGGAGTTACAGCCGAGGGGGCCAGCAGCAGAATCTGCCAATGGAGCAACGCCAAGGTTTGGACTTGGCCATGGCGGTGAGGAGATGCTATAGATGCAACCAACCCGGGCATCTCCAACGTCAATGCAGGGCAAGACTTCCAGGAGACGACATGGAGCAGAGACAGCAATTGACACAGAAACGTAAGCAGAAGGGGTTCTCTTCAGAGAAGAAGAACACGCGTTCTGCTCAGTTTGTTTCTGCATTTTCTCGAGAGGAGAGGAAGATACCTCGAGGAACATGGTTGCTGGACTCTGGCAGCAGCAGGATTATCTGCAACCGTCGGGAGGACTTTAAGACCCTGGAGAAGCCAGCTGATGGAAAAGACTCAATCTATCTTGCTGATGGTCGTAGAAGCAAGATTGATGGCCAGGGAACATGTTTCCTGCAGTGCTTGAACACTACTCTACCAGAGACTCTGTTTGTCAGCAGTTTGGACTATTGTTTACTGTCTGTAAGCTGTTTGATTAATGCAGGGTATAGTGTTAAGTTCACGCAGGATGGCTGTCTGATAAAGAATGGAACTCAGGTATGTGGCCATGCAAAGTTGGAAAATGGGTTATATGTAATGCAGGACAAGCCTGTTAAAGCAGCCCAGGTGGTTCAGGATAATTTGCCAGTTCATAAGGGGTGTGTACATCAACTGCACAGAAAACTGGGTCACGCCAATTTCCGTGTGCTTTCAGAAATGCAAAAGGTGTGCAAGAACCTAAAAGTAAATAGCTGTAACTGTTTCCTAGATTGCAATGTATGTAAAATGGCCAAATCTAAGAGGAAGCCTGTGGCTTCTAAAAGCGACAGAGTATCTAAAGAGGCTTTAGAACTTGTCCATTGTGACGTGATAGGCCCTTTTCCACAGAAGACTGAAGGGGGCGCCAGATATGCTTTTCTGGTAATAGATGACAAATCACGTTTTAGTTGGCTGTTTTTGTTAAAGCAGAAATCTGAGTGTTTCCCCACATTCAGAGAATGGGTTGCCCAAGCTGAAAAGCTCTTCACTCGGCCTGTTGTGCAGCTGCAAACAGATAGGGGCGGAGAATTTCTTAACAAACAATTTGGGGCATGGTTGCGACGTAAGGGGATCACTCATCGCTTGACTAACCCTTATAGCCCTGCTGAAAATGGTCTGTGTGAAAGACGTGGGGCTGTGATACAGTCAGTAAAGGACTGCCTGCTAGTGGATGCAGGATTGGGCCACAACCATAGGCTGTGGGGCGAGGCTTTTTTGACAGCGAACTTTTTGATTAATAGAACCTGGTCTAGCTCTATAAAAGATATTCCTTATCGTGTGTTGTTTGGGAAAGAACCAGAGTGGACAATGCTCCATAATTGGGGTTCTTGGGCACATGTAAACATTCCCAAAGCTCAGCGCCAGAAAGGGGGCGCTAGAGCGCAGAAACTGCGGTTTGTGGGATACCAGTCCTATGGCAAAGGGTGGCGTTTCAATTTAAGCCCAGGACGCGTGGTTCTGTCACGAAGTGCAGACTTCGCTGACCAGGACAGATGGACTGCGATCCATGCCAACCCTGATTGCCTACTGCCCCTGCAAGTAAGAGAAGAGGCTTCTTCTCAGCCATTGGCAACACAGGAGCAGAATGAGGAGGAGGCACAGATTTCCCCAAAAGATGTGGCAATAGATAATACTTCTCTAGAGGAAGAGGAAGAAGAGCCAGAGATAAGGGGGGAAGAAGAAGTAGTTGTGCCTAGACGCTCCCAGCGTTCAAACAAGGGTGTACCTCCTCAGCGTTTGACCCTAGGAGGAGTGAGAGTATGCAATGTGAGTTGTGTGGAACCACAAAGTTATAATGAAGTCTTAGACTTACCCCCTGGGGAACGTGCTTTGTGGGAACAAGCTATGAAAGAAGAAATGGACTCTTTTAAACGTAACAAAGTGTTTGAGGTCATAATGCCGCCACCTGGTGGCAGAGTGGTGTCATGCAAGTGGGTTTACAAAAGGAAAACCCTTGCATCTGGGGAACCACGTTTTCGAGCCAGATTAGTAGCCAGAGGGTTCACTCAGATTAAAGGGGAGAGTTATGATGAAGTGTTTTCTCCCACTGTAAAGAGTGAAACTTTTCGTTTAATGCTTTCCATTGCTGCTGTAAGACAACTAGCAGTGCACCATTTTGATGTTGATGCTGCATATCTGCATGCAAATTTAGACCATGAAGTGTTAATGAGACAACCCCCTGGGTTTGAAGAGGAGAATGGTGCAGTCTGGCATTTGAGAAAGGCTGTTTACGGTCTCAAACAAAGTGGAAGGTGTTGGAACCAGTGTTTAAATGAAGCCCTTGTAAAACTTGGTTTTAATAGGAGTGTGGCTGATCCATGCTTGTACACCAAGGGGACAGGCAACAAATACCTAATGCTCTTAGTCTTTGTTGATGATTTGCTTGTGGCAGGGAGTTCCACAGATGAGATCCAGAAGCTCACAAGTCAACTAGAAAAGAGGTTTAAGCTTAAAGCCTTAGGGCCTGTAAGCAATTACTTGGGAGTAGAAGTAAGGCAGGAAGCAGATGGAAGCTTCCTATTGAGCCAGAAAGAGAAAATTCTTCATTTAATAGAGCAGTTTGGCATGGAAAACTGCAAGCCAGTTCAGACTCCCATGACACCAGATTTCCCAAAGACAGTGTGTGATGATGAATTTGATCAGCCTGAGTTGTATCACTCAAAAATAGGATCACTGTTGTATTTAAGCCAGTGGTCAAGGCCAGACATTGCATGTGCTACAAATGTTCTGAGCCAACGTGTATCTAAACCCAGTACTGCCGATTGGTGTGCTTTGAAAAGGCTTATCAGATATCTAAAGGGGACATTAAATGTATGTTTAAAGATATCTAGTACACAAGATGAAAAACTAGAAGTATTTGTTGATGCGGACTGGGGAAGCTGTGTAGCTACTAGAAAATCTACAAGTGGAATGGTTATGATGTTTGCCAATTCCATAATTGGATGGAGGTCAAAGAAACAAGGATTTGTTGCGACCTCATCCTGTGAGGCAGAATATGGGAGCCTGTCACTAGCATGCAATGAAATCATGTGGTTTATACAGATACTAAAAGATCTAGATTGTAAAGTAGATTTGCCTATCCAAGTGTATGAAGATAGCCAATCGTGCATTGCATTAGCAGGCTCGGAAATAATGAAATCTGCATCAAAACATATTGCTATCCGTCATGCGAATGTGAGAGATTGTGTACAGAATGGGATAATCAAACTGGAGTATTGTCAGTCACAAGATAATATTGCTGATTTGTTTACCAAGCCTTTGCCAGCAACATGCCATAATGAATTGATGACAAAACTGGGTTTATGTATATAATGTATTGTTGTATTGTTGTAATGTATTGTTTCTGTTGGGGTTTTTCGCATTTGAGAAACAGAAGGGGTGTCACGGCTAAAATGGCCGCTGTTTCTTTAATGCGAATAAAGCTGGGTCAGCATGACTCAGCAGCTTGCACCAAGTTGTATATATAAGTGAGAAATGTTAGTTTGGGCTGTGGCTGGTGTTTGGGTTGGTTGGTGCTGGTGTGTATAGTTATTCAGTCGTGTTTTGCACAAAGACTTTTAAGAATAAAACTCTGCAAGGATATTCCCATGGACTCTTTTTGTGCCGACAAGGAGACTGAGAAGATAAAGGGAGGTCAGAACCCTTTCCTTCTTTTTTTGCTTTTTACAAACACTGACAATTTCTGTTCTCCATCAGTAAACATCTGGGTCCCACTGTCAAGAAGTTTTTCCTGATGCTCACCTGAAACTTTTGACTTAAACCCATTAGATCATGGGTCCCCCACAGACCACTGCTTCATTCAGTTTGTCTGTGAAGAACATTGGGAACTGCGGCTGTGAAAGCAGACACAGGAGATGCTCTCCACTGTTCTTAAAACCCGGCTGTCTAAAGATGTAAAGATAAAGCCTTACCCCACCACAAAAAATAAAGGCTTTGTTGTTGTCATCTGCTGCACTGCTAGTTTCCCTAGAAGGCAACTCAACCCCTTCACATTTTAAAATTCCAACCTCCCTGCAGTGGCCTGTCAGGCACTCTGTTAGGAAGTGAAGCCAGAACTTCTTTTTCAAGGCGCAGAATCCATTGCAGATTCCCTTCTGCACGCCTAACCAGTCATACTCAAACACATATGGTATTAC
Organism: Podarcis liolepis; assembly: GCF_965112155.1. Taxonomy (NCBI): domain Eukaryota; kingdom Metazoa; phylum Chordata; class Lepidosauria; order Squamata; family Lacertidae; genus Podarcis; species Podarcis liolepis. Next base: position 9,275,124 of record NC_139569.1, on the reverse strand, counting down.
AGTGCATGCATATGACTGTGTTGCACTGGTCACCTTGAGGCACTGCAGCAGTTTCTGAGCTCAAGAGAATTAAGACACTGGGAAAATGGCTTAGCAATAGTTGTTTCTGTCGATGATGGAGTGTTGTAGTATAATACAGTGGTACCTCGGGTTACATACACTTCAGGTTACATACACTTCAGGTTACAGACTCCGCTAACCCAGAAATAGTGCTTCAGGTTAAGAACTTTGCTTCAGGATGAGAACAGAAATCGTGCTCTGGCGGCAGCAGGAGGCCCCATTAGCTAGTGGTGCTTCAGGTTAAGAACAGTTTCAGGTTAAGAACGGACCTCCGGAACGAATTAAGTACTTAACCCGAGGTACCACTGTATAGTGCTGTAGCATGCTTACTTTTCTAGATGATTCTCTCTTCTGGCTTGTTATTACAGCATCAATGCGTCTGTCAAGCCTAGAGATTTTCTTCTGCAAGAGAAAGAGAAAGAAGAGCTTGCATTGGCCTGCAGAAAAACTTTAGAACAAGGGGAGCAACATTCACAGTTGCACTGAAGCAACTCTAAATATCTGGAGCTAAGGGTTTGGCTAGTAGGCTCAAGGATGTACTTCTAACATCATTTGTGTTTCTGTAATGACCAATGGCTTCTAACAAATCTGACTGAATGTCCCGAGTTGCTACTTCCCCTTTTCCTAGTGTCTGAAAAGGAATCCCACCACCAAACTGCTTGCGCCAACTGCAAATCTATCATCCCTTCCTCTCACCCCTTTTATGGCAACCACAAAGAGACTCTGCTACCCTCTTTGCCATACAAAAAGGTTTATTTGCACTTGCTCTCTGTTCCTCCTTAGTGTTGCTTCCCTGACTTACTGCTCCCTTCTCTGCCTTACTTCTTTAACCCTCTGCTCCTGAACTGCCCACTCCTAAAACTCCCTCCCCCTTAAGTCCTCTTTGCATCCCTCAGCCACCCTGGCAGGCCAGCACCCTTTCCTGTGCCACTTTAACATGCCAAGTAGAGGGTCTCAGCTGCATGCAAGGTGTCAGACATTTGTACACCATGGGTTAAACTGACAAGTCTAACAGCAGCCAGCAGTGGGATCTCTACAACACGTGACTTATGGGCCATATTTCTATATACAGATATATAACGTGCTGGCTCCAGGTTTTGCAGGGGCCCTTGGCAAAATGCTCCCTCCTCTTCTGCCTTGCTCCTGCCACTGAACACTCAGAGAAGGCAGAGGGACAGGCAGTGACAGCAGGGAGGCAAAGCAGAGCCAGAGGTCATCATAGAACCTCTTGTCGGGATATGGGCCTTGGCAAATGCCTGATAACACCAGCTTCTGATGCCAGCTTCTTAGAGACACGACAGGCTCCAGTAAAATAAAATAAAAAACCTGCTTGTGCATTTGTACAAGTTTGTGTCCTATAATTTTCATGTATTAAACCATGACTGACAGACAAGGCTTTTAAAATGGAACATTGCCTTACTACAATTTTAATAGCTATCGCTTCATGCTTCCGGAGGCACTGCGTGTGGTCGATTCTTTGCTTTAGAAGTTCGAGCCTGTGATCCAAGGTTTTCATTGACTTGTCCAGCTGACTTTGAATAAAGCATTTGACCTACAATGGGGGGGCGGGGGACAACACATATAAGCATGCACCCTTGAAATCAAGAAATTCTTAGAAAGCGGGAAGTTTTAAAAGCTCTGACTCGACACACAGCACCTTTTGCATGGCAGTAAGCAACAAGTCCAGCACAAATAAAACTTTTTCCTGCAACACCTTCCGTTGCTCACCCCGAACCACAGCTTCACGGGCATCCAACATGCACCCAGGCCAGGATCCAAAGAGCCATGCAACAGACTCCATGCACCCGGGATGCTTGAATACATGGAATACTTTTTTAAAAAATGATGCGTACGTAAATCCAGGTCAAGCTGCCTGCCCAAAGTCATGTGCAAAAGTCCTTGTGGATTTTGATTAACTGAAGCGGTTCATTAGCATCACATCACCCGTAGCATAAAACAAACACCATTAAAAATAAATTAAAAATAAAGCTGCAGATAATCATTAAGGTGAGACTGGCTGATCAAACAAACAAACAAACTTAAAACTGTGATAAAGGCCTGCCAGCTTAAATATGTCTCAAAGTCAAAAGCGAGGGTACCTGCAAAATCTCTGCTGAAAGCGTGTTCCACACCATGCAATTGAAGAGGCTAAAGCGCAGGTGCCTCAAGCAGCTATTTGGATTTGGGCTAAGGACTTCTGTATGAATAGACACCCTCCTCTGCCACACAGGAGGGTGTAGATGCAGCTGTCCTCCCCCCCCCCGAAATAACTGGGGAAATTCTTATCCAGGATCAGGTAGAGGCAGAGTTCTTAATGTACAGTCCAATTCCAACAACAGTGTATACCCAGGCACTGTTACCCTTTAAAAAGAAGCACTGAAAATTACGCCTGGTCCTTTCCCAATCAAGGGAAAGGCGTGTTTGGAAGTCCCAGTGGAGTGTTCCGGTTTTCAAATGTTTTTTGGAAGCCAAACGTCCGGTGCGGCTGTCAGCTATAGTTTCCGGGGTGCCTGCACCAATCAGAAGCTGAGCCTTGGTTTTTGAACATTTCGGAAGTCAAATGGCCTTCCGGAATGGATTAAGTTAAAGAACCAAGGTACCATTGTATTTGGCAGTTCTGGTTTTGCTATTTATTTTGCGTTTTTGAGGCTTTTTCGGTTCATTTGTTTTTGTGACTGTGTGGAACCCAGTTCAGCTGATTGATTGATTGTGTGACTGCAGAAATGGATAATAATAAATTAATTTTATTTATACCCTGCCCTCCCCGGCCAGAGCTGGGCTCAGGGTGGCTAACACTAGTAAAATTACAACAAAAACATAATTGGGGGGGGGGACCAATTTAAAATACAGGTTAAAATGCAATTTAAAATGCAGCCTCATTTTAAAAGTAGACCATAGATCAAAACCGTAAGGGGAGGGAAAACATAAGGGTCAGACTGAGTCCAAACCAAAGGCCATGCGGAACAGCTCTATCTTGTAGGCCCTGCAAACAATGACTATCATCAGTGCAAGTAAGATTTTTTTTAAGTTTACATTATTTTTATCTATAATACTTTCTTATTTTATAGTACAGTACATTGATTATTGTTTTCATTTTATGGATCTATCTGTTTTGTATTACTTTCTATGGGAAAGCACGCCTTGGCTTTGGAATGCTTTGGTTTTGGAATGGATTAAGAACCAAGGTACCACTGTACATAATTCAAGGCATCTATATAGCATTCAGAATACATGCTCTCGTGCCCTTATCATCTCTGCAATATTCATGGACTCTTTACCTGGCCTTCCAACTGGACACCCCATATTTGGAGTTGTTTACCTAAAACTCCCTTTATCTTATCAAGTTGTCAATCATCTTCCACTGGCTCTGGTCAGTCTCTAATTGACATGGTATCAGCCTCTAAGTTCTGTTACTGGGGTCTAGGAGAGCTATGTGCCCTCTTTGCTTATTACTGATGGTGCTGCTTTGGTTAACTGAAAAGCAAAAGAATAAGAGGAACAGAAATACAGAGAAAAGCATACAATGCAGAAAGGCACATTCTGAACTGGACTACAGCATTTCCCTGTGCATTTCAGTGGGAAAGGGCCATAGTTCAGTGATAACAACTTTGCTTTGGGCAAATGAAAACACACCTCTTTACTGGAGATGTGCGTTTTCAGAACCCACCACATTCTGGTGACTGTAATGTGCTTTAACTATTCTTAATTGTGTGGGACCTGATGGTGAAGGGCAGGGAATAAATTCAATTAATAATAATAATAATAATAATGATGATGATGATGATGATGATGATGCCTACTAGAAATACTTGGTAGCCCCTGGATCAGACAGCAAAATAAAGCTTTCATTAAAGAGTTTTAGTTAAGAAATAAAAATAATTTGTTACTCATTATGAGCCTTCAGAACGGAACAGGCTAGAAACGGAGGGAATTGGCTGCATCCAGGACTAGAACTGGGCAGTCAGCCCTGATGCAAGGCTTAAGTTTGGTGGGAGAGTCCCAACCCCAATTTACACAGCAACATCACTGCCATGTGCAGCATTACCTTTGGACTTGTCCAGCCCCAGGAGGGCTTGAAGTGAGCTATCGAAACAAAAATATCAGCAGTTAAGCAAGGCTGAAATGAACAACTCAAAACTATCAAGACATTTCTGTCCCGCCATTTTTTAAAAAAAAAATCAGTCCAAGAGCACACTTAGGATGACCAGAACAGCACAAGCCACACACCCAGAACAGTTTTCCATTCTCAACCCTGCTTTAATTTCATTATTTCAGCACAAATGCAGCGACTTCTCATACAAGGCAACTCACCTGTTCCAATGCAATATGTCTTTTCTCAGAGCTTTTGTCGCCAACCTTTCTGGCTTCATCGGATTTCTTGATGCATTTGGAAAAGATGCCTTCATTAGTTTCTGAAATTCTCCTTTTCCTCGGAGCCCCATCTTTGAGGAGACATAATAATAGTAATAATAATTTGTTATTTGTACCCCGCCCATCTGGCTGGGTTTCCCCAGCCACTCTGGGCGGCTTCCAACAAAGATGAAAAATACACTAAAATGTCACATATTAAAAACTTCCCTGAACAGGGCTGCCTTCAGATTCCCTAAGAAATCCAGAAAACATTGCTACTACCACTACAACATTTATATACCACTTTTCTGTCCAAGGAGTACATGGTTCTCCCCCTCCCCATTTTATCCTCATAACAACACTATGTAGGTTAAGCCGAGGGACAGCAACTGACCCAAGTGACCCAGTGAGCTTTAAAGTCTGGTCTCACAGGTCCTAATCGGACAATCTAACCACTATATCACATCAGCAATGCACTGCAACAGATTTTTGTGAAGCCGAATCAGTACTGCAATAAGTTTTTCACTCTAGTTTTTGAAGAAGTAGGCAACTTTTGCAGTAAGTTATATTTTAAAAAATCCCATACAAGCCAAGAGCAAACACCTACCCACCCCCCTGAAAGCTTTGGAGCAGAGTTATGTAAGAAGGGTTCAAACTTTAAAGGCGGCTGCAGTTTTCTAGTTTCTGCAGAAATGAACGGGGCCCGAAATGGTACTGTGATCTCAGTCACGCCAACACTCTGAAGTTAAGCAACGGTGTCATTTCACTTGATTAAAATGAACTGCACAGTGTCTTCTGCAACCGCCTCAAACTAGCATCACACTCACTCTTGGAAAGAGGCAACAGGAGGGAAATTTCGCAAGTGGCCACTATTTAGCAACAAAATCTGGTCTTCTAAAGCTTAAGCAACGATTTCATAGAATCATAGAATCATTTCATAGATTTCTTGAGCTGTATTCCATGTGAATAGTGAGCATTGTGGACAAGAAGTGGTTATGGTGACACAAGGCAGCCTTCATGGTTTTCCCCACACTGGTTTTTCCATAGCGCACACACCGTGATTCATAATGTATTGTCAGGTCAAAAACTATGAAGCCAGTATCACAATATGGACTTCAAGCTGGTTTTCGATGATATATCACCTAGCCCTATATCCGTAATGAGATAAGACAGACGTCCATTATCTGCACCTTCTGGAACAACCAAAGACATTTTTGTTCTAACGATTCTCCCAGCTGGATGAATGAGTCTCTGTTATGAGTATCCTATTTTGTATTCCACCCCCCATTTCAAATTTATCTACCGTTCTTTGTGTTTAGCTCTTTTGGTTACATTTACTCTACATTGCCCTGAGAGGATACACTATCTTAATGATTGTATAAACAATAACTTAAAAAAATTATTACCTGGCCGAACTGAAGAATTAGTATTTTTCTCAAGCAATTGGAATCTGTCGCCTTCCTGTTCCAATACTGGCATGGTTTGCTTAACAAGTGGTTCATCTTTTATTTCGGTTACCTTTTCTAAGGCAGGGATCTTGCGCATAGGAGAAGTCACTGAAAGCTCATGTTCCGATTGGCCAGAAAGCTGGGCAAGCGGCTCAGAGTTCAAGTGTACTTCCACCGGCTTCTGCGATGAGGAACTGGGTTCTTTTTGAAGGTAATAATACAGTAGATCCTGTAAGGCTCCAGCATTCAGAAATTGCTCCAAATCAGAGTCTTCAGTGCAAACCTTGTAGGGAAGATCTTGGGATCCTTCACGACTACTGTTATAAATACTGATTTCAGAATTAACAACTAAATTGGTTACGGACTCCCTTAATGCTGGAGGGTGCAACAGAGTTCCTTTTGATTCCGGTTGAAGGTTAGGTTCTTTCTGAGACTTCTGACTTAAGCCACTTGTTTCAGCCCTTTTAAAATGGACATGATTATCCACAACGGAGGTACCATTTGCCAATTTTTCTGCTGCTTGGACAGCCTTCATTTCAGAATTAACAACTAAATTGGTTACGGACTCCCTTAATGCTGGAGGGTGCAACAGAGTTCCTTTTGATTCCGGTTGAAGGTTAGGTTCTTTCAGAGACTTCTGACTTAAGCCACTTGTTTCAGCCTTTTTTAAATGGACATGATTATCCACAACGGAGGTACCATTTGCCAATTTTTCTGCTGCTTGGACAGCCTTCATTTCACGCAGCATCTTCGCTTGCTTTCGGGCGCTTGGAGTCATCGTCTTTTTGGCACGCAAGGGCTTTTTGACATCCATGTTTGGATTAATTTCTTGCACCCTAAAACACAATAATTACATCTTGTGAGTCGAGATCAAACATTATTTTCCTTAAGATGCTAATTAAAGTTTGAGTCAGGTAACCTACATTTAATTTAAACCTACACCAGATTTAAATGCAGTCAGTTCAATATATCAGAGGCCTGTGTGCACACCACACACTATTATTAATCACAGAACTGTAGAGTTGCAAGTGACTCCAAGGGTCATCTAATACTACCCCTTCCAATGTAGGAATCTCGGCTAAAGCATTCATGACAAATGGCCATCCAACCTCTGCTTAAAAACCTCCAAGGAAGCAGAGTCTGCAACTTCCCAAGTCCGTTCCACTGTCAAAAAGCTCTTACTGTCAAGAAGTTCTTCCTGATGTTTAGTTGGAATCTCCTTTCTTGTAACTTGAAGCCATTATTACGGGTCCTACTCTCCGAAGCAGGAGAAAACAAGCTTGCTCTAATGTTTCATTCAACAGCCTTTTCGATATTTGAAGAGGGCTATCATATCTCCTTCTCAGTCTCCTTTCCCAGGCTAGACAAACCCAAATTCCCTCAACCGTTCCTTGTAAGGCTTGCTATCCAGACCCTTGATCATCTTGGTTGCCCTTGTAAGAATTGGGTACTTTTGTGGCTTATGTGAAAAAGAAACATCCGCATTTCTCACACCATCCTCCACAAGTGTTTCAGCTCATCAGTATGCTTCTTAAAACCAAGGTGCCCATAAGTGGAAACTTGCCATTACATCTGAACCCAGGCTCATGCTAGTTTCCTCAAACCATGAGCAGTATGCCAAGAACAAATCATGGTTACCACTTATGCTTTAACTTGCCTTTTTGGACATTTATCTTGGTTGGGTTTTTTTAAGTTTGGAGCTATTTGATGGATGTTTATACAGTGGTACCTCCGTTTCCGAACTTAATTCGTTCCAGAAGTCCGTTCTGACACCGAAAGTGTTCTTAAACTGAGGCATGCTTTCCCCAATGAGGCCTCCCACCACCGGTCGGCTTCTGTCTTCCGGGGCAAAGTTCGCTAGCCAGAACACCTACTTCCGGTCTTGTGGAGTGCGTTGCCTGAACTGTTCGTTAACAGGACTGTTTTTAGACCGAGGTACCACTGTATATACGGAATTAATACTATGCTTTGCAGGTGTTCCTTGTTGGTTACTTGTGGGAGTCACTTGGTAGTTCACCACACCTCACAGCATGCAGAGCCCCAGCAGAGTCTTCAGAGATATCCTTCTCCTGCAAAACAGCTTCTTCCAGAGTCCCCAGTTAAGGGGAAAGCTGCTCTCCAATGCAGTTCAAAGTAACAAAATGTTTCTTGTCTCCAACACAAGACAAATCTAAACACTACTGCCTACTATAAACAGTTCTTCTGGTCTCTGAAGATACATATATATACAGAGATACACCGTCACCATGCTAGCTAATGCTGCTATGCAAAATCCCGACATGCAAACAGGACATCATGAAAGCAGTGCTCTTGAAATTATTAGATCTGTCTCTATTTTTCCTGAAACAATGGGAGGATGAATGACTCAGCAAGTCATACACTCAACCCTGCTGGTGTTGCTATGGTAACTCAGTGCACCTGGCACCTTATCTCTGAACATCCAGACTTTTTGGGGGGTGGGTGCTCCTCAAGACATGAGCCCAAGCACTGTGTAATTTAACCCACTGTTTGCATTACACCAACATTCCTATTACGTCTCTTTTATAGAAATCCCCTGAAGGTAGCCTTTTGGCTGAAACACATTGGTCTGCTAGGAAAAACTAAGTCACCATTAAGTTACCAGCACCTTGAGAAGTGGACTCCCTTATTTGGCAATTCATTTGGTGGCTTCTGTGTTTCGTATGTTAATATTGACTTCAGCTTGTGGGTTGAACAGACCAAGTAATTGGGAATGGGAATTCAGACCACACGAAAGAGAATTGATACAACTCTACAAGAAGGCATCTGGAGAGGGCACATATCCCTCTCTACCCATAAATCCACTTTGCCAACAATTCCCCAACTGAGTGCCTGTGCGATGTGTTGGAATCTTAAGCCTTATCAGAGGAAAACTGGCCACTCTCCAGGCACTCGGCTTAAGCTCCTTGTTGACCTCCCCATCTGCGTCTCCCGGCAGGTTACAGGCTAGGTCACTATCGGCGATCCTCCTCAAGCGTGAGAAGAACACACCACTCTTCCCTCCTCCCTGCCTCCCCCAGGGAGGGGAAAGAGACAGACAGAAATGTATTTACATGTCTTTATTTCTGTCCTTGCAGCAGTACAGAGAAACGCGTCTGCACTCTTCAGACTCCAACAGTAGAGCGAATAACTCCACCCCTGTACTTCCAGTACAGGTCAGATGACACTGAGCTAACATCCGGTGCTCAGTACAGTGAATAGACTGCCCCTTTGTTCCCATGGTACAGTCCCAAACATCAACATCCTGTTTTGCATTCCAGCCAGCTGCAGCTCGCTCTCGCATTGCTGCTTTTCCGTAACACGATGTTGTTGCATTACAACTCCCACCGTGCTCTTAGCCAATGCTTGGGCTAATGTCTTGTCAAAGGCAAGGGGGTTCTTTTTCTTCAGGGGTTCAAAAGCAAACGCAAGACACACAAGTGGTGAGAAAGCCTAAGGTTTATTAAACAGCAGGCAACCTATACAGAAGTACAACATCATACCCAGAGAACAGATGGCACCCACTTCGATTCAGCTTCCAGGAGCTCCAGAGACAAAAGCCAAGAGAAAGACCCCAGTCTAGCCAATCCAACAGCATTGCTGTTCCTGGTTTGTGTTGAGGCTCAAATTCTGGGTCAAATTTTAGAGGTTTATATGCATTAGGCGCAATTGCAAAATCCAATTGCCAAATTAATCACACCAGACATTAAGATCCCATGGTTTGGGCTGCATGCCTAAAATGCATTTAATCCTGGAGTCCTCCCAATATATTACAGCCGCGTTATCTCTAAACAAGGGAGGCCCATGCCTCTGCCATGCAAGCTTGGCAGCTATGAGAGGCTTCCGTTAGGAATTCAGGTCGGGCAAATATAAGCAACTGTCAGGCCTGAGACAGAAAGAGGGGTTGTCTGTTTTTCTAACAGCCTTCATTTAACAGTGATATGAAGGATTAATAGCGCCAGACCAACTACGCTTCTTCGAGTTACAATCCATCTTCCGGTATGCTGATGAAGTCCCAAAACATGTAGGAGACTAGGATGCCCAACCCCTCCTGTACACTCTCCTAGAGGCCTTTACCATTAAGTAAACAAACAAACAAACAAGTATAAATGTTCACCACAACCAGGATAATTCTCAAACAATTCTGGCTCTCTGGTGGCGGCTGCCATTCAAATCTTTATTTCTCCACACTGCTATATCATAAAATATAAAGGTGGTGCACAATGTAAAAACATACTACCCCGTGTTAAAAAATAAAACTACAGATAACCATTAAGGTGACTGGCTAATCAAAAATCAAAACAGCAGCAAGGGCCTGTTGACATCAAAACGTCTTTAAGAGATGCCTGAAAGTCAACAGCTAGGATGCTTACTAAGTCTCTGGTGGAACAGCGTTCCACAGCACAGAACCAGCAAAAGTAAATTTATTTATTTACCTTCTTAATTGATACGTGCAACCCCATAGCAGTACTCCTCTAGGAAGCCAGTGTGGTGCAGTGATTCGATGCCTCCGGCCTTCATCCAACCACATCCAAGATCCGCGCTATCCAGCAGGCCCCCACCCCAAAGAACAAAACGGAGTTGCAGGCATTCCTGGGGCTGCTGAACTTTTATAACATGTTCCTGCCCCACAAAGCCACAGTGGCTGAGCCTCTTCACCGACTCCTTAGCACTAAGACGCCTTGGGCCTGGGGTCATCGGGAGACGGCGGCCTTCAACGCGGTCAAGGCTCTCCTTTCTTCAGACAGTGTGCTGGTACAGTACAGTGAATCCAGGCCGCTGGTCCTTGCCTGCGACGCCTCACCTTTTGGCATCGGTGCTGTCCTTAGTCACCGTTTTCCAGATGGAAGAGAAGCACCGCTCGCCTACTTTTCCAGGACACTATCTCCGACGGAACGGAATTACAGCCAGCTCGACAAGGAGGCATTGGCACTTGTGGCTGGAGTGAAGAGGTTCCATGAATACCTCTATGGCAGGACTTTTGACCTCATCACTGACCACAAGCCACTCCTGGGCCTCCTCGCCCAACTCCAACTCCACCGGTCCAACTCCACCGGTCCTCTCACCACGCATGCTGCGATGGACTGTTTTCCTGGCTGCCTACCACTACCGGCTCATCCATCGCCCGGGGAAATCAATGGGCCATGCCGACGCCCTCAGCCGTTGCCCTCTTCCAGCATTTGTGGAAGACCCGGCTCCAGCTTCATCGCTCCTTCTGATTGAGGATCTTCGGCAGCGCCTGTATCGGCTGCCACTGTGGCCTCCGCGTCTGCCCAGGATCGCACCATCAGCCGGGTGCTCAACTGGGTGTGGAGGGGGTGGTCACAAGGGCCTTTTGCATCGGAGTTCCAGCCCTTCGCAACCAGACAACATGAACTCTCAGCTCATTGCGGCTGTCTGCTGTGGGGAGACCGCGTCGTGATTCCCCAGGGACTCCGTCAGCGCGTCCTGGAGGCTCTGCACGTTGGCCACCCGGGAATTGTCAAAATGAAGGCGTTGGCTCGGTGTTACGTCTGGTGGCCTAATATGGACGATGCCATCACTGCCTGGGTGTCCGCCTGTCAGGCGTGCCAAGAGTCGAGGCCTGCACCACCGGCAGCTAAGGGACACACCTGGGAGATGCCAAAGACACCCTGGTCGAGGGTGCACATCGATCTGGCTGGCCCCTTTCACGGCCGGACCTTTATGGTAGTGGTGGACGCCTATTCCAAACGGCTGGAGGTCGCCCTGATGCCCTCCACCACTACCGAAGCTGTCATCCGGGTGCTGCGAGGCCTGTTTGCAACGCATGGGTGTCCTGATGTCCTTGTCTCTGACAACGGACCGCAGTTCACGTCAGGCACGTTTGAGCGGTATCTTTTGGGACTGGGCATCCGCCATGCCCTAACGGCACCCTTTCATCCATCCAGCAACGGGCAAGCGGAAAGAATGGTGCGCTCGACAAAAGAGGCACTGGCGCGCCTGGACCGGGGAGACTGGCATGAGCGGGTCGCCGAATACTTGTTCGTGCAACACATCACCCCTCATGCGGCCACAGGGAGGAGTCCTGCTGAACTGCTTATGGGCCGCCGCCTCAGGTCACCGCTCGACCGGCTACACCCAGACTTTGCCGTGGCTGAACCCCCAGGCTGTGCCAACGCACCACGGTCATTTGTCCCAGGAAACCAGGTCTTTGCCCGGAACTATGTGGGGGACATCCCTTGGGTGCCAGCCACAGTAGTGGGAGTCACTGGACCTCGCTCGTACCAGGTGGCACTCGAAGACGGACGCTTGTGGCGACGGCACATAGACCAGCTTAGGCACAGGGTTGGGGACTTGGACACTACCGAGGTGCCCCCAACTGCGCTTGCGGCTCCAGAAGAGACACGTACAGATGGCGAGGCCCCACCTACACCTCCCTCGCAAACTGCCAGCGTGGAGCCAAACCAAGCCGTTTCAGAACAGACTCAGACCACTCCACTTGCGGAGGCTCCACCCACAGCAGCGGATCCAGGGGAGTTGGTTCCAACGCCACCTAGGGTCGCACCACAGCCTCAGCGAGAACTGTGTGGCCCTCCGGACTTGGCTACCAGTCCCCGGCGGTCTGGCAGAGTTTCCAAGCGCCCAACTTATTTAAAGGACTATGTTGTTGGACAGGTATCACTGTTGGTCTAAGTATGGGAAATGTAACCGATATGCTTTTGTGCCTAATTGAACCATTACGCGTAGTGCTGTATATAAGGAAACCGTTAGTGGAACTAGGAACTGGGAGATGAGGGTTCAAATACCCACTTGTGAGATACAATGGTGCCTCGCAAGACGAAATTAATCCGTTCCGTGAGTCTCTTCGTCTTGTGGTTTTTTCGTCTTGCGAAGCACGGCTACTAGCGGCTTAGCGGCTATTAACAGCTTAGCGGCTTAGCAGCTTTAAGAAAAAGGAAACAAACTCGCAAGACGTTTCGTCTTGCGAAGCAAGCGCATAGGGAAATTCGTCTTGCGGAACGACTCAAAAAACGGAAAACTCTTTCGTCTTGCGCGTTTTTCGTCTTGCGAGGCATTCGTCTTGCGAGGTACCACTGTATAAAAATATCGGTCCCAATGCCCACTTAGTCAATAGATAAATACTGCCACCACCCAGACTTATAGACCAGTAGGGGTACAATTTCAAAACTTTAGCAACCAGGACTTCTCAGGAGCTGGAATGTGCCTTAGTACTTATCCTGCTTGCACATCCCTAATAAAAGAAATAAAAAGAATTCTCTATACCAGAAGCCTCAGCAATCTAGAACACTGAATTTAGGACCACAGTCTTTTTCCATGAATTCACAGATTTTTACAGCAAGAGAAAACTATCAGGGAGCAGCCACACAGATCCTGTAATCCAATGGCTCCCAAACTTCTAGAGGCCTCTGACTCCTTGGTTTATAAACTCACCCCCAGTGCCCCTTAACCTACCCTACCCTATAAAAAGGATTACAGTGGCACCTTGGTTCTCAAACGCCTTAGTTCCCAAATGCCGAAAACCCGGACGTAAGTGTCCCGGCTTTTGAACATTTTTCGGAAGCTGAACATCCGATGTGGTTGTTGGTTATTGTTTCTGGGGCGCCTGCACCAATCAGATGCTGCACCTTGGTTTTTGAACATTTCGGAAGTCAAACGGACTTCCAGAACGGATTAAGTTTGGCGCTTTTGTTTTTGCTATTTATTTTGCATTTTTGAGGCTTTTTTGGTCAATTTGTTTTTGTAACTGTGTGGGAGCCAGTTCAGCTACTGACTGATTGTGACTGTGGAAATGGATAAAAGCCCCCCATCCAAACAACGACTATCATCTGTGCAAGTAAGATATATATATATTTATCATCTACAATACTGTCTTACTTATTTTATAGTACAGTACATCGATTATTGCTTTCATTTTATGGATCAGTGGTCTCATTAGATAGTAAAATTCATCTTAAATTGTTGTTTTAGGGGTTGTTTTTAAAAGTCTGGAACGGATTAATCCATTTTACCTGTCTGAAGAAGCGTGTGTGCACATGAAAGCTTATACCCAGAACATACTTAGTTGGTCTCTAAGGTGGTACTGGACAATTTTTTCAGCTTTTCAGAGTCATTTACACTTACCTAGGTCATACTTAACCTGGTTCACCTACTTTGGTTCACCTACTTTGTGAACCACTGCTCTACTCCAATGCACAGGTAGAATTTCCACAAAATAAGACAAATTTGAAGTTTTAAAAATTGGAATTACAGAACCACCACACAATAAAATAATAATAATCAAGACTTCACTAGTAAAACTTACCATGCACTTCTTTTACCAATACTGGCAGTGCCTGCTCCCCGAGAGACGGGCTTGGCACGTCCCAACTTAGTGACCAGGCAACAGGCCAACAAACTGCAAGGTGAAATATGTTCTATATCATGTTGAAAAGGGAACAGCCCATTTTTATTCCCCCACCAATCCAAAAGCGGGGGGCGGGACTCATGACTCTTCCAGAACTACTCAGGAGATGATAGCTGGAAACAAGCCCAGCTGCAAGTTATCACCAATTAAGAATGGGTGTGACCTTGAGAACTTCATAGGGCTATTAAAACCCAAGCAGCTGAGAATAATTTTGATGAGGCTGCATTTTAATGTTTCAATATTTTAATTGTTGTATTTTAATCTTGTTTTTAAGTTGTATTCATTCAACTTGTTTTTATTATTGCTTGTTAGCTGCCCTGAGCCCGGCCTTGGCTGGGGAGGGCGGGGTAAAAATAAAAATTATATTATTAAATTCCTTTGGGCCCTAGATTTTCCCAAAACCAGTATTTGCTTCCTCATGCTCCCCCAAACTACTCCCAAGAAGAAAAGGCCGAATTAGAAACGTAACCCTACCAATTTCAATTACAGTGGTACCTCAGGTTAAGTACTTCATTCATTCCGGAGGTCCGTACTTAACCTGAAACTGTTCTTAACCTGAAGCACCACTTTAGCTAATGGGGCCTCCTGCTGCTGCCGCGTTGCCGGAGCACGATTTCTGTTCTCATCCTGAAGCAAAGTTCTTAACCTGAAGCAGTATTTCTGGTTAGCGGATTCTGTAACCTGAAGCGTATGTAACCTTAGGTACCACTGTACAGGACTTACTTGACTAAATCCTGACAGTCTGCACCTGTGCTGCAATTGTTTTAAAGGCATTTGTATTGTTTTATCACTTGTTGCTTGCCACTCCAGGCTCCTTTGGGAGGACACATATTAGTAAATTAACGACACCAGTTCACTATCCTAGCATCTGTAGTTTATACAGTATATTTGAGGAACGTGATTGTTTTATACATGCACCTGTGTGTGTTGCAAATATCTGAATAAAAGTGAGTATCTCCCTATAAAACCAAAGCAAAGGCCAGGTTGTTAAATGGTACTTGAAACTCGGGTAACCTGACCCCCACAGGTCATCTGGTATTCATATTCCCAATACCTGCTCCAGATCTCTCCCACCTGCAATACACATCCTTTAGTAGCTCTCTCCAGGTTCTGCGATCAATCTCATTCAATTCCAATTTGGTCTCTATAGTGCTAAAAATAAATGATATTACGTGTGTGTGTTTTAAAAAATGTCAATGCGAATTCTCTCAAATAACATCTTGGCCAATAAGAAATAATCTGAATTTATGCCTTTTTGCTCAAGCAAAATATCCTAAGAATATCATTCTTATCTATTAAACACAGGCGTTTCATGATCACCTCCTGTAAAGAAACTGATGTAGTCTAGCCAGAAGCTGTCAGGCCTTACTTTTGTAATGAATGGTATTATTTGAATGGACCTAAAATGGCTGAAGACCACCACCACAAAATGGATGCTGTTGATGAACTAATAATGAACTGTGTTGATCAAATAGCTAATGGAATGGAATGTGCATGTTCTGGCCAAGTGAACGGTACATGCAAGGAAGCATAGACTGGCTATACTACGCTATTTACAAATGATCACCCATAACTCTGTGCATGCCACCTTGAGGGGGAAAAGGTAGGATATAAATGGAATAAACCAGGCACGTCCAACAGGTAGATCACTGGATGCCTGTAGTAGATCACTGGCTCCCACCAAAGAAGCTCAACAGCTTTTGCTCCTCCAAAAAAAAGTTGAACATTTCTGTCCTGAACCCCATAAAAATGGGACTTTCCTTCCTAAAAAAAGCTCAGCAACTTTGACCTGAACCTCCCAGATTACTGCTAGTTTTATTGCAGAGTCCCCTGCAATAAACAAACATTAAATGTAATGAATGCAGTATAAACAGGAACATCGTCACCTATTTACCTACGCATTATCTGAACGGATCCACAATCTGTCGAGTTTTAAACCTTTTATATCTAACTGTATATCCACGGAAGCTAAATGAAGGTCTTAAATACGGGGGGTGGGGTGGGGGTGGCACTGGGTTGTTGCTTTTATTTCGATTATAGATTTTGTGGTTTTATGTTTTGATTTTGTTCTGTGAACTGCCCTGAGGCCTCAGGGTATAGGGTGTTAAATAAATTCAATTAATAAAAATATTGTCTATTTCAATTTCGGGGGGTTTATTCCAGTCTTCCTGGAGCAACCATTTCCCGCCTGGCCCCAATCTACACATTACACATTTAAGAGTCTTATGCCAATTATTGTGAATGACAATAATTAGCGGCTAATACTAATAAAACTTGACTACATTGCATACTTACACATGTAACCAGGATCTTACGGTAAAGGGTTGGGTAATAAATAATGATAATTATTTCCATTACCACCTGAAGTGTATTTTCCCTCCCTAGAAATATATTTGCATATGTTTATGTATATATGTATATTGTGTATATTTATGTATATATACACACACATTATTTCAGATTTAGTTAGGTAGCTGTGTTGGTCTGACAGTCGAAAAAAAAATTAAAAAAACTGTCCAGTAGCACCTTGGAGACCAACTAAGTTTGTTCTTATACAAAGCTCATACTCAGAACAAACTTACATATTACTTCATTTATCGACCAAGCTCACTGGGTGTGACACTCCCTCTCAGGCTAACCTACCTCACAGGGTTGTAGTGTTTATAACACGGGGAATAACGGAGAAGAAACCACGCACGCCACCTTGGGCTCCTTGGACAAAAGAAGTTGGGATATAAACAAAACTACAGACACCGCCCCTCCCCCACTTACTCACCAGTCTGCGCAGGCGCGGCAGGCGCTCAACGGAGGCTCCGCGCTCTCTTTCTCTCTCGCCTCGCCTCGCGCCGCCCTCTCGCGCCGCGTCTGCCGTTGAAGGCCGTTGGAACGTTCACGGCGCCATCGTTCTAAGGCACGTGTGGCGTTAAAAGAGGGGTAAGGGCAGCAACCGGAGGAATTAACCGCGCAGGCGCTTAAAGCAAGGAGACCATCAAGCAATTATTCTCTCTGTCCAATCAGAAGCCGAGGCATCCTTCTCCTCGCTAAAAGCGTTGGCTATTTGCTGAACCTCGTCTTGCCTGGGGAGAACGTCCGTTCGGCCAATCAGGAGCGGTCGTATCCTGCCTTGCCACGCCCTTCTCCTCCTCCTCGCTCAAGCGCCTTAGCCAATCAGCGGCGAGAGCAGGCTATAATTTATATGGAGCGGGAGACAGCCCAGAAAGAGCAGCATTTTCTTCGGATCGGGGGTGGGCGGGACTGAGACGTGGGGTTTCCTCGGCTTGTTCATACGCGTGTAACGTGTGAACGTGGGGAACACGTGTGCATTGCAGAAGCCCACAGCAGAGGGCCGGCAGTGGCTACAGTTGCCCAGGGGGTAGAGAGGAGCAAAGATTTATTCAAGCGAACCGACTTAAAGTCACGTCAATCCTTTGGGGCCAATTTAATTTCCTGACCTGGAACGCGTGAAATGGGCCTGGAGATTAATGGGACACAACTTGGCAGATAAAGAGCACTCTTGTTTTGCTGATAAGCACACTGGCTTCTCTGCATTCCTTACTTGATTTTATGATACATTTATTTTTTTAAAAAAGCATGGCAACAAGTTAAGTCGTTTCTTTTTAAACAACAAGGCTGTACTCCTTTGCAAACTTACACAGCTGTAAGTCCAACTGAACACATAGGACCTATTGATTCCTGCATTGCAGGAGGTTGATTCTAATCTAACCCTTTGAAAAATGCCAAGCCGGAATAAGTATGTGTGTATGCACAACCTTAAGTTCACCACAAATCTTTCTCAAGCTAAAAGTGAAAGAGCTTCTATTTATTTCTTGCATTTGTATCTCACCTGTTCCACCAAGGAGCTCAAAGTGGCACATGTGGTTTTCGCCCTCCTCGTTTCATTCCCATGACAACCCTGTGAGGTGGTCAGAATAAATAACAATAATATCCTCCCAAGTATCCCTATTTTCCGGGGAGAGTCCTGGATTTACAGAAGCTTTCCAGGTTTCTTATTTGATCCTAGAATGTCCCACTTTCCCTTAGGACGTCCCTATTTTAATTGGAGAAATGCTGTAGGGTTTGCAGTGAGCGTCATAGCTAACCCTGGTCCCTCCCAGGTCTTAGTCTGACACTCTTTAAGCACTCCACCACCGCTGGCTCTCTTTCATGAAAACAAAACTTTTAAAACGGAGCTGCACATTTCCATGCCCGTTTTAGACCTTGCCCCGACATCTTAATTACGCCTCTTGACATTTCCAACAAAGCGACCTGCTCTCTCATACACAGATTAAACACATCCCATTTAGCATAATAATCTGTTGCAACCTTCTGCCCCCCTTTTTTTGCAACCCTCGGGTTCTAAATTAACTTCGCAGCCATCGCAACAATTCACTATATATGTTCTGTTTTCTGCTTTTCCTTCCTCCCCATTTTCTGCTTGCTTTTCTGTTACCTGATCATTCCAATTTACTGTCTCTAAAAAGAAGTAATGAAGTAAATAAATAGGAGTTGAAATCTACAGCACCAATCCTACCGTATGTGTGTTTTACTCAGAAGTGAGTCCCACTTCCTGCTAACTCTTAGATAAGTGTACACAGGATTTTGACCTGAAACTTTCAGCCTTGTCCTCAAGTTTATAACCTGCCACTCTAATAAAAGCAACCAGTTTATCTACTTAGTCACAGAGGATAGTAAATAAGTTCAGAGATTTGTTAACTTTTGCTTTTTAAAAACTTATCACAGCAGGGGCATAGAAACAGAGCTTCATCCCCTAAACGAGTGGCAAATGCTTGCTGATTTTTAAAAATTTATTAAAATGCTTTTACCTGTGTCCAAGCAAAGGTATAGGTCCTTGAAGAAGCAATTTCAGACTAAATCAGAATTCCTGAAAGGAACCACAATTTATGATCTATGACTTATGATTTTGCCATTAATATCCCTCTCCAGGTTTTACTGCTGCCTTTCTCTGTTGTGTAAATATAAGAAGCTGACCTTGGATTCTAGCTTGTACAAACCACAGCAGGCTACAATGTTACAGTGAATTTTTAAAGCACAGCCTGACCCGGAAATCTGATGTGTATCTACTCAGAAGTCAGCCCTACTGAGTACAATGTACCTATTGACACTATTCCATCCACTGGCATTCCTGCGAAAGAGTTTTCTATCTGGGGCGCTTTTTCTTCTTTGTTTCTCTCTTAAGCTTGTGTTACTGCTGACTACAAGAAAAATGAAACAATTTCGTTACTTGGGTTGCCATATTTCAAAAAGTGAAAATCCGGACATAGAAATTGTTGAGCTTTGCAAAATCTCAAAAGGTTTTTGTTATGTACTGAAGTTCTCACCCTGGGCCAGCAGGGTGTAGATACTGTAGATAGTTTTCACTCAGGTCCGCATATGCAAATAAGGAATTGAAAGTGGCGTTCAGTGATTGGATAGTTACAGAAATAAAGCAGAATGATGTGTGGACAATCCAGTAAAATCTACCACTAATGTACTATAAATATAAAAAAGGTAAAGGACCCCCTGGACCATTAAGTCCAGACAAAGGCGACTATGGTGTTGCGGCGCTCATCTCGCTTTCAGGCCAAGGGAGCTGGTGTTTGTCCACAGAAAGCTTTCTGGGTCATATGCCCAGCATGACCAAACTGCACGGAAACACCGTTTACCTTCCCGCTGCAGTGGTACCTATTTATCTACTTGCACTGGCATGCTTTCGAACTGCTAGATTGGTAGGAGCTGGGACAGAGCAACGGGAGCTCACCCCATCGCACAGATTTGAACTGCTGTCCTTCCGATCAACAAGTCCCAGAGGCTCAGTGGTTTAGACCACAGCGCCACTCGCATCCCTTTGTGTACTATATATATACTGCAGAACAAACTTGCAGAAAATCACCAATCTGGAAGTTGCTAAGGTTCACAAGTGGGGAGGGTTCTGCTTTACCTTTACCTTTTTCTGCTGTACTGAGGTCCTCTTGTGGGCTTCATATGGTACTCTGGTGGTCCAAGCTGAGAACAGGATTCTGGACTTGATGGGGTCTTTGGTCTGATCCAGCAGGGTTCTTCTTCTTTTCTTATTACTTTAACCGTGCATGCAAAGTGTTCTGCACTGAGAAAGGACAGTTTAAATGCTTACGGCAATGATGGTGATGATCTTTTTATGCAGAAGAGAAAGCGCTCCGTCGCTATGCACCAACAGTCTCGGTGAAGTCAGCCAGCTTAACCTCTCTTAAAGGATGCCGTCGCACGAGCTAATTTTGTCTCTTGTCCCCCTGCCCTCCAAATTACTGCTTAATGTTCCGTGGTGCATCCATAACTACTTTTCTCTGCTTAAGCTTAAACGAACAAGGATCCAACTTGTCTTTATAAACAGGAGGAAAATAGCTAGTAGGCACAATAGGAGACGTTGTTTGGCAAAGTAGCACTGCTTTTGCGGTGTGCGGAGGGCTGGGTTTTTATCCACTCGTCTCCGATCCAACTAAGTCATTGCAGACAATGACCAAAAAAGAGAAGTGACTCTTTATGTGACACTGTTGCTAAGTGTGTGTTCGTTGCCTTAAATAAAAACTCCAGCATCTGACTCCAGTGACACAGCTTAAAGTCATGTGCTGAAAACAAAGAACTTGCTGGCTCTGCATTTATTGTTGCTGCAAAATATTTCTATAGGATGTGGTTAGTGGGAGGATGTTCTTAGTGGTTAGCTAAGGCGGTGGCGTGTTAACAGATAGACTATAGGAAAAATTCTCTTGTTTACTAGCATGTATAAAAGGGTCTGCAACAATTCAATTCAGGGTGCAGCTCTGAACAAGCTTTCCTGTTTTACCTGGCAAGCTGTTACCATTCTGCTGCTGTAGGAACAAAATCGGTCAGTTTGAAGTGCTTCCTGGCTGTGTCTCCCCATTGCTGGCACGAAGTGACTTGGCCATGCCCGAACCTCGGGTGGGCTTTTGCCCACGTCAGTTACAACGACCTGCAGGGGATCTCCAGGGGTTTTTGGATCAGAGTCCCTCCCAGCCCTACCTGGAGATGCCGTATATTGAATATTGGACCTTCTGAATGCAAAGCAGATGGTCCACCAGTGAGCCGCAGCGCTTCTCCAGCGGAGACATGACCCTTTCATGTAGGTACAGTGGCTGAAAATTTACAAAAGAGGAACTTGGAATAAAAGAAGGAAAATGAGGCGAATGAGTGGTGTGGCAATCGCAAGGACTCCTGTGAGGTTACTGGGAAATGGGGAAGCGGGTGGTGCTGTGGTCTAATCAGAAGATTGGCGGTTCGAATCCCTGCAATGGAGTGAGATCCCGTTGCTCTCTCCCAGCTCCTGCCAACCTAGTGAGGCAAGGAAAGAAGGGCTACCCTTATGCTATTCATATAATCAGTTATCAGTAATCAATATATTTGTATATGCTCACACATAATCAGGGCTTACAGTATTTTTATAATCCATTTTGAATCAAAGGAAAGCTTTTGCCTTAGCTAACTGCAAACTGCTTGGAACAGCAACTTTAGAACCGACCTTTCCCCTAGAAACATCCTTGTACCCTGAACAAAGAGGAAGACATGAATCAGAGACACTGGTACAAAATGCAGGCTAAAATAGTCCACAGAACAGGAAGAGCCAAACCACAAAAATTCCAAAGCTCCCTGTTCTGTCAGAACTAGGGAAAAGGTCAGATTGTGCATCATTGTGCATCATTTGTGCAGACAACGGAAAGCAGAAGTTGGGAGTAGAACTCTGCGCTTGACCAGGAGCTGGGAGCATGGCAAGAAGCACGCTAATTGGCTAATTTTCACTGGCGTTCGTGACTGTCTCATGATTGATTGTCTCATGATCTGTGATTTGCTGTGATTTGCTCAGGTATAAAGACCTCAGGATTTGTGTTTCTCGGGGTCCTAGTCCTTTTGGAAAAGATTCCAACTGGGTCCTTATTGCTCAGCAATAAAACCTCACCTTCTCTTTCTCCAAAAAGCTGTGTCTGCCTGATCCTTGTTCACTCTAAGTGGCTATCTACTTTACTTTCACGTGCTACACTAGCAGTTTGAAAGCACACCAGTGCAAGTAGATAAATAGGCACCGCTGTGGCGGGGAGGTAAACGGCTTTTCTGTGTGCTCTGGTTTCCATCACGGTGTTCCGTTGCACCAGAAGCGGCTTAGTCATGCTGGCCACGTGACCCAGAAAGCTGTCTGTGGACAAATGCCAGCTCCCTCAGCCTGAAAGCGAGATGAGCGCCGCAACCCCATAGTTGCCTTTGACTGGACTTAACCGTCCAGGGTTCCTTTACCTTTACCTTTTACCTTTACTGGTGTCAGGCTTTGGAGAATCGGCCTCCACCCCTCCGTGGCAGTGGAAAGGAAGATCAAATGAAAGGAACGGCTTACCAGTTAGAATCTTTAATAATCACAGCGAGAGAAAAAAGAACACATCTCTTAGAAATGGCGGTGCTCCCAATTAAGGGATACTCTCCCCACCATCCCTATTAATCTACGTCACTTCTGCCTCTTGTAATCTGATCTTGTACCCTCTGTGCTTTCTGTTCTGACACTTTCTGAGCTCTCCGTGACTTTGGAGAAGGAGGGGTGGATGCTATCCAGAGACTGTGAAGAATCTATTAACTCTCTATCTCTTCTAGTGTTTTTTTTGCTAGCTGTTCCCCATCCAGTATTTCCCAGCTTCTGCCTTCTGAGCTGTGCCCCTCTGCAAACCACTGTTCCAAATTTGTGCTGTCCTCCTGCTCCTGGGAAGATTCAGGATCAGGATCAGGGGAAGGGGATGACTGTCAGTATTTTCATCCCTCCCATTGCAAAGATCACCAGATCATGTTTGTTTTACTTTCTGTCTCAGAGAAAGGAGGGGGCGGAAACCACTCTTCTAGACTTCCGTCCCTAGCATTGTGCCCTGTTTTCTTTGATCTGTCTAGAGACTAGATGGCAGTATGAGAGAGCTGAATCTCTCGTACATGTTTGTTATGTTCTTTTATTCGTTTAATCAGTAGAAATAAAATTAGGTATGCAACGAAACCTCCACAGTTTTGTTTCCGTTTCTCTGCTGCTTTTGAGGTGCTCACAATAGCAAATGTGAGTCCACTGCACCAGGACCTGTTCCAGGGGAATGCTGCGCTGTTGTTCCTGTGTTCCTGTGATTGGAAGGTCGAAGAAGGTGCTCCCAACACCCAGCCCATGCAGGCACTGAAGACGTGGGCTGTATATAGGTGTACGGTCAATGACTCCCACTATTCTTCCTCAGTGCAGCCCTCTTCAGCACGGTCCCTGACAACTGAGAAATGTGTGTGGAGGGCACCTCAGGATGAATGCTCAGTGAGCAGGTCGCCTGGAAGAAGAAGAAGAAGAGGAGGAGGAGGAGGAGGAGGAGGAGTTTGGATTTGATATCCCGCCTTTCACTCCCTTTAAGGAGTCTCAAAGCGGCTAACATTCTCCTTTCCCTTCCTCCCCCACAACCAACACTGTGAGGTGAGTGAGGCTGAGAGACTTCGGAGAAGTGTGACTGACCTAAGGTCACCCAGCAGCTGCATGTGGAGGAGCGGAGACGCGAACCCGGTTCACCAGATGACAAGTCCACCGCTCTTAACCACTACACCTGGTGAGGGAAACTCACAAGCAGGACCCAAACACAAGAGCACGCTCCCCTCCCATGGAATCAGAGCATGGCCATCGTGGCTAGTAGCTATCAGTAGCCTTCTACTCCCTGGATTTCTCGAATCACATCCTGTTTTTCACGTGAGACCTTGGCAGCCATTTTGGGTCCTGAGCTCTCACACGTACTCACAACAGAGAAATGATTGCATCAAAGAAGAGGACCTTGCAAGCTAATTCACTCAAGCACCGAGTCATTGCGAGGCACATTGGTGCAAGTTTCCTGCTGCACAGGGGCCAGGAGGTCACAAGGGGTCTCTGGCTAATCGGGACTCACAAGCAGGAGATGATGGTGCCCTCCTGGCAGGGAGTAAAGAAATAGATTTCCTGCAAAATGTCAATTTAGACTTAATCCAGTGACAAGGGGTGGGGGTTGTTATGTACTGAAGTTCTCACCCTGGGCCAGCAGGGGGATACTGTAGATAGTTTTCACTCAGGTCCATGTATGCAAATAAGGAATTGAAAGTGACATTCAGTGACTGGATAGTTACAGAAAGTTGTTACTGTTGTGTTGTAGTGGAGCTCTGTATAAGGAGGTTGGCTGCACCCTTCAGCCCTGTTCTGTTCTGTTCTGTGAATAAACAAGAGCTATCTGAAGAATTGCTGTGTCGTCTGATATGGTCACCCCCAACTTAACAGGGGTACTTGTGGAAAGATGCCTTATTGTTACTGTTCAGAGCTAATTAATGCTAAACAAAGTCGTCTCCTTGGTTAGAGGTTCTGGAACTAATTAGCACTTGCACAATCTATTATGCGTATCAGTTGGTTGTGGGGGATTTTCCTCCAGAGCAGTTACTGAAGACTCCTCCAGACTGCCCACGTATTCAGCATTCATCCTCATTTGCTTGTGCGAAGCTTATTCAGCGGTTATATGATGTCTTCATTGAGCATTTATTCTGATTTGTTGTATGATAACAAGCATTTGTCCGCATTCACCCTAATCTCCCTGTGGGCTGTTGACAAGTCTGCTTGCTAATCAGCTGTTCTGCTCTGGATTTCTTGCTCTGCGTTTCTCCTGCTTATGTCAAAAATTTGTATATCTTCATGTAAATATTATTCTATCATCACATCTTCTGGCAGCAAAATCCATACAGTTGTTTAGCGCTGTGAGAAGAAGTCTTCCTTTTTGCCTGTCTTGAATGACTAAACAATTCCATTAGAGAAATCAATTATAAGATTTGGGATGAGTGAATCCCTCCATTTCTGTTTCTTCTCATTTTCTCATTTCCCCAATCTTAAGTTCAGCTCTGCACAGTAGCTTGCAATTAACTCTACGGTTGCCAAATGTCCGGATTTTCCTACGTCAGAAGTAGCGTCTGGGGGAAAATTTTGGAAATCGCGAAAATGTCTGGGTTTTTGAAACCTTCCCCCCAAAAGCTAAACAACTTTCCTAAAACTTTTTGTGTCTGGATTTTTACTTCTTGAAATATGGCAACCCTAACATACTCAACAACAGTTTAGTGCAAGTTTGTCGTGATGTACAGATTTTTGCAAAGCAATTTCCCCTTATACAATGCGTTTCCCCCCGCATTTTTCATTCATATATATATATATATATATATATATATATATATATATATATGAAAACTGCATTCTATATATATATTCGTATTTATGAATGCTTTACCCCACTGCTGTTTTTCTAGAAAAAGAGGTGCTGGAACTCATCACGAATGCCTCCATTGTTCTCTTATAATCGCAATGGTGCCCACCTGAGAGAAACAACCCCCTCCGCTTTATCCAATTATTGGGGGCTGGACTGAGGAGGAATGGTGGGAGCCCCCCCCCTTTCCTGAACCTTAGCATGGGCAAGAGGACAGTATTGATTTAGAACAGTGGTTTGCAGAGGGGCATAGTCCAGAAGGGAAAAGCTGGGAGATACTAGGTGAGGAACAGCTAGAAGAGGAAACACCAGGAGAGCGATAGCTGGCAGATTCAGTGTCCTTGGAAAGCATTCCTGACCCCCCCCCTTCTCCTAAGACTAGACGGACTTTAAGAGTGACAGAACAGAGAGCACAGCGGCAACAAGCTCAGATTACCTGACGTAGGAGTGACGTAGATTAATGGGATGGAGGGATGATGTTCGGGCTGAAGAAAGCTTTTGCAGCTTCCGCACGATCAACCGGGAGGCAGGGAACTTGCCAGTCGGGCATGTGTCTCTGCCAGGGTCCTACTTAAGTGTAGGCTGAGCTCCTGACAGCACTGTGGTCTAAACCACAGAGCCTAGGGCTTGCTGATCAGAAGGTCGGCGGTTCAAATCCCCGCGACGGGATGAGCTCCTGTTGCTTGGTCCCAGCTCCTGCCAGCCTAGCAGTTCGAAAGCACGTCAAAGTGCAAGTAGATAAATAGGTACCGCTCCAACAAGAAGGTAAACGGCGTTTCCGTGTGCTGCTCTGGTTTCGCCGGAAGCGGCTTAGTCATGCTGGACACATGACCCAGAAAAACTGTCTGCGGACAAATGTCGGCTCCCTCGGCCTATAGAGCGAGATGAGTGCCACAACCCCAGAGTAGTTCGTGACTGGACTTAACTGTCAGGGGTCCTTTACCTTTACCTACTGTACCCCACAGGATATTGGAGGCCACTAAGCTGCAAAGTCTCTCAGTTTATTTGCAGTTCTTTTGAACCTCCTCTGGCTTTCTTTGTCCTTGGGAAACACGGCCTTATTCTGCTTTGGCTGAATAATAATACCAGTCCATTCACACCCACATGTCCTTGGGCTTTGTTATGATAAGTACCAAATTACTACTTCTAACAGAAACAGACAATGTAGATGTTTCCGGGAGTTCTGCTAGCTACATTTTTTTGTGTATCAAAGTGATGCAGTCTATGTTCTTGGCGATTCAGTCAGGCTCAACAAAGGTCTTCACAGACTCACCTGCAGCGAAGAGCTTTGTTTCTTTTGCAAAATGTTTATTTATAAGCCTAAGAATAATACTTAGGATACTTTATAAATTGCTAGTTAATACGTTTATGCTTCCATGACATTACAAATGTATTGATTCGTTGTGTTGAAGGGGCCTGCTGGAATGGTCTTGTGTATGTTTTCAGCTTTGTTGTTGTTGTTTAGTCGTTTAGTCGTGTCCGACTCTTCGTGACCCCATGGACCAGAGCACGCCAGGCACTCCTATCTTCCACTGCCTCCCGCAGTTTGGTCAGACTCATGTTTGTAGCTTTGAGAACACTGTCCAACCTGTGCCCAAGGATTAAGGCTTTCTGGGAGATGATCTATAATGAAATGAAAAAGGTACTTAAATATACCTTCCTGAAGAAACCAGAGGCCTTTCTCCTGGGCATGGTTGGCCAATTGGTGTTAAAGAAGGATAGAACTTTCTTTATGTATGCCACAACAGCAGCAAGAATACTTATTGCAAAGTATTGGAAGACACAAGATTTACCCACCCTGGAAGAATGGCAGATGAAGGTGATGGACTATATGGAATTGGCGGAAATGACTGGCAGAATCTGAGACCAGGGAGAAGAGTCGATGGAAAAAGATTGGAAGAAATTTAAAGACTATTTACAGAAATACTGTAAAATTAATGAATGCTAGAATGATGTCGGAATGAAGTTAAGTGGTTTTAGTAGCAATGTTACAAAGGAGTATGTAAAAATTGGATTGTTAACAGGTGAGAATCTAAAGGTATAATATATTAAGATAAAGGATTAAGATAAAAACAAAGAGGGAAAGGATGTGCTGAATTAACTAACTGAACTGGAATACAAAAAAGGAAGGTGTGAGGAGGTCAGGGAAACAAGTAAATGAAGGACAATACATGGAAAGATTGATTTGTTTTTATCTGTTTTTACTTTTCTGTATTTTGTATTTTCTTTTTTTCTTTTCTAAATTTTTGTAATCTTTTCTGAAACTTTAATAAATATCATTTAAAATAAAAAAGAGAACACTGTCCAACCATCTCGTCCTCTGTTGTCCGCTTCTGCTTGTGCCCTCCATCTTTCCCAACATCAGGGTCTTTTCCAGGGAGTCTTCTCTTCTCATGAGGTGGCCAAAGTATTGGAGCCTCAGCTTCAGGATCTGTCCTTCCAGTGAGCACTCAGGGCTGATTTCCTTCAGAATGGATAGGTTTGATCTTCTTGCAGTCCATGGGACTCTCAAGAGTCTCCTCCAGCACCAGAATTCAAAAGCATCAATTCTTCGGCGATCAGCCTTCTTTATGGTCCATCTCTCACTTCCATACATCACTACTGGGAAAACCAGGGCTTTAACTATACGGATCTTTGTTGGCAAGGTGATATCTCTGCTTTTTAAGATACTCATAGCTTCCTCCAAAGTATCCAACCATCTTGTCCTCTGTCGTCCCCTTCTCCTTGTGCCCTCCATCTTTCCCAGCATCAGGGTCTTTTCCAGGGAGTCTTCTCTTCTCATGAGGTGGCCAAAGTATTGGAGCCTCAGCTTCACGATCTGTGATGTTTTCAGCTAGGTATTTCATTAAATTGAAAATATTAATGTTTTTATATAAAATATTTTATTAATAAACAAAATAAACCAAAGATAAAGAGCATAAATAATTGCTGTTACAGCACATTGAAAGCAGCATAAAGTTGGACATTACAGTGGTACCTCGGATTACAGACACTTCAGGTTACAGACACCGCGAACCCAGAAATAGTACCTCGGATTAAGAACTTTGCTTCAGGATGAGAACAGAAATCGTGTGACGGCAGCAGGAGGCCTCATTAGCTAAAGTGGTACCTCAGGTTAAGAACAGTTTCAGGTTAAGAACCAACCTCCAGAATGAATTAAGTTCTTAACCCGAGGTACCACTGTCTCATTGAACCTTTGTTCCCAAACATTACAAAAAATATCCATTTTTATATAAACCTGTTAGAGTAGTTTAAACATATTTTTTTGTAATCAGTTAGCTTAACTGTAGTTACCATGGACCAAATCTTCTCATTCTATTCAGGTATAGTTGGAGAGCTCCACCCTACCATTCCCCATTTTTTTAGCTATTATAAGCTTATCATAAGGTTAAACACTATTTGTTGGTCATTTTCTGGAATAACATCTTTTAGATAAGCAAGCAGAAATATTTTAGGTTCCAAGGGTAAATGGTGTCCTAACATATCAGAGATATTAGTCTGAACAGATTTCTGGAATATTTCTGTCAGGGAACTGACATCGGAGCTAGAGGCGGAGGGAAGGCTCTCAAATGAAGCTGGAGAAGGGCCCAGCAGGGAGAGAGGCAGCTCAACAGATGGGGAAGCAAATCAGCACAACACCAGGGATATAGAGGGGCTGAGGGGGGAATTGGCAAGAGGGCTCCAGGACTCTTCACCGGACACCAGCGGGGAGAGCACGGGTCCTCCGCTACCCACGCCCACCCTGCGCAGAAGACTTCCGCGTAGGGAGAGTAGGAGGAGACTTGGCGTCAAACAACTTTTATGTTGGAAAAGGTTTAAGAAACGCCCACTGACGGATTCTGCTAGTGACTGAGGCAGCCACGGAGTGAAGGGCTGTCCAGACAGAAAGGTTTAACCAGGCAACATAGCCAGGAGAGGCGGCAACTTACACACGAGCAACCCATACTCATTACAATTTCTATTTTAGAAAAAAACCCCCAAAATATGTATGCAGTCTGCTTTATTTAATCCACATCTGCAACATTTATCAGATCCTAACTTCAGTTTATAGGGTGTTAAATACCATTGATGGAGGGTTTTTAAATAGGTCTCCTGTTGAAATTATATTAGAATCAAAGTTGCCTCAAATTCAGTTCCATTAATTTACAACCAGGAAATATGAATTTTGGATCTTGTAGGGTTGTTGTTGTTGTGGGGTTATTGTTTTTTTTGCTTTTTTGCTGGTTTTGAAGCAAATATTTTAGCAATGGTACCAACTGAAATAGAGTTGAAGGATTGACAGACACAGCAACTGGAGAAAAGAAGGTGAGGTTTTATTGCTGAGCAATAAAATGGACCCAGTTGGAATCCTTTCCAAAAGACTGGGACCCAGAGCATTGAAGTTCTGGGGTTATATACTTGAGTACAGCATCATAGATCATGACACAATCAAATACATACGCGAACGCCAGCAAAAATAACCAATGAGCACATTCAGCCAGGCTCCTGACCATGTACAGAGTACTACTCCCAACTTTTGCTTTCTTTGTCTGCACAGTCTGACCTTTCCCCCACATTGAGCAAAAGGAGAATACAGTGGTGCCTCGCAAGACGAAATTAATTTGTTCCGCAAGTTTTTTCTTCTTGCAAGTTTTTCGTCTTGCGAAGCACGGTTTCCCATAGGAATGCATTGAAAATCCATCAATGCGTTCCTATGGAGACCGTCCGGGGACAGAGGGGAAGCGCCACGCGCCTTCCCCTCTGTCCCCGGACCTGTTTAAAGCAAGGGGCGGTGGGGAGAAGATTGCTTCTCCCCGTTGCCTGCCCCGCAATCTCCGGGGACAGAGGGCAAGGCGCGCGCGCCTTCCCCTCTGTCCCCGGACCTGTTTTAAAGCAAGGGAAGGGGCAGCGGGGAGAATCGCTTCTCCCCGTTGCCACCCCTTGGTTCAAAAGGGGTCCGGGGAGAGAGGGGAAGGCGCGCCTGCCTTCCCCTCTGTCCCCTCTTTTGAAGCAAGGGGCGCAGGGGAGAAGATCGCTTCTCCCCGTTGCCGCCCCTTGGTTCAAAAGGGGTCCAGGGAGAGAGGGGAAGGCGCGCGTGCCTTCCCCTCTGTCCCCGGAGATTGCGGGGCTGGCAACGTGGAGAAGCAATCTCCTCCCCGCCGCCCCTTGCTTCAAAAGAGGTCCGGAGCAAGCTTCGTTTTGCGAAGCAAGCCCATAGGGAAATGCGTCTTGCGAAGCGGCTAAGAAAACGAAAAACTCATTCGTCTAGTGAGTTTGAAGACGTTCGTCTTGCGGGGCACCACTGTAGAAACCTAAAGCTAGGAGGAACTCCTGACTGTAACTCCCCTGCAATATCTGTTCATTTTAAGGACATTGTGGTCAGAACCTTCCTGTTTCGTGTACAGACTGAGTTTGGACAAGAGGGGGGAGAGATGTATCAGCATCTCCTGATTTATAGCTTCTTCTTTGTAGAGACCCCAAAAGGCACTAGGGCAAGGTTCATTCTGTAAACTTGCGGTTTCAAGCAGTTTCGCTGTTAGGCAGGCAAAAGCTTTTATGATTCAAATGGACTATAAAATCACTGTAAAACTCTGGTTATGTGTGAGCATATGTGAATATATTGATAACTGATAACTGATTATATGAATAGCATAAGGGTAAAATTCCTCCTCCCGCTTCAGTTTAACCTAGGACAGAATTGCCGATGTTGACTGGACCTGCTTATATGATTTTGGCATTTTACTTTCCTGTTTATTTATTTACTTTATGCCTTTGCTCCTCACCCCGGGATCGATCATGTTTTGTGAAGAGCAATGCTGTGTGTGGATATTTTAAAATAAAATAAAATAAATCAATAAAAACCCAGGGATATAATGTAAACTGCACAGGGGGGCAATGCCACTGCTTCCTCCTTGTTCTTAAAGGTAAAGGGACCTCTGACCATTAGGTCCATTCGTGGCCGACTCTGGGGTTGCGGCGCTCATCTCGTTTTATTGGCCAAGGGAGCTGGTGTACAGCTTCCTAGTCATGTGGCCAGCATGACTAAGCCGCTTCTGGCGAACCAGAGCAGCGCACGGAAATGCCATTTACCTTCCCGCTGGAGCAGTACCTATTTATTTATTTATTTATTTTTTAAAATTTTTATTTGGTTTTCTGCTTTTATAAAGACAAAACATACACAAAGAAAAAACAAAAGACAAAAACATGTATAAAATCAGCAAATCCCCATTTCATAACCTTGTTCCCTGACTTCCCCCCACCCCCCCTCATGCATCCCAGTTTCAAGATTATGTCAGCAAGTTGATATTTCTCCTCTTAACAATCTTATTCATCTTATTTCCTTTTTTATAATAAAAATTAATTTTCATAAGTTGGACTTAAGTTCTCTTCCATCGATTTTCATTTTATCTTAATTAAGAGTCATCTTAACCAAACCTAAAAGTCTTGAGAGTTTTTAAGAGTCTCTTCTGCCCTCCCTCCCATCCCCGGTTTTTGTCCCTTCCCAATAAAAATCCAAATTCGAAGTTCTCAGCCTGGGTTCCTCACGTCCGAGGCTTTCAAATCTATTTCCGTTCCTCTCCGCCTGTCCTGTTGGTAGTCCTTTATAGCAGTCGTCAGATCTGGGAAAAGTTCTTTCACCATCAAAGTATGTCCTCTTCCGACAAGAAGATTCAAAGGTAGCTGCTGAAGTATTTCCACAAAGTCTATCTCTTCCAAGTCTAAGTCCAAACGGAGGCCCCAATCATATTTCTTTATTTTAAATTCCTGTACTCCATTTTGTCTTGGGGCCTCCTCCTTCTTCTTCTGTATCTCTCGCAGACTTGAGGTGTATATGTTCCCAGCGTCTCCTTGCTTGTATTCCACAGATGTCAACTTTTGGTTGTTGCTTCCCAGGATTACTTCTTCTTTTTCTTGTTGTTTAGTCTCTTCCAGCTCTGTAGATATTGTTTCCCAATCAGCTGTGGATTCTTTCTCATTAAGGTCCTCAATACAAAGAGCAGAGTTGCCTGTTCCCAAGGTCATAGTCTCAAGTTGTTTGTTCATGGCCAAGCTCTGCTCCTGTAAGATTCCCACCAATTGAAACATCCTTTCGATTTCCACTAGTAACTTTCCTTCCACAGCCATTGTATCCATTGTAGTTTCACAGAGTTCCCCCTAGGGGGAATCTTGTTACTTATTTGCCTTTTCACCAACAATCCTTTAACTGATTATTATTACTTTGTTTCCAACAGTTTCAGCTCAATTATAACTCGTCTTAGTCCATAGGGATCTTAAATGGCAATTTCTCACTTTAAACCGCCCGTTTGGCAGCTTTGACAGCTGTCAAACTCCGCAGCTCTAACGCAGGCACAGAGGCAGGACGTTCCCGAGCCCGGGAGGGGGGGTTGTTTAAAACAAAAGGAAGGTTTCCAAAACTCCACTCTCCTGCACAAAATTTCCTTTAGTAAAATCTTGAAAGTTAGTGTCCTTTTTAACTCACCCCGCCAAGGGTAGGCTCTCCAGCTTATCTCTTGTGTCGTTGCTTAGATGGTCTGCAAGGGGGGGGGGTGCGGACTTCCTTTTAGCACACCCCCCGGTCGTCTCCAATTGAAGGTAAAATTTTTATAAAGTCCCAATCCGTCTTACTCACGGGTGATTCTTTCAGTCCAAATTTTCAAGGAAGAAGTCAGCGCTCTCCGGTCATGGCTCGCGGCTTCGCTCCACCGAGGTAGCGATCGACTCTCAGTGCCACGCCACCCCCGTATCCCCTCCGCAGCCTTTAAAAAGGCTCTTTGCGAATCAGGGGGGCGCTTAAGGCACCCGCCGAGTCTTCAGTCCGCAGGCTTCCGCGCCTGCGGTTTTTAAGGGTCCCCGCGTCGCCGGCGCGGCAAAGACCCATCCTCAGTGGAGCCGATTCCCTCCGGAGCTCGGAGGGAATCCGCCATTTCCAGATCGCGTCAACCCGGAAGTCCCGGAGCAGTACCTATTTATCTACTTGCGCTTTGATGTGCTTTCAAACTGCTAGGTTGGCAGGAGCTGGGGCCGAGCAACGGGAGCTCATGCTGTCGTGGGGATTCGAACTGCCGACCTTCTGATTGGCAAGCCCTAGGCTCTGTGGTTTAGACCACAGTGCCACCCACGTCCTTGTTCTTAGATTCCTGCAAATTCTGCACCCATCTACATGGCAGCCACAATCGACTTAATTGGCCACCATTTCCCCGGGGCAAAGCTGGTTAGGGTTGGTGTGTGCTTTGTCGTAAGTCAACCAACCTATTTGAGCTCATTTCTGTCTAATTAAAAAGCAGGAAAAAGCGGCCTCTTTTTGACCCAGCCTGGTAAGCTGACATTGCCTAGAGTCATAGGCAATGTCAGTAGGCAGGAGGTTTTGAGGCTGCACTCACGAAAAATGTGAAGGCTGCTGGGGCAACATTAAATCACTCCCTCCTCCAGCTCACTGGTTCTTAAAAGGGCGCAAACACATCAAACCCTTTCTTTCCTTGTTCCTTGTCTCCTTTTTATTTTTTTTGGACAACTGTCT
Source organism: Podarcis liolepis (assembly GCF_965112155.1). NCBI lineage: Eukaryota > Metazoa > Chordata > Lepidosauria > Squamata > Lacertidae > Podarcis > Podarcis liolepis. The sequence continues at coordinate 9,241,137 of NC_139569.1, read as the reverse complement.
CAGGATTAAATACGACTACTGTCAACTCAGGATCCGTCTTACGAGTGATGATTAGAAAAAGCCAGTGCGATCACGAATCTATCGATCTACCTCTATCTATAAAGAAAAGAAATTAGGCTGCAATTGGATGCATACTTGCTAAGGGAACTGTTACGGAAATTACGGCAGGCGGGCACATCTTTAAAGTTGTTAAATGTTACAAATATTATGCCTGAATGTATCCTTTCAACTTGACAGCTCAGGGAAGATACCTAGCTTTAAAAATAACATAAAATCAACTCCTTTGCCAGTTTCCTCCATTCCAAAGCTATTTTCCACTTGAAAAAGGACTCCAGGAAGTGCCCAGAGGGTTCGCGTCTCCGCTCCTCCACATGCAGCTGCTGGGTGACCTTGGGCTAGTCACACTTCTCTGAAGTCTCTCAGCCCCACTCACCTCACAGAGTGTTTGTTGTGGGGGAGGAAGGGAAAGGAGAATGTTAGCTGCTTTGGGACTCCTTCGGGTAGTGATAAAGCGGGATATCAAAGCCAAACTACTACTACTACTACTACTACTACTACTACTACTACTACTCTTCTTCTTCTTCTTCTTCTTCTTCTTCTTCTTCTTCTTCTTCTTCTTCCCCATTAAAGGGGTCGTTTGAGGGGAGGCTTTGGTAGTATAGTCATACCTCGGGTTACAGCCGCTTCAGGTTCCCTTTTTTTGGGTTATGGACCGCTGAAACCCGGAAGCACTGGAATGGGTTACTTCCGTGTTTTGGCGGTCGCACATGCGCAGAAGTGCTAAATTGTGCTTTGTGCATGTGCAGAAGCGCCAAATCACAACCCGCGTGTGCGCAGACGTGGGTTGCGAACGCTGCGGGTTACAAACATGCATCCCGCACAGATCACGTTTGCAACCCAAGCGTCCACTATACGCCTAGAGGTTGTAATTGCTCTCCCCTGCGACGGCGGTGTAACAGGGGGAGGCTTTTTCTGCTTGAACATATGTTCTCCAGAGCCAGACCATCCCTCCCCACACACTGGATAATCCTGGTGTTCCCCAAATCCCCGGTGGGGGACTGGGAGGGATAAATGCCCAGTGCCTGAGCCAAGGTCTACCCACATCTGAAACATAATAAAGTTGTGGCCAATTTTAATCCCATAGCACATGGTCTTGAGTCTTTATTCCACGCGCCCAGGGTTTGGGGGACTTCGCCTGTCCATGCAAACATTCCCTCTGCAGTAATTTGCAGTTCACCAAGAGGTAAAGCTGACCTAGGCTGGAAACATGTAGAACTGTGAGTGAACCATTCTTAGGGAGCCTAGCTGAACTGACCTGAGCTGAGCAGCTATCGGAAGTTGGCAAGCTATCAAAGGGGAAGGATGAAAGGTTTCTTTGAAGAGAAATCCTCGCATGTTAACATGCTTGCATGCTAGCTTAGCTAGAGGTACTTGTATGGTAAGCATAACCCACCAGGAAGCTGGTCAATTGTTGTTGTTGTTTAGTTGTTTAGTCGTATCCGACTCTTTGTGACCCCATGGACCAGAGCACACCAAGCACTCCTGTCTTCCACTGCCTCCCGCAGTTTGGTCAAACTCATGCTGGTAGCTTTGAGAACACTGTCCAAACATCTCATCCTCTGTCGTCCGCTTCTCCTTGTGCCCTCCATCTTTCCCAACATCTGGGTCTTTTCCAGGGAGTCTTCTCTCCTCATGAGGTGGCCAAAGTATTGGAGCCTCAGCTTCAGGATCTGTCCTTCCAGTAAGCATTCAGGGCTGATTTCCCTCAGAATGGAGAGGTTTGATCTTCTTGCAGTCCATGGGACTCTCAAGAGTCTCCTCTAGCACCATAATTCAAAAGCATCAATTCTTCAGCGATCAGCCTTCTTTATGGTCTAGCTCTCACTTCCATACATCACTACTGGGAAAACTATAGCTTTAACTATACGGACCTTTGTTGAGAAGGTGATGTCTCTGCTTTTTAAGATGCTAACTAGGTTTGTCATCGCTTTTCTCCCAAGAAGCAGGCGTCTTTTAATTTCGTGACTGCTGTCACCATCTGCAGTGATCATGGAGCCCAAGAAAGTAAAAACAACTGTAGCAGGAAACCCCCCCATCATTCAGTTTGTACAAACTTCACACACACACACACTCACACTCACACACTACATACGCTACACTTCTGTTATAAATTCATAGAAAATCAACCATACATCGGATTTGCATTGTTCCACTTTTATTTTACTCCATGAAGGAAAGACTACAAAATGGGGAAGGTTTGATACAGGGCACCATAATCCCTTCACCATACCAGCACATCCACAGGAGCCCTGCCCAGTTGCTATGCCAACCCTGATGATCCCAGACAGAAGACAATCAAAATCACAAAGAACTTGCATATGGGAGTGGATTCAGCATGGACTGGAACAAAGGACAATGATTAGATCTTCCCTCAGGGGGCAGGAAACTGTGACTACCTTTTGTCTTCAGAAAATGACTCATGGGGAGGGGTAGAAGGGAACCAGCCAGGTGACAGGACACTCAGGTTACCACCACAACTCCTCCCTCAACCCCTCCTTTCTGTAATGTACGCATGATGTTTCTGGGGGTGGGCTTGACCTAGAGGATGGGAATTTCAAAAGTTTTTATAAGGTCTTGCACACCATTTTCTGTGTTTTTTCCCCCTCTCTCCTGCAAGTGAGGGGAACACCCTGTTGCAACAGTTCAATAAAGGCCAAGCCTACAGGCTGCTGATTTGCTCCAATTTACTCTGGTTGGTGTATTTACTTTTTGTCCAAGGGAGCCCTCGGATTTTTCCGGTAACACAACTAAACTGCCTCCATTTCTTCCCCTTCTATTTGCCAGGAGGTGATGGGACCAGTGGCCATGATATCTTTGGTAAAAGATCTAAGGGAAGGATGGAAAGCCATGTAAGAAACTGGGGCTACACGCTTGCCTGCTGTAATGACCTCTTGAACTGTTGCTCATCTGGTATCATAAGAGAGATGGATCTAGGTCCTCTTGTATCATGTGGGCATACCTTTCGAAATTTATAAAATCCTGGACTGAGCTGTATACTTTGCCTCAGACAGGGCACCGTAACTGCAGTTATGAAATAAAGGTGATTTCCCTTGAACTCTGTTTGTCTGTTGCTTATCAGAATACCCTTGCTTCATTGCCACGTTGAATACATAGTCCTACCACAGGTAGGATGCGGGTGGCGCTGTGGTCTAAACCACTGAGCCTCTTGGGCTTGCTGATAGGAAAGTTGGCAGTTCGAATCCCCGCAAAGGAGTAAGCTCCTGTTGTTCTGTCCCAGCTCCTGCCAACCTAGCAGTTCGAAAGCATGCCAGTGCAAGTAGATAAAAAGGTACCGCTGTGGCGGGAAGGTAAACTGCGCTTCCGTGCACTCTGGTTTCTGTCACGGTTTTCCTTTGTGCCAGAAGTGGTTTAGTCCTGCTGGCCACATGACCCGGAAAGCTGTCTGTCGACAAACGCCGGCTCCCTTGGCCTGCAAGTGAGGTGAGCACTGCACCCCATAGTTGCCTTTGCCTGGACCTAACCATCCAGGGGTCCTTTACCTTTACCTACCACAGCACTATGATACCACTTCGAACGCTCATGGATTTCTCATAAAGAATTTTGGGAGCTGTAGGCACTGAGAATTGTTAGAATGCGGCTATGCCCCCCCTTCCCCAAGCTACAATTCCCAGGATTTCCTAGGGAGAGGTGTTGATTATTAAGCAACTCTGGAATTGTGACACTCTGAGGAGGAAATGGGGTTTCCCAATGTAATAAGAATTTTAAGGTTTTAGATATATAATAAACATTCATAAATGTACTAAGCAAACATGTATATGATATATAAACCACATGTCTGACACAGCACAGGAAGACAGTCCTGAAACCATTTTGACTCCCAAGCTGACCAAATGTTTCTCTGCAAGGAGGGAGGAGGTGAAAAAAACCTTTCTTGTTACAGGAATTTAGTAATCACCATTTCAAAGGAATGGGCAGACTACCAGGAAAGGCAATCAGATAAGGCATTATCAGATAACCTGGCAGACAGGAAAAACAACAACATTCAAATTTCTGTTGTAGACCACCTTTTCTGTGATGTAGGTATGATGTATCTGGGGGGTGGTCTTGGGTTACACCCCTTCTGTGATGTATGTATGATGTATGGAGGGGTGGTCTTGAGCTCCAGGGCAGGGAATTTAAAATGTCTATATAAGGGCAGGCACACCTTGGTTCTGGGTCCTCCTCTGTCCTCCTGCGTGTGGGGGAACACCCTGCTACAACAGCTTTAATAAAGATCAGGCTTACTAGCTGGTTTGCTTCTCAATATTCTCTGGTTGGCCTCTGTTATTTTCTCCTACCAATAGGGAACCCACATAAGGACTCTATGCGGGCTCTTGGATACCCCATAAGGGGAAAAGGGCAGACTTTGTTTACAACACTAACAACTCTCAACATTCTTGACAAACTACAATTCCCACGATTCTTTGGGGGAAAGCCATGACTGTTTAAAGTGGAATCATAGCGCTTTAAATGTAGACTGTGATGATGGTCTCACAAAATGTCCTCTGCCTTTTTGATTGCAAATTGGAATGAGTGTGCTTGTCCTCTCTTTTCTCACATGCATAAAGATTCGTGCCTGATATGCAGAAAGCAAGGGGACATCTAATCAATTTGACACAGCACGGCTTCCTTTCCTGACTTTCATAAATGCTTCTCTTGAGAGTTCACAACCTACAGCTGCTTTGGAGGGGCCATGTCAGATGTTCGCTTTACTTACTGTTTATTTGAGTTTAATGCTTATCTCGCTCCAACCCTCCTCCCCAAATCATATACCATAATAAATGACACATGAGAGATCTGGGACTGATTGCTTTGTTATCATGCAGTTTGCAAAATAGAATTACATGGCATGGGTTGGTTGGGGGAAGGAAAGACGAAAAGGATTTCTATGCAAATCTTGGGACGAGCCACTTTTCAGCCAGCAAAGGGGACTCACAGATAAAAATGCCACATTACCCAAATAAAAATAAAATACATTTTTAGAAATCCGCTGGCGAAAATGGCAACACGTCACCCAGTTGTCATTTTGGCACCAGGAGACAGCCTCTCCCACCCCCAAGGTTTCCCCATCTAAAATCAAATAATTAAGTATTTTTCTTTTATTATTGTTATAGCTGAATAGAAATGGCCTTGAGGGATAACCCACACAGAAATACCTGCATCAGTTCCTGTCAAAAGAGTCAAGGTACTGTTGAGAACTTGCCACAGATTGCAGCCTTCATCTTTCTGCCAATCTTGGGACTTTATTTCAACAAAATAATGACTTCTCGAGCCAGATCTTGCCACTCACGTCTCTGTCTGACAGCAGTAGTCCTTTTCACACACAACTTTCGAGTAGTCCCAACAGTTCTCTTCGTCTTTTTGATTCATCACAATGGCCATTTCTAGGACACCAAACCTTTGTTATTAACTCACTTCCTCCAGCAAGTGTATCTGACAGCCCTTTTAACTCACAGCAGAGCTCAGGGCTTGTGGCCAGCTACCTTTTTAACTAGGAGTGGCAAGTGGGGGCAGAGTGGGGGTTTCATTTTTAAAGTGTCTGAACTGTAGATTTTAGTTTTAAGCACCTGGAATTTGTACTTGCAAACAGGAGCACACCATTTAATTTGGTTCTAGGAAAACTTTGCCGCCTGAGGCCCACATTCCTTCATGGCAAACTTTATATATATAATTTTCTGTTTTACAATTATTTTACACACTTTAAAACATCAGTGACTTCCCTTCTTCTCTTTCCATGCTTCGTTTTGCATATCTTACATCCCTGCATATTTTACAAAACTATTCCAATCGGTTTTCCACTATTACACCCGTCAAAGATTATTTACTCTGTTGAATTTATCTTAAGGCTTCCAGCGTTTTCAGCTGTGCACAGTTATTTTCCATATACGCAATAAACGTTTCCCAATCCAATCTTCTTTAAACATATGTTATTCTTGCTCTTTTATTCGATATGTTAAATCTGCAAGTTGTGCGTATTCTGTCAAATTAAGTTGCCAATCTTCTTTAGTTGGGACCTCTCTCACTTTCCATTTTGGGGCTAACAAAACACGGGCCTCACTTATTGCAAACATAAATAACCTTTTCTGACACCTGGGGATTTCAGTCTGAGTTATCCCCAACAGAAAGGACTCTGGTTTTCTTGGGAAAGTAATTTTAAACTTTTTTTTCCAATTCATTATAAATCATTTCCCAAAACTCTTTTACTTTTTCGCATGTCCACCACATGTGAAAGAACGTTCCCTCTTTACACTTCCAGCACTTATCTGATTCTGCCTTGTAAAATTCAGCAAGCCTACTCAGAGTTAGATTCATTTTCAAATAGTTCTTTTTCAAAGAATAACATGCTATAAATTTCAAGTTGCTTTTCCAGAGTTTCTCCCAGAGGTTAAAATCTACAGTATGTTGTGTCCTCTATCTATCGCCCAGTGCATCACTGAGGCTTTGACTAGCTCGTCTTTTGCTTCTCATTCTAATAACAGGTTATCCATTTTAGACAAAAGTTTATCTTTGTTTTGTAGGAGTTCTTTTTCAAATTGTGAGCTTTGGTCTGAAAAAAACATTATTTCTATCTAATTTAAACATATAATGTAACTGATGATCTTGCAACCAGTCTATAACACGACTCCTTAAGTTTTCCATTGATTTCAGTTTGGGTCCACCCCTCACCCTGTGAAGTGCAGCAATTCCCTGTAGGTTGCCCATTGTCTATCCATATTAACTCTCTTAATTGTAATTGCCTTGTTAAGAGATAGCCATAAACGTGCTTTTCTTTCTAGCAGATTTTTATATTTCTCCCAAACTCTATACAGATTCTACCTAAGAATAGGTTTCATGAAACTTTTATAAATTTTCACCTTCCCATGCCAAAGACATGCATGCCAGCCAAATTTTAAATCATATCTGTATTATCCAATGTAATCCATTCTTTTAACTGACACAAACAGGCTGCCTCATAATACATTTGAAGGTCTAGCAGAGCAAAACCTCCTCTTTCTTTTATATCTATCACAATTTTATGTTTAATACTTGGCTCCCCCCCCCAATAAATTTAGAAATATCTTTTTTCCATTCTTTGAAGCAGCCTGAATTGTTTACAATTGGGATTGATTGGAATAAAAACAGCATCCTGGGCAATAAATTCATTTTAATGGCTGAAATTCTGCCTAGCAGGGAGAGTTTCATTCTCTCCCATCTTTCCAATTCTTTCTTAACCTCTTTCCACAATTTAATATAATTATTTTCAAAGAAATTTAGATTTCTTACTGACAGCCCCTCCATGGCCAACTTTCTAGGGGGGCATAATCCACTGATGGTGCAGAACAAAGACAAAAGTATTCTCTGCTGCATCTTACTTTGTCCCATTGTGATGGGATATATGAGAAGAGGGAAACAAAAAGACTCAATTTTGCCTCAAATGCTAGGCAGCAGCTTAAATCAAGACAGGTATGACTCTGGCTTCCTCTGCAGTGTTTTGACCTTTCTCACACATTCTCTGCCTAACCTCACAATACCACTACTTTGCAATAGTCAGCAAGCTGCTAACATCCTATGTGACATTTTAGTGTACAGTGGTACCTCGCAAGACGAATGCCTCGCAAGACGAAAAACGCGCAAGACGAAAGAGTTTTCCGTTTTTTGAGTCGTTCCGCAAGACGAATTTCCCTATGGGCTTGCTTCGCAAGACGAAACGTCTTGCGAGTTCTTGTGAGTTTGTTTCCTTTTTCTTAAAGCCGCTAAGCCGTTAATAGCCGCTAAGCCGCTAATAGCTGTGCTTCGCAAGACAAAAAAACCGCAAGACGAAGAGACTCGCGGAACGGATTAATTTCGTCTTGTGAGGCATCACTGTATTTTTCATCTTTGTTGGAAGCCGCCCAGAGTGGCTGGGGAAACCCAGCCAGATGGGCGGGGTACAAATAAATTATTATTATTATTATTATTATTATTATTATTATTATTATTATTATTATTATCATCACTACAGACCATCCCAGTGTCCCTATTTTCCAGGGACAGTCCTGGATTTACAGAAGCGGTCCCAGTTTCTGATTTGATCTCAGAATGTCCTGCTTTTCCTTAAAGGTAAAGGTAAAGGGACCCCTGACCATTAGGTCCAGTCATGGCCGACTCGGCCGAGGGAGCTGCGTACAGCTTCCGGCTCATGTGGCCACCATGACTAAGTCGCTTCTGGCAAACCAGAGCAGCGCACGGAAACGCCGTTTACCTTCCTGTCGGAGCAGTACCTACGGTATTTATCTACTTGCACTTTGACATGCTTTCAAACTGCTAGGTTGGCAGGAGCAGGGGCCGAGCAACGGGAGCTCACCCTGTCGCGGGGATTTGAACCGCTGACCATCTGATCGGCAAGTCCTAGGTTCTGTGGTTTAACCCACAGTGCCACCCGCGTCCTTTTCTTTAGGACAGCCCTATTTTCACTGGAGAAGTTTTGGAGGGTATGGAGTTATCCAACCCCTGAGCCGTCTGAAGGCAGCAAAATTAAAAACAGTATTAATATTAAAAACAATATTAAAACAGTTTAGAACAAGTTAGAGTCACAGGAATTGAATGGGTCCTGAAAATAAATATCTCAGGTGTCAAAGGCCAAATCACGACCACAGGCCGGAAATTTATCTGCTTTATTTTTTTAAAAAAATATTTCTTTCTCAAGATACATATACCGCTTGGTAGCAATAAAAACCTAAAAGGATTTACCGAAAAAATAAAGCAAGGTAAAATTATCAATTATTAAAAACCCATTTAAAACATTCACAAAATAGTTAAAATCAGCAACATGCTAAAAACTAGATTAAAACACACACCAACTTTCTACATGTTCAGAGAGGCTTGCCTAAACAGAAATATTTTTAGCAGGTGCTGAAAACTGGACAGTGAAGGAGCTTGCCTGATGTCAAGAGGCCAGGGGTTCCAAAGTTTAGGTGCTCTAGACAATTTCATTTGAGAATGTTGGGCTGGGTGTACATTTTTTTTTTAAAAAAAACCCTAGGTATAAAAGAAATTGTTGCGTGTTGTGTTTTTGTCGAAAGCAGCCCCCTTATCAGGATTTGTGTCAGTATCAGGGTTGCCAGTTCATCAGGGGAGAAAGCTCACGCTGGACAGCTTTTGCAATTTTACCAGCAGTTTGACACACAAAAATCAATTCCAGAGCGAAGCTTTTCACAGTGTAACGGTGTTAATAACTCACACTCACCTTACGGCAGAGACCAGCTGAAAGGTTGGCAGCTTTGATCAGTGGTGGGTAGTGGGCATTGTGGTGAGAACAGCATTTGGTTGTCCAGAAAAGGACTTTTCAAGATCCGCCATAAATTCCACGATGGAGAAATGAGATGCAGAACCTCTCTTAATTCATGTTGACAATAGGTGGAGCTCTATAACAAATATTCAACTTTAAGGATGTTCTGTGCACTCAGATCAGTTCAGAATTCAGAGTCGCCTTAGGGCGCAGTTTTCCGAACGATACTGTAGAGTATTTGTAGAGGAAAAAACCCCATACATTGCAGCTGTATATGTTGCAGTTGGCATGAGGCAGTTCTGTTCAGGTCCCCATCCCTCGAAATCATTGTCCCAATTCTTCCCCCATCTTTGAGGTCCTCTGGACAACCTATGTATTGGTCATTCACCCTGATTTGCTTAAAATGAAGATTAGAACCATAGACTTGTAGAGCTGGAAGAGACCCATAGAGCCATCTAGTCCAGCCCCTGCAATGCAGAAAATCATAGCTCAAAATCCCCTGAAATATGGGCATCCAACCTCTGTCAAAACTGAAGGCGAGTCCATCAGCTTCCATTGTCGAATCAGATCTTGCCGTCAGAACGTTCTTCTTAATGTTTAGCTGGAATCTTCCTTCTTGTAATTTGAATCCATGGGTTTGGATTCTATCCTCTGAAACAAGCTTGCCCCAGCTTGTCAATACCCTTCTTAAAACGTGGTACCCAGAACCGGACACAGGACTCCAGGTGTGGTCTGCCAAATCTGAAGGATGTGAAGAGAATTTGATCATCTGGAATGTTTCAGGACGATCAATTCATTGAAATATGCTCCTTATCGACAGCTTCTGGAACAACTGGTGTCGTGATCATGCTAATTCAAGGTTTGAGTTCTTCTGGCCACTAGAAGCTTGCAGGTGTTCAGTTTTATTATTGATCCTCACTTGATTTCTTCCTAAATGTGCAGCAAAGGTAAAAAAGGATTTCACATTCCAAGTTTCGGAGTCAAACCTCTTCCGGAGGAGAGCTGAGTGTAAGGCCTTAGTTGCAAGCCCTCCAGGTGTCCCTATTTTCCAGGAACAGTCTCAGATTTATAGAAGCCATTCTGGTTTCTGATCTGATCCTGGAATGTCCCGCTTTTCCTTAGGACGGCCCTATTTTCATTGGAGATATGTTGGAGGTCATGGAGTTCTGTGACCCCTTCAATCAAGGAGATGAGTAACTATACAACCTTTAGAAGACATCTGGAAGCAGCCCTGTATAGGGAAGTTTTTCAATGTTTAATATTTATGTTTTTATTTATGTTGGAAGCCGCCCAGAGTGACTGGAGCAACTCAGTCTGATGGGTGGTGTATAATAATAATAATAATAATAATAATAATAATGGAATAGGACATCCCTATTTTCATCGGTGAAAAGTTGAAGGGCATGCAATTGCCCTGTACAGCTAAAGTACTATCATACCACTTTTGTGGTCCCCCACTAAAGAATTTTGGGAACTGTAGTTCATTAAGGGTGCTGCGAGTTCTTATGAGACCCCTGTTTCCTCAACAGAGCTACAATTTTCAGAGTGGTTTCACAATCCCTCTTCCCAGGGAACGCTGGCTATTGCAGCTCTGTGAGGGGAACAGGGGTCTCCTAGCAATTCTCGGCATCCTTAATGAACTACACTTCCCAGGATACTTTGGGGGAAGCCATGGCTATTTAAAGGGGCATGAGACAGCTTTGAATGTATAGCACAGATAAGGGCTTAAGAGAAACAAAATTATTATTATTATTATTATTATTATTATTATTATTATTATTATTATTATTATATTTATATCCTGCCCAGTTTCTTTTTTATCCACAGGTTTAGAGGAAGAGAAAGGGAAAAGGAAAAGCCAAGGGGAGAAAATCATATTGCATTAGTGCTTAAAAAACAAAACAAAAACTTGCATCCCATGGGAAGGATTGGATAGTTTCATGGAATCAGAACAGACACTTGTATCATTGGATGAGCTAATAAGGGATTAGGTGTCATTCAGAGAAAAACACAGTCTGAATTACTTGAGGAGATCAAAGTGACTTTCAGCAACAAGCAGCATGCTAGCTTGAGAGGCTGCAGAAAGTAAATCACTTCTTCTTCTTCTTCTTCTTCTTCTTCTTCTTCTTCTTCTTCTCCTCCGCCTCCTCCTCCTCCTCCTCCTCCTCCTCCTCCTCCTCCTCCTCCTCGTAATATTGTTTTCCAGAACCTGGTTTACTTAATCACTTACCTTCCTGGGTGCTAAAACCACCAGGAGAGCTTAGAAATTAGAAAGCAAACTGCGCGGCAAAGCAGTGTTCTGTTAAACTAGTGGTGCGAAGTCTTCCAAGACAACAATGCCCATTTACACCACAAAGAACTCATAACCCACCTGCTCTCAGCAGCCAGAAACACCATAACCAGACACTGGAGAGACCTGTCAGGAGTAAGCATGGACCAATGGTACCAAATAGTATGGGAAACAGCCCTACTAGAAAAATTAACTAATAAACTGAAACTGACACGGAGACAAACAGAAGACGCCTTAACCCCGGTATGGCTCCCCTTTATCACATACACAGCCCAACAGGACAGTGACAATAATCCACCAACAGCACACAAATCAATATGGCTAACCTGATCCAAAACACCCACCCACCTCACTCATACACAAAAACAAAGATCACCACAGCCCATCACAAACAAACAATCACACCCTAGGCCAACCCCAACCTCTCTCACCACCAAAGGAACACAAGTGAACAACACAAGCAACGCTGACACCAAACTCTGCATACATTAAGCATAATAGAAACACCGCCACCCGACCACACCCCCACCCATCTTCCCTCCCCTCCACCCCCTTTCTTTTTTCTTTCTTTCTTTTTCTTCTCCCCCTAATGCCTCAACAAATGAAACAGATTTGTAAAAATGTTACATGGGGAAAAAAATATGAGGCATTACACTTAAAACAAGAAAATCCTTAATAAAATATTTTTTTTAAAAAAAAAACCTAGTGGTGCGAAGTAGGAACACCATCAAAAAGGGGGAAGATGTCGTCAGCCTCTGCTCAACTATTTTTCCTCCTTCTCTGACTTCCGCTATGTAACTTATCACAAACTCGAATGCCTCATCACCTCATTTGCTTGCCAAGGGAAAGAAGATCTGCTATTAATTTTCTTAGCATTCTGGCACATGACATCATCACTCCTTTGGGGTTTTTTTTTGGGGGGGGGTAAGTCATGGAGCTCCCTGTGCTACCTTTCCATTACACCACTGTGACTAAGGGAAGTCGCCAGGAACTAATCTCAGCTGCGGAAAAAACACGTTCCCCTCTTTATTTGCGACTCTCTTGGGCTCAGGAATTTAACCTTAATTATTTACAATTTTTGTTTAACCCACAAGAAAGAAGGGCTCTTTCTCTGGCTAGGTTCAATTCTAATCCTTCTAACCTTCTTTGGGGTAGGTTCGCAGGTATGGCAGAAGGAGATAGGATCTGCCCATGTGATGCCCACCTGGTAGAAACTCTAGCTCACATGGCCCTTAAATGTAAAATGTATGATGATCTCTGCCAACAATTTTTAGACCATCTATGTATTCCAACATGGAAACCAGAGACAGAGGTTATATACTTCTTATTACCGGGAAGAGACCAGGAGCTTACCAAGACAGTAGCTAAGTTCCTATATTTGATTTTTTGTTGACTAAGTACGCTACAGGATCCTGCCCTTGCTGGAGACCCACAAAGATGAAATAGATTTCTCGCCTCTTCTTCCCTTTGGCAAATGACTGTACAGTTGAAATGGCGACAGGATCGCACTGGCCTATTTTTTCTGAATGTTTGTGTTATGCCAATAAAGGTTTGATGATGATGATGATGGCGACGATTAAGGGAAGCAGGAAAAGGCTGAACCAATTCTTAATGTATGCAGTGCTCCCCCCCAAAGACATTTAGGGGTACTCTCATTTTCCTACTCATATTGAAATCCTGCCCCTCAATGAGGCCAAACTTAGATTCACAGTATGTTTAGCGGTGTGCGTACCTCTGCGTACCCCCCCCCCGAAAAAAACGGTCTGCAGCACTTCTAGATAGAAGAAACCTACCTTAACTGCAATGCTTTAAAATATATATTTTTTTCTGAATAGATGAGTATATTCATCTGCTGTTAGCAAACCCCTGGGATTGCACCTCCTTTTACAAAAAAAGAGAAAAATTGCATGTTTCCTGAATGTTCCTTTTTTTTCTTTTTGTTTTAAGGAACACCATTAGCTCTATCCCAATTCCGCTCTGTTTGCCTCTCCACTTATGCCCTCGTTTTTTTGGGTCTATAGTTTGCTCAACCGGGGGGCTGAATTACCTTGAGACCATGCACCACAAAAAGCTCTTGAATAATTTGTGCAACTGAGTGCCAACATGTCCAATGAGCACTTAATAAAATTCCAAATGGATCCCTGGGAAGTAAGGAAGGAGCATGAGAGCAGTGTGCGGACGAATTTTCACCCCATATATCACAGATATCAAATTGCTTCTGCCTGGGTTGTTTTTGCTTCGGGCTCAGGTGTGAGAGCCCCTGAAAAACTCTCAGAGGTTGACACAAACAAGGAAACAGTTAAAAAAATAAATAAATAAAATTAAAAAAAATTCCTTCCAGTAGCACCTTAAAGACCAACTAAGTTAGTTCTTGGTATGAGCTTTCATGTGCATGCACACTTCTTCAGATACACTGAAACAGAAGTTGCCAGATCCTTCTATATAGTGACTCGTCAACAGGCTCATCTCAGCTATCTGCCAATCACCCATTCCCACCACCCTTCTGAGTAATACCCCTCCCCACCTTCTCACTATATAGAAGGATCTGGCAACTTCTGTTTCAGTGTATCTGAAGAAGTGTGCATGCACATGAAAGCTCATACCAAGAACTAACTTAGTTGGTCTTTAAGGTGCTACTGGAAGGAATTTTTTTTTATTTTGACTATGGCAGACCAACACGGCTACCTATCTGTAAAGGAAACAGTTGTTAAGTCAAGAAGTGCAGTGCACCAGCTCAGTGGCTTTTGCTGGCTGGTGGCTGATAGCTATCAAACACAACCTTCACTTTTCTTTTCTTTTCTTTTCTTCTTTTCTTTTCTTTTCTTTTCTTGGAATAAATTTCATTAGGTTTTATCAAGAGAAATAATATCAAATATCTTTTTTTTTTTGGCCCCAAACTAAAACATTGATCTAAAAAGAACATAGAAAAGAAGAGAGAGAAAAGCAAAGCAGGGAAAATAGAAAGAGAGAGAGAGAGAAATAAAGAAGAAATAGACAAGAGAGAAGAAAATAAAGTTCAGAAATTAAAGAACTTCCAATTCTTCGTCTGAGTATATAAGCAACATTTGCTTCTGCCACGCCGGTATAAAGCCACGTTCTGTAAAGAAACATTATCTTCCATCCTCATATTCAAATGTCATTATTTCATTTTCTTTCACACGCAAATAGTCTATGAGAAGTTTCCAGTCTTCAATAAATGTTAACTACGACTTTTCTCTGATTAAACAGTTTTGCCATCTCAGCTAAGTCTGTTAATTTTAACAGCCTTTCTTCTGTTGTCGGTAGTGACAAGTCCTTCCATCTCTGCTCATATAAAAGTCTCGCTGCTGTAATAACACATTTTCCGAAGTGAATGTGGTCTCTGCAAGTGAACATTGGCTGCACAAGTATTATTATTATTTACTGAAGCTCTTCAGCCTACAATACAATAAAAATCAGTCTAAATAAAACAATCTAAACAAAAATAGAATTTAAAACAAGAGCAGAGTGGATAGAAGATGCAAGAAGACAGGAAATAAGGATAATTTAAAAAAAAATATGGAAAAGAAAAGAGAGGCGAGAGAAATAAATGAAGAAGGACTTCCAATTCTCCGCCTGTTGATTCTGTATATGGAATATTATTCAAAATATTGTGCAAGTATTATGTATTTAATTATGAAAATATTTATATACCGCTGATCATATTTTTAAAAAACACACACACAGCAGTTTACGACAATTGTCCACAAAGCCATACAATGAAAAGCATATGCACGAAGAAAGATAAAATCAGAAATAACGGGAAAGGAGGAGCAGGCAGAGCCGTAGCAACATCTGGCTGACACGTCGTCACTAGAAAGCATTCCAGACCCTCCATCGCCCAGAACCTGGCAGGCCTTAAAAGTAGGAGAGCAAAGAGCTCAAAGACAGAGGGCACGTAGCAGCACCCGTATGACGAATGAGGAAGTGGAAGAGACAGGGATGGAGATTCACTTGGGACCAGACCATTATCCAAGAGGCCGGGTTCTATAGCCTCTCTCTGTAAAGTTGGAAATAAAAAAGGATAGTAAGAAACTTTTCCTTGTCTTTATACTTTCCTGGACAACCAGCCAGATGCTCCTTACAGCATCCTGACAATTGCACTCTTCGGGACCCGCATAAGCCGGATGGAATAGTAAAGTTTTCAACAGGCATTTAAAAGCAGAAACTAAACTATGGTTACCAGATTTCCCCCCCAATGAATCCGGGGACACTTTTCAACTTCAATAGATTTTGCATGAGGTAAGGTAAAGGTAAAGGGACCCCTGAGCATTAGGTCTAGTCGTGGCCAACTCTGGGGTTGCAGCGCTCATCTCGCTTTATTGGCCAAGGGAGCCGGCGTACAGCTTCCGGGTCATGTGGCCGGCATGACTAAGTGGCTTCTGGTGAACCAGACCAGCACACGGAAACGCCGTTTACCTTCCCGCCAGAGCGGTACCTATTTATCTACTTGCACTTTGACGTGCTTTTGAACTGCTAGGTTGGCAGGAGCAGGGACCGAGCAACGGGAGCTCACCGCGTCACGGGGATTCGAACCGCCAACCTTTTGATTGGCAAGTCCTAGGCTCTGTGGTTTAACCCACAGCGCCTGATCTGTAAATCCAGGGACTGTCCCTGGGAAACGGGGACATCTAGTAACCTTAAACTAAGCCATTCCTGGGATTGTGGCTGCTGACAGCTTCTAGGAGCCACAGGTGGGAGCTGACTGCAGCTTGGGGGCCAAAGGTGGACAAACTACCCCAGAAGGAGCACCATGCGTATCCCACCAGAGGTAAACCCCTCCCCTAATACCTCACATACTCTGACTCTACATTACAAGCAGCTGTTTTGGTCCTGAGGGACTGGTATGTGGTGTTTTTTGTTGTTGTTGTTGCTCTGCTGTGATTTCCCCTTCCCTTTCCCCCCAGTATTTTTCAACACTTCCCATCGGGTGAGATTGTCAAACACAGTTCCCACTGTGCCATTTCAAAAGGGCGCATTAAACTTGCATTGCTGGATATGGGATCTCTTGTCCATCTCCGAAAATGTGCAAAGGATCCCTGTTGAGGAGCTGTTGGCTACTGCAGGGGGTTAAAACGTTATTGATGTATCTGGTGGAGAGCTGAGATGTTATTTTCCTCTGCAGAGAGCACTTCTCCCGGTTTTTAACTAACAGGCTGGAACTAAACATCCCTCGAACCCCGATGAATTGTCCGCCGCTCTCAAGGCAAAGCAAGGCATGTAAACAGATTTAACGGCTGTGAGTGAGAAATAACGATAAAGGCTCTCCAAGGGAGAAAAGTGAATTTGGAATGCATCTAACACAGAAGGACGAGTGTCTCAATAATGGATTTCTCCTGTCTGAACTCTGCCCAGATGCAAAGGACCAGCTCTGAAGCCTTCTCCTTTCTCAGCCCAAGGGCCACATTTCGTTCTGGGGAACCTTCCAGGCCCCGCTTTGCACAGTAGAATTGTAGAGTTGGAAGGGACTATGAAGGTCATCTTTGTCCATGGAGTTTTCTTGGCAGGGATACTGGAGTGGCTTGCTGGTTCCTGCTCCAGGTGGATCTCGTTTGGTCAAAACTCTCCACTATGACCTGTCCATCTTGGGTGGCCCTGCATGGCATAGCTCATAGCTTCTCTGAGTAATTCAAGCCCCTTTGCCACAGCAAGGCAGTGATCCATGAAGGAGAAAGCCATGGTTTTCCCAGTAGTGATGTATGGAAGTGAGAGCTGGACCATAAAGAAGGCTGATCACTGAAGAATTGATGCTTTTGAATTCTGGTGCTGGAGGAGACTCTTGAGAGTCCCATGGACTGCAAGAAGATCAAACCTCTCCATTCTGAAGGAAATCAGCCCTGAATGCTCACTGGAAGGACAGATCCTGAAGGTGAGGCTCCAATACTTTGGCCACCTCATGAGAAGAGAAGACTGCCTGGAAAAGACCCTGATGTTGGGAAAGATGGAGGGCACAAGGAGAAGGGGACGACAGAGGACAAGATGGTTGGACAGTGTTCTTGAAGCTACAAACATGAGTCTGACCAGACTGCGGGAGGCAGTGGAAGACAGGAGTGCCTGGCGTGCTCTGGTCCATGGGGGTCACGAAGAGTCGGACACGACTAAACGACTAAACAACAACAATATGAAGGTCATCTGGCCCAACCTCCTGCGATACAGGAATCCTTTGCTCAATGTGGGGCTCGAACCCACAACCCTGAGATTTACAGTCTCATGCTCTACACCACACACACACACACACACACACACACACACACACACACACACACTATGCTCTCTCTTTGGATAGAATTGATGGATATTGAAATGTTATTATGATGTTTGCTCCCATTCAGTCATAAAAAACTGGTTTTCACAGGGAAAGCTGCAGGAGAAACTTCTCAGATCCATGTCTAGAAGCATGTGACAAGCAGAAAGCCCCTTGGACCCATGTTTTTTAGGCATAGGACAAGTGGATGACCCCTAATAGTCCACAACATCTGGAGGGGAGGAGGTTGGAGAAGGCTGCTCTAAACCAGGGTTTCCCCAAAATGGGTCTCCAGTTGTTGTCGGACTACAACTCCCATCATCCCTAAGAACCAGGGGTCAGGGATGATGGGGACTGTAGTCCAAAGACAGCTTGGGACCCAAGTTTGGGAGACCCTACTCTACCCAATATGTTGACACGTAGCAGGAAGGCATTCCTGGTGAAATTGTTCATGCAAGGATTGGGCTAAGCAGGTCCGGCCTTCACAATTCAGCTTCCTCTCAACGTCTTGATGTTGTAGATCCCACACTTGGATACAGGACTCTTGGTTTGAGGAAATCAGGCATAAAACTATAAAATTCTGCATGGGGTAGAAAAAGTGGACAGAGAAGTTTTTTTCTCCCACTCATATTACACGAGAAGGCCTGGACCTCCAAGGAAGCTGAACGTTCAAAGACAGCACAGATAAAAGAAAGCGTTTCTGTATATAGTGGCATAGTTAAACTACTTCCCAGGAGCAGGAGGACAGTATAGATCTGGAACAGTGGTTTGCAGAGGGGCACAGTTCAGAAGGCAGAAGCTGGGAAATACTGGATGGGGAACAGCTAGGAGAAGAAACACTAGGAGAGAGAGAGAGTTAACAGATTCACAGTCTCTGGATAGCATCCACCCCTCCTTCTCCAAAGTCACAGAGAGCTCGGAAAGCGGCAGAACAGAAAGCTCAGAGGCTACAAGCTCAGATTACAAAATGTAGGAGAGACATAGATTAATAGGGACTGTGCTGGTCCCGTGGGTTAACCAAGAGGCAAGGTCTGAGTCCAGTCCGAGGTCAAAGGTTCAATATGAGGCAGTCCTTCATAGCTGAAGCTAGGTGCAGGGCAGGGAGCCGGGTGAGGTCAAGAGCTCCGGCAGGAAAGCAGGACAGGGTTCAGGCAGGAACTGGCTACCAACAATGTTGCTCCACAACTTGGGACTGGGGCTGGCTGGCTTTTATCTGCCCCAAGGCATAGGGTGGCCCCGATCCTCAGATGACTCGCCTCTCCTGGCCTGGAGGTGAGCACTCCTCCTGCAGGAACTTAGTTCCCTCTGCCTCTCTGCCCTGAGCCTCTGCAGCTCAGGAGAGGCTGGAGGGTTACTGGACCCAGAGGCAACCTCAGCTTCCCCTGACGGGGCTGAGAGTGGAGCACCTGCAGGCAATGGGTCCTCCATCACCTCAGGAGCCAGAGAAGAGTCAGCTGGTGCCTGCACCTGAGGATCCAGCACAGGGGAGGACCCTTCAGGCTCATGCCCCAGCCCCGGCTCAGCTGGTTCTGGAGGTGGGGGGTCCTGTGCAGGCTGGGATTCCTCAGGTTCAGCATCCAAATCTGAATCCCAGGCCATCACAGGGATGGAAGGGAGATGACCTTAATTGGGAGCACCACCATTCTGGTTAGAAGCTTTCTTTCGTCCTTCGCTGTGTTTATTCAAGAAACTTAACTGGTAAGAATTCCCTTTCGTTTGATCTGTTCATTTATGGCCACGAGGGAGGAAGCCGATTTCCCGAAGCCTGACGGGACAAGTTGCTAGCCACACTCGGAGGCAATAATGGTCCTGAGTACCAGTTGCAGAAAACAACAGATCCTTTGTACTCAGATCCTGCTTGCAAGCTTCTGGTTGACCACCGTGAGAACAGGATTAGAAGGTCCATTGGCCTGATCCAACAGGTCTTTTCTTAGGGTCTTGTGTCCCCCCCCCTTGTCTCTAGCTCTCAAGTGTGTAAATGCACATTCCTAAACACTGGGGTGTCATGCAACACAGTGTCTTATATCACACATACTGTGCAGCTGCTGAGGTAGGTTTCCTTCTCCTTGAGATCTGAATGAGGTGTGGCTGTGCAGGACTTGGACCGGTGCCTGAATGCAGTGGTGGGATGGATGGAGGCCAATAAGCTGAAGCTGAATCCCAGCAAGGAAGAGGCTCCATGGGTGGGTAGCTCCTGGGTCCCAGAATTGGGTAGAAAAACTGTTCTGGATGATGTTACACTGCAGGAGCAGGTTTGTGGCTTGGGGGTGCTCCTTGATCCATCATTCATTCATTCATTCATTCATTCATTCATTCATTCATTCATAAGATTTCTTACTCCAAGGTTCCTATTGTATGGAATAGCAGAAAGCAAGTTTAGTTCATCTTCCATATGATAGCCTGGCTTCAGATATCTGAAGATGGCTCTCAGACTCCTCTTCTCCAGGCTGTGATGGCCTGGGACTCGGGCTCAGACTCGGAACCAGAGGAGTCTCAGTCTGCACCGGATCCTTTGCCTCAGGCGGCATCTGCACCTAGTCTGGGGCCTGATTCTGAAGAGCCCCAGTCTGCACAGGTTCCCCTGCAACAAGCACCAGCTGGGCCGAGTCAGGGGCCTGAGCCTGCCCTGGCTCCAGATGCAGGGATTACCTCATTACCTTCAGCTGGACCATCACTTATAGCTGCTCCACTACCAGTTGGGCAGGAGAGGCTGAGGCAGCCCCTGGGTCTAGTAACCCATCGACATCTCCTGAGCTGCAGAGACTGAGGTCTGAGAGAAGGAGAGACCTGAGTACTCGCAAGATGAGTGCTCACCTTCGGGCAAGACAGGGAGGGGAATCACGGGGGATCAGGACTGGCCGTTACCCCGACAAAGATAAACACTGTCAGACCCCGCCCCAGGTTGCAGGAGCGACATTGCTGTTTCCTGCCTGTGTCCTGCCTTGGTCCTGTTGGACTGGCTCCTCGCGGAACCCTTGGATTCAGGACAGGACCTGGACCGTGTTACTCGGGTTACCCCCGGGCCCAGCACATAGGCTAAATAAACATACCAAGCTCCCTCAACCAGGGAACCAGGGGTGAAGGAAGGGGGCGTGGTGGGGGTGGGCTGCCCCGGGTGTCACCACTGAGGAACATGACAAAATGCTGGGCGGCACTTACCACAGGGCCTGCAGTGTGCCCGAGCCACGCTTCTCCCCTGGGAGAGATGCGGTGGCTTGGGCGAGTGCAGGCTCTGCTCTGCCCAAACGGTCTGCCCACTGCCCCCCCAGCTGTAGGGTGGCTGAGTGGGAGGAGGCAGGCAGACTCTGGAGGCCCCACCCTATGGGTGGCTTGCCCTGTCCTTGGGCGTGCCGCCCCAGGCACCCAAGCGGCTTCCTCCGCCGCTGCCCTCAACCATGCCTTGTAAGGCTTGGTTTCCAGACCCTCGTATCATGCAAGCTAAGATGCCGAAGCGTTTTTGAGAGAGCTCTTTTAAAAACAACAAAAGCGCATTCTGATGCAGAAATGTGGGAAAGACTGCTGAAGATTAGGGGGGTGGGGAAATGAGGAATTGGCGAAATCAACAGATGTGCTGCCAAGTTACAAGATTGCTCTGCAACCTGCACATCTACTTCTGCCGAAGAAGAGCCCCTATGTGTGTGTGTCTGCACTGACTTGCTATGGATGGAGCACATTCATGAACTCACCCATCAGCATGAGGGATGGTGAACTCGGAGCCAGATTTATGTATTAGCTAAACAAGCTATAGCTTAGTGCCCCACTTTCTTGAGGGCCCCCCAAAAAAAATTAAAGGAAAAAACCCCACTGGGTGTACATTTCCAAAATATAAGATAAAAAACAAAATAAATCTACATACAGCAACAGTGTTTTGTGTTGTGTAGGCTCCTATGAGGTAAGTCATGGGCCCTGCCTGTTAGCCTGCTCCCTAAAATATCATTGGTTTGCTCATTTCTATGTACAGTGGTACCTCGGGTTAAGTGCTTAGTTCGTTCTGGAGGTCCGTTCTTAACCTGGAACTGTTCTTAACCTGAAGCACCACTTTAGCTAATGGGGCCTCCTGCTGCCGCCGCGCCACTGGAGCCTGATTTCTGTTCTCATCCTGAAGCAAAGTTCTTAACCTGAAGCACTATTTCTGGGTTAGTGGTGTCTGTAACCTGAAGCATATGTAACCTGAAGTGTATGTAACCCAAGGTACCACTGTATAGGATGCCTACATTCTGCATGGACTGGTTGCTGGTCAGTTCAACAATTACTTTGATAAAATACATATTTTGTTATGTGCAAATTACCATATAGCATATATTCAACACAAGAAACAGTGACAATTTGTTGTTGACAAAGGACAGCTGGAGATATAAAGGGCCCCATTACCTTCAGTAGCTTAGGGCCTCCTCAAACCTAAATCCAGCCCTGGGTGAACTCAACAACTTGGCCGCTTACTACGCTTGTGTTGGCTGTACAGTTCAGGCATGTGCTTTGACTGACAACTATGCTGAGCAGGGTGTGGTCCGAAGGCATGTGAGGTTGCCACCAGCAGGAGTTGATCTGGCCAGTACCTGGATGGGAAACCTCCATGGATTCATACTCATTCTGCCTTTGGTTCCTTGATGGAGAAAGGTGGGATATAAGAACATAAGAAGAGCTTGCTGTCACACCAATGGCCCACCGAGTCCATCATCCTGCTCTCACAGTCACCAGTTAGATGCCTATGGAAACCCACAAGTGGGATTCGAGCACAAGAGCAGTCTATCCTCCTGTGGTTTCCAGCAACTGGTGTTCAGCAGCACTACTGCCTCTGGCCACAGAGGCAGAACACAGCTTTCACAGCTAGCAGTCATCAATTGCCTTATCCTCCATGAATTTGTTCAGTCATCTAGTTTGCTGGCCATCACTGCCTCCAGTTGGAGGGAGTTCCATAGTTTTAACCATGCACTACACGAAGAAGTACTTTCTGTTACCTGCCCTGAATCTTGCAACATTCACCTTCATTGGATATCCACAAGTTCTAGTGTTATGAGAGAGGGAGAAAAACTTTTCTATATCCACCTTCTCCATGACATGCGTAACTGTCATAAACATTGTATATAAGGAAATTCATAAACAAATTGTTTATCTTCCTATATATGTACATTATAAGGCTATCGTCACCCAATTGGGTTGTAGCAACACAACACAATTCCTGCTACTTTTTTGGCCAATGAAATGTCTTTTGCTAGATCATGGTTTGGGAGGTTCCCTTGTAGATAAAATCCCCCCAGGAGAGCCCTGGTCTCATCCTCACCCCCAAATGATCTGCAGATGATCTTCCCTATGACTGCATATGGCCCAGAACAGATAATTGATGGTGGAATCATAGAATCATAGAACTGTAGAGTTGGAAGGGAACCCAAGGGTTATTTAGACCAACCCCCTGTAATGCAGGAATTCTCCCTGCAGTTGTCCCTGGCTGGGCTCGAACCACCAACCTTCTGGTTACCAGCCAGGTGCACTGACCCATTAGGCCACCTTGGATTTTTATACTGAACCAAGCCATTGATCCATCTTGCTTGGTATTCTCTGCCCTGATTGGCTATGGCTCATCAGTATTTTGGACATGAGTCTGTCTCTTTCTCTCTCTCGGTCCTACCTGGAGATACTGTGGATCAAACCCGAGACCTTCTGCACCCACGGCAGATGCTCTTCCAGCGAGCTGTGGCTCTTATCTTGCTCAAACCACTGGCCTCTCTGCGCTTCGTTTGAGAACCGGGAGATGCCACCCAGAAGGTCAGAAGCAATTTGTTTCCCTACAGTGCCTGCATTCCTGCTCCCCGGGAGAGGGTGATCGATTGCCTTAATAAAAGACAAAATTAATCCGAGTTGCTCTCCGAGAGAAGGCTAGCCATTTAGAAGCTTGCCTGGGCCAAATTAGCAGAACGGGTATTAATATATTCCCGTGATTATAATCAGCCAGGAAGAGTCTGAACGCCTGCCAGAGCCTCTTTGGCACGTCTCCGCGCTTCGGAAAATGAACATGAATCAGTTCCTTTTTGCAGATATTCTTTAATTTGCGGCTTGGACGATGGAGACGGGGATGACAACACTGATAGGGCACCGTTTGAAGCTGATCTCATGGAACAAGTGACAGACACAGTAACCTTGGCACGGAAGGTATTTCGGAAGAGACTATTCCCTGAGACAGGGGACGGGGGACGTTTTTCAGCCTAGAGTGCTACATTCTCTTCCAATGCACCTTCCAAGGGCCGCTTGCTAGTGGTGAGAGGGGCCAGAGCCAAAAGAGGCAAGGCAACGAATGCAAATCTTACCTCTGTACAGCAGGCACTCACACGTCCTTCCCTAGCCTCCATCTATTCTCAGAGTTGAGGCGCAAATCCAAAGTAGAGTGTGGTCAGGAGAGTGTGTGTGGCCTGGGGAGGGTACTGAGGGCCATATAGAGAGACCCAGAGGGCCGCATAAGGGGTCCAGGCCTGAGGTTCCCCATCTCTGCTCTGCTAGGAAAGAAGGCTGCAATCCTAACCACATGTACCTAGGAGTAAGCCCCACTGAATTCAGTAGGGGTCGCCACTTTAGTCCTAGCCTCACCCCCCAAGAATCCTGGGAACTGTAGTTTGTTATGGGTGCTGAAAGCGGCGAGGAGACCCTCATCCCCCCTCAATCCCTTTTCCCAGTCAGCTCTGAGGATTGTAGCTGTGCAGAGGCAAAAGCATGCCCTCCAACATTTCTCCGATGAAAATTGGGACATTCTATTGTACACCAGGAAGCTTCTCCCATGTTTGATTTCTCCAAACTCATAGGTGTCTATACACAGATACGTACATCTGTCACCTTGAGCCAATTGCAACCTCTCAGCCTAACCTAACTCACAGGACTGTTGTAAAGGAAAAAAGGGTGTGAGGGAAGGGATCGTGTGCAGCGCCTTCAACTGGGATATTAAGAATGGAAGCTGTGAGAATGATCAGGAACATACCAGAGATTAAATCCTGTTGAACTCAGTGGGACTTATTTCTGAGTAAAAACACTTAGGATTGCAATGTAAGGCTGCCCAGTCTTTATCCAGTTACATGGGAGTAAGTTCCACTGAACACTTACTTCTCGGTAGGCACCGTGTGGCACCATTTACGATAAAGGAATAGTCACTCCAAGCATTTCCTTAAAAATGGCTGGCTGCTGAAACATAGCAGTTAAAGGATTCACAATGGACTGGTGACATTTTCCTTCAAAAGCATAGGAAGGCCTTCGTATGCCAGCTTCACCATTTCCTTCATTTGGTGCAGGGATTTTATTTTCAGTATAAACAGGACTCCATTTTTCGCCTACACACACCTACACCCACCCACCCACCACTTTTAATTGTTCTCCAAGATGTGGATGGGAGGAAAAAGGGAAACTGGGACATTCTTGGATCAAATCAAGAACCGGGATGGCTTCTGTCATTCTGGGACTGTCCATGGGATATACTCGAAGGGTCTGCAATAGGGGTTTCCTAACAAACCACAAGCGGGATGCAGGTGGCGCTGTGGGTTAAATCACAGAGCCTAGGACTTGCCAATCAGAAGGTCGGTGGTTTGAATCCCTACGACGGAGTGAGCTCCCGTTGCTCGGTCCCTGCTCCCGCCAACCTAGCAGTTCGAAAGCACGTCAAAGTGCAAGTAGATAAATAGGTACTGCTCTGGCGGGAAGGTAAACGGCGTTTCTGTGTGCTGCTCTGGTTCGCCAGAAGCGGCTTAGTCATGCTGGCCACATGACCCGGAAGCTGTACACCGGCTCCCTCGGCCAAGAAAGCGAGATGAGCGCCGCAACCCCAGGGTCGGCCACGACTGGACCTAACGGTCAGGGGTCCCTTTACCTTTAACAAACCACAAGGCACATCTCTGAAACACAGGTCTCTGCCCACCACAGCTTGCAATCCAAAGAAGCTGTGAATTCTCCCCGCTGGCCTCCTTTTCCCTTTACATCCAGAAGAGGAATTTGGTTGATGGCCCTGGATTTAATTATTTCCCCTCCTCCCTGAAGGTCATGTATTTTGGGAAGTGTGAGTGGTCCTCGTTCACATCTGTGTGGCTGGGGCCCTGCTGTGAAGCTCATTGCACTTGCCCAGCAAGGGCAGAAGCAGAGATCCTTTCGTAAGCGGGACTTGGCTGTTTAATCCGTTCCATCCTCATCCATAATGAATGTGAGGAAAGGGGGAGAGGAGAGGAGACATGCTTTCTGCTGCACGCCTGCCCAGGGAACAGGTGCCGGCAGTGGAATATTTATAGAACAGGGGAACTTGGGTTCTAGAAGGAGGTCGCAAAGTGAACAGTTACCCATCTGTCCGGCCCGCTGTGTTTTCGCGGTTGAATCTAACGCAAACTGAAAGAGCCCCTGCTGTGGCATGTTGAGGTCTAATAGATTTATCGGCCGCAGCAACAGTGGCCAACTTCTTGAAGGCATTTAAATCAGGTTTCTGGCATTCAAAAGTCTGGCAAATTGCTCTTCTAGAAAAAGATTTCCCACAAGCTGAGAGCGGCTAGAGGACTTTCCTCCAGAGACTGATGATTATTTCTTTTTGTGCCACGACTTGATTTTATGGGCAAATGAAGAAGCCAGTGGGTGTATGGTCCTTCTTGTTTACTCCAAGGTAAAGAAAAGTACATTTAGGTAGGCGTATACAGTGGTACCTCGGGTTAAGTACTTAATTCGTTCCGGAGGTCTGTTCTTAACCTGAAACTGTTCTTAACCTGAAGCAACACTTTAGCTAATGGGGCCTCCTGCTGCCGCCACGCCGCCGGAGCACAATTTCTGTTCTCATCCTGAGGTAACGTTCTTAACCCAAGGTACTATTTCTGGGTTAGTGGGGTCTGTAACCTGAACCGTAT
This sequence comes from Podarcis liolepis, assembly GCF_965112155.1. Classification (NCBI taxonomy): domain Eukaryota; kingdom Metazoa; phylum Chordata; class Lepidosauria; order Squamata; family Lacertidae; genus Podarcis; species Podarcis liolepis. Next base: position 9,214,423 of record NC_139569.1, on the reverse strand, counting down.
GTAACCCGAGGTACCACTGTACTCTTTATATTTCGGTTGGACTATTAGTACAGTCAAACCTCAGTTCCCGAATGGCTCTGTTTTCGAACGTTTAGACTCCAGAATGCAGAAAACCTGGAAGTAAATGCTCCGGTTTTCGAATGTTTTCTGGAAGCTGAATGTCAGGCACGGCTTGTGCTTGAGTGCAGGAAGCTCTTGCAACCAATCAGAAGCCTGTCAAATATTTTGGAAGCCGAACAGGCTTCCAGAATGGATTTTGTTTGACAACCGAGGTTTGACTGTAACTGAAAAGCAAAGGGAAACAAGGATGCTAACTCTTAATCCTTTCATTTTTGGGGAAAGTATGTGTGCCTACTTGCATGGAAAATAGGGTAATTGTCTTCTGGATATTACGTTATTTATGCTTTTAGTGTTTTTGGTGGTGGGGTTGTTTTATTGCCTTTGTAAAGAAAAAATTCCCTCTTTTGTCATAGTTTGCAAGTTTTAATTAAAAGAAAGAATGGATTTATTACGGCACCAGCTTTTGTCTGAAAGAGCCTGTCTGAACGGATGCAACTAAATTATGGAGTCATAACTTGGCATAAAGATACTAACACCCCCCCCAACGTACACTTCACTCATTATGTGCCCATTCAATCCCTTCACTCTGCAGGTGAAGGCTTCTTGCAAGATACCCATCTTATCAGGAGGTTCGTTCTGCACAATATAGGAATTGGGCTTTTCAAATTCCCTCCCATGGCATATTACACAGGTTTCATCTCTATCATTGTTTTGTTTTTGGGTGCCTCCTGAAGACCTTCCTCTTCCAACAAGGCTTTTAAACTACAGTCGTACCTTGGATCCTAAACGCCTTGCAAGTTGAACCTTTTGGCTCCCAAATGCCACAAACCCGGAAGTGAGTGTTCTGGTTTGCAAATGTTCTTTGAAACCTGAGCATCCGATGGGGCTTCTGCAACTTCCGATTGGCTGCAGGAACTTCCTGCAGCCAATCAGAAGCTGCGCCTTGGTTTCCAAATGTTTTGGAACTTGAACGGACTTCTGGAATGGATTCCGTTTGACTTCCAAGGTACGACTGTAGAGATCTTTCCCTATCTGCATCTGTGTTGGATTTGTTTTTAGACATTTTGGTTGTTTTATCCAGTGCTTTTTTTCTAAAAAAAATTAAGGGGTACTCTCATTTTGACTCAAGAAAATAACCATTTCATAGTTCAAATCAGGAAAAGTACAAAGATTCACAAAATGTTTAGGTGTATGCATACCCCTGCACCCCCCCAGAAAAAAGCACTGGTTTTATCACTTGTTTGTTTGATGCTCTGGGCTCCTTCAGAATATACATTTAAATATCTATCTGTCTGTCTATCTATATCTATCTATCTATCTATCTATCTATCTATCTATCTATCTATCTATCTATCATCTGTCTATCATCTGTCTATATCTATCTATCATCTTTCTTTCTTCCTTCCTTCCTTCCTTCCTTCCTTCCTTCCTTCCTTCCTTCCTTCCTTCCTTCCTTCCTTCCTTCCATCCATCACACAAGCACAGAATTTTCTGTACTTGCAAATGTCTGGATCTCCTACTATGGTCCCTCCTCAATATACCTTATCGTGATGGCGTGGCTAAGAGTGTTGTGTATGTTTTTCTTCTCATTAAGCATTTCCCCATTGCTGTGCAGCATCCCTGGCTTCGCATCTGCCTTCATCTGAAAAAGCCCCATGGAAGGAGTGACCTAGTGGCGTCTTCCTTTGCTGTTTAACAGAAGTGCAGGACCCAGGGATGCCAACTATCAAGAACTCAAGATCAATGCGCTTGGTAGGGTTGCCAGACCTCTGGGGCTTACCTGAAGTCTGCAAGTTACCTGGTAACCTCCCAGTGGCAGCCAGGGTGGTGTGTGTGTGTGTGTGTGTGTGTGTGTTGAATCTCCAGGAGGGAGAGAGTGCCTTTATTGTTTTATATATGTTAAAGAGACTATACATGCAGCTTGCAAGCTTCAGCCTGGCAGGAGCTGGCTGACACTGGCCTGACACTGCCTCATTTGCGGACACCTTAGAACAGGCATAGGCAAACTCAGCCCTCCAGATGTTTTGGTACTACAGTTCCCATCATCCCTGACCACTGGTCCTGTTAGCTAGGGATGATGGGAGTTGTAGTCCCAAAACATCTGGAGGGCCGCGTTTGCCTATGCCTGTTCTAAAGTGTCCCGCAAATGAGGCAGTATCAGGCCACCTGGTTCAGTATTGCCTGGCAGCAGCTCTCTCCAGGGTTTCAGGCAGAGGACATTGCCAGCCCAAACCTGGAGATTCCCAGGATTGAATTGTTTGCATGCAAGGAAAATGCTCTGGCCCTGAGCTGCAGCCCTCTTCCCAGGCACAGTCTTTTCCTTTCTTCATTAGCTGTGTGCCAGGGCCCCCTAGGAGAACGGATGCTGTCACTATGCAGGGGGAACCTCTCTGGATCCCAGCTACGAAATCTCCTGTTCCTCAAGATCTAGGTCAGAAGCTGATTCAAGTGTAATAATTTATATTAAAACTAGGGCAGGGAAAAAAAATCATTCTGCTATGCAGCCCTCTAAATATAGATGACACGAAACGCAATACGTCATAAACAAGAAGTCTCAGTAAAGTCCCAAATTATGGGCTAAGACATGGATTATCACTGCCACATGACAAGTTTCCTTACTAGCTACGGAAACGTAGAAACTGACTTATGATACTGAGTCAGAGCCCCGGCCCATCTGTGCTCTGTTCACTGAGCTATGTGTGGCCGTTGCCTCTCCAGTTACAGTGGTACCTCAGGTTACATACGCTTCAGGTTACAGACTCCGCTAACCCAGAAATAGTGCTTCAGGTTAAGAACTTTGCTTCAGGATGAGAACAGAAATCGGGCTCCGGCGGCGCGGCAGCAGCAGGAGGCCCCATAAGCTAAAGTGGTGCTTCAGGTTAAGAACAGTTTCAGGTTAAGTACAGACCTCCGGAACAAATTAAGTTCTTAACCCGAGGTACCACTGTACAAGGATCAGACATACCTGGAGATGGAAGCACAGAATTGCAGAGTTGGAAGCGACCCGGACGGCCATCTAGCTCAACCCCCAGCAATGCAGGAACACGCAGCTGTCCCATACAGGGATCAAACTTGCAACCTTGGCATTCTCAGTACCCAACTGAGCTACCTCAGATGTGTGGGGTTGAAACTGGACCCACGGTACATGTGGTTCACCCCTGAGTTCTGGCCTCGTATCAAAAAGCCTGTATCCTTCCCCTGCCCAATAGGCCTGGTTTTTAAATAAATTGCTCACAGCAGATCCACACCAACTTCTAAAGCCCACCCGACACATATAATAATAATATAATAATAATTTATTATTTATACCCCGCCCATCTGACTGGGTCTCCCCAGCCACTCTGGGTGGCTTCCAACCAAATATCAAAAGCAATACAACGTCAGACATATTTGAAGCACATGGCTTCCTCCCCACCAGCCGGAAACTATGTTTTCATCCCCACCAAACTACAGTCCCCACCATTCTTAAGCAAACCACGACAGTCCCAGGAATTATTTGGGGGACGGCGTGTGCTGTAAATGCGTGGATCTAGCTCTATTTGTGTTGTGCACAATGCCTTTGAAAACAAAACGCCACACAGCAGCTTGAAGAGCAAACATGACCCTCCAAAAATAAAGCAAATAGGGACCCCCAGAGGGGCTCCTGGTGATTTTTTTAAAAAGTCTGGCATGGAAACCAAGTGGCTTTTCAGCAAAATGATTTTTTCCCATCTGCTCCCTCTGCTTTTTTCCTTGTCAATGCGATATGGCAGGAATGGGAGATTTCCGACTGTCTGGATGTGGCTGGACTCCAACTGCCATCGGTCCCAGCCAGCATGCCCAATGGTCAGAGGTAATGGCAGGTGACTCCATTCAATCCAATGGACTCCTCTCCACTAAGAATAAAGGTTGCAGCATTTCTATCCCATCCCAGGGGATAGATATAAGATATATGTTCGAAAATATATTAGAGGTTTGCTATCTATGCTAGCATTCGATTGATGTTGGAGAGAAATTGAGTTGAGAAACAAGATTAAGGGTACATATTGATATAGGAATGTATGAGATAAAATGTAAAGAAATATACAATAATAAGAGTACATTCATTTGTAAAAAAAGAACATACAACGAGATTGACAGGAAGTCCGTAGTGTTGGTACAAATATTATTTTGAGACGGCTTTATGTCTTTGTTTTTTGTTTTTTCTTTCTTTAGGTACATAAATTTGGTATATAAATTTTGTATACATGTTGGAAATTATATTATAATATGCCCTGTAATGTAATATGATAATGTATACATATGTGACATAAGAACGTTAATGTCAGGGAACTGACATCGGAGCCAGAGGCGGAGGCAAGGCTCTCAAATGATGCTGGAGAAGGGCCCAGCAGGGAGAGAGGCAGCTCATCAGCTGGGGAAGGAAATCAGCGCAACACCAGGGATATAGAGGGGCTGATGGGGGAATCGGCGAGGGGGCTCCAGGACTCTTCACCGGAGACCAGTGGGGAGAGCACGGGTCCTCCGCTACCCACACCCTCCCTGTGCAGAAGACTTCCGCGCAGGGAGAGTAGGAGGAGACTTGGGGTCAAACAGCTTTTATGCTGGAAAAGGTTTAAGAAACGCCCACTGACGGATTCTGCTAGCGACTGAGGCAGCCACGAAGTGAAGGGCTGTCCAGACAGGAAAGGTTTAACAAGGCAACGTAGCCAGGAGTGGCGGCAACTTACGCACGAGCAACCCCTATATTCATTACAGTTAATAAAATAAAATTAAAAAAAGAAGAAAGGTTCTTTTTGTTGCAGCATTTCATAGACCCATAGAATCATAGCATTCTACAGACCATGAAGATCATCTCCAACCCTCTGCAGTGCAGGAATCTTTCGCTTAACATGGGGCTCTCAAACATAACCCTGAGATTAAGAATCTTACACTACCAACTGAGCTACCCCAGTTTGGCACTGGGGACTTTTTGCTTTTGAGAAAAGGCAAGTAAGTGGCCACATGATAGAAGTGAATGAAGCTATCTTTAATAAGTGTTTTGTTTTTTTAAAAAAGAAGTGTATATAAGGATGTCTGGTATAGATAAATATTTTCCCCCTCTCTCATAACACTTAGGTAAAGGTAAAGGACCCCTGGACGGTTAAGTCCAGTTAAAGGTGACCATGGGGTGTGGCGCTCATCTCGCTTTCAGGCCGAGGGAGCCGGCGTTTGTCCACAGACAGCTTTCTGGGTCATGTGGCCAGCAGGACTAAACTGTTCCTGGCTCAATGGAACACCATGATAGAAACCAGAGCACACGGAAATGCTGTTTACCTTCCTGCCACAGCAGTACCTATTTATCTACTTGCACTGGCGTGCTTTCAAACTGCTAGGTTGGCAGGAGCTGGGACAGAGCAACGGGAGCTCACTCTGTCACGGGGATTCGAACCGCCAACCTTCTGATTGGCAAGCCCAAGAGGCTCAGTGGTTTAGACCACAGTGCCACCCGCACCCCCTACTCTCATAACACTAGAACTTGTGGACTTCCAATGAAGCTGGATGTTGGAAGATTTCAGGACAGAGAAAAGAAAATCAGTGTATCGCTGACCCATGGAACTTGTTTCCCCAGATGGCAGTGACAGCCACCAAGTTAGATGGGCTTGAAAGACAAATTAAAGGAGAAGAGGGCTATCAATGGCTGTTGACCTTGATGGCTGTGTCCAGCTTCCACAGTTCTCTGAGCTGCTTCCATTCTTCCTCAGGATCAGGCCAGCCTCTCCCATGGTGCTTCTACTGGAGAAGAAGAAGAAGAAGAAGAAGAAGAAGAAGAAGAAGAAGAAGAAGAGTTTGGATTTGATATCCCGCTTTATCACTATCCTAAGGAGTCTCAAAGCGGCTAACAATCTCTTTTCTCTTCCTCCACCACACCAAACACTCTGTGAGGTGAGTGGGGCTGAGAGACTTCAGAGAAGTGTGACCAGCCCAAGGTCACCCAGCAGCTGCATGTGGAGGAGCAGGGAAGCGAACCCGGTTCACCAGTTCACGATTCTACTGCTCTTAACCACTACATCACACTGGACTCATGAGGAAGCACTCAATTTGCCCTAAGCCTCTGCTGGGTCTCACTCTGCAGATTGCAAGACTCCCAACGCCAGCAATATGCTTTCCAGTGGAGCCAGTTCCATCCGTCGGCTCTCCGGGGTTTAGCACGCAAGCGATATATGCCAGCGTTAAGCCCTGCCCGACATCAATTGCCAAACTGCAGAGTTGGAAGGGACCCCAAGGCTCATCCCCCTGCAATTTAGGACTCACAGCTATCAAAGACGAGGTGCCCAAACCGAGAATAAAGTCATTCTCATTCATTGCGTTCCCCGACCGCACTTCAAAATTGAAGAGGCTTTGTACGACCAAACATATGGGAAAACTTCCTGACAGTAAGAGCTGTTCAACAGCGGAACGGTCTCCCTTGGGAGGCGGTGGGCTCTCCTTCCTTGGAGGTTTTCAAGCAGTGGTTGGGTGGCCATCTGTCAGGGATGCTTAAGCTGAGATTTCTGCATTGCAGGGAGTTTGGACTAGAGGACCCTTGGCATCTCCTACAACTCTGCGATTCTATAATTTATGGGATGTGGGGTGGTGTTTTCTGCTTTATGCCACTGTTTTTAAATAGCAATGACATTAATTGAGGATGGCTATATAACAGAAACGATGGGTCTGTTTGGCTCTCACCCCCCGCCCATCCTCAAATGCGGCCTCCCCCCCTTGGACCTCATATGTTCCATGACATTTCGCGATTGCAATGTTCTGCCCATCGGTGGGGGATACAGGACTTCCTGCTGGCTTTGCTCCTTCTCTTGCAGGAGGAAGCAAACCGGCAGGATGTTTGTTCCTACCAGGCTATCTGGAGCCAATGCTGGGGACGCAGCCAGAGAGATCCAGGAAGGGGTGGAAATAAAGAACTTGAGGATCTAGCTGGCTGTTCTTGGCCTGCATAGCATTTCCGTGGTTTTGGGATGGCGTCAATAGAGTTGTTTTGTTGGATTGGAGGAAAGGTCCCAATCAGCCAGACATGACAGTGTTTTTTTTCTGGGGTACTCAAGAGTATGCAATACCAGTAACCTTTGCCCAAATGTTAAAAGTATGGTGATGTTAGGGACTAGGCAGAGGAGGAATGCTGGAGACCACCTTTCCAGAGAAGAAGAAGACAGTTCAGAATTACAACAGGGGCTTGAGGAAGGTCACAGCTCAGAGGCAAATGAGGAGGAACGCTGGGAAATAATGGGAGAGGAGGAAAAAGAAACCAGAGGGGGGAGAGATGACAGACACAGCATCTTTAGAAAGAATTCCAGACTCACCCCTCCCAGAACCCGGTGGGTATTGAAAGTAGGAGAGCAAATTCCCATGGGGCCCAGGAGCCCAAAAATTAATAACTACAATTTGGAAGATAATTTGATCTTTTTTATTTTAGTTTTTTATTTTTATTGGATTATGATTTGATATGTTAATTGGTTGTTTTTTTATTGGAAAATTAATAAAAACGATTTAACAAAAAAAGAAAGAAAGTGCGAGAGCAAATGTCAGAGACATGGCCAGCAGGGAAGAATCTGCAGAGGGGGAGGAAGAGGCAGAGATGAAGGACTCAGGTGACAGGAAGGAGACTTGATTCTTCACCTGCCTGGTTTCAGGTGATGCAGGAACAGAGCTGCAGAGAGCATAGCCATCAACTGTCCCGATGCGATTGGGACATCCTGGAATTACGGAAGCCATTTTGGCTTTGGATTGTTGCGTTTTTGGTGCTGTCATGTGAGTCAGCTGGCTCCTGCGAGAGCTCAGCACAGAAAAATGTGCTCATTTCATGCAAAAGAAGGTGGTTGAGTGAGAGCCTATGGAGGTGGAGGAAGGGAAGATGCTAGTCGTGCAAGCCAGGCTGCCCCCGCTGGGTCCAGAGGCTTCCTCTGCCTGAGGAAGAGAAGCAGTCGTTGAAAATGAGGTTGATGGCAGGGAAGAGGGGAAACTGGAGGGGCCAGTCCGGCACTTGCTGTGGGAGCTGCTGTCGGTAACAGGGACAGGGAACTTAGACAGGGAAGCTCCATCTGGCTCGCACGGGAGCGTGGCACTGAAAAACACGCACCCCTCTTTTAATTGGCGGGATGTTGGTGTCTTGATCCAAGAAACAAACAAATGCAATTCACAATGAGTAATTCATAATACACAGCGGTGTCAAAATTATTCACAAATGACATCAGTCTCTGGTAGCCTGTTGGAAGTGGGGCAATCCCGGCCTGTTTGCTAAAAGAAAACAGTGGTGCTTTTGTTGGCAAAAGGATTCTGGAGCTGTGGGGGCCACCGCTGAAAAGGCCCCCCAATGGGCTGCGGCGCTAGGTAGTTCGACCTGCTTATGAGAGTGGCCTCATCCAGCAGCCTCGAGGTGCAGGCTGCTTGTTATGTGAGAAGGCGTTTGCTTATAAATGCAAATATATATCCCGAAGACTTAGGAATATTTTTATAAAGAACAGAGCCCATGAGTCATGATAACTGCTATAGTGGTGCGTCTGACAAGATTCTAATAGCTTTGGATTGAAATCTCTCCCCCCCTTCCCTCCGTTATTCCTGACTAATTCTTCACACCCTCTTGTTAAGAAGGGATTTAATAATAGGCAGGGAGCAGGCATAGCAATCGGCTGTCTCTTCTCCTCCCTTGAGTCAACGTGCCTTAGGAATGAGTGGCAGCTCAAGTTGTGCTAAGCGCCCATCTTTTAAGGCGAGGAGCGGATGTCTAGGGAAATGCCGGAACTGAGGATCTGGAATCCACCATGACAAACGCTAAGCCCCGGTTTTCTGTCTTAATTTTGTAGTAGCTAATCCCAGCCAATTAAAGAGAAATGCTGAAAGGGAAGACGACACAAAGTTAAGGGGGGCCGGAATTCTTTCTGGGAACTGAAGGGTGCTTGAGGAACAGGCTGTACGCTTATGCAAGTCCCACGGGGGTATTTCTTTGCTGAAACAGTTTTTGCGGGGTTCTTTTTTTCCAGTGTAGCCTGAAACCTACATTGCACACTTTTGCTTCTAATCAATGAGGCTGAGTTCTGACTGCTTCACCTCAAAATATATACAGTGGTACCTCAGGTTAAGTACTTAATTCGTTCCGGAGGTCTGTTCTTAACCTGAAACTGTTCTTAACCTGAAGCACCACTTTAGCTAATGGGGCCTCCTGCTGCTGCCGTGCCACCGGAGCACAATTTCTGTTCTCATCCTGAAGCAAAGTTCTTAACCCGAGGTACTATTTCTGGGTTAGCAGAGTCTGTAACCTGAAGTGAATGTAACCTGAGGTACCACTGTATATTGTATGTACCGCAGAGCTGAAGTAGGTTCAGGAAAGGACAACCAAACTGATCAAGGGATCAGAGTGACTCACCGACGAAGAAAGGTGTAATGGGTATGAGTTACTCGTGCGTAAACTGGTGCCTTTCTCGGTTAATTTGCCTTGTTAAACCGTTCTAACTGCACAGCCCCTTCTCATGGTGGCTGCCTCAGTCACTGGCAGAATCCGTCAGTGGGCGTTTCTTGAACCTCTTCCAACATAAAAGTTGTTTGACACCCAGTCTCCTCCTCCTCCTCTCACTGCGCGGGAGTCTTCTGCGCAGGGAAGGCGTGGGTAGCGGAGGACCTGGGCTCTCCTCCCTGATGTCCAGTGAAGAGTCCTGGAGCCCTCTCTCCAATTCCCCTGTCTGCCCCCCTTTATCCCTGGTGTTGCACTGATTGGCTTCCCCCTCTACTGAGCTGTTTCTCCCCCTGCTGCTGGGTCCTTCACCAGCATCATCTGGGAGCCTCCCCTTCGCCTCTCCCTCCGATGTCAGTTCCCTGACAAAAGGTTGCAAGGTTTGCAGTTTTTTTTAGTTTAGGGAAACAGAGAGTAAAAGTCATGAATGGTGGGGGGAAAGCAGAGGGGAATTTTTTCTCCCTCTCTCATATTCTTAGAATGTGGGGCATTCAGTGAAGGGGAATATTTGAAGATTTGGCGCTGACAAAAGGAAGTACTTCATGCAGGATGTGGTTAAACTATGGAACTCCCTCCCAAAGGAAGCCAGCAAGGGCCATCAGCCCAAGCTTGAGGTTCCCCCAACTCCTTTGCTAGGGGAGCCTGGTGGCAACCGTGAGATGGGGGTTCTGTGAGGTGCGTCAGTGACCAGGCAATCCTGGCATGGGTAGAAGGTGGGAGTTGTGAGAAAGGCTTTGGGAATAAACCTTGAGGAACAACGCATGCCCGCTGTCTCAGGGGACATCTTTGGGAGAAGAAAAAGCTACAGAGTAAATGCTACACCAGAGCTTTCCAGACCTTTCACGTTGGTGACACACTTTTTAGACATGCGTCATTTTGTGACAGTCAATCAGCTTTACTAGCAAATCACAGGTTAAAGTCAGGGGCATAGAAAGGGGGTTGAAGTCTGCCCCAGATGCCACCCTGATGGGGGGTGACAAAATGGCGGGCGCCACTCGTTATGGCGGGGCCTGCAGTGTTCACGAGCCACGCGTCTCGGTGCCCGCAGGTTCCACACCGTTTGCCCTCTGCCTCCCCACCAGTTATAGGGCAGCTGAGGCCCCACTGTGGCCCCATCCCTATATGGCCACAGTGCCCCTTCCCGTATGGGCACCGCACACCCCATCCCTATGGGTGCTGCGCACCACATCTCGTCCCTATGGGCGTCACGCCCCATCCTGTATGGGCGCTGCACTCCCTGTCCCTATGGGCGCCACGCCTCATCCCTACGGGCACCGTGTGCCCTGTGGCACATGGTGCCCATAGGGATGGGCTGCGCCACCATGGTGCCCATAGGGATGGCATGGGACATCATGGCATGGAGCATGTGGAGCCCATAGGGAAGAGGCATGCTGCGACACCCATAGGGATGGAATGGCACAGCATGGCACGGGTGTGTGCAGCGCCTATAGGGATGGCATGGGATGCTGAACCCTCTGTTCCATCCCTATGGGTGCCATGTGCCCTGCTCCTATGGGCAGTTTGCCCCACTCTGGACACTCTGCCCCAGGTGCTTCATTCGCCGCTGGTTAAACTATTCCCTTTCCAGCCCCGGGGGAAGCGTTTGCGTGACACACCCACACACTGCAGCCAACACACTCATGTAGGGGTCAGCAACCTTTTTCAGCTGTGGGCCGGTCCACCGTCTCCCAGACCATGTGGGGGGCTGGACTATATTTTTTTGGGGGGGAAATGAACGAATTCCTGTGCCCCACAAATAACCCCGAGATGCATTTTAAGCAAAAGCACACATTCTACTCATGTAAAAACACCAGGCAGGCCCCACAAATAACCCAGAGATGCATTTTAAATAAAAGGACACATTCTACTTGTGTAAAAACACGCTGATTCCTGGACCGTCCGCGGGCCAGATTGAGAAGGCGAATGGGCTGCATCTGGCCCCTGGGCCTTAGGTTGCCTACCGCTGCACTAATGTGTCATTTCACACAGTTTGGAAAGCTGAGCCCTACACAAATCCAGAGCGGAGTCCCTAAGACGGTTGGATGGTGCCTTGTACACCTCCTTCCGGCAACTCCTGCAGCCAAGCTGCCGCCAAATGTCTTGCTCTGCTTTTGTTTGGACCACACCAGCGAGGCTGAGAGAGGGGTGGTGGTGTTTTCGTCTGGCCAGCCCAGGACCTCCAGACACACTGCCTAGGCTTGCACCCCAGGGAGGTCACTTCGGTGCTGCACATCCAGCAAAAACATCATGAGAGACTTCAGTCATGAGTGAAAGGGTCTGGGAAAGCTCTGAGCTACGGTTTTCTTCAGAATGGACATACGTTTAGTGGAAAACAGCACCTTTCGTCCAAAATGCTCAGGGTCCGTGTTTGGGTTCTGAAAAGCCAGAAAGTCTACAGATACAAGTTTCTGACTTGACCTACCCAGCCAGAGATGAGTAATTCAGATGGCCTTCATGCTACCAGCGTCCTCCCCCCCGCCCCCGCCCCCCACCGAAAAAAACTGTTTCCCCTTTGGATGCTAAATGAAAAAGGGATTTGTTTGGAGATGAAATGATTTTTGTGTTTGTGAATGAATGAGGGAGGGGGGGGAGCACATGGGGGCTGTTTCCTGTGAACCTCAGATAACCTCCTGCTCCCCAGCTGCGGGAGAGAGAGGGAGAAAGTCAGGAAATCTCTCCAGGGGATTGTCTGGCAGAGTTAAAAAGCCCCCGAGACGCAGAAGGGTGGGAGAGGGGGTGGCGCTTTTGCTGTCAGGAAGCAGCCAGCTCATGTCTTCTGCTAGCCCAGGGGACTGTGGGGTGGTGCAGGGGGGGGGGGAGAGAGAGAGATAGGGATGGGGACTGTTCAAGGCCACCGTTTCATGCATGGCTTGGTAAATTGCACGGGAATGACTGGGATGCCAAGTGCAAAGCTTGAGCCAGGTTTGCTAGGAGCGGGGAGGCCATCTGCGACCGAATGTTTTCCTGAAGTGCCAAGAATGGACGGGGAGGTCTCTCTTGATCTTCCCACATCTTGCTCTTTGGAGAAAAGGTAAGCCTCCCTCCTTCGCACAGGAAACACCTTCAGCTTGTGGGATCCGACACCGGCTTACACAAGACCATACAAACCTATAAAGAGGGAAAGGGAGATTGATGGCAATGACACCATCTGGCCAGGACAGCTAAAAGGAGTCTCCAGATGCAGAGGCAGTCTACCTCATAGTACCAGATGATAGGGAGCAACACCTGGGGAAGACTTTAAACTATGCTTGCAGGCTTTCTGTTGGGCAGGGACATTGCGGCAGCCTCAAAGGATTTGTGGACCAGGTGCAAACCACAACACACCTTTATTTATTTGACATATTTATATACTGCCTTCCTCCCAAGCTAGGATTCAAGGTGGCTTGGATGCGGGTGGCACTGAGCCTCTTGGGCTTGTTGATCTGAAGGTTGGCAGTTCTAATCTGCATGACAATGGTGAGCTCCCGTTGCTCTGTCCCAGTTCCTGCCAATCTAGCAGTTCGAAAGCACACCAGTGCAAGTAGATAAATAAGTACCACTGTGGCAGGAAGGTAAACAGCATTTCCATGTGCTCTGGCACTCATCACAGTGTCCTGTTGCATGAGAAGCCGTTTAGTCATGCTGGTCACATGCCTCAGAAAGCTGTCTGTGGACAAATGTCGGCTCCCTCGGCCTGAAAAGCGAGATGAGCGCCTCACCTCACGGTAAGTCCTTTGACTGGACTTAACAGTCCAGTGGTCCTTTACCTTTACCTTTTACCCCAAGGTGGCTTCCAGCTTTTAAAAGCACCATTACAAAATACAAAGTCATAAAAACAAGCCAGTTAAAAAGAATGGTTAAAAGGCATCAGAACACATTTAGTGGAAGGGGCAAGCAGAATGTAAAATGAAAGAATGGTATACAGAGCTGGGGGATATAGCTATTAATGATAAATGAACATGTGCCATTAAGGTAAGAGGGGAATACGCGGGAGAAATGATTTTGAGGAGATATGGAGGGCGTTTGTAGAATTTGTAGTGTTAAAACGGAAAGGGGTCAAACCATCGCAAGAGGTGCTGAAATTTTGGGAGGTTGGGTAGTTACAATGGAATGGTCTCGGTGGTGGGGTGCACATTTTTGTTCTTATTTATTTATGATTATTAGTTTGTCAAAATAAAATAATGCCAGGGTACTGCCATCGAAAGGGGGGAGGGGGCAGAAGCGTACAGGGAGCCTCCAATGTTGCTGAGCAGTAACACTTCGTCAGGGAGTGGAGAGTGTGACACCTCCGGCGAAGCGGAGGGAGAAAGGAGAGGCGAAGTGAGGCAAAGGCTCATAGAGGTTACTGTGAGCCCTGGCACCTCGCCCAGCCAGACTGGTCGGGAAACAGACATGCCGCTTCCGTCGCCTAGTTTTCACAAGGGGGGGGGGGTCAAATGTAAAGAAAGTAGGCGGAGATTTGGGGTGTCTAGGTTCTTATGCTGGGGGGGGGGGAGGGACAGGAAGAAGCGACTCCCGGAATCTGCAAGTGACTGAGACAGACATGAACTTTCGATTTCAAGCCTGTACATAGTTTGCACTAATTAAAACCTGTAAAAAGCAGGTCGGAGTCCTGGCTGTCTCCTCGTGAGCAACCACCAGCACCCCTGACAAATAAGAATAATACAAATGCAAAAAGAAAAAGAAAAAAGGAACTCCATTTCTGGGGGAGGGGGAGGGGGGAGGACGACACAAACATTTAGTTCCAGCAATTAAAATCCAGTTTGCCCTGACAGCAGTCCAGTGACCAGCACCTCAGTTAAACTGGAACTTGCTCCCGCAGGAGGCAATGAGGGCCACCAACATGGATGGCTTAAAAAGAGGCGTAGACAAATTCATGGAGGAGACAGATATTAGAGGGCTACTAGCCAGGATGACTATACTCTGCCTGCACAGTTGGAGGCAGTGATCCTTCTGAATGAATGCCTTGCTGGAGACCACAGGAGGACAGAGTGTTGCTCCTGTGCTCAGGACCTGCTTGCTTGGTTCACCACAGTCATCTGGTCAGCCACCTTGAGAACAGGGATGCTGGACTAGGCAGGCTGTTGGCCTGATCCTGAAGCCTTGCCCAGGTCACAAGGTGGTTAGATTGGTCTCAACTAGGGCCAGGGCCTTTTCAGTACTGGCCCCGACTTGGTGGAATCCTCTGTCACAAGAGACTAAAGCCCTGCGGGACTTGACATCTTTCCGCAGGGCCTGCAAGACAGAGCTGTTCCACCTGGCCTTTGGTTTGGACTCAGTCTGCCCCTTATGTTTCCCTCCCTTTATGGTTTTGATGAGGCTGCATTTTAATTTGCATTTTAACCTGTATTTTAAATTGCCCCCCCTCATGTTTTTTTACTGTAATTTTACTGTTGTTAGCCACCCTGAGCCCGGCTTTGGCTGGGGAGGGTGGGGTATAAATTATTATTATTATTATTATTATTATTATTATTATTATTATGCCAGGAAGAGAGAGATTTGGTGGTGGAGATAACGCATTGTACTAGGATCGTAATTTCCCTCGCAGGTTACGACTGGGAGCGCTCCTGCCAGCACCCACGGGGGAGTCACTTGGCCGGGCAGCGGCTTTTGGGGAAGTACTTTACGATTGAATTGGTGACAGCAGCACAATAGCAAGCCTGGCAGGGCTAGAGTCTTCCTTGCAAGAAGTGTGTCAAAGGTAAAATATATACCCGTTTTCCAAACCAGCAGCAATTCTTAATAAATGACAGAAGGGCTTGATTTAATGGCACTCTCCAGACAGGGTGACGCAATAGCTTTTGTTGCTGTTGTTGTTGCAGGCTTTCTTATCCCTCTCCACCTTCGGGAAAAAAAATCAGGAAACGGAGCCAACTTTTGCAGCATGCATCAGAATTTCTTACAGCGTACATAGAAAGAGACCTGCAGGATTGATTAATGGATTGATTGACTGCTTGTTTAGAATTGCCAGCAGAAACAGAAAACGCAGAGGCCGAGGAAGGTTATGATGGTAGACATCTAATCCAGGCAGCAGTGAAAGCACTGTTAATTTGACAGCGGGTTCAATTGCTTGCCATTTTACTAGATAGAGATCCGTTTTTCAGCTCGAGGTCCCATGTTCCCTTCTGCATGCCAGTGGTGGGCGGGGCCAGAGGCTCAAGTGGGTGGAGCAATGAATGCTGATTTTGTCCACCCTAACCTGCTGCTATGGATTACTGCAATGCACTCTCTGTGGGGCTTCCCTCCCGCTTGATCTGGAAGCTGCAGTTGGTGAAGAATGCTGCAGCACGACAGTTGACAGCACTAGGTTAAAGGTAAAGGACCCCTGGAGGGTTAAGTCCAGTCAAAGGCGACTATGGGGTTGCGGCGCTTGTCTTGCTTTCAAGCCAAGGGAGCCAGTGTTTGTCCACAGACACCTTTCTGGGTCATGTGAACAGCAGGACTAAACTGCTTCTTGTGCAACCAAACACCTTGACAGAAACCAGAGTGCACGGAAACACCGCTTCCCGCCACAGCGGAACCTATTTATCTACTTGCACTGGTGTGCTTTTGAACTACTAGGTTGGCAGGAGCTGGGACAGAGGAACGGGAGCTTACTCCGTTGCAGGGATTCAAACCGCTGACCTTCCGATCGGCAAGCCCAAGAGGCTCAGTGGTTTAGACCACAGTGCCACCCGCATATAACACCTGCGCTCAGAGATCTGCACTGGTTGCTGATTTGTTACCAGGCCAAATTCAGAGTGTTGCTGTTAGTATATAAAGCTCTTAACAACTTGGGACCAGTTTACCCGCAAGATCCCCTTATCCTGCCTGTGCCTGCTCAACTGTTTCCATCTGCGAAATTGGCTCTACTACACATGTCACATAATACCCATTCTGCATTTGCAATAACTCTACCATTTAGTGTAGCACTTTGGAACTCACTGCCTATTGAGATCAAGCAGGTGCCCTCACTACTCTTTTCAGTGCCTGCTAAGAACTTCCTTGTTTAGACAGGCCTAGCCAGATGCTCAGAAAGTTGATGCAAGTTTTAATCTGCTTCAGTATTTTTACTTTTGTATGTTTTATAACAGGGTTATAAGGTTTTCTTGATTTCATTGCTTTATCTTTTTGTAAGCATGCTTGAGGTTTCTTTTTCTTTTTCACAATCAAGAAGCGTATACATTTCATGAAATAAAATCATAATAACCTACCTCACAGGGTTGTTGCGAGGAGGAAAGGAAGGGTGGGGGAGAACCCCATGAGCCCCTTGGAGAAAAGATGGGATTTAAAGGTAAATGTGTGCCTGGCCAATGAGACAGAGGAG
The DNA here is from genome assembly GCF_965112155.1 of Podarcis liolepis. NCBI lineage: Eukaryota > Metazoa > Chordata > Lepidosauria > Squamata > Lacertidae > Podarcis > Podarcis liolepis. The sequence goes on along the minus strand of NC_139569.1, from coordinate 9,197,621 downwards.
CTGCGCCATAGTCAACAGCTCTCTTGGATGAAATGGAACCGTATTGCATGGATGTGGGCTGCTGCGAGAACAGGCTGCTGAACCAAAAGGTGCCATTGGCCGGGTGCAGCAGAGCAGTTCTTAATGTTCATAAGTTTCAGAACCATGGATAGCTCCAAGCTAGCAGCTCACTTGGACAAAGGGTGTGAGCAGCCTTGGGGCTATAAACATTGCTATTGCTGAAGCCAAGGAGCCTGCATTCACTCCATAGGACGCACACACATTTCCCCTTCATTTTTGGAGGGGGAAAAGTGCGTCCTATAGAGCGAAAAATACGGTAATTCGTTCCGGAGGTCCGCTCTTAACCTGAAACTGTTCTTAACCTGAAGCACCGCTTTAGCTAATGGGGCCTCCCACTGCCACCGCGCCACTGGAGCACAATTTCTGTTCTCACCCTGAAGCAAAGTTCTTAACCCGAGGCACAATTTCTGGGTTAGCGGAGTCTGTAACCTGAAGCGTCTGTAACCTGAAGCATCTGTAACCAGAGGTACCAGTGTACAGGGTTCATCCAGACTTCCTTGCATGCCACAGTCTGAACTTTAAAGCTCCGTGTTCAAGCTTCTTCTTTTGTTGCCCTGCCCCACAAAAACCTATTTATTGCTGAAAACAATTCCACAGAAAACATGAATTGTTGTTTGCTCCACTTCAGTGTTAAAGAGCAGGTTTTCTTGGGGAAACTGGTGGGGCATTTTTTTTAAAGTGCTCAGACATGTGCGTGGAAAGCATGGGGCAAAAGGTTAGTGTGGATGAGGTTGCTTGCAACTTACCTACTGCATTTGGAAGCCACTGAGGGGCTGGTGATGTCTTCACCTGACACATATTACCTGGCTGCTTTCTCCATTCCTGAAACCAACCTTCACACCTCCGATTCACGAAACCGTCATCTGCACACATGGGCAATGGCTGCCTCAAATGGACATGCTTCAGCTTAACTGCAAAGTGAGTTTGGCTTGCGGTTTCCATCCGGATCCAAGGGGGAAACACATCAGCCAGCAGCATTTCTCAAGAAACCTGATAAGTACAGATCTGTGACTAATGTCCTGTGTGCTTGGCTTGAGACACCAGCAACAGGAGCAAGCTGGAACCAGAGTAAACGGTAATGTGTACACAGCTGGAGGCTTTTTAAGCCTCTGTCTCCAGATTACCTCTGCCATTATTCACCCTCTGGTGGAGAATTTCAGAACCTCAAAGTAGTCTAAAGAGGGGCACTTCTCCTCCATCACCTAACCTAAGGTTACCAGATTTTTCCAATGAATCCAGGGACTAAATACATACATACATACATACATACATACATACATACCGTATTTTTCGCCCCATAGGACGCACCGGCCCATAGGACGCACCAAGTTTTTTTGGGGGGAAATAAAGGAAAAAAATTTATTCCCCCCCAGGCGCCTGTGGGGCCGGCAGCGGGGAGAAGCGCTCTTCTCCCTGCCGCCCGCCTTCAGACCAGGTCCGAGGACAGCGGGAAGAGGCGCTGCGCCTCCCAGCTGTCCCCGGAGCTTGCGGGGCTGGCGGTGGGGAGAAGCACGCGTCTCCCCGCCGTCAGCCTCCAAACCACATCGGGAGACAGCGGGATGGCAGTGTTCCGCCTCCCCGCTGTCCCCCGACCTTGTGGTGCTGGCGCTGGGGCTCTCCTGAAGCCAGGATAGCGAGAGGGGTTGGTGCACACCGACCCCTCTCGCTCTCCAGGCTTCAGCGAAACCCTGTATTCGCCCCATAGGACGCACACACATTTTCCCTTCATTTTTGGAGGGGAAAAAGTGCGTCCTATAGGGCGAAAAATACGGTACATACTACACGTTTGGGATGTTGATGCTGCAGTGATGGCGGTGGTAGAGGGGTGGCCGCCGCCTTGACCTCAGCTGCCACATTTCCCCTTCCTCTGAGGCTTCTATCTCCTTTCTCAGTGAGCCTGGGCAGCCCCTGAGTTCTTGTTGGTGGTGGTGGAAGCAGTGCGTGGTGGGTCAGGCGTGGAAGGCAGAGAAGGTGAGCTGAGAGCAGTGCCAGTGGCAAGGCTTGGGCAGCACGATGCCTCCCTTCCCATCGGAGCAGCCCCAATCCCATTCCTACTTGAGTGCAAGCAGGAGGGGGCAGGGATCCCTCAGCTGGGAAGGGAGGCTTCCCGTTGCCTAACTGAGAGATCCCTGCCCCCTCCTGCTTGCACTCAAGTAGGAGTTGGGAGGCTGCTCCGATAGGCAGCATGAAGCCTCCCTTCACAACTTAGTTGCTGGGCTCAGGGAAGGTGGAGGCAGCCTGGAAGCTGCGTCTTAGAGCCCCTTCACCACCATCATATGGGGACTTCTGAGCAGCTCCTGAAGCCAGCCAGAGCCAAATGCTCTGGGCTGCTGAGACTGCTGCTGCATTTCCCGGGGACATTAGATGAAATCCAGGGGCATTCTAAGGATGGAATTTGTCTGGGGACTTATTCACAAATCTGGGGGCTGTCCCTGGGAAACGGGGAAGATCTGTTAACCCTAACCTAACCTCCTGTTTCCTGTTCCACTGGTGAAGCGAAGTGTTGTGGAAAACATCTGGATCCTGGGGAAAGGCGCTGCTCAGGGTCCAGGCTCTGTTGGTCTGGGAGGTACTTCCGAGGGTTCTTGTCCTATATAGTCTCCGGCTCAGTGGTTTCCTGATCTCCAGGAGACAGATCAAGGCCCTGTACTTGATCTGATTTCATAGCTGGTGCCTCCCCAGCCTCCAGCTCTGTGCCTGGCTTGCTGCTGGATTCAGAGGTCAGGTCAGTTCAACTGTCTGTTGGCTTCTGTATGTGGACTGGTGTGGGTGTGTCCTTTGCCTTAGGCTGTAGAATGTCTTGCCTTGGTCCCCATTCCCCAACATGATGTCTTCTAGTTGATGCAGCCTACCGCTCCCATCAGCCCCAGCCATCTTGGCCACAAACAGCCAAGGATGGTGGGAGTAGTAGTCCACAACATCTGGAATGCACCACATTGGCGGCCCTTGCTCTATGGCACGTGCGGGGAGACTTTGGCCCTGCAGATCATGCTAAACTACAGTGTCCATCATCCCTGGCCATTGGTAATGGTGCATTAAAATGGCATCAAAAATGGTGCTTCCACCGGGTCGGAATTGCCTAGGGAAAAATGAAAATAAAACTCCGTCTATTGGGTGCAACGTTCCAAGATTTATTTATTTAATTTGTTGGCCAGCTGGGCCTTCCCACCTTCCAGCAGCAACCGGTCTCCTGATGGCTCTGAGCGATATTAAACACAGAAGGGCAATTAAACAATTATGCAATATTAAAATGAAACTAAGCCAGGAAGGTGAGGGTGGCATGCTGCCGGATGGCAATAACTGCTAAGACTGCAATCCTACCTGCCAAGGGATACTGAACCTCTTATTAGCCCCAAGGGCTGTATCCCCTTATGCGAGACACGCCCCCCGAGGGCTGTGTGGTAGGTGGAGCCAGAGACAAAAAGGGGCGGAGCAACAGGGGTCAGGAAACCCGGGGCTGGAAACACCACAGGCCTTTGGTTCCTTGCTCCTGACTGAAGTGCACTCTCCATGAGATATTGACTTTGGCTTGATCCTGTTGCTGGATCACGTCTACACCTAGACTGAGGCCCCAGCTGCACTCTGCATTTTAGATAGTCCCGGCTGCACCAAAAGAGACCTGGGAGCTGTAGTTAAGGGTGCTGAGAATTGTTGGGAGATCTCCCTGCTCCACTCACAGAGCTACAATTCCCAGAGTGGTTCACTGGTCAATGCCTTTTCTCAGGGGCTAGGGGCAAAACTGGGTGCAGCAGCAAATGCAAAGGTTCGTTTTTGTATAGAAGGCTACTTTCTGCACATGGAGGAGGTGGACAGAGAAAGACCTACATTGGCTCCCAGTACGTTTCCAAGCACAATTTGAAGTGTTGGTGCTGACCTTTAAAGCCCTAAATGGCCTCGGTCCAGTATACCTGAAGGAGCGTCTCCACCCCCATCATTCAGCCCAGACACTGGGGTCCAGCGCCGAGGGCCTTCTGGCGGTTCCCTCACTGCGAGAAGCCAAGTTACAGGGAACCAGGCAGAGGGCCTTCCCGGTAGTGGCATCCGCCCTGTGGAACGCCCTCCCACCAGATGTCAAAGAGAACAACAACTACCAGAAGACATCTGAAGGCAGCCCTGTTTAGGGAAGCTTTTAATGTTTGATGTATTACTGTATTTTAATATTTTGTTGGAAGCCGCCCAGAGTGGCTGGGGAGACCCAGCCAGATGGGTGGGGTATAAATAATAATAATAATAATAATAATAATAATAATAATAATAATAATAATTAGTTTTTCTCCCTCTCTTATAACCCAAGAATGGGACATCCATCGAAGCTGAATTTTGGAAGACTCAGGACATGTAATACAAAGTCCTTCCTTGTACAGTGCATTGTTAAACTATGGAACCCACGCCCAGGGGAGGCAGTGATGGCCACTAACTTCAATGGCATTAAAAGAAGATTGGGCAAACTCATGGAGAATAAGCCGATCAATGGCCACCAGCCAGGGTGCCTATGTTCTAGCTCTAGTGTTGGAGCTCCAGTGTTGAACGCGAGTTGATGGGAATCTCAAGAGGGGAGAGTGTTGTTGTGCCCACGTCCCTCTGGTGGACTTCCCAAAATGAGCATCTGGTTGGCCACTCCTGAGAACAGGATGCCAGACCAGATGGGTCATTGGCCTGATCCATCTGCCCAAGAACCTTCTCACGCTCTTATGGAATATTAGGCAAATCGATGGAGGATATGGCTGCGTTCTCCCTATGCTGTCGGAAGCAGAGTGACAGCTGCTGGGAATCTCAAGTGGGGGAAGAGTGTGGCTGTTGTTCTTTGGCCTTGTCTGCAGGCTTCCCATAATAGGCATCTGGCTGGCTTCTGTGAGAAGAGGATGCCGGACTAGATGGCCCCTTCAGAACTGCTTAATAATAATAATAATAATAATAATAATAATAATTTATTATTTGTACCCCGCCCATCTGGCTGGGTTTCCCCAGCCACTCTGGGCGGCTTTCACAAAGACCAAAAATACACTAAGGTATCACACATCCCTGAACAGGGCTGCCTTAAGATGTCTTCTGAATGTCAGGTAGTTGTTTATCTCTTTGACATCTGATGGGAAGGCGTTCCATAGGGCGGGTGCCACTACCGAGAAGGCCCTCTGCCTGGTTCCCTGTAGCTTTGCTTCTCGCAATGAGGGAACCGTCAGAAGGCCCTCGGTGCTGGACCTCAGCATCCGGGTAGAACAATGGGGGTGGAGACGCTCCTTCAGGTATACTGGGCTGAGGCCGTTTAGGGCTTTAAAGGCCAGCACCAACACTTAGAATTGTGCTCGGAAACGTACTGGGAGCCAAAGTAGGTCTTTCAAGATCGGTGTTATGTGGTCTCAGCGGCCGCCCCCAGTCACCAGTCTAGCTGCCGCATTCTGGATTAGTTGTAGTTTCCGGGTCACCTTCAAAGGTAGCCCCACGTAGAGCGCATTGCAGTAGTTCAAGCGGGAGATACCTAGAGCATGCACCACTCTGGCGAGACAGTCCGCAGGCAGGTAGGGTCTCAGCCTGTGTACCAGATGGAGCTGGTAGACAGCTGCCCTGGACACAGAATTGACCTGCGCCTCCATGGACAGCTGTGAGTCCAAAATGTCTCCCAGGCTGCGCACCTGGTCCTTCAGGGGCACAGTCACCCCGTTCAGGACCAGGGAGTCCTCCACACCAGCCCGCCCCCTGTCCCCCCAAAACAGTACTTCTAATATTACCCCAAAATGTCAAATAAACAAGACCCCTCATTCTTGGAACAAATAACATCAGCAGGCAAAATGCACCCATCAGCACATTGCCACCGAAGAGCAGATTCATGAATAAGTCACGGCTTTATTTATTTATTTTTTGGTGTTAAAAAAGAAAAGGTCCTCTTCAATCATTTTTTAAATGAGTGCCGTCCCCTGCGGAAAGGGCGTTTGGGCTGATAGAATAGTCATAAATAATCCACATACCTTTCCTCCTGCCAGACTAATGTGCTTAAAATAAAGTCTCCTCTCCCACATTTCCCCAACAAATATGCATCCTCTGGCTCATTCAAGAAGAACATCTCTCTCATTCCTGGATTGGCAAAGAGAGAGAGGAGGGGGGAGTCACCCACATCAAAAATGGTGCTTCCACCAGGTCGGAATTGCCTAGGGAAAAATGAAAATAAAACTCGGTCTATTGGGTGCAACGTTCCAAGATTTATTTATTTAATTTGTTGACCAGCTGGGCCTTTCCACCTTCCAGCAGCGACTGGTCTCCTGATGGCTCTGAGCGATATTAAACACAAAAGGGCAATTAAACAATTATGCAATATTAAAATGAAAATAAGCCAGGAAGATGAGGGTTGAAGAAATGAACCTATGCTACCAATTCTCACATGCCAGCAGTGGGTGGAGCCAGGGACAAAAATTGGTGGAGCAATGATTTTTCCTTTGCACGATAGGCTGGTTTCTACACACACACACACACACACACACACACACACACACACCCTCTCTGTCTTCCATCCAGACAAGAAAGAGGAAATATCAGGATTCAAAGGCATATTCCAGCCAGGCAAAAACCATCAGGGAGGGTGCGAAGCAGGGCTGGTAAGAGATGTGGCCTGTGGAGAGGGTCTGTGGCTGAGGAGGTTAGTGTGGGGAGACTCCTACAGGCCAGATAGAGAGGCTGGGGCCCACTCGGCCTGAGTTTCCCCTCTCCTGTCCTAAAGGATAGGAAATACTAGAATAGCAATGCATGAGTCATGTTGGATGACAGTATGGGTCCCTCACAGCTTCATCCCAGGTACCTGGAGACATCTGAAGGGGCATGAAGGCAACGTTCTGTTCCCAGCATTGCTTTTCTGGTCATTTGGAGGTACACTGCCCCTGTACATGGAAGCTGCACTTCCTAGACTTGCCTCTTTATCATCACTGAGTGCCAGCCCTATTGGTCTCCTCTGCACCTGGTCCTTCTGGACTGATTAAGGGTTGTCTTGCTGCTTATGCTTGCAAGAGTCACATGGTGACCCCACTGAAACGCCATAGCTCAGTGGGTAGAGTATCTGCTTTGAATCCAGAAGTTCCTAGGTTCAAATCCTGACATCCTCCATTAGGGCTTGGAATGTCCATTGCCTGGAACCCTGGAGAGATGCTACCAGTCATTGTAGACTAGGGGTTGTGGTCCAGGGACAGGTTTCAGGGCATCTATGAACTGGAGATGTTAAAAAAAGATATTTCCGACACAATAAATTAAATTGTGGGCAATATTTTGTGTGCATGTGTCAATGTGCATTTTTCTGCAGAGTTGCTCCGTAACTTCCACCAGATTCTCAAAGGGGCCTGTGACCCCCCCCCCAAAAAAACTAAGAACTATTGAATCATAGAACTGTACCATTGGAAGGGACCTAAACAGTCATCTAGCCCAACCCTCTGCAATGCAGCGGGTGCAGCATATCCTAAAATACATGGACCCATGGTTTGATTCTGCATAAAGTTAGTAAGTGAGTCCCATTTTATTTAATTGGACCTTCACTCAAGCAAGTGTGCACAGGATAGCAGCTTCCGTCTGTTTAATCGGTAGATTCAACCAAAAAAAGCTTTAGTTGATCTGATTTTATTTGTAGGGGTCAAGCAGAATTCAATGGCGGACATTTGAATCAATGGTGCTCTGAGTTAAGGGCACATCTGTTTAATTCTTAAGCTGCTTTGGTTCTGGCATGTTACCGAAACAGGGTATGGAAATGCGAGAGTTTTTCCTCCCAGCGCTGAAGGATAGCTTGGTTATTACAAGGGCAGTGGGTAGTTCTCAGCCTCAGGGCCACACTCACCTATCGGGCCACCTTCCAGGGGCCACGTGCCAGAGGTGCACAGGGCCAGAGGTAAAAGAAAGGTCACATTTTACCTGTGCGCACTAGTTATGATTCACACCTGGGCATCCTCCTCGATTCTTCTTACAGGCAGGTAAGAAGCAGGATCAGTGTTCTAGGACACATTCCAGTCAGGCAAAAACACGGGAGGAGTGTGCAAGGCCTAGGGAGAGTGGGGTGTAGCCTGATGGAGGCTTGAGGTTTCACGCTCCTAGTTTATGAAAGCATAAGATGGTTGGACAGTGTTCTCGAAGCTACTAACATGAGTTTGATCAAACTGCAGGAGGCAGTGGAAGACAGGAGTGCCAGGCGTGCTCTGGTCCAGGGGGTCACGAAGAGTCGGACACGACTAAACAACAAAGCCTTCTTACCTCTATTAGCCCCTTAAAAACAAACAAACATCTACATTTGATCAACAGAATGCTCTATAACGTGTTTACAGTGGAAGAAGTTCTGCACAATCCAGTGGCACTTGCTTCCATTCAAGTATTTATTATTATCATTATCATTATTATTTCATTTACGAATTGCTTCCCATGTGTGGCATTCCAAAGTGATTTATGTTGGATCAGACCCTAAATTATTGGCTTGGCTTGGAATTGAAATCATTCATGCGTATTCTTTTTTTTAAAAAAAAAATACTGATTGCGGTTTTTCTGCCTAACATATCCTATTAATATTTCTGATTAAAAAACTAAATAATTAAGACTGGGAGCTCTACAAGGGCAGAATTACTCATGCTTGGGGGGGGGAGGGGGGGACTAAAAGCAAACCTGCCCATAAACCACTTTGAGCCTGTGGGGGAGAGCAGGACATCAAGGAAAGAAAACTATGGCACAGAGCAATCCAAACCCCATGAATCTGAAAGGATAAATGACCATTTATGCACCGGCAAAATCGAGGGCCCTCCCCTACTTTAGAATATTTTTTAAAATGCACATCTGTACAATAGATACACTGCCTTGATAGTTAATATGAGTTGGCAGCATCCCAAATTTTGTTGCTAAAAAAACATATGTATCTATCTCTCACTCACCAGAGCCCTTGCAACAGCCCCTTCCGTCTTCCAGCAAGGGAGACAGCCTGCAACTTAAACAATCAATCAGCAGCTTTACAAGGAAGAGGATATTATTATTATTAATAATAATATTAATCTATAAATTGAACATTATCTTGCCCGAGCCCCCTTCCCTCCCCTGCTCCCCCCCATTTATTATTATTATTATTATTTTTGCAACGGTGGCGGCGTGACCGGGTCCGCTCAGCCTCCCGGCCGCTCCACACCGACCTCCCGGCGGCGCGTGTGCACGTGTGAATGCGTGTGTACGCGCGCTGCTGCCGGGTCGCAGGGCGGCCACACGGCGCGTCTCTCTTCTTCGCAGCGGCTCCGCCTCCCTCCCTCCCCTCGGTTTTGGGGAGGGGGTGCTGCAGAGAAGGAGCGAGGAAGACTTTTCTCCCTCCTCCCCGCTTGGGCTGGCGCTCAGGCGCTGCGTGCGAACCGCGCTCTGCTCCAGACTGCGGCCCCGCCGCCGCCGCCGCCGCCGCCCGCTCCTCCTCCGCCACCCCGGGGCAGTGCACCAGCCGAGCCAAGCCCCTAGCAGCAGCCCAGCCAGCTCCGCTCAGCTGGGGCCTCCTCCTCCTGCGCTCTTCAATCCCTCCAGCCGGCAGCCGCCTGCTGGCGAGTTGGCTCCACAATCCCTTTCCAGTGATGGAGAGAGAGAGAGAGAGAGAGAGGGAAGGGGGCTGCTGGTCTTTTTTTGGTGACACCCTCCCAATTCCTGCCCTGTTTGCTTCCACTGCAGCAGAAAAGCGCACTCCAAACGTCGATGGGGACGAGTAACAAGTCTCCAGTTTGGGCAAGCGTCGCGCGCAATTAAAGCGCCTCGGGGTTTTTGGGGGGGCGATTGGCATCTCTCTCGTTTGCAAAGCAGGGCAAGCAGTTGAGATTGTTGGACTCTGCGCGCTCTCCCTCCCTCGGCTGGGTTGGCAAACTTGGAACAGGGAGGCGGTGTATGTGTGCTTGTGCGCGCCTGTGTGCGCGCGCGCCTGTGTGTGTGTGTGTGTTGGATGGTTTTGGGAGCCCGAAGATGCTGCCTGGCGTGGTCCCCCCCCCTCTTGCGGAAGGGCACCTGAGCTGAAATCTGGGGATTAAGCAGACGCACACGCACACAAAACACAAGCACCCCCACACACTCACCACCTACACACACACACACACACACGGAGACGCGTTTCTGACGGGTGCCAAAGGAATCCTTTTGAAATGACTTGGAGGATTTTCAGCTTGGAATTATGTGGAGGGCGAATGCAGTGAGTAACAAGCGGCGGCGAAGGCGATTAAATAATAGCAATTATGATAAATAAGAATTTAAAAAATGCGGAATGGGGAGGGGGAGGGAGAGAGAGGGGTGGGGGGTGGGGGCTATGGATGGATGGTCTGTGGCGATCTTTTTGCCTGGCACTGTTGCAAAGGGGGGTGGAGTTGGGTTGCCTCGACAGTAGCGTCCATCTACCCCACCCCACCCCGCGCCAACCCCCGGCCACCCGTGAGTGAGATGGACAGATTAGGGTCCCGGCCTTGCTGCCGTTTTGCATGTCAATTTCGCCTGCCAAAAAAGAGCGAGAGAGTAAAAAAAAAATTAAAACAAACGTCTTACCCCGGTGCGTTTCCCCATTATTTTTTTAGCATGGAAATTAGTGCTATTAGTATTACTGGAGAGGTTTACTGAGCAAGTGGAAAAGATTTCTTTCCTCTCTCGCCGCGCCATCCCATGCACCTTTACTTGGGAGTAAGCTCTTTGGCGCTGAGCTGAGTTTACTCTCGAGGAAGTGCGCGGAGGGTCGCTTCCTACCTCCATCCCAAAATGAGGTGGCTGGTCCTCTTTTAAACACCCCCCCATCACCAGCCTGTGCGTGTTTACTCCGAAACAAGTCCTCTTGACTTCAATGGGACTTACTTCCCAGGAAAAGATGGGGACTAGAAACTCCTTGCGATGGATCCCTCCAGTTGGGAACTTCAAGCTGCCAGAAGGGACCTTTAACTTGGGTAAAAGAAGGACCCTCCATTAAATTGCAAAGGGATTGGGGGGGGGGTCTGTCCTTACTTTCCGAGTAGACCGATCGCAGCGGTGGTTATGGGAACGCAAGTTTTGGTGGTGTTTACTCAGAAGCAAGGCCCGCCTATGCTCAGTGGGGTTTTTTACTCCCAGGTAAGGGAGTCTGCCTAGGATCCCAACCTCCAAGGGGTGGTGTGGGGGGAGGTGGAGGGGGGGCGAGGTCGCTTCATCTGTCTCTCTCCGCTCGCCCCAAACACACCGCAATCCTACGCATCCTGACCCGGGGAGGAAATTCCGTTGAACTCCGCGAGGGCTTCCTCGGGAGTAAGGACGCATAGGATCGCGCGCACGTCCTAGTGGAGAGAAATTGCGGCAGGAGGCGGGAGATGGAAGGAAGGACGGGGAACGGATTTCCAAGCAAGATCGCGGGAGAAACGCGCTCTCCGACAAATTACATGGAAGCAAATCAACTTTTCCCCCTACAGACGATCGGCTGCCCGGCCAGGATTTATTAATTCGCTGCGCCGCGAAGTTGCCGCTGTGTTATTTTGCGCTGTTCCGCCTGCGCTAACGTGGTGGTCTTTCTCTCGCCCCTCCCTTCCCTCCCCCTCCTCCCCGCTCTCCCCAAAAAACCCTCCCTTTTAGACCCCCTTTGCACCGATAAGCAACCCTGCCTCGCGGGGAGGCGAGGATGTGGCGCCCCGATCTCAGCACCAACACTGGCGATCGCATCTCTGGAAAGCAGAATGGCAACCTCCCCTGACGCGCGGCGCTGAGGAGTCTTGCGAAATGCCAAACTTTGCGGCAGCGGCTACGATTTCTCACATTCCTGGTAATGCTGATTCTGATGCTGGTGGAAGGTGGCTGGAGGGGGGTGGTGGATGGGAATGAGGATAAAGAAATAAATAATTTTTTTTTGGGGGGGGGGAGAAAGTGGAGAGAAGCGCCAAGGGGATGTTAGGAACGCGGCGGAGCGCCAGGAGGCGCTGTTGCTCTTGGTTTCCCTTTCGCCCCCATGAATGGAGCGAAGAAGCTAAGAATTCCCTCTCCTACGTAGTAAAGGCTAACGGTGCAGGATTTCGCAGCTTGTGTGTGTGTGTGTGTTGTGCACGTCTTTCTAATTGGTGCAAACAACCCCCCCCTTCTGCCAGCGTGGTGCATTTTTTTAACCCACTGGTTTTTTTTTGGGGGGGGGGATATTTCAAATAATTAATACTTCGCGATGAAGGAGGTTTAAAAGCACGGGCTAGTGGGTTATGGCTTTACTATAAAAACCCACCCACCCTCTTTCTGTCTTTTTGCCTCTCGTGTGATCTGACTGCAGTCGGGGAAGCAGGGAAAAAAATCTGCCCTGCAACAGACAACGGCTGAGTTTGAATCCAAATGAGGTCTGGGGAAAGAGACACGCAGCTCCAGAGACCCCTCGCTCGTGCCCACCTGAAGCCTAGGGAGGGAAGAGGTTTACTCTGAGTCCCGTATATCCCCCTGCTGCTGATGGAACATGATTGATGAGTGTAGATGTCAGGATGACGGGAGCCATAGGATCAGAGATGCATTTTCCCCCAGGGCGGTGGTGGTGGTGGGGTTTGATGCAAGCCAGCAGAAGGCAGCCCCCTCCCTCCACGAGCGGCTTTGCCACCAGCCTCTGTGAGAAGGAACAACAGCCCCCCCTTTTCACCCACCCGCCCAACGAAATCCACGAAAATAAAGCAGCATCCAGGGTCTTGACCCGAAGCGAAGGGGACAATATGCATGCCAGCAACTGGCCGACATCCCCGATGCCCAGCCAAAGTGGGTGCATTGCCAAGGAGAGAGGGGAGTGAGAAGGGTGAGGGTTGGGGGGGGGAAGAGGGGAAAAAGGGGTTAGAATAATGCATGTCTGAATCTGTTCCAGAAATTCAGCCAGTTCTGCGTGAGCAGCCAGCCAGCCAGCTTGAAATGAGTCTTGGAATAAAATACAATTTCTGGACAGAGGCGAGGGGAGGGAGGCGGGGGGGGCGCACACCAATCATTGCTGCTTCAGCCACAGCAGGAGGGAAGAGGAAAGGAGGGCAGGAAGCAGGCAGGGCCTGGGTCACTGCATGCCTTCAAAGCCTTCAAAGATGCTTCGGAAAGCCAGGCTTTCCAAAAAGGCATCCTGAGAAGCTTCAGATATCTCATCTGCGCTGTGTCCTCAGCAGAGATTGAGCTGGTTTTATTTTTCCCCCCTGCAAGGGAAGGATATGTGCAGGCCTTGAAGGCGATGTCAGTTTTGCTCTGGTGGGAGTTAAGTGTTGTACTGAGCCCGGGCGCTTAGCTGAGGTTGAACTTTGAGGGCCACCTTGACCCCGCAAGAGGACTCAGTTCAAGGATGCCTGTTTGCAAGGTTAAGGACCAGGTCCCTGTGGGAGGCAGGAGGCTGTGGCAGTTCATCCTCGTCTTCCGCGTGATGTGACGCCCGTCCTGGGCTCCTTGTTCTCCGCAGAGCATGGAGTTGGTGAAGATGGCGCGAGTTTGCTGGAATCTCCTGGTGCTTCAGGCTTTCCTGGCAGAGTTGGCCCTCGTCTGGGGGGCAGAGAAAAGCTACCCCATCCTGAACATCGCCGTCATCCTGGGGAGGACGCAGTACGTCACGGAAAGAGAGGTCCGGGCGCTTTGGACCAGGGATATGTCCGGCGACCTCACCGTCGACGTCAATGTGGTGCCCCTTCTGGTCAACCAGACAGACCCAAAAAGCATCATCACCAATGTCTGTGACTTGATGTCAGGCACCAAGATCCACGGCGTGGTTTTCGGGGACGACACCGACCAGGAGGCGGTTGCCCAGATTTTGGATTTTATTTCATCACAGACCTTTATTCCGATCTTGGGGATTCATGGCGGCTCGTCAATGATCATGGCGGACAAGGTAGGCAGAGAGCACATAGTTGCGTGAAGTTGGTGCCCTGTAGGGCAATGTATGCTGTCGCCTCCCTGTTTGGGCAGAAACGGAAATGGAGCCATCCTTTCATGCAGGGGTAGCTAACATGTGCCCTCCAGATGCTGTTGGACTGCAGCTCCTGCTATCCAGCCAGCATGACCAATGGTTAGGGAAAGTGGGAGTTCCCACCCAACAACATCTGGAGGTCACTGAGTTGACTAGTCCTGCCTTAATGGGTCGGTCTTGGCTCCCTTAAGCTGTTTGTAACTTCAGTTTCTTTGGGGAGGGAAGATATTTATTTCTGAATTAGAATTGTGGTTTAGCTTGGAGCGGCTTCTTCCTCAGTACCAAGACAAGCTGGTCCGGGAGCAGTTTGTGGCTATTCCATGACTTTCCCTATCAACATTGGGCTGTGGGGTGTGAAAGATTAGCAAAATCTGTTTTTGTGTGTGTCTTCAGTTCACAAAGGATGTTTAGATCTTCAGCAGCTTATGCACCAAAACACACGATCTGCTTGGATGTCGCAAAGCCGAGGGTTTCACTCAGAACTGCATGTTTCCTTTGAATTGTTGGATAAAAGTCTTCTCCAGCCACCCAACTCTGTGCCAAAAGGACCTCTTCCTGTCACTGTCCGCTGGTTTCAAAGGTCTGATCTGCACTGCAGACTCAAGCCAGCTGAACTGTCATTTTCTCAGGGAATTTGGGGGGGGACACAGCTCTCTTGGGGATGGGGGCTAAGCATATATTTTTGCAACTCATGCACAGCCGCAGCTCTTGCGATCCTTAAGGGGTAACAAAGATTGCAATGCACATGTAGTGTAGACCCTGGAAGTTATTAATCCAGCAAGCATGTTGAAAGGAAGCGATGGGGAGACTTTAACATCAGCAGGGTGGCTAGGTGAATGCTGGCTTACCTAGCTGGTGTTATGGAGAGCCTTTGGGATGTTGGCCAGGGCTGACCCTAGATATTTTGCCACCTGGGGCAAACCACAAAATGGCGCTCCTTCCCTGTCAGGGAAGAAGAATTAAATGAAGGTCTACATCAGTAACAAGGGGGGTGGGATAAACATCTACATTGGGATCTGCTGTGCCTGTGGTTCCTGCTTCTTGAGGCAGCTTCCTCACCTTGCCTCATGTGTGGGCCGGCCCTGATTTCAGGAAAGTCGAACCAATTGCGGAGGGGAACTGTGTCAGGGTTGTGTGACGAGCTGCGAGTTCAAAGACTTGGGGCTTGGGATAGGAGAGGGTGCTTTGGTGTGCAATCAAACAAAAACTTAGCAAAATGTGTGCGAGAGAGATAATAATCACCAGGGATTAGGCAACTGAGCAGTGGTGCAGTGAGACTGAATGAATCTCCAGGGCGTGATGACAACTCTGCACATGGTACATTCGCATGATACATTTAAGGTGCTGTGATACCGTTTCAAACATCCTTCGCTTCTTCTTACTAATTCTGGCAGCTGTAGGTTCTTACTAGTTTCCTTCCCAGGCTACAATTCTCAGAGTTCCCCGTGAGGAAGAAGGATCGATTGTTTAAACCATTGTGGGAATGGGCAATGGCGTCTCTAGCAATTCCCAGGACCCTTAATGAACTACAGTTCCCAGGATTCCTTTGGGGGGGGGGAAGCCATGGCTGTTGAAAGTGGTATCATAGCACATTAACTGTCTGGTGTAAATGGGGCCTGAGGCCTACATCTGTCAGTGTGCACAGCAAACCCTTGATAGTTGTCAAAGCCTGTGTGGAAAATGGTCTCTGTTTTGGCTCTGACAGAAGGTCCACATAATCCGAGCATGATGCCACATGAAGTACCTTTTCCGTCCAATGGATAACAAACATACAAGCGTTTTCATCACAAGGGTGATGGGCACCACATTTGTTGACTTCTTAAAGAAAGGGATTCTCTTTGGTTTGGGAACATCATGCCTGGGGTGAATGTGGCCCTCTAAAACTTTCTATCTGGCCCCTGGGATTTCTACAGGCCACGCCCCCACTACCCAGGCTCTTATTTACAAGTGCTTTTGCTTGGCTGGAATGTGTCCTTGAACTGCAATCATGCCATTGGTCCATCCAGCTTGGTGTTGTATACACTGACTGGCAGCAGCTTCCCAGGACCAAGCTCTCTCTCCCAGCCTACCTGGAGAAACCCAGTGTTAGAAACTGGGATATATCAGCTAGGCGCCAAATGGCTCCTTAAACCAGGGTTACAGCTGCCCAAGCGGAATGCCTGGTTGCTATTTTGGGGGCAAGATGGCTCTAAAGTCATATTTCTCAATACAAACTTTTGAGTTCCTGAAATTCATTCTGATTGTGCAGATTCTATAGGACGTGGTATTTGTGTGTTGAAACAGTTCAGATCCAAGGATCCCCAGACATGTACCTCCAGATGGTGGAGATGTCAGGCAGCATCCTGGCACCTGGACATCTTCACTTGGTCGCAAGTGGCCAATAGGTCGAAATGCGCCGGGCTAATTTCTAACACTGCTGGAGATGCCGTCAGGGGATTGAACCTGGAACCACCTGCAGCCCTTCCCCTCTCACTAGCCTGGATGGAGAGGTGTGTGCAGAAACCTTTGACTTCCTCTTGGCTGGAAGGTAGCTTACAGGGCAAAGGTCAGAGTTGCATATGTTGCTCCACTTATTTTTGTCTCTGGATCCATGCACTATTGGAATGTGTCATAGGTTTTCTGTGGGTGGAGGTAGGGAAATATGTCCCTCCGTTTGACAAATTCATTGCAGACAGAGGAGAAGATGTCCCTTAGTTGTTCTTCAATACGGCAGCGAAATGGAACCTCCATGGCAAGAGGCAGTTTACCTTTGAGTACCAGGCACTGCGAGCAAGCAGATGCCGACTTGGGAAAGAAAGACCTGTCTGACTGCTCTTGGAAGCAGTGTTCAAAATGCGCTAGATGTGTTCTGCTATTGTGGTGGGTTCCATTGTGACTACGTGGAGATTTCTGGGCACCCGGTTGGTGACTGACATCTCCATCGAGCCAGCTGACTCGTCTGTAGCAAAAGATGCATGTCTTCTGCTTCTCGGCTGGCTGTGCTATAGCCTTCCCACAAGCCACCCAGATGGATCTCACAGATCACAGTTTGCAAACCTCTGCCTTGGCCCGTAGTTAAGACCCTTTCCATTTCTATGGTGTGTGTTTCTCCTTCTTGCACACTGGGACAAGTGAGCTGTTGTAAGAGCAAGCTACAATCGAGCAATGTGGCTGAGATCCTAGAATTGTAAAATTGGAAGGGATCATCTGTTCCAAGCCCCTGGTGAATAGACGTTCCATTGTGGTGACCCTAACCCAGGTTTAACGTGTCATTTGGCGCCTAGCTTATATACCTGAGTTTCTAACATTGCTTGGAAGTGGAATGATGAAAGAAATGGATCATTGGTTTGCTCCAGCAGGACTCTGGGTACGTCTTGAATAGCAGCCAGTGATGGCAATGGCCACTTTGCTCTTTATCCCTAGCATTTGCTGCTCAGAGGTAGACTGCCTTTGACTGTGAAGGCTCTCCGCTCTGCAATTCGAGATCATGATTAGCCATGGGTGGTTCTCTTAAATCTTCTTACATGAATTGGCCTAACCCTTTTCAAAAGCTTGTGGTGGAGGAACATCTCACTGACAGCAAACTGCAGAGGTTAAGAGCATGTTTTGCGAAGCGGTCCAGCCTTTGCTTGTCCAGAAGTTGAACGGTGAACCCAAATTCCATGGGACATACGGGTTTACAGGCTGTTATCCATTATCGCAAGCCTTAAGGGACAGGGGTGGTGCTGTGGGTTAAACCACAGAGCCTAGGACTTGCTGATCAGAAGGTCGGCGGTTCAAATCCCCACGACGGGGTGAGCTCCCGTTGCTCGGTCCCTGCTCCTGCCAACCTAGCACATTAAAGTGCAAGTAGATAAATAGGTACCACTCCAGCGGGAAGGTAAATGGCGGTTCCGTGCGCTGCTCTGGTTTGCCAGAAGTGGCTTGGTCATGCTAGCTACATGACCTGGAAGCTGTATGCCGGCTCCCCTGGTCAGTAAAGCGAGATGAGCACCACAACCCCAGAGTTGGTCACGACTGGACCTAATGGTCAGGGGTCCCTTTACCTTTACTATCACAAGCCTCTTCGCTGGGACGGTGGCTTCTGGGTGCTAAGGATGGGGCACAACCTTTCTTGTGACAGTGCAGGGCCACTTCTAGGATGTGAAAGGTGAGCTGGGAGCTCAACCCAGGGGTGTTGCACCCCAGGTCACCAAGCTGGATCAGGGCTTCCAGATTTCAAGAAGATGCTTCTGCTGGCACCTGGAGCTTGGAAGCTCTGATCTGCAAAGAAGTTTACACCGAAGTGGAAACGGAAGCCTCTTGTATGGCAAGAGGCTGTTTTGGTCCACACAGATATGATGCACAATGAAGACCTCATAGCAGCATTAAAGTTAATTGTTACCTTCCTAGCCTTGCCTCTTCTGCTCTCCCTGGTTCTCGCCTTTGCTTGCTAGCTTTAGTTCTGCTTCCCTGCTTTTTTCTGTTTTTGCTTATGCCGGGGTGGAATGTGGCCCTCCAACCTTCTATGTGGACCTCAGAACACTCCCCAAGCCACACCCCATGCACTTTCGTCCCGCTGGGGTGGTCCCTTGGGTTCTGATAACGCTCCTTCTTTGCCTGCATGGACAATAGAGAGGAGTGTGTTTGTGCGGAAACCAGTCTACTGCAAGAGGCAATAGCCATCGTTCTGTCTCCTTTTGCCTCTGGACCTGATCACCACTGCCATGTGGCCCCCAGAAGGCTGCCTGCCAGGGGATGTGGCCCCGAGACTGCAAAATCTCCCACCCGATGGCTTTTATTGCATGGCGCCTAATACTACTTGCTGTGTTTATTATTCGTTTTATTGTTGTGAACCGGGAATTGCAGTGAAGAGGTGAAACTGGCCCCGTCCTCCCTGCACAGAACATTGCCGAATCTATGAATCGGAGTGGTTCTTTTTGTAGAGCTGCAGAACTCATCCCTCTCTTGCCTTCCCCAGCATTGTTTTTGGCCCCTCCCTGGTCTTGCCTGCTTCCCTCTCCGAACATTGGATGTAAGCAGCAGGGGTCAGGCAGCTGCTGTTGTTGCAGTTGTCGCGTGGCTTTGCAGAGCAGGGACAGCCAACTTCTGCATTCTTGGGGTGTGTGTTCTGTGTCCTCCAGTGAACAGACTGGGGCCCAGCAATAAAATCCTCTGCAGAAACTGGAAGGCCAAATGCCATTTGGGCCATTTAGCATTTAAGGCTGGGCTGCAGAACCTGCCGTCCTCTAGATGTGGCTGGAGTGCACTGAATATGTGACGCCTCAAAGGTTGGGACATGTGTCTAGGACAGGGGTGGGGAACCTGGTGACTTCCAGGTGTTGCTGGACTCCAGCTCCCACAATTCCTTGCCATTGGCCCTGCTGGCTGGGGCTGATGGGAGTTGGAGTCCAACAGTATCCAGAGAGCCACAAATCTCCCCCATTGCTGATGGAGGACTTTACAAGCGTGTAAGCATAGGATTATAGAATTGTAGAGTTGCAAGGGACCCCCAAATGTCATCTAGTCCAACCCCCTGCAATGCAGGAATCCTGCCCACAGCCGTTCCTGGGTGGGCTTATAAAAAATATTATACAACCCTGCTTAATATTTGACCACTATCATTTACATTGCATATGCGTGGGACGTTTCTTGGGCTTGGGGCACATGGGGATTCTTCATTGTATGTACAGAAAACTGAAAAATAAGTTTAAAAAACCAAATCTGTCCACTGCCATCAAAATTCAATACAGTTATACCTCGGGTTACAGATGCTTCGGGTTGCATGATTTTGGGTTGCGCATGGCGCTGAACCCAAAATCACCAGAATGGGTTACTTCTGGGTTTTGGCACCTGTGCATGCACAGAAGCACTAAATTGAGCTTTGTGCATGTGCAGATGCGCTGAATTGCAACCCGTGTGTGTGCAGACGCAGCGCTGTGGGTTGTGAATGTGCTTCTTGCACGGATCACGTTCACAACCCGAGCATCCACTGTAGAGGGATGTTCATGTTGCACAGCAGAAAGGAATATAACGTGTGTGTGTTTTGCAACTGAATATCTTGTTTCCTTTCCTTTCTGGCAGGTGATTTTTTGGGTCATGTTGCGACCAAAAGATGTGGGGTGGAGGAATGAGGGGCCAGATAAATTTGCACCAGGGTGAGGAGGGCTGGGTCTTTCATAGAACCACTGATGGGCCATCTCAGCTGCAGATCAGGAAGGGTGAATCTGGTAATTTCAGTTTTTCTCCTTTCCTTGTTTTTCTGGTTCGGTTATTCACATTTCCATGTCGCTTTTGAATTTTAAAACTAACAAAATCTTCGTGTACTGGATGGTGTGCGACTAACGTTTACACAGAGTAGACCTGATATCATTTTGGTACACATTACCGGGCTGGAGAACAGCATTACAAAATTCATAGAAGTGCAAATTGTGAACAGTGACTGCGCCTTGTTTCAGTAACTGAGAACTGGGCAGGTTTGCCTTCAAATGGAAACTGAACATGATTTCTCCCTCCTCCCTTATCGACGGCACTAACCAAGATTGACCAACAGCCTGGCCTGGTACAAGGCAGTTTCTGATGTTCTTACATATGGAGAAAGGCTGTTAGCTGAGTGGTTGAGCATCTGCTCTGCGTTCGGAAGGTCGCTGGTTCGATCCGCAATGGCCTTTCCTGGGGAAAAGGCTCCCTGTCCAAAATCTCAGAGAGCTGTTGCCAGCCAGTGCCGACAACACTGATCTAGGCAGACTGGTGGTCTGGCTCGGTGTGAGGCAGCCTCCTGTGTTTCTTCAACTCCAGGCGACATAAAACGTAGCTGAAGATGTGAAAGCTTCTTTCGCAAGGCTGAATGGCCCACCGTCACAATCCCTGCTCCTGAGATTGCCTCGTGTTTTGCCTGGGTGATGCTAGCTGCCGCTGAGGAGCCTTTGAGCCAATCTTGTTTGTCACTTATGTAAAGAGTTGATGATAATTCAGCGAGGCGTTTGCTGACTGGAGAGCCACTTATTAGCTTTTCAGCAAATAATTTCTCAGCACATCAAACCCCGAGACTGTTTCACAACAGTAGCGGAGCCGACTGAAGGCAAACCAGATATTAGAAAATAAAAATAGCTTGGGTTCTCCTCTCAATCCCCTCGCCTCCCCTCCTCGCTCCCTATAGCTTGGCTCTTCTGTAGACGTCTTTTCGGCATTGCGGTCGGGAGATGGCGAGGTGGAATTAAGAGATTTGCACCGTTTCGGGTCAGCGATCCATGCAGCGATCCTGGGGTTGCAGGACAGAGTGGAGAACAGGCTGGCCTAGACTAGGATGCTGCATGTAAAGACTAACAACGATCCCCCAATGGGAGTTCTGTGTGTTTGTGTGTGTCTGAAGCATGTCCCAATAGTCTTAGCTTGTCTCTGCCTCACCTGCACCTCTCCTGCCTGCCACAGGGATTCGGCAACAAGGATGGCACAGCTGCAGTCCAGTCGAGTGCTTGGGGGGCAGCATAAGTACAGTGGTACCTCGGGTTACAGATGCTTCAGGTTACAGACGCTTCAGGTTACAGACGCTGCTAACCCAGAAATAGTACCTCGGGTTAAGAACTTTGCTTCAGGATGAGGACAGAAATCGTGTGGCGGTGGCACGGCAGCAGCGGAAAGCCCCATTAGCTAAAGTGGTACCTCAGGTTAAGAACAGTTTCAGGTTAAGAACGGACCTCCGGAATGAATTAAGTTCTTAACCCGAGGTACCACTCTACTGCAATGCTGAATTAGAACAAAACCGATCAAGCCCCAGTATACTGTTTCCGGCAGTGGTCAGCCGCTGGGCACCCATGTGCAAGATGCAAAAGGGAAGCCTTTCCCCTGGTGCTTGTCCCAGCAGCTACTGAGAGGTATGTTGCCTCTGGGCATGGCTGCTCCATTCTGGAGTCTCCATCTAGGAGTCTTGGTAGTTATCATTGCCACTTTGCGGCTGTGAATCCCACAAGACTCATACATTAGCACCCGTTAAAGTAGCCCAGAGGAAGAAGTTACGACTAAAGCTCAATCTACAGCCAGTTATCATCACCACCCTTGTTCTTAAATCAATAATAGTACATTTAACGTAAGATGCTTCTTTCAGTGCTTTCCAAATACAGATATTTTCCCATGGTGTATGTGGATGAAGTTTAATCAAAATCAGAATTCTCATCTTAAATGCTGAAGCAGAAGAGGCAATAAAGCTATTTTGATTTCAAATCTGCAATCTAGTTATGTGAAAAACCAAATCCCACCTCACAGACATTCAGAAACAAGGTACAGTAGAGGAACCAAATGAAAGCAGACTGAAGCAAAAGGCTCTTCAGGGACCAACCAAAAGAAAAAGGAGGAGGGAGCCAATTATATCTCTTGGAGGAGGGAGTTCCAAGGATGGTGTCACCACCGATAAGGCCCTGTCAGTTGTGCCAGCCTCTTCCACAGAGAAGGATGGAGGGTGGGAAGGGAGAGGTTTCCCATGGAGTTAGCTTATTGCCTCCCCCAACCACACAGGTGATGGTGGGAGAGGACTGGCTCATTCCTTGTTTCAGTAATAATTGTCGTGCCCCCTCTCTGGTGTCAGAAGTGGGATGTGCAGCGGAGAAGGCTGATCTGTTAGGACCAATGGGACACACCAATCTTAATTTGCCTTCAGACAGGTCCCATCTGCATGGGGTGGGGGGTGGGGGTGGCTCTGGCTGCCAGTGTTACCCCTGTAGAATTCAGCAGGTTGGAGGCCAGGGACAAAACTAGAAATAGTTGGATCTGCCTGCCATTGGCTCCTTGGCTGCCACCCTACCAGTCTGAATAGTCACCAGCCATCATTGGGGATGTGTGCTATGAATCCTAATCTGAATGCCCCCCACCCTGAGTTCCCAAAGGCTTGAAAATATGGAGAATGGTACAGGAAGCTTTCAGCAAGTAGATTTTCCAACTCAAGAATGGATAGATATCAATAAAACCAGAAGACTGACAGGGCATTTAACTCTCCCTTCTCTGATGTTCCTGGAGGCAGACTAACTCCTGTAACACCTGTGGGGTGTTTGATAATCTCTTTTTCTCTTCTTATAGCCACTGAAACTAAGACTACATCTGCACAATGTTTTTAAAGCAGTATCATACCACTTTAAATACCATACTCATGTTGTTGTTGTTTAGTTGTTTAGTCGTGTCTGACTCTTTGTGACCCCATGGACCAGAGCACGCCAGGGACTCCTGTCTTCCATTGCCTCCCACAGTTTGGTCAAACTCATTCTGGTAGCTTCGAGAACACTGTCCAACCATTTCGTCCTCTGTCCTCCCCTTCTCCTTGTGCCCTCCATCTTTCCCAACATCAGGGTCTTTTCCAGGGAGTCTTCTCTTCTCATGAGGGGACCAAAGTATTGGAGCCTCAGCTTCAGGGTCTGTCCTTCCAGTGAGCACTCAGGGCTGATTTCCTTCAAAATGGATAGGTTTGATCTTCTTGCAGTCCATGGGACTCTCAAGAGTCTCCTCCAGCACCATAATTCAAAAGCACCAATTCTTCGGCAATCAGCCTTCTTTATGGTCCAGCTCTCACTTCCATACATCACTACAGGGAAAACCATAGCTGTAACTATATGGACCTTTGTTGGCAAGGTGATGTCTCTGCTTTTTAAGATACTCATAGCTTCCTCCAAAGTATTGTGGGAAGTGTAGTTTGTTAAGGGTGCTGAGAGCCGATAGGAGACCTTGGTCCCCTTGCAGAGCTACATTTCCCCATGTATTTTAATTATCAATCCCTCTTCCCAGGGAACTCTGGGAATCATAGCTCTCGGAGGGGACCAATGGTCTCTTAACAACTCTCAGCACCCTCAACAAACTACACTTCCCACAATACTTTGGGGGAAGACATTGCCATTTAAAGTGGCTTGATGTTCTCATGAAAATAAATGGAGAGAAGGATGGTGCATTAGAGGTGATTACATACATCACAATGTTAGGGAATATGTTGTCTTCAACTCTGTCCTTCCAATAACACAAACTCTCCAACTGAAAGATTGTCTAGAGAAAACAAGGCCAGTGTTGACATGTATGAAAATGTATTTGACCTCTCTTTGACAAGAGAAGTCGGAAACCAACAAGAGAATAAGCTCTTAGAACAATGGGCCCTCTTCAGAAGCAAAAATACTTTCAGAGAGAGCATGTCTCTATAGCCCTGTTACTTGGGGAGAGAGAAAAGGAGATGGAGATGCAGACAGCATTCTTTTCAGTTTCTCACTAAAAAGGAAGCCCCTGGAAGGTGTGCAGAGGATGGTGAGCAAGATGATCAAGGGTCTGGAAACCAAGTTATATGAGGAATGGTTGAGGGAGTTGGGCAGGTTTAGCCTGGAGAAGAGAATACTGAGAGGTAATATCATTTGTTGCTGTTGTTTAGTTGTTCAGTCGTGTCCGACTCTTTGTGACCCCATGGACCAGAGCACGCCAGGCACCCCTGTCTTCCACTGCCTCCTGCAGTTTGGTCAGACTCATGTTAGTAGCTTTGAGAACACTGTCCAACCATCTCGTCCTCTGTCATCCCCTTCTCCTTGAGCCCTCAATCTTTCCCAACATCAGGGTCTTTTCCAGGGAATCTTCTCTTCTCATGAGGTGGCCAAATATTGGAGCCTCAGCTTCAGAATCTGTCCTTCCAGTGAGCACTCAGGGCTGATTTCCTTCAGAATGGATAGGTTTGATCTTCTTGCCGTCCATGGGACTCTGAAGAGTCTCCTCCAGCACCACAATTCAAAAGCATCAATTCTTTGGTGATCAGCCTTCTTTATGGTCCAGCTCTCACTTCCATACATCACTACAGGGAAAACCATAGCTTTAATCATAGCCACCTTCAAATATCTGAAGGGCTGTGACATAGAAGATGGAGTAGTCTTGTGGGTAGGACTCAAACTAATGGATTCAAATGACAACAAAGAAGATTCTGACTCATTAGGAAGAACTTCCTGCTGGTTAGAGCTGTTCGACAGTGGAGGGTGGTGGACTCTCCTTCCTTGGAGGTTTTCCAGCAGAGCTTGGCCGGCCATATGTCAGGTCTTCTTTAGCTGTGATTCCTGCATTGCAGGGGGTTGGACTAGATGACCATTGGGGTGCCTGACAACTCTACATTTATATGATTCAAAGGTAGTTTCCTCTTACCGTCCAGCTTCTGGGTCACTCAGTGCGACGACACTGGATTAACTTTATGAACATTAGGCTTATTTAAATATTTTATCATATTAAATGTCATTGTTTTAATATTTAATAGAGCTGAGCAGGTTGGAACGTATTAGGTTACCTGTATTCATGTTCTGGCTGTTCTTTGGTGATCCCAACCACCCCTTAGAGGCACTTCCACCACAGAATTGCTGCCGATGTGCCAACTGCCTTTGCAGTTTACAACTTCATAGCAGAAAAATGCCACCAGCATAAATGGAAGCAAGTAAGAGGATATAGGGTGTAGCGTCCTGGCAACAGAACAATGGTTCTTACTTCAAATGGCCATTTCAGGACCAGGGAGAGCTCCAAAGGGTAGGAGGAGTTGCTCCAATACAGCCCAGGGTAATGCCTCACTGCCTCTCTACCAGGCCCAGTGCAGAACAGGACCAATACATCCTCCTCAAATGAGAGTCCTAGCAGCAGCCCTAGTAACTTAGATGGCTTTTGAAGAGGATTAGGCAGTTTCCTGGCATATAAGGCTATCAGTGGTTGCTAATTCTTATGGCTAGGCTCTGTCGGAGGCTGCATGCCCCTGAATACTGGTTGTTGGAAACTGCTCTTGTGCTCAGGTTGGACTAGATGGGCCACTGAGCTGATCCAGCAGGCTCTTCTTCTGCTCTTACCTACAGGAATTAAAGAGGAGGCAACAGATATTGATGCCTGGGAACAGGTCTGCATATTTAGGTAATCCAACATACCCCTTTTTGTTGTTTGGCTGATAATCAAAGGGCCAGGTGACATTCTACAGGTCATCTTTGGTGCGAGAGGGTACCAGTTGCTGAACCTGAGCTTAACTCTCTCACACATGCACACACCAGCACCAGCACCAAAATAAATAAGGTGCTACTTTTTGACGGGGGACCTGTGATTTGAATTTACTGGAAGGTCATTGCTATGCTTGTTGTAGTCAATTTGGGAATAGCATGTTGAATGCTATAAATAACTGGGTTTTGCAGGCCTTGCTTGCTGCCGTGGTCTCTTTTGTTGCAGGAGTATGGGTCAGAGTGATAGAGAAAAGGGTGCCAGCTATCAAAATCATCTAAATTGACTTGATCAACGGGGAAGTGAGGATCACAAATTCATACCTAAGCAGGCTGTCTGTAGATGTGAATGGAGGAGGCATCTCAGGGGCTCCCTGGTTCTCCTTCCTCCTTCTTTAATCCCGCCCCCCCCCGTCTCCATGATTTTGAGATATTTCTAAAGCTCAATGAAACAGTCAAGGAGGTGGTATGGATTGTGGGGGCTTCCAGGTCAGCTTACCTGCTTGTACCTGACTTGG
This sequence comes from Podarcis liolepis, assembly GCF_965112155.1. Taxonomy (NCBI): domain Eukaryota; kingdom Metazoa; phylum Chordata; class Lepidosauria; order Squamata; family Lacertidae; genus Podarcis; species Podarcis liolepis. The sequence goes on along the minus strand of NC_139569.1, from coordinate 9,171,252 downwards.
TTGTCTGGACCAAGCAGAAGAGGGATGCATATTGTCCCTGTCAAATGCGTTTTAATTCTCCACTTCATCATCCATTAACAGTGTTGGAGAATATGCTGGTTTTAATTGGAACTGACAGTTTAATAGCTTCTTTCTCTTTCTCTCACCTTTTGTTTTGTTTTGCTGGTAACGTGCTTTGCCCAGTCTAATGAACAAGCATGTGGTTCTTGTGTGTGGTTTTTTTTAAAGAAATACCTTCTCAAATCTGTAGCATAGTTCTGGACACAAGCTGGACTCTCTTGTTGGGGCAGATAATTGTGGAAGAACCCCCAAGCTGTGTACCTGCTCCTTTAAACCACAGAGCCTAGGACTTGCTGATCAGAAGGTCGGCGGTTCGAATCCCTGCAACGGGGTGAGCTCCCGTTGCTCGGTCCCTGCTCCTGCCAACCTAGCAGTTCTAAAGCATGTCAAAGTACAAGTAGATAAATAGGTACCGCTCTGGCGGGAAGGTAAACGGCGTTTCCGTGTGCTGCTCTGGTTCGCCAGCAGCAGCTTACTCATGCTGGCCACATGACCCGGAAGCTGTACGCCGGCTCCCTTGGCCAATAAAGCAAGATGAGCGCCGCAACCCCAGAGTCGGCCACAACTGGACCTAATGGTCAGGGGTCCCTTTACCTTTACCTTTAAGCCACCAAGAGCAGGGAATCTCACATCCTTCTGGTCTAGGGAACCACCCATTAACAGTTCTGTCTGGATTGAGCTTCAGTTTGTTGGCTGTCATCGAGTCCCTTACCAAGGCAAAACAATACTCCAAATGCATTGGCTTCCTTGACAGCCCAGCATCTGAGACAATGTCTAGAGAAGTTTCACCTTAGTCAACAGATGCTGGAGCTGTGACAGTCAATTAGGAATGGGAGAGGGGGAAATAAATGAGATTCCGCTCCATTTTGAAGGGAACTTGCCTAGTTTACATTTTCAGAAACAGTACGAGAACCGAAACACCGATTTCCCACCTTTCCAAATTTTGCAATTTGCAGAGAGTAAATCTGCATGTTCTCTGCAGCCGAGTCACGTGCACAGAAATGTATGCACTGGCATAAACTGTGCATAAAGATATTAGGGGAAATGACAGGAAATTAGGGGAAACCGCTCTGCAAAAAATGTGTGTATTAAGCAGAATTGCACACAGACATGTCTGTTAGGAGAAACGCACACTAAGATGCTGATGAATTTTCATTGGGACTTTGTGGGGGGAATAATAAAATGATGACAAAATGTGGAGGACTGAGATGGAAAAGGGAGAAACGGAAATGTACAAGTTTGCCCATCCCTGGAGTCAATAGCTGTGGGGGTTCCAAAGACTGCATCCCTTCCATACCTCCAGTATCTACTTCCTTTGTAAATTGCAATAAACTGTTTAATTTCCTGGGTAGGTGGAGGGAGGAGCAGAACTTGGCAGGACCACCAGTTTTATGTTGTAAATCTTCATGTTCTCTGCTTTAATGTCATGTGTCGTTCATCTTCCCCTGGCCCTGGCAAGTGCCCTAAATACTACCCAAAGCCTGCTTTGGCTCTGAAGAAAAATGCGATGGGTGACATGTATCCCATTATGCCCTACTCAGAGTAGACCCATTGAAACCAGCCAGCTTGAGTCCATCATTTCAGTGGGTCTTCTCTGAGCATCTGATACTGGATAATGCCATATATATATATATCAGAATGGGGAACCCGTGACCCTTGAGATGATGTTGGACTATCACGGGTCCAAACCAGCAGCCAGGAATGATGGGAGCTGGAGCTCAACATCTGGAGGACCACAGGTTCATCAGCCCCGCAGAGGTAGTCACCAGTAACCTTTTAGTTAGTTAGTTAGTATACTACCCTGTAAAAGATAGAGGTAAAGGACACAGTCAAAGTCAACTATGGGGCTGCAGTGCTCATCTCGTTTTCAGGCCAAGGGAGCTGGCGTTTGTCCACAGACAGCTTTCCGGCTCGTGTGACCAGCAGAACTAGACTGCTTTTGATGCAACAGAACACTGTGACGTACACCAGAGTGCACGGAACCACCGTTTACTTTCCCGCCGCAGCAACATCTGCTTATCTACTTGCAGTGGCATGCTTTCGAACTGCTAGGTTGGCAGAAGCTGGGATGGAGCAACAGGAGCTCACTCTGTTATGGGGATTTGAACTGCCGACCTTCTGATCTGCAAGCCCAAGAGGCTCAGTGCTTTAGACCATAGTGCTACTCACATCCGTGTACCTGCAGGTCTCAGATGAAATCATAATATAAAAACAAAAAATACATAATCGAAATAAAAACAAGAACAACCCAATAATATCCCCCATCCCCAACACATTTTAAAAGGGCATTAAATGTCAATCAACCAAAGGCCTGGTTAAAAAGAAATGTTTTTGCCTGGTGCCTAAAGTGTATAATGAAGGCGCCAGGCGAACTTCCCTGGGGAGAGCATTCCACAAATGGGGAGCCACTGCAGAAAAGGCCCTGTTATTGTGTTGCCACCCTCTGGACAAATAAAGGCCTCATGAATTTGTCCAATCCTCATATGTGTGTGTGTGTGTGTGTTTTAGCATATCATTTCCAACAATTATTAAACATACTTTTATATCTTATACAATTTTTTTTTACTTCTATCAATCACATCTGAAAATTTTCCAATCCTTTCCACTTAATTTACATTTCTTACTTTCACTATTACATTTAAGTATCATAACTAGTGTCTCTCTTCTTTCTCTTATTTGCAATATTTCATATATTCCTCCTTACAAAACGTCTTGTAGTCCTACTAGCGTAATTTGTTGTTTACAGTTGCTCTCCAAATAGTTCAAATATTTCTTCCAATCTTCTGCGAATCTCTGGTCCCGCAGGTTTCGAATCCTTCCTGTCATTTTATCCAATTCTGCCTAGTCCATTAATTTTGCCTGCCATTCTTCTTTCGTCGGTATTTCTTCTTGCTTCCATTTCTGGGCCAACAATATTCTTGCTGCTGCTGTTGTGTATAAAAACAATCCTCTTTTAAAGACACCCAGGTTAGTGGCCATTGCTGCCTCCTCTGGGAATGAGTCCCATAGCTGAACTTTGCACTGCATGAAAAAGTCCTTTTAAAAATCTATCCCAAATCCCCAACCTTCAGCTTCATTGGCCGTCCATGAGTTCTAGCGATAGGGGAGAGGGAGAGAGGAAGTTCCCTCCACCCATTTTCTCCTTGCCATGCCTAAATTTATACGTTCCCATGATGTCGCCTCTTATAAAGCTTTTCTCTAAACCAAAAGTCCCAAACGCTGTAACCTTTCTTCTCCCCGGCTGCGCATCTTGCCCCGAAATTTCTCCTCCAGCTTTGCCCGATTGTCCAATTGTTTGTGAGATGCAAAGGAGCAGTCATGTTTGAAAAGCCACAAGCGACAAAGCAGGCATGATCTAAATAAGATGACAGGGAAGCCAAACTTCTGCCAAGAGCTTGAGGCAAAGGAAGGTGCCAGGAAGACCTTTTTATAGGCCCAGACTTCCTCCTCTTTCTTTCATTTTTGGTTCAAGAGCTGCTCGTAATTCATTGCCAGCATTGAGAGTTAATAGTGAGCAAGCTTGAGCTGTGATGTGGGCAAACCACAGGAGGCCTGTTCTCAAACACCTCGTGTTACTGCTTATGCACGATGCTACCAAGGGATGCTTCTGAACCACACAGTCTGAATGCTCGGCTCCTCTGAAGTGCTCAGAAGAAACACACAGAAAAGCTCATGAAGTTTTGGGGGGCTTATCCCTCCTGCGCTGTACCATTCAGGGCTGGGCTGTACCACTTCAGGCGATCATGCATGAAATGATTCAGACCACTGGCTTTGACAGCTTAGGCCAGGGGTCAGCAAACTTTTTCAGCAAGGGGCCGGACCACTGTCCCTCAGACCTTGTAGGGGGCCGGACTATACTTTGAAGAAAACAATGAATGAATTCCTATGCCCCACAAATAACCCAGAGATGCATTTTAAATAAAAGGACACATTCTACTCATGTAAAAACATGCTGATTCCCGGACCGTCCACATGCCGGATTTAGAAGGCGATTGGGCCGGATTCAGCCCCTGGGCCTTAGTTTGCTTACCCATGGCTTAGGCTGCAGCCTTAACTGAAATTGGCTTATTGCAGTGCGCTGTCCATGGTACTTCCCTTGACTTGATCCAGAAGCTGCAGTTGTTGCAGAATAAGGCGGAACAAAGGCTGGCGGGACCGAGACTCCGACAGCATGTAATACCACAGCTCGGAAACTTGCACCCGTTGCCGTTTTGCTACTGGGCCAAGTTCAAGCTGTTACAATCCTGAACAGCTTGGGACCGGTTTCGTAGAATTGTAGAGTTGGAAGGGACCCTGAGGGTCATCTAGTCCAAACTCCTGCAATGCTGGAATATTCAGCTGTCCCATAAAGGGATCAAACCTGCAACCTCTGCATTATTAGCACCACACTCTCACCAACCAAGCTTTCATTTTTAAAATATTTTTTTATTTGGTTTTACATATTTAAGTTTACAATCATACCACAACACACCCAAAGTTACAAGATTCTCTTGAATCTCTGGACTTCCCATGGGTTTTGTTATTAAACCTTTTCTACTGCATCCTTTTTTCAATAATTCAAGTTTTTTTATATAACTCACTTATATCCATAGTTCTCATTACATTACAAGTGTTATTGCAGTTCTGCTAATATTTTCAACTGCTTACAGTGGTCTTTAAGGTAAATTGTAAATTTCCCCCATTCCTTATGCCAGTTTTGGTCTTCCTGGTTCCTGAGCTTTCTGGTTAGTTTTGCCATTTTGGCATAGTCCAACCACTTCATTCGTCATTTTTATCTGGTAGGGACTTTTGTCTTCTTTCCATCTCCAACTGAGCTTTCCTGGTTTGTTTGTGAATCTGCCTTACCCCACGTCATTGATTTTTTTTGTGTGTGAATTGTAGTAAATTAAGGCTGATCAGTTCAGACAAAACTTGTGGAGTGTTATGTGCTTCTATCAATTGTGCAGAAAAGTAAAAGTTGAACAGGGACGCTGTCAAATGATGGAATCGTTGTGCGCATCATCGAGGCTTCAACTATCTGTGACATAGCCTCTCCATAAGTAAGCATGAGTGGCTGGAGGTCTTAATTTAATGTCACTTCTATTTACACAGTCGATGTACAGACCACACCTTACCCCAGATATGTGCCCTTGTCCACTCCCATCTGCAGAACTGTCACAGGTGCCGCATAACACTCTGTCTGCATTTGGTAAGAAAGCAATCTTTTAGTGCCCTGCCCTTTGGAATTCCCTGCCTATTGACATTGGGCAGGTGCCATCACTGTCCACCCATCCCTGGCAGGCTGGCCACGTTCCCACTCAGGCTTGCCACCATGAGACCTGGATGTTGGACCTAGATGGACCACTGGCCTGATCTGGCAAAGCTCTCCTCATGTCCTTAAACAAAAGGTAAAGGTAAAGGGACCCTTGACCATTAGGTCCAGTTGTGACTGACTCTGGGGTTGCGGTGCTCATCTCGCCTTATTGGCTGAGGGAGCCGGCGTACAGCTTCCAGGTCATGTGGCCAGCATGACTAAGCCGCTTTCTGGTGAACCAGAGCAGCACATGGAAACACCGTTTACCTTCCCGCCAGAGCGGTACCTATTTATCTACTTGCACTTTTGACGTGCTTTTGAACTGCTAGGTTGGCAGGAGCAGGGACCGAGCAATGGGAGCTCACCCCATCGTGGGGGTTCGAACCGCTGACCTTCTGATCAGCAAGTCCTAGGCTCTGTGGTTTAACCCACATCGCCACCCGCGTCCCTTTGTCCTTAAACAAACAAGCCTTCAATACCACACAGATAAAATGAGAGTGGGAGGCAGAGCGCTCCTGCAGCTGAGCCTTCCAATGGCCAGATGTACTGCCCTCTTGTTCCTAGAGAGACAAGAAGTTTTGAAAGTGAGGGGAAAGACTCTAGTGGCCCCTTCTCACTCCTTGGTCTTCCAGGGAGGGGAACAGGCCTGGTGACATTCCTTGGTGAGGCAGACATCTGAAGGCAGCCCTGTTTAGGGGAAGTTTTTAATGTTAATGTTTTATTGTGTTTTTAATATTCTGTTGGAAGCCATCCAGAGTGGCTGGGGAGGCCCGGCCAGATGGGTGGGGTATAATATATTATTATTATTATATGCCCCACGGAGGACCTTAAGGTCCACAAATGACAACACTTTGGAGGTCCCAAGTTGCAAGGTGGTTGGTCTCAACTAGGGCCAGGGCCTTTTCAGTACTGGCCCCGACTTGGTGGAATGCACCAGATGCAGACATCTTTCTGCAGGGTTTGCAAGACAGAGCTGACCTTTGGTTTGGACTCAGTCTGACCCTTATGTTTCCCTCCCCTTACGGTTTTGATCCATGGGCTACTTTTAAAATGAGGCTGCATTTTAAATTGCATTTTAACCTGTATTTTAAATTGTCCCCCCCCATTATGTTTTTATTGTAATTTTACTGGTGTTAGCCGCCCTGAGCCCGGCTGGGGAGTGCGGGGTATAAATAAAATTTATTATTATTATTATTTAGTTAGTTAGTTTGTTTGTTTGCTCATCATGATGGGTGGAATAGAGGCCTGAATCCAAGAGGCAAAGGTTTAGCTCTGGGGTGAAGGAGGAGAAGGATGTGCAGCAAACAAAAAGTTGCGAGCACATTTGCAAAGCTAAGCAGGGTCTGGTCTGGTTTCAAACTGGATGGGGGACTCCGTGATGAGATTTCTGCATTTCAGTGGGTTGGACGAGATGACTCTCGAGATTCATTTCTCTCTCTTTTTCCAATTCTGGGATTCTATAAAAAGCTGTGCCATACGGTGTATCGAACCGCCAACTTTGGATTTCAAAAATGCTGTGAATTAGGTAGGCCTAGGTTGGAGCATGAGGCCAGTCAGCTGTGGTGCTCTGAGGAGTCAAAGACCCATGGCTATTTCTGAAGCAGGGTCCGCATCTCCCCTGCCCAACCAGCATAGAAAGGGAGCTTATCGTCCCTGAATCATCTTCTCACTCATTGTACTGATCTGAGACAATCAAAGTGAAAGGAGGTGAGTCAGCCATTGAGGACGGGCTCCCAGGGTCACTGTGGAGTAGCTGTGTGGGAAGAACACGGAGGAGATTTTCTGAACGCTCCAGAGCTAAGCGTTTAGGAACGCTGAGAACCCAAGGCGCTTCAGTTTCAAGAGAGCGGCGAGCAAGTTCTGATAAGCAGAACGGATCTTCATGGGGGAAAAACACAACCTAAATCTCTCTGAAATAATATATCGAAGCACCTCAGACGATACTCCACTTAGCTGAAAGGCAACACAACAGAAATCTTCGTCGATTGCTGCATTCCTATTTATTGTTGTTGTTGCTGAGTTGTTTAGTCGTGTCCGACTCTTCGTGACCCCATGGACCAGAGCACGCCAGGCACTCCTGTCTTCCACTGCCTCCTGCAGTTTGGTCAAACTCATGCTGGTAGCTTTGAGAACACTGTCCAACCACCTTGTCCTCTGTCGTCCCCTTCTCCTTGTGCCCTCCATCTTTCCCAACATCAGGGTCTTTTCCAGGGAGTCTTCTCTTCTCATGAGGTGGCCAAAGTATTGGAGCCTCAGCTTCAGGATCTGTCCTTCCAGTGAGCACTCAGGGCTGATTTCCTTCAGAATAGATAGGTTTGATCTTCTTGCCATCCATGGGACTCTCAAGAGTCTCCTTCAGCACCATAATTCAAAAGCAACAATTCTTCGGTGATCAGCCTTCGTTATGGTCCAATTCTCATTTCCACACATCTCTACTGGGAAAACCATAGCTTTAACCACATGGACCTTTGTTGGCAGGGTGATGTCTCTGCTTTTTAAGATGCTGTCTAGGTTTGTCATTGCTTTTCTCCCAAGAAGCAGGCGTCTTTTAATTACTGTTGTATAATTCTAAGATTATGGTGTGATCCCAGATGGGACTTTGGGGCAGCGATTTGTCATGTAGGGACCCTGCCCTACTGAATTTTTCCACACCACTGCGGGTCAGGGGGCGTGGTGTGACCTGGCAGGCTGTGCCAGGAGCAGAGCTGGTAAGAAAAGCTTCCCCAGTTTATTTTTTCTTTTGTGGCTGTTGCTGACAGATTGGACCACCTCTTGTGTTCCAGTGTGTGGGTGAAGTAACTGCGCAGAGCGGTGGGCAGGAGTGTGGAGCCCACAGCTGTCGCAGCCGAGTCCCCATCTTGTTCTCCCCCCACAGCCTGCCAGCCGAACTCACCCACCTCTTTTGGCTGAAGCAAAGGTTCTTAGGAGACGCATGTGCTGCAGGCAGGCACAGATCCTGCAATCTCTCTGTGTGGGATGCTGCACGAGGGAGCATGGCAACTGCGCATGCCTCGGTCGCGGAGCTCAGACATGTGCCCTAAGCAAAACGGACAGCGCTGACTTTTATTTCATTTTATAACGCGCACACAAAAAATGTTGGCAACCGGCTCCAATCTTGGGCCTTTTACACCAAAAAAGCACCCACCTGAACCATTTTTGTTCTCGCTGTCAGTTCGTCGGCAACTCTAATTGTTGTTTGTGTGTTCATAGCCACACAAAGCAAGGAATAAAACTTCAGGAAAAAGTCTGGCTGCTGGATCATGTCCAAAGTAGCATTGCCTTGTATCCAGGAAATCCTGGACATGTTCCCTTTTTTTGGGGGGGGGTGTCAACATGCCCACCTGGAGGGATTTTTACATTTTAAAGGAAATGACTGGGTTTTTTGGGGTGTGTGTGTATGTTATTTATTAATTTATTAATTTATTTGTTTATTTATTTGACAGGCTCAGGCACAGTTGTGAGCTGGTCTGCATGATGCAGCTGCTGCCAGCCTGAGCTGGGGGAAAAGGTGCGCAGGAGTGGAGGCCCCAGCTCAGGCTGGCAGTGGCTTGGGCAGCCCTCTCTTTTGATCTTGAAGATATGGCAACCCTAAAGTCTATGGAGGCCAGTATCCTGTTCTCATCATGGTTGACCGGATACCCCACGGGGAAGCCTGCAACAGAGGTGGTTTTAGGGTAGCGTGACTGGTGTGGCTATACCGGGTGCCGCCCTGCAGGGGGCGCCACAACAGTGCTGTGGAATGGAACACAAGGGGAGGGGGGAACTGAATTTTAGCACCTCAGAGGGTGCTGCTGAAATTTGAGAGCCCAAAGTCCACCAACAGCACTCTCCACGCCAGTAACTCTCAGCAAATCATAGAACCGTAGAGTTGGAAGGGACCTTCAAATGCCATCTAGTCCAACCCCCTGCAATGTAGGAATCTCAGCTGAAGCATTCATGACAGTTGGCCATTCAGAGGCATGATTCCTCTGATGGCGGAGGCAGAACACAGCCGTCATAAAAAATTAGTGGTATAAAAATCAGAGCAGAGCCCTTGCAAAGAGAGAGAGAAAGAGAGACAGAATGCTTGGAAGACCTGGGATGGATCTACACACAGGAAAAAACTCCTCACCATAAATAAGTCAGAAATTAAAATCATTATAACAAAAGAAAAAAAACCTATGTAAAAATCCTATAGAAATTTTTTGTGCTCTCTGGCGCCATCTGGTGTTGTATGTTTACAAAGCATTTGAATCACTGTATTTTGGCTAATGAGTCCCTGGACTTTAAAACAGGGTTGGCCATTTGTTTTGGGCTCCTGGGCCCCATGGGAATTTGAGAGTGTGCTATGGATACCACCCCTTTAGGCTGCTTCTCTCTCTTGCACCCACAACAGACAGGAGGGTATGCGTGAGCCCCTGTGCTTTTCTACGGGGCCTGAGGAGAAGCTCGACCCAGGAGAAATAACGTGAATCTTCTTGAGTTTGCATTGCTTTAACATAGAGACCTCATCCTATTAAAGCTTACAGCGATAGACTGCACAGCAAGACATTATGGGTGTCAGAAGCACTGGTTCATGACACATTGATCCTTTTACACAGGATGACAACACAACTGCCAACAGAGGTTGAACTAGGATTTGATGGTGGTTTTGAAGGGGTCCATTGTAAAAACCATCAGGATCCAGAATGAATAAAAAGTGAATAAACCAGGAACATTGAAAACAGGTGGATTACTAAGTTTCATGCTGCCCAATAGTGAGAAATGGATTAGGTTGATTCAGCCTTCACCAGCTAGGTCTGCTCCAGATATTTTGGATTACAAATTCCATCATTCTTAAGATTCGTGTTCTTCCACAGGGACCAGCACTGGACAAATCCATCTGCTTCAGTTCCTCATGTTTGTAGTCTTCAACGCTCAGTTCTTCCACATTCAGTGCAGTTTCTCCACATTTCCACACCGCACTGTGAATTTTCCTTTAAGAGTTCCTCGTCAAAATATGTATTTTTTTAAAGCAGCATTTGCAGGCCATTGTCTCTTTAATATATGCACTTCTTGCACGCATTTTCTATGTGCCTTTATTGCAAAGTACACATTTCCCTTAACACTTTCCGGTGCATTTCTCCATAATATGCACATCCTGCGTACTTTCCTTGCAAAAATTAGTATTTTTGTGCACACTCTGAAACAGCAACACAAAATCCAGAGAACTGCACAATGCACCTGAGAAGCAGGTTCTGATCTGCAAGCAGCCAGCCTACTGTGAAAAGAGGCCAAATGATTTCCTCGTTCACCAGTAAAATCAGATGGCCTTCCCTTCTTTAGATTTTGAGAGCATTTTCTCCTGGAAAGGGAGACAACCATCCCCCCCCCCCCTCTCTCTCTCTCTCTCTCTGTCCCTCTCTCTCTCCCTCTGACTCAACATGGTTTCTGGGTCCTCCTGACATGTCTGTGTGGACTTGGAGCAAATGCGTCCGAGCCATGCTGTCTCACTCGCAGATGCTGTGAGGCGGTGTTTGCATTTTTAAAGAGTTTCCCATGAAAGGCAGGGAAGTGTAATTATTCTGCTGCTCTGGCAGCTTCCCCCAACTGAACCCTCGGTCCGCGAACCTCTCAAAAGCACGCACATAACAGATCACTAATTGCCAAGCAGTGAGTGAGAGGAATAAGAAGCTAACCAGGTCCCCAGGCGTCTTGCTGGTGGGCAAAATGGAATGAGTTCTGGAGATGGATTTCCATCAGTGTTGGAAAGGCGATGGCAGCACGTCCATTTCCACACCTCCGATCCGTTAATAAGGCTTTGTGGCAGGAGTGGGGGCACTCGCGCCTGGGTGTCCGGGCTGGGTGTTAGGAGCAGGTCATGGTGTCAGTGAAATTAACTCTTTATTCAAAGAAACGAACAGCCCAGGAGGCCAGGCTTAGTGAGCATTGCAACTCCACCTGGCAGATCTTGCGCCAATGAGGCAGTTTTGGGGTACTGAAGGTCCCCGCCTTCTGACAGTTGTCTAGGCACCCTCTTCTCCTGGGCCCTTCCCAAGCAACCTGAGACTCCATCAATCTGTCTGTCTCTGCTGTACCCTTTTCATACACCAGTGTGGTGTAGTGGTTAAGAGTGGTGGACTTGTAATCTGGTGAACCGGGTTCGCGTCTCCGCTCCTCCACATGCAGCTGCTGGGTGACCTTGGGCTAGTCACACTTCTCTGACATCTCTCAGCCCCACTCGCCTCACAGAGTGTTTGTTGTGGGGGAGGAAGGGCAAGGAGAATGTTAGCCGCTTTGAGACTCCTTCGGGTAGTGGTAAAGTGGGATATCAAATCCAAACTCCTCCTCCTCTTCTTCTTCTGGTCCTGGGAGACCGGGGGAGAAGAGAGCTGGCCACATGTCAAGCTTGGGGAATTCTATCCTTCCCCCGGTGGCAGTAAGAAGCAGGGAAAACCAAAGAAGAGTCTTTGGAACAAATTTATTCAACCATTGCGGCAAGAGACAAAGGAATGCCATCAGCCTCCCATCAGTGACGTTGCTCCAACTGAGCTCCTCTCCCCTCCCTTCCTACCAACAGCACTTTCCCTTATGGTGTCCATCAGGAACCAACTGCCTCTGAGTCCTTTGCTCTTGCACTCTGAGTTCTGGGAGAAGGAGTGGGGTCAGAAATACTCTCCAGTGACAACATGCCAGCTGGCTGTTCTGGCTCCGCCTCCTCTCCCACTTCTCCTAACACACCCCAACTCTTCTGTTTGCCTGTCTCTGAGCTGTGACCTTCCTCAAACCCCTGTTGTAAATCAAGACTGCCTTCTGCTTCTCTGGGAGCTTCAGGAGAAGGGGGTGGGGCATGATCTCCACCATTCCTCCTCCAACTCGTCCCCGTCAGTCCAGTCCCTGACATCACAGCAGGAAAGAGAGACCCTCTGGCTTCTTCAGCAGCCTACCTGATCTCTGCCTCTCTGCTGAAAGAAGCCAGGGGGTCTCTCCTTCCTGCTGTGACCAGCTCCTCTCTAGCCTCTGCCTCTGCTTCTGGACTTCTTTCTGCCACAGCCTCTTCCTGCTCCTTAAGCCCTGTTACCTCCTCAAACACCTCCTCCTCCCCATCTGCTCCCTCTTCTCCCTCCCTCTTTCTTCATCGCTTCTGTCCAATTCTGAGCTTCTTGAGTTAATGGTAACATCAAGGTGTATTCTTCTGGTTGTATGCTTGCGAGCGTGAGGATAACCGGGCAAACAAGAGAAACAAACATAAACAAATACAATATATTACACTTACATAACAAATTAAAATATGTAACTTCTAATAATTCTCATTATACTACTTATGTTATCTGTATTTCTTGCACAGATTCGTATTATTTTATTTTGTATATAGATATATAATCCACTATTACATTTTGAATTATTCTTGGTTATCAGTCTCACTCTATTTTCTGCAAGTATCTTATTGTTTGTACAGCACATTTTCAAGCATGAGAAGAGTGCGGCGAGCTTCCCCAAGATGGCGCCGAGGTAAGACGCTCTTATCGGAGCTCAAAGAATTTTTTAACTAAATGCCTTTGTTGCCGGCTCTCCTCCTTCTTTTGGATTTTATTTCCTTTCGCTACTTCGCTGGGCTTTTGAACATCTTATCTTATCCTCCTCGGTGCCGGGACTTAGTGAAGTTAATGAAGTTTTAACGAAGGCTCTCAGACATTCCCTCCCGGGCATTAAGGCACTCCTCCCAGTTTCTCGTTGACTCCTCGTGACAAACGATTTTTAAGGACCTCTAATGGGCTTTTAACCCTAAAAACTATAAATTTATAAAACCACAAATTTCTCCCACCACCTCTAACTTCGTGGACCCCCAAACATCTCAGTTGTTTTAACAAACTGAGAAGAAGGGGGGGGGATACTTCAAAGGAGTGCTCTAATTGGACCCAGTTTTAAACTCCTCGCAGCAGCCCAGCCAGGACTGAATGAGAATTGAATGAGATTGCGACTTGAGAACTTTAACACTCTATCACTCCGTTTAGAAGCCTGATCTCATTGATTTAAGAAGAATCTAGCAATGAGAAGAGCCAAAAGACTCAGGTGTCCTGATACAGAAACTGACGCAGAGCCCTCCGGTTTCAAACAGAGTAATCTAGATAATTACCTGCTACCTCAAAAACAGCACATATCTCCTCCCAAAACCTTCCTCAACTCTTTACATGGAAAGACAGTTGAAGAGATATCCCCAGGAATAAATGAGGACAAGGCTACTACTCCCATAATCGAGGCACAAGTGCTAATTGATAGAAAGGTGGAGCTGCTGGAGGAATGCTGCCTAATGACTGCTCAAACAGTTCAAAAAATCTTTGAACAATTACAAAACATCTCCAAGAAGCTGGATAACCCAGATGAAAGGAGGCAACTCACTCCCTTTTTGCCATCCTTAATAAGCCCTGGAGATAAACAGAACAAATACAAATTTATACCTCTAAACCAGCCAAAAACCAGAGGAAGCCCCCCTCACTCAGTCAACCTGATACTGAGGCCATGTGAGATTGTTCTCCACATTTTTCCATATAGAGGGCCCCTACCTTACTGGGAGTCATCCTTCTGGGCCAGACACCATCTAAATCTGCTCCTAGGCCTTGAGGGTGGAAGCATCGACCTAAAAGCAGTCAAGAGGCTCACTAACGATGGATATTCCAAAAAAAGTACTACTAAAATTTGGTAGTCATAGAATTCCAACCAAAATCCTAAGGGTAAAGGCTTATTTAGCCCAGAAAGGAATTATTCCGCGTCGACACTTTGAAGATATATCACTCAGACCATTGATTGTTCTGTCATCTAAAAGACAGAACAAGATGAATAAGGCCATTCTACCAGAAGCCGACATCTGCCCTACTCCCGTGGAAGAACCCAGTAGATGGGAGAAACCGCAGCCAGCTACCCGGGAAATCACACAAGAAAAATCCAAGCTCTCAAACCAAGCGACTGTAGCATCAAATAACAGCCTCGCCCTTGATACAATAGACTGGACAGTCCCAGAAGAAGTAGATCTGCTGAGTAATTTTACCAAGCTACCAGACAAAGAACAAATAAACATACTCAGTAAATTGACGAAACTACAGGCCAGATTGACCAAAATTCACCAACAAGGGCAACAAAATGCAGTAGAAACAATACACAATCAAACTTTACACTTACCAGCCCTCTCCCCTAAATGCATAGTCAAAAAGAGAGCCACCAATGGAACTTTCAAATGTATAGATGCAGACCTTCAAATCCAGCCTCCTTCAGAATATGAAATGGCAAGGAAAAACTCCAGCAATGAGACCACAAATTCCTGGCTGAGATATCAAATACTAGCTCTAAACGAAATAGGTACCCCTTATTTAAGTACTACAAAGGACTCTAACATTGCCGAACAAAAGATGACCTCCAACAGACCTGATTCACTGAGCCCAACATCAAATGAGGCCAAAGAAATGGAAGTAGAGACTGAAAACAGTCCTACTGTCCACAACAGTCTACCAACCACAGAAATTTCTCAGGAACAAGGAATAGTTAAGGAAGAAAACCAAGAAAGGGAGGAAATTTTAATTTCCCGCACTTTAAAAAAGAATCTAAAAGACCCACCATTATGTTCCCCGCCGAAAGCAGCGACAAATGGCTGTATCTGCACAAGACAAAATCCCTCGCTGGACTCAATAACAGAACTAGAATGACTAAATGCTGTCAACCAGCCATCAACTCAAAAACGGATCCTACGCTTGCTGTCCTGGAATATTGCAGGGTGGGGAAACAAAGACGGAGACCCAGACCTAATGAACTTCCTTAAAGATTTTGAATTAATACTTCTACAAGAAACATGGTCAACTAGAGATATTAAAATCAATGGATTCACCTCCTATACGAAACCCGCAGTGAAAACAAACACGAAGGGCCGGCCGAAAGCAGGGTTCTGTTGCATGATCAAAGACAACTTAGGGTTTGAAATCAAGCAGCTAGAAAAATGCTTACCACTTGCACAAGCTCTACTTTTAACCCAAAAAGACGATACTTTGCTACTTGTAAATGTCTATATCCCCCCAACCAAAAACAACAGCAGCAGTGAAAATTGGTCACAACTAACCTTTTATATAGAAAATTTGACCGATAAATACCCAAATGCCTCACTGATAATAGCAGGTGATTTTAATGCCAGAGTGGGAACCAACAATGAACAACTATGTAGCAAACTAAATTGGAATACTGATAATGATATCGCACATGCCCTGAAAATAGGACGATTCTCCAGAGATAGGGTTGTAAACAACGAAGGCTTACGCCTACTTGAATTATGTAACAACTTTAATTTGCAGATTGTGAACGGTTCAACAAAAGGCGATAGAAGCGGGGAGTTTACATACTTCTCCCCCCGAGGATGCAGTGTCATCGACTATATTCTTGTCCCTTATAATATTATAAATTCAATCATGGACCTCAAAATTGGAACGCGTACTGAAAGCGACCATCAGCCATTATTGTTGTCTATTAACTTAAAGGACGAAACCAAAATAACCAAGTACAATATCATAGAACCTTCTCAATACAAACAAATGACCCAATTAAAATGGTCCCAGGAAATGAGTGCAGCAGTGGGGCAAAAACTTACAGCCAACCTGAGAAAACAAGTATTATCCAACTTAAAGACCACTAATTCCTACAGTGATATTCCGAAAATTTATAATGAAATCTTCCAAATGTTCGTAGAGCTTAGTACTCCACCTAAAGTTTGGGTACTTAAACATAGCGCTAGCCCTTGGTTTGATGATGAATGTTTCCAGCTAAAAAGAAAGCTGCGCCAAACATTTAAAAATAATCGCGCTAAACTAGAGCCCTCTTATCTTGATGAAAAAAGACAATACCATTACATTCTGGCCGAAAAGAAACAGAAATATGCAACCCAAAAATGGCTACAATTACTCGACTCAATTCAGAGTAAAAACAACAAAGCGTTCTGGAACCTAGTGTACGGAGGATTGAAAGCCGAAAACCAACTAACTCTACCACCAATTGCAGAATCCAAATGGTCCCAATACTTCACATCTGTACTTAACAATCTACACAGTGAACTCAAAGGAAATGAGACCACTAAAAATAAAATCAATAAACTCCAGGAGTGGCCAAGGGTAGAAGAAGAGGAAATTAGAGAGATAGTTAAAAATTTCAAATCGGGGAAATCTCCTGGGCCAGACGGTCTACCAATAGAATTATTCAAGACCTATATAGATTGGTGGGCAGAACCCTTAGCTCAATTGTTTACTCTCATAGATAAATATGGGATCATACCTGAGATATGGTTAAGATCAATAATTATCCCAATCTTTAAAAATGGCGACCCAAAAGAACCAAGGAATTACAGACCGATAAGCCTATTATCAGTGATAGGGAAAATCTACGCTAAGCACCTTTTATCTAAACTCCTTACCTGGATGAAAAATCTAAATTTACCAGGGAAAGAACAAATAGGTTTCTCCAAAGGTTGCTCTACATTAGACCACTGCCTTATACTTATGCATTTGGTTGAAAAATATAGATCCCAAAGGCAATCTAAGATATATGCTGCTTTTGTAGACTTTCGTGGTGCATTCGACTCAATTGACCGCCCAAAGCTGTGGAGGAAACTCGCAGAATTAAAAATTGATCAGCGTTTATTGATTCTAATACAAAATCTATACTCTTCCAATACCTGTCAAGTCAAACTTAACACCAAAGGTCACCTTTCATCAGACATCCCAAACTCGAAAGGGGTAAAACAAGGGTGTATTCTCGCTCCCTTTCTATTTAATTTATTTCTATCAGACTTGCCAGATCACCTCCAAAAAATAGAATCACATGCCCCTAAACTTAATCAGAAACCAGTTCCTCTGTTATTATACGCAGACGATGCTGTCCTACTATCATTAACGAGCTTGGGTCTGAAACGACTTATATCTTCTCTGATCCTTTACTGCGAATGTAACAAACTCTCTATAAATTATGAGAAGACAAAAATTTTGGTCTTCTCGAATGGTTGGAAATTAGAGAAATGGAAAATAAGAGGGCAAGAAATCCAACAAGTGAAAATCTATAGGTATCTGGGAATCTTATTCCAGAGCAATTTAGGGTGGGCAAATCATCGCACAAATGCCATAAAACAGGCAAAGTGTACCTCATCAGCAGTTGCCCGTTTTTATTATCAGAAAGGTAATCAATTTATTCCTGCGGCCAATCAGATATTTCAAACAAAAGTGCAATCCCAGATATTCTATGGAATCCCGCTATGGGTCCAAGCATATAACAGTGATTTAAAAAAGATTCACTCCAGCTTTCTGAGACGTATTCTTGGACTCCCAGCTGTGATCAAATATGAAACAATGTGTGCAGAAATAGGCATACACACAATGGAATATTGGGCATGGTCCACCTCAATAAAGTACTGGTTACGCTGCCATTTTCGCTGCCCTCCATCAAGTCTGCTCGCTGATTTGCTCAAAGACTCCTATAAATCAAGATGGTATCAGTACCTCGAAAAAAAGATTGAATCTTTAGGCATCGAGCTGGAGCCCCTGTACAATTCTAATGAGCAATACATTTTCCATAATATCCTAACTAGACTAAAGGATGTCGAGAGACAAAATATTATGGCAGCTGTAAACAAAATTTGCTCCCCCATATTCTATGATTTAAATATCTTAGATAGCAGAGCCAATTACGTCACTAAATTAATAATCCCAGCCCAACGTAGGGCTTTTATGCTGGCCCGTTTGAATGTTTTTCCCTCAGCATTTGTCAGGGGAAGATATCAAAACATTCCTAGAAACAAGAGATTCTGCAGATGTTCTATGAATGTCCCGGACACTGTAGAGCATATTCTCTTTCATTGCCCATTGTACAGTATCCCACGTCAACGCGTGCTGTCCCCTCTTTTGGGTGGTCTGGAACCCCAGCAAGGTGAATGTGTGGGATTCTGCCTATCCGACGTCGACCAAAGGGTAACGGCGGGGGTAGCCGAGTTTTTGGTAGCAGTCCTCCAAGGAGCAGGTTAACAAGGAAAACCACGAATTTTATATGTATATATATATATATGTATGTAGCCAACTGCTGCCTTTTATATATATTTCAAGGCTTTTATATGTTATTTCCTCTTTTATGGTTTTATTTGCACAATGCCTAATAAAGGTTTGATAAGTAGTAGTAAGTAGTGGTAACATCAAGGTGTATTCTTCTGGTTCTTGTATGGTGTCAACAGTGCAGAATACATAGCAAGAAACTATTGTTTCCTCCAAGGTTGAATTTTTCCACGTAGACAGTTCTTTACGATTCTATTTTTTTTAAAGAAAATCTTTATTAATTTTCACAGACAAATATACATAACATATAATACAAAAGACGATACAAATGAATAAAGACAATAAAGTAAGAAAAGAGAAACAAACATAAACAAATACAATATATTACACTTACATAACAAATTAAAATATGTAACTTCTAATAATTCTCATTATACTACTTATGTTATCTGTATTCCTTGCACAGATTCGTATTATTTTATTTTGTATATAGATATATAATCCACTATTACATTTTGAATTATTCTTGGTTATCAGTCTCACTCTATTTTCTGCAAGTATCTTATTGTTTGTACAGCACATTTTCAAGCATGCTTTATATATTTTCCATTCCCTAAATACCTTTTGGTTTGACATTCCTCTAAGTTTTCCAGTCAATTTTGCTAGTTGCAGGGATTCTATCATAAGATTGCGATTCGAATTGCATTTGCCTGTGAAGTAGGTTAGGCTAAGACAGTGCTTCTCAAACTTGGGTCTCCAGCTGACTACAACTCCCATCATCCCTGGCCACTGGTCCTGCTAGCTAGGGATGATGGGAGTTGTAATCCAACAACAGCTGAAGCCCTGAGTTTGAGAAACACTGGGCTAAGAAGATGGCAGCCTGGCTCAAAACCACCTGACAAGTTTCATGAATGAACATAAGCTACTGCCCCATTCACTGGTCCAAACTCTCCCACTGTCTCGCTGGTCCTCATCCTTGAAAGAGAGGCCCTGGTACCAGGCTACTCATTAAGAATAGCACATTTCCACTGTGTTTTCTGCCTAGCTTGTACTGTTCCTGGTCTGATTAAATATGATTTCTTACTTTCGAGTAAGAGGCTCTGTCTGTGTGGTGTGGACAGGGGCCAGTGGAGGCTAGTGGCTGATAGCTACCAGCCAGGGCAGTGACTACCATAATTTTCGCTCTATAAGACACACCAGACCACAAGATCTGGAGGACAAAAACAAGAAGAAAAAAATTCTGAATCTCAGAAGCCAGAACAGCAAGAGGGATCGCTACGGAGTGAAAGCAGCAATTCCTCTTGCTGTTCTGGCTTCTGGGATAGCTGCGCAGCCTGCATTCGCTCCATAAGACGCACACACATTTTCCCTTACTTTTTAGGAGGGAAAAAGTGAGTCTTATAGAGCAAAAATACGGTATGTTAAATGTTCTACTTCTGTGTGTATCTAGAGAGAAACACTTTGGCTGTGTCAACCGGAAGGTGGCCAACAAGGGAGATCAAAGTCTAGGAACTTTGGTATGGAGAATGGCTAGGCAAACTAAGGTCTGGGGGCCGGATGTGGCCCAATCACCTTCTAAACCCGGCGGGGGTTTTCCTGGCAATCCTGATCAGAGAGAGATAGAGAGAGATGGACTCTTGTTGGTTGAGCAAGGATCGCAGAAGCAAGCAAAGATCTGGGGCAGCCAGTGCTGTCCATAAAGGACAGGATTAAAGGGGATGATTCAGGGGCACAGCATGCGAGTCAGAGCAGCCTCGGGCATTTTGCATGAACGTCAGAACATCAAAGCCCTTCTGGATCAGGCCAAGAGCTCTCTAGTTCAGCATCCTGCTCCCACAGTGGCCAAGTGGGAAGCATAGAACAGGGGTAGGCAACCTGAGGCCCGGGGGCTGGATGCGGCTCATTCACCTTCTCAATCTGGCCTGGGACAGTCTGGGAATCAGCGTGTTTTTATATAAGTAGAATGTGTCCTTTTATTTAAAATGCATCTCTGGGTTATTTGTGGGGCATAAGAATTCGTTCATTTTCTTTCTTTCTTTCCAAAATATAGTCCAGCCCCCCACAAGGTCTGAGGGACAGTGGACCGGCCCCCTGCTGAAAAAGTTTGCCCACCCCTGGTATGGAGCAACGAGGGCATGCTATTTGCTTTGGTGTTGGGTGGGGGCTGATGCCACCCTGTTACCATTTGATGGCATGGCCCTCAAGACTCTCCCCAGCCATGCCCCCTACTGGCCCTCTTCTGCAGCACAGGTGCTTTTGTCTGGCTGGGCTGTGCCCCTTCCATGCCAACAATGCCTCTTGCTTCCCTGGATAAAGAGAGCAGGCCCAGACGGGGGGGGGGGGGGATATGGGACACTTGGCCCGGGCCTCTGATTCCAAAGGCGGCCTCGGTCAGCATATTCACAATCACAGGGAATGCACTGGGGCGAACGTGGAGGTGCAAAGGGTGGCGGTGGGAGGATTCCCTGCGGCCAGCGCAAGAGAAAACTTCCCCGGCGTCCTTTTCCCTAAAATAATCCATTTCCCTATGTAGTTTTAAAAAGCACTATTGTAGATCTATATTTTCCATTTTGTCTTTATATGCAGATATGGTTCAAGCCTTGAAATAAAATGCTTTGTCAGCATAACTTTTGTGAAAATTATTTATATGCTTACTTATTTATAAGACTTCAGTTATCCCCACGGTAAAAAAATAATTGGGGGGCACATTATCTACCTGGGCCGGGCCTCTGCCTGGCTCTGCGAGGGCCTGAAAGAGAGGGATGTGTGAGCGCGTGTAGAAACCAGCCTGCTTTAGAAAGATAAATTTACACCCATTGCCCCACCCACTACTGGCATGTCCCCCCCCCCCCGCCCAAGCTCGCCAAGAAGGGAATGTTCTCTTTCCCCTGGCTGAAAAGGGGTTTCTAGTCGTATCTGCCTGCCTGCTGGGTTTGCATACGGGTAAACAAAAACCCCCTAAAACCCCCAGTGCATTTCTCTCCGGTGATATGCGGTTCCACCCTCCCGGCTGCCCCCCTCCCCTCCCCATCAGTTTTACCAACCCAGACTCACAATGGCTCACGATCTGCCTCCGATTTGGAAGCAGAGCAACGTCGCAGTGCTTGCGAGCGTGAGGATAACCGGGCAGCGGGAATGCAAAATTAACGAACGCGTCCTATTTGTTTTCGGCGCTGCTTGGCGGTGATAAAAGGAGTCTATATAGTGCCGCTCTTTGGGAGAAAGGGGGATGTGTTTACCCAAAATAGACTTTGAAAACATGACCTAAATCTTTGGCACTCGTCGGATGATGCTTTGAGAGCAGAGATGCAACGTTCCGGGGCTGAGGAAGGAGGCTACCTTTGAGGGCGACACGTTGATGGGAGCCTTTTTGGGGTGGGCAACCGAAACGTCATTCATGTGGGGCAGAGGCTGAAATGCTGGCTGGATCCTGCTTCTCCCTTCCTTTTCAGAACGCCAGTAATATTAACATTTGCATCATGCATCAGGCTTTTCCAGCTGTTTGGTTACTTCATTTTCTGGGGGGCGGGCGGGGGTATCCAGACAAGCCAATTATTATTTTGCTGCTCGTGTCCTTTATTGGATGTGTGAAGTCATTTAGCCTGGAGAGTTAAATGGAAGTTCCATTTAGGAGTAGGGTTGCCAGGTCAGGACATCCAGGTCAGGAGATTTCAGGGCCAAACCTGAGACCTGGGGGCATCCCTTGGTGATATCGCAGAGCCCCATGTAGAGTGCATTGCAGTAGTCCAAGCAGGAGATAACCAGAGCATGAACCACTCTGGTGAGACAGTCTACGGGCAGGTAGGGTCTCAGCCTGCGTACCAGATGGAGCTGGTAAACAGCTGCCCTGAACACAGAATTGACCTGCACCTCCATGGACAGCTATGAGTCCAAAATGACTCCCAGGTTGCGCACCTGGTCCTTCAGGGGCACATTTACCGCATTCAGGGTACCCTTCTTACTGGCCCTGCTGCCATCCCCTGAAATGGCTGGCTGGAATTGGATCATTCCACTCTGACCACGCCACTTGCTTACCTGCCTGGAAGGCAGAGGAGAGGTGTGTGTGCAAAAAGCAGTCTACTATCCAGGTAATAGTCACATACCTTGCTCTCACTACTTTTGCCTCTGGCCCTGTCTTCTCCCAGAAGATCTGAGGTGAAGCTTGGGCAAAGTAACCTCCGATAGGCCGCCTCCTCTGTTGTTGGGTCCGTTTACCTGGCAACTGCGCTCACAGCAATGCTATAATAATCAGAACCAGGTGACTGAGTCAAGTAGCTATTTATATTACCCACAGTGCCCCAGAGTGATGCTACGTCAGACACCCTGTGGGAAATAAATATGCCAGCTAGATGGTGAAGCCTGGCAGATTTTTTTATTTATATATAACGGGGTCCAGGGCCCTGATGGCAGCTGTTCCAAGTCATTGGGTGCTAGTGCCAGCCTCCCTCTGTTGCGAGTGTGGCTCTCAACCCTGCGCACATGCACAAATATTCTCCCCGGAAAAGCATCTCAGAAGTTCTCCTTACCGATACATTCGCAAACGGGGAAGCTTGGGTCTGCAATGCCTCACTAGGAAAATGCTCTGGAGCTTTAACAACTGCTTTCCTGGACCAAGGCCTGCCCAAAGCAGTTTACAATTAGGAAATAAGAGTCAAATGCACATGCTGTAAAATGATGGCAAAAGAGCCGCTCTAATAACTCAGAGCAGCCGAAATCAAACTGTAGCCTATAAAAACCAAGCATAGCAGCCATCAAATCCGAGTGAGTCTGCAAACTCATTATATGCCATATGTCATTCTAAATAAAATATAACTCTTTTCATGTGTATGTCTTATGAAGGAGGGTAGAAATCTACTAAGCATCTTGGGGTATTTAGAAGGGAGAGAGCATTCTTAAAATATTGATATCTGTCTATCTATCATCTATCTATTATCTATCATCTATCATCTATCTATCATGTATATAATGCTTTTTTCTGAGGGTATGCAGGGGTACGCGTACCCCTAAACATTTTGTGAATCTAAGTTTGATCTCATTGAGGGGCAGTATTTCAACATGAGTAGGAAAATGAGAGTACCCCTAAACATTTTTTAAAAATAGAATTATATCACTCTATCTATCTATCTATCTATCTATCTATCTATCTATCTATCTATCATCTATCTATCTATCATCTATCTATCTATCTATCTATCTATCTATCTATCTATCTATCTATCTATCATCTATCTATCTCTATCATCTATCATCTATCATCTATCTATATCTATCTATCTATCTATCTATCTATCTATCTATCATCTATCTATCTATCTATCTATCTATCTATCTATCTATCTATCATCTCTCCCTCCCTCCCTCCCTCTCTCTCTCTCTCTCTCTCTCTCTCTCTCTCTCTCTTGTTTTTTGGAAGTTGGGTAGGCCAGCCAGGGTTGCAGAATATAGTGGTACCTTGGGTTAAGAACGTAATTCATTCTGGAGGTCCGTTCTTAACCTGAAGCACCACTTTAGCTAATGGGGCCTCCCGCTGCCGCCGTGCGATTTCTGTTCTCATCCTGAAGCAAAGTGCTTAACCCGAGGTACTATTTCTGGGTTAGCGGAGTCTATAACCTTAAGCGTATGTAACCCAAGGTACCACTGTATCAGAAACACAGAGAGAACACACAGAAACACAATAAAATCTCTTCTCCTATTATACCTAATAAAAAAAGCCTCTGGTTTTTTTTAAAAAACAAAAGTTATTTTTTTAAATCTCATTATAAATCATTTCCCAAAAGGCTTTTGCTGATTTACAGTTCCACCACATGTGATAAAATGTACCCTCATTCTCTTTGCACTTCCAACACACATTAGACATTTTTTAAATACTTTTTTGCAAGTCTTGTAGGCGTTAAATACCATCGGTACAATGCCCTGGTTCTTTAAAGGGACAGTGTGAATGTGACGAATATCTGGCTGGCTGTCCTTGCTCTGGGAAGCAACCCAAAGCGAATGCTGGAAAAGGTGGCCCCCGCCAGTTTTCTTTCTCTGCATAACGGACTCCGAACCGCACTCTTGACACAGCCAGGAAAGTCATGCCTGCAAATTAAGCTGCCTTTTTACATCTCGGGCTTGCAGGAGAAGATGCTGATGTGCTCTGACGAGCGTGTAGAAAACGGGGGTACAGGAATGGATTTGTCTTGTCTTTCCTCGGGGCGGAAAAGGGAGTGGATTTCCTGACTCGGCTTCTGCTGCACCTAAAAGCCCAAGTGCCTCGCTTTACATGGGAAGGGACATTGTTTTTCAGACTCCCCGGGGGGGGGGGGGCTGGCCTTTCCAAACTGCCTCCGTGTACAGCCAGTAACTTTTGGGGGGAACTTGTGGGAGGTGTTTTCGCTTGTAGGTAGGTGCACTTAAAATAATGCATATCTAGAGCTCAGGAAGTCCCAAGATGCCCACTGATTTGATTGAGAGCTCTCGCTCTCTCATAAACTTGAACTCAGAGACCTCCAGTGAACCTTGCAGGATCCAGGACATATATAAAAAAGTCCTTCTTTATGCAGCACCTAATTAAACTGTGGAACTCGCTTCCCCGGGGGGTGGGGGTGGATAGTGACCAACCTGGCTGGCTTGAAATGATGATGTAACAACAACAACAACAACAACAACAACAACAACACTTTTATTATATATACCCCACCCATCTGGCTGGGTTTCCCCAGCAACTCTGAGTGGCTCCCAACAGAATATTAAAAAAGCGATAAAATTAAAAACATGACAAAACATCAAACATTAAAAACTTCCCTAAACAGGGCCTCCTTCAGATGTCTTTTCCGCCCCCCCAATAATTTTTTATTATTTTCTTTACACCCTTATTCAAACAATACATGAATCAACATATAAGCCTTTTTGCTCTGCCGAGCTTGCGACTTCCCTTCCTCTCTTCAGCTAGTATCCCGTATCAAATTCAATTGTGTATTCTAACTCTTTACATCTTAACCTCCTGTTTACATTGTAGGAATTACTTCAATCCTGCTAGTGTCTTTAAATTTTTGCAGTTATCATTTAAATATACCATAAATTTACTCCAGTTTTTCTGGAATTTCTGATCGTCCTGGTCTCGGATCCTGCAAGTCAGTTTGGCCAACTCAGCAAAATCCATCATCTTTGCCTACCACTCCGCAATAGTAGATATTTCTTGTGATTTCCATTTTTGGGCCAACAAAGTCCTTGCGGCAGCTGTGGCGTACAAAAATAGTCTTTGCTCTAACTTCATAATCTCATTTCCCCTTCAGATGTCTTCTAAAAGTCAGGTAGTTGTCTATTTCCTTGACATTTGATGGGAGGGCATTCCACAGGGCGGGCGCCACTACCAAGAAAGGCCACTCTGCCCAGTTTCCTGTAACCTCACTTCTCCCAGTGAGAGAACCTCTAGAAGGCCCTCGGAGCTGGACCTCAGCATCAGGGCTGAATGATGTGGGTGGATAAATTCATGGCGGAGAGGGCGACCAATGGCTGCTAGCCAGGATGGCTATGCTCTGCCCCGGTGAGGCAGCGATACTTCTGAAAACCAGTTGCTAGAAGCCTCAGGAGGGGAGAGTTGCTCTTGTGCTTGTGTCTGTATTGGAGGTTTCCCATTGGGGCATCTGGCCACTGTGAAAGCAGGATGCTGGACTAGAGAGGCCACTGGCCTGATTCTCTTCTTCAGTTCCTACCTTGGGCAAGGCACCCTCCGTGGGCCTGCCTTCCTCCGTAATTCTTTTTTTTAAAAAAGAATATTTATTAAGATTATGCAAAAAATTACACATAGAGAGAAAACAAACAAAAACTAACAAACACAAGCTAGCAAAAAAGTTAACAAAAAAGCAACCTAGAAAGAAGGAAAAAAAGAAAAAGAAAAGAAAATGATACAAAATACAAAAAACAGATAACTAAGAGATAGGAAAAAGAAGAAGGAAAAAATATTTAAAAAAAGAATAAATCCATTTTTCAGCATCTTTAAGCTCATTTGCTTATTTCCTTGACCTTCTCACACCTCCCCTTTTGTATTCCCATTTCCCAAGTCTTTTCAGCAAATCCTTACCCTCTTTCTTTTATCTTTGCTCTATAACTTAACCTATTATAACCATATATTTTCACCGTATAACTATCTATATTTACCTATTCTTATTAACCTTATTACCAAAGCCATTTCTTTTCAGTCCAACATCATTTTAACATTCATTAATTCTTCCTCTGTAATTCTACCTCCTCCCTGCAGCAGGTCCAGCAGGATCTTGTCAGTGGGGCCCTTTACTGGGACAAGGGCTCTTTTCTTTTCTTTTCTTTTTTTATAATAATTTTCATTACGTTTTCAGTTTTGTCATAATCACAATTTCCATACATAAATCAATAAACTCAAACATGGCTCTATCTGAGCATCGACCTCCTCCCGCCCCTCTGTCTGACTTCCCTACATATTTATTCTTAGCATTTCTATAACCACTTGTTTTACCTTCTCTCTTATTTTTATATTTCCCCTTATTAAATGTAAATCAGCTCCTTATATTCTCATTACAAAACATTTCAACTCAAAGCTACAAACGTTTTCGGATGTTTACAGTGTTCTTTCATATATAATATGAATTTGCTCCGTTCCTTTTGAAACAGTTCGTCACGCTGATTCCAGATCTTCCCTGTCAGCTTTGCTAACTCTACACATTCCACCATCTTACTCTGCCATTCTTCCAATGTTGGGACAAGGGCTCTTTTCAGGATAAGGACCATGCTGATAAGGAATGCCAGCCCCCAAACAATAAGTTCAGTTCATTTTTTTTTGCAGCTTTCCAAGGCTCCATTTCGATACACTTGTTTTATTTGTCCTCCTCCGTTTTTAATGTCTTACTTTTACTTACTGTTCTTACTGCCACCTTTCTGCTGCTTGTATGCTCAGAAGCCACTCTGGAGAGAGATTTCTTTCTTAAAATGTAGCAACCAGGCAGAGGCGGTGTTAGGGTAGCAAGACCAGTTCAGCCACACTGGGTGCCGTTCTGCAGGGGGTGCCACAACAACGCTGTAGAACAGAGCATGAAAGGTGGGGGCACCGTGTTTAAATAAATCTTATTTAATGATTTTTCACACAAAAAACTTCACAAATTTTAACATAGACTGTAAGTTGCTTCATCTGTTGACTTCCTGTCACCCCCTTCCATAGTTTCCATATTTGTCCTTGAATGCTGTGTATTTCGTCTATACTATTCAATACATCTATTTCAACCTATTTGTCTTAATAAGTCATGCTGTTGCTCATATTTCAAGTCCTGCGTTTTCATCTCGATATAATAGTTTTTTTTTTAACCACTCAATAAAATGTCTCCAGTCCTCAAGGAATTTTTCATCATTTTGGTCTCTAACCTTTGCTGTTAATCTTCCCTGTTCCAAGTACTCCATCATTTTCAAAAGCCAATCTTCCTTTCTTGGAACCTCTCCTTCGGCACCGAATTTTAGTGTCGCACAGCGTGCCGCTGAAATTTGAGAGCCCAAAATCCGCCACCTTATGTGGCTAGGGTTGCCAGGTCAAGAACAGCCTGGACCCTGAGATTTCAGACCCCGAACCTGAGATGTCACAGAGGAAGCCCCTGGAGATGGAGGTTAATTGGGAGAGGAGAGTGGAAGAGGGCAGACAAAGGAGATAGAGGTTAATTGGGAGAGGAAAGTGGCAGAGGGCAGACCCCCCCTCCCCGAGTGTCTCTGCTATCATTTGCAGGCAGCTCCTCCTGTGCTGCAGCTTGCAAGCTGCATTCACAGTGATTCATATGTATAGTGTGTGTGTGTGTGTGTGTGTGTGTGTGTGTGTGTGTATATATATATATATATATATATATATATATATATATATAGGCTCTCTCGCTCACCTGGAAATTCAAGCCCTCTACCTGCCACCTGGTGGGGGCCAGGCAAACATGGAGACTTCAGGTCTGCCCTGGAGGGTCTGGCAGCCCTGAGAGCCAGTGTGGTGTAGTGGTTAAGAGCGGTGGACTCGTAATCTGGTGAACCGGGTTCGCGTCTCCGCTCCTCCACATGCAGCTGCTGGGTGACTTTGGGCTAGTCACACTTCTCTGAAGTCTCTCCGCTTCACTCACCTCACAGAGTGTTTGTTGTGGGGGAGGAAGAGAAAGGAGAATGTTAGCCACTTTGAGACTCCTTCGGGTAGTGATAAAGTGGGATATCAAATCCAAACTCTTCTAAATTTAGCATAGAAATGTTTCAATTCAAAAAAGCAAATGAGTAACAAACCTGGCTTTTTCCCAACACTGATGTTAACAGCTGCGTATGTAAACTATCATAAGGGGTACACTTATGACACAGTTGTGCTGCATTGTGGCTATTTTAGTCACTGAGGCCAAAGCAACAGCTTCTGCATATTTTTCTCGCAGTTACACTGCAGCATAGGGTTTGTGGTTTTGATGGCTACAAGACTGAGAACTTGCCTGTCAAGAACAGAGTGGATCGAAAGGAAGACATGCAAATTCCTGGTCTGCCCCTCCACTCTCAAATTCAGAGCGTTGTTCTGCTCAAATTCTTCCTGGAATCCCATTGTAGGCAAGAACTCAGCAGGAACTCCCGATAGTCATGAACACACATTGTGAAAACTTGCTGAGAAAGTCAGATAAGTTACCTCAAACTGCCCCGAACCGACCAACGGAGGTTTCTAATTCTGCCCTCATCTCTTAATTAAAACGATTCCTCCCCCCCTCCGCCCCAATTTAGCTGCAGAGAAGTATTCCGAGATGCAATTAGTTAGTTTTGATTAAAGGTAAATGCGCCCAGGGGTAGAGAGGGTTGGTAATGAGATGCTTATGTAACATGGCGTGAGGTCGAGAGCTCGCAATCGGAGTTCCCGCAGAAGTATATTTTGGGTCATCTTTTCTTAATTAAGAAGGCACTGAGGGTTATGGATGGCTGGGATGGAGCCTTCCTGGAAGAGAGTAAATATCCTACATGGCTGCGTGGAGCCCCAGATCATTAGGATGAACCCAAATAGGTTTTTGAAGACACACACACAGTCTCCGACTTGCCTCTCAGTCTGCTATTCTGTCCTTGTTTACCCAGGAGAAGAGTCCTGCTAGATCAGCCTAAAGGCCCATTGTGTCTAGCCTCCCTCTTCCAACCAGAAACCCACAAGCCAAAACATTCCTCTTCTCCCAGGCCTTGGGCTAATGAAACAACCTATGGTGTTTCAAACTCTCTCTGTGGGGTCATTGTTTTTGTCTGTTAACTATGTGCACATTTTTGTGCTTTTCAAATTGCAAACTGCCCTATGATCCTCGGGTGAAGGGTAGTATAGACAATTTAACAACAACAACAACTACAACAGGTCCTGAACACAACAGCTCTTGAATTATGGTGCTAGAGGAGACTCTTGAGAGTCCCATGGACTGCAAGAAGATCCAACCTATCCATTCTGAAGGAAATCAGCCCTGAGTGCGCACTGGAAGGACAGATCCTGAAGCTGAGGCTCCAATACTTTAGCCACCTCATGAGAAGAGAAGACTCCCTGGAAAAGACCCTGATGTTGGGAAAGATGGAGGGCACAAGGAGAAGGGGACCACAGAGGATGACATGGTTGGACAGTGTTCTCGAAGCTACCAGCATAAGTTTGACCAAGCTGCGGGAGGCAGTGGAAGACAGGAATGCCTGGCGTGCTCTGGTCCATGGGGTCACAAAGAGTCAGACACAACTAAACGACTAAACAACAACAACTCTTTATCCTCAGAACCTGGTATTCAGAGACTCATTTTCCTTCTGATCCCGGAGGTAGTCTATTGCCATAATGACTAGCAGTTATTAGGGATGGGGAAATCTGTCAATTTCATTTCCTCTTCGTTTTTTATTTTCCCAGGCAGCTCTCTACATTTCTGCATCAGCTTACATTTTAAAAAGTATCAATGAAAAATCACCAGCAAATTTGTGTGTAATTTTGCTCCATCTACAAATGCCTGCAAAGCAATTTTCTCTAATATAATGCATTTTGCAGGTTCTGTTTTCCCTAATATATGCACACTTTATCAGTGCATATGCACTTTGGTACACATTACTTGGCTGGAGAACTGCATTGAAAAATTCAGAGAAATGTGAATGTCAGAGGATAGCTAAGTTTTGCTTTGCTTGTTATTGAAAAAAGCGCAAATTAAGTGTGCTTGCCTAGAAATCCCCCCCCCCCCTTTGTGGCCATTGATAGTCTCATCCTTCATTTGTCTGTCTAATTCCCATTTAAAGTCATCTAAGAATTCCATAGGACTGACTTCTGAATTGGCATGGCTAAGACTGCTCTGTAAGTTACTGGCCCTTGCCGCATGTCGTGGCCAGTAGCGTCATGGCAAATTCAGAAGTGCAGGGTCACAGAAGCAGACACAGCAACCATCTAAGATTATACAATAATCTTACAATTAACAATAATCAGGATTCATTGCAATGATCAGTGCAGGTCACGAGGCGTTGCCTTTCAGCGAGATCCACCATTTTCTGTGCAAGTGATTTGGAGTGCTCAAAAATCTTCTTTCAAAGTGACTTAAGCTATGTTTCCCTTGACGTTCCCATACCCTCCAACATTTCTCCGATGAAACTAGGGACATCCTATATCATACCCTCCAATGTTTCTCTGATTTCTCTGATGAAAATGGGGACATCCTATTCCATACCCACCAACATTTCTCTGGTTTCTCTGATGAAAATAGGTATGTCCTGCCATACCCTCCATCATTTCTCCGATGAAAATAGGGACATCCTAAGGCAGGCATGGCCAGACTTGGCCCTCCAGATGTTTTGGGACTACAACTCCCATCATCCCTAGCTAACAGGACCAGTGGCCAGGGATGATAGGGATTGTAGTCCCGAAACATCTGGAGGGCCAAGTTTGGCCATGCCTGTCCTAAGGAAAAGTGGGGTGTTCTAGGATCAAATCAGAAACCAGGGCGGCTTCTGTAAATCCGGGACTGTCCCTGGAAGACAGGGACACTTGGAGGGTCTATGTTCCGTGGTAAGGAACAGAACTTGCATGGCATTCTCTTGAAACCGAAGCACCTTGGTTTTCCGTTTTCTGAAATGCTCCGTTTTGAAGCATACAGAACAACTCTTCCCACATCCCTTCTCCAGAGTGACCCTAGGAGCCCATCCTCAGTGGCTAACTCACCTCCTTTCCCACTGCTTGGCTCCAGTCAGTACAATGGTTGAGAAGTTTTCTTATCAGCATCTGCGAAGCTCCCTTTTCATGCTGGTTGGAGGCTCTAGAACCCTGGAGACCCTCCAGCAGAAATAGCAA
This sequence comes from Podarcis liolepis, assembly GCF_965112155.1. Classification (NCBI taxonomy): domain Eukaryota; kingdom Metazoa; phylum Chordata; class Lepidosauria; order Squamata; family Lacertidae; genus Podarcis; species Podarcis liolepis. The sequence continues at coordinate 9,139,595 of NC_139569.1, read as the reverse complement.
TAGTAATAGTCTTTGACTGCCCCCCAGATCCCCCTAGACCACCCTACACCTCTGGTGTTGACAGTGAATTCCCTAAGTTAATGATGTGATTTGTGAAGAAGTCCTTTTGTTTGTCCTCATTTATTATTATTATTATTATTATTATTATTATTATTATTATTATTATTATTAATACCCCGCCCATCTGGCTGGGCTTCCCCAGCCACTCTGGGCAGCTTCCAACAAAATATTAAAATACCGTAATGCCTCAAACATTAAAAGCTTCCCTAAACAGGGCTGCCTTCAGATGTCTTCTAAAAGTCTGGTAGTTGTTGTTCCCTTTGACATCTGGTGGGAGAGCGTTCCACAGGGCGGGCGCCACTACCGAGAAGGCCCTCTGCCTGGTTTCCTGTAACTTGGCTTCTCGCAGCAAGGGAACCGCCAGAAGGCCCTCAGCGCTGGACCTCAGTGTCCGGGCAGAACGATGGGGATGGTGACGCTCCTTCAGGTATACTGGGACGAGGCCATTTAGGGCTTTAAAGGACAGCACTAACACTTTGAATTGTGCTTGGAAACATACTGGGAGCCAATGTATTGCCTACTGTCCAGCTTCTTTAGATGATCCTGGGTTCTAGATCAGGGCTGGGGGGAACCTGTAGCCCTCCAGTTATTGCTGGACTACAACTCCCATCAGCCCTGACCATTGGCCGTGCTGGCCAGGGAGTTGGAGCCCCAGCTGCCCCCACCCCCTGGGAACCAAGTGCTTTAGCCAAGGGAGATAAGCCTGGCCCCAATCCTGAACTCTTTCTCTGGTGCCACATTAAAACCTTTTTATTAACGCAGGCATTTTATAGATGGCTGAGTCAGTTTTTATTCCTCTCAGTTCCATTGTATTTTATGATGTTTCTAATACTGAATGACGGATTTAAAATGTCCATGTTCTCCACCCTCCCGGATCTTTCTTATTTTATTTTTAAATAGAGGCATGGTACACATATTCTTAAAATAAAGTAACAGAATCCAATAAGGCAATTGCTTTTCCAAGTAAAGGAAATGTTCTAGCCTGCCGGTCATTTTGATAGCCCTATCCTGGCTTCTGTGGCAACCAGAATTGGACGTCGTATTCCAAATGTAGCTGCACCATAGATTTGTATGAAGTTCTTACCATGCCGGCAGTTTCGTTTTCATCGTTCGTGATGTGAAGTTGCGCACTCAGGTTTCTACATCCTATAGAAGTCTACCAAATATATTTTATCTGCACAATCGGGATGAATTTCAGGAACCAAAATGCCTTTTCTGTGCAGCCTGGGCAGGTGGAGTGGACAATGTTGTAGTTAATGGTTGTCACTTGTCTTAACTTATCCGCCACTGCCCTGCTCACAGTTCTGAAGAATATTCTGACATTATGAATGGTCCCTGTCATCATTAAGAAAAAGAGGTCAGAACAGGCCAATATGTATGGATCAAGTGACTTTTCTTCTTTAAATTCTCAGAGTTCTTTTTTTTTTTATAAACAATTTTATTGAATTTTACAGTTTTATAAACAACATAGTCCATCAACATAAATCACAAAGAAAAGATAAGCATACATTCCCTTTTTCTCCTCCCCCCACCCCGTGACTTTCTTCAACCTCCCCTTCTGGTTCTTTTACTATTTTGTCATTCTGCATATTTTAGTATATCTTAACTTCTTACCTAAATGCACTGTTTTCTTCTAAATTTTACATCAAACCATTGAAATCACATATTGTACTTATTTGTTTTCATATCATCCTTCTATATCTTTAACATTCATTTTTTTATGTGTTTTCTCAAACCCTGCTAATGAGACTAGCTCTTTACAGCACTTCTGCAGATAGAATATAAATAAGTCCCAGTATTTTTTAAAGTCTTTGTTGTCTTTATCTCTTAATCTTGCTGTAAGTTTTGCCATTTCTCCATAGTCCATCATTTTAAGTTGCCAGTCTTCTTTCGTTGGTATCTTGTCATCTTTCCATCTTTGAGCCAACAGAACCCTGGAAGTTCTCAGAGTTCTTAACCCAGCTCAAGGCTGTCATCCGAACTAGCCAATCACAGTCAGTCCATGAAAAATAAAGACTTGTCGCCAAATGGCAGCTAGACATTCCATTTTGATGACCATAACCTTGGTTTAAGGAGTCATTTGGTGCCTAGCTTATATACCTGAGTTTCTAACGCCGGGCAGGAGGTGTATACAGTGGTACCTCGGGTTACATACGCTTCAGGTTACATACGCTTCAGGTTACACACTTCGCTAACCCAGAAATAGTGCTTCAGGTTAAGAACTTTGCTTCAGGATAAGAACAGAAATTGGGCTCCGGCGGCGCGGCAACAGCGGGAGGCCCCATTAGCTAAAGTGGTGCTTCAGGTTAAGTACAGTTTCAGGTTAAGTGCGGTCCTCTGGAACAAATTAAGTACTTAACTCGAGGTACCACTGTAGTTCAAAATAGACAAGCAGTTTTTGAAAGGAAACAACGAGTTGAGAAGCTACACTTCCTGTGAAGCCTGAGGCCACAGTTCTATCAAGCCAGTCGTACCTTTATTGGCTCCCCAGATCACTGCAATATACTTTCTGGCCATCATTAGGGCAGCGTTGTGGAGTTGCAAGGAGCATGTCAGTGTTTCCCTGACAGCATGGAGAGTAAGGGTGCCTTCAGACTCTTGCTATCTTGCGAGAGGGATTCAAGAGCATTTTTGGAAATAGAGGTTCATGCAGCTGAAGTGGATTAAAGTCCTCTTCTTTTTTGAAAGAATGACCTTTTGCATTTAGGAAAGAGACAGGGTAATGCACTGAAAAGTGTGGGGAAGATGTGCAAGCACCCCACAAGCCAATCAGGATGAATATCTGTGGTTGTAAGACCATCCCAGGAGCAAATCAGAATACCGTATTTTTTGCTCCATAAAACACACTTTTTTCCTTCTAAAAAATAAGGGGAAATGTCTGTACGTCTTATGGAGTGAATGCGTGGTCCCTGGAGTCGAATTGCCCAGGGACAAAAAGCAGATCATGCTTTTTTTCTTTTTTTGAAAGAGGGAAGGGGGTAGCAGCTGATCGTTTGCCGATCGGGGAGAGATAAGGGAAGCTAGAGATAAAGGAGGCTGCCTGGGAGGGGGGAGGTAAAAGCACATGGATCCTCAGGATTTTTGCATTGGGTCACCCCAAATTCACCATCAGATCACATAGTATGTCCATGGCTATAGACTGCACCAAAAAAATCACTTATCCACTGTTTCATGGGGCCGCAATGGCGCAAAAATGTGGTTACAAAGCACCGATCCACATGGATTCTTGGGATTTTTGCATTGGGCTACCCCAAACTCACTGTCAAATCACATATCTTGTCTGTGGCCACAGCAGGAACCACAAAAATCATACATCCACTGTTTCGTTCAGAATATTTTTTTCCTTGTTTTCCACCTCTAAAAACTAGGTGCATCTTATGGAGCAAAAATAGCTCAGTAAAGACAGGGCACAGTCTAACCACAGCATGAGCATTGTGGAATCAAATCAGGACAAATGCTGAAGAAACAGGGTGGCTGGGAGAACCCTATGATCTATGGGCCCTGTGAGGAGTTCCCTGGTCCAAGCCCTTAAAAAATGGTGGGTTCCCTGCAAACTCAGCTGGTGTGCCTTGAGAGGTGTCCCAGCATCCCTTGCTGCATGAGAAGCCCCCCACAGCTCTGTGTTCTTCAACCTTGGTTCCTCACTTGCTATTAGACTGCACGTCCCATCATGCCCTGCCACCTTTGCTAAATCATCAGTGATGATGGGAGTTGTAGTCCAACAGCTTATGCAGGTTCCCATCCTTGAAGAACACTGTGTGTAGCTGATTCAGACGGGTCTCAAATGGTAAGTCACAGGTTTTTTGAATCCAAGAGAGAAAGAGAGAGAGAGAGAGAAAGAAGGAAAGAAGGAAAGAAGGAAAGAAAGAAAGAAAGAAAGAAAGAAAGAAAGAAAGAAAGAAATTTTCTCAGAAGCCCGATCTGTTTCTGTTGCATACAGCTGTTGTGGTTCTTTAAGATCTAAGCAAGTTGCTCCATTCTGACTTGCTTTGCTGCCATGGACGTTGTTGACGGATGCAGCTGCAATGGCAAGCAGGTCAAGGGAAGCAGAGAATCCCAGGAGGGAACAAATGTTCTAACGAGATAAGAAGCGGGGAACGTTCGACACTTGGGGAAGGGGGAGTTGGAAGTGGCATCGGTGATGCGATTAAATGGAGCCAGAATGGAAAGAGGTGCCTTTGGCAGGTCAAGGTTTGCCAGTGGGGAAATCTAGCGCATTTGCATCCAAGCTATATCGAGGGCCTACAGCTTCCATTGTTCGATTGCAGGCAAGAGGACATGATCGGAGCCAGTGGAGTGACTTGGGAGCTTCTGGCGAGATCAGGTCTGGCAGGCAGACCTTGAGCTTCAGCTATCATGTTCCAGGCTTGTATACAAGTGGCGTTTCTGAATGGTGGTGCTTCTTTGCTCTCTCTCTGTAATGACAGGTGCCTTTTGGAACTGCTAGGGAGGGAGGCAGGAGGGCCCCAGAGCCAAATAATTCTGGGTTCTGCACCATTCTCCTCCATGCTGAGTTCTGCAGGGACTTAGGAGGTGGAAGATGACAGCCAGTGGTTCTCCCTGGGATGGCTGTTAGGAATAAGGCAGGAATGGGTATGGCTGAAGGTGGGCTGGGGTTGGTGGGGCAGTGCCCCATTTCCCCCAGTGGACTAGCATTTCATTGTAGAGAATTTGTTTCATCCATGGATGAGAACATGCTCTCCTGCACATTTCATTGTGACACCTTCAGCTCCTTTGGATGGGAGATTCAGTGAGGTGCTCTGCTCCAAGAGTAGCACATGAGTGTTGGCATGCAACCAAGGAAACAGGGGGCAATTGGCAGGCCCCCAGCTGGCTCCAGCCCACCGGCCGGTGTGCCGGATGAACTCCAGTCCTTGGTGCAGCATGAATCTACGACCCAGAGCTTCAGAAGCTAGGGCACGCTACTCAGCAGAGTAACCACTGCACAACACAAGTGGCAGGAGAGGCTGTGTGAGCATATTTACAAGCAGTTTATTCAGCGTACATCAGGACAAAAGGAAACATGTCTGATCTCCTTCGTGTCCAAAGAAAGACAGCTAAAGCAAAAGCTATACACAAACGGAAGTTCCCAGCAAGCTGTGCTGGCATGTAAACATACATGTGACACACAACAATCATGTCTGTTCCTTAAGGTGGAACGGAATATCCCAACATCGAGATGCCCTCCAGATGTTGTGGACTAGAACTCCCACCAGCCTCTGCCAGCATGGCCCAATGGTCAGGACTGATGGGAACTGCAGTCTGAGGGCACCTGGTTGATTACCCCTGCTCCACTCTGAAATAAATTCATTCATTTGTTTATTTGTTTATTTTACTTACCACCCTTCATCCGAAGATCACAGGGTGGATTACGATGTAAAAATACAAAGATATATAGCATTATAACAAACAACAAGAGCAAGAAAAATCCCACAGTTTAAAAGGCCATAGATTGTTGCAATAGGCCTGGGAGAAGAGGAATCTTTTTGCCAGGCACCAAAGATATGTAATGAACGTGCCAGGTGAGCGTTCCTGGAAAGAGCATTCCAAAAGTGGGGAGCCACCACAGAAAAGGCCCTTTCTCATGTTGTCACCCTCTGGAGCTCACGTGGAGGAGGCACATGAAGAAGGGCCTCAGATGATGATCGCTAGTCTGGGAAAGTTCATATGGGGAGATGCCGGTCCTTGAGATATTGCAATCCTGAGCCATTTAAGGCTTTATAGGTCAAAACAAGCACTTTGAATTGGGCCCAGAAACTAACTAGCAACCAGTGCAGTCAGAATAATATGCTTAAACCGGTTTGTCCTGGTGAGCAACCTGGTCGCTGAATTCTGCACCAGCTGAAGTTTCCAAATTGTCTTCAGAGGCAGCCCCATGTATAACGCTTTGCAGTAATCTATTCTAGAGGTTACCAGATTATACTGTAGGTGGCCAGATAGGGTCGCAGCTGGGCCACCAGCCAAAGCTGATGGAAGGAACTCCACACCACCGAGGCCACCTGAACCTCAAGCAACAGCAATGGGGCCAGAAGTGCCCCCGAGTAGTGTAGCTGCTCCTTCTGAGGGTGTGTGACCACATCAAGAGGATGGGTTGAAGGTTGCCTGCTCCTGATGGGGTTACACTCCCTCTGAAGGAGCAGCTACACAACTTGGCACACTTCTGGCCCCATTGTTATGGCTTGAGTAGTTTTTGTCCCTGTGGCTCTGAAGAAATATAATTAGCAAGCCATACCTTTTTGTTTCGTAAGGGATCTCTGGAAAGAGTTGTCTGATCAAGTTGCCATTCGGCAACCCGGAAGATCACCTGCATATTGCACCTTCCTCATTCTCTCTGGTACAGAGAAGATAATTTCAGAAACTGTAGCTAAATTTCTGCTGAGACCACCGATGGCGTGAGCTAAGGCACCTTCCAAATAAATGTGACCACATTTCCCTATCTGCCCATTGAGTTATGTGATCCTGTATCTCATTTCTGCCTGTAAATGGGTGCAGAAGTCTCTCCTGCGAGGCCTGTTGGCTGGTTGGGTGGATTGATCGAAATGATCCTTCTTTACTACTCCCTAGCAACAAATAAACACTTGCAGCGTAGTCAGCAGAGCTTTTATTGACCAGCATCTGCTTGGGTGTGGTGACGTGGACACACAGCTATTTTTAAATTCCCTCTTCTCCCAGCGAAATCAGAGGGAGGGCAATTTCTTGCATCAGGTCTAGAGCTTGTGTCAAGCTGTCCTGCTAAGAGGGTCCTAGTCGCAGGCTGAAGGGCCATCGGTCCTCAGCTGTGCCCTCCTCATTCCACACACGACCCCACCCCATCTTTGCTCTTCCGAGACAGAACATTTGCTGCTTTCCACCAGACTAAAGCATTTCCCACCAGGTGCTATGCCTCCCCTCTAGCTGACATATAATCAACGAATCATAGAATTGTAGAGTTGGAAGGGACCTTGGGGATGCTAGTCTAATCCAATTCCCTGCAATGCGGGAATATGCAGCCATCCCATACAGGAATCAAACCTGCAACCTTTGTGTTATCAGCACCACGCTCTAACCAACCGAGCTACCCAGGAAGCAGGAACACAGGAAGCTGCCTATATGGAGTCAAAACTCCCAGTCCATCGAACTCTCTATCATTTACTAGCTGTGATTCCCCCAGGATTTCAGGAAGGAGTCTTTCCCCAGATGCTTGGAACTGAACCTGGGACCTTCCCCATGCAAAACAGGGGCTCTGCCACTCACTTATGGCCGTCCCTGTGAAAAGCAAAGTAAGGTTCCACCAGGGGCAGATTTGGGGCAGTGCAAGCTGTCATTGCAGTTGCACGGGGCACCTTCTCAAAGCCCAGTATAGTTCTTGCCCAGCTTCAGGAAGGAGGCATTAGGGCTCTGACTGGGTCCTAGAGTCCTCCTTCCCAAAGCTGGGCAAGCACTTACTGGGCTTTGGGAAGGAGGTAGGAAGGCTCTAGGACGCTCCCAGAGCCTCATGCCTCCTTCCCAAAGCTCAACTTCAGCTGGCACAGCAAGGGCTGGTGGGAGTGTATTACCAAGGTCTGCCCCTGGTTTTAGGGCTCATAAAGGGTTGGCAGGAGCATAGGGAACTGCCCTGGATTACCATGCAATGGTCCATCTAACACAGTACTGTTTACACTGAGTGGCAGCAGCTGTTAGAACCATGTAGCTCAAAGACCTATTCAGGCAGAGAATTGGAATATGACTTAAAAGTGCAGGAACACCTGCAAAGAACAATGTTTCCCCCCCAAAGAACGTTAACATGAGCAAAACTTTCTGAGCAGAAAGAAGACACCACAGAACAGATTTACATATTATGCCCCTCCCCCCGTATTATCAGCATTACATCTCAAACCCAATTTGCAGTTGGGCCTTGTGCAAAAGACCCAGGGATAGTGACCCTCCTGTCCCAGGATTCCCCTTAACCATGCCCCTTGTTCAAGTAGAGTGTCTGAAAATGTCCTGTTTCATGTACCGATCTGCGTGGTGAAAGGAGAGGCAAGGATCAGGGCCTCTAAAGTGGAATGTGCTGCTTGCAGAGGCATGTATGGGAGGAGCTTCAAGCTGTTGTGAGTAAATGCATAGAACCTGGGTTGTGTATTCACACCAGGACAGTCTAAATCCTGCACCTTAGAGTTTGTTCAGAATATTGAGACACCTCATCCCATTCTGCCTTTATTATTAACTAGGGAGGGCCCATTTCTCATTTTTCCAAACTGAAATTCAGTTCTCTACATCACTTTAGATTTTTTTAAGAAGTCCTCATAAAATTCATCAGAATTTTAGTGTGAATTTCTCCCAGCAGACACACTTTTGCATGGAATGCTGCCTAATAAACACATTTTTTTTGCAATGCAACTCCCCCTATTATAATGCATATGATTATGATTATTAAATATATGTATTTTTAGCTAGACTTTACATTAGGACCTGTATTTTTCTACACATGACTTGGCCTGAGAACCTTATTGCAAGATTTGGAGAAATGCGAATTTCAAAGAATAGCTGCATTTCAGTTCGCATCTCATTTTGAGAAATGTGAGTCAGGTGAGCTCGCCTGTAAATATGAACTAGATTGAACTTCTCTCCCCATCCCTAGTTCTTACTAACAGTGCCCCTTCAAGGTCTCACACACAGCTTCACTCCACTTGGGTTAAAACCAGCTAAAAGTCAAAATGGAACAGGAAATAATTCAGCTGGGCAATTTCAGCTTGGGATCAGGTCAGTTTTTCTATTATCTTATTTAAGTACAACACACACACCAGATTATATTGCAACGCTCACTGGCAAATGCACATGTCTCTGTCACACGCCCGCCCACTGTTCTTGTGTAGGAGTGTAATGGGCTCGGAATAGACAGACAAAGGCGAAAACTCTTCCCTAAGACAGGGAACTGAACATTTTGCTCCTCTCCTAGCCACGTCATCTATGCTTCTTTGTTTTTTTCTACTCCTCCCCACCACAAAATTCTTCAACTTCTCTGCCTTTTCCTGCCAATCTTATTAGGCAGCTGTCAGAGTTTGCTCCTGAACCCCACATGAAAACTAATATGTCACAGCAGCTCAGTGAATGAGATGTGCATCAGGATATTCCTGTTTTGAGTTTTACATCTACCATGAACTCACAGAATCAAAGAATCATAGAATCATAGAGTTGGAAGAGACCACAAGGGCCATCGAGTCCAACCCCCTGCCAAGCAGGAAACACCATCAGAGCACTCCTGACACATGGTTGTCAAGCCTCTGCTTAAAGACCTCCAAAGAAGGAGACTCCACCACACTCCTTGGCAGCAAATTCCACTGTCGAACAGCTCTTACTGTCAGGAAGTTCTTCCTAATGTTTAGGTGGAATCTTCTTTCTTGTAGTTTGGATCCATTGCTCCGTGTCCGCTTCTCTGGAGCAGCAGAAAACAACCTTTCTCCCTCCTCTATATGACATCCTTTTATATATTTGAACATGGCTATCATATCACCCCTTAACCTCCTCTTCTCCAGGCTAAACATGCCCAGCTCCCTTAGCCGTTCCTCATAAGGCATCGTTTCCAGGCCTTTGACCATTTTGGTTGCCCTCCTCTGGACACGTTCCAGTCACTAGGGCCACCTTCCTACCAGCCATTTAAAGCACAGAGTCCAAACTTTTAAACAACCATGGTTTCCTCCAAAGAATTCTGGGAGCTGTAGTTTGTTGAGGGGGCTGGGAGTCATTAGGAAACCCCTTGTTCCTCTTGCAGAGCTACAATTCCTTGGATTCATTGCAAAGGTGAATGGATTGTATACCTGAAAGAGCATCTCTACCCACATCGTTCAGCCTGGACACTGAGGTCCAGCACTGAGGGCCTTCTGGCGGTTCCCTCACTGTGAGGTTACAGGAAACCAGGCAGAGGGCCTTCTCGGTAGTGGCGCCCACCCTGTGGAATGCCCTCCCATCAGATGTCAAGGAAATAAATGACTATCTGACTTTTCGAAGACATCTGAAGGCAACCCTGTTTAGGGAAGTTTTCATTGTTTGAAGAAGAAGAAGAGTTTGGATTTGATATTCTGCTTTATCACTACCCTAAGGAGTCTCAAAGCGGCTAACATTCTCCTTTCCCTTCCTCCCCCACAACAAACACTCTGTGAGGTGAGTGGGGCTGAGAGACTTCAGAGAAGTGTGACTAGCCCAAGGTCACCCAGCAGCTGCATGTGGAGGAGCGGGGAAGCGAACCTGGTTCCCCAGATTATGAGTTTATTGCTCTTAACCACTACACCACACTGGCTCTCTATGTTTTATCGTGTTTTTAATATTTGTTAGGAGCTGCCCAGAGTAGCTGGGGAGGCCCAGCCAGATGGACGTGGTATAAGTGATAAACAACAACAACAACAAAAACAATTGTTGTTGTTACTCTGAGAATTTTAGGTCTGGGAGGGAACTAGGAGGGTAGCAGACATATTTAAGTGGGTCCATATCTAATAGACATTTTCCCAGCAAGGTCACATCAGGAAAAGTTTGGTTTTGGAGATGCAGTGGTACCTTGGTTTACGAACTTAATCTGTTCCAGAAGTCCATTCTTAAACCAAAGCATTCTTAAACCAAGGCGTGCTTTCCCATAGCAGCGGAGGACTCAATTTACAAATGGAACACACTCAACAGGAAGCGGAACATGTTCTGCTTCCAGGGCAAAGTTCACAAACCAAGACACCTACTTCTGGGATTTGCAGCATTCTTAATCCAAGTTATTCATAAACTAAGCTGTTCTTAAACCAAGGTACCACTGTAGTACTGCCTGCATGGCCGTTCAAGCAGGCTTGTTCAGGACCATGGATAGCTCCCAATGAACTTTGCTGGCTGTAGCTCTCTGAAATATTGCAGACAATGGATTTTGTCTCAGCAAAATACCAACTCTCAGCATCCTTAACAAATGACAAGTCCCAGAATTCTTTTGGGGAAGCCATGACTGTTGAAAGTGGTATCATAGCACTTTGAATGTTGTGCATGAATGTAGCCCAGGTGGTCATTTGAAGAAGTGGCTGTAGTCAGCTCACCTACAAAAGGGGTGTGGGGGGTGTCGGAAAGATGGTGATGATGCCTCCAGAAGCAACTTTGGTCCACATTGCTTTTTTAAAAAAATGGGTCTAGTAGAGTCATGTGCCTCAAATGGATTATTTTTGTTGTTGTATATTGTCAGGGGTTCAGGAGCAGAGGCGAGGGCAAGGGAGGAAACAGAGAGTGAAGGGGAGGAGTCTGAAGGAAAGATGAGCGATGACGACGACCCGAGATCTCCGAGTCTTTCCAGTGAATCGGAAGATTCACAGAAAGGAGCGCCAGTGCCCAGAGCAAGGGGGGAGCTTAGGGGGACACCCCAGGAAGAAGGGACAAAAGGGGGTTCAGAGAGCAGCAGTTGGAAATCGGGGCCAACATCCCCAACAGAGCGCAGTGGGGAGGAAGGGCGCCAGGCATCGGGATCAGGCGGCTTGCCGCAGGGGGGAGGACATGAGTCAGGAGTGGCCACACCTCCATCGGAGAGAGAAGAAACGGTCAAACGGAAAGTGGGAGGTTGGGCGCGCGCGCCAAGTTCAAATGCACAGGAAGGCGGCACAGTAAGCAGCCCGGAAAGGGAACCAGGTCCTAAAGCCCGCCGCAAGGAGACAGAGGGGTCTGGCGGGTCAGTGTCAGAAGAGTCCCGGAAGGAAGAGACCACGGGGGGCAGAGGGACCCAGAGAAGAACGGTCAGGAGGAAAAGGTGGAGTAAGGCTAGGCTATTAAGTTGGTGTACAAGAGGCGGGGACTCAGACGGAGCTTCGCCGGTCTAACCCTTAAGACGTAGAGCTGCACGCAGCAGCTTGAGAATGGAAACTGTAACTCAATAAAGACTTTTACAAAGTGACCACTGGCTAGCGTGATCCTCTGTGAGCTAGGATCTGGAAGCAGCTCTGACATATATATTTCAACAATCCCAAAGTTTGAGAGTCAGTAGCACAGGTGTTGTAAAGGTGGTTGCAAAGAACTCAATTGGAGATGAGAACTGTGACTACCCAGACCCCTTTGCTGGTTGTGAAGGGCCCCCAATGATCATAATAATCATAATAACCATAATAATATATTTATACCCTGCCCATCTGGTTGGTTTTCCCAGACCACTCTGGACAGCTCCAAACAGAATATTAAAAAGACGATAAAACATCAAACATTAAAAACTTCCCTAAGCAGGGCTGCCTTCAGATGTCTTCTAAAATTCAGATAATTGTTTATTTCCTTGACATCTGATGGGAGGGTGCCACCATCGAGAAGGCCCTCTGCCTGGTTCCCTGTAACTTCGCTTCTCGCAGTGAGGGAACCGCCAGAAGGCCCTTGGCGCTGGACCTCAGTGTCTGGTCTGAACAATGGTAGTGGAGGCGCTCCTTCAGGTATCCTGGGCTGAGGCCATTTAGGGCTTTAAAGGTCAGCACCAACACTTTGAATTGTGCTAGGAAACGTGCTGGGAGCCAATGTAGGTCTTTCTGGACCGGTGTTATGTGGTCTCGGCGGCCGCCCCCAGTCACCAGTCTAGCTGCCTCATTCTGGATTAGTTGTAGGTGTTGTAAAGGTTGTTGCAAACAAAGACATTGGGGAAGAGAACAGTGACTACCCAGGCCTCATTGCTGGTTGCAAAGGGGCCCCCATAACAGTTCAAGTGTCAGGAACCCAAAGATGTAGGTCCGCCACTGGTGCTGGAGACAATAATGGTTCTGAATGCTAGTTTTGCTGGAAGCCACAGGTGTGTGTGTGTGTGTGAAAGAGAGAGAGAGAGAGTTCTTGTGTTCCAGTCCTGCTCATTGATTTCTTACAGGCATCTGTCTGGCCACAACGAGAGCAGAATGATGGAGAAGTTGGGCCAGGCGTCTGATCCAGCAGTCTCTCCTTATGATAGCGCTCAGACTCATAGAATCATAGAATCATAGAGTTGGAAGAGACCACAAGGGCCATCGAGTCCAACCCCCTGCCAAGCAGGAAACACCATCAGAGCACTCCTGACATATGGTTGTCAAGTCTCTGCTTAAAGACCTCCAAAGAAGGAGACTCCACCACACTCCTTGGCAGAGTCTCCTTCTTTGGAGGTCTTTAAGCAGAGGCTTGACAACCATATGTCAGGAGTGCTCTGATGGTGTTTCCTGCTTGGCAGTCCTGATGGACTCAGTGAATGACAGCTTGCTAGGTTCCTATGCCAACCACCTGGTGGCTTTTTCACCTTTGGTGCCCAAGAGCTGAAGAGGATCTCTGGCTTTGCACGCTCAGATTTGGGTACAATTCCTCTCCTCCTGATGCAGCTCTCCTCTTGAAACCCGCATTCCTATACGGGAAGAAAAGGGAGCTTGGGTGTTGGAGTCTTCTCTCCTCCCACCCCCGCCGCCTCCAGCTCCCTAAAAGGACTAGCAAGAGAAAGCATTAATAGGAACAGTTCGTTCTCGCTGCCACTTTTGTTAGCTTTGGGAACTTCAGTAGGAGGGAGAGTTTCAGTAAGGACGGAGGTGCGTCATTCAGGCAAGCGCTTGAAACGGGATCCCATCTTGACAGCAGAGAGACTCGGTGGTTCAGAAGGAAAGCATTGGCAGATGGGGGTCTTGAAGGCTAAGGATCAGCCTGGGGTTCAACATAAGGTACAGGAAGATGCCTTATAGTGAGATCCATGCAGCATAGTGCTGCCTGCACTGGCTGGCAGCAGCTCTTCAAGGTTTCAGGAAGAGGTTTCTCCAAGCCTGATCTAGAGACACCGGGAATCGAACTTGTGACCTGCTTTATCAATGAGCTGTGGCCCTGCAGTTTATTGTCAGCACGTGGGGAAAACAGTGCCGGATTTACGTATAAGCTAAACAAGCTATAGCTTAGGGCCCCACTTTCTTGCCGCCCCCAGTATACTTCTTCTTAATTGTATTCCACTGTTAATATACTTCTTCTTAATGGTATTTCAGTTCAACAATTACTTTGATAAAATACATATTTAGTTATGTGCAAATTACCACATATCGTATATTCAACACAAAAAACAGCAACAATTTGCTGTTGACAAAGGACAGCTGGACATACAAAGGGCCCCATTACCTTCAGTAGCTTAGGGCCTCATCAATCCTGAGGTCCAGCGCTGAGGGCCTTCTGGCAGTTCCCTCATTGTGAGAAGCAAAGCTACAGTGAACCAGGCAGAGGGCCTTCTCGGTAGTGTCGCCCGCCCTGTGGAACGCCCTCCCATCAGATGTCAAAGCGATAAACAACTACCTGACATTCAGAAGACATCTTCAGGGAAGTTTTTAATGTGTGACATTTTAGTGTAATTTTGGTCTCTGTGGAAGCTGCCCAGAGTGGCTGGGGAAACCCAGCCAGATGGGCGGGGTACAAATAATACAATTATTAATATTATTATTATTATTATCCTAAATCTGGCCCTGGGGGTGAATGTCAGAAAGAGCCATGTTCACACCATCTATTGGAAATACTAGGAACCCATGGCTTCCCCCAAAGAATTCTGGGAGTTGCAGGTTTTTTTAAAAGATGCTGAGAGTTGTCCTTCACAGAGCTACAATTCCCAGAGTTCCCTGGGAAGAGGGGTGGCTGGTTAAACTGCTCTAGCAACTTGAGATGGCTTTGAATGGCAAAAGTGTCTCCTGCTGAGTGTAAACAAACTGTGAAAAAGGCTCTATGAATTGGAATGTGGAGATGATAGAGGTGCCTTTCCCTGTTTATCTGTTTTGCAACATGAAAAATCCTGGTTTTTTGTTTTTTTTTAAAAAGAGGATTGGACAAATTCATAGAAAGAGGGTGATCAATGGCTAGTAGCCACAATGTCTGTGCTCTGCCTGCACAGCTGGTGGCAGTCATGCTTCTGAAGACCAGTTGCTGAAAACCTCTGGAGGAGAGAGTTGTTCTTGTGTGTGGTTCCTTCTTCTATGCTAGGGGTCAGCAACCTTTTTCAGCAGGGGGCCGGTCCACTGTCCCTCAGACCTTGTGGGGGGCCAGACTACATTTTGGAAAAAAAAAGAACGAATTCCTGTGCCCCACAAATAACCCAGAGATGCATTTTAAATAAAAGGACACATTCTACTCCTGTAAAAACACGCTGATTCCCAGACCGTCCGCAGGCCGGATTGAGAAGGTGAATGGGTCGCATCCGGCCCCCGGGTCTTAGGTTGCCTACCCCTGTTCTATGCTTCCCACTTGGCCACTGTGGGAGCAGGATGCTGAACTAGAGAGGCTGGTGGCCTGATCCAGAAGGGTTTTGATGTTCTGGTGTTCATGCAAAATGCCCGAGGCTTCTCTGACTCTCATGCTGTGCCCCTGAATCATCCCCGTTAATCCTGTCCTTTATGGACAGCACCGGCTGCCCCAGATGTTTGCTTGCTTCTGCGATCCTTGCTCAACCAACAAGAGTCCATCTCTCTCTTTCTCTCTGATCAGGATTGCCAGGAAAAACCCCGCGGCAGCCTTCTGCATGCTCTGGAATTATGGGTTGCCCATGCATGCCTGCTTTTCCTGTTTGTAGGACACACGCCTTAGTGGAACGATGTTAATGAATGCTGCCCCAAGGCACAGCAAGCTGGGGTCGTCACCTCGAGGGACACTAATTAACGGGTTGTGCCGCACTGCAGCACTTCTTTACCGGCTGGGACAGCTGCCAGTTTGGGTCATGGGTCCATTTCAAAATAAGGTCAATTTGCCCCCTGTCTAAAATGGCATTCAAACCATGATCGACGTGCTTTTTCTGTTGTTTGCAATCAAAATAAATAAATAAGCGAGGCAAGGGCCCCGCAGCTGGCAACACCAGGAAAACTGAGTGTCTATTGATGTGGTTGCTAGTTGCTTGTGCCAAAGCATCATTCTGCTGCAATTGGCAGAGTTGGTTTGTGGATTTTTTTTTTTAATGAACCACATGTGTTTTTCGATTATCATGCTTTATTCCCCCCCCTCTCTCTCTGTGTGTGTGTGTACACACACAATATTTGCTTATTGGATCCTGCTCATGAATCACTTTGCAATAAAGCATCCCAAAGCAATTTCGCAGTAAAAACCTCAACAGCTAAAAACAGTTAAAAACCATTTTGTTTGTAAGAAGAAATTAAAAGTGTAAAAAACGTTTTGAAAGGTTGCAAGCTGCTTTGAGATCTCATTTGTGTGACAAGCGACCAGCAAGTTCTAATAATAGTATTGATGCTATTGACATTAGTATTAGTATTGTGATTAGTATTGATCAGGGCAGCCAAAAAGATCAGCGTTATAGAAGCGTTGAAGAGGGAGCCACCAGAACAAAGATGTTTAGGATCTGGATGCAAAATAAACACTGACCCGAAATCGTCCTTCCCACAAAGCAAAAATTAGAGATCCAAAGAGAATATTGCTTTGCTGGAGGTGGACAGCAGCAAATCCAGAGTGTCCCAGGGAAGAAAGGAGAGTTGGTGTTTGTGCAGGAGGAAGTGAGCAATGGAAGATTAACAGGCAGCTGAATTTTGGGGCCTAAAGCCGTCCTTCGGAAGAAACCTGCAAACAAAATCTGAGCGACTGAAATAAAGCTTGTTCCGAACTGGAACCAGTCCGAGAATGAAGTGAAGAACATGAGGCAGGAGTTAATAATGCAGGTGAGCTGCGCACAGGTGAGCTGCAAGCAAGCTGCTGGCCAGCTCTGTGGAGGCTCCTTTTATTGACACAATATGCAAACCCAGGCAGATACATTTTGGGCTGTGACCTTTACACACCTTCCAGTCCCGAGATTGTGGGGTGGTACAAAGTTATTTTGGCACCTGTTTCCACCGCATCATTTCCTCCTTGCACAGTGTATGACGAAGGAGACAAAGGTCTCAGAGACAAAGGTTACAGACAGGACACCACAGACTACTGAGACTCAAAAGGTTAGACAGAAGGCAAGAAGTTCAGACAGCTGTGGCCTTATCTGTGAGGAGGAGTGTGCTCTGCACCCAGCGATCATTCTTACAGAGATCCATAGCCTGAGCGCTTGTTGGGGTGGAGAAGATGAGGCAAAGGCACTTTGCAACAAGCTCTGGCAGGCCGGTCTCCTCATCACTCAGCCTGGCTTGACTTGCAAACCAAGTTTTCATTCATTGTATGCCACTTTCCCACATACAAACACCAAGAAACCGTAGATGTCAGGAACGCCACTTGACCTGCTCTGGCCTATCATAGAATCACAGAATTGTAGAGTTGGAAGGGACTCCCCAGGCTCATTTGGTCTAACCCCCAGCACTGCAGGAACCACAGCCTTTTGTCTGTGGACTCCCTGCAGTTCCTTCTTTTGGCCTGTGCTGCATGGTGGCGCCCAAGGGTCATTGGTCTGATACTCACTGTGAGTTTGAACTTAGACTTTGGTAGCTGGCGGCAATGTCTATGCGCCAACACCAGGAGGCAGCATGCATCTGAAAACCAGTCACTGGGGGATGACCATGAGACAAGGCTGTCCTGCTTGTGGACTTTCTGTGGGTCTTTGGTTGGCCACAATGATGGGTGGCGCTGTGGGTTAAACCACAGAGCCTCTTGGGCTTGCCAATTGGAACGTCAGCGGTACGAATCCCCGCGATGGGGTGAGCTCCCATTGCTCGGTCCCTGCTCCTGCCCACCTAGCAGTTTGAAAGCACGTCAAAGTGCAAGTAGATAAATAGGTACCACTCCAGCAGGAAGGTAAATGGCGTTTATGTGCGCTGCTCTGGTTCGTCAGAAGCGGCTTAGTCATGCTGGCCACATGACCTGGAAGCTGTACGCTGGCTCCCTTGGCCAGTAAAGCGAGAAGAGCGCCGCAACCCCAGAGTCGTCTGCAACTGGACCTAATGGTCAGGGGTCCCTTTACCTTTACCTAGATAATAGCCCTTTGGTCTGCTCTAGCAGAGCTCGTCTGATGTTTTGATGACAAATCTGCTCTTGTGATTTACCTCTGGGAAACGGAGAACTATATAGTGAAACGTACTCTAATAAACTTATTGTCAAGGCACCCTCCCCTTCTTATGTTATATATATATATATATAATATTTGCTTTCGTAGATTTTCACGGGTACAGGAATGCAGGTTTTGGTGTCTTCGGGTGTCTTCCCGTGTAAGAGTTGGGGTGTCTAGGCGACGTTTCGACGAGGTCTCACTCGTCATCTTCAGGCTGGTGCTTTCGGCTTCTTGTTACTGGAACAGAGCAGGATCTCAGTGTTTGAGTTCCTATAAATACTGTTGAGGGGGTGTGGTATATAGCCTCCAACGTTCTGGGCAGAGGGGAAGTTCCCAGGTTAGTGTGTCTTTTCTTCTTTTGTTCCTTAATTACTTGAGGGATATCTTGAGTGATTTCTTGAGTGATATTCTGAGTACCACTTAGGTGGGTCATTAAGTGTGGATTAGTTGCTAAAGCTTTCGTGTCAATGGCATGGCCCTCCTTAGTTGCTAAAGCTTTCGTGACAATGGCATGGCCCTCCTTCCTTATATCAAGGGCACTACAGATAAAATTAGCAAAATCCTCCATAAACACAATATCAAAACAGCCTTTTGCACCAACCAAAAAATAGCCAATATCCTCAGAAACCCCAAAGATAAAATCCAGTTGGAAAACCAAGGGGTCTATGAAATACCCTGCAAAGTCTGCCCAGCCACGTACATTGGACAAACAAACAGACGAATAAATGCACGTATCGCAGAACACAAGAATGCCGTCAAAAAAGAAGAAAAAACCTCCTCTCTTTTCCAACACATGAAAGAAACAGGACACGAAATTAATTTTGCAGATTCCAAATTGCTCTTTAACATGGAACATCACCACAAGAGAATAATCATGGAAGCCATCGAGATAGAGAAACACCCCCACAACATGAACAAGCGTGACGACACGTCCCGCCTGCCAGACATCTGGAAATTAGCCCTCCCCACAAAAACCGACACCAGAACCAGAGGCACACAGAACGCCATCACCAATCAACCACACCAGACCCAAACCCAGACCCTCTCCACAGATAAATTACAGACTCCATCCAGTAGCCAAACCATAGTGGCACCTCCGGATGCTGCACCCCTCTGCAATCCCTACACAGATCTGGCTGGCACAGGGCACAAAACCACAGCTCGCCCCTATACACGAAGCCAAGCCAGAGCACAACTAAGTGCAGTACAGCCATCTTCTCAGAAAAACTCTTCACAAGCTCAAGAGGTCAAGACACGAAAGCTTTAGCAACTAATCCACACTTAATGACCCACCTAAGTGGTACTCAGAATATCACTCAAGAAATCACTCAAGATATCCCTCAAGTAATTAAGGAACAAAAGAAGAAAAGACACACTAACCTGGGAACTTCCCCTCTGCCCAGAACGTTGGAGGCTATATACCACACCCCCTCAACAGTATTTATAGGAACTCAAACACTGAGATCCTGCTCTGTTCCAGTAACAAGAAGCCGAAAGCACCAGCCTGAAGATGACGAGTGAGACCTCGTCGAAACGTCGCCTAGACACCCCAACTCTTACACGGGAAGACACCCGAAGACACCAAAACCTGCATATATATAATATATATATATATATAAAATACTCTGGCCTATTCCACACATTCTGTGTAGTGGCACCGGGGGGGGGGGGGAGAGCAGGCGGAGGCGGGGCTGGCGTGATGGCACCCCACTGGGATCACGCTGCCGGGGGCAGTGCGCTCCCCCCCCCACTCCACCAGTGAGTCTGTGTTTCCTGATTACCCAGCTTCCCTTCCTGCAATCCGAATATTATGAAGTGCAAAAGAAAAAGGAGAGATAGAAAGAGCAGGGAGGAAGGTGGAGAGAGAAAGAAAGAGATGAGTCATGGTTTTTAAATGGCAGCTAATAAAATGTTCATTAATCGACATTAGCCACTGAACCCGAATGCAATAAATCAAACCTTTTCCTTAACTGGATGCTGGACTCGATGGGCCAAATGACATGATTTAGCACACGCTTCTTCAACCTTGGCCCTCCAGATCATGGGTAGGCAAACAGGGCCCGGGGGCCGGATCAGGCCCAATCACCTTCTAAATCTGACCCGCAGGCGGTCTGGGAATCAGCGTGTTTTTACATGAGTAGAATTCACCCTTTTATTTAAAATGCATCTCTGGGTGATTTGTGGGGCATAGGAATTTGTTCATTCCCCCCCCCCAAATAATAATAATCCGCCCCCCTACAAGCTCTGAGGGACAGTGGACCGGCCCCCTGCTGAAAAAGTTTGCTGACCCCTGCTCCAGATGTTTTTGGCCTACAACTCCCATGATCCCTAGCTAGCAGGACCAGTGGTCAAAGATGATGGGTATTGAAGTCTCAAAACATCTGGAGGGCCGAGGTTGAGGAAGCCTGATCTAACAGGCTCCTCTTGTGTATCTTACGGCATCCAGCCAACCCCATGAGGCCTGAAATCCTTCTGCGTCTGGGGAGGGGAACCCCTGGTCTTCCAAATGTTGCTCAACCGAAACTCCCATCGGTCCCAGGAAGCAGAAGCATGTTCCATTCAAAAGGTACGTAAGCCTGGAGGAATCAAGACCAAGGTTGGCAGGGCAATGCCCCGTTTCCTAGCCTCCAGCATTCCTTAGATGAATAGAGGGATGTTTCTCATTCCCCCCTGACCCTCCTTGACCCCCCATTTTTTGTCCATCCCTCCCGCAGAGCATTTCCTATCACAAGGGCAAGTGCCACCATCAGAACACCAACGGGACACAGCAAACCCACCCTCCACCGTCCTGAGAAAACCACTTGATTTGATTATTTGGCAGATATACAAAAAGAAAAACCGATAAATTGACTTTAGAAAACGGGCAAGATTAGACATGGATGCACAAAGCATTTTTTAAAAAATTCATTATTTCATCATTTAATTTCTCTACCTCTTCATATATTAAAAATATATCCAAGCGGCATACAAAAAAACTGAAGCAACAACGGACCACGTAAACAAAATACTACGGAAACACACAGTTACGCATAAAAACGTTACATTAATACATATCACAATTCCTTTTTGTTCTGACACATCCTTGCTCTCAGCCTCTGGGTTTTCAGCCAGGGTTCAAACAAATTCTCAGCTCACCCACAAAGGTTCCCCATTAAGAAGAGTTTCTGGAAACAGTGGGAGTCAGCCTGGTCTCTCACTTCAAGCTGGATGTTACTTCCTTAGGCTGCTCACAGCTCTGTCCCATCCAACTGCTTTCTCCCAGCTCCAGGTACAGCAAGTTGGTTGAGTTTCCTAGGGCTTCCAGAGGCCCTCCCCCACTCACAGCTCTTTCTTCACCCTGTCCTATCCTCCTCCAGCTGTTTACTCCTCCTCCAGCTGTTTTTTCTTCAAAAACCAATACTCCTTGCATTCAGCTCCCCCTTTCTTCCTGCCCAGGGAGGCCCTACCTTCTGCCTGCCCCTCAGAGCCAGCACGTCAAGCAGGGCTGGGCCTCGGGGGTGGTAGTTTTTCCTCCTCCTCCTCCTCCTCTGCTCTCCAGGAGCCGCTACAATCTGCCCAAGGGAGGGAGCTAGCAGCCACTGCCACCATCACTCAGGACAAATCCTGGCTCCTCCGTCTCCTCAAGCTCAGCAGTGGGGCACTGGTGAGGGAAATAGGAACATTCTTGGATCAAATCAGAAGCCTGGAAGGCATTCATAATTCCGGGACTGTCTCTGAAAATTCAGGACTCTTGTAGAGTACAGTGTTACCTTGGGTTACAGATGCTTCAGGTTACAGTCACTTCAGGCTACAGACTCCGCTAACCCAGAAATAGTACCTCGGGTTAAGAACTTTGCTTCAGGGTGAGAACAGAAATCGCGCGGCGGCGGCGGCAGCAGTGGGAGGCCCCATTAGCTAAAGTGGTACCTCAGGTTAAGAACAGTTTCAGGTTAAGAACAAACCTCCAGAGCGAATTCAGTTCTTAACCCAAGGTACCACTTGGAGTGCGAGTGCTCCAATTGGAGAACAGCCTTTACCAAAGGTGTCATGGGCTTTGAAGACACTCAAACTCAGGACGCAAGGGAGAAACATGCTAAGAGGAAGGCACGCTTGGCAAATCCACACTGTGATCAACTCCCACCCGGAAACCAATGTCCCCACTGCGGAAGGACGTGTGGGTCCAGAACTGGCCTCCACTGTCATTGTTAAAGCTGTGTTTATGGAAGGCAATCTTACTCGGCTACGAGGAATCGCCAAAGAAGCCATTTGCTCCACTGCCCCAACACCTTGGTTCAACTTCTGTGCAACAGTGGCCTGCAGCCATCTTGCCACCCCTTTCCTCCTCTTTTCCCCAGAATGTCTGGGAGGGCCGCCTCTGTCGAATCCGAGAGCCAAGGTTTGACGCTGAAGGGAAATCACTCAGCAAGATGTTGCTAATTGGATTCCAGTTCAATCGAGCCGACCAAGCAAAGGCGACAGCGGAGAGATCTGAGTCTTTTTAGGAATGACATGAGAACAATGAATTAATCTGGAGAAGAACAGAGAGGGGCCTCTCTCTCATTTCTGAGGATGTAATTCAGCACAGGGCTGTTGTAATGCTTCCTGGATATCGGGAACATCTTTTCGCCCTTTTCTTCCTTATCTCTTTTCAGAAGCTGAGCTTGAAGATTTCCCCACCCCGGGTTTTTTTCTTTTTTAATTTCAGCTTCTCCTCCTTCTATTCAAGTCTTTTCTGCATGCTAAAAATATCCCCCGGGGCACTGGATAAGGGCACCGTCTGGCCCGGGTGTGACCCAGCAATGAGGAGGATGTCAAGAAGAGCTGAATTAGTTGTCCTGCCGACCTCTCATCCCCAATCTCCTGCTGAAGAATGAACTGAGGAGTTAAACTATAGTTAACACCAAATTATTTTTGCATGCAAAAAGCTTTGCCTCCAAGCAGGCCGCTTCTGGAGCTCTGCTTCTGCACTCAGTATGCATCTGAGTCCATGTTACAGCTCTCTGCGTCTCCTTCTACACCAGGAGCCAGCAAGCTTTTTCCGCAGGGGGCCGGTCTACTGTCCCTCAAACCTTGGAGGGGGGGCTGGACTATATTTTGAGGGGGGAAGCCCCCCACAAATCTCCTCTCCCTTCTCCACACCACTGGACAAGCCCCAGTGGCTGCTTACCTGTGCCTTGCAAGCGGCAGGGGCTGGCGGCGGTGGCGGAGGGACAATGAGCGTCGCGAAAGGGCTGGCTCCGGAGAGGGGCTGCTTAAAATGGCGGTAACATAAGAACTAAATAGATTGTATATCCTGGTCAATCTGCTGGACTCTAATTTCTTATACAGCGGTACCTCGGGTTACATACGCTTCAGGTTACATACGCTTCAGGTTACATACGCTTCAGGTTACAGACTCTGCTAATGCAAAAATAGTACCTCGGGTTAAGAACTTTGTTTCAGGATGAGAACAGAAATCGTGCTCCAGCGGCAAGGCAGCAGCAGGAGGCCCCATTAGCTAAAGTGGTGCTTCAGGTTAAGAACAGTTTCAGGTTAAGAATGGACCTCTGGAATGAATTAAGTACTTAACCCGAGGTACCACTGTAATATGCTTTGCTTATATGATAAGTTGGTCTACAGAACCACATATTTTGATATATGTTGAATCATATTTAAAAAAGAATAAAAAAGAATTCTGTAAAAGAATTCAAATAGTTACATACAGCCTGTCATGTTCTGTGTGTTGTTTACCCTTCCTCCTCTAGGCAGGGCAGGGAGAAACCAGGAGGGAGGGAGGGAGGAGGCATTGCTGCAGTTTGTGTGTGTGGAGGGGGGGGGGGGGAAATGGCACAGCCCAAATGATCAGATTCCCCATGCCGATTCTCGTGGTGATTCCCGGACCGTCCGCGGGCTGGAACCAGAAGGCAATCGGACTGGATCCGGTCCCCGGGCCTTAGTTTGCCGACCCATGTTCTACACAATGTAGGTTGTTATGGCTGCATTTTAAAGTGTGCTTGTGTGTGGAGAGGGCACACCTCCCCAAGAGACTTATACGCATGCACATCCATTGCTTGTAGACTCCCAGCTGAATGTGCAAACCCAATCTTTTGCAAACGCACTGGGTTTTGTTTTGTTTTAAACTGCAGAAATGGTTCCCACAAGGCCATCCACTTAGACGGCTTTAAAAGAGGGATAGGGAAATTCACGAAGGAGAAGTCTATTGATGGTCACTATCCACAATGGCTGCCTCCACAGTTGGGGGCAGTGATGCTTCTTAATATCAGTTGTTGGACACTACAGGAGGGGAGAGTTGCTCTTGTGTTCAGGTGCTGCTGGAGGATTTCCCATAATGAGCACCTCGTTGGCCACTGTGAGAACAGGACGTTGGTCCTCTTATGTTCTTAGGACATTATGGAGGGGTCCTTGGATCCTGAATGCCCTGGAACTCAGACATTTTGGCTCCTGAACGTCGCAAACCCGGAAGTGATTGTTCTGGTTTGCGATCATTCTTTTTGGTACGCGAAAGTCTGAAGGGGTTTCCACAGCTTCCGATTGGCTGCAGGAGCTTCCTTCAGCCAATCTGAAGCCACAGTTTGGTTTCCGAACATTTCGGAAGTCAAATGGACTTCCGGGAAAAGATTCCCTTCGACTTCCAAGGTACGACTGTAATAATAAATTGAAAGAAGCTCCCTGAAGAATCCTGGGAACTGTAATTTGCCCCCACTGAACTAAAATCCTCAGCACCCTTAACAAACTGCAGTTCCCAGGATTCTTTGCAGGATGGAGGAAAAATGTGCTTCAGATGCATGGTTTGTACCCAGCCGCCGTCTCTTGGGGAGTTGTGCCGCGCAGGTGTACCAGGGGCAGAATTGTGAGCTTTCCTGCTCAACTGAGCAAGTTCTTCCTCCTTCTTCCAGGAGGAAGTGTCAAGTGCAATTCAGGTGTGTGAACGAAGAGTGCCAGAGGAAGCCCGCCACCTCCTTTTTCCTTGGGCTCCTTGCTTGAGCCGGCTCCTTAAAGGTGACACTGATTTTGCGGTCGGCTCGGAGTGTGTTTGCAAGCCCTGTTTGCTTACTCTCTGAGTCATTGGAATATGACACAGGCATCAAGCTGGAAATGTACACCACGCAAGGCCTTTGTTTCATTTTCAAAAAAGCAGCTTCTCACAAGGAGGCAGCTTGATTCCCGCCTCCCTCCTGCCCTCTTCTCCGTAAGCACGGAAATAAACATTTGCTCATATTCAGAATGGGGGCAACATGACTCGTGGATTCTGGAACTGGATCGGCAGAAGAGGAGAGAGCAGCTGGCTGTCCCTTAGCCAAACGCAAGCCTTGAATCATAAGAGCATCTGAAGAGGGCTGCTGGATCAGACCAGCGCCACTCCATCATCTTGTTTGGCACTGTGGCCAACTAGGTGCCTGTGGTAAGCCCACAAGCAAGGCATGGGGGCAATATCCCATTCCCCATCAAAATAAAAAAATCCTTCCAGTAGCACCTTAAAGACCAACTAAGTTAGTTCTTGGTATGAGCTTTCGTGTGCATGCACACTTCTTCAGATACACTGAAACAGAAATTGCCAGACCCTTCTATATAGTGAGAAGGTGGGGAGGGGTATTACTCTGAAGGGTGGTGGGAATGGGAGATTGGCAGATAGCTGAGATGAGCTCCTGTAAGACCTATTACAGTCGTTAAGAGTCGTCAACAGGCTCATCTCAGCTATCTGCCAATCTCCCATTCCCACCACCCTTCTGAGTAATACCCCTCCCCACCTTCTCACTATATAGAAGGGTCTGGCAATTTCTGTTTCAGTGTATCTGAAGAAGTGTGCATGCACACGAAAGCTCATACCAAGAACTAACTTAGTTGGTCTTTAAGGTGCTACTGGAAGGAATTTTTTATTTTGACTATGGCAGGCCAACACGGCTACCTATCTGTAACTGGAACCATTCCCCATCAGTTAGTGTTATGTACTGAGTTGAATAGGATCCAAACTGCAGCAGTCTGACTGGTCCTAGAACAATAGGATCCAAACTGCAGCAGTCTGATTGGTCCTAGAACAATAGGATTCAGAATGCAGCAGTCTGATTGGTCCTAGAACAATGCAGCAGTATGATTGGTCGGCAGGAGCCACCCAATCCAGCTCCAGATAGAAGTGAATCCACAACCACATACTTTGAGGGGACTTCCATTCCCTCCTCACCACTATGAGCTGAATAAAGAGCATGAAATCCACTCTCGACTCTGAGTATATTTCAGTTAACGTCTGGAGGTAGACTACCCTTTGAATATGGCGTTCCCATAAGCCATCATGACTAAGAACTATAGAGAGACCTCTTTTCCTTATATTGGTCCAATTCCCCTTTAAACTATATTATAGATGGGGAGTCTGTGGTCCTACAGGTGTTGTTGAACTATTGTCCAACTGTCAGGTGCTGATGGTGGTTGCTTGTGAGTAACCAGGCAGGACTCCAACCTGTCTTTTACAGGTTTTATTGTGCAAACTATTTACAGTGCAGAGCTACAAAGTTCATGTCCGTCTTAGTCACTTGCAGAATCAGAGGGTGGCCCCTTCTGGCTTCTCCCCCAACATAAGAACTTTGGCACCCCAAGCCTCCTTCTCCTCCCCTCCTTGCGTTTCACCCCTCTGGGCAAGCTGGGCAACGGAAGTGGCATGCATCCCTCCTGGCCAGCCTGGCGAGGTGTGGCGCTCCTCGAGCCCTTCTTTCTTCGCTTGGCTGGCCCCTTCCCTCTCTTCTCCACTGGAGGTGTGGCTTTTACCACCGCTGGAAGTGGAACGGCTCCTTAGGAGTTTCGGAGGCTCTCTGTATCCCAATGGCACTCCTGCCTCCCTCCCCTGTTCCGATGGCAGTCCCCTGACACCATCTATTGAACTACTGTTGGGATTGCGGGGGACTCCCAAATTCTGATGTGTGCACTCTAGTTCTGGGTTTCTCCATTCAGTTCAAAGGGGTATGGTTGGTTGCCTTGTGCCTCCCAGGCTCTGTTCACCCTCTATTCAGGCTCTGTGCCCCCCCCCCCCAGCACACACCTCCAGCCCAACTACCCGGTCCACCAGGGGGGTAGCAACACTTGCCCTACCACGGGCTCCAGCAACCCATGCTATGCCACTGTACTCAGCAGCCCGCTGCTGGAAGTTGGGGGATACCACACCATTATGTGACAGCCACTGTCATGTGACTTAAAGCAGGGGGGAAGGACTTGTGGCCCTCCAGATGTTGCTGGACTAGAATGCCCATCATCTCTCACCATCGGCCACGTTGACTAGGTCTGGTGGGGGTTGGAGTACATCAACATCTGGAGGATGGCAAATCCCCTATCCTCAACACAATGAATCTGGTTGCTCAGCTCACTTCCGACTCTCCTGCTTGCTGCTCTGCCATTACCTGTCCCAATTTTGATCCTTCTTTGCCTCCTGCTCCAGCCATCAGCAGTGGTTCCTGCCTCTTCTCCATCCTTCAGCTCTATCCCCAGGTGCCCGCAGGCCTGCCTGGTGTTCCCACCCCATCCCACGGCTGCACTCAGCCACAATCCCTCGCCTCACGAAACCCTGTCTTCTGCATCAGGCGCCAATTTCAGGCAACAGCTTCGGCGCAGTGGACCTCGCCTTATCGACCGGACTGCAGCTCTGTAGGAAAGCTACCTGCTGCAAACCCGGCTCCTGGCTCAGTTCTCACTAATGCCTCGTAGCCCAGAGGCTGGGATTCCAAAGCTGTCAAGAGCCTTCCTCTTTTCACCAGTCTTTGTTTCATTATTTTGCTGCTGCTGCCCCATTAAGCACAGGCCATTCATTGAGACGAGACCGTTTAGTCGAGAGATGCTTACTGGTGCACTGATAGGGCTATGCAGGAGGGGAGCGAAACCCAGAGGTTGGGAGGTTTCCACTCTGGTCCATTGCTAGAACTCCCCATTTAGGACTGGGAGATAAATTCAGTTCAGTTTGCATCTAAAAGTGCATGCATAGTTTCTAAAACACACACACGCACACATTTTCTTTATTGAAATCCTTCGCAATTACAGTAGTACCTTGGTTTTCGAACAGCTTGCCTCCCAAACACCACAAACCCAGAAGTGACTGTTCTGGTTTGTGAACTACCGTATTTTTTGTTCTATAAGACTCACTTTTTCCCTCCTAAAAGGTAAGGGGAAATGTGTGTGTGTCTTATGGAGCAAATGCAGGCTGTGCAGCTATCCCAGAAGCCAGAATGGCAAGAGGGATTGCTGCTTTCACTGCACAGCAATCCCCTCTTGCTGTTCTGGCTTCTGAGATTCAGAATATTTTTTTTCTTGTTTTCCTCCTCCAAAAACTAGGTGCGTCTTGTGGTCTGGTGCGTCTTATAGAACGAAAAATACGGTATTTTTCGAAGCCAAGTGTCTGATGGAGCTTCTGCGGCTTCTGATTGGCTGCAGGAGCTTCCAAGGTAGGACTGTATATACCCAGTACACAGAACCTAACAAAGGGACAATACAAATGGTCTCACTTCAGCCTTACCACGGCAAAGAAAGACCAGTATTGATGAACTGGAAAAACAAAAATGTGTCTCCCTTCAGATAGAAGCTCTGTATAATCTTGCAATACATGAATAAATTGTGTACAAACATAGAATTGACAGGGACAAATTTAATTATATTTGGAAATCATTTTTAATAAACACTGTATTAGGTTAAATTTAGGATGAGTACAATAATAACCTTGCCAGTTTATAAGTCCCCCACCCTTTGCCTTATTTATTCAGTGCTTTTTTTCTGGAGGGATGCCGGGGTACGCATACCCCTAAACATTTTATGAATCTTTGTACTTTTGTCCATTTGCTGTATTTATTTTTCCCAATTTGAACTATAAAACGGCGATTTTCTTGAGTCAAAATGAGAGTACCTCTAAACATTTTTTAATATATATAAAAAGCACTGCCCATAAACATTTTGTGAATCTAAGTTTGGCCTCATTGAGGGACAGTATTTCAATATGGGTAGGAAAATGAGAATATCCTTCACATTTTTTTCTGGAAAAAAGCACTGTATATATTTATTTTTATACGGCTGTATCTTATCCTTTTCATGCCTTATTATTAATTCCCCCTTTTCCTTATTTTTCAATGCTTTCTAAAACTTGGGACCAGTTTACCTGCAAGATCTCAGGCCCTGAGACCATACTTTGGGACTAACATAATGTAGGGCTAAAATGGGCTCTTAATGAGGGTGAAAGAGGAGAGAGCAAAATATGGTCTGAAGCTCAACATCAAAAAAAAAACTGAGATTGTGGTCACTGGTCCCATCACCTCCTGGCAAATAGAAGGGGAAGAAATGGAGGCAAGGAGAGATTTTATTTTCTTGGGCTCCATGATCACTGCAGATGGTGACAGCAGTCATGAAATTAAAAGACGCCTGCTTCTTGGGAGAAAAGTGATGACAAACCTAGACAGCATCTTAAAAAGCAGAGACATCACCTTGCTGATAAAGGTCCATATAGTTAAAGATCAAACCTATCCATTCTGAAGGAAATCAGCCCTGAGTGCTCACTGGAAGGACAGATCGTGAAGCTGAGGCTCCAATACTTTGGCCACCTCATGAGAAGAGAAGACTCCCTGGAAAAGACCCTGATGTTGGGAAAGATGGAGGGCACAAGGAGAAGGGGACGACAGAGGACGAGATGGTGGGACAGTGTTCTCGAAGCTACCAGCATGAGTTTTACCAAACTGCGGGAGGCAGTGGAAGACAGGAGTGCCTGGCATGCTCTGGTCCATGGCGTCACGAAGAGTCGGACACGACTAAACGACTAAACAACAACAAAATGGGTTCTTTCCACACTAGACAGACAAAGCTGTGTTGTTCCTAGTGAAACCATTCCTCCATCTAGCTCAGCATTGTTGGCACTGACCAGCAGCCACTCTCTGGGATTTCAGACAGGAGCAGAGGCTCCTCCACAGAGCCCCGACTCTTCTGATGCCCACTTGGACTCTTCTTCATATTTTAAAAGTGAATTATCTCTGTAACAGGCAGACTCTTCCTCCATTTATATCGCACCCAGAACAATGTTGCTGGTACAACTTTCGATTGTGACGCACTGATTAGGTTCAGCTAAGAGGCAGTGGCTGGCACCCAAAGTTGCACCCAGTGAACTTTGTGCCTGAGTGGGGGACTTGAACCTTAGTCTCTCCCAGGTCCTGGTCTGAGCCTCTAAGCTCAGCAACACTGTCTTGCAAGAACCTTCCACTTGCTCATCACAAAACAATATGCAGCTTGTGATGAGCCTGGAAATGAGAGGGGTGGACACCAGCTAAAGACGCAGTTGGTGCTGTGGTCTAAACTAGAGAGCCTCTTGGGCTTGGTGATTGGAAGGTCGGTGGTTTGAATCCCTGCGACGGGGTGAGCTCCCCTTGCTCTGTCCCATCTCCTGCCAACCTAGCAGTTTGAGTGCACACCAGTGCAAGTAGATAAATAGGTACCACTGTGGCGGGAAGGTAAACGGCATTTCCGTGCGCTCTGGCACTTGTCATGGACCTCCGTGCACCATAATTGGTTTAGACATGCTGGCCACATGACCCGGAAAACTGTCTGTGGACAAATGCCGGCTCCCTTGGCCTGAAAGCGAGATGAGCGCCACAACCCCATAATTGCCTTTGACTGGACTTAACCATCCAGGGGTCCTTTACCACTACCTTTTACTTTAAAGAACCTCACCTTTGCAACTGGGGCAGAGAGGGGAGGGGAAAAGACCCCAATACCATGTCAGGGGTGCTGGTTATAGTTTGCAAGCTGGCTATTCCTGCTCTGGACTAAAACCTTGGAAGATGACTAATGAATTTTCAGGGAAGATCCCAAAGAGAAGTGCAGGGATCAGTCATGGTTTATTCTGGATCAAAAAATGCAGAATCTGCTTTCCTCCAAAAAAATATGGGGGAGAGGAGGGAGGGAGGAAAATTTGTGCAGGGTGAGATAAAAGTTGGCATCACCTAGAGCTCTAAATGGCCTCTCAGGATACCGTCCAACAATTAATCTTGATTTTGTTCAATATCCTGGCACTGGCCCCTTGCTCAGCACCGCACTTCAGAAAATGCAGGCACTTTGTCACCCCTGTTGCTTTCATTACCTGCTGCCTCTGAGACTGCCAACTCCCTGGTCGTAGAATCATAGAATTGGAAGGGACTACAAGGATCATCTGGTCCAATCTACTGTAATGCAGGAATATGCAGCTGTCTCAAATGGGGAGTGAACCTTTGCCCTTTCTGTTATCCCCACCATGCTCTTGTTGAGAATTTCCATTCCACCTTAAGGAGCAGACGTGTGGAACTGTTGCGTGTCACATGCCTGTTTACATTCCAGCACAGCTTGCTGGGAACTTCCGTTGTGTGTGTAGCTTTTCCTTTTCCCTGTCTCTCTGAGAAGACGAAGAGAGAGACGACATGTTTCTTTGCCCTGATTTATGAATGATAAATAAATAAATAAGTAGTAGTATGCTTTCACAAGCCTCACGCCTATTCTGTGTGCACAGTTCGATCTGCTGAAGCCCGGGCCACTGATTTACGTCAGAGTAGAGGCCGATGGGTCTATGCAGTGCGACGGCTGGAAGGAGATTTCCCAGCTGGGGCTAGCCAGCTGGCCTTACGGCCCTCTGCATGTCGACAGCTCTAACCACCTGGAAGAGGTTGTAGTTCAATTGGTAGAGCAGCAAAGAAGAAGAAGAGGAAGAAGAGGAAGAAGAGGAAGAAGAGGAAGAAGAGGAAGAGGAAGCAGCAACAGCAGCTGTTCTAGGCTGCATCAACAGAGATGTAGTGTCCAGGTCAAGGGAAGTATTGGTATTGCTCTCTTGTGCCTTGGTCAGACCATACCTGAAGTCCTGTGTCCATTTCTGGGTGCCACAATTTAGAAAGGATATTGACAAGCTGGAACGTGTGCAGAGGAGGGCGACCAAGATGATCCAGGTTCTGGAAACCAAGTCATATGAGGAATGGTTGAAGGAGCTGGGTATGTTTAGCCTGGACAAGAGGAGATTGAGAGGAGGTATGAAAGCCATCTTCAAATATCTTAAGGATTGTCACATGGAAGATGGATCAAGCTGGTTTTTCTCCTGCTCTGAACCCAAAACAGTAGATTCAAGTTCCAAGAAAGGAGATTCCGACTAACCATCAGGAAGAGCTTTCTGACAGTAAGAGCTGTTTGACAGTGGAATGGTCTTCCCTCGGGAGGCGGTGGGCTCTCCTTCCTTGGAGGTTTCTAAGCAGAGGTTGAATGGCCATCTGTCATGGATGCTTTACCTGAGATTCCTGCATTGCAGGGGGTTGGACTAAATCAGGTGTCCTCAAACTTGGCCTCCAGCTGTTTTGAGACTACAATTCCCATCATCCCTGACCACTGGTCCTGCTAGCTAGGGATCATTGGAGTTGTAGGCCAAAAACATCTGGAGGGCCGAGTTTGAGGAAGCCTGGACTAGATGACCATTGGGGTCTCCTCCAACTCTACATTCTATGATACTTGTCGTGTAACAAAGCTCAGGGTTGAAGCCATCTCTCATCCTCTCCCTCCCCACCTTGCCCCCCTCTCCGGTGTGATTCATTGCAGCCTCTAGAGCAGCAGATGGAGGTGTTCTGCTTGTCTGCATTCCCTTTGCGGCTCAAGGGCCAGCCAGCTCACGGCAACAAGCAAATCTAGCCCATTGATCTGTGCAGGAGTTTGAGTCAATTGCAAAACGAGATGTCCCTTCATCAGCACAGGTCATCGGAAAGGCCTTTGCCGGTGTGATGCTTGGCAGCTCTGCTCCAGCTTCGAGTACGATCCCCCTGGTTGCGTGCCAATGGAAATCTTCCAGCAGACTGTGTCCCTGAGGATAAGGAGACACCCTTGGTTTTGAGTCATCTGCTATCGCTACTATATTTATTGTCAATATTACGTTTTTGAGTATACTGCTCAACCATTGCTTTTACCCCATCCCCATCTTCATCAAATTCAAAGCCCACCACCTCTTTTCATTTCAAATTTTATTTCCCATGTCACACTGTATTACAAATGTAATATTAAACTAGGGTGCAAATATATAGGTAAAGGTAAAGGGACCCCTGACCATTAGGTTCAGTCGTAGCTGACTCTGGGGTTGTGGTGCTCATCTTGCTTTATTGGCCGAGGGAGCCGGCGTACAGCTTCCGGGTCATGTGGCCAGCATGTGGCGAACTAGAGCAGCGCATGGAAATGCTGTTTACCTTCCCGCCGGAGTGATACCTATTTATCTACTTGCACTTTGACATGCTTTCCAACTGCTAGGTTGGCAGGAGCTGGGACCGAACAACGGGAGCTCACCCTGTCATGGGGATTCGAACCGCCAACTTTCTGATCAGCAAGCCTTAGGCTCAGTGGTTTAACCCACAGCGTCACCTGTGTCCCACAAATATATACTGTATTTTTTGCTCTATAAGACGCACCAGACCACAAGACGCACCTAGTTTTTTTGAAGGAGGAAAACAAGAAAAAAATATTCTGAATCTCAGAAGCCAGAACAGCAAGAGGGATCGCTGCACAGTGAAAGCAGGAATCCCTCTTGCTGTTCTGGCTTCTGTGATAGCTGTGCAGCCTGCATTCGCTCCATAAGATGCACACACATTTCCCCTTACTTTTTAGGAGGGAAAAAGTGAGTCTTATAGAGCAAAAAGTACGGTGTGTGTGTGTGTGTGTGTGTGTGTGTGTGTGTATTTGGGGCATTTGTTTCTTGATTTTATGAATAGTCAGGGATTTGGGAGATCACTTCCAATGGCATACAGAATGGCTTGGTCTTTGCAAAGGGGGGAGGAAGATTGTAGAGTTGGAACGGACCCTGAAGATCATCTAGTTCAACTCCATGCAGGAATATGCAGTTGTCAGGGACCGTGCTGAGGA
This sequence comes from Podarcis liolepis, assembly GCF_965112155.1. Lineage (NCBI taxonomy): Eukaryota > Metazoa > Chordata > Lepidosauria > Squamata > Lacertidae > Podarcis > Podarcis liolepis. Next base: position 9,105,811 of record NC_139569.1, on the reverse strand, counting down.
GGGCTGCACTGAGGAGGAATGGTGGCAGCCATCCCCTCCCCCTGCTCTTGAATCTTCCCAGGAGCAGGAGGACAGCATAGATTTGGAACAGCGGTTTGCAGAGGGGCATAGTTCAGAAGGCAGAAGCTGGGTAATACTGGATGGGGAATATACAGGGATGTCCACCTAGTAGATCGCGATCTGCCGGTAGATCCCAGCTGATCCTGGTATATTGCTGGATCCTTATCATGTACAAACGTTATGGGGGGGGGGGAGCTTAAAAACTCTGTGCAATCCTCTCCCAAAAGGCTCAACAACTCTGGGCAATGCATCCACCCCATGCACACTTCTCCTCCCTCCAATGACAATGGGTAGATCACTGCCAGTTTTTTTTTACACTGGGAGTAGATCGCAGTCTCTTGGGTGTTGGACATGCCGGAGCTAGAAGAAGAAGAAACATGGGAAAGAGAGAGGGTTCACAGATTCACAGGCATTGGACAGCATTCCTCCACCGCCCTCCCCAAGGTCGAGAAGAGCTCAGAAAGTCTCGGAACAGAAAGCTCAGAGGGTACAAGCTCAGTAGGAGTGACGTAGATTAATAGGGATGTAGGAGTGACGTAGGAGTGATGTAGATTAATAGGGACGGAGGGGGGAGTATCCCTTAATTGGGAGCACCACCATTCTGGTTAGACACTTTCTTTTTCACTGTGTTTATTAAAGAAACTAACTGGTAAGGATTTCCTTTTCTTTGATCTGCTTATTTACTGCCACGGGGGAGGAATCCGATCCCCCAAAGCCTGTCAGCAGTTGTCCTACATGGAGATTGAACCTGCAGCCTCGGCGTTATAAACACCACACTCTAACCGGCTGAGCTATTGGTTGATTACCTGAGACATTTTTTTGCATTGAGGGCACTCTGTAGTCACCTACAATGGGCTACGCTTTGGGGTCCTGGGGGTTGGCCTTTGGGCCTGGTGGGCACGCCAGTGTGAGCAATGGCACCAGGGTGTGCCCATCAGGTTCAAAATCAAGGCGCCCTCTGTGGAGAAGGAGTACCCCCAAACTTCATGGCGTGACTATGGCATGCAGCTGTAATACGACTCTGGAGAGGTGCATCCCCTCTATTTATTGCTTGGACAAATTTAATTTGTTGCAATTTAGTTTATTTGGATTGCTGTAGATCCTCCAAGACATTATATTTAATAAATATCCCCTGGTTGCCAAAGTTATTTGTCTCAACTCTTTCTCCAGCGGGCGGCAATTTCAGTTTCTCATTCCCCCCTCAACCCATCTTAAATTCAGTTCTCCACACTTTCCACATCAAATTGCTTCTTCTTCTTTTTAAATCCTCATGGCAATTCATTGGCATTTTAGTGCAAATTTATTATAATGCAGTACACACTTTTGCTGTGTGCAATTTTGCCCAATGTACAAATTTCAGCAAAGCAATTTCTCCTAACGTGGTGCCATTTCGGTATTTAATTATCTAATGTTTTTTATACCCTGCCTTTCCTCCAAGTTGAGATTTAAGGCAGCTCCCAGCATCTAAAAAACATCCATTATAAAATATAGAGCAATGAAAACAAACTAATTGAAAACAATAGTCAAAATTGCTGTGACTTCTGCCACAGCTGGGTGCAGCGATGCTTTTGACTGCCAGGTGGGCCATTGGCCTCATCCAGCAGGCTCTTCTAATGATCTTCTGTGCCTCTTGAGAGGGGAAATGTCATAGACAGAGTCACCCACCTTCCCAATGGCAGAACTCAATGACTCCTGCCTTGGTTACCCTGCTACTCCCTAAGTGGCCAAAACTGAAGCAGCCGATTCCCAAATCCTGTTTGGAAGCGAAGCTGTTGCTTAACCTTGCTAAGGTTTCTTTCTTTCTTTCTTTCTTTCTTTCTTTCTTTCTTTCTTTCTTTCTTTCTTTCTTTCTTTCTTTCTTTCTTTCTTTGCATTAATTATTTGGTAGGCTTGTGTTTCAGGATAAAAAGGACACAATATTAGATAATACGAGTTTATGCACTGCTAATGAATTGAAGCCTCCAGACTGCAGATAAAGGCCTATAATAATTTACCATTAATTTCCCTAGGTGTATGTGTGTGTAGATACATATGCGTGTGTATGCAAATATATATATATATATATATATATATATATATATATGCAGGTTTTGGTGTCCTCGGGTGTCTTCCCGTGTAAAAGTTGGGGTGTCTAGGCGACGTTTCGACGAGGTCTCACTCGTCATCTTCAGGCTGGTGCTTTCGGCTTCTTGTTACTGGAACAGAGCGGGATCTCAGTGTTTGAGTTCCTATAAATACTGTAGAGGGGTGTGGTGTATTGCCTCAAAAGTTCTGGGCAGAGGGGAAGTTCCCAGGCTAGTGTTCTTTTCTTCTTTTGTTCCTTAATTACTTGAGGGATATCTTGAGTGATTACTTGAGTGATATTCTGAGTACCACTTAGGTGGGTCATTGGGTGTGGATTAGTTGCTAAAGCCTTCGTGTCTTGACCTCTTGAATTTGTGAAGAGTTTTTCTGGGAAGATGGCTGTACTGCACTTAGTTGTGCTTTGGCTTGGCTTCGTGTATAGGGGCGAGCTGTGGTTTTGTGCCCTGTGCCAGCCAGATCTGTGTAGGGATTGCAGGGGGGTGCAGCATCCGGAGGTGCCACTATGGTTTGGTTACTGGATGGTGTCTGTAATTTATCTGTGGAGAGGGTCTGGGTTTGGGTCTGGTGTGGTTGATTGGTGGTGGCGTTCTGTGTGCCTCTGGATCTGGTGTCGGTTTTTGTGGGGAGGGCTAATTTCCAGATGTCTGGCAGGCGGGACGTGTCGTCACGCTTGTTCATGTTGTGAGGGTGTTTCTCTATCTCGATGGCTTCCATGATTATTCTCTTGTGGTGATGTTCCATGTTAAAGAGCAATTTGGAATCTGCAAAATTAATTTCGTGTCCTGTTTCTTTCATGTGTTGGAAAAGAGAGGAAGATTTTTCTTCTTTTTTGACGGCATTCTTGTGTTCTGCGATACGTGCATTTATTCGTCTGTTTGTTTGTCCAATGTACGTGGCTGGGCAGACTTTGCAGGGTATTTCATAGACCCCTTGGTTTTCCAACTGGATTTTATCTTTGGGGTTTCTGAGGATATTGGCTATTTTTTGGTTGGTGCAAAAGGCTGTTTTGATATTGTGTTTATGGAGGATTTTGCTAATTTTATCTGTAGTGCCCTTGATATAAGGAAGGAGGGCCATGCCATTGTTTTCTTCTGTGTCTTGGTTTTTGGGGGGTGTTTCTTTTTGGATAAGCTTCGTAACCCTGTTTTGCTGGTATCCATTGGCGATTAACACATTTGAGAGATTCTGTAACTCAGTTGTCAAGTGGTCTTTGTCAGTCAGGCGTTTGGTTCTGGAGATGAGGGTCTTGGCTACGGAGTTTATTTGTGCAGGGTGGTGGTGTGATTGAGCATGTAAGTAGCGGTTGGTGTGTGTTTTTTTCCGGTAGATAGTGTGTCCTAGGGAGCCATCAGGTTTTTTGTAGATTAGGACGTCAAGGAAGGGAAGCTGGTTGTTGGCTTCTATTTCCATAGTGAATTGTATTTTGGGGTGTAGGCTGTTGAGATGTGTGAGGAAGCTATCTAGTTTTTCTTTCCCGTGTGGCCAAATTACAAAGGTGTCGTCAACATATCTGAGCCAAAGTTTGGGTTTGTGTTCTGACTTGTCTAAAGCATTGGTTTCAAAGTGTTCCATGTACAGATTTGCGATGACCGGTGAGAGGGGTGATCCCATAGGTGCTCCTTCTATCTGTTTGTATCTTTGTCCATTGTGGATGAAGTACGTGTTGGTTAGGCAGTGGTTGGTCAGGTCCAGGATGTATTCGGGGGGATTGTATTTGTTTTGAATGGCTGTCAAGGCTTCATTAATGGGCACTTGTGTGAAGAGAGATACAACATCGAAGCTCACAAGTAGGTCATCGGGATGTAGGTTTTGCTTCTTTATTGTTTCTATGAACTGGAAGGAGTTTGTAACGTGTGAAGAGATGGATTCTGCATAGGGCTGAAGTTGCTTAGCGAGAAATTTAGCGAGATTTTGTAGAGGTGAGCCTATGGAGCTGACTATTGGTCTGAGTGGTGTTCCTTCTTTGTGTATCTTGGGGAGGCCGTAGAGTTTGGGGCATCTGGATGATTTTTCTCTGGGGGTGATTCTTAGCTGGATTTCTTCACTGATAGGAGAGGCTTTTATTTTGGATTTGGTGGTTTTTTCCAGATAGGTGGTGGGATCTGTTTTTATAGGTTGGTAGGTAGGGTCTTGGAGTAGATTTGATAGTTTTGCTTGGTAGTCCGATGTGTTCATCACAACAGTGGCATTACCTTTGTCTGCTGGGAGAATGATTATGTTGTTGTCTTTCCTCAGGTTGGTGAGTGCTTTCTGTTCTTCTTTGTGTAAATTGCTTCTGGGTGGTTTGCTGGAGCAGAGGATGTTGGTGACTTCAAGTCTGATTTTATTGGCTTCATCTGGGTTGATTTTGGTTAGGCTAGCTTCGACTCCGCATATGATGTTTTCCGTGGGGATGCGTCTCGGGGTAACTGCAAAGTTGAAACCTTTGGAGAGTACTTTGGTTTCAGTTGAGGTGAGGATCCTGTCTGATATGTTATGTACTGTTTGTTTCATGGGTTGTTGTGGAGGGTGGCTGGGCTTCTGGCGTCTCTCTAGTTTGTGGAGTTTGTTGGTGTGTGTGTCTGTCTTATGTGAGGTCTCAGTTTCAGCTCTCCAGACGGCTAGTTGTTTGCATTTGTCCCAGAGTGCAGGGTGGATTTTGTTACAGAGTTTGAGGTGAAGAGTGAGCAGATCTTTGTTGGTTTGGTTTAGTAGGTATCTTTTCTTATGTAGTTCGTTTCTGATTAGGGATAGTTCAGTTCGTTTCAGGATCCTTTCGGTAGCTGGGGTTTTAGAGTGGAATTTAAGTTGGAAGCATGTGGGAATTAAGTTGTTGTCTCGGCAGTTGCGTAGGAACAAGAGATCACATAAGATGGTGGCTCTTCGGATTTCTAGTTTCTCGTAGGTTCTTGTCAGCTGGAAGGTTTCCTCCCCGTAGAGGTGAGATATTTGTTTTCGTAGATTTTCACGGGTACAGGAATGCAGGTTTTGGTGTCCTCGGGTGTCTTCCCGTGTAAAAGTTGGGGTGTCTAGGCGACGTTTCGACGAGGTCTCACTCGTCATCTTCAGGCTGGTGCTTTCGGCTTCTTGTTACTGGAACAGAGCGGGATCTCAGTGTTTGAGTTCCTATAAATACTGTAGAGGGGTGTGGTGTATTGCCTCAAAAGTTCTGGGCAGAGGGGAAGTTCCCAGGCTAGTGTTCTTTTCTTCTTTTGTTCCTTAATTACTTGAGGGATATCTTGAGTGATTACTTGAGTGATATTCTGAGTACCACTTAGGTGGGTCATTGGGTGTGGATTAGTTGCTAAAGCCTTCGTGTCTTGACCTCTTGAATTTGTGAAGAGTTTTTCTGGGAAGATGGCTGTACTGCACTTAGTTGTGCTTTGGCTTGGCTTCGTGTATAGGGGCTTGGCTTCGTGTATAGTGTATAGGGGCTTGGCTTCGTGTATAGTTACAGAATCTCTCAAATGTGTTAATCGCCAATGGATACCAGCAAAACAGGGTTACGAAGCTTATCCAAAAAGAAACACCCCCCAAAAACCAAGACACAGAAGAAAACAATGGCATGGCCCTCCTTCCTTATATCAAGGGCACTACAGATAAAATTAGCAAAATCCTCCATAAACACAATATCAAAACAGCCTTTTGCACCAACCAAAAAATAGCCAATATCCTCAGAAACCCCAAAGATAAAATCCAGTTGGAAAACCAAGGGGTCTATGAAATACCCTGCAAAGTCTGCCCAGCCACGTACATTGGACAAACAAACAGACGAATAAATGCACGTATCGCAGAACACAAGAATGCCGTCAAAAAAGAAGAAAAATCTTCCTCTCTTTTCCAACACATGAAAGAAACAGGACACGAAATTAATTTTGCAGATTCCAAATTGCTCTTTAACATGGAACATCACCACAAGAGAATAATCATGGAAGCCATCGAGATAGAGAAACACCCTCACAACATGAACAAGCGTGACGACACGTCCCGCCTGCCAGACATCTGGAAATTAGCCCTCCCCACAAAAACCGACACCAGATCCAGAGGCACACAGAACGCCACCACCAATCAACCACACCAGACCCAAACCCAGACCCTCTCCACAGATAAATTACAGACACCATCCAGTAACCAAACCATAGTGGCACCTCCGGATGCTGCACCCCCCTGCAATCCCTACACAGATCTGGCTGGCACAGGGCACAAAACCACAGCTCGCCCCTATACACGAAGCCAAGCCAAAGCACAACTAAGTGCAGTACAGCCATCTTCCCAGAAAAACTCTTCACAAATTCAAGAGGTCAAGACACGAAGGCTTTAGCAACTAATCCACACCCAATGACCCACCTAAGTGGTACTCAGAATATCACTCAAGTAATCACTCAAGATATCCCTCAAGTAATTAAGGAACAAAAGAAGAAAAGAACACTAGCCTGGGAACTTCCCCTCTGCCCAGAACTTTTGAGGCAATACACCACACCCCTCTACAGTATTTATAGGAACTCAAACACTGAGATCCCGCTCTGTTCCAGTAACAAGAAGCCGAAAGCACCAGCCTGAAGATGACGAGTGAGACCTCGTCGAAACGTCGCCTAGACACCCCAACTTTTACACGGGAAGACACCCGAGGACACCAAAACCTGCATTCCTGTACCCGTGAAAATCTACGAAAACAAATATATATATATATATATATATATATAATTCCTTCTCCCTATTCCCTCCCTCCCTCCCTCTCCCCCTCTCTCCAACCCACCCTTGACAATTTTCCAGAGGCTTTTAACTTATTACAACTGAGTGGTATTAAACTGGGTATTTTGAAACTTAAAGGGATTTAGAAAAGGATCTGATAAGCTTGCTTTTGCGAAAACTGGAATGCCTTATCTTGATCGCACAGAGGGCCTAATCTGTACTTCAGGGTAGCAAGCACAATAGACTGCACTATCCCCCCAGCCCCCGAACCTTAACGTCAGATCTGTTCATTATTTGTCTAGGCGATGTATCAAATGTTCATTGCTCAGTGAGTATGGTGTTTGGGTTTGGGGTTTTTTTTGCCAAGAGTGGAACCGGGGAGATGAAAGGGCGATTGCCTTGCCTTCAAGATTAGAGATTCCGCAGTGATCTGCCTACTAGTCTGCCTGCGCTGGCTTCCTCCGTTGCCTTTCCATCATAGCTGTCAACGTTTCCATTTTTTAAAGGGAACGTCCCTTATTCCGAATGGGATTCCTCACAAGAAAAGGGAAAAGTTGACAGCTTATGCTTTCCATGCCCGTTCATTTCTATAGAACCAAAATGGCGCAGTACCAAATGGTGAAAATGTTCTGGAAGTCTTGTAAAGGCCATCTTGGTAGGCGAGATAACCCCAGGACTTTGCAAGAATGAGCTCATATGTTTATCTGCTTTGAAGCCTTAGTTTTGGTTCAGGAGAGGTTTCTCATGCTGTCTGCAGTGCTGGATTTAGATGAAGAGAAGCCCTAGGCTGTTCCATTTGTGAGCCCCCTCCCAACCCCCCCCAGCCTCATGACTAGAAGAAAATGGAAGAGAGTGTTATAAACAAAATTGAGTGAAGCCAAGGATGATGACGGGTATTAAAAATTCTGCAATTCACAATTTCTCCTCTAAAGGACACCAGAAAACTTCATCAAAATTTGTTTGTCTCGGTTTGTCACTTTCAATGTACAGAACGCTCAGTGCGGACAACCTCTCTTGAGACATTGTAGCCCTTAATTCATTTTTAATTCTTTTGAGTCTTGAAAAACTCGTCTCTCCCGAGCAGTTAGTGACCATAAAGCTAAGAAATAGCTGCAAGATTGTTTCCACATTAGGAAAGGCCATCTGAATTTTTTTCCTTGTATATAATTTGATAAAGGTCTGTATGAGACAGAGAGTGCTCTGCTGTAAGCCTATGGCTTTATCTCATGTACAGGTGAAAGTGCAAAGTTCAATAAGTTTCAGGTCAACATCTTCTGGGTGTGCTTCCATCAACAGTTCAACACCTTGCTGAATTTCTTGCTTAGATGCTGTCAGAATAGCAAGAATGGAAATCACTGTACACAGTACTTCTTTTTAAATTGGCTTCAAGTGCATCTAATATAGGAATAAAGGATATTATCCTAAACTTATCTCTTGAAGAAAGTGCATCTAAGGCCCTAGGCTTCAGACTACTTAGCCTATACATAAATCTGGCACTGTGACAACTACTCCCTTTTTGGGAGACGGGTGAGAGTTGGGACCTTTAAGCCAGGAGAGAGTTAACTGGGCCATTGATGCCAGCTTACTCTGCTCATTTTGTGTATAAGCAAAACTGAACCTATTAGCACTTTGCAGGCAAGCTGTGGCCTTCTTCTGCTGTTTCAGGACCTGTCCGGCTCTGTGGGCAGCGTTTTAAGTTTACACCTTTCTTTAACAAAGTACAGGAACTGGTCATTCTGGTATTTTGGATATCCTGTATCCTCTTTCCAATCCACTCCCAAGGGATGTTTCTTTGGGTGTACAGATCAGGATGTTGTTGTTTAGTTGTTTAGTCATGTCCAACTCTTCGTGACCCCCTGGACCAGAGCACGCCAGACACTTCTATCTTCCACTGCCTCCCGCAGTTTGGTCAAACTCATGTTGATAGCTTTGAGAACACTGTCCAACCATCCCGTCCTCTGTCGTCCCCTTCTCCTTGTGCCCTCCATCTTTCCCAACATCAGGGTCTTTTCCAGGGAGTCTTCTCTTCTCATGAGGTGGCCAAAGTATTGGAGCCTCAGCTTCAGGATCTGTCCTTCCAGTGAGCACTCAGGGCTGATTTCCTTCAGAATGGATAGGTTGGATCTTCTTGCAGTCCGTGGGACTCTCAAGAATCTCCTCCAGCACAATAATTCAAAAGCATCCATTCTTCAGCAATCAGCCTTCTTGATGGTCCAGCTCTCACTTCCATACATCACTACTGGGAAAACCATAGCTTTAACTATACGGACCTTTGTCAGCAAGGTGACGACAAAGGATAACCCTGCCCTTTTCACTGTCAGGACTCAAGGAGGCAAAGCAGCTCCTCACGTCCCACATCTAAGCTAGTAGCACCAGGCATTGTCTCCTTTGGTAGCTGATGATGAGCCTTCAGGGAGACACCAGTGTCCTCAAGCAACCAGCCTCTCTAGGCCGTTGTTGCCCAAGAGGGAAGGATGCAACTCTTAAGACTTTTCCATTTAGAGAAATGGTAGGTAGGAGAAGACATGGTGCATGGAATTATCCCCAACAAAAAGGACTCTGGTCTAGTAGCAAACTGCTTTTCACTCTGCCTTCCACCTCACTCTCTAAAGACAGGTAAATTCCAGCCCTACCTGGAGATGCCATTGGGCACCTGGAAATTCCCAGGTGTCAAAAAAGGTTGTTTATGTATGCTACTACTGTGGCTAGTGTTTCTTTAGCCCCAAAATGGAAAACGAGCGAGGTCCCAGCTAAAGAAGAATGGCAACTAAAGTTGACAGAATATGCACAGCTTGCAGATTTAGCATATAGAATAAGAGAACAAGAAGAACACACGTTTAGAGAAGACAGGAAAACGTTTATTGAATATATGGGGGGAAACTGTGTGCACTTGAAAACGCTGGCAGCATTAAGATAAATTCAACAGTGTAAATAAGTTTTGATGGATGTAATAATGGGATACTGAATGTTTTAGTTTGTGTAAAATATGCGGGGATTTATGATATGCAAAATGAACCATGGAAGGAGAAGAAGGGAAGTCACTGATATAAGGATGTTTAAATGAGTATCTTAAATTGTAAAACAGAAAATGTAATAAAAATGATATATATATATACATACATACATACATATATATATATATATATATATACACACACACATATATATACATATATATATATATATATATACATATATATATATATAGGATGAGAACAGAGATAAGTTTTTCTCCCTCTCCTTCTAATGCTGGAACTCATGAACATCCAGTGAATGATTGATGAATTGTAGAGCTGGAAGGGACCACGATGGTCATCTAGCCCAGCCCTCAATGATGCAGGGATCTCAGCTAAAGCATCCATGACAGATGGACGCCCAACCTCTACTTAAAGACCACCAACGAAGGATTGTCCACAACCTCCTGGAGGAATCCGTTCCACTCTTGAACAACTCTTACTGTCAGAAAGTCCTTCTTCACATGCCATATAGTTAAACTTTGGAACTCCTTCCCACAGGAGGAGGTGGTGACCACCATCTTGGATGGCTTTAAAAGAAGATTAGAGAAATTCATGGAGGAGAGGGCTATCAAGGGCTTCAACCCACAATGGCTCTGCTTTGCCTCCATGGTCAGAAGAAGTAACGCTTCTGAATGTTGCTGGAAGCCAAAGGAGGGGAGAGGGCTGTTGTGCTTGAATCCTGCTTTTGGCCTTCCTCCTTCTTCTCTGGCGATCCCTCGTAGCCGAGTAAGATTGTCTTCCATAAACACGGTTTTAACAGTGAGTCCATAAGTGACTGTGGAGGCCAATTCTGGATCCACACATCCTTCCACAGTGGGGACATAGGTTTCCGGGCAGGAGTTGATCATGGTGAGGGTTTGCCAAGCATGCCTTCCGCTTAGCACGTTTCTCCCTTGTGTCCTGAGTTCGAGTGTCTTCAAAGCCCATGACACCTTTGGTAAAGGCTGTTCTCCAACTGGAGCGCTCGCAGGCCAGTGTTTCCCAGTTGTCGGTGTTTATACTACATTGTTTTAGATTTGCCTTGAGAGAGTCTTTGAACCTCTTTTGTTGACCACCAGCATTACGCTTTCCATTTTTAAGTTGGAAATACAGTAATTGCTTTGGAAGGCGACCATCAGGCATCCACACAACATGACCAGTCCAATGAAGCTGATGTTGAAGAATCATTGCTTCAGCACTGGTGGTCTTTGCTTCTTCCAGTACACTGATATTAGTTCGCCTGTCTTCCCAAGTGATGTGTAAAATTTTTCGGAGACACTGTTTTTGGGGCTTCCTAAAAGTCTCTGGTTAGCTGCTGTGAGAATAGGATGCTGGATTGAATGGGTCATTGGCCTGATCCAGCAGAGATATTCTTGTGTTGCGGATGTACCACAAATGCTTATTGCTGGCATTGCCAACTTTGCCGAAATGCAGCTATTAGCGCGCGTGCGCGCGCGCGCACACACACACACACACTAGCAGGAAGGGAGTGGGGGAGGGATGTGAGGGTAGGCTGGGAGGAAGTCCCATCGCAGCAGTTAATAGCAGGAATAAAAACCCTTTTAAATGTATAAATGAGGTGGAAACGAGGGAAGCCAGTGAAAGAATGCAAGCCCCAGCCAGGAGAAATTTGCAAAGGAGCTAATGATATCAAGCAAACAAACAATTTAATAAATATGCCAGACCCTGGAAGCTTGCCAGGGATTTAGCACTGAGCATTTTGGAACACCCCGGTGGAAACTGTTTCCTGATTGACAGGGCCTTGCAGCAAAGCTAAATGTGTTCTTGGCTTTGTTCTCCCTTGAAGAAGATCTTGCGGAGATACTTGGGACAAAACAGTGCTTTTGTGCGCAGATAAATCAGGCGAAATCTGTCAGGGTTGAAGTGTTATAAAACAACTTGATAGCTTTGCTAATAGGTTAAGGCAACGTTTAAACTCCTTGTACTTTTTATTTTTTTTCAAAGTCTAGCGTCCTTTCAAACTGGACTTTCCCTTTTATTAAAATATTGGCTTTTTAAAGCACTCTCCTCACTCAGTTCCAGGCACAGCTGGTTTGGTGAGTTCCCCTGGGGGGTCCCAAAAATGGGAAAAAAACATCCTTCCACTTACAATTCCTTCTCCAACCTCTGACCTGTCCTCCAGCTGCTTTCAATTCAGTTCCTTGATTTGGTTCCGTCTGCGTATTGGCAGCTGCTGCGAAGATGCCTCTGAAAATGAGCAGAGGGCGTCATAGTATTTACTGCTCCCTATCCCCAAAGTGATTCTCTTAAAGGCATGAAATCCAGGGGTGCTAGCAACCCAAACAGCTGTTCCATTTCCTTCCTTTGGGATGTAAAGGTAAAGGGACCCCTGACCATTAGGTCCAGTTGTGGCCGACTCTGGGGTTGTGGCACTCATCTCGCTTTATTGGCCAAGGGAGCCGGCGTACAGCTTCTGGGTCATGTGGCCAGCATGACTAAGCCGCTTCTGGCGAACCAGAGCAGCGCACGGAAACACAGTTTACCTTCCCACCAGAGCGGTACCTATTTATCTACTTGCACTTTGACGTGCTTTCGAACTGCTAGGTTGGCAGGAGCAGGGACTGAGCAACGGGCGCTCACCCCGTTGTGGGGATTCGAACTGCCGACCTTCTGATTGGCAAGGCCTAGGTTTAACCCACAGCGCCACCCGCATCCCCCTTCCTTTGGGATGAGGCTGTGTTAAAAATAATTCCCCCATCCGAAGAGCACCAAGGGTCTCCCCAACAGGGCTGGTTTTGTCCCAGGCATTGGCCGAGAGTTTCCTGACATCAGATCAATCAAGGGATTTGGTGTGGAATGCCTGCCAGGTAAGGGAACCTCCCAAAGGAATGCTTCTGGGCTGCCTCTACTTTGGCGAAAAGAACTCTCCCAATCTTAGGGGCAGAGGGAGAGGAAAAAAGACGATGAGGATGGAGGCCAAGGAAGGTTAGAGGCATCTCTAATGAAGTGGAGGAGAACATTTTAAGCTGCAGGTAGACCCTGCTCAAGAGGTTTAATCCCATTAACCAGTTAAGAGCCTCTTAAGAGGCAGACTCCAAGGCAGTCCAGCCATGAGGATAAGCGAGAGCTGTCCTGGTTCATGTCTGGTGCCAGTGCTGGATTTATGTATAAGCTAAACAAGCTGTAGCTTAGGGCCCCAGTCTCTTGGGGCCCCCAAAAAAATTCAAAGGAAAGAAACTGGATCCTTCTTAGTATTTCATATCCTTAATTGTATTTCAGTTCAACAATTACTTTGATAAAATTAAGGGTAAAGGTAAAGGGATCCCTGACCGTTAGGTCAAGTTGCTGACGACTCTGGGGTTGTGGCGCTCATCTCGCTTTAAGGACTGAGAGAGCCGGCGTACAGCTTCCAGGTCATGTGGCCAGCATGACTAAGCTGCTTCTGGCGAAACCAGAGCAGGGCATGGAAGCGCTGTTTACCTTCCCGCCGGAGTGGTACCTATTTATCTACTTGCACTTTGACGTGCTTTTGAACTGCTAGGTTGGCAGGAGCAGGGACTGAGCAACGGGAGCTCACCCCGTTGTGGGGATTCGAACCGCTGACCTTCCGATCGGCAAGCCCTAGGCTCAGTGGTTTAACTCACAGCGCCACCCGTGTCCTACTTTGATAAAATACATATTAGGTCCATACATACTTATTAGGTCCATAAATTACCATATAGAATATATTCAACACAAAAAACAGGGACAATTTGTTGTTGACAAAGGACAGCTGTACATATAAAGGGCCCCATTGCCTTCAGTCGCCTAGGGCCTCATCAAACCTAAATCTGGCCCTGTCTGGTGCCCACAGATAAATTCTTGCGTTGGGGTGAGGCTTGGAGAGGCTCTTTCAAAGGGGAGGGAGCGCCGGCTGACTTTTCCATCAGGGGCACAAGGAAATGGCTTTTGGGAGAGCCTCAGTCAAAGTTAAGGGAAGGATATCAAATAATTCTGACGAAAATGGACATGAGAGGAGGAGTTGTTGAGAAATCAGTCCGGCAAGTACAATCAATATCCACTATTGCTGATGCTTTCGATTCACAAACGGATCCACTAATTTGTTCATTAGTCAAAGCTGCATATAAATGTATTAATGTTCTTTGTTTGAATCTTTTGGGCAATTCTTTAAAACAAGGTAACTCAAAGTGATTTGCAATACGTAAATAAGCAAACACATATGTTATCATAGATCTGTAGAGCTGGAAGGGACCGTGAGCATCAGTTCAACCCCTGGCAATGCAGGAATAGAATGTTGACCCATAGGGAGATTGAACCTGTGACCTTGGAGTTATCGGCACTATGCCCCAACCAACTCAGCTAAAAGACAATCCTAATTTTTAAAGGCAGAATTAAAACACACTACCCATTCACGGAGGCAACAGAGAATTAAGAACCAAAAGCCTGGTGAAAATAAAATAAAATAAATGTATTTTCCTGGTGCCTAAAGCTATGTAGTGCTGGCACCAAGTGAGTCTCCCCGGGGTGATCATTCCACAAGCAGGGGGCTACCACCAAAGAGGCCCATTCTTGCTTTTCCATTCTCTGGACCTCCCATTTAGGTAGCACACAAAGAAGGGCCTCAGGTGATGATCTCTGAATCTAGGTTGGCTCATATGGGGAGAGGCATTCCTATATGCTTATTAGGAGAAATTCATACTGAAATGCCTATTAATATTCATGAAGAAAACTGAATTTAAGATTGGAGGGGGAAACTGGGGAAACCAGAGTGGCAGATCGTTCCATCACTATGTGCGAGGTTGGGAGAGTTAGAAGAAGAAGAAGAGGAGGAGGAGAAGGAATAGTTTGGAGCAGTGTGGTGTAGTGGTTAAGAGTGATAGACTCGTAAGCTGGTGAATCGGGTTCGCTTCCCTGCTCCTCCACATGCAGCTGATGGGTGACACACTTCTCTGAAGTCTCTCAGCCCCACTCACCTCACAGAGTGTTTGTTGTGGGGGAGGAAGGGAAAGGAGAATGTTAGCCAATTTGAGACTCCTCTGGGTAGGGATAAAGCGGGATATCAAATCCAAACTCTTCTTCTCTTCTTCTTCTCTGTGAGGTAAGTGAGGCTGAGAGACTTCAGAGAAGTGTGACTAGCCCAAGGTCACCCAGCAGCTGCATGTGGAGGAGCGGGGAAGCGAATCCGGTTCACCAGATTACGAGTCTACCGCTCTTAACCACTACAGTGGTACCTCAGGTTACATACGCTTCAGGTTACAGACTCCGCTAACCCAGAAATAGTGCTTCAGGTTAAGAACTTTGCTTCAGGATGAGAACAGAAATCGGGCTTTGGCGGCACGGCGGCAGCAGGAGGCCCCATTAGCTAAAGTGGTGCTTCAGGTTAAGAACCGTTTCAGGTTAACTACGGACCTCCGGAACGAATTAAGTACTTAAACTGAGGTACCACTGTACACCACACTGGCTGTCAATTAGCTGCAATTCCACCCCCCGCAGTTTCACCTGCCATTCAATCACTTGAGTGTTGCCTTTCATTTCATTTAAATTTGGGTTCCCCTTCCCATTGTATTTCAACTGGATTATTTATGTAAGTCACTTTGGGAAGCCTACCAGAAAGAGGGATAAAAATGGAAGAAACACACAAATAAATAGGAGCAAGCTGATTATCTTTGGTTGACGGAGTTCACAGTTCCACCGAGAAACATTGTGAGTTCAGCATTATGCAGGGTAGCCAACGGCAGCTGGGAAGCTCTGCGGAGCCACCAAGCTCCCAGTCTGTTTGAAAAGAATGCTTTCTATCATGCTTGTCAATCAAGTCCTTGGTCCCGCCTGCTTCCTGGGTGCTAATTAACTGGCAGATAGAAAATCCAATTTGTATTTATTTCCAGTCTTAGCAACAGTTGAAAGAAGGAGGTTTGCTGACCTGATGGCTGAATTCAAGGGCTATTATGTGGTGTATGGGCTCAGTGAATGTTCCTCTCTCGAGACGTTCCTCCACTCCCAAAACTTCTGTCTCCAGCGTGATGAATGCTTTCTTCAGAGCATGTGAGGATTATCCTTGAACTCCCTTATCTCAAAAGTGAGTTTTTGTAGTCAAGATTTATACCTTGGTTATCTTAATCACCGCATAATTATCTCTGCTGATGGGAGTGTCAGCAGGGGAAGATTTGCCTGCCATTTCCTCCCCAGAAGTCCTGGTTTGGTTAATGTTTTAGAAAATATGAACTAGGTAAGTTCAGCTTTAAATATGAGCAGAATCAAAATTTCTCCCCCATTCCCACTGGGGTGCAGGAAAGAGAAAACCCACTTTTCTCAAAACCTCACAAAATTTCATAAGTGTGCTATCGAACGATAACATCATGGGAACAGGAATATGTAACCATAATCGATGAAAAGTGCCCGAAGGTGTTATATGGAGACTCCCTTCCTCTGGTTTTTGTGCAAAATCTGTTTTCAAGTGGGCTGTCTTCACCAGATTAAGGTTTCAGTTCCATTGTACAACGCAGTAACCTGTTTTTAATAAACAAATATGAATGAAGTGATTAAAAAAAGAGTCTGAATGAGAACATGGAGGACACTGGGACTGTATTTTATGTAAGATGACTCCTCTTTTAATTAAAACTTGATTCGTAACTGGTAGTTGCTTGCTGAGCAATCTATATTGCTTGCAACCAGGTTTGGAATAAATTCTTTGGGCATTTTTGCTACAATAGCTGAGCAGAGAGCAGTTGGTGGAACTAAAATTACTCCCCCCTTTGCCTCTTTGTTGCTTCTATCGTTCTTCATATTCCCCACACCCTTCTCTGTCTTAATTTGGGAGAAGCAGCCATGAAGAATGTTGCAGGATGGAAATGATAAAAGTCAAGGAAATTACGAATGCAACATGCCTGTCTGTGTTGAATGAACAAGGGGAGGCTAGTACTTTTGGTTGAACAGGGCGCTGTCCCACCAATCTCAACCTTTTTCCCCCTAGTGTTGCAAAACAGCGGCATCGGGACTGAAGGAAAACGCCACGCAGTGAATGAGAAATAACAAAAGGTTTATTGCTTGGCTGGCCAGCAAGTTGACTCAGAGGAATCAGTTTCCAAAGTCTGAGCCCCTTGAAAAGGGAGGGGCTCCTTCATATATACATTTCTGTTATCTCTTAAGGCACTACATATGCATAAAGGTAAAGGGACCCTTCACCAGAGTGGCTGGGGAAACCCAGCCAGATGGGCGGGGTATAAATAAATAAATTATTCTTATTCTTATTCTTATTCTTATTCTTATTCTTATTCTTATTCTTATTCTTATTCTTATTCTTATTCTTATTCTTATTCTTATTCTTCTTATTATGCACACAGGGGTGTACAGAGTGGGGGACAGAGGGGTTCGGCCGCCCCGGGTGCCACTTTGGGGTGTGTGTGACAAGATGGCCCCTGCCTCCCCCCGGCTGTAGAGTGGCTGAGGGCATGCACAGTCAGTATGGGCTGCCGCTCTCACACGCCGTCCATACTGGTGTCCATACGGGCTGCCTCTCGCATGGCGACTGTACAGGCTGTGGCGCATGCGCACTCTGTAGAGGATGCCACACATGCGCACTCCGTATGGGATGCTGTGCATGTGCAGTCCGTACAGATGTTGTGCGTGCGCCACCGGGTGGTTCGCCCCGCGCCTCGGCATCCCGCCTCAGGTGCCGGAGAGGGTTTCTCTGCCACTGCATGCACACAGCAGTTTACTCTATTTCCACGACATTTCTGCATTATTATCTGAGCTTTCACACAACGTAAAAGCCACTTCTAGATACCAAGTGGAAGTTTTTGTGCCCATTTCCATGTCAACTGTTCCCACGCACACACATAAAAACCACCCTGTTTGCAGCCCCCTCAATCCAGAAAATTGCACACGAGTAAAGAGATGAAATTTGGGGGCAGATGCTGGCATAACATTTCATTCCAGAGATTTTCATAGGGGAACTGGAGCATGCATGTGCAGAATGCCTGAGGGAGAAGCGACGTTGTCCAATGGCGTTTGTTGTTGTGACACACCAGCGGTGTGAATGACATTTAGAGCAAATTATTAGCCACAGTTCTGCAATGCAACAGGAACTTCAGGGTGAAAGGAATGTTAGGAAAACAAGTGCTAGTGTTACAATCCAGGAAACCAACAAAATGTTCCCCATGTGTGAATTCACCCAAAGGGAAAAATCATTATTGACATTTATTTAAGACTGGAAACATCTTACGGACTTTCTGCTTTAAGGAGAAAATGAAACTTGTAATACCTGGATTCGAAGACTGAAAAATATACTGGTTTAGAAAAGTTAGAATGGTTGGATGTTAATGAGTGAATACTATGTTTAGCTGCAGCACAGAGAACCAGAAATCTTTTTATCTTTCTTTATTCTCTTCTCTCTTTCTTTCCTCTTTTCTTTCCTCTCTTTTCCTTTCTTCCTTTTTTCTTTTTTAAAAGCATATTTTTCTGCCTCTGTTCTTTTTTTTGGGGGGGGGGGAGTTTAAGTATTTCAGTGCATTATAAAATGATACTTTGTGATTGGTATGAATTTTTGTATATATTTGGACAAGTATCAGTAAAAATACTATTTTTTTAAAAAAAACGCACTCAAGTAGGACACCAGAGCCCTGCCAGCAAAGGGCCCAGTTTTGAGACCATGCCAACAACCTCTATCAGGTCTATTTGCACAATCAGGGCTGGTAGATGATAACAACAACAACAACAACAACAACAACAACAACAACAACAACACATTATTTATACCTCACTCATCTGACTGAGTTGCTAAAGCCACTCTGGGTGGCTCCCAACAAATTAGAAAATGGCAGTAAAATTTCAAATATTAAAAGCTTCCCAATACAGGGCTGCCTTCAGATATCTTCTAAAAGTCATATACAGTGGTACCTCGGGTTACATATGCTTCAGGTTACAGACTCCGCCAACCCAGAAATATTACCTCAGGTTAAGAACTTTGCTTCAGGATGAGAACAGAAATTGTGCTCTGGCGGCACGGTGGCAGCAGGAGGCCCCATTAGCTAAAGTGGTGCTTCAGGTTAAGAACAGATTCAGGTTAAGAACTTAATTTGTTCTGGAGGTCTGTTCTTAACCTGAAACTGTTCTTAACCTGAAGCACCACTGTACCTGAGGTACCACTGTAGCTGTTTGTTTCCTCGACATCTGATGGGAGGGCGTTCCACAGGGCGGGGGCCACCACCGAGAAGGCCCTCTGCCTGGTTCCCGGTAACCTCACTTCTCACAGTGAGGGAACCGCCAGAAGACCCTTGGCGCTGGACCTCCGTGTCCGGGCTGAACGATGGGGTGAGGACGCTCCTTCATGTGTACAGGACTGGAGCTGTGGGTGTAGGTGGGTTTGGAAAAGTAGGAATGGAAAATCCTAGTACAGTGGTATCTCGAGTTATAGACGCTCCAGGTTACAGACGCTTCAGGTTACAGACTCCTCTAACCCAGAAATAGTACCTTAGGTTAAGAACTTTGCTTCAGGATGAGAACAGAAATTGCGGTGTGGCGGCAGGAGGCCCCATTAGCTAAAGTGGTGCTTCAGGTTAAGAACAGTTTCAGGTTCAGAACGGACCTCCGGAACGAATTAAGTTCTTAACCCGAGGCACAACTGTATTTGATTGAGCAGTGCCAATAACCTTCACAGTATTTCCCTCCCTTTTGGTGACGGAAAGCGGGAGAAGCCACTGCTGGAGCTCTGAGAGCAAAGACAGCAAGCCGGGCACCCAAAATTAATTAGACAGGCATGATAAGAGCGGAAGTAGCAGCCAGGGGACAACTTTGCAAGGTTTTGCTCAGTCAAGCCTGTGACGAAGGGCAGCCTTGTGGAAGGAAAGAGGCCCTAGAGGCAAGGGAAAGACGCCTCCCAGATTTCAGAAGCTCTCCGCAAAGTTTTGCGGCGGATTCACTTCTCTGCACCCTCTAAGTGTTGTGGCAGGTGTGAGCTGTGTTTTAAAGGAGGGCTGGCAGGCGTGGGGTGCTTTCGCTCGCTTGTGATGGATTTTGACACATTGAGATTGAGAGGTGTGCACCTCAAGCCTGAATGTGAGAAAAGGAAATGGCTGCAAAGTTTTTCTCCTTTACAGCAGTTATACCTGGCCTTTCCGCCAAAAGCGATCTCGGAACGGCCTACGAATGTTGCTTCTAAGGCGGTCACTGGCCTCAGGCTTACAATCCAAAAGGGCACGGCATGCGAGGAAAAAAGGAAGGGGAGGGAGGAGTAAAAAGCGCGAGACCTTGAAGTTACTGTTCTTACACAGTGCTTCCCCCCCCCAAAAAAAAATGTTTAGGGGTACTCTCATTTTGACTCAAGAACACCACCATTTTATAGTTCAAATCGGGAAATATAAATAGAGTAAATGGACAAAAGTACAAAGATTCACAAAATGTTTAGGGGTTTGCGCACCCATGTGTCCCCTCAGAAAAAAAGCACTGTTCTTACATATTATATACACACGTAATTTTATTTGTATGCCGCCTTCCCATAGTTGAAACCGTGCTCAAGGTGGCTCACAACATGAAAAAACACGTAATTATAAACGTAACAAAAGTAGTCATAAATAATAAATAAAACATCAGAAAGGACACAACCGAATTTAGACCATTTCCACAAAAATCACAACATACCCTCCAA
Organism: Podarcis liolepis; assembly: GCF_965112155.1. NCBI lineage: Eukaryota > Metazoa > Chordata > Lepidosauria > Squamata > Lacertidae > Podarcis > Podarcis liolepis. Next base: position 9,085,396 of record NC_139569.1, on the reverse strand, counting down.
CATTTCTCTTATGAAAACAGGGACATCCCATTCCATAAAGATAATTTTACTATTTATACCCCACATATCTTACTGGGTTGCCCCAGCCACTCTGGGTGGCTTCCGACATCCATAAAAAACATAACAAAACAAAACAAAACATAACATAACAAAACATTAAAAAACATCCCTGTACAAGGCTGCCTTCGGATGCCTTCTAAAGGTGGTACAGATACTTATCTTCATACCCTTCAACATTTCTCCAATGAAAATATGGATGTCCCAAGAAAAAGCGGGACATTCCAACATCAAATAAGAATCTGGGAGGGTTCTGTAAGTCTGGGACTGTCCCTGGAAAATAGGGACACTTGGAGGGTCTGTCATAATGACATCTAAAAACAACAACAAATAATAGGAACAACACCCCAGCTCAAGAGTGTGTTCAGCAGCCTCAGCTTTTGTAGTTGGAGTCAGTCAAGGCCCTTCCCTCCCAGGCTAGGTGGGAAAAGGCCTGCAAGGCAGGGAAGCAGGTCTTCCAGGACTCACAGCTGAGATGATCTTTTCTTAAAGTTACAGCTGATGGTGTCAGGGGCAATTCACACTGCTTTGACCTTATAGGGCTCTGTGCGCAGGTGGCACTGTGGGTTAAACCGCAGAGCCTAGGACTTGCTGATCAGAAGGTCGGTGGTTTGAATCCCCACGATGGGGTGAGCTCCCGTTGCTCGGTCCCTGCTCCTGCCAACCTAGCAGTTCAAAAGCACGTCAAAGTGCAAGTACATAAATAGGTGGGAAGGTAAACGGCGTTTCTGTGTGCTGCTCTGGTTCACCAGAAGCGACTTAGTCATGCTGGCCACATGACCCAGAAGCTGTACGCCGGCTCCCTCGGCCAATAAAGCAAGATGAGTGCCACAATCCCAGAGTTGGCCAAGACTGGACCTAACGGTCAGGGGTCCCTTTACCTTTACCTTTCCTGAATCATGCTTCCTCCCAGATCAGATCCAAGAGCCAAGCTGGTGACAAAATTCAGATGCAGAGGAAGATCCAATGTTCTGGGTAGGTTCATATTTGGAGAGGCACCCTTAAAGACTTATGTGTGTGAAACCTGTGATTTAAAATTCCAGTTTCCCTGCTAACAGCTGGAGATGGGGAGAATTTCATTTCAATTTTCATTTAAAAGCAAACGTACTTAATCTGCACTTTCGGAAAAAACGCAAGTGACTTGAAACACAGCCATCCTTAGAAATCTACACCCCCCTCTGAATTTTGCAAAACAGTTCTCCAGCCAGGCAGTGTGCACAGAAATGCATATACAAGGGTCAAATGTGTACAGAAACACATGTGCAAGTGACGACGGAAAACAAAAACGCAATACGTTAGGAGAAATTGTTTTGGAGAAATGAGAATGTTAGGGAGGAATGCATACAAAAACGTGCATGGATGGGGAAAAATGAGCACTAAAATGCTGGTGGATTTTCACGAGCACTCTAAAAATTAATAATTCTGCATACGGATATGGGAATGTGGAAAAATGAATTTAAGATGGGAAAATGAGAAACTGAAAGGGCTGAAATTGTCCGATTCACCCATCCGTATTGCAGCAGAAGCCTAACCACATCTGTTCAAAAGTAAGTCCTACTGAATTTATTGGCAATAAAGGCAGCAGGACTTACTTTTGAACAGACGTGGTTAGGCTTGTGAATCTCTTTGTACACTTAAAATGTGGCTTGCAAATTCTGGGAGCTGTCTTCCTTCTCGAAGAAGCCTGAAAAACCCAACACCTCTCATTTTAGCTGCCCTGGAAATACTGGCGTTGCGTTGTGAGCTTTGCTGCATCTCTCTGTTCCCTCCCCACCGCCTTCCGTTCTCGCTGAAGCGATTCACAAGCTGCTGCCTTCTCTTCCATCTCTCCCTTCTCCCTTCTCTCTGGGTGTATGATTCTCTGTGTTTGTGCATGTCAAGGAGGGTTCGGCCAGGCAAAAAATCCCCCTTCACCCTGTAAATAAAAGCACAACAAACCGAGAGCTTCACATTTTGCCTGTGGCTGAGCGTTTGTAGAAAACTTGTTTTTATATGGGGTGCTGCACCCTCCGATTCGTAGCATTGCAGAACTAGCAGCAAATCCTTTCCTAAATGCAGCCGGCCAGCCGTTGTCCGGAGAGGCATGAAAATGCTTCCTTTCACCTGGCACAACATGCATATGGAGGAATGGCGCAGGGCCTGATGTCCTCCTCATTATGCCCCGATGCGCTTTTGGCCATTGGTGTGCAATCTTTATCTCCCCAGGCAGATGGGGAGCCAGTAGTTCAGTGGGAACGGCAAGTTATTTACTGCTGATGCTCAGCCTTCTATTAAAGCACACACACACACTTGACTCGGTTTATTTCCTAGAGGATGAGATCAGGTACTGGCAAACGGTCCTGAGATGTAGGAGGCAATAATGAATGGTTTAATTTTCAGTTGGAGCCTGGAGAGGTTGGGTCGCCTGTGATTCAGTTGGAGTGATTTCGGGCAGGCAGATAAGATGCTGGATCTTTGCCCTCTTGGCAGGTTGAGAGCCTGGCAACGAAGGAGAGTTCTGGGTGCCTTATGGGAAGTGTGAAGTATATTAGGGTGGACAGAGCCTCCCAAACCTGGGGCTGGAAGGGGCATCTTCAGGAAACAAGCCAGAGCACTGCCCATCAAATGAATCTTTGTTGACTCATCATGGGGGTTTTACTGGGTTGATCCATTCACTGGGGGTGTCTTTAGGGAGCCAGGGTGGTGTAGTGGTCCGAGTGTCAGTCTAGGACCCAAGGAAGACCTGGGTTCAAATTACTGCTCAGCTGGGAAGCTCAGTCATTGATTTGAGGATAGTCACTCGAACCAATGGCTTCATGTTACAAGAAACGATGCGTTTGTGTAAAGGGATATTGGCAAAAGATTATAAAGTATATTTCTGATGTATTTCAGGTTAAGATAGAAGTCAATAGAGAAATGCTTTTCTCAGGAATACTGGGGAATAGTAAAATAGAAAGAAAAGAGCAAGATTTGTATAAAATTATGATCTTAGCTGGTATGCTTGTTACTGCATTAGGATGGGGGGAAAAGGATAAATGGACAATGGAAAAATGGAATGACTATGTTTTTGAATATATACAATCTGATATGTTTGAACAGGTAATGACGGAAGATACATGGGAAAACAAATGTCAAAAGATTTTGAATAAATGGACAAGTTATAGGAATTGGTTAGCACGGGGGGAAGCCTACACAAGCATCCAAATTAGAATGAATAATCTGTGCACATGGTTAAAGATCTGAAGAGAGAACAAGTTTTGGGGGGAGGGGTTAAAGGGGAGGGTGGAAGGGAAAAAAAATTAGGATAAATGAGTAGGGACAAAAATATATACTGTTATGTATAACTAATAGGAGGATGATTTTGATGCATGTTATTGTTAGATTTTTGACTGAATGATATTTTTTTTGTAAGTTATTTGACATACCTGGATGAAAGTGTGATCATAAAGAGTGGGAAAATAAATAAATTAACAACAACAATGAAAGGAAAAAAAGGAAAAAAATGTTACAAGAAAGGAGATTCTGACTAAAGACCAGGAAGAACTTTCTGACAGTAAGACCTGTTCACAGTGGAATGGTCTCCTTCAGGATGTGGTGGGTTCTCCTTCCTTGGAGATTTTTAGGCAGAGGTTGGGTGGCCATCTGTCATGGATGCTGTAGCTGAGATTCCTGCATTGCAGGGGGTTGGACTAGATGACCCTTGTGGTCCCTTCCAACTCTACAATTCTGTGATTCTTAGCTTCCTAAATCTTGAGGGAATGGCCCTAATTCTGTGTTGGGGCATCTTCCTAGTAAGCAGAAGGTCTCAGGTTCAATCTGTGGAACTCCAGAGAACTGGGAAACACTCCTGGAGAACTGCTGCTATTCAGTGTAGACAGTACACAGCCTAGTTGGACCAGTATCTAGGCAACACGATGACCATATACATACATAATAGACAATCTTTATATTTGTATTGCAGTTTATAATTTTTGTAAAGTGATATGTCATGCAGGTCATCGTCTGTAAAATTGTATTTTCAGTTTATGAAGCATTCTATATCCACCCAACACGCTGACGTAGAATTCTACGAAACAGTAGTCAATATCCGGAATCACTGTTCAGTGTTGGACATCATATTTGTTGAATACACAAAGCTTCGCAGCTTGTCTTTCATTGTACAAAGTTTGGTACCTTTCATTTAAAGATTTTCAGAGACTTTGAGGCTAAAGATTTTGTTTTGAACTTTTTATGGTTTGAAGGAATTCTATAAAGATAGTCTATTACATATGTACATGGTCATCGTGTTGCCTAGACACTGCTGATGTTCTCTTTGCAACACATGGGTTTGTTTGGATACTAGTTGGACCAGTAGCCTGCTTCAGTATAAGGCAGCTTCCTGTGTTTCATTTTTTGGGGAAAGACCATAGCTCAGTGGGTAGAGCGTCCAGGGGTCTAGCTTCAATCCCTGGCATCTCCAGGCAGGGCTGGGGAAAAACTCTTGTCTTAAAACCACAGATAACTGCTGCCGGTCAGTTGGGCCATTGGCCTGACTCAGTGTCACTCAATTTCCTATGCCTTAAGGAATTGTGGCTCAATAGCAGAGCATCTGCACTGGATGCAAAAAGTCCTGACTTCAGTTTCGAGGCTGGGAAAGGCTTCAACACGGAGCTTGAGGGGGCGAGGGCCATGCATGAGGCCAGAGAGTCATGGAGGAGGCTGTCCCTTGAGCTGCCAAGAGTATGAGCCAGGCTTCAGTCAGGTGTTAGGGAACTTTGCCTCGGGATTAACTCAGCTCTTTAAAACCGGCCTTCTCTCTCCCTCCCCCCCTTTTTTTGATGTAATGGAATATGAAAGGAGTCGTTCTCTCAGACAAAATTTTCCATCAGAAGAGCTTTTTATATTATTAAAATTGAATCAAGGCAAGGCAGAGAGATGGGGGGGGGGGGGGCTTGCCTGCGTGCATTTCCCCCGGACCACCAAAAATGCAGAAATGTCTTTTGAACGCACCACCTCTTTGGGCTAGATAAGTTTTTCTCTGTTCCGTTTTATTGCTTTCTGAAAAGGCCTAATGAGTCGCAGGGCTGCAGCTGAGGGGTTTCTCATGCACAAGGAGCTGGTCATGCTCTGAGATGGGCCATTGGTCCATCTAACTCAAGGGACAGTAATTGATCCAGCTAAATGCTCCAGGACTTCAGGCAGATGACATTTCCAGTCTTACCTGACAGGAAAGGCTGGTGTCCACTGGGTAGAAATTAGGGAGGCCAACAGCAGGTGGCGCTACAGCCTATGATAGGCAGAGCCAAGCAATGCTAGTTTCACCCCCACCTTCATTCCATGTTCTACAGTGTCAACACTGAGACTGAGGATGAAGCTGATAGCCAGCGCCATCCCCAAGACTGATTGTAAGCAAGGAGGTGGGCAGGTGTGGGCTGGCTGAGGGCAGAGTGATCTTGGTGGGGCAGTGCCCCACTTGCCTGAATGGACCAGCCTCCACTTCTATCTGGAGGTGCTTGAGATTGGACCAGGGACCTTCTGCCAGGGCCGGCCCACCCGTGAGGCAAGGTTGAAGTGAGCACCTCGGGTGGCAGAATCCACAGTAGCAGCAGAACTGCCTCTAAGGAATACATCACTCACTGCTCAGTGGCAGCAACAGCTTTGGCACCCTCCTTGGAGGCCAGATTTGCCTCCTCCTCAGCAGTCCCTCTTCCCAATGCTGCCTCTGCAGTGGCTTCTTGGTAGAGAGGAGGCACTGCTGGTCTCCTCCCACCCTTGTTCCTGATGTAGACCTTCACTCACCTCTTCTTCCCTGGTGATGGTAGAGTAGGGCCATTTTGTGTCTTGCCTCAGCTGCCAAATGTCTTAGGCCAGCCCTGCCTTCTGCATACAAATCAGGTATTCTACTGCTGAGATACAGCCCTTCCTGGGTGCAGAATATGTCCGGTTTGATCCCTGGCATCTCCAGTTAGTGCTGGAAATTGCCCTACTGAGTTCAAAGGGAGCTGGAGGCATCTTGTTTGGGTATTGAGGTGGTGTCACACTCTCAGTGATGTCATCAGAAACATGGAGGGTTGTTTTTTTCTTCCAGCTTAGGAACTGGACATGGAGGGTGGGGTGAGGTGGGGTGGGGGAACCAAGCTATTTTCTAACTTTATAAATACACTGTTACACATCACCCCATTCTCTGAGTGGTGAGAAACTGCATTGGTTCCAGCTGCTTACCTAGGGTTCCTTTTCCTTGGACCGAAGATCAGCAGAGACTGTGGTGCTTTTAGGATATATCATGGGTGGGCAACTAAGGCCCAGGGGCTGGATTCAGCACAAACGCCTTCTAAATCCGGCCTTTGAACGGTCCGGGAATCAGCATGTTTTTACATGAGTAGAATGTGTCCTTTTATTTAAAATGCCTCTCTGGATTATTTGTGGGGCCTGCTTGGTGTTTTTACTTGAGTAGAATGTGTGCTTTTATTTAAAATGCATCTCTGGGTTATTTGTGGGGCACAGGAATTTGTTCATTCCCCCACCTCCAAAATATAGTCCGGCCCCCCACAAGGTCTGAGGGACAGTGGACCAGCCCCCTGCTGAGAAAGTTTGCTGACCCCTGGGATATATGATTCAATTTACACACATACATACCACGTGAGCATAAGATGTTTCTCCAATAAGAGAGCCAGTGTGGTGTAGTGGTTAAGAGTGGTAGTCTTGTAATCTGGTGAACCGGGTTTGATTCCCCACTCCTCCACATGCAGCTGCTGGGTGACCTTGGGCTAGTCACACTTCTCTGAAGTCTCTCAGCCCCACTCACCTCACAGAGTGTTTGTTGTGGGGGAGGAAGGGAAAGGGGATTGTTAGCCGCTTTGAGACTCCTTCGGGTAGTGATAAAGCGGGATATCAAATCTAAACTCTTCTTCTTCTTCTTCTCCAATAGTCACAGCTCTGGATCCAGCACAAGTCAAGCATGTCTCTGTGCCTTTTGCGTGACTCACATGCAATGCACAGGTTATTGTTCTTCTACCTACCAGCTAGGGGTGGGAGGACCACCCATTCATTTTATGGCACAGAGCAGCTTCTTTGGTTATGCTAAACATGGTGCTTAACTAGCCAGCCCAAGCCATTGCCTAGACCACTGGTTTTCAACCAATGTGCCATGGCACCCTGGGGTGCCTTGAAGGATGGTCAGGGTGCTGCAGGAAATGCTGGCCTCTGTCCCTCTTTCCTTCTTTCCCTTCCTCTGATGTCCTCTCACATCTCTGCCTCCCAATGTCTTGCACAGCTGTTTGTTGCTGCAGCCCTTGCTACAAACTCCCTAGGCAAATGGTGCCTCTGGAGCTGGTCAGGGGGTGTTCCTAGGCCCCTGTGAGGCAGTTTGAAGAGGCGCCTGTCTTTGGGGAGGGCAGCTCAGAGACCAGGGACGGCAGCTGCTGCTGCCTAGAGGACTCCCAAGGAGAGGGGAGAAGACAGGAGGCTGAGGGGAAACTCCACGAGGGAGGGTGTTTGAAAAAGGGTGAGGGGCTGCCAGCTCTGCAGGCAAGGGATGACATAACTGGGCTCCCGAGCCCCACAGGGGTGCTGCAGAAAGAATATTGATGGTCAAGGGAGCCATGGACTCAAAAAGGTTGAAAACCTCTGGCCTAAACAAAGAGAATGGTTTAACAAGTTTAGTCTCATACCTTTTACCCTGACAGATACAGGAACCCAGTAACTGGAAGGGACTTGGGGCATCATGCAGACTGATACAACCCCCGCAAGCCTAAAACAATACTTTGCTGAACCCAATTCCCAATCAAACTGTGCTTCGCTTGGTGTTTTTCTTCTGCTAATATTTGACACAAAAGAAACCATGATCTCATAATGCAGGGTGGACTCTGCCTTGTCTCAGAGCAAAATTTTAAGAGCGTTTTGATTTGGGTCTGCAAGTTTGAATGATTTCTCTCCCCCCCCCCTTCCTCCTTTGAAGGCTCCACATTTCTATTAAGACATCCATCTGTGTCTGTGCAGCTGTGACATCCTTGCGGAGTGATTCTGTCAGTCTCCTACTTTATTACTTTGAAATGACTTTGAGTATTGCTTTAACCCATCGTGGCTGAGGGCTCTTTTCTTGGCGAAATGTCCAGAAGAACTGAGAGATAAAAAGGGGGGAGGTGGCTTGCTAGGGTTTCTCCCCTCCTCACCACTATTAAAAGGTGTGTAGCCCACTCTATTTCCAGGTTTTCAGAGGGGATAACATGCTTTCTACCTCTCTTTCCCCAGAGCAGTAGGGAAATTTAGGGTATCAGTTTTTGTCATGCAGAGAGAGAGAATGGGTGCATGAGAAAGAGCATGTTCTGGAATCTTAGGCTGCCTTCTGCAATAAGCTCTTTATTGACCAATGCCAATAGATGAGGGGGGAGCAGATGGCAACGTCTCAATAGTTTTAATGCAGCACCAGTCCCTCAAAGGCAGGGGTGGGGAACATTGTTTTTCAGCCAGTCACATTTCTTCCTGAGCAAACATCCAGGATCCAGTAATGGGTGGGACCAGAGACAAAGTGGGTGGAGCAATGAATATAGATGTTCCCTTTCAATAGTAGGCTGTTTCCGGCACACACCACACTCTTATCTTCCACCCAGGCATCATTAGAGTTCAGGGGTACTTCTCAGCCAGGCAAAGCCACTCAGCAGAGGTTATGGCTGGGGAGAGTCTCAAGGGTGGAGTTAAGTGGACTGGAGGGCATGTGGCTATTGCTGGAAGCAGCGCATAACCCAAACTCTCCAGGTATCCAGCTACCATTGGTCTTAAGACACAACATTTTGGCTTTGGCCTTCTCCAGATGCTTTGATACAGAAAGTCCATAGCGGCAGAGTGTCTGGAGGTTCAATCCCTGAGCACTTCCAGGCAGCGCTGGAAAATATTCTTTGCCTGAAACTCCAGAGAACCACTGTCCATCAGTGTTGAAGACCCTGAGCTAGAGGAACCGATGGTCTGAGTCTGTGTAAGGCAGTTTCCTATGTTTCTGGTGGTGTGAACCAAAGGGCGTTGTTGCTTTAGCTCATGGAGGATGAGGCTGTCAATGGCTGCTCACCACAGTGGCTTTGCCCTGTCTCCATAGTCAGAGTTAGTAATGGTTCTCAATACCAGTTGCTGGAAGCCGCAGGAGAGAAGAATGGTCTTGTGCTCATGTCCTGCTTATGGGTTTCCCAGGGGCATCTGGTCGGCCACTGTGAGAAGAGGATGCTGGACTAGATGGACCATTAACCTGATCCAACAGGCTCTTCTTATGTAACCAGTGTGTGTGTGTGTGTGTGTGTGTGTGTGGAGAGAGAGAGAGAGAGAGGAGATCTTTGGGGAATTAAGTCCTACATTTTGAAAGTGGGGTGCTTGTCAAACTGGGTAATTGATGTGAACAGAAGGGATATTATGAATAATTCCAAGCCAAACTCTGGGGTTCAGTGTTTGCTTTATCTCAAGGAAGCATTGTGTGGACAGAGATGATGCCATTATCAGCAATGAGCTTTATAAGCAACAGTAAACAGAGTGCTAAGTGTATCCCTGGAAAGGAGGCATCATTCCCCTTCACATACTCCCCCCCCCCACCCAACAAGATTACTTGAAACAAAATGCACACACACACAGTCACATTTCATGAATACAAATGTCTGCCGTGTTGGGTTTAGGTGTTTCAGAATGCTGCTGTTTATTTCATGAGGATTTTCAGGACAGGCTTTCATAGCAGAAGGGGCTGGAGTGGATTGATTAAGGAAGGCGGTGAGAAAAGAGGGCTGTGAAACCGAGTGATAATAGAGGGAGGATAGCCAATGTGGTGTCACCCAGATGTTTTTGGGTTTTGGCTCTCATCAGCCCCAGGCAGCATGGCGAATGGTCAAAGATGATGGCAGCTGGACTCCAGTAACATACAGATGGCCAAAGATTCCACATTCCTGACGGAGGCTATACAAAGTCTCTTCACTACTTACCCATTTCATTTTGCATGCCACCCCTGGTCAAATTTCCATTTTGGGGGTGGGGTGGAGAGGCATGGAGACTGTTGCCACTGGATTCCATGATTAAAGCACTAGCTGGGGAAACCCTCTTCACCTATTCCCAGAGGAGGAGCTTCCACCTTGGAAAGAACCTGACCTTGACAGTTTTTGGATCATGTGTAGACCAAGCCCACCCAGTACTCCATCTCTAAGTAAGGTTACAGACTAAAGCTTGCTCTTGGAGCTGAAATTGGAGGAGAAGAAGACCTTGCCATGGGGGCACAATGAATCGGGGCCTGTGGAAGTCATGATACTCAAAGGAACTTGCAGAATGGGGGGCAGGCACAGCTGGACTTATCCCTCCATATTCTGGACTCTCTCAGTCAGCAGCAGATCCCCATGGAGAACAGCTGGAGCCATGAGCTCAACAATGAGTGCATCCTCTTGGTGCAGCACAACACACCTCATGTCAAAGTCCTACTTGAGCAGAGGAAACAAGGCCAGAACAATATTCAGATTCAGGGCCCCAACTTGAACGGAGCAGCCAGCCTAGGTAACTCAACGATCCCACTCCCCTTTGCTCGCTGGAAACTGCTGAGGCAACAGTCTCCGTGGACCACGGAGGAACGGTTAAGGGAGCTGGGCATGTTTAGCCTGGAGAAGAGGAGGTTAAGGGGTGATATGATAGCCATGTTCAAATATATAAAAGGATGTCACATAGAGGAGGGAGAAAGGTTGTTTTCTGCTGCTCCAGAGAAGCGGACACGGAGCAATGGATCCAAACTACAAGAAAGAAAATTCCACCTAAACATTAGGAAGAACTTCCTGACAGTAAGAGCTGTTCGACAGTGGGATTTGCTGCCAAGGAGTGTGGTGGAGTCTCCTACTTTGGAGGTCTTTAAGCAGAGGCTTGACAACCATATGTCAGGAGTGCTCTGATGGTGTTTCCTGCTTGGCAGGGGGTTGGACTCAATGGTCCTTGTGGTCTCTTCCAACTCTATGATTCTATGATTCTATGACCAGCTGCTAGACTAGGTGCCTTCTGCTCATCTGCTCTCCTGTTCAGCACTAGGTGATGGACAGCTCCCTTGCCTGGCTTGAATGGGCCAATGCTTTTCAAAAGCTCAGGCAAGAAGGCCAGAGGAATCAAAACAGGCTTTGCAGCCACTTCAATCTCAAAGGAGGGGAAAATATGGTAAGCTAAAATAGTTTTTGTTAGGAGGTCTGAGTTTACCATCCCTCCACCTATGCTGAAAATCAGCTTTATCTCCCCCCCTCCCAATTTGTTTTTTAAATAAGGCTTTAAAAACATTGCCGGCATAATGCAGACACTGAAAGCCGAAACGTACGAGAGTTTTGCAAAGTGACATTATTGCACCTGATAGAAATGGAACAGCGAAGACTACTGCGTATGCACTAGAAGAGATTGCATTGCTCCAACAGCCCAAATTAACCTTTTCAGGGATTATCTTAAAGAATTTTCATTCCTGGCCTGCCAGAAATTTCCATTTCATTTTCATTTCTGGTCTGCCCCTCCTATGAGCTGCAGGCAGGCAACCGTTTAAAACCAAGCAAATGTATCAGATCGCTACAGAGAAAAGAAACGGATTAGAGCCTTGGTTACGGTATTGGCGGACTGATAAAGGGGGAAGGATGAGGGAGATCTGAATGGCTATCCAAACTGGGCCTTACTTACAAAGGTCTGGTGGTGGAAATGCCACTTTTATTTGATTGATTTTGCAAACTTGGAAGCCATCTAGGTTTGCAAAGACTCGGGTTAGAGGGAAGGACATATGGAGAGCTTACAACACCCCTGGGGCTTTGATATTCCCCTTGTCTTCCAAGAAGCATTTAATGGAGAGATACAAGCAACTAAGAACACAAGAACATCAGAATAGTCCTGCTGGTTCAGGCCAGTGACCCATCTAGTTCAGAATTCTGTTCTCACAGTGGCCAACAGATGCCCCAGTCGGAAACCCTTGAGCAGGTAATCCTTACAGCAGCCTTATACGGTAGGCTTGCTGTACTCTCCTTGTATTACAGCTGGGAAGGCTGAGAGGAAAGGGCAACCTATGACGTTAATGACAATGCAGGGATTCAAATTGGGCACTGATTTGCAGTCCCTGATTTGCAGTCCAGCCTGTTTCTTGCGTGGTGGCAAACAGCTCCTTCCTTCCATACTTTCTCACCTTCTGCCAGCTGCCGGGCTCTGCCACTTGCATTTGAATCCATTCAGTTGCAAAAGCTATTTAGATGATTTTTAATATCACCCTTTCCACAGGCCACAGGGTGGTCTGGAGGAAAAGCAAATTGCTAGAAATGGGTTAAAGCCATTAAAAAGCAAGACAGTCCTTTAAATTCAGAAACATACACACAAAACACCACAATGAACAGCAGCAGCAGCAATCAGATCTCTTCATCCAAACACTTGTCAGAAAAGATGACCAGTTAGAAGAGATGAGGCCCAACTAAAATTTGAAGGAAGGGGAAAGTTCAACAGGTAATGAGCCACCGCTGAAAAGGTCCTTTCTTGAGGCCCTTGCACCACATACATCATCCCATGTAGGGACCAACAGGAGGGCCTCACCTGTTGATCATAGGGTTGCCAGGTCAAGAGCATCTCTGACTTTAAGATATCAGGGCCCAAACCTGAGTCCTAGGGGCACCCCTGGAGATGGTGGTTAATTGGGAGAGGGGAATGGAGGCACTCAGACCCCTGCCCAAGTGTTTATGCCGGGGTTTCCCAAACCTGGGCCTCCATCTGTTTTTGGACTACAACTCCCATCAACCTTAGCTAGCAGGACCAGTGGTCTGGGATGATGGGAACTGTAGTCCAAAAACAGCTAGAGACCCAAGTTGGGGAAACCCTAGTCTATGCTATGATTTGCTGCCAGCTCCTTCTGCTAGGAAGCTTGCAAGCTGCATGTGCAGTTTCCTTAATAATGTCATATTACTGTCAGAGCACTGCTCTGCACTGCTGGAGATTCAGGTCCTCTCCCTGCCACTTGGACTAAGCAAGCCTGGAGACTTCTGATCAGACCTAGCAATGCTAGCTGATCACATAGTAATTGCAGGCCAATGTGGAAGAAGGTGTTCTTGCAGATATCTGGGTCCAAAGCCATTCATGGTTTTCAGTGTCCAAGTAAATAACCTTGAATTTGGCCTGGAAAACAACGAGAACATTCCCTATCAAAATGCCCCAGATCTGGAATCCGGGAGCTCCAGCTGATTTAGAAATCAAACAGCAGAGTCCAGGATGTGAGATGACCTGGTTTGGCTTCCTTTTTGGAACAGCCACTCTATCTGATTCTGCCTTGAAAAAGGGGCAAGTGTCCACACACTTAAGGTGGCCGCAAGTGTCTGGTTCATGAACAGGTGTTACGCTGCCTTCCCTCCCTCCGCTCCCCTCTGGTTTCTCTCTCTCTCCCTCCCTCCCATTCCTCCATGTTTGCCGCCACTCAGCGAGACATCTTCTTCCTTTCCCATTGAGGAAACGCTGTTGAGGCAGGGGGGGGGGGAAGGCTGGAGTTTGAAAGGAAATGCGATCGGACATTCTGCAGGTAAACACCTGTGCGGAAACAGTGGCTCTGCCTGCCTGCATTCATTCTGTTAAACACACACACGCACACACAGGAGAAGATGCCAAAAGCGTCTCCGGAGAAGAAGATTCACTATGACTGCAAGCAAGTGAGGTACCACTGGGTGGCAGGTTTGGCGCTGACCTCATTCCACGATCGCACAGCTAAGTGCTAAGCCAGGCTTTTGTTTTTTATAATTCATTCAGAAAGGGAGCTGGCACTGGATTGAGGAAGGGGAGCCCAATGCACGGCAGGGAATTTAATTCCCCCACCTCCAGTTTGTTACTCCTACTTCATGTCGGCCCATTAAAATGAATTGTCGTGACTAACAACCATCCATTTATTCTAGTGGGTCTGCCCCGGTGGGATTTACTGCCTGGTGTATGCACCTGCTTTTGAAGCAAGTGACTTTTGGGAAGGGAAGCGAGACAGGAAGGTAAGGACCAGCGTTGACCATGGCCATTGTGCTTCTGAGGAGGAATCCAGGCAGCTGCTCTTTTGCACCATGAGCTAAAATGTGCATTAGGCTTGCCAGGCCTCTGTAATGGGTCCTATGGAGACGTCAGGGAGGGGAACAGACTGGTCCTGGAGAAGAATGGGAGGATCTCATAGGAGTTGTTGTTGTTGTTGTTGTTGTTGTTGTTGTTGTTGTTGTTGTTGTTGTTGTTGTTCTTCTTCTTCTTCTTCTTCTTCTTCTTCTTCTTCTTCTTCTTCTTCTTCCTCTTCCTCTTCCTCTTCCTCTTCCTCTTCCTCTTCCTCTTCCTCTTAATTTATTGCCTGCCCTCCACCATAAGGTCTCCCCCCCAAAAAATACAAGATTAAAAACAATTTAAAACAACTTACAACCATAAAAAGCTAGGTCTCCTAGGTCTTAATCTGACTTTCTAACTACATAGCAACAACAACAACAACAACATAAATAATAAAAATTTATACCCTGCCCATCTGGCTGGGTTCCCTCAGCCACTCTGGGTGGCTCCAGGCAGAATATTATTATTATTATCATACATTAAAAACTTCCCTAAACAGGGCTGCCTTCAGATGTCTGCTAAAAGTCAGATAGTTGTTTATTTCCTTGACATCTGATGGGAGGGCATTCCACAGGGTGGGCGCCACTACCGAGAAGGCCCTCTCAGTTCTCATGTGATGTAGACATGTATAGATGACTATTTATGCAAAAATGCATTGTGATCCGTGAACGTTGCTTTGTGAAAGTGGGGGTGGAAGGCAAAATTGCACCCAAAGATGTGTATATTCCACATTTATATATTATTTATATTATATTACACATTTTTGGGTAATATGCACTAAAATGTGGGCACATTTTCATGAGGACTATACACACACAAGTGGAAATGATGTGGAAACGTGGTGATCCAAACGGGAACAATGGGAGACAGAGAGAATCTTAAATCAACAGCTCTGCTGAAAATTGACAGAGTGGCCCAACTATATTTGCAGTGCGCAGGGCTTGCCAGTTATTTGGGACCACTTTATAGAAGCCTGTGACTTCCGAGTGTGCCTTTCACGTATCTCTGAGAGCAGGCATAGGCAAAGTCGGCCCTCCAGATGTTTTGGGACTACAACTCCCATCATCCCTGACCACTGGTCCTGCTAGCTAGGGATGATGGGAGTTGTAGTCCCAAAACATCTGGAGGGCCGACTTTGCCTGTGCCTGTCTGAGAGCATCCTCTTCCTTCCCGCTATGGCAGCATTAACCTTCCTTGCGAGCGAAACCTGGAGAGACTTTTTACTACAAGCTCAGGCCGCTGAATCGCTTCCAATTAGAGCTGATTTGATGTTAATTAGCACGGTGCTGCTTGGTAAGCTCTTTAGCACTTATTATAGGCGAGAGATGAAAGTGCCAGGGAATTACGAGCCCTGCTTTTGAAGCAAGTGACTTTTGGGAAGGAAAGGAAGGTGAGCCAGGAAGGCAAGGGCCAGCATTGACCAGGGCCATTGTTGCTTCTAAAGAGAGATCCAGGCAGCTGCCCCTTTGCATGGTGAGCCACCAGCTCTGTGTAATTCCGGAAAGTGAGGTCGATCTTCAGGCTGACCACCAAACCAGTTTTAAAGGCCTGCTACTTAGGCCACACCTGCACTTTGCATTTAAAGCGGTATTCCACCGCTGTCACTCTTTCAAAAAAGTTTCAGCTAAGGCACCAAAAAGAGACACACACACACAAAAAGAACCAAACATTTAAAACTATAAAGCATCACAGCCTGGAAGGACAAAAATACAAAGATGCAACTCCAGCTCCAAAGGGGTACTGATGTAATGGGACACAGGTGGCGCTGTGGTCTAAACCACTGAGCCTCTTGGGCTTGCCGATCGGAAGGTCAGCGGTTTGAATCCTTGTGATGGGGTGAGCTCCCGTTGCTCTGTCCCAGCTCCTGCCAACCTAGCAGTTCGAAAGCACGTCAAAGTGCAAGTAGATAAATAGGTACCACTGTGGCGGGAAGGTAAATGGCGTTTCCGTGCTCTCTGATTTCCGTCACGGTGTTCCGTTGCACCAGAAGCAGTTTAGTCCTGCTGGCCACATGACCTGGAAAGCTGTCTGTGGACAAACGCTGGCTCCCTCGGCCTGAAAGCGAGATGAGCTCTGCAGCCTTATAGCCACCTTTGACTGGACTTAACCGTCCAGGAGTCCTTTGCCTTTTTTCTTTACCCTTTACTGAAGTAATAACTCAAACAAAGATTCCCTTTACTATAATAAAGATTTATGAAAAAATCAAAATGTTCTCCACCTGTGAGCACCAGCATGATTGAGAATAAAGGTTCTATATAGCCTTAAATAAGCCAGACATGGGCATATACTGACGAGACTGTATGCCTCAATATTTGTATGAGATAGGAAATCATTCTATATATAAAAACTGCCATTCAAGCTCTGCCCTTCAGATTTTCCTCATCCTCCTGTTGAGTTCTGAAAGGGGCATCATGAGACTGAGGAGGACATAGGAGCCAACTCCTAGAGGCTGAGGTCCCTTAGCCCCCTCCCCAATTAAATAGTTGAGACCA
Organism: Podarcis liolepis; assembly: GCF_965112155.1. Lineage (NCBI taxonomy): Eukaryota > Metazoa > Chordata > Lepidosauria > Squamata > Lacertidae > Podarcis > Podarcis liolepis. Next base: position 9,068,822 of record NC_139569.1, on the reverse strand, counting down.
TTGCCTTCCAGATGGTTGCGTGCGCCATGTCTTGTGATTGATTATGCAGGGCGGGGCTTACCAGGGCATCCCCAATTAAAGTTGGCATCCCCGGGGGAGGAGGAAGATGACAGCCAGGCCCCCACCCTCTGAGCAGGTTGAAGATAGGAAGGGGAAGGGGGCTGGCTGAGGGCAGAGTGAGATTGGTGGGGCACTGCCCCATTGGATCTGCCCCACTGGCGTTAGCAAGCAGGGAAAGCTGACTCAAAAACGCTGTTGATGGCAAAGATGATTTGGGGAAAACTTTCCAATCTTATGGTCTGAGAACTTGTTTTTTTCCTGGAAATGCCTGTGTTTGGCTTTCTCTTGGGTCAATTGTGATGGCTGTCAGCTATGGACAATAATAAAAGTCTGACCGGCCGACTGATTTGAGACATGGCTCGATCAATAGGTCTGATCGTGCCTTAAGGAAAAGTTGCCACTCTGCATTCTGTAACTTTGCAAAGAGACGTTCTAGCAAGTCCCTGCTCAGCCTTTAGTTGTGATCAGTGAAAATTTGGAAGCTGAGCTCTGGTATTATCAACTGGTTTTCCATTTGTAGTCTTCTTATTCCCTCCCCATCCCCGACTTCTTATTTCTGGTATTTTTAATAGAGCCTTTTATCACCTCGATCTTTCAAATGTGCCATTATAATATACCGTTCTGTCATGATGAGGTACTTTAAGTTGCATTTACATTTTATCACCATAGTTTTTGTCTGCAGGATAAGACAACGGGAGCCAACTGAGTTACGGCAAACTGGTTCCATTTGTTTCAGTGGAACCTACTCACGAGACCAAATGGTTCAACACACAGTGCAGTCCTATGTGGGTCTGCTCAGAAGTTTTATTGTTTTCAGCAGCTCTTACTCTCACTGGCTACATTCAAATGAAGAAAAGCTACTACATATCAACCTAAGCAAGTTGTGCTTCCTTTTCCTGGTTATTGGGCCATAACTTTTGATAGCACGCAGATAAACTTTGTTGCACTATGTTCTTCATTAAATTATCTTTCCATTGATATATAATTTTATGCAGTGCTTTTTTTCTTTAAAAAAATGTACTCTCATTTTGACTCGAGAAAACCACCATTTTATAGTTCAAATCCAGAAAAATAAATACAGCAAATGGACAAAAGCACAAGGATTCACAAAATGTTTAGGGGTATGCGTACCCCCAGAAAAAAGCACTGATTGTGCTATTACTCAAAAAAACCTGGTGTTATGAACAATCAAACCTTGGAAATACACTTTCCCCAAAAGGTTTCCACAATTTTGGCCACTAATGTACACGTATTGGGGGGAGGGGGGAGGATGGGCAAGGGACGAATCATTAACCTTCACCTTCCTGGGCCATAAAATATTATGACTGCTTCTCTCCAGGGGCCTGATAAAGCATAATTAATTAAGTCAAGTTTGCTGTGCACATTCAGATCCCCAGATGAAAGTAGTTATGTAACTGCACTAAATTGTTCGCCTTTCACAATCCCCTTCCTCCCCCCCCCCCGAATCATAGCAGAGTAGACCACTTTCACAAATACCTTTGGAGCTTTCCTAACAACATTTGAATATTCACAACCCTGCCTTTTTTGTTGGGGTGATGGAGGAGAGGAGGGGAGCGTCAAGGAAGGTCTGTAAAAATCTGTGCCTTTCTCCGACATTCGTCTTCCTTAGAGAAGACCCATTGACATTGATGGACATGACTAATTTGGATCTATTAATCTCAGTGGAACGAAGCTGTGTTCACCTTGCGGTTTTATTCCTCCCCCCGCCCCGCCGATATTTCCCTACCTGCTAACTTCCACATTATGTTTGAGCTTCCACGTGATGTAAAAACCACTTCTGGAAATCTAGCGAAATCTTACAGAAGCTTAGCGTTCATTCCCATGTTGGTTTCCCCCAGCAAAAATCTGTTTGCAACTCCATTAACCCGGAGAATCATGGGAGTAAATTGATGAGATTTGGGAGGATACAACAACAGACATTTCTCTTCTTCCAGAGTCCTGGGGAAACAGAAGCAGGCATGTAAGGAAAACCTGTGGGAATGGAGCTACATTCTCCAGTGGCATTGGTCATTCTGTCATTCTGCGCCCACTGGAGTAGATGGAATTTAGTGTGACTTGCTGACATACCCATTTTTTCTAAAGAATAAAATAAAAAAATGTTTAGGGGTACTCTCAATTTGACTCAAGAAAACCACCATTTTATAGTTCAAATTAGGGGAAATAAAGACAGTAAATGGACAAAAGTACAAAGATTCACAAAATGTTTAGGGGTCTGCGTACGCCTATGCCCCCCCCCCAAGAAGAAAAGCACGGAACATATCAGTCAAACAGCCACAGTTCTGTAACACAACAGGTTCTGCAATGTGAAAGGAATGTTAGAAAATAGAAAATAGACATGCTAGCATTGTAGCCAGGAAAACTAACACAACTTCCCCTGTGCCTGAATGCATGCCTACTCTCAGTAAGGGTCAGTTGGATACCACTAAATACTCCTACATTATTATTTCTTTAAGTATCAAAACCTATTTTGGAAACAGTTCTTCCTCTCACAAATAGAGTGTGAAGGAGCTGTCTGCCCTCCTTTTTTGTCCACAGTATCGCCACTCCGTGCTACACTGCTCTTGGAGAGGGAAGTTTCATCTTCCAATAACGTTGTACAAATAATCGTTACTGTTTTGCAAACTTTTGAATTTTGATTAAAAAACCCATCCCTCTTTCCTCCTTTCTCCCTTCCATTTCCTGCACCGTATTTCACCTCTCCTTTCCCTTTCCCTTTGTGGAAAAATTAAAACACACACACACACCCAGAAAGCCAAATCTGTGCTACTTTGATGTATTCTTTCCATGGCCCATTCAGATTGCCTTAAGTAGGATGTCATTTTAGGGAAGCTTCAGAAGGGGGGAAAAAAACACCTGCACTGGATTTGTAGCTCTGAAGAGATTGAAAGAAGCCTTAAACATAATCTGAGCAAAGGGCATCCACTTGCTTTGAGCCTCTGACAGTGGCTCCCTTTGATTGATTGGGGGCTTAAGTTATATCTGATGCTGCCTTAAGCTGAGCCGCAGCAGTGCATATGATAATGCAGTCCCCCCTTCTCAACGCTGGCTTGCCACTGGACGCATGGGGAAGAGGGATCATTTTCTTACTATTGGTCCTGAAACAGGTGCTGAGCATCACCTGTGGCATCCTCGGGACATAGAAAGCCTCCTTATACAGAGTCAGACTATTGGTCCACCTAGCTGACCCACTCGCTGGATCATCACCTTGTCATGGTGAGTGGGCTTGCATGTTCCTATGATGGAATCTCGTACTCCCAGCAGGGTCACCCAAGGCGGTAACGTCAAAGAGAAGGAGCTAGACCATGGGTAGGCAAACTAAGGTCCGGGGCCCAGATCCGGCTCAATCGCCTTCTAAATCTGGCCCGTGGACAGTCCAGGAATCAGCATGTTTTTACATGAGTAGAATGTGTCCTTTTATTTAAAATGCATCTCTGGGTTATTTGTGGGGCACAGGAATTTGTTCATTACTTTTCTTCAGAATATAGTCCGGCCCCCCACAAGGTCTGAGGGACAGTGGTCTGCTGACCCCTGATGACAAAGAATGATCCAAGATGTCCTCAGTGGCAGAACAGGTGGATGATAACAAGCGGTATGTTACAATGGCTGGGAAGGCGGATGAAGGCTGCAGCAGATACGAATCTACTGGTTTGCCATGACTACTTCAAGCCATTGGAACAGAGCCCTACTGCGAAGACTGTGCGTGGGTCACCGTGCACTGATCTACACACATAAAACAAATTCATGCACAAGCATCTTCCAAAAAAAGAGACAAGGCCACCTAGCTGAGTGCTGAAGGCTCATGGTTCAGTGGCAGGGCACCTGCTTCGCATGCAGAAGGTCCCTGGTGCAATCCCAAACATCTCCATGGACAGCTGCTGCTTTGAGCATGGACAATGCTGCGCAAGGTGGACTGAAGTCTGTCTCAGTTTGTGGCAACCTCCTGTGTCCACACTAAGTGGGTTACCGATGTTAGAAACTCGGATATATAAGCTAGGTGCCAAATGCCTTCTTCAACCAGGGTTGCAGTCACCAGAATGGACTGTCTAGTTGCCATGTTTGGGCAAGATGGCTCTCAAGTCTTATTGTTCAGACTGACTGTGATGGATGATCAGTTAAACATCTGGCTAGTTCAGGTGACAACCTCGAGCTTGGTTAAGAACTCTGAGAACTTAAAGAAGAAAAGTCACTTGATCCAGGGACAGCTGACCTACCGTATTTTTCGCTCCATAAGACGCACATTGACCATAAGACGCACCTAGTTTTTAGAGGAGGAAAGGGGGAAAGCTCCGTTTTTGGGGGGATCAGCTCACAGTTGTGCAGCTTCTTTTGCAAAGGGGGAAAACCCCGTTTTTTGAGGATCAGCTCAAAGTTGTTGAGCTTATTTTGCAAAGGGAAAAAATCCTGTTTTTATGGGGTTCAACTCACAGTTCTGCAGCTTCTTTAGGAAAGGAAAGGGAGCCGTTTCTACAGTTTCCAGACAGATAATCTAATCAGCCAGTCACATGTCGCTGGGGAAACAAAAGCCTCCGTCTGCAGAACATTCAACAATGGAGGCCTGGGCAAGGGGCCGGGGCTGGAAAGGGAGCCAGCGATCGACCGCACATTCACTCCATAAGACGCACAGACATTTCCCCTTACTTTTTAGGAGGAAAAAAGTGTGTCTTATGGAGCGAAAAATACGGTATATATTGGCCTATTGAGACCTCTTTTTCTTAATGGTGACAGAGGCCATTCATAACATTGGAATATTCTTCACAACTATGAGCAGGACAGTGGGGTGGGGGAAGTGAAGGCAAGTGACAGTCATCAAAGTTGCTCACCACTCCTGCTCAGGGGAGCCCCATGTTGGGCAGAAGATTCCTGCATTGCCAGGGGTTGGACTACATGACCCTTGTGGTCCTTTACAACTCTTCTATGGTTCACTGTTCAAGGACACATTCCAGCCATGCCAATGCCCTGGTGGTGGTCTTATCCTGGGGAGATTCCCAGGGGCTGACTAGAAATGTGGGAGGCCACCTTTGGCCTCTGGGTCTGTGGTTCCCAACCCCTGCTCTAACCACTGAGTGAGGCAAGAATTGTCGACTGATTTTGGAACTTGACTGGAGCCTCCAGCTTTAGACATAGTCTACCCATGTCTCCCTGCTAGTCAATAGGGGAAAGGGGCTGTCACTTTGCCCTCCATGCCCTCATGGGCTTCCCAGAGGCATCTGCTGATTACCGGTCAGGATGGCCTGATCTGGCAAAGTGATCTTATTTAGCACTGAAGAGCATCAGGTTCTTGTTAATTGCCTGCCAGTCAAGCTCTGCAAGAGGGCCTCCTCTAAACAAATCCTCCCGAGACCCCTGCATTTTAATATTTTTGTTCAGTATATTATGCTGAGGTTAATGCCAGTTAACAACATGGAATGGGAAGAGGAGCAGCACTGCGGGAGAGTAGGGGAATTCATTTCTTGCATTGGTAGCAAAACGCCAAGATTCTTCCTAATCATATAGCCCTCCCTCCTCGCTGCTGGGTGGCAGAGAAGCGGGTCAGAAGATTTTTGGCAGCAAACGGTCTTTTTGGAGGCCGGGAGCTGGAAGCCGGTTGCCTCGCCTGCTTATTTCCTGACAGCAATAAAGGAATGGGATGCGGTCCCATGGCATTGCTTGCTGAGAGCTAAGCTTTCCCCCGGACTTGCTGAGTGGGCACATTCTCTCCTCTGCTATTTTCTGCTGCAGCCTCAAAGCGACTGCAGCCCCTGACGTTTTGCAGTCGCGAAGTGCCAGCGCCTCTTGCAGTGCTACCACCAGCAGCCTGCTTTCGAGCATCCCTGTTTGCAAGTTCATCCCTGTTTCCCAGACTGCCTCTGCAAGAACAGCCTTGCTAGTAGCCACGGATAGTCTTATCGGCCATGAATTTGCCCAGTCCTCTTTCAAAGTCATCGGAGTTGGTGGTCATCACTGCCTCTTGTAGGAGTGAATCCCACCATTTAACTATGCACTGTGCAAAGATATAATCTCTCTTCTTTTTTTTCAATTATATTTCATTAAGTTTCAACATTTTTAACATATACAATCAAAGCACAATTGCATTTTTTTTTGTCGTCTTCCCACCCTGTTTTCCATGGAGTTGTTATTTCTCCCTTTCTGCTATCCATTAGATCATAACCATGATATTATAATCTAATTACTTCTGTTGCTCATAGGTCAAACCCTGCCTGCAAGTTCATCATACTATAATACTTCTTTAAATAATCCGAAAAAGGCACCCATTCTCCCACAAAACACTCATCATTAGATTCTCTTAATTTTGCTGTTAATTTTGCAGCAAAATTCTGCACAGTCCATTATCTTATCCATTTTTCTTTGGTAGGAATGAAGACATACTTTCTTTGATCTGTCCTGAATCCCCCAGACAAATCGCCACCCCACCTTTGTCTGACTTTCTCCACTTTTTGGATATATATTTTTTTTTTTAATGTGAGTGAAGGAGCTATTGTGGGGAAGGCACCTGAGGAATCATTTGTTGTTGTTTAGTCATTTAGTTGTGTCCGACTTTTGTGACCCCATGGACCAGAGCATGCCAGGCACTTCTGTCTTCCACTGCCTCCCGCAGTTTGGTCAAACTCATGCTGGTAGCTTCGAGAACACTGTCCCACCATCTTGTCCTCTGTTGTCCCCTTCTCCTTCTGCCCTCAATCTTTCCCAACATCAGGGTCTTTTCCAGGGAGTCTTCTCTTCTCATGAGGTGGCCAAAGTATTGGAGCCTCAGCTTCAGGATCTGTCCTTCCAGTGAGCACTCAGGGCTGATTTCCTTCAGAATGGAGAGGTTTGTTCTTCTTGCAGTCCATGGGACTCTCAAGAGTCTCCTCCAGCACTATAATTCAAAAGCATCAACTCTTCTTTATGATCCAGCTCTCACTTCCATACGTCACTACTGGGAAAATCATAGCTTTAACTATATGGACCTTTGTCGGCAAGGTGATGTCTCTATTTTTAAGATGTTGTCTAGGTTTGTCATTTTCTCCCAATTTTGTGACTGCTGAGGAAAAATAGAATGACAGAATTGTAGAGTTGCAAGAGACCCTAAGAGCCATCTAGTGGGAATCCTGTCCACAGCCGTGTCTGGGTGAGCTCAAACCACCGACCTACTGGTTAAGAGCTAGATGCATTGACCCATTGCACCATCTCAGATGGGGAGACAGTAGAAAAGATGGGGAACTGGAGGCCAGTGAAAACAGGAATAAGGGAGCAAGAGGCCAAGGGAAGGGAAGGGTAGAGAGGCAGAGGTTTGAGAGAAGTTGAGGAGGGAGGAAAGAGATAGAGACATCTTTCTGCTTGTAACGGCTTTCTCAAGACTCTTTAAAGTGGTATGATGATACTTTAAATGCGTAGTGCAGATGGGGCCCAAAGTCCTACAAAGAATAGACCTACTGAAATTAGTAAGGTAAAGGAGCCCTGGGCGGTTAAGTCCAGTCAAAGGTGACTATGGGGTTGTGGCATTCATCTCATTTTCAGGCCGAGGGGGCTGGCGTTTGTCCACAGACAGCTTTCCGGGTCATGTGGCCAGCAGGACTAAACCACTTCTGGCGCAACAGAACACAGAAACACCATTTACCTTCCTGCCACAGCAGCACCTATTTATCTACTTGCACTGGTGTGCTTTCGAACTGCTAGGTTGGCAGGAGCTGGGACAGAGCAACAGGAACTCACCCCATCGCAGGGATTCAAACTGCCGACCTTCTGATCAGGAAGCCCAAGAGGCTCAGTGGTTTAGACCACATTAGTGGACCTAAGCTAGCTGTGTTTATTAACTTCAGCTGGACTGTTCTGAGTAGGAAGCATCAAATCCCACCCTTAGACTGCAATGGCCCAAGTTCAAATCATTCCCTGGCCATGAAATTCACATGGGCTAATGACTGCCTCTCATCCTGACCTTCCTCATAAGGTGGTCTCAGGGGTAGGAGCAAGAATCATGAATGCCACCTTGGGTTCATTGGAGGAAAGACTAACCCCCCTTTATATTGTCATCTAACCCAGCAGACTTCGCCACACAGCAGGTCCCATCACCCAAGTATGCATCATCCAAAATGGTACTTTTATTGTCTCTAAAGGTGGAGGTACATCAAATAACCCTCATACAGCTTGGCTAATGCTGGAGGATGGGCGTGTTGATGCTGGCCAAAGGCTCCAAAGTTGGCATGTGCTTTTACAGTGGTGCCCCGCAAGACGAACGCCTCGCAAGACAAAAAACTCGCTAGACGAAAGGTTTTTTCATTCACGATTTGCCTCGCAAGACGAATTCCCCTATGGGCTTGCTTCGCAAGACGAAACCGTTTAAACCGTGCTTCACAAGAAGAAAAATTCGCTAGACAGCAAAAATTGCGAAACGAATTAATTTCGTCTTGCGGGGCACCACTGTAATGTATAGTGCAGCTATAATGCTGCCTGTTGGCTGGGGAGGATGGGAAACTGGGGGAAAGGTTGCGCAGGCACGCAATAGAGTGCCTGGAATCCAAACCAGTCTATTTTCTTCACCCTTTCGTTCCTGTTTTGAGCTTTTGCTGGCTGTTTGAAATGCATGCCTGTGCTCCTTCATCTTATGAAGTATGACTCTTTCAAAGATGCAACAGAAAATTGTCCCAGAAGACAATACAAAGAAGGGGGAAAAAACAAAGGCAGCGGTTGGAGAGGAGCACGGGACTCTCTGTATGCCAAAAAGAAGCGTTTCTCCATTTCTAACACTTGCTGGTTTTATTTTGGACAGTGAGGGTGCAGTCCTATACCTACTTACAATTTTGATTTGGCGCCATACTGAGAAGGCCCTGTTTATGGAAAAATAAAAAAATTCCTTCCAGTAGCACCTTAAAGACCAACTAAGTTAGTTCTTGGTATGAGCTTTCGTGTGCATGCACACTTCTTCAGATACACTGAAACAGAAGTTGCCAGATCCTTCTATATAGTGAGAAGGTGGGGAGGGGTATTACTCAGAAGGGTGGTGGGAATGGGAGATTGGCAGATAGCTGAGATGAGCCTGTTGACGACTCATACCAAGAACTAACTTAGTTGGTCTTTAAGGTGCTACTGGAAGGAATTTTTTTATTTTGACTATGGCAGACCAACACGGCTACCTATCTGTAACTGTTTATGGAAGTTTTTAATGTTTGATGTTATATCGTGTTTTTAATATTTAATATTCTGTTGGGAGCCACTCAGAGTGGCTGAGGAAACCCAGCCGGATGGGCAGGGTATAAATAATAAATTGTTGTTGTTATTTATTATTATAGTGGTACCTCTGGATACAAACGGGATCCATTCCGGAGCCCCGTTCTCATCCTGAAGTAAACACAACCCGCGTCTGTGTGTCCCGCGATTCGCTGCTTCCGCGCATGTGTGTGACATCATTTTGACCATCTGCACATGCGCGAGCAGTGAAACCCAGAAGTAACACGTTCCGTTACTTCCGGGTTGCCTCAGAGCGCAACCCGAAAGCGCTCAACCTGAAGCAACTTCAACCTGAGGTATGACTGTATTATTATTATGTTGGACTGGATGGGCTTCTGGGTCTGCTAATATAGAGCAGGCCCCTCTATATTGTTTTGAGAGTCCCAAGGGCCAAATTGAGGGTTGCTTTTGGTCTGTAGACATGAGGTTCCACCCCCTTGGAAGATGGCCTCACCCAGACCAACTCCAGCTCTCTTCTACCATTGGTTGCTGTAGATATTCAGGTTGACAGCAGAGGAGCGATTCATCTCCTGAAGAGTTCCATTGGCCTCTTTCCTTTCTCTTGGCAAGATCCAGGGGGATTGCTTTTTGCCTCTCTTTGCTGTATTTATGAGTAAAACTTGGGGGCTGCCATCTGGCTGCTTCTGCGAGCACTAAATCAACTTTTGAACAAAATGCAGGCATCTGGGCAGGGAGTGGGGTGGGTGTGGGGGGGAATGCTGTGGGAAGTAATCTAAATCCCCAGCATTTACATTCCCTATTCCCCCAGTGCTGTTGGGATACTCCGTGGAATGCGGATCAGCCATTCGTTTAGCATAATTCCGTTGGGGCTATTGAGATAATGAATGTACATATTGCCATTGCTCTTCGTAGCATCTGTCTCTGAGGAATAATGCTCTGCCCACAGCTGTTTCTGTGTTGGGTGCGAGGGACTTGGGAATAATGTGGGGCAGGACATGCATTTTTCAGATGGTAGTAACAGCGGCAGTAGCAGCAGCAGCAACAATAGGAGAAGGAGAAGGGGCAGTGCAGCACACTGGTTAGAGCAGAGCTGGGGGCTCTTGTATATTTTTTATGTTGGTGAAAACAACATAAGCATTCATTATATCTAGTCCAGTGTTGCCTATGCCAAAGGTTCCCAAGCTGCTGACCACGTCCGTGATCTTCATTCATGTGACCAATAGTGTGTCTGCAAAAATATAATATAATTAAAATCCAAAAATATAATTAAAATCCAAAAATATAATTAAAATCCATAGATTGCATCAAGCACAATTTGTAATGATTTCTAGGGCATTGACAGAAACCATTTAAGTCATCCACCAAGAACCTCAGCAATTTTTGATTGATCCATGGGGGAAGAAACAACTTTGGGAACCACTGGTCTATACTGACTGACTGAGGTTCTCTAGGTTTCAGTTGGTAGTCAGTCTTAGACATAGGAGTCAACTGTTAGGGGCCAAGGTCGCTTCAGCCCCCCCCCCAATATTTGAGGGGGCCAATTTCCAAAGTTAATGGGCATTGGCAACAGATTTATGTATAAGCTAAACAAGCTATAGCTTAGGGCCCCACTCTCTTGCCGCCCCCCAAAAATTTAAAGGATGTATATTTCCAAAATATAAGATAAAAAACAAATAAAATAAAACCTACATACAGTAACAGTGGCAAATGGCTTTAGATACTGTCAGGGAACTGACATCGGAGCTAGAGGCGGAGGGAAGGCTCTCAAATGATGCTGGAGAAGGGCCCAGCAGGGAGAGAGGCAGCTCCGCAGATGGGGAAGCAAATCAGCGCAACACCAGGGATATAGAGGGGCTGATGGGGGAATCGGCGAGAGGGCTCCAGGACTCTTCACCGGACACCAGCGGGGAGAGCACGGGTCCTCCGCTACCCACGCCCACCCTGCGCGGAAGACTTCCGCGCAGAGAGAGTAGGAGGAGACTGGGTGTCAAACAACTTTTATGTTGGAAAAGATTTAAGAAACACCCACTGACGGATTCTTCTAGCGACTGAGGCAGCCACGAAGTGAAGGGCTGCCCAGACTGAAAGGTTTAGCAAGGCAACAAAGCTTGGAGAGGCGGCAACTTACGCACGAGCAACCCATACACATTACAGATACCTAGTAGGTTCATAAATTACCACATAGCATATATTCAACACAAAAAACGATGACAATTTGTTGTTGACAATGGACAGCTGGACATAGAAAGGGCCCCATTAGCTTCAGTAGCTTAGGGCCGCATCAAACCTAAATCCAGCCCTGGGCATTGCTATTCAAGTGGTGTGTGTTTGCCATGTCTTCTGATCAATTATGTATCAGCCTGGATAGCTCAGTTGGTTAGAGACAAGGTTGCAGGTTCGATCCCTGCATGGGACAGGTGCCTATTCCTGAATTCTAGGGGGGTTGGACTAGATGATCCTCAGGGTCCCTTCCAACTCTACAGTTCTATGATTCTATGTGGATCCCCCCCACTATTTTATTCAAGTTGGCACCCCTGTCCCCAGTCATACCTGAAGATGCCAAGATTGAAACTGCTAGGTTCTGCATGTCAAGGTGCATTGTGGCTTTTCCCAGAATGCATACTGTTACTGAATTGCACCTGATTCCAAGCCATCCCTTGAGTTGCAAACAGGAGTGCCAACTTGGCCCCGTGACCATGGGTGCCATACAGCGTGTATGGCCCTTGTTGAAGCAATGATTCTTCAACATCAACTTTGCTGGCCTGGTCATGTTGTGTGGATGCCTGACAATCGTCTTCCAAAGCAACTACTCTATTCCCAACATAAAAATGGAAAGCGTAATGCTGGTGGTCAACAAAAGAGGTTCAAAGATTCTCTCAAGGCAATTTTTTAAAAACGTAGTATAAACACCAACAATTGGAAAACACTTGCCTGCGAGTGCTCCAATTGGAGAACAGCCTTTACCAAAGGTGTCATGGGCTTTTAAGACACTCAAACTCAGGACACATGCTAAGAGGAAGGCATACTTGGCAAATCCACACCATGATCAACTCCTGCCCGGAAACCCATGTCCCCACTGTGGAAGGACGTGTGGATCCAGAATTGGCCTCCACAGTCTCTTATGGACTCATTGTTAAAACCGTGTTTATGGAAGACAATCTTACTCGGCTACGAGTGATAGCCAAAGAAGAAGAAAGATCCTGACACCGAAATTTGTGGGTGCCCTGCTCCTTCATGGGGAGTTTTGTGGGTGCTCGGGCACCCAGGGCTCCAGGGAGTTGGCACCTATGATGGCAAACATAGTCTTTGCTCTCCCTGACAAAAACCCACCCCTTTACCGTGGTGTGTGGTACATCTTATGAAGAGTTAGGGCTGGAGTTGGCTGGTAGTCTAGACAGTCGTTCCAAATAGGAGGATTCCAGTGACAGAGTAATAGTGTAATAGCAACAAATAATACATCTTGGGCATGAGCCATTTCCGTGATCAATATCATCTAATCAGTGTCGTTTTCTCCTTAGTTGTGAAGAATAGGGAGCCCGAGGGCTCTTGTCTGCTAAGCAATTTGATTCGATTTGGCAATTTGATTCGCCTGGCAATTGATCTTTGTGACAAAATGGATGCCCTTTCGTCTCCCCACGGTTCCTTAATTAAACACTATCTCTTTCTGTCTTCACCCGGCGAGCAACAGGTTGCATTCAACCTAATCCAAATGGGAGGGGAAGAGGGCAGAACTGGAACCCGGATCTTCCTTTTTGAGAGAGGCAAGTTGCTTAACCACCACGGCGGCGGTGAGTGGAGCTCAGTTGGCAGGAAAGAAGATTGTCAGCCTCTGAATCACAGCCAGTATTTGCTGGTAGGGTGAAAGGCAGGGAGGCAAACAGTAGGTGGCAGCAGAGTGAAGGATAGCCAGTGGGGGCTGTCTGAGAGCAGACTGAGGTCAGTGAGGCAGTGCCCTGTTTGCCCATATGGACCAAACTCCACTGCTTGCAATTGCAGAGGAGCAAAAACATGGAGCTTTCATTCCAGATTTAAAAGAGTCAGGATTAGGGATGTGTGACTCTGTCCATTTTGGTTTCTCGTTTTTTCCAATCTTAAGGTCAGCTCTCCACATTTCCACATCAAGCTTGCAATAAATAATAAAAAAAGATTCTTGTGATAATTCAACAGGATTCTAGTTGAATTTCTCCTCATGTGCCCAAATTTGTATGCACTTTTGCTAACGCATAGATGTTTCCAAAGCAATCTCCCCTAATATAATGCATTCTTGCATGTTGTTTTCACTGCCACAAACATTTGTATGCACACTTGACCCTAGTATACACATTTGTGTACACATGACTTGGCTTAAGAACGGCACTGCAACATTTAAGGAAGTATGGATTCTGAAGGATGGCTGTGATTCAGTCTTCATAGTATGCTGCAAAAGAGAATGAGGCAGTTTTGCTTTCAAATGTGAATTGAATAAAATTTCTTCCCTGACCCTAGTCAGGGCACATGAGAAGTGCTCCAGGAGAGAGCTACCTTGGCCTCCTGCGTAAAAGCTAATTTTACTCTTGAGTAAAATTTAGCTCAACAAAACCTTATGGGGTTGTATTGAATCCTGTGGCTTTTATAAAGTTATTTGTTCATTTCATACTGCTTGATTGTAAAAAAAAAAAGAACCTCACGTGGTTTAAGAAAAGAATAAACCAGTAAAAGACAATTAAAATACTAAAAAAAAACTAAAAAAATAATACCAGCAATAATGCCCCCCTAAAAAAACAGCATTCTAAAAATCTGGGTAAACTCTATTAGAGGAGACTTAATTGCAATTAAGTAACTCAAGTTAGTCATGCCCATTCTTGGCAGTGGGTCTACTCTGAGCAGGGCTCTAACTCCCATTTTGTTTTTCACATTTTTATCATCATCTGCGAGGATGTGTGGCGGTTTTGCATGCTTCTAGATCTCCGTAACCTTTTAAAGGAGGTGCTTACTCCATTAAAAAAACCCCAAACCCCGAACATATTCTACACGTTAGGTAAACTGAAAGTGGGGGAGCGAGGAGAGTTAGGAAAGAAGAAGTTTTATCCTTAATTGTTAGCTTCGTTAAAAGCCTTCCGATTTCAACCCAAATTCCATCTCCCAACACTGTTATTTTCTTCTTCTTCTTCTAAATTTATTGGGTTTAATGATAACCTTCCGGGAACAAAGAGCCGGGGGGTTTAATGTGCCACGTGAGAGCGAAAGGAAGACAAGACTTCTCTCCAATGCGGCGGGTAATTGAAAGAGGGTCCGGATGCAGTTGGGGGTGTGTGGAATTAATAGCGAGGATTTCAGCACCAAGACGCTTTTAAAACGTCTTAGAGAGGTAATCACCCTTAGCCTTGCCACAGGGCGCCTTCCATCGATGTCCCTCAGGCATCAGCATCCAGTTCTGGGCAACACAGTTCAAGAAGGACACTGACAAACTGGAACGTGTCCAGAGGAGGGCAACCAAAATGGTCAAAGGCCTGGAAATGATGCCTTATGAGGAACGGCTAAGGGAGCTGGGCATGTTTAGCCTGGAGAAGAGCAGGTTAAGGGGTGATATGATAGCCATGTTCAAATATATAAAAGGATGTGACATAGAGGAGGGAGAAAGGTTGTTTTCTGCTGCTCCAGAGAAGCGGACACGGAGCAATGGATCCAAACTACAAGAAAGAAGATTCCACCTAAACATTAGGAAGAACTTCCTGACAGTAAGAGCTGTTTGACAGTGGAATTTGCTGCCAATGAGTGTGGTGGAGTCTCCTTCTTTGGAGATCTTTAAGCAGAGGCTTGACAACCATATGTCAGGAGTGCTCTGATGGTGTTTCCTGCTTGGCAGGGGGTTGGACTCGATGGCCCTTGTGGTCTCTTCCAACTCTATGATTCTATGATCAGCTGCTGTCACAAGCCCTCGCTCACAATGAGCGAGTTAGCAGTGCAGAAGGAATCATTTAATGCTTCTGGGTTTATAAAATAACCATGGTTTCCATTCAAGAGTGGAAGGGTTGGACTCCCCCCCCCAGCCCCCCACTTATCCTAAACTGCACCCAGGGCCGGATTTAGTTTTGATGAGGCCCTAAGCCACTGAAGGTAATGGGGCCCTCTACATGTCCAGCTGTCCTTTGCCAACAAAGCCACTCCCGACATAAGGAGGGGGGGTTGCGGGCTCACGCCCCGCCTACAGCCTCGCGGGACTGGCGGCAGTCCCACGGGACTCAGGGAATTCCCGGTCATCAATATTCATTAGTCACTCCACCAGCCAATCGGCTGGCGGTGGGGGCGGGCTTACTAGGGGGCAATTTAAGGTCGGGGCAGCCCTAGCTCGCCCCTTTCCTTCCTTCTAGCAGCTGTGGTTTCCCACCCACCCTCTAGGTTGCATTCGGACTTTGCTATGGGCTTCGGCTGGTCGCCGCAAGGGGCCTGGTAGGAATTTTTCCATTTGGCTAATTGGCTGTATTTTGGAAGCCACTTGGTTTTTTCGCCTACCTCGTAGCAAAACGTCACAACACCTTTGGTTTTGGCGGTTAGGCATTGGCAGGGGAATTATTATTATGCAAATGAGTTGGGGGGGGAGGAACGCCATCACCTCCCCCAAATGTTGAAGGGTAGTTCGTTAAAGGACTCTGGGGGGCGTCGCCTTGTCCGAAAGCTACGGAGGCTAGGGCCTAAAGCGCGCTCCCGAGCGGTAACTCCTCGGGGAGCGCCTAGGGATGTGCATCTCGGGGGCTCCCCCTGTTGGTGCTTAACCCTTCACGGTTTTATACCGATAGTCTGGTAGGGCCAATGCCTAAAGCCAATACCGCTCTTTCCTGTAATCAATAAAGTTGTGGCCATTTTTCGCCCATTAACCTTAATTCTGGTGTCCGTTGTCTTTATTTACTCTAACTGTGGGAAGGGGCGGGTATCGCCACGCAACAAATTGCTGCTGTTTTTTTGTGTTGAATATATGCTATATGGTAAATTACAGACCTAATAGGTATCTCAAGCCATTTGCACGTAACAAAATGTGTGTTTTATCAAAGTAATTGTTGAACTGAAATACAATTAAGAAGAAGTATATTAAATAGTGAAATACAATTAAGAAGAAGTATATTAATAGTGAAATAATTATTAAGCTCTAACTTAAAATGATTTTTTAAAATTCATAACAAATTTAATAATGCAAACACATTGGCATTTGGCAATAACAAGTTCCTTTAGAAACACAATTTACAAAGACTCATTATTTTTTTTTGGGGGGGGGGCCAAGAGAGTGGGGCCCTAAGCTATAGCTTGTTCAGCTTACAGTAGTACCTCGTGTTACATACACTTCAGGTTACAGGCGCTTCAGGTTATAGACTCCGCTAACCCAGAAATAGTGCTTCAGGTTAAGAACTTTGCTTCAGGATGAGAACAGAAATTGTGCTCCGGCCGCACGGCAGCAGCGTGAGGCCCCATTAGCTAAAGTGGGGCTTCAGGTTAAGAACAGTTTCAGGTTAAGAACGGACCTCTGGAACGAATTAAGTTCTTAACCCGAGGTACCATTGTATATGTAAATCCAGCACTGGCTGCACCTGCAAGAACAGACGTTTGTTCGTTGTCAAAAGGTGGGGGGCATTTTTTTTTTCCAAATCAAGGGCCACGTCCGGTGCCCATTGTAGTGAAGCAAAAATGGGCAGAGCAGCAAATGTCAATTTCAACTTTTTGTCTGGCTTCTTCCCTCTCGCAAACCCAACTCTGTCCTTGATCCAGGCTAGCGAGAGTTGAAAGGCACATTTCAACCAAGCAAACAAGTACAGTCATACCTCGGGTTGAATGTGCTTTGGGATGAGCTCGTTTGAGTTGCGCTCTGCGGCAACCCAGAAGTAATGGAGCACTGCGCATGCGCAGACACTCAAAATGACATCACGCTCATGCGCAGAAGTGCCAAAAAGCGTTGCACGCGTGCGCAGATGTGCCGTCGCTGGTTACGTTTGCTTCTAGATGTGAACGGGGCTCCGGAACGGATCCCGTTCGCATCTAGAGGTACCACTGTAACCAAGGAACGTGCAAGGCAGCGGTGGTGAAGGATATCTGCTGATATTCTTCCTTCCTTTCCCCAAACTTCCATGTCAATTTCATGAGAGTTTTAGGCATGTGCTTAAAGACATCTCGTACATTTGCCTAGAAGAACACAACATTTGTGGTCCCAAAGCACGCAAGCTGGTTTAATTTTTTTTTATTAAAAAATGGGGGCCAATCCATTCTGCGTATTCTAAGTTTAAGGTTCTACACGTAGGCAGGAAGAACCAGCTGCACAGATATAAGGCGGGGGGCACCTGGCTTGCCTGTACGTGTGAAAAGGATCTAGGGAGCTTAGAAGACCACAAGTTTGGCATGCGTCAACAGTACGATGCAAGAGCAAAAAAAGGAAAAGGAAATAAAAGTTAATACTGTTCTAGGCTGCATCAACAGAAGTACAGTGGTACCTCGGGTTAAGAACTTAATTCGTTCCAGAGGTCCGTTCTTAACCTGAAACTGTTCTTAACCGGAAGCACCATTTTAGCTAATGGGGCCTCCTGCTGCTGCTGCGCTGCCGGAGGTTACAGTGGGACAGGATTGTGATGCAATCCTATGTCTCTTCAGAAGCACATTACAGTGGTACCGCAGATTATATATGCTTCAGGTTACATACGCTTCAGGTTACAGACTCTGCTAACCCAGAAATAGTACCTCAGGTTAAGAACTTTGCTTCAGGATGAGAACAGAAATCTTGCTCCAGCGGTGCGGCGGCAGCAGGAGGCCCCATTAGCTAAAATGGTGCTTCAGGTTAAGAACAGTTTCAGGTTAAGTACAGACCTGCGGAACGAATTAAGTACTTGACCCGAGGTACCACTCTATATGGAGTGCAACTGGGCTTAACCCCAGGCAAGTGTGTACAGGATTTCACCTTCGATGGATCTGATTTTACTTTAGGAGTCCCTTTGCTGCCCATCTTTTTGCTCTTTTAAAACATTAACCCGCCACTGTCAGATTTACAGAGAGGAAATCTCTCTCTTTCTCACCTTGCCTCCAGTGCTGCTTGTCGGAAAGGATGAGGGCGAAAGCGGCTTTTCTTCTTTTGTAGTGCGATGCTATTCTCAACGGGATTTCGCGCGGAAGGGAATGAAATTGGAGCGGAAGGGAGGCAATCGTGGGGGGGGGGGGGGAGCCAAGGCAGAAAATGCTCATTTGTTAAATAAAAAGGTACAGGGACACATGAGTGAGTCAAATAGATGATGGGAGCTCATCTTTGTTCTGCCTCTTTCTTTCTCCATGTCTCTCCAGATTTTAATTATCTGGCCATCTGCATATTCTCTTTCTGTAACCTCAAAATGCATTTGTCCTTAGCTTGGGGAAATCAGTGGCTTGGGGTTGGTGGAGCCTACTTGTGGAATTTCTGACATGCTTTCCTGTGCTTCTGAGGACCCAGTAGCAAATGTTGCAAATGCCATTGGTATGTATGTATGTATGTATGTATGTGTGTATTTCCTGCCCATCTGGCTGGGTTTCCCCAGCCACTCTGGGCAGCTCCAAACAGAATATTAAAAACACCAAACATTAAAAACTTCTCTAAACAGGGCTGCCTTCAGATGTCTTCTAAAAGTAAGAGAGTTATTTATTTCTTTGACATCTGATGGTAGGGCATTCCACAGGCTGGGCGCCACTACCAAGAAGGCCCTCTGCCTAGTTCCCTGAAACCTCACTTCTTGCAGGGAGGGAACCGCCAGAAGACCCTTGGAGCTGGACCTCAGTGTCCAGGCTGAATGATGGGAGTAGAGATGCTCCTTCAGGTCCACCAGGCTGAGGCTGTTTAGGGCTTTATAGGTCAGCACCAACACTTTGAATTGTGCTCAGAAACATACTGGGAGCCAATGAAGGTCTTTCAGGATTGGTGTTATGTGGTCTTAGCGGCCGCTCCCTGTCACTAGTCTAGCTGCTGCGTTCTGGATTAGTTGTAGTTTCAGATTGTATGTGCACACTGCTATATCAGGTGTCAAGAGTGCTTCCCAGCCAAAGGATTGCATGCGGCAGATGGTTAACTCTTTTTGGTCAAAGATAACACAGTTGGAGCCACAGACTAGACTTCTGTGACCTTCCTGTTACGTTGACTGGGAGCTCAGCTCCTTTATGGAATTCAAAATCCATTTACCCCTTAACTGCTGTTCTATAATTCTAAGCATGCATGTCTTATGTAGCTGCCTTCAGTAGGCAGATCTTAGTGTTCGATTAAATTTCCAAAATCTCAAGATCTCAAGTCTATGCTGCCCTGATGTAAAATGTGGTTTTGCTTTTGGGTGAATCTACAAAACAAAAACAAAACATATTTTCCAATGGGAAGTGCTTTCTTTCATTTTCTTTTAAAAGCGGTTCAAGTTAAGCCTCTCCTTATTCATTCACAGCTTGATCAGTTTAATTTGGAAAGAGCTGGTTTGCCGGAGAATGAGGAAGCTCTCTGCTATTTAAACCTATCAGGGAATAATTATCGCCCAAGTTGCACACTGATTTGCTATTTAGTGGGAGCGAAGAGCGGCCGACTTCACCACTGGCACAAAAGACGTAAACACACACAAAGAGAGAGCGAAGTGGTCCCAGCTAATTGTGCCTTCTTGCCTTTGCATCAAATCCCCCATTGAATGAGAAATATTGCAGAGAGTCCCTTTGCAAACACCCTTCCCAATTTGGCAATGACCCCCAGAGGCTGAAAAGTCCTAATGCACTTACTTAATCCCAGCCCGTTTCTTGCCTATTCAGAAATTATGTACACCATATTAATTCAAGGATGGGGAATTCTGGCCTTTTGTTCTTGCCTTCTAGACTCTCCTCAACTGCACCCCTCACTGAACATCCTCCTTGGTGGTTTTTGTCTGCTTAGAATATCTCTCTGGATTCTGATGAGGCCTTTTGCTTTTCGGAATGTGGGAATCTGAAAGGTCTGTTAGAGGAGGTAGAACCTAGGTAAAGGTAAAGGGACCCCTGACCATTAGGTCCAGTCGCTGACGACTCTGGGATTGCGGTGCTCATCTCGCTTTACTGCCGAGGGAGCCGGTGTACAGTCATGTGGCCAGCATGACTAAGCCGCTTCTGGCAAACCAGATCAGCGCATGGAAACATCGTTTACCTTCCCACCAGAGCGGTACCTATTTATCTATTTGCACTTTGTGCTTTTGAACTGCTAGGTTGGCAGGAGCAGGGACAGAGCAACCGGTGCTCATCCCATCGCAGGGATTCGAACTGCTGACCTTCTGATCCGCAAGCTCTTGGCTCTGTGGTTTAACCCACAGTGCCACCTGCATCCCAGGTAGAACCTAGCTGGCCAATAAATAATTACATTTCTTGCTCTGCCCACTTTTGCCTCTGCAAAACCCACCACTAGCATGTGACCCCTGGCAGGCATCCCTAAAGGGTCAAAATAGGTTCCCTACCCCTGCATTAAATGATATCTAAGAGGAGGTGCTGGCAGGGATGTGTTGTAATATGATTGCATCAATGCTGTCCTATCTGTGGCTGGTCAATAGCAACTTGAATTCGTTTTATATAACTAATTTATATACCGCTTAACTACTCTTGTACAGTGTACAAGAAATACAATACAGAAAAGGTCTGTGGGAATGTTCAGGGTGGCAGGAGAGGACATAATGTTTATTAATATCCTTCCTAACTTTACATAAACTTCCTTTATGTAGCAGAGTTATATTCCCCTTTTACATGCACAGCAGATAGCTGGCTGCAGCCTCTGGTGAGCTTCTCACTATTGTCTCAGATTGAATTGTATGTTCATGATAAGTTCCCTTGAATCCCTCTTAAAAAGAATAAAGATGCCACAATCTTATTCAAAGTCAATAAAAGAAGTTTACTCACATCAGTTCACAGTTGGATTCCTGAAGGCGGACTTAGTTACAAATATGTACTTGTGGATTTACCCTCATATGGGGGAATAATCCCAGTGCTTCTGCTAACTGAGAACTAGCAGAGCAGTCCTAGCTAAAAAGCTGACTGAACGGAGAAGGAAGTCAAAAAGAAGAAGTGTGCCGCGTGACTCGTCCTTTTGTTACCTGGACAGGTTTGGTCACTCACGCCCACCTTCTATCACATGCAAAAGGAAGGATGCTCCAGCCAGGAGGAACAGGAAGTTTTGACTGGCTGGACCAAACATGGCTGGACCCTCGCATGTCTTCTCTAGCATTGCAAGGAATGTTGTACTTGACTGCTTCTCATGAATCACATCCCACAAGGTCAACATTGGTTAAAAAGATAAGACCAGAGTTCAATTAAAATGCTGCTGACAGAGGCAGATTTAGGGCAACGCAACCGGTTCCATTGCCCTGGGTGCCAAGCCTAGGGGGCACCGCAACTACAGTATGACATAGTGAATGGAGCAGAGCAGATGATGAGAGGCAGTGGGGGGCATGCACCAAATTTGGGACTCACACAGGGCAGCGCTGAAATTGGAAAGAGCAAAGTTTGCCCTGCTGCTGGAATTTTAAAAAAGTATTCAGTAGGCACTAGAAATTCAGCAGGGTCGGGGGTCTCTCTCTCTCTCTCTCTTTTGCCATATCATTTTTATTAATTTTACAATAATGCTTTCCATTACAATCTCTCCTCTTATATTATACAATTTGACTTTTTAGGGCCACGACTTCCTTCAAATCTTCCTTATGATTTTCTATTTTTCATTTCAAATTTCTGCATTTTCACTGCTTAACTATTGCTTTCAAATCAAAAACATCAAAGCAACATATTTTCTTATTCTTCTCTGCAGTGATTTTTTATACCTTTGCTTACAAAGCTTCTTTCAATCCTACCAACTTGTTTGATTGACTACAATTGTCACTCAAATAATTTACACATTTAGTCCAGTCCTTGATGAACTTCTGGTCCCACTGTTCTCAGATTCTTCCTGTCATTTTGGCCAGTTCCGCATACTCCAGGGGGTCTATCTGATCTCAACTGGAAGGGGAGCACATGCAATTTGCCCCACGTTATTCAGTGCATAGCTCCTGGTGGATCCAAGCTGTGCATCTGAGACATGGGAGACCACTGACAGTGACTTCCTCTAAGATCTCAATGATTGGGCAGGAATCTGGGATCTGGCAGTCACTGAGGCATCCTGGACCGAAGTTGTTAAGGACCTTGTTAATTAATACATGAACCTCAAACCTGGCTGGTGCCGTATGAACAGCCAATGAAAGCTTTTGAGCTCCAGAATTACATGCTGGCAAGAGTGCAGCTGCAGTATTTTGCACCAGCTGGAGCCCAATTGTCTTCCTCTGCTTGTTGAGAAAGCTCCTTCAGGCTGCTGTGAGTCTCCAGGAGAAGACTCAGCTAAAGCATCTCAGGTGGCAGTATTAGGAAAGGCCTTTGTATCTTGGAGAGCTGCTTCGAGGCAAGGCGCATGATACTGGGCTCCATAGACCTAGGAATGGGGAAGAAATTCGATGCTGTTTGCATTTAAAGGCAACACTACCTCATTCACACTTTCTGAAACAATACAAGAACAGAAGCATCGCCAAAATGCACTCATTTTTTAGTTTTGCAATGCAATGCAGTGCTCCAGCCAAGTAATGTATATGAAAATACATATAATTGGTGTAAATTGTGCACCAAATTGCATGATAAATGAATGAATGATAGAATCCGTAGAGTTGGAAGGGACCCTGGTAGCACCTGATTTCTCGCATCACCAGTAGATTGGACTAGATCAGCGGTGGGAACCTTTTCCAGGCTGAGGATCACTTTCGGAGGCAACAGGGCAGCGGTGGGTGGAGCCAGAGGTAAAAGTGGGTGGGAGCAGTCAAATACAACATTCCTTGGTTTCCTAGAGTGGTCATGCAGGGGATGTTTGGTCCACCCAGTTGAAACTTCCTGTTCCTCCTGGGTTGGAGCATCCTTCCTCGCATGTGACTAGTGGGTGGGCGTGACCTTTCCAGACCTGGTAAAAGGCCAAGGCATGCTGCCTCTCTCTCTCATTTCCATCTTCCTTTCATCCTGCACACTTCCCGGACTGCTAACTGCAGTCATTAGGTCAATCCACATATGGGGTAAACCTGTTTCTATATGCTTGTAACTTTAAGCCTTAAGCCTGCCTTCAGGGATCACACTGTGCTCTGCCTGATCATGAATCAACTTTCTTTTTATCGCTTATGAATAGGACTGTGGTGTCTTTAATCTTTTAGGAGGGATTCAAGGGGTCTTACCAGGAAAACATTAGAACACATTTCAATCTGGACAAGCCAGATTGAATTGAGTCTTGTCTGAAGAAACTCACACGAGTTTGCAACTAGTTTTCTGCTGTGTAAAGGGGAATGCACTCTGCTAAGTAAACTTGCTAGTGCAAGTTAGAAAGGATATTAATAAACAATATATCCCCTCCTTCCACCCTGAACATTCCCACAGCATTTACCTCTAGGAGGTGACATTCCAGCCGTGCAGAAGTCATAAGGTTTCTACATGCACACTTCCATCTAATAAAGCAAGAAGCATCATTTGAGGTTGAGGACACATTCCAGTTAGGCGCAAACACTTAACAAGGGTGTGGAGGGAGACTAGTAAGGAATGTGGCCTGTGGAGGGTGCCAAGGGCCAGGTGAAGAAGCCTGGAGGGCCACATCCATTCCTTAGAGCAGGGTTTCTCAAACTTGGGTCTCCAGCTGTCGTTGGACTGCAACTCCTGTCATGCCTAGCCAGCAGGACCTGTGATCAGGGATGGTGGGAATTGTAGTCCCAAAACAGCTGGAGACCCAAGTTTGGGAAACTCCATCTTAGAGCTACCCCATCCCTGGACTAGATGATTTTCCAACTCTGAGATTCTGTAAGGATGAAAGCTATCTCTCTGGTATGTTGGGCCCAGCTGGTTTCGGGCTTAGCGTATTGAAGAACTGGCTGATGAGAGAGAAGGAAAGAAAACTTTTGGGAAAAGTCCTAAGCATCTCGTCCCTCTTGGGATTGGTTAATTTCCTCGGCTCTCTCTGCAATTAGTCTGCCTAGCCTTTTTCTTCTCCCTAAAAAAAGAGACAAGCGCTGATTTGTTGTTTGGGGGAAATGATGCAGAAGGCAGTGAAATAATAATAAAAACAAACCTCCGATGGGAATTCGAAGTGCAATGCCATCTGCCTTCATTATGAGCAGTCAGAGGGAATTACACGCTATCTCCCAGTGGTGGAGAAATCTGATAAACAGATAAATTTCATGGTAAAGTTGGACCCTCTGGCAGATGTTAGTTGGCCACTGCGAAGAAGGGAAAGGCAGAGATTGGAGCCACCTAGAAATGCCTTGTTGAGTGAAGGAATATTGCATATTGAGGCCATGTTTTAGCAAGGGAGAGAATGCCTCAGGTTGACTCCCTCCAGCCTGTCAAGACGTAAGATTCCTTCCCCCCCCCAACAACCGCCATTTTTCATCCGATTATCACCAGGGCAGCAACCTTTAATCAATTGATTAAGCAGCTCTGGTTGATTAATTGTTGGAGGCTAATAAGAGCAAATTTGAACCAGTTGGGCTGCAAGCTTAAGGACATGAGAAGTGATTTGGTCCCATTGTGCTATTGCCACAAGGAATTAGAAGAAAGAATGTAATAAACGTTGCCCAAGGGTGTTGAGTCTGATGGGGCGAGCTAGCTAGCTGCTAATCTGGATGGGACTTCTAATGTGTGATGATCAGGTCCTGGGTCTGGCTCCTGATGAGTGGGAGCTGGTGTTTCTACCAGCCAATCAGGAGAGAGAGAGAGGGAGGGAGAGAGAGGGAGAGAGGTATTTAAGTTAGATGCTGATGGTTAAAACCACATGTTTAATCAGGGTGGGAATCTCTGCTTGGCTAATTGCAGGGGGTGGACTGGATGGCTCTTGAGATTCCTTCCAACTGCCCCCACCTTTTGACAGCCCCAGATTGCTCCAGGGGAGATCTGGGGCTGCCTTGACTCACCTTGGACAAATCCTGAATCAGCTTGAATTGATTGATGATCTGGGATTTGCCCAGACAGGGTGCACAGCCTGACTGGCCTAAGATCACCTGGTAAAGTTCTCAGATGGGTGGAGGGTTAGGACAGCAAAATTAGGGACGGAATTATTTTATTTCCAATAGCTGATGTTGTGAACCGTCACTGTGTATGTCTTGCAGATATTTCAGGTCAGCCTACAAATGTCATAAACTTTACAAACTTGTGTTTCATGGCCCCATTGTCTGCCACCTTTTTTCCTATACCATTCTCCTGTGTGTATCTGCCTTAGCCCTTAGGTGCTGGGCTATTAATGTTCCTACCACAATAAATCTGTTCCTCCTTCAGACTCCTTTTTGCTTTTTGCTGTGAGAGATTCTGGTCCTTGTGTTGGGCTGGGGGTGGCCCATTCTTTCTCTTCTACTTTGTTGTCGAGCATGAAATTTGGGATTTTGCAGTTTCCGTCCTGTGAACAATCAGAACATTTTCAGAGCAGAAAACCCCGAAGGTGTGTGCCAATTAAAGCTAATGCACACCTGCTCAACGAGAGGAGAAAAAACCTAATTTATTTTTGGGTGAGCTGCTCTTACATTATGTTCCTTTGAGATGTCTGCTTTCATGAACTTCACACGCTAAAGCCAGAACGATTTGAGGCCTTGCGGGAACAAGTCCCAAAGAACTGCACAGCGCCTGTGCTGTTGTAAGCCTTGTAGTTAATGCAAATGATGGCAGTAGAGAATGCATTTACACACCCAGTACTTGGGCTAATATATATCTGTGGTTGGTGAGCAGCTATCCATGGCTTCTGCTTAAAAACACGCATAATCTCCACCAGGGTTCCTGCTTCTTTCCTCCCCTTTGGTTGATGTTCTGCATCTTGTAATACTTGTCTTTTGTCACTAGGTGCCGCTATAGTTCTGCTCCTAGAATGCTGGCCTTAATGCTTGCAAAGGGAAGCTGCCCATTTAGCCCCCAAAAGAGCTGGTCCTCCCAGAATTCTTCATGATTGAGAAAGACCAACTGTTGTAGTTCTTAAGCAGGAGAGCAAATGTAATGAACCAACAATTTTGGGGGTGGGAAGGAGCCAGAGAAAGTATTTTCATGAGCTGACCTTTCCACCAGCAAAGTAATGACAAAAAGTAGTAAGCTCTGTTACGATGAAAGACTCGTACAGAATGCAGATAATGGAAATGAAAATTTGTGAGGCTCTAGCCCAGGGGTCAGCAAACTTTTTCAGCAGGGGGCCGGACACTGTCCCTCAGACCTTGTGGGGAGCAGACTATATTTTGAAAAAAAAAAATGAACTAATTCCTGTGCCCCACAAATAACCCAGAGATGCATTTTAAATAAAAGGACACATTCTACTCATGTAAAAACACGCTGATTCCCGGACCATCCAGGGGCCAGATTTAGAAGGTGATTGAGCAGGATCTGGCCCCCGGGTCTTAGTTTGCCTACCCATGCTCTAGGTGGGCAATCAGAACCCCCATGTGGTTAAAACAGCATGAGGAGGACCACACTAACTCTGCTCAACTGTTCTTGTCCCCGCCACCACAAGTTGGAGGGCTGGATGTATGCAGTGTGGAACTTTCTCTGCTGGAGTGGGCTCCCTGCACAACCTTTGTCTTCTACAAGGAGATAGGACTTGCAGGAAGCCTTATCTTCTCAATATGTAGAAGGGGATGAAGCCATGAATGGGAATGCAGCAGAGAAGATTGTGCCAATGGATTCCTTCCTTCCTCTCCCTTTCATAAAATGAGGCTCAGACAGCTGGGCTTTGGGCTGAATGATCAGAATATGGTTGACTTTAGCCTTCTGGCAATGAGGTGGCAAGAATTTCAGTAGGGAGAACTGCCACCTGCTTGGTTGTGTTCTGGTTTGATGTTGGAGCCATGAGGAAAGATGCAAAGCTGGAAGACCACAAAAAGCTCCGAGGGAGCTACATGATCCCCAAAAAGGTTGGGAGCAGGCCTTCTGTGCCTCTGTCTCTAGGCTCCACCCCTTGAGAGCCTAAGTCAACCCTCTGTCTTGAAGAAGAACATCCCTCATATGTTCCTCACATGTACCTACAGACCTTGGTGGCCTGGTAGACCCTATAGCTTCCTCTGGAGCTTCTTGTCCAACCACCTCAGGGCCACTGGTCTCCCTGTCTTCCACAGTCACCTCTGAGCCCCAGACCCAGCTCCTGATCTGGTCCCCTACAGCCTCTGATTCAGTGTCCAGATAAATGGGTCATCACACCTGCTTCCCCACAAAAAAGGACCCAACATCCCCTCACTGGTTTATGTGAATCATCCTGTCAAACATTGCTCTTTTCCCAGCTGCCAAGCCTTTCACGATCTCAGATGAGTCACATAGGGGAGCCCACCCAATCAGAGATCACACATGTGTGGGAAGATGCCATGATGTCACAGGGCCAATCAGACTGGGCTGCCTGATATCATCACCGAGTGCAAGCCTGGGAAATGGAGTGCAGGGACTCATATTCTCAAAGGGAATGTTGTTTTTCATCGCTGGTGGATATTTTATGCAGGGGCCAGGAGGGAAGAGAACTAGTTTCGACTCAAATGAAGAATGAGAGAGTTGGGTATGTTTAGCATGGATAATAAAAATAATCATAATAATAATTTTTATTTGTACCCTGCCCATCTGGCTGCGCTTCCCCAGCCACTCTGGGTGGCTTCCAACAAAGATTAAAAATACATTAAAATGTCACACATTAAAAACTTCCCTGAACAGGGCTGCCTTCAGGTGTCTTTTCTTAATGTCAGGTAGTTGTTTATCTTTTTGACATCTGATGGGAGGGCGTTCCACAGGGCTGGTGCCACTACCGAGAAGGCCCTCTGCTTGGTTCCCTGTAGCTTTGCTTCTCGCAGTGAGGGAACCACCAGAAGGCTCTCAGTGCTGGACCTCAGTGTCTGGGCAGAACGGTGGGGGTGGAGACGCTCCTTCAGGTATAAGAGGAGACTAAGAGGAGATATGATAGCCAACTTCAGATATCTTAAGGACTGTCACATGGAAGATGGAGCAAACCTGCTTTCTCCTGCACCAGAGGGGAGGGCCTGAACCAATGGTTTCAAGTTACAAGAAAGGCAGAAACTGCCTCAGCCCCTAGGAGTCAGCGCCTATGCCCAACACTCCTATACAGATCCTGTTTTTGCTGATAAAGTGTTATATCCAACTTGCTCCATGCAATTTACTGCTGGCTCGCTTCTGTCACATCCTGTATCATTTTAACAGTGAAAGCCATGCTCATGAACAGAGATTCGTAAAGGAGCAAAACGGCTCAATCGGTGTGTAGTTTGACTCCGATTGACATGTGTGTCATCAATGAAAGGCCTCCATCCACTAAATGACATCATTAGTTGTGATTCCTGCATTGCAGGGCGTGGGACTAGATGGCCCTTTGGGTTCCCTTGTAGCTCTGCAGTTCTGTGATTCTGACACGGAAGCCACTGAAAGGTAATGGCTGGTTTCTATGGAAGGTTCCAAATCTCTCAAGCCATCTTGCTTCCAAGAAAGTGAGAGCGAGAGCACGTAATGAGGCTATAGAACATCCCTGACCACTGGTCCTGTTAGCTAGGGGTGATGGGAGTTGTAGTTCCAAAACATCTGGAGGGCCAAGTTTGCCTATGCCTGCTTTAGAACAAGGATCCGCAGTGTACACTGAAGGAAACCTTTACACCATGCAATATCCTTTTTCTTCCTTCGAGTAGTCAGATTTCAATTTGAGAGCAAACACACAGGGCTAAACAGAGGGGCTGTGTTGTTCCGAGAAAGTTAATTGCACTCAAGGCTAAATTGGCACCTGGCGTCCGATAAACGATGCAGTGTTCATTTTATGGTGAATATTGGGAGGGACGCAGTCTGCGTTTGGAGAGCTGCTAATATAAACTTCTATTGTTGCGTGTATGTGAGAGTTACACTCCCAAATGTCTGCTTCTTCATAGAAACACAGAATTGTAGAGTTGAAAGACATCTCCAGAGTTATCTAGTCCAAGCCCCTGAAATGAAGGAATAACAGCTAGGATGCTAGGATATCACAGAACTTGGAAAAGCAAAGAAAATCAACAACTAAAGTGCTAAAAACACAGAGAAACCACCCATGCAAGGAATATGTCTGGGGCTTTTTTAGTGTAGGGGAACAAGATTAAAGGGGGTACAGTCAAACTTCTGTTTTTGAACAGCTCTGCTTTTGAATGTTTTGACTCCTGAATGCCGAAACCCCGCAAGTAAATGCTCCGGTTTTTGAACGCTTTTCGGAACCCGAACGTCCGACGCGGCTTCCATTTTGAGTTCCCCTATTGAATTGAGGCTTCCGCTTTCTGTTTTTGGTTTCCGAACGTTTTGGAAGTCGAACAGTCTTCCGGAATGGATTATGTTCGAAAACATAGGTTCCACTGTACATGATATTCCGGCAAAACATTTAGAAGAATTTTCTGATTGTAAGAGCCGTTTGACAGTTGAATGGACTCAGAAGGACTCTCCTTCAATGGAGGCATTCAAACCCCTTGCAGGGGTTATTTAGTTATGATCCATTTATTGCAAGGCTTTGGACTAGATCAGCCTTTTTCAACCTGTGGGTCCCCAGATGTTGTTGAACTACAACTCCCATCACCCCTAGCTAGCAAGGCCAGAGCCTAGGGATGATAGGAGGTGTAGTCCAACAACATCTGGGGACCCACAGGTTGAGAACCGCTGGACTAGATGAAGCTTGGGGGTCCCTTCAACTCTACAGTTCTCTGATTCTAAACCTTACCTACAGATCAGTCTAATATTAATAAACTTTTCCCTTCCTTCCCTCCTTTGTAGGATGTGATGTCCACGTTTTTCCAATTTGGGGCTTCCATCCAACAGGAAGCCATCATCATGCTAAAATTCATGCAATACTACGACTGGCACGTCTTCTCCTTGGTCACCAGCACTTTCCCCGGCTACCGAGACTTCATCAGCTTTATCAAGTACACTGTGGAGAACAGTTTTGTGGGCTGGGACATGCAAAACATCATCACCCTCGACACGCCCATCGGTGATGCCAAGACGACGATTCAGCTGAAGAAGATCCACTCCTCTGTCATCTTGCTTTACTGCTCGAAGGACGAAGCTGTTTACGTCCTGGAGGAGGCCCGCTCCTTAGGCCTGACTGGTTACGACTTCTTCTGGATCGTTCCCAGCTTGGTTAGCGGCAACATGGAAATTACTCCCAAAGAGTTCCCTGCGGGGCTGATTTCGGTGTCCTATGACGAGTGGGACTACCCTTTGGATGCCCGGGTACGCGATGGCCTTGGGGTTATTGCTACGGCTGCATCAGCCATGTTGGAAAAGTATTCGTTCATCCCTGAGACAAAGACAAGTTGCTACGGACAGCAGGAGAACGGCGAACAGCCATCTCACAGGCTGCACAAGTAAGGCTTCCTCTGCTCATTGGTTATTTTAAAATTGTGATATCTGCAGCTTTTGAGATCTGGGGGGAAATTAGCTGATCTGTGTAGATCGAGGGTGAGGAATTGGTGGCCCTCCAGATGTTGCTGGACTGCAGCTGCCACCATTGGATTGTTACGTGGGGCTGCCAAGAAGGCCCTCTGCCTGGCTCCCAGTAACCTCACATCTCGCAGTGAGGGAACTGGTAGAAGGCCCTCGGCGCTGGACCTCAGTGTCCGGGCTGAACGATGGGGGTGGAGATGCTCCTTCAAGTATACTGGGCCGAGGCCATTTAGGGCTTTAGAGGTCAGCACCAACACTTTGAATTCTGCTTGGAAACACCTGCACTAGTTGCCATGTCACCTCAATTCAAGGTGCTCACATCAGTCTTTACAGGCCTAAAGGACTCAGGACCCAAATACCCCAAAGACCACCTCCTTCCCTACAGATCTTCTTGGGTGTTAAGATTGGCAAAGGGGAGGGGGATCTCTTGGTAGTTCCTCTGTTCTCAGAACCTTTGGGCGTGGCAGCCTGGGTGAGGGTCTTCTCTGTGGTGGCCCCTCATTTGCAGAACTCCCTCCCCACATTAGACAGCTTCCAGGGAATGCTTTACCTTGGCTTGTGACACTCAAGGTGCATATTTTAAGGATCCACTTCATTTTTATAATTGTTTGTTGCTTTGAACTGTTTTTGATATTGTGTTTTATTTGCTGTAGCCCAGCTAGGAACCTTAGGGTGAAGGACGAGTAATAAATTATATAATAATAATAATAATAATAATAATAATAATAATAATCCTTGACCATTGGACAGTGAAGGCTGGGGCTGATGGGAGTTGGAGTCCAGCAACATCTGGAGAGCTGCAGATTCCCCATTCCTAGTGCAGATGATGATGGCGATGTTTCATGCACCTTACTTCCTGATGTGGCAGGAAGCTCTGCAGGCAGCATTTCACAGTGTGCATGGAGGTCAGGAGCTCAGATCAGATACCTGAGCAGTGGAACTCAAGTTCTGTTACCCTTTATACCAACGAGGCAGCTTGAGGAACAAGTTACCAACCCACTGTTTCTATAGCACCACAAGTGGAGGTGGCCAAAGGGTGATATTGCAAGCCATTGTTTGAAATGTCATTTTGGTCATTTTGGACTCACAGCTGTCCATGGAGGCGCAGGTCAATTCTGTATCCAGGGCAGCTGTCTACCAACTCCACCTGGTACGCAGGCTGAGATCCTACCTGCCCGCGGACTGTCTCGCCAGAGTGGTGCATGCTCTAGTTATCTCCCGCTTGGACTACTGCAATGCGCTCTACGTGGGGCTACCTTTGAAGGTGACTCGGAAACTACAGCTAATTCAGAATGCGGCAGCTAGACTGGTGACTGGGGGCGGCCGCTGAGACCACATAACACCGGTCTTGAAAGACCTACATTGGCTCCCAGTACGCTTCCGAGCACAATTCAAAGTGCTGGTGTTGACCTTTAAAGTCCTAAACGGCCTCGACCCAGTATACCTGAAGGAGCGTCTCCACCCCCATCTTTCTGCCTGGACGCTGAGGTCCAGCGCCGAGGGCCTTCTGGCGGTTCCCTCATTGCGAGAAGCAAAGCTACAGGGAACCAGGCAGAGGGCCTTTTCGGTAGTGGCGCCCGCCCTGTGGAACGCCCTCCCATCAGATGTCAAAACGATAAACAGCTACCTGACATTCAGAAGACATCTTAAGGCAGCCCTGTTCAGGGAAGTTTTTAATGTATGATATTTTAGTGGTTTTTGGTTTCTATGGAAGCCGCCCAGAGTGGCTGGGGAAGCCCAGCCAGATGGGCGGGGTACAAATAAATTATTATTATTATTATTATTATTATTATTATTATTATTATTATTATTATTATTATTATTGCTTGCAAACCTTTCTCTTGGGGAACTGTGGGAATGCAGACTCTAAGTTGGTCTGTCCTTCTCTTTGCATCATAGGAGACATACAGTGGTACCTCGGGTTAAGTACTTAATTCGTTTCAGAGGTCCGTTCTTAACCTGAAACTGTTCTTAAGCTGAAGCACCACTTTAGCTAATGGGGCCTCCTGCTGCTGCCGCGCCGCCGGAGCACGATTTCTGTTCTTATCCTGAAGCAAAGTTCTTAATCCGAGGTACTATTTCTGGGTTAGCAGTGTCTGTAACCTGAAGCGACTGTAACCCGAGGTACACTGTAATTGAAATAAGTCTCTCACTTTATGAAATGTTGTTAGGGGAATTTAGAGGTTTTTGTGTACAATTATTTTTAATTGCCAACTGCTCTGATAGTCAAGGATCTGTCGCTGCAGATGAAGCACATAATGAGCACATTGAGAAAGGGAAACAGTGTATTCATGAAATGAGTAGCTGCTCGATGAGTCAAAAGTTGCGTTCAGAACATCGCAAAACTGCTAATTTAAGGCTGTTCCAAGTGACCTGTTTATTGAGCATTCCTTGTGATTTGTTTGTGGGGAGATTAGAGGATGTTGGCTATTTACTGAGCATTCACTGTGATGTGTTTGGAGAGAGGTTAGATGATGTGTCAAAGTAAGTGATATCCCATGCTTTCCAGTACATTTCCCGTTCACTTTCCTTACAGCAAAAAGTCCAGTCTTTTGGGAAATAGATTTGTTTTGCAAGGCTCTAATTGTGCAACATTGACTGGGGTGTGATTGAATCCGACCCCCAAATAACAATGGCCTAGAAATGCCCTTAGTCTCAGGTCACACCACACCACATATTTAAAGCACATTTATATCACTTTAACAGTCATGACACCCTACTCGAATCATGGGAACTGTAGTTCACTCTCCAAAAAGCTATAATTCTCAGCACCCTTAATAAACTACATTTCACCAGGAAATCATACACTTTAAATATATGATGTGGATATCTAACCACTTAGATCCTTCTTCCCCCTCACTTTCCCTGAACGGCACATATTTTTCATAAAGTTTCATTTCTTTTCAAACAAGGAGCCTTGCTTTCCTGCTCCTACAGAGAGTCAGATATCGATCGTGCCCTTTTTCAGACTCTGTTATTATTTGCGTTGCTGAAAGGGAATGAGACCTTGAAAATGATTCTTCACATAAGTTGTGACACTGTAAGGCAGGTTCACACAATTGTTGGGTTGATCGTTTGGTGAAGTTATTGCGGGGGGCACCTCTGAAAAAACACAGTTGACCCTACCTCTTCTTGTGACTGCAACGCATGCCAATAATAATAATAATAATAATAATAATTTATTTATACACACCCATCTGGCTGGGTTTCCCAAGCCACTCTGGGAGGCTTCCAACAAATTATTAAAAATACATTAAAACACCAGTCATTCAAAACTTCCCTAAACAGGGCTGCCTTTAGATGTCTTCTAAACATCAGTTGTTTATTTCCTTAACATCTGATGGGAGGACGTTCCACAAGGCGGGCGCCACCACCGAGAAGGCTCTCTGCCTGGTTCCCTGTAACTTCGCTTCTCACAGTCAGGGAACCGCCAGAAGGGCCTTGGCGCTGGACCTCAGTGTCTGGGCTGAACGACTGGGGTGGAGATGCTCCTTCACACAAATTACTCTTCAAAAGCAGAGATTTGGGACATATCCAGTGTTAGGGTAAAGTCTTACTCTTTGCCTAGCCACTCACTGAGACCATGGCTACACCTGAATGCCATGTAACTGAACTTATGCATCATAGTGACCTACACATTAAAGCCTTTTGGGGGGAAACTGTGTTGGTAGTCCAAAGACTGCATCTACCAATAATAATAATAATAATAATAATAATAATAATAATTTATTATTTATACCCCGCCCATCTGGCTGGGCTTCCCCAGCTACTCTGGGCGGCTTCCAAAAGAATATTAGAATACATCAAACATTAAAAGCTTCCTGAAACAGGGCTGCCTTCAGATGTCTTCTAAAAGCCTGGTAGTTGTTGTTCTCTTTGACATCTGGTGGGAGGGTGTTCCACAGGGAAGGCACCACTACTGAGAAGGCCCTCTGCCTGGTTCCCTGTAACTTGGCTTCTCGCAGTGAGGGAACTGCCAGAAGGTCCTCGGTGCTGGACCTTAGTGTAGTGTCCGGGTAGAACACTTCCCCACCAGTTCCTTTCTCCTCTCTCAAGACGCCACATCAGGCTTTGTCTCCTCTTCCTCCTTTCCTCCCCTGGATTCCATGACTCTGTCTGAGGCTTATAAAACATCAGGAGGTGCCTGGATAATTGCATCCCCTTATCATAAGGTTACCAGACATCCCTGTTTCCCGGGGACAGTCCCCGGATTTACAAATCAGATGACAAAATCCATCTATTTAGTAGGAAATTGAAATGTGTCCCCAGATTCATTGAAAAAAATCTGGTAACCTTCCCTTATCAGCTGCTTCCTTATTTACCTGCAGCCCGTCCTGCCTGATTACTGGCCAATCTGTCTGGTATGTTATTCCTGAACGTTTGGAATCATTCAAGGAAAAATTAAATACAGCAGAGAGGGAGACATGGGATAGACTTGTGACTGGGAGCAGCCGCCGAGACGACATAACACTGGTCCTGAAAGACCTGCATTGGCTCCCAGTACATTTCCGAGCAAATTCAAAGTGTTGGTGCTGACTTTGAAAGCCCTAAATGGCCTTGGCCCAGTATACCTGAAGGAGCGCCTCCACAATGAGGTCCAGCGCTGAGGCCCTTCTGGCAGCTCCCTCACTGTGAGAAGCGAAGTTACAGGGAACCAGGCAGAGGGCCTTCTTGGTAGTCTCGAGAGAGACAGAGGCCAACAACAACAACAACAAAATTTCTCCTGAGACCCCAGAGAAATAAATTATGAAAACCTGTATTCTCGTACATACACCACAACTTATAGCAATGCACATCTGTAGAACACATTCTTTTTATGTGACCCACAAGTTAATTATAAACCTTCGGAACTGGTCTTTGATATTCTGGAGATTTTGCAAATGAAATGAAGCTCCTCCATTCTCCCGCAAAGCTTTCTTTATGCTTTATTCCTCTAGCCAGTCTTGATTTGTGAGTCAATTTCCCCCCGCAAGGGCAATACATCATACTCTCTTGTACCAAGCATTCGAGTTCGCAACTTTTAAGTCCTTCTAGAATGTGGCTATCGCCATACATGCAGCTATTAAGAGAAATCCAATTAGTAGTTTATCCACCAAGTCCTGATTTCTCATTTAAATACAGATTCAGTTACACAAGCTCTGGAGACTTTGTGACATGCTGGTGTGTGATTTTACTCATCTCATTAAACGCTTGTTCCCCAAAATTTACCACCTGGGGGCATGTCCACCACAAGTGCCTATAGCTGCCTCTGTGCCCACACCCTCGCCAGCACACAGATGACATTATGTTTATGCATATATGAAAGCTGCCTATTCCAGAAGCTGCAGTGAGTCATAGCTATCAACCGTCCCTTATTTGGCGGGAAAGTCCCTTATCCCAGCACCGTGTCCCGCTGCTGTCCCTTATTGATGATGTCCCTTAAATTTCCCGGGTTGCAAAGGAAGCAGCTCCTCTCCCTCCCTCCCTGCCGGCCAGGGAGGAGGGAGGCTCCAACTGTGTTGCTAGGCTGTGTTGCTCACCCAATAAGGAGTCTAAGAACGACTGGGGGATGGAGCTTGCATGCCTTGTGCCGATCAAATCAGCCATGTTGCCTGGGGACTTGCCTTTGCTCAGCGCTTCCCAGCGGAGAGGAAATGGTGGTTTTCCTTGCTGCATCCCCTTTGCCGGGTTGCTGCGCTGTGGGAACCACCGCTTGAGGCTTTGTTTGGCTGCTGGCTGGGCTTTCTGCCTTTGGCTTGGAGGGGCTCAGAAGCTGAACATACCTGTGCTTGGAAAATCCCTTATTTTGGCTGCTGATCCCTTATTTTCAAGGCTGCTGGTCCCTTATTTTCAAATCTGTAAGTTGACAGCTATGCAGTGAGTGTAGAAGGAAGCAGCTAAGCTGGCAACATGTTGCTTTTTTGCTCAGAGAGCTTCCAATTTGTTACCGGTCCGGGTTCAAAAATTATTTATTATTATATAAATGCTGTAAAATGTTATACTCGATTTCTTTCCCTATTTATATAATAACGATAAATGCACTATATAACCACAAATAAGTTACATTTACATAGACTTTCAGCTCCTGTAGAAGCATATCCATAAATATTCACCTAATCAAAAAACCACAATATCCTACTGCTCCCCAGTATAACATAGATCATCGTATCGCTACAATACATTTTGTTCTTCCTATTATTAAACACCTTAATCTATGCTCCTGGATCATAACTTATTTTAAGATGTTTGGCTTCCCCCAAACTATGAATATCGGTTTGCTGAATCCTGTACTTTGCTGTTCCAACAGGAGAAGAGCAAACTTAATTGCTCAATGCACTCGTTTTCTCATTGCCTGCCGTTGCTAGATGAAGCCAGAGGAGCTGATTTGTAAAATTTTTATTTCCCTTTGAGAAATAAAATATTGCACCTTAAGATTCCACCATCACCTTCTCCTTTTGGATAAAGTTGGAATAAGGCAGTGCCAGTTTGGAAGAAAAATGAATAACTCTCGCCATCCTTCCTAACGGCACTCATTCAGACACATCCAGTGGTTTCACAGGATGAAGCTAGGAAATGGACTCTGTGGAGAAACCCTCACCCTTTGCTAAAGCCATCTGAGTATGCCTCTGTTTCCACAGGCCTTGCATTACTGATCGCGCCCAAGATAGCTTTGATACGGACCACATTTCATTAATGACTTTAATCCCTTGCACCTTAAATAATTTGGTTGAGCTGGGACCGAGATCTTAATTAGAGCAACTCTCATTTCACGCATGGCTGCCTTTCGATGGGCTTACCTGCCGGAGTCGGCTCGCAACGCCACTTGCAAATATTTTGCTTCCTTTTTGCTTTGCTTTTTTTTAAAAAAAACCAACCAAACTATAATGCTTAAAAAGGTTGATGTTGCATATTCCGTAAGCACTGGGACAGATCAGGGGGTCTGAGATGGGCACATGTGGAACCCTCCTGCCTCTTCCCCGCCCCCATGCCAGTAGCTGGCAGAGCCAGAGGGGAAAGTAGGTGTGGCCATTTCACACAGTAAAAGCCAAAGAGTTCTATATACCATATTTTTCACTCCACAAGACGCACCTGACCATAAGACGCACCTAGTTTTTAGAGGAGGAAAACAAGAAAAAAATTATTCTGAATGAAACAGTGGGTGTATGGTTTTTGTGGTTCATGCTGTGGCCACAGACATGTGATCTGATGGTGAATTTGGGGTGACCCAATGCAAAAATCCTGAGGATCCACAGGCTTTTACCTGCCCACTCCTAGCATCCCTTATCTCTCTTCCGATCTCACCGATCAGCTGTTTCCTTTCAATACTCCCTTCCCTCTTGTTTGCCTTAGTGTTTTTTCCTTAGCTGGAGCAGTTTTTTGCTCCTCTTTTTCTTCTAATTTCTCTCCTTATTGCTTTAGTCGTCCTGTTTTCCCCCTTTGCAAGTTTGCTGTCCCCTTCCGGGCAGCCTCCTTTATTGCTAGCACCCCTTATCTCCCTCCCGATCGCTTGCTGATCGCTTTCTTTCAACACCCACTTCCCTCTTTCAAAAAAAAAAAAAAAAAAAAAAAGCATGATCTGCTTTTTGCCCCTGGGGAATTCAGCTCCAGGGACCATGCATTCACTCTATAAGACGCACAGACATTTCCCCTTACTTTTTAGGAAGAAAAAAATGTGTCTTATGGAGCGAAAAATACAGTATATATATGCGTGCACATACATTTCTTCATCCAGGCAAGCAAGAAGCATTACAGAGCAGGGACATGTTCCAGGCAAGCAAGAGCACTCAGGAAAGGTGTGGAGGAGGGCTGATGAGGAGACCTCTGAGGGCCATTTTGAGAGGCCTAGAGGGCCACATATACCCAGCCTCTGTTTTCAAGGCAATGCCACAAGGAGTAAACCAACAGTGACATTATGACGTCCTGTTTGCCTACATACCATCCTTCCGGACCTCCTCATTAAAAAGCTGACTGACACGAACCTTTCTTCTACCATCTGTGACTGGATTAAAGACTTTCTGATAGATCGGACACAAACAGTGAGGATTGGACAGATAACATCTAATTCCTTAAAAATCAGCACTGGCACACCACAGGGATGTGTGCTAAGTCCCTACCTGTAGTCATTGTATACATATGATTGTGTATCATCTGACCCGTCTACTGCAGTTATTAAGTTTGCAGATGACACCACCTTAATGGGTTTAATAACAGGTGGAGACGAATCAGAGTATAGAGGGGAGGTCCAAAAAATATCTACATGGTGCCTAGGGAACAACTTGCACCTCAGTATCAGCAAGACAAAGGAGATGGTGTTGGACTTTTGGAGGAAGAGAGGAGAACTAGCCCCGCTGTACATCGGGGAGGGCTGTGTGGAGAGAGTCTCTTCATTTAAATTCCTAGGAGTTTATCTCAGTGAAGACCTTACTTGGAAAATAAATACAACCCAGGTGGTTAAGAAAGCCCAACAGAGACTCCATCTCCTCAGAGTATTGTGAAAGAACGATGTCAATCAACATTTGATTATCTCCTCCTACCGGTCAACAATAGAAAGTGTCCTTTCATACTGCATCATGGTGTGGTATTCTGGTTTGACATCAACTGATAGGAAGTGCCTACAGAGGGTGGTGAATACAGCACAAGATACTATGGGCTGTCCCGTGAATCCGCTGGATGAAATAGCGGAAGAACGTTGCCTCAGGAGAGTGAGGAAAATTCTCAGGGATGACTCACACCCTGGCCGGCACTTTCTTGATCTCCTGCCCTCAGGCAGAAGATATAGAAGCATGATTAGTCGCATCAACAGGGTAAAGAACAGCTTCTATCCGTGGGCTGTTAGGCTGATGAATGAAAAGATAACAACAGGGCAACTGACTTTTGGGTTTGGTGGGTGTGCGTCAGTAAACGAGGGGAATTAAGACTAAGAGAGCTGAGTGGGGGGTGCTCGTGTAATCTCACTGTATACAAGTTGTACAAGTGACAATAAAGTATTTCAATACTGGTGTTACACACAACACAACATAATCCCCAAGAGGTGAGAGACTCCGGGGATCTACCAAGGGTCTGGATCCTTGGAATGAAGGTCAGTGGAGATGTCTTTAGGATGTATGGTTTTATTTACACACATATCTACATCCTGAGCATAGGGTACAGGGGCTCACAGCATCATCACCTGAACAGATCTTGCTTCCCCATTAGGTCTCCCAAGAAGGCTTGAGCCCAGCCCAGCCCAGGGCATGGCATGGTGCTGTATCCCCAACTTAAGCACCAGTCCATCTCTTTCTCACAGCTTCTCCTATACAAAAGGTCCCCTTAGCTTATTGTTCTACACCCTAGAATAATGTGGCACCCAACCAAGTTAGCTGGGGAAAGGTCCACTCATTTGTCTTTATGGCAACCTTTTTGGAGATGATAAATCACAACACTTAGCTGTCTGGCCAAAACCATTACCTTAACAAAGGAACTGGTTGGGCTGGCTTAGCAACCTCTTCAACTACATTCTAAGCAAACTTGGAAAGGACCCAGACTGATTTCCCCAAACTAATAACACTATAGTCATACCTCGGGTTACAGACCTGCCAAAGCCTGGAAGTACCAGAACGGGTTACTTCTGGGTTGCGGGGGTTGCGCATGCGCAGAAGCGCTGAATCGCAACCCACGTGTGCACAGACGCACCACTGCAGATTGCAAACACTGCGGGTTGCAAACGTGCATCCCGCATGGATCACGTTCACAACCCGGGCGTCCACTGTACTCTCCATACCACGTTCACAGGGCCAGCCCCACCATGATCCAGAAGGAGGCATCTGCCGCAGGCAGTGGATACTGGAGGATGGAAGCAGCCTCCCTGGCTGCTCCCGTTCTTCTGAGCTGGCAGTCCCTAAGGGTGAAGGCAGTTCAAAGATGGAGTTGAGTCTTTATTAGCAAAAACACAATCTCCATAGACTTGGTTGAGTGTCAGGCCTAATGAGCAGAGCACCTCATTCCCAGTAATCTTCCTCCAAGAAAATCAGCTGTCTTCTGGTTCTGGGAGACAAGGCGGAGGGGAGCTTATCACAGCAGAAAACACTCATGACTCTTCCCCAGCCTGATCCATCTCTGCCTCTGGGTCAGAGGTATAGCATTGGTGGGGTGAGGGAGGGCAATTTCCCTGGGTGCATTTTTCCCCAGGGCGCATTTTGCTCCTCGCACTGCCCCGCCAGCCTCCCACTGCTTTGCGAGTCCAATCCCACATCCCAGCTAAAGTGCTCGTTTTAACATCCTTAAAATATCAGCGACTTCCCTTCTTCGCTTTCTGTGGTTCATTTTGTATATCTTATATCCCTGCATATTTTACAAAAACTATACTATTCCTCATTCCATTATTCCACCCATCAAAACTTATTTACACTGTTGGATTTATTTTAATGCTGCCAGCCTTTTCAGCTGTACACAGTTATTTCCCATATATTCAAGAAATGTTTTCCAATCTTCTCTAAATGTATGTTCTTCTTGTTCTTTTATTCTATATGTTAAGTCTGCAAGCTGCACATATTCTGTCAACTTAAGTTGCCATACTTTGACTAGGATCTCACTCGTTTTCCATTTTTTGGGCTAGCAAAACACGGGCCACAGTAGTGGCATACATAAATAACTCTTTTCGACACTGGAAATTTCAGTCTGAATCATCCCCAAAAGAAAGAACTCTGTTTTTTGGTGGGGGAAAGTACTTTTAAACATTTTTAAAATTCATTTTGAAAAAAATGGATCATTTACCAATACCCTTTTACAAGTCCAGTTTCTGCCTCTGATTCTGAACTTCTCTCTGCCATAGACTCTCTGCGCTCACTAAGCCCTGTCACCTCTCCAGCTTCTGACACCTCCTCTTCCTAGTCTTTGCGTGTTCAGACTCAGATACCTCCCCCCTAAATACAGACGCATGTGACTCAAATTTTAGTTTTGGTTTTTGGCAGAATTTAGACCACAACTTTATTGATTACAGAAAGTGAGTGGTTGCATAGGCTCTGGTTTGACTAGCTCCCTGCACCCTTGCAGGCAGCGCTGACCCAGGGTTCCAGCACAGGTAGGCAAAAAGCCAACATGAGTTTGACCAAACTGCGGGAGGCAGTGGAACTCAGGAGTGCCTGGCGTGCTCTGCTCATGGAGGGCCACGAAGAGTCAGAAACGACTAAACGACTAAACAA
The DNA here is from genome assembly GCF_965112155.1 of Podarcis liolepis. Classification (NCBI taxonomy): domain Eukaryota; kingdom Metazoa; phylum Chordata; class Lepidosauria; order Squamata; family Lacertidae; genus Podarcis; species Podarcis liolepis. The sequence continues at coordinate 9,026,997 of NC_139569.1, read as the reverse complement.
CAACAACAACAACAAGCCACTGAGTGAACAGCCACCACTGTTCACCCTCCAGATGCTCCCCTGGACTCAGGCACGGGCACAACCCCCTCTTGGGAGTTGACCAAACCATTGAGTCCCTGGATTCCTTTAGCAGAATACCCTTCACATAGGGATGGTGAGAGCGTTCTCCCATCCCTATCACCTGAACCAGAGCCTATCCGCAACCTTACAAGTTATGACAATTTGCTATGCGGCAGGCGAAACCCAAATGGCAACAGCCAATCAGCCAAGTGGGGAAACTTCCTGCTGTGCCCCTGTCCCAACGACAGACGACACATGACGGCATAGCAAGGTCAATCTCAAAAAATGCCCTAAAAGTAGGTGGCTGGTTGTGCATGGGCATATATAGGTCTCTCGATCCGTTTGGACTGCTCCCCATTGACCAGATTAAACCCAACATCAAGGGACCTACCAATCGGTGTTGTGGCTAGCCAATCTTACCCACCCACAACACAGGAGGTCAGTCTCCAGGTCTCACCGCAACACGTGCCCTCTTTTAGGGAGGACACGATTTCCTCTCTTTTCCCTCTGACCACTCATCATTGTCTAACCACCACTCCCTGGGCTCTGAGCCTTCTTCCCTTGGTAGTTCCCCAGCTGGTTCCTTCCACCATTCTTCTGTGTCCAACCGGTCTATGATGTTGGCTTCCACCAGGTCTAAACAATCCCATGGAGAGACCAATCATTAGCCAGACAGCAGGAGCAGACCAGAATGTGCAGGCCTAGTTTTGAGCACATCCAGAGCTGGGACCCAAATCTTCTGCCCTTGGCTGCCATCTGGGGCTGCATGCAGAGTTTACAGTTACTAGAGGCGGCGGCTATTACAAGGTGGCTGTTGATGATTATCCCTTAATGGAGATCTCCGATTACACTTAAAACAACAGCAGCAGCAGCAGCAGCAGTAACAACAGTTCATCCATCAAAATGCTTGCATGCTCTGCCATCGCAGGAAGCAGACTTAATTGTGTGTGGCTTCATTCCCCAGCATTGTGTTTTCAAGGCTGCCTTACAAGTTGTTGTTGTTGTTTGTTGTTATTTTGCACTGCAGAAGTCAATACATATGTCAGGGATGGGGGAAATGGCATAATGAGAGAAGGCATTTCAAAGGCTCCACTTGTGGCTTTTTAAAAATCTGGATGCGAGTGAGTTAAAGGAGCACTTCGTTTTACAGATTTGTTGACTCAGTGGCTTCTTGTTGTTGTTGTTTAGTCGTTTAGTCGTTTCCGACTCTTCGTGACCCCCTGGACCAGAGCACGCCAGGCACTCCTGTGTTCCACTGCCTCCCGCAGTTTGGTCAAACTCATGTTTGTAGCTTCGAGAACCCTGTCCAACCATCTCGTCCTCTGTCGTCCCCTTCTCCTTGTGCCCTCAATCTTTCCCAACATCAGGGTCTTTTCCAGACAGTCTTCTCTTCTCATGAGGTGGCCAAAGTATTGGAGCCTCAGCTTCAGGATCTGTCCTTCCAGTGAGCACTCAGGGCTGATTTCCTTCAGAATGGAGAGGTTTGATAAGGGGCACACAGTGGCTACTAACCCCAATCGCTGTGTTCTACCTCCACTGTTGGAGGCAGTGCGCTTGTGAATACTGGCTGCAGAAAAGCTTGGGAGGGGAGAGCAGCCATGTACATCCCCCTCTAGGGAGGAAGGCTGCAGCTCTGTGGTTTCTTATTTTAGAAAGAAAGGGTGAGTAAGAGGGAGCGCGATCAGAGTTTACAAAAGTTTTTGTGGCATGGAGGAAATGGATAGAGGAATGTTTGCTTCCCCATTTCTCATAACACTAGAACTCAGGGACATCCAGCGGAGCTGAATGTTGGAGAGATAAAAGGAAGCACATATTTGTGCAGTATAGGGACACAGGTGGCGCTGTGGGTTAAACCACACAGCCTAGGACTTGCCGATCAGAAGGTCGCCGGTTTGAATCCCCTGTGACGGGGTGAGCTCCCGTTGCTCGGTCCCTGCTCCTGCCAACCTAGCAGTTCGAAAACATGTCAAATAGGTACCAGATAAATAGGTACCACTCCGGCAGGAAGGTAAACAGTGTTTCCGTGCACTGCTCTGGTTTGCCAGAAGCGGCTTAGTCAGGCTGGCCACATGACCCGGAAGCTGTACGCCAGCTCCCTTGGCCAGTAAAGTGAGATGAGTGCTGCAACCCCAGAGTCGGCCATGGCTGGACCTAATGGTCAGGGGTCCCTTTACCTTTTACTTATGTTCTTAATTACTCTAAGTCTCTCTCCCCCCCCTAAATGCACAGGCCTATGTGCATGATCAGAAGGTCATAGCTCTGTAGTGGAGCATCCGCAGAATGTCTTCAGTTCAGTCCCTGGCATCTCCAGAGTTGCTGGTTTTGTGGCCACTCAGAGTAGACAACATGGAGCAGAACTAAATGGAGCATAAAATGATCCATTGGGGTTTTTTGGGGGGTACATTTATTTAATTTCTACGTTGCCCTTCGTCTGAGGATCACAGCGTGGTTTGCAACATAAAAACACAAAAATGCATACCATAGTAACATGGTGTAGAGGAAGCAGACAGTTTTTCTCTAATATAATACTAAAGCCCAGAGTCGTTCAGTGAAGCTGAATTTTGCACGATTCAGTTCATCCAAAAAGGGCATCATTCTTCTATGTGATTTAGCAGACAGCTCATATAAAAACCGCGGACAGTCGGAGCTATCTTAGGCCATGTTCACACCATATATTTAAAGTGCTATGGTGCCACTTTAAACAGCCACAGCTTCCCTTAAAGAACTCTGGGAGATGTTAAGGGTACTGAGAGATGTTAGCAACCTCCCTATTCCTCTCACAGAGCTACAGTTCCAAGAGAGAGATTGCAAAGAGAGATTGGCTGTGAAATTACTCTGGTCTCCCTATTCAGCTCTCATTTCCTCACCACTGCCCAGTCATGACTGGTAGGGTGGAAGGCAGGGAGCCCCACAGTAGGTGGCGCCAGAGAGCCAACAGCAGGCAGAGCCAACTCATTCTAGTTCTGTCTCCACCGTCCTCCCTGCTGAGTTTTACAAGGGCAACACTGAGGCTAAGGAAGTGGAGGAGGAAGCCGACACCGAGGCTTGGACTGGGTGTAAGTAAGATGGCGTACAAGCGGGGAATGACTGAGGGCAGACTGTGGTTGGTGAAGCAGTGCCCCATTTGCCCAAATAGAGAAGACTCCACTGTTCCTCTCCAGCCCTGCACCACTCCCTTCTTGACTGCTTTTACTAGGCTGGCATGTTTCTTGCCTCTTGATTGCCTGGGAGTCATTTTGGATTCACAGCTGTCCATGGAGGCACAGGTCAATTCTGTGTCCAGACCAGTTGTCTACCAGCTCCATCTGGTACACAGGCTGAGACCCTACCTGCCTGCAAACTGTCTCACCAGTGCCGTGCATGCTCTGGTTATCTCCCGCTTGGACTACTGCAATGCGCTCTACGTGGGGCTACCTTTGAAGGTGACCCGGAAACTACAACTAATCCAGAATGTGGCAGCTAGACTGGTGACTGGGAGCGGCTGCTGAAACCATATAACACCAGTCCTGAAAGACCTACATTGGCTCCCAGTATGTTTCTGAGCAAAATTCAAAGTGCTGGTGCTGACCTTTAAAGCCCAGTATACCTGAAGGAGCATCTCCTCCCCCATCGTTCAGCCCGGACACTGAGGTCCAGCTCCGAAGGCCTTCTGGTGGTTCCCTCACTGCGAGAAGCGAAGTTACAGGGAACCAGGCAGAGGGCCTTCTCAGTGATGGCACCCGCCCTGTGGAATACCCTCCTACCAGATGTCAAGGAAATAAACAACTATCTGACTTTTGGAAGACATCCAAAGGCAGCCCTGTTATGGGAAGTTTCTAATGTTAGATGTTTTGTTGTGCTTTTAATATTTTGTTGGGAGCTGCCCAGAGTAGCTGGGGAAACCCAGCCAGATGGGCCGAGTATTATATTATTATTATTATTATTATTATTATTATTATTATTATTATTATTAGGTGTATGTGTGTAGAAAACACACTGGAATGTAGGAAGTTAAAAATCCCATCACTGGGTCCTTCCACTTTTGCCTCTGGTCCCACCAAACCCTAGAAGGTTCTCCCTGAACCAGGACCCGAAAAATCTCCCACCCTTGTTTTAGCTCATCAGAAGATGTAACGGCAATTCCTGCATCTGTTTGAGTCGTATGTTTGCAAATTGGGTCGAAAGTCTCAGACCATTTCTGGTCTCCCTGCTTCGGAGGAAAGTTTCCACATTTCCACGCTGACGTGCACAGAGTGGGTTGTTCTGTTTGCTTTCAACATAGGCTCTTGATGGTCTGCAAACAGCCACTTGTTTCTCCTTTGCTTTCGATGCAGCGTTCCTGCTAATCATTTTTCTTGTATTACCGTAACTGGCCACAAGGTGTCTCCGTTGCTTTTCTGAATCGCCGTTGAAATCGCGCACGTTTTCAATAATCCCATTAAGAGTTCATATGGAAAAGTTTCTTTTCAACGATTGGACCTGGTTCTCTGACATCCCTCTTCAGGGCAGGCTCTGGTTCATTTGGTGTCAAATCCAAATGTTAACACGGGGGAAGAAAGCAATAGGAAGTTCAGAGGGTTGTAGGAAGCAACCTTTTATCAAGTCCGTTCAGCTAGATCAGTATTGTCAATGCTAAGCAGGGCGGAAACACCAGGCGCTGCTACATTACAACTCCCATAATCCCTGACTGTTGGGCCATTCTGTCTGGGGCTGATGGGAGCTGGACTCCAACAACATCTGGAGGGCCGCAGATTCTATGTCCCTGGCCTAGGTAAAGAAAGGTAAAGAGACCCCTGACCATTAGGTCCAGTCGTGACCGACTCTGGGGTTGCACCACTCATCTCACTTTATTGGCCGTGGGAGCCGGCGTACAGCTTCTGGGTCATGTGGCCAGCATGACTAAGCTGCTTCTGGCAAACCAGAGCAGCACACGGAAACACCATTTACCTTCCCACCGAAGCGGTACCTATTTATCTGCTTGCACTTTGTGCTTTCGAACTGCTAGGTTGGCAGGAGCAGGGACCGAGCAATGGGAGCTCACCCCGTTGCGGGGATTCGAACCGCTGACCTTCTGATTGGTAAGCCCAAGAGGCTCTGTGGTTTAACCCACAGCGCCACCCGTGTCCCTGGCCCTGGCCTACACAGTGGGAATTCCTGGTTGCAGATGGCAGACAAGCCACAATTTACCTGGAGATGCCAAGAATTGTGTCTGGGGCCTTATCTATAACAGGAAATGCTCTGCCACTGAGCTATCCCCCTAATTGCAGAGGTTGCAGCTGGTATCTGCTGCAATCAGGGCAGGCCATTTTAGGATGTGAAACTTAATTTTTGCAAATTTCTTCATTGAGGGGTCTTATTTTGGGGTGTGTGGAATTCAAGTCTGCTATTATTTTAGTGACTGGACAGCATTTAGCTTTGTCAGTCTTAGACCCTCCTAGCGTCCCTAATTTCCAAGGACAGTCCCGGATTTACAGAAGCCGTCCCAGTTTCTGATCTGATTCCAGAATCGCTCTGTTTCCATCGGATAAATGTTGGAGGGTATGGTAGGATGTCCCTGTTTTCTTTGGAGAAATGTTGCAGGCTATGGAGTTATGTGACCCCTGAGCTAAGGAGATAAGTAACTCCACAACCTTTAGAAGACATCTGAAGTACTGAAAAGGCCCTGGCCCTAGTTGAGACCAATCTAATCATCTTGCTGCTTGGGACCTCCAAAGTGTTGTTATTTGTGGACCTTAAGGTCCTCCGCAGGGCATACCAGGAGAGGCGGTCCCGTAGGTACGAGGGTCCTAGTTGCTGAGATCATGAGCGAAAGAGTGCTATTGTGCTTACATCCTCCCTGCTGGTTTATTGGAAGCATCCAGCTGGCAATTGTGAGAACAGGATTCTGGATTAGATGGGAAGATGGAATGGTTGGTGGATTAAGAGAAGGACCAAGGCTCACCTGTAGAGCATCTGCTTTGCAAGGTCCCAGTTTCAATTCCCAGCATCTCCAGGTAGTACTGGGAGAGACATTTAACTGAAATCCTAGCAGGCCACTGCCAGTCTGTGCAGGCAATATTGAGCCAGATGACCCAATAGTCTGACCCACTAAAGCGTCTTTCGATGTTCCTTTGGTTTTGATTTGATCTGGGAAAGCAATTCTTTCATTAAATTAAATAAATGCATAATCAATTACAGACTTCTTCCTGGTGCCACTGAGGCTGCTACTCATACAGCTGCAAAATAAAGTTACGGGGATATAGACCTTTGGTTAACTAGATGTTATATTCAAACTTTTTGCATTTCTCGCCGTTTTATTGTCCTGTTACATCTGATTATGGTCTTCCAGTCCATTTTATCTTTAAATCTATTGACAGAAAGAGGAACACACTGACTGCTTTGAGATTTCAGCCCATGCCCATAGCATATTTAGAGGTGAGATTTGCTAGAATGCCGGCAAATTGTCATTGATGCATTTGTGGGCCGAGAGGGGTTGGAATATATTGTTCCCTGCGTATTGTAGTGTTGCCTGTATCATTCCTCTAGGGGTAGGGATTTTTTTCCTCCACCTTTAAGAGGTTCATGAGACAGTTTCTTTCTTTCTTTTCACAGTAGGGAGGGAATCTGTTACTTCTTGGTTGATAGAGATAAATATATCCCAGGTACGCTTTCTGTGCTTGCCTTAGCAGCACACAGATCAAGCAAAACCGTTTCACACAGAATGGGGTGCAACACTCTGGAAATCCTCTGTGCTAAAATGTATCTTTCTGCTTGACTATGGGGAAAACCCTAGGGTGAAATCCAGCTGGAACAGATCTATGGCTGAGCCATAGGCACCAACTCCTAGGGGCTGAGGCAGTTTGGGGCCCCCAATGCTTTTTCTTTCTTTCTTTCTCAAAAGTTTGTTTATTTGGTTTTTCATAATGTTAATACATAACATATATAACCATTATATGGTTTTGAATTATGGTGCTGGAGGAGACTCTTGAGAGTCCCATGGACTGCAAGAAGATCCAACCGATCCATTCTTAAAGAAATCAGCCCTGAGTGCTCATTGGAAGGACAGATCCTGAAGCTGAGACTCCAATACTTTGGCCACCTTATGAGAAGAGAAGACTCCCTGGAAAAGACCCTGATGTTGGGAAAGATGGAGGGCACAAGGAGAAGGGGACGGCAGAGGACGAGATGGTTGGATAGTGTCCGCGAAGCTACCAGCATGAGTTTGACCAAACTGTGGGAGGCAGTGGAAGACAGGCGTGCCTGGCGTGCTCTGGTCCATGGGATCATGAAGAGTTGGACACGACTAAATGACTAAACAACAACAACAATAACCATTTTTTAAGAAACCATAAAAATAAAACAAAAGGTTCCTCAAACCTTCAGACCCCCCTCCCTCCCTCCCTGGGTTCCAATTCAATCTTTCATTTCTGCATCTTTTACTAAAACCTATCTAATAAGTATCCATAGTTTCCAAAGTTTTGTTACTTTACAAGTGTCATTGTATCCCTGCTAATGATCTCATCTGTTTACGGTGGTCTCTCAAATATATTATAAAGTTATTCCATTCTTTCACAAATATTTGGTCTTCCTGATTTCTCATCTTTCCCGTCATTCTTGCCATTTCGGCATAATCCATCAACTTGGTCTGCCGTTCTTCTCTGGTTGGTACTTTATCTTCTTTCCATCCATGGGCTAAGAGCATCCGTGCTGCTTCTGCAGCATACATAAACAGTCTTTTCTTCTCTTTTGGTAGTTCTGCACCTATGATTCCTGACAAAGAAACTTCTGGTTTTTTAAAAAACAAAAGTTATCTTAAACTTTTTTTTAGTTCGTTATATATTATTTCCCAGTGCTTTTTAAAAATCTTTATTGCATTTTAAATTTTTTTTTACAAAAAGAAATCAGTCAAACATTGCATCCAGATACCTAAAAATACAAAGAAAAAGAAATAAGTAAAAATATAAAAAGAAAATAAAGAGAAATGAGAGGGGGAAATGCAAAAAAGAACTTGTCAAGTATACAAAATTGTTCAAAGGATACAAACACTAATTTAAATATTCTGCACACCAGGTTTTCAGAAAGAAATGCATTTTCATTCCTTCTTTTCTTTCTCTATGGTCACTTTCTTTCTGCTCCAGAAAACTAGTTTGAATCCCTGCTATATTAGTTTGACTTCCCTCTATCTCTTTGCGGCTTCAACACTTCTCTTAAGTAACAAGTATTCTGTATTCATTTATTTACAATTCATTTCCCCCATTATATCTGCAACAGATATAATGTATAACGATATCATTCCCCAATGCTTTTTCTTAGTGGGACAGGTCCTCCCAATGTTCAGAGGGTGGAGGAGGGGGAACGTGGAGCCGGACGCGAAATGGTTTTGTGTGATGTGTGAGTTTTGTTGGGCACCTGGGTGAAAGCTGAGATGAAGAGCCATAGAGGAATCTGGTGGACCACTGTGAGAACAGGATGCTGGTCTAGATGGGCCCTTGGCCTGATCCTGCAGGGATCTTCTCTTGTTCTCATAATCATAATCCAGAAGGCCTGGTGGCTGAGGGGCAAAAAGCTGTTTGGTTTAAATGTTCAGAAATAGCATTCTAGAAATCTCCCACCAGTGTCGAAGACTTAGAACCAACACTACATTATTTGATAACATCTGTAAAGATTTATCCTGGGTACAGTGTGCTGTTTCTGCCGATCAAAACCCAGCAAATCCATTTCCCCAGTTGTTACAGAGCTAGGCAAAACATGATTGGAACAATCTATTACTAGCATAAAACCGAGCATGGACTTAATAGCTTTCCAGGCTTGAGAAATTGCTCTCCTGCTCTTTGGTAATGGGCCAGGTTCTTTTGTTTTTGCTGGCCTCATTCATACGTGCAAGTTGATGCTCCCGAGAACCAACGACTTATGCATATGCCTGAGCCAGCCCATAATGACATAGGGATGTGCATTATTTTAATGTTGCTGCATTTTGCCTGTTAACAACTCCCAGCACCATTAACAAATGACACTTCCCAGGATTCCATTTTTGTGGGGGTGGGGGGGGGAGCCACGATCATTTAAAGTGGCGTGATACTGCTTCAAATGTATAATGCAGATGTGGCCTTGCTTTCTTCCAAGCTAGCCCTGCAAGGAGGCTGTCCGATGGGGGATTTGGATGATGATGATGATGATGATGATGATAATAATAATAATAATAATAATAATAATAATAATAATAATAATAATAATAACAATAATTTATTTATACCCCGCCCATCTGGCTGGGCCTCCCCAGCCACTCTGGGCGGCCTCCAAAAGAATATTAAAATACTATAATACATCAAACATTAAAGGCTTCCCGAAACAGGGCTGCCTTCAGATGTCTTCTAAAAGCCTGGTAGTTGTTGTTCTCTTTGACATCTGGTGGGATGGTGTTCCACAGGGAAGGTGCCACTACCGAGAAGGCCCTCTGCCTGGTTCCCTGTAACTTGGCTTCTCGCAATGAGGGAACTGCCAGAAGGCCCCCGGTGCTGGACCTCAGTGTCCGGGTAGAACGATGGGGGAGGAGACGCTCCTTCAGCTCAGCCTGTGCTTGAACACATTTCCGATTTGCTGCGTAGTTGAACCAAAGCTTTGTTCGCAGGAGGAACGGCTGAATCTCTGGAATCAACAAAGAAGCAGCTTTCCTGTATCATATACCTTGCAGCATATTTCAAGAAAGGCTCTGGAAAGTGTTATGAATGAGATTTCAAGAAATAATGAAATGAAAGATTGCCTGAAAAGATATTAGAATAAACTAAAATTAACAGCCCCTTTTTCTTGCTGGTTCAGATCTGTGATCCATGAAACTAATTCCATGAGCCCTAGAAGGGGACTGGGAAGAACTGCAGGGACGGCTGGTGTTCATTGCAGCTGGACTTGTGTGGAAGGCTGGGAGGCCAACAGTAGGTGGCAGCAGAGCCGATCGCAGGCAGAGCTAACTTAGTTCTAGTTTTGGCGCCATCTTCCTGCCTTCTTGAGACCCCAGAGGAGGAAGCTGTCAGGCAGTGCTGCCTCCTGGAGGCTGTAAGGGAGAAGGCAAGCAGGTGGGGTCTGGCTGAGTGAAGTTGGTGGGGCTGTGCCTCATTGGCTAATGGACCAGCCTCTCACTCTTTCCATATTATCAGAGAAATGTTGGAGGGTATGCATTAGCCACCTGTACAACTTTCATAATTGCTCCTCCACCCGCTTTTGCCTCTGTCATTTCCCACCACTGACATTTCACCCCGCAAGAACATCATATGCAAAGACCTTCTGAAGCATCAAAAAGGTTTCCCAGTCTTGTTGTCAGGAGACCTATGTGGATCTGTAGTTAAAGGCAGTTTGGAAACAGCAACTGGTCCAAAATGCACACACTGGAGCGTTGAGTAGAGCCACACAACTGGATCGAGCCATGTGGAGCTTTAGGCATCTTCATTCATTGCGTGTATGTTTGCAAGTGTGATGCAAGTCCCAGTGCTATTGGCCTGAACAATCAAGGATGAGGATGTCTTATGAATCACCACCTCCCCTATGAACCAGCGCTGGGCTCCACAGTCACGTCTCTGCCTGTATTTGCATCCCATCACCAGTAGAAATATATTGTTTGGGTACCAGAGGCAGAGACTTTTTGATGGTGGGACAAAATTGTGGAAGAATCCATCTGGTGTGCCCTCTCTCTTTCTCTTTTTCTGTCTCTGCTTGGCATTTGAAACTTCCTTGTTCAATGTTTAGTGGCCCAGAGCCTTCTGAAATTGCCTCTACTCTGCTGTTGTTAGAGTTATAGGTGTTGAATTGTGTTCTTTCGCATTTTGCTTCAAAATCTTTGAATGAGCGATGCCTTTGACATTTGTAAGCTGTGCTGGGGTTTATGGAGAAGCCAGCTCAAGATCTAAACAGGTAATAAATTCTCATCAGATCCCACTGGGTAAACAAGCACAACTGCAGCATAAGTTAACGGATGCTTGGCTCAAATGAATAAAGCCCGTCTTTTTACTGTCACAACCATTTCTTCCTTTCTGTATCGCGGTATCACACTCCCGGTGGCACTTAGCTGCAAAAATCACAGACACAGGTTTTTATCAGAATCATTATTGTGTGCTTTAGGTGCGTTATTATCTGCAACAGGCTTCGTTTCCTATCACGACCCCTTTTCGAAAGCACAGGCATCTCTCTCTTTGGGGCAGAACGCAGATTGAAATCCTGAATGTGCGCCGCATGGACTGTTAAATTAATCGCGCATCGTCTTGCACATCTGCTCACTGCTGTACTTTTCCTTGCAGGTCCAGCGATAAATGATATTTTCAATCTGGCCACAATTTGGCCACTCCTTTTCTGAAGGTCCCACAGATATTGTGAAGGGGCTTGGGGGGGATGATCTTCTTAAATGTGCTCTCTGTCTGAGACACTCCCCTGCCCTGGCCAATGCAGGGACTTTGCAGCAGCCCAGCAGAAGCAGTGGATGCTCTCCAGACCATTCATTCTGGCTCATCTCTCATAGTCTAACTTATTATGTGGAGGGATAAGAAATGGCCTGCGTTTTGCAGAATTGGGCACATCTGCATAATGGCTTGGCTGCCACTTCAAAGTAACAGCCTCTTGGTCCCTTTAGCCCTGCAGGCTTTGGCTGCAAAACCACACTTACAGAGGAATTAAGCGCCGCCGATCTTAATGGGACTAATTCCCCAGCGCGTACATGGCGGATTTGGTTTCAGCCCCCCAAAAAGAGGGGTTTTAGAGCAAAGAGAGGATTTATGGTGCATGTTTCGTCGGAGCTAATCCAATGACTGAATTAGCTTGCTCATTAACCGTTGGACAGCTCATTAATTTCCCTTTGAACGTTTCCTTTCTCTCTAGGTTTATGATGAATGTGACCTGGGAAGGCAAGGATTTATCCTTCACCGAAGATGGCTACCAGGCGCACCCCAGACTGGTGGTCATTGTGCTAAATCAAACCCGGTCGTGGGAGAAGGTAAGGCAGGGCTGCCTTGGAGCTCATGACAGAGAAGTAGAAACAATTCCACGGTTCCATTTCTTAAAATAGCTTTTGAATTTCATGCACGGAGCACAGAGCATGCACTATTTGCTTTGTGCCTTGCCGTTGCCTTCTGCATATTGACGTCTTTCTCTGCCCTTGGTATTATCCAATGCATAGGAATGTAAGACAAGCCCTGATGGATCAGGCCAATGGCCCACCTGACAGTGGAGGTAGAACATAGCCTTGATGGCTTGCACATTGATAAAACTAGAGAAATAAGGTATTTCTTGGTGCAAGCTGCTACGTGACTAGGGAGGGAACCCTAGCTCCGTGGTGGAGTAGAAACCCCCCACCTCCAGTTAAGTGGACCATGTAGCAGGAAAAGACCCCTGCCTGACACCCTGGAGGTACAAAGCTGAGTCTACCATTAGGCAGATGCTAAGAGGGAGGCACGGGACGCGGGTGGCGCTGTGGGTTAAACCACAGAGCCTAGGACTTGCTGACCAGAAGGTTGGCGGTTTGAATATCCGTGACGGGGTGAGCTCCCATTGCTCGGTCCCTGCTCCTGCCAACCTAGCAGTTCAAAAGCACATCAAAGTGCAAGTAGATAAATAGGTACTGCTCTGGTGGGAAGGTAAATGGCATTTCCGTGCGCTGCTCTGGTCCACCAGAAGCGGCTTAGTCATGCTGGCCACATGACCCAGAAGGTGCACGCCAGCTCCCTCGGCCAATAAAGCAAGATGAGTGCCACAACCCCAGAGTCGGCCACGACTGGACCTAATGGTCAGGGGTCCCTTTACCTTTAAGAGGGAGGTACAGAGGAGACAAAATACATCTGAAGGGAGCCCTGTGTCGGGAAGTTTTTAATGTTTGATGTTTTATTGTGTTTTGATATATGCTGTAAGCTGCCCAGAGTGGCTAGGGAAACCCAGTCAGATTTGGGGGGGGGTATAAAAATTATTATTATTATTATTATTATTATTATTATTATTATTATTATTGGGTTTGCAGTAGAGAATTGTCCTTTTGGGTCAATGGAGCACCACAGTGATCAGCCAGCACTCACCTCGTTACCTTCTTATTTGCAACCTGTTTAATGGGTGGCACTGTCTGGCAGATAGGGCTGGAGACAGAAAAGAACAATTGCAAATGTTACCTTTGTAATGTCAGTTGTGTTTCTGCACACATTCGCATGCCATCCAGACAAGCAAGAGGCATTCTTGGAGTCACAACATACACTCCATGCAAACTGCAGAATGTGACGACGCCCTGCATTTCTATGCATATAGGAAGACGTGTAACATGTAGCTGGTCCCTTCGTCTTCCTCTCTCTCCAAAAAATGAGAAGAAAGGGAACCCTGGGATTTGATTTGAGGATGGTTCCAAATGACACGGAAAGGCTTGGATTTTAACTCAATTTAGCTCTCAATTAATTCACTGTTGCAGCGCGGCAGTCCCATCTGTAAAAAGCTGGCGTCCTTATTAATCTCATCTGTAACTAAACGTGGAGAGAGAGAGAGAGAAAGAGATGAAGCAGAGTGTTGCTGGTCACATTCAATCATTTCTATATACCATTTACTGTATAATTCTTTGCCCGAGTCACATGCTCCCAAAAACCTTTTACCGTGCTGCTCAAGGGCCATTTTAACTTTGAGAGAATGGCGCGATTCTCCATATGGGCAGCAATTAAAGCCGGCGTGCATTAATTCATGGTAATCATGATTCTTGGTGCATAATAGCAGTTATGTTTAAGAATGCTGAAGAGAGAAAAAGGAAAGAAACGGATGATCGTCAAGGGCACACGGTTGCTTACGATGCCCATTAGACGAGCGCGGGGAAATGTGCAGTGAGTTGAACAAAGACTGAGCCAAAATAACAAGGGGGAGCAAAGGACTTGGACTGATTTGTTGGGCCGGCCCTGACAATAGCCATCAGGGGCCTGTGGCCGATATCCCCTGCAGTCAGCTCAGCAGCTGGAAAAGGTGAAGAAAATGGCAAATGGATTGAGAGCTCGAAGAAGTAACTTCCTTGAAAGGCAAGCCGAAATTGGGAGTAGCTTTCAGATGTTGTTGGAATACATATCCCATCATCTCCTGATCACTAGCCATACTGACAGAGGCTGATGGGAGCTGGAGTTTCATAACATCTAGAGAGCACTGTGTTGTCTACCCTGGGGCTAAACGTTTGGGTATGTCTTAGTTTGGGCATGGGGTGGTGGTAGACACAAGATAGGGGTTTATAAAAATCAGGCATGGTGGAGAATTGGTCTGAGACCATTTCTTTGTTAGGTTAGATCTCCAGTGAGAATGCATAAGAGAATGGGCAAAATAACATCTTCCCCTCAAGGCACTACAGTTCCCAGAGTTCCCTGGGGAAAGGGATTGATTGTTAAACTGTTATGGGAATTAAAGCTCCTTGAGGGGAATAGGGGGTCTCCTACCAACGCTCAGCACCCCTAACAAACTTCAGCTCCCAGAATTCTTTGGGGGAAGCCATGACTTGTTTAAAGTGGTATCATTGTGCTTTAAGTGTCTTGTGTGAATCGCTACCATCTATGGCAGTGTAGAACTGGTTACCTGCATTGGCTATTGCCCTTGGATAGTCTTCCATGAACTGTGTTTGCACTAATTGAGAGAATCAGCAGCTAGCCCAGGGTCACCCAGTGAGCTCTGTGGTTAAGTAAGGGATTTGAACCCTTGTCTCCCAAGTCCTAGTCCAACACTCTAACCACTACACTACCTCTGGCTCCCTTCCCACCCCCAATATAGCAGAGTTCCTCCTTTAAGTTCACTCATTTGGGTCCCTGAAGCCAACTGTCTGATCAGGTTTTCCCTCGTACACCGCCACTGGCCTGCCTCATCCCCAGCCCATTGTGTTAACCTGATTAACAATATACTGTTGTCTTCCTCAAAACTGTTCTGCTTCTGGTAATTGTTCCTTCCATTTCAAAATAGCAGGGAAAAGGGACACCCCCTCACCAAAGCATCCATCATCTTTCTCAGCCAAGACTTTAAATGCTCTTTTGAGAATTAGTGCCCACGCTCGCAGAGTGGAAGGATCTATGAATATCTTTTATTGTGCAATAAAGGACAATATTCATTCCCAAGGACTGATTAGCAGCTTTGCATTGTGTGGCATCCTTGAGGAGTCTCATTCCTTTTTAGTTTTATATTCAGCCTCTCTCTGTTCCTTCATATGACCAGCCAGCAAAAACCTGCTTTAATAGGTTGCCTTTTCTCTCTTTTCTGCAATTAATTCTGGTGGTTCAGTGGGGATTTAGTGGGGCAGCCTGGGCAAAGAGGGGACAGGGAGCCTTTGACAGTCCTCTGTATCTCATCAGGAGTATACATGAGGCCTTCCGTTACAGAGTATTTAGCCCAGTATTGTCTGCTTTGACCGCAGGAAATTCTCCAGGGTCTCAGGATATTTCTCATCCCCCTGCTACCGAATTCTTTTAAAACTGGGATTCTGGGACTAGAATCTTTGTCCTTCTGCATTCAAAGCAGCTGACCTACCACCCAGCTTCAGGTGCTCCTGAAGAAGATATGAGGCAGCTGCACAGTAGGGACAAGGGCCATAACTCAGGGGTAAAGGTAAAGGTCCAGTCGTGGCCGACTCTGGGGTTGCGGTGCTCATCTTGCTTTATTGGCCGAGGGAGCCGGCATACAGCTTCTGGGTCATGTGGCCAGCATGACTAAGCTACTTCTGGCAAACCAGAGCAGCTCATGGAAATGCCGTTTACCTTCCTGCCGGAGCGGTACCTATTTATCTACTTGCACTTTGACATGCTTTCAAACTGCTAGGTTGGCAGAGCAGGGACCGAGCAATGGGAGCTCACCCGGTCGTGGGGATTCGAACCACTGACCTTCTGATCAGCAAGTCCTAGGCTCTGTGGTTTAGACCACAGCGCCACCCGCGTCCCAGCTCAGGGGTAGAACATCTGTTTTGCATGCAGAAGGTCCTAGGTTTGATCCCCAGCATCTCCAGGTAAGGCTGGCTAAATTTCAAGAATCACATTACCATTATATGTTATTTTACCCAATTTATTCCAGTGCAAGGGAAACACAATGAAAATGTGGGCAGCGAGAGGTAATTGGTTACGTGTTGTTTGCAGACCAAAAGTAACAGTGGGTATGCATTGAACTTCAATGAAAGCTGCTTATAAAAAAAATAAATCTGCAGATCGTTGAGGAAACAGGGCAAGCTGCCCTCAAGAATGGGGGAAAACGATAGAAGCTGAAATGGGCAGCTTTGCTCATGCTGAGATCAACCGCCTCTGAGCCGTGTTCATGTCTCCCCATTGCAGGTGGGGAAATGGGAGAACAAAACGCTTCTGCATAAGCATTCGGTGTGGCCCAGGTTCAATTCCTTCAACGACAGCGAGCCGGACAACAATCACCTGAGCATTGTCACCCTGGAGGAAGCCCCTTTTGTCATCGTGGAGGACATGGACCCTTTGACGGAGACCTGCGTGAAGAACACGGTGCCCTGCCGGAAGTTTGTCATCATTAAGTAAGTCTGTCATTGCCCGACCCCCATCCTCAAAGGGCTTTCTGCAGGGAAGTCTTTCCCCCTGAACAGGTGTTGAAAAGCCAAAGGGTGAAGGCTTTAAGTGTGAAGGCCAGTGGGTTGGATCTTAGCTTTCTGCTCTCCAATTCCACAGCCAAGCTGCATCTGGCCTCTATTGGCTGCTGAATCCAAGCCCCGTCCCCCCTCAAAATCCAACTGTTATCAGAGGTGGCACCATGTATGTGGAATATGCTTCCCAGAAAGCTGTGGATGATACTGAACACTGAGCATTTTAGGAGAGGCCACAACAGATGGGTTGCAGCAATGCTGTTGTTGCCATGTTGGATTCTGGCTTAGGCTGACCAGACGAAAGGAACATTCCACGTGTGTCTGGACTAAGATGCGTTCTTTTGATGGAGGTGCTTGCCATCCATTTCCATGAGTGTTGCAACATGGCTGGAAAAAGCCATGAGACAGTTTAGAACAAGGTGCGTGTTTCTGGCCAACCACATGCCCCACCTTCCTATATCTGTGCCTCTGTTGAGAGAGCTCTGTATGGAGCAAGAACACTTTGTTCACTTCCTAGTTTATTTTGAGGGCTTTCTAGATTTCTCCCATATTGCAAAAAGCGCTGCTTTTTAACAGCTTCTCAGCCATTCAGTGCAACAGCCACTGCTTTTCATTTCTTAGTAACACTAAGGCATACTACCCTGTGAACTGCCATTTTGGGATTCATAATGTGCATTATTAAGTTTAAATCAAATGGGTTCCACGTGGTGAGTTGTGAGTCAGAGGTAGGTCTTGGATCTGGGCCACTGTTTTAGGAAACTCGGGAAGGTATCTGTTTATAATACTCATATAATAATGTCATATATTGATACATATAGGGTGGTATTCAGTTAGGTTTTGCTCAGAATAATTAACGGACATGACTAGTTATTAGGTCATTTGATGATCATGACGGAAAATGTAAGAAGAGCTGTGCTGGATCAAATTGCAGGTGTTTCTAGCTCAGCATCCTCTTCCACACCCAGGTGATGACTTCCTGAACGCTCAAAGCAGCACATGCAGCCAGCAGGCATTTCCTATTACTTCCCTGTGCAATTGATACTGAGATACAGTGGTGCCCCGCAAGACGAATGCCTCACAAGATGGAAAACTCGCTAGACGAAAGAGTTTTCTGTTTTGGAGGTGCTTCGCAAAACGAATCTCCTATGGGCTTGCTTCGCAAGACGAAAATGTCTTGCGAGTTCCTGCGGGTTTTTTTCCCTCCCCCCCTTTTTCTAAGCCGCTAAGCTGCTTATCAGCTGATCCGATAAGACGATAAGCCGCTAAAAGCCGCTAAAAGCTCCTAATAGCGCTAATAGTGCTAATCCGCTAATCCGTCAATGGGCTTGCTTCGCAAGACGAAAAAACCGCTAGACGAAGAGAATCACAGAACGGATTCTTTTTGTCTTGCGAGGCACCACTGTACACTGCCCCTGAACGTGGAGGTTTTGTATAGACACCCTGACTAGAAATACTCATGCACAGACCTGCCCTCCTAACCCAAGTATTTGCCTACCCCCTTTAAAAGCCAAGAGATCCCTTTGGGTTTCTTAGTTAGCTTTTGTTTGCTTGCCTCATCAGCAACATCACCAAGGAAGGAAAGAACGTGAAGAAATGTTGCAAGGGCTTCTGCATCGACATCCTGAAGAAGCTCTCCAAAGCCATCAAGTTTACCTACGACCTCTACCTGGTGACCAATGGCAAGCACGGGAAGAAGATCAACAACGAGTGGAACGGAATGATTGGGGAAGTAAGTTATGTTAGGTAAAAGAGCTCTTAAGTCAAAAGTTGGCCGCGCACAAATGTTCTGATTTCGCCTGAGACGGGACAGAACTCCCTTGGTGGACTGACCTTGTCTGTCTTTTCTCTTTCTCTCTTTCTTCTCTTTGGGCATCAGGTGGTCAAAAAGCAAGCCGTGATGGCTGTGGGATCCCTCACCATCAATGGCGAGCGTTCGGAGGTGGTTGATTTTTCTGTGCCCTTTGTAGAAACGGGAATAAGCGTCATGGTGTCACGGAGTAACGGCACGGTGTCTCCATCTGCTTTTTTAGGTAAGCCCCCTCCCGTTTTCCTGTTTCTACAGACTGGTTCAGCTTTATCTCCCCCCTTCCCGTATACTTTGACAGCTTTCATTCTCCCCTCCCCTCACCCTCCAAAAACCTGCACAGTACGCCTAGCAGTTCCATGACACATTTCTGTCACTCTTTTAAAAATTGCACATTTAAAAGTATGGATAACAGACTCGTCTGCTTAATATAGTGCTGAAGACGGGGGTCTACTTTCAGCCAGGGAGCTAGAAACTTCTTCTGCCACGTTTGACATGCTCTCGGTGCAGTTCTTTGGATGCTAGATGGTCACAAGCGCCAGTGAAATATACTCGGAGTCGAGAGTGGATTTCATGCTCTTTATTCAGCTCATAGTGATGAGGAGGAATGGAAGTTCCCCCAGAATGTCTGTTTTATATACATTGTTTACACAATGGGCCCCACGTGATTGGCTAATTCCAGGATTCACCTGTGGGCCAATCAGGTTGCGGATTCACTTCTACCTGGAGCTGGATTGGGTGGCTCCTGTGGACCAATCAGATTGCTGCATTCTGGACCCTATAGTTCTAGGACCAATCAGACTGCTGCATTCTGAATCCTATTGTTCTAGGACCAATCAGACTGCTGCATTCTGAATCCTATTGTTCTAGGACCAATCAGACTGCTGCCTTTTGGATCCTATTCAACTCAGTACATAACAGCCAGCCTGCTCTGCGAAATCCCCTGGGGCAGGGTGAGGATTGAGAGATTAAATGGTGAGGACGGCAGATCTGCAGTCCTGAATGGAATACGGATGTGTCTTCAAACGCTGCAGCAGAAGCACTGGACTTGCAATGCTATTAGAGCATGTTTATTTCTTTTGTTCGTTTCTTTATTATTTATCATGTTTGCATTCCACCTTCTTTCCTCCAAGGAGTTCAAGGTGGTGCAAGCCGTTCTCCCCCTTTCACTGCAGGTTCTTCTTACTTTATTGCCTTACGCCTCCCTCTCTGTTTTGTTCTTGCCTTGGTTTCCATGAAGCCGGATTTTTGTTTGCTTTTACTTTAGCCTATTTGGTGTTATTGCATTATGGTTTGCTAGGGCTGTTGCCCCTTTTAAGTTTCAGTAATACGAAGCATTAAAATAAAATCATAAAAGCCAGAGGTACACACATCTTGGAAACCAAGCCCTATGAGGAACGGTTGAAGGAGCTGGGTATGTTTAGCCTGGAAAAGAGGAGAATATGAAAGGGGATATGATAGCTGAAGATGGCTATTTGAAAATATCTGAAGGGATGCCATATGGAAGATGGAGCCCAGATCTCCTGTCCCTCCCCTTCTGTTGTTTTAACTTTGAAAACTTTTTTTTAAAAAAATTAAAAATTAAAATTAAAAATTAAAAAAAATAGAAAAAACCAACTTTGCTTTAAGGCTGGCTCTCCTTCTGAAAACTGGCATGCATTAGCACCTACAGATATACATTAGCTCAGTGGTCCCCAAAGTGGGTGTTACCACCCACAGGGGGAGGTGGGATTAGCTAGGAGGATGCTAAGAGGCAAGGGGGTGTTGGAAACGTAAATTGACTATTAGCCTTTGAAAAGCTGATATCCCTGGATCGAGTTAATCATTTCTGTTGAATCAATTAAACTAAATAGTTTTAAATGGCTTTTGAATAAATGTGCAATTGATTGGTTTTTTATTGTGTTATTATCTTCCTTAGTGGCTTGTGCAAACCACTATTCTGATTAATGCTTTTTTTTTTTAGGGTAGGGGACGCGGGGGATGAATTTATGGAACTAAGGGGGCCCCCAGAGTTTGGGGTCTGCATTGGCTCATACAGTTTTCTGCAAGTTTGTGCTTGCCCTCCAAGTCTTCCAATGGCATTGGGTGCTTGCAAACTGTGCTCTTCTCCCAAGAGTTGCTAAACCTTTGCCTCCCACCCCCAAACGAAATAGAAACTTGATCTGGATGTGTCCTAATTACGGAGGCAAAATCCCAGGAGAGAAATGGCAGTGAAGCGAGATTGTTGTCTTCCCCCCGCCCCCCCCTGTAATCAATTTAACCTAACCTGACATCTTTCCATGTGCTAACTATGCATCCAACTGCAGCACAGATCTTGATGACCCTGAGCAAAGTTGCAAGGTGGGGGGGGGCTTTGTTTCTATTATACCTCTTCTTCACCCCCTCGGGCTTTCTACCAGGCCAGATCCCTGCATGGGACTCGCTTCTGACACTCGCAGCTCGAGATACATTGCTGAGGGGGGGTCTCTCTCTCCAGCCTGCATTGCGACTCTGGGGAGACGTAGCCGCATTGTCAGATTACCTGCTGCTATTTTGGTTCTTAAAACACACACAAAATCTCCGGCGAGCAAGCAACCGTGTCAACGCTTCCTTCCCCTCTCCCCGCAGAAGGCTGTTTGTTGCAACTCACGCTCTCCTCTTTCCGCAGAGCCCTTCAGCGCTTCCGTCTGGGTGATGATGTTTGTGATGTTGCTGATTGTGTCGGCCATCGCCGTCTTTGTGTTTGAGTACTTCAGCCCCGTGGGCTACAACCGGAACCTGGCACAAGGGAAAGGTACGACTCCGTGTTCAGGGAATGACTTGCCAGAAGTTTCCTTCTGTCTCCTCTTTTGCCTTTCCCCCCGCTTTGCACCTCCTTAACCCCATATTGGCTTCCTGGGAAACAGTTAGACAGCACACAATGGAAGTGGTCGGAGAGTCTCATTTAATATGTGGCCTACAATGGACTAGTTCTTTGTGGGCGACTCTCACAGTCCTTGAGTGAGATGGGCACGTTCTTTTGCACACATAGGGGGCCCTGAGATCAGCCCCTGAAAGTCCGTCTCAAAGAAAGGACTTCTTCAGGCAGTGCACAGTTAAACTATGGAACTCCTTCCTGCAGGAGGCACCCATGACTGCCAACCTAGATGGCTTTCAAAGAGAATTGGACAAATTCACGGAGGAGAGAGCTGTTGAGAGTGTTGGGCTTTCAGAGGAAGAGAGGAGAACTAGCCCCGCTGTACATCAGGGAGGGCTGTGTGGAGAGAGTCTCTTCCTTTAAATTCCTAGGAGTTTATCTCAGTGAAAACCTTACTTGGAAAATAAATGCAACCCAGGTGGTTAAGAAAGCCCAACAGAGACTCCATCTCCTCAGAGTATTGCAGAAGAATGATGTCAATCAACATTTGATGATCTTCTACCGGTCCACAATAGAAAGTGTCCTTTCATACTGCATCACAGTGTGGTACGCTGGTTTAACATCAACTGATAGGAAGTGCCTACAGAGGGTGGTGAATACAGCACCAGATATTATGGGCTGTCCAGTGAATCCGCTGGATGAAATAGCGGAAGAACGTTGCCTCAGGAGAGTGAGGAAAATTCTCAGGGATGATTCACACCCTGGCCGGTACTTTCTTGATCTCCTGCCCTCAGGCAGAAGATATAGAAGCATGATTAGTTGCACCAACAGGGTAAAGAACAACTTCTATCCGTGGGCTGTTAGGCTGCTGAATGAAAAGATAACAACAGGGCAACTGACTTTCGGGTTTGGTGGGTGTGCGTCAGTAAACAAGGGGAATTAAGACTAAGAGAGCTGAGTGGGCGGTGCTCGTGTAATCTCACTGTATACGAGATGGACTAAGATGGACCATTGGCCTGATGCAGCAGCCTGTTATTGTATTCTTAGCCCGCTGCCCCCACAAAGCCTTGGGGGGGGGGTGTTCCAAATTTGTTGGCACTAGGGATGGGCAGATATATGAGTTTCTCTGTATTCTTCGTTTTTCCAACCTGAAGCCCAGTTCTCTGCATTTCCAGACCAGTTTGTGGTTGTTATATTTCATAGTTCCCTGGGATGAAAGAGGTCCACTCTGGGAACTGTAGCTCTGGGAGGTGAATGTAGAAGTCTTGCAACAACTCTCAGCACCCTTAAAAAAGCTACAGCACCAAGAATTCTTTGGGGGAAGCCATTGCTGTTTACAATGACACCATAGAGCTGCAAATGTATGCCATACCCTCCAACATTTCTCTGATGAAAATAGGGACACCCCATTCCATAATGATAATTTTACTATTTGTACCCAACACATCTTACTGGGTTTGCCCCAGCCACTCTGAGCAGCTTCCAACATATATAAAAACATAGGAAAACATTGAACATTAAAACAATTTCCCTATACAGGATTGCCTTCTGGTGGCTCGGAGGTCAGATACCCTCCAACATTTCTCTGATGAAAATAGGGTGGCTGTGTGGTTTAACCCATTCAGAAGGTTGGCGGTTCGAATCCCCGCGACGGGGTGAGCTCCCGTTGCTCGGTCCCAGCTCCTGCCAACCTAGCAGTTCGAAAGCATGTCAAAGTGCAAGTAAATAAAAAGGTACCGCTCTGGCGGGAAGGTAAACAGCATTTCCGTGCTCTGCTCTGGTTCGGCAGAAGCGGCTTAGTCATGCTGGCCACATGACCCGGAAGCTGTACGCCGGCTCCCTCGGCCAATAAATGAGATGAGCGCCGCAACCCCAGAGTTGGCCACAACTGGACCTAATGGTCAGGTCCCTTTTTAAGTAAAAGTGGGACATTCTGGGATCAAATCAGAAACTGGGATGACTTCTCTAAATCAGGGATGTCCCTGGAAAATAGGGACACTTGGAGGGTCTGGTTTGGTGAGAATGTGGCCTAGGTCATACGTAGAACAGACCCAGTGAAACCAGTTGACTAACAATAGTTGCAACTAACTGAATCCCTTTGATTTTTCTGACTCTGAGTAGGACTTGGTCAGCTGCAACTTGCTACAACAGCAGCAGCATTACATTGAAGACCTCAGTAACCCTTTCCTTGCAATGGATGCCTTATCCTAACGTTGGTTCTTTGTGACTTGCAGATCCGCACGGACCATCTTTCACAATCGGGAAAGCCGTGTGGCTGTTGTGGGGCCTGGTGTTTAACAACTCTGTGCCGGTTCAGAATCCAAAAGGGACCACCAGCAAGATCATGGTGTCCGTCTGGGCTTTCTTTGCTGTCATTTTCCTGGCAAGCTACACAGCCAACTTGGCTGCATTCATGATCCAGGAGGAATTTGTTGACCAGGTGACCGGCCTCAGTGATAAGAAGGTGGGTTTCATCTCTTGTTTCTCTCCCCATTGCTCAGGCTTGTTGCATTAGTGGTGAGAGATGGGGTGGATAGGAGAGGGAAGAAATTTGGTTCAGTTCTCATTTAAAGGCATATCCACCTAACCTGCGCATTACGAAACAAGATGCAAACCGAATTGCAGCCATCCTTTGAAATCTGCATTTCCCTGGATTTTGCAAAGCTGTTCTGCAGCCAAGTAAAGTGTGTGTAAAAATGCATATATTAGTGAAAACGGGATACAAAAAATGCATTATATTAGGGGAATTGCTTTGCAAAAATGTCTATGGTCAGCAAAATTTCAGGCAAAAATGTATGAATTAGGAGAAAACTGCGCTAAAATGCTGGTGAATTTTCATTAAACATTTTTTTTCTTTAAATGCACATTGCTGTGGAAATAGTTCTTTGCTCTTTTGCAATCTGAATTTTAATACATATTTTTTAATTCTTTTATACTATAATTACTTTTTAATGATTATCTTTTACAAGTTTTTAGCCTTCTATATTTTATCTGTGTTGGTTTTAATTTGTGTAAGACACCTTGAGTCCCAGTCTGTGGAAGATGCAGGCTATGAATGTGGAGAACTGAATTTAGGATTGGGAAACTAAGAAACTAATCTGACAGATTCAACATGAAGTGCATGATTTGAGATCTGATTCCTACACTGAATCTGCCCCAACCACACTGGCTCCCAATTTATTTTCTGGAGTCATTTCAAAGTACAGTGGTACCTCGGATTAAGAACCTAATATGTTCTGGAGGTCCGTTCTTAACCTGAAACTGTTCTTAACCTGAGGTACCAGTTTAGCTAATGGGGGATCCTGGTGCAGCTGCACGATTTCTGTTCTCATCCTGAAGCAAAGTTCTTAACCTTAGGTACTATTTCTGGGTTAGCGGAGTCTGTAACCTGAAGTGTCTGTAACCTGAGGTACCAATGTACTGGTTTTGTCCTATCAAGCCTTACTTGGCTCAGGACCTCAGAGACTGCCTCTCCTCACATGAGCCAATCCAGACTCTGCTATCTTCGTTAGAGGCTCTCTCCATGGAAGGTGTGAAGGACGGAGACTCAAGAACACACCTTTTCAGGGGTGGCCCACTGTTTGTGTAAAGCTCTTCCCAACACCAACACTGTCAGTTTTTGTGTGTTCTAGACCTGTGGTAGCTAAGCCTATCTCTAATGTGACACATCACTTTTAGTGGAGTAGGGTAGGGCTGTGTGGTTAGAGAAACGTTTTAGGAATCTTGTGCATCGCTCTTTGTATTTTGCCTTTCAATTGATTCTATCCATTTGCATTTTTCTGCTTAAGTTGCTTTGAGACTTTGTATGAAAGTGATTGACGCATGTATTAAAATCATTGTCCTCTCCAGAATTTTAGTCAATACGCTGTCTGGGAACAAGTATTGAGGACACCCCCCCCCCCTCTCTGCCTGAGGGAAAGTTGTTCCCAGTCAAAAGTTGTCAACATGCCAAGCTGGATGGAGCAGTGCTTTGACTTGGTGGGATGCATTTTCCCATTTCCTTCTGCAAATAAGTTTCTGAGCACAAACAACCCCAAAAGTGTTAGGTGGACCAATGGTCTGATTCTGTAGAAGGCAGCTTCCACTGATGAGGCTACAGCTCAGTGAGATAACATGTTCTTTACACATAGAAGGTTGCAAGTCAATTCCTTGGCATCTCTAGTTGGGTTGGGAAATAGCATTCTTCACCAGAGATCCTAGAACAGGCATAGGCAAACTCAGCCCTCCAGATGTTTTGGGACTACAATTCCCATCATCCCTGACCACTGGTCCTGTTAGCTAGGGATCATGGGGGTTGTAGTCCCAAAACATCTGGAGGGCCGAGTTTGCCCATGTCTGTCCTAGAGAGCTGCTGCTCAGTGGTAGAACATTCATGCAAAAGGCACCAGGTTCAACCACTGAGCCTCTTTGGCTTGCCGATCAGAAGATCGGTTGGTTTGAATCCCCATGATGGGATGAGCTCCCATTGCTCTGTCCCAGCTCCTGCCAACCTAGCAGTTCAAAAGCACACAAGTGCAAGTAGATAAATAGGTACTGCTGTGGCGGGAAGGTAAACGGCATTTCCGTGCGCTGCGAATCAGTACAGATCAAGAGTAGTCAATGTGGTGCCTTTCAGATGTTGTTGAACTCGAACTCCCATTATCCCCAGCCGGTGTGGCCAGTGTTCAGGGAAAGTGGGACTCACAGTCCAGCAACGTACGGAGCGCACCATGTCCTAGCTTCAGTAACCAATGGCATCTCCAGACAGGACTGGGAAAGACCCCTGCTTCTGAGAAGCTGGGGAGCTGTTGCCATTCCGTGTAGACCAATGTTCTTCCAAGTTGGGTTCCCAGATGTGGATGGACTCCAACTCCTATAATCCTTAGACCTTTCGGCTAAGCTGGCTGTGGATGATGGGAATTGGAGTCCGTCCACATCTTGGGACTCAATAACACTGGTTTAGACAATACTGAGCTAAATGGACCAATGACCTCACTTGACCTAAGGCAAACTTACTGTGCATCTATGGGAGTGGCTCATACGTGGGCTAAATGGACCAATGGCCTTTGTTAACTTCATTAATTCATCAAGTCCATGGTGAGACAAAACCCATTCTTCCATGTGTTCAAAGATGGCTTTCTTAGTTTGTCTTTCTCCTTCCTCCTCCTTTCCAGTTTCAACAACCATACGCCTATTCACCTCCTTTTCGGTTCGGGACTGTCCCAAATGGGAGCACGGAGAGAAATATCAGGAACAACTATAAGGAGATGCATGCCTACATGGTGAAATACAACCAGAAAGGAGTGGAGGATGCTTTGGTCAGTTTGAAAACTGGGTAAGTGGGGTTTTATTTTTATTTTGACCTATGGGTGCTCCACTTTTCTGATGTCCAAAGTGGTCAGCCCAAAAGAGTGAAAAATGGACTGGTATTTGTTTTACTGAATGTCCCGGATCTGCTTCAAACATTCCCAGATTCAGGATATGGGGTAGTAGGATTGGGAAATGCATGATGGGAGAGTAGCTTGATGTTCGGACCCCAGGTATTTGCTCTGTATCTGGCCCACACACTTCTCCCCATACCACAGCCCTTCCTCACATTATGCCCCTACTGGGCCTGCTTGTCTCCCTCCTTGAATGTTTCTGCCTGCCTGGAAATGTGTCCTTGAAATCGGATCGTGCCTCTTGTTTTCCTGGTTGGAGAATAGGGAAGGTTGTGTTTGACGGAGTAGAGACTAGCCTACTACACAAAGGCAAGATTTCACAGAAGATTTATGTTCATTACTCCTCCCACTTTAGCCTCTGGCCACGCCCACCACTGGCATGGCCCTTGGAGGGTTGCCCAGAAGGGAATTTGGCCCTCAAGGTTGACAGTGGGTCCTTATCTCCGAGTTAAGCCATTCTTTTTATTATTATTATTAACTTTCTTATGTCACATATGTATACATTATCATATTACATTACAGGGCATAATATAATATAATTTCCAACATGTATACAAAGTTTATATACCAAATTTATGTACCTAAAGAAAGAAAAAAACAAAAAACAAAGACATAAAGCCACCTCAAAATAATATTTGTACCAACACTACGGACTTCCTGTCAATCTCGTTGTATATTCTTTTTTTTACAAATGAATGTACTCTTATTATTGTATATTTCTTTACATTTTATCTAATACATTCCTATATCAATATGTACCCTTAATCTTGGTTCTCAACTCAATTTCTCTCCAACGTCAATCGTTTACTATATTTTTGAATGAGTTAAGCCATTCTGAAGATTCTCCTCAGCAAATGCTGCACTTCCGTTCTTAGATCTGCTTTGACAGAGATACACATGGAATGAGCATATGGAAATACAATGAAATATCTATTGCGGGGGCTTTTGACTACACACTGGCATTTGGCCTTTCTGCCCAGTGCTTAGCATTCTGACATAATTGATTTAATTCTTATATGTCTAGGCCACTTTTCTGATATTGAGGAGGTTCACAAGGACTGTGGCTAGTGTAAGAGATAGACATGGCAGCAGTGTGGGCAGAAATTCAGTCCCAGCCAGGTTGACGGAAGGGGCCTTGTGGTCTCGCGTCTTCCTCTGATGCAGCCAGTAAAGGCTGTGGATGGAGTCAGTTCTGGGAGAGGAGGAGCCCAGTGGTCTCAGCAAAGTTGACGGAAGGGGCCTTGCTCTCTTACCTCTCCCTCTGTTGCAGTCAGGTGAAATCTAACAGTAGAACAGCATCACTATACCCTCCAATGGCCCTGAAAGCTCCAGGATCGTCATGGAAACTCTCAAGCCATCACGGCTTCTCCGTTTCCCACGCAGAGTCCCGAATTCCTAAGGGGCCTTCCTTTCCATTCAGTGTTTCAACGTGTTACTGGAAGTTCAGACCCGTGCATCCCTCTAACACATTTCTCAGATCTATGCATCCCGCTCCCTTTCCCCGTTCCACTCAATATGGCGCCACTTCCTGTTTTGACGAAAACAAGGTCTGGGTGGCTTGAATGCCCCTAAAATGGATTTTCACCGTTTCCCCGCTTCTCGGTCAGTTGGTCTCCCATAAAGAAAGCAGTGAGTGGGGGAGTGAAAGGGGCCAGGGCCTGTCTGCAAAACCATGGACATGGCTGTGAGGGGTGCTGAGGGGTCATGGGTGCTAAAGGGCAGCCATTACACTTGCTTGGCTCTGGTTTGCTTTGTTTGGCTGCTGAGTCTGTGTTGCTGCTGAGTCTGTGTCCCTCTGAGGAGGAGGGACATGGGGGGTGGGGTAGTAGTGGTGGACACAACACAGATGTAGAAGATGTCCCAATTTCATCTGAGGAATGATGGAAGGTATGTGATACTCAGGATCAGGCTAGAAAGAGGTTCTTGTGAACCTTCAGTGTGACGTTCCAGGGCAACCAGGACCACTTTTTGGAAAATCCACTTGGTTCCAGCTGTGGCAGCTGCTTTTACCTCCCGTCCTCTTGACAGCGCGAGCCATTCATTGCCGTTGACGGATCTCCTCGGCTGTGACTTCCTTTTCTTAAGTGATTTCTCAACGTGGGCATCCCAAGGTGTCTGCGCCGGTTTCCTTGACAGACACCTTCTGCAGCAGATGGTGCAAATCGCCTGTCATGTACGGTCTTTTCATGATCAATACACAACAACTGCTACATACTCCTAAGGGGATGAGCTTTGGTCTCAGGGAACTTAAGGAAGGATTGTGAGGTGAGAGAAAAGCTCTCCATCAGGGGCTTCAGCGTTCAGGCACAGCTGCCTGGCATTTATCAGAACTTTTGCTGTTTTCAGTTTTGTTTTCTAAAAGCCAGTTCTACAGTTCTTAATATTGGACAAATTCCTTCATTGTAGAGTTTTCAACACTTGCCGCATGCTTATTTTTTTAGGCAAGCCTGTTCAGATATATAACTTTATTGGGTTGACCCCAACTAAGTCCTGTGTAGAGTAGATCCATTACAGTTAATGGAGCCAAGTTAGTCAGGTCTCTTAATTTTTGTTGGGTCTACTTAGAGTAGGACTGACATCGGATCTCACCCATTATGCGTATTCAAAGAATGATAGAATGGTAGAGTTGGAAGCGAATCCGAGGGTCTGCAATGCAGGATTCGTTTTTAAAATGGGTGGTTTTTAATCTATATTTTGATAATTTCAGTATGTCTGTTTTTTTTAAGCCTGTTTTCATTTTTTGGGTACTATTTTATGTAAAACGCTCAGATGTTTTTTAAGAATGGCATGTCTAGAACTTGCTAAATAAAAATAAATAAATAGAAATAGAATTTATAAGGTAAAGGTAAAGGTAACGGGACCCCTGACCATTAGGTCCAGTCGTGGACGACTCTGGGGTTGCGGCGCTCATCTTGCTTTATTGGTCGAGGGAGCCGGCGTACAGCTTCCGGGTCATGTGGCCAGCATGACTAAGCCGCTTCTGGCGAACCAGAGCAGGGCACGGAAACGCCATTTACCTTCCCGCCGGAGTGGTACCTCTTGATCTACTTGCACTTTGATGTGCTTTCAAACTGCTAGGTGGGCAGGAGCAGGGACCGAGCAACGGGAGCTCACTCCGTTGCGCGGATTCGAACTGCTGACCTTCTGATCGGCAAGTCCTAGGCTCTGTGGTTTAACCCACAGCGCCACCCGCATCCCTAGAATTTGTAAGTACCACAGCACTATAATTAACAAACAAACAAACAAACATGGGAGCATAATTAGAGTCCTACCAGGAAAGGCTGGGAGATTCACCTGATCTGCACCATTGCAGACCATTGCACAGATCTGATGCTGGTCCATTTTGGAATCCACTCGTCTGCTCTCTGCCTTCAGGAAGGATAGAGACAAAATGTGCAATACTATAGCTAATAGGGATGAACACAATAAGACAAACGAGCCTGGCTGCTGGATCAAACCAAAGGCCCATCTAGTCCAGCCAACCAGATGCCAACAGAAATCATCTTTTTCACAGTTCACTTTTTATTATTATTCCTTAAAGGAGATTAATGTTGACGTTTCTTCTTTTCTTGCGTCGACTATTACCATATCAAAGAATTGCCTCACGATGACTGGTCCACGATAAAAACAATGCCAGACCTTCAGAAGGCGTATGTGGTCTTTGTCGACTTTCTATTCATTGCTCACAATAGTTTGGGATTCAGCCTAATCCCTGGTGCTGAATAACGTATCGGGGCATTGAGTCAGGAATGAGCAGGAAGAAATATTACGAGTTTGGCAAGATGATCCATGACCCATCAATGTTGTGGGCTTCCGTGGGTCAATGCCAGTTTTCGTCCCGGCATTTTGAATTACTAGGCTACGCTTGAGGATGACAAAACACCCCAATACTAAGAAGACCCTGCAGATTTAGGCCCACCTGATCCTGCAGAATGTTCTCATAGTGGCTATCAAGATGCCCATGAGAAGGCCACAAACAGATTCTGAGAACCACAGCACACTTTCCACCTGTGATTCCCAGCTACCAGTACATAAAAGCCATACTACTTCCCACAATTCAGGTTGCTGTTGTTTAGTCATTTAGTCGTGTCCGACTCTTCGTGACCCCATGGACCAGAGCACGCCAGGCACTCCTGTCTTCCACTGCCTCCCGCAGTTTGGTTAAACTCATGCTGGTAGCTTCAAGAACACTATCCAACCATCTCGTCCTCTGTCGTCCCCTTCTGCTTGTGCCCTCCATCTTTCCCAGCATCAGGGTCTTTTCCAGGGAGTCTTCTCTTCTCATGAGGTGGCCAAAGTATTGGAGTCTCAGCTTCAGGATCTGTCCTTCCAGTGAGCACTCAGGGCTGATTTCCTTCAGAATGGAGAGGTTTGATCTTCTTGCAGTCCATGGGACTCTCAAGAGTCTCCTCCAGCACCATAATTCAAAAGCATCAATTCTTCAGCGATCAGCCTTCTTTATGCTCCAGCTCTCACTTCCATACATCACTACTGGGAAAACCATAGCTTTAATTATACGGACCTTTGTTGGCAAGGTGATGTCTCTGCTTTTTAAGCTGCTGTCTAGGTTTGTCATAGCTTTTCTCCCAAGAAGCCGGGATCTTTTAATTTCATGACTGCTGTCACCATCTGCAGTGATCATAGAGCCCAAGAAAGTAAAATCTCTCACTGCCTCCATTTCTTCCCCTTCTATTTGCCAGGAGGTGATGGGCCCAGTGGTCATGATCTTAGTTTTTTTGATGTTGAGCTTCAGACCATATTTTGCACTCTCCTCTTTCACCCTCCTTAAAAGGTTCTTTAATTCCTCTCACTTTCTGTCATCAAGGTTGTGTCATCTGCATATCTGAGGTTGTTGATATTTCTTCCAGCAATCTTAATTCCGGTTTGGGATTCATCCAGCCCAGCCTTTCGCATGATGAATTCTGCATATAAGTTAAATAAGCAGGGAGACAATATACAGCCTTGTCGTGCTCCTTTCCCAATTTTGAACCATATCCAGTTGTTCCATATCCAGTTCTAACTGTAGCTTCTTGTCCCACATAGAGATTTCTCAGGAGACAGATGAGGTGATAGCAATCCTGGCTAGTAGCCATTGATAGCCCAATCCTCCATCAAGTTGTCTAATCCACTTTGTTTTTTATATATATAATTTTTTTTATTTTCCATTTAATTATATACATTCACATCATCATTATTTACTTTATGCCCTGGCTCTTTAGAACCTATCAACTTCCTTCCCTCCCGCCTCTTGGCTTTCAAAATTAACCTTTATATCATTGCATTATGTATGTTTTCCAATTCTAATTGCACTCATTATAAAATGACTCAAAATTTAAAGGTAGAAAGGTAGAAAATTTCTCATTACAAGTCTTCAGACAACCCTACTGGTGGTGTTAATTGCTTACAATGATCTTTCAGATATTGTATAAATTTACTCCAGTCTTTTTGGAATACTTGATCATGCTGGTTTCAGATTTTTCCTGTCAGTTTCACCAGTTCTGCAAAGCCCGTCATCTTCATCTGCTACTCTTCTTTCATTGGTACTTTTTGTTGTTTCCATTTTGGGGCTAAAATAATTTTTGCCGCAGTTGTTGCATACATAAACAGTCTTTAATCTTCCCTTGGTATCTCTTCACCCACTATACCCAATAGAAAGGCTTCTGTTTTTTTTTTAAAAAAGTATTTTTAACCATTTTCTTTAACTCATTATATACCATTTCCCAGAAAGCCTTTACCTCTTTGCAAGTGGAAGAAGATACCTTCCCTTTCTTTACATTTCCAACACTCATTGGTTCTTGTCTTGCACATTTTAGCCAGTTTAGCAGGTGTTAAATACCATCTATACACCATTTTCATAACATTTTCTTTAAGTGCACTCCATGCAGTAAAATTGATACCTTCCTTCCACAACCTTTCCCAAGATTCTAACTGAATATTATATCCAATATTGAAAATCAACCAAGTTGGTGGCCATCACTACCTCTCCAGCAGCAAATTCCATAGTTCACCTACGAGCTCTGCAAAAAAAATATGCTTCCTTTATATCTGTCCCGAATCTTCCAATATTCAGCATCGTCAGGTGGTCCTGGGTGTTGCCCTTCCAAAATGGTCACATTCCCTGAAGAAGAAGAAAAAGCGTATGTGTTTCAGCTGATGCTCCCAGATGCCCTGCAAGACGAGTTAAATATGGACACAGTGTTTAATAGATTAGATTATTATAGCAAATTTCTTCAGGGGTTGCAGGGAGCAGGCATCTCAGAGCCTGCGGACACAGATCCAATCTATACTCAATCAGATTTGCTGCCTGTGGAAAGAATAATGCAATGAAGGCTATTGCAAGGTGTCACTTTGAACTTCGCCCTGACTGATGTTTCTTATCAATGACATAATGAGCCCCTGGAAAGGAAGGGAGGGAGGGAGGGAGGGAGGAAGATGCCTCCCCTCCCTGAAGACTGAACCAATTTCTCCTTCATCCCCAGTAACCTCTGATATGGAGAGTGTACCAGGTACCAACGAGGAAGTGCCAGAAGGTCACATTTGGTTCCTGTTTCTGAGGTTCCTCACCTCTGTGATAAAGGAATGGAATAGGGGCTGGAAGGAATCCTCTCTTCCTTAAATCAAATAATTGTAGAGTTGGAAGTGACCTCAAGGAAGCCCAACCCCTTGCAATACAGCCTTCAAAACTAATGTATCCTGACACGTGGCCATCCAATCTCTATTTTTGAACCTTCCAAGGTAGTCCATCCCACTGTCAAACAGTTCTTATTGTTCCTAATGTTTAAGTGGAATCTTCTTTCTTGTAATTTGCATCCATTGCTTCAGGTCCAACCTCTGGAGAAGGAGAAAACAAGCTTGCTCCATCTTCCATGTGACAGCCCTTAAGATAAAGAGGCTCAGGTGGCCTCAGTGGCCCGGGGTGCCTTCCATCAGCTTTGGCTGGTGGCCCAGCTATGCTCCTATCTGGACAGGGATAGCCTAATTACTGTTGTCACAATGCGGGTGGCACTGTGGGTTAAACCAAAGAGCCTAGGGCTTGCCAATCGGAAGGTTGGTGGTTCAAATCCCTGCGACGGGGTGAGCTCCCATTGCTTGGTCCCTGCTCCTGCCAACCTAGCAGTTTGAAAGCACGTCAAAGTGCAAGTAGATAAATAGGTACTGCTCCAGCAGGAAGGTAAACAGCGTTTCCGTGCGCTGCTCCGGTTCGCCAGAAGCGGCTTAGTCATGCTGGCCACATGACCCGGAAGCTGTACGCCGGCTCCCTCAGCCAGTAAAACGAGATGAGTGCTGCAACCCCAGAGTCGTCTGTGACTGGACCTAATGGTCAGGGGTCCCTTTACCTTTTATGCTCTGGTAACCTCAAGGTTAGATTACTACAATGCGTTCTACCACTGAAGACGGTTCGAAAACTTCAACTAGTGCAGAATTCAGCAGCCAGGTTGGCTACCAGTTAGTTTCTGGGCCCAATTCAAAGTGCTGGTTTTGACCTTTAAAGTCTTAAATGAGAGGTCCAAAGCGTGGCAAAATGAGAATGGGTCTTCTCTGCAGTGGCTCCCCATGTGGGGGTGGGGGGGTATTGACTTGTTCTATTTTGAGTATATATTTTGTAGTTTTGTATTTTGATTTTGTTCTGTGAACCGCCCTGAGACCTCCAGGATGGGGCATTATATAAATTCAATAAATAATAAGTAATAATAATATTTGATGATTCCTATTAAATCTCCTCTTAGTCCCCTCTTCTCCAGGCTAAATATATCCAACTCCCTCAGCCATTCCTCCTAAAGCTTGGTTTCCAGACCCTTTTTCATTTTGGTTGCCCTCCTCTGCACATGTTTCAGCTTGTCAATTTCTTTCTTAAACTGTGGTGCCCAGAACTGGACACAGAATTCCAGGTGGGGTCTGACCAAGGCAGAATAGAGTGCTCCTCTTACTTCCCTTGATCTAGACATTATACTTCTGTTGATGAAATATAGAATATCATTTGATTATTATTATTTTTTGCTGCTGCTGCAACAGATACTTTCAGAGCAAACCACCAGTAAATCACACGGTGTAAGTTGCAGTCAACTCTTTTTTTTATATAAAATTTTTATTGGGTTTTCACAATTTATATAAACACAGAGTACACAACACAGACACACAAACACAAAAAACAAACATGCATAATTTCAAATCCTTACTCTCTTAACCACTTTCCCTGACTTCCCCACACCTCCCCTTCTTACATCCTAATTCCAATAGTTAGCAAGTTCTTATCTCCCACCTTTACCTTATTATTATTTTACTTAATTCTTCTTAATTAACCAAATTTAACTTATACACCTCAATTAAACCACAATACTAATCATTTACGTCTTCTAAGGTCGGCCCAAATTCCCTTCCACAGATTTCCCAATTTTTATATGAATTACTGAACATACTAACAAAAGACAACATAAAATTGTACACCCTTTGGATTCAAAAACTCTCACCCCCCCTTTTCCCGGTTTCGATCCCCAAAGAGTATCCACCATCTATCAGTTCTCAGCCTGGATTCCTCACGTCCGAGGCCTTCAAATCTCTCTCAGTCCCTCTCTGCCGGTTGTGTTGGTAGTCCTTTATGTTGCAGTTAACTCTTTATTAGTAAGAACATGATCTGCACACTTAGTGGACTGTCAGGCCTAATGACCACAGTAGGTCTTGTCCCATGGATCACTTGCCAAGACTGAAAGTCCCTGCCTCCCCACAGCCAGCCCTCCTCTCCAGGGCTTTTCCCAGCACTTGGGAGACTGGGCATGTATGAAGCCAATCTCTCCTCCACCCTCTTCATACCTCTTCTGGTTCTAGAAGACTCTTCACCAGCCAGACTCATCTCTGCCTCTTGACCTCCCTCCTTTTCTGCTTCAGCTTCTGCCTCTGATTCTGGGCTTCTTTCTGCCACAGACTCTCCCTGCTCACTAAGCGCGGTTTCCTCTTCTGCTTCCGACACCTCTTTCTCCCATTCATCTTCTTCTTCTCCCTCTGACCACTCACCCTCTGACCACTCCCTTTGACCCACCACCACTTCCTGGGCTCTGATCTTTCTTTCCATGGTGGTTCCCCAGCTGGTTCCTTCTGCCATTCCTCTGCATCCAACCAGTCCAGGACACATACCTGGTTCTTTGCTGGCCACTTTTTAATTTGGCAAAGGTGCCATTTAACCTGAAGACAGCTTCTCCCGGCACAGCGAGACATAGAATAGGGAGCTATGCATAGACAAATGAGGGGATGTGTTTTGTCAAATGAATTGCAATGGAAAAGCGTCCCCTTTCTTGGCTTCTTGATGAAAAGGGAGGGGGAGGAAGGCGAATCCCACTAAGAGATAACAAATCGCTTTTCCAAACATCCGTGGTTCAGGCTCTTGCTATGTCAGTTCGGCTCCCAACCGCTTTCTTTTCTGGCAAATGAGAAAGGAAACCGTCTTCACCAGACAGAAAGGAGGCACGAGGCAGCGGCTGAAAGCCTTTGCGGAGTCTGTGGGATCTGGCAATTGCAGTGGGGAGCTTTTGATGGTGCTTGTAGCCTTCTCTCTCTCTCTCTCCCTGTTAAGTCGTGGGTTGACATAGCAGCCGGCACAGCGATTTCTTCAAGTAGCTCTTTATTATGGTAAGCTGGAATAGAACTAAACAGCGAACAGCTCAGCCGGCCTGTATTTATAGGCAGCCGGCTGTCAACATTGTAACCACAACAGCCCAGAGTTCCCGCCTAAAATAACTGCCGCGGACCTGAGTGAAAACTATCTACAGACCTGAGTGAAAACTATATACAGTATCCCCCTGTTGGCCCAGGGTGAAACTACACTACATAACACCCCTCCCCACCGAGATAAGGCGTTAGTTACAATCGTAATGGTTTCCTTATATACAGCACTACGCGTAATGGTTCAATTAAGCACAAAAGCATATCGGTTACATTTCCCATACTTAGACCAACAGTGATACCTGTCCAACAACATAGTCCTTTAAATAAGTTGGGCGCCTGGAAACTCTGCCAGACCGCCGGGGACTGGTAGCCAAGTCCGGAGGGCCACACAGTTCTCGCTGAGGCTGTGGTGCGACCCTAGGTGGCGTTGGAACCAACTCCCCTGGATCTGCTGCTGTGGGTGGAGCCTCCGCAAGTGGAGTGGTCTGAGTCTGTTCTGAAACGGCTTGGTTCGGCTCCACGCTGGCAGTTTGCGAGGGAGGTGTAGGTGGAGCCTCGCCATCTGTACGTGTCTCTTCTGGAGCCGCAAGCGCAGTTGGGGGCACCTCGGTAGTGTCCAAGTCCCCAACCCTGCGCCTAAGCTGGTCTATGTGCCGTCGCCACAAGCGTCCGTCTTCGAGTGCCACCTGGTACGAGCTAGGTCCAGTGACTCCCACTACTGTGGCTGGCACCCAAGGGATGTCCCCCACATAGTTCCGGGCAAAGACCTGGTTTCCTGGGACAAATGACCGTGGTGCGTTGGCACAGCCTGGGGGTTCAGCCACGGCAAAGTCTGGGTGTAGCCGGTCGAGCGGTGACCTGAGGCGACGGCCCATAAGCAGTTCAGCAGGACTCCTCCCTGTGGCCGCATGAGGGGTGATGTGTTGCACGAACAAGTATTCGGCGACCCGCTCATGCCAGTCTCCCCGGTCCAGGCGCGCCAGTGCCTCTTTTGTCGAGCGCACCATTCTTTCCGCTTGCCCGTTGCTGGATGGATGAAAGGGTGCCGTTAGGGCATGGCGGATGCCCAGTCCCAAAAGATACCGCTCAAACGTGCCTGACGTGAACTGCGGTCCGTTGTCAGAGACAAGGACATCAGGACACCCATGCGTTGCAAACAGGCCTCGCAGCACCCGGATGACAGCTTCGGTAGTGGTGGAGGGCATCAGGGCGACCTCCAGCCATTTGGAATAGGCGTCCACCACTACCATAAAGGTCCGGCCGTGAAAGGGGCCAGCCAGATCGATGTGCACCCTCGACCAGGGTGTCTTTGGCGTCTCCCAGGTGTGTCCCTTAGCTGCCGGTGGTGCAGGCCTCGACTCCTGGCACGCTTGACAGGCGGACACCCAGGCAGTGATGGCATCGTCCATATTAGGCCACCAGACGTAACACCGAGCCAACGCCTTCATTTTGACAATTCCCGGGTGGCCAACGTGCAGAGCCTCCAGGACGCGCTGACGGAGTCCCTGGGGAATCACGACGCGGTCTCCCCACAGCAGGCAGCCGCGATGAGCTGAGAGTTCATGTTGTCTGGTTGCGAAGGGCTGGAACTCCGATGCAAAAGGCCCTTGTGGCCACCCCCTCCACACCCAGTTGAGCACCCGGCTGATGGTGCGATCCTGGGCAGATGCGGAGGCCACAGTGGCAGCCGATACAGGCGCTGCCGGAAGATCCTCAATCAGAAGGAGCGATGAAGCTGGAGCCGGGTCTTCCACAAATGCTGGAAGAGGGCAACGGCTGAGGGCGTCGGCATGGCCCATCGATTTCCCCGGGCGATGGATGAGCCGGTAGTGGTAGGCAGCCAGGAAAACAGTCCATCGCAGCATGCGTGGTGAGAGGACCGGTGGAGTTGGACGATCACCGGCAAGGAGGCCCAGGAGTGGCTTGTGGTCAGTGATGAGGTCAAAAGTCCTGCCATAGAGGTATTCATGGAACCTCTTCACTCCAGCCACAAGTGCCAATGCCTCCTTATCGAGCTGGCTGTAATTCCGTTCCGTCGGAGATAGTGTCCTGGAAAAGTAGGCGAGCGGTGCTTCTCTTCCATCTGGAAAACGGTGACTAAGGACAGCACCGATGCCAAAAGGTGAGGCGTCGCAGGCAAGGACCAGCGGCCTGGATTCACTGTACTGTACCAGCACACTGTCTGAAGAAAGGAGAGCCTTGACCGCGTTGAAGGCCGCCGTCTCCCGATGACCCCAGGCCCAAGGCGTCTTAGTGCTAAGGAGTCGGTGAAGAGGCTCAGCCACTGTGGCTTTGTGGGGCAGGAACATGCTATAAAAGTTCAGC
Organism: Podarcis liolepis; assembly: GCF_965112155.1. Lineage (NCBI taxonomy): Eukaryota > Metazoa > Chordata > Lepidosauria > Squamata > Lacertidae > Podarcis > Podarcis liolepis. The sequence continues at coordinate 8,988,379 of NC_139569.1, read as the reverse complement.
AGCCCCAGGAATGCCTGCAACTCCGTTTTGTTCTTTGGGGTGGGGGCCTGCTGGATAGCGCGGATCTTGGATGTGGTTGGATGAAGACCGGAGGCATCGATAAGATAGCCCAGGAACTCTACCTGTGGAACGGCGATCTGGCACTTCTCCCTCTTTACCTTGAGCCCGGCCTCCTGGAACCTGGTCAGCACGGCACGGAGGCGCTCGAACAGCTGCTGGTGTGAGTCTGCAGACACCAAGACGTCATCAAAATATGGTACCACGCCCGGAAGCTCTTGCAGGAGACGCTCCATAAGGCTTTGGAAGATGCCAGGAGCCACACTCACCCCGAACTGCAACCGGCGGCAACGGAATGCCCCCCGGTGGGTGACGATCGTCTGGGCTTCAGCAGTGGCATCATCGACTGGCAGTTGTTGATAGGCTTGGGCAAGGTCCAGCTTAGCGAAGACCTTACCCTCACCCAGGGAATGCAGCAGGTGTTGGACAACAGGAACCGGATAAGCGTGCTGCTGAAGTGCCTTGTTGATCGTGCACTTGTAGTCAGCGCAGATTCTCACCGACCCATCTGGCTTGACAGGCGTGACGATGGGGGTTTCCCACTTTGCGTGGTCAACCGGCTCCAAAACTCCTTGGGCGATCAGTTTGTCCAGTTGTTCGTCCACCTTAGCCTTGAGAGCAAAGGGAACCCGGCGTGGCTTTAGCTTGATGGGGGCGACTTGTGGATCAAGGCTAAAGGAGATGGGCGTACCTGTATATTGGCCCAAGGTGCCGTCAAAAACCTCGGCAAAGTCTTTGACCAGACCCTCAGTCTCTGCGTTAGAGATGCAGTTGATGCCGGTGACTTCCAGGCCGAGGGCATCAAACCAGTCTAGCCCTAGGAGGCTTGGCCGCTGACCTTCGACCACCACCAACCGGAGCAGGCCCGAAAAATCCTTGAAGGCGATCCGGAACCGGCCAACGCCTACCACGGGAATGTCGTTTCCCTGGTAGTCTCTCAGGTGTACGCGGTGAGAGTCGAGTTGCCTTTTGGACACTCTGGGTACCAGTCTTTTGATGGTGCTCCATGACACGATGGACAGGGCAGACCCGGTGTCGATCTCCATGTCACATGGAGCTCCTTCAATGAGCACCGTGACGTTCAGCTTGCGTCGCGTAGGCGAGTCGGTTTGGCCAATCGTGGTTCCAGACGGGCAGCGGCAGTTGGTGAGAGCGAAACAACTTTCCTTGGCAGACTGGAGTGAAGACTTGGACTTGCGAGTCGATGAAGGGGGGGTGTCAGACGGAGCCGATCGGCAGACCTTAGCGATGTGGCCCCTTCTGGAACACTTCCTACAGATGGCGTCTCTGAATCGACACTTGGCACGGGAATGGTTGCCTCCGCAGCCAGCACATTCCGGTTGGCCCTTGGACTTCTGTTGGAACTTCCTGCGCTCCCGCTTTGTCTGGTGCACGTCATCGTCTTCACTGGAGGATGCCTCCTCACTGCTGGCCTCTTCATGATGCACCGGAACTGGCTCCCTAGCAAGATGCGGGCTGCTGGACTTGCGGATCTCCTGGGTGGAGCGTTCAGCAGCTTCTGAGGCCACAGCTTCCTCAATGGCTTTCTGTAGCGTGAGGTCTGGCTTGGCTAGGAGGCGCCGTTGCAGATGGATGTCCCGGACCCCGCAGACGATTCGATCCATCAGGGCATCGTCTAAGTCTCGGAACTCACAGTGCATTGCAGCCTGTCGCAGGGCGGTGGTGTAGTTGTTGATAGATTCCCCCTCTGCCTGGTTCCGGTGGTAGAACGCATGGCGGGCAGCAATCTTGGACGGCTTTGGTGCGTAGTTGTGATGGCCTGGGATTCCGAGTCTGAGAGCGATCCGGAGGAATCCCAGCCGGCACAGGAGTCCCCGCCTCCAGGGCCGGCTGAACTGGGGCAAGGCCTAGATGCTGAGGAAACTCAAGAGCAGGCACCAGGTGAAACCATTCTGGCCCCAGAGGTGCTGGATGACTCAGTGGCCACAGGTGAGCCTCCTCCAGGGCCCAGTAACCCTTCGGCCTCTCCTGATCTGCAGAGGCTTAGGGCAGAGAGGCGAAGGGAACTGGTTGCCCCCAGGAGGAGTGCTCGCCTTAAGGCCAGAGGAGGCGGGGCTCCTGGGGGTCGGGACCGCCCCTGACCTTAGAAGAGGATAAAAGCCCAGTCAGGCCGGCCCCAGGTTGCGGGAGCAACGTCGTTGTTGGCTACGGACCTCCCTGTGTTCTTGATCCCTGCTCGGCTTCCTGTTCCTGACTATCCAGTACTCCTGTTCCATGCTCGGCCTCCTGTTCCCGACCATCTGGCGTTCCTGTTACCTGCTCCGCCTTCTGTTCCAGCGTTCCTGTTCCCCGCCCGGCTCTCTGCATCGGACCTCGCCCCTCTTCGTGTAGACTCTGCTACACTCACGGTACTTTACCCCCGGGACCAGCACAGTTTGCTCCCGCCACACCCGCACTCCCCCTTCGTAGGGGTGCGTTCGGGAAGAGTCAGAGGCCATGGCCGACCAAGCGGCTACACCGTTGGCAATAGCCCAGGAGAACCAGGCTTTGAGGCACACCGTGCAGCAGCTCAGTAACACGGTTACGGCACTGCAGCAGCGTTTGGACGCCCTACCGGCTCCTGGGGCCGACGCCCCGGCTTCTGGCAAGTACCCAGTGGCTTTGCCTGAGAAATTTGATGGGGCCCCGGCCAGCTTTCCCATGTTCCTTGCCCAGGCCAAGCTGTATATTCAGGGGCGCGCCCGGAATTTCCCTGACGACCGCACCAAGGTGCATTTTTTGATTAGTTTGTTAAAGGACCAGGCGGCCAAGTGGGCGTTGCCGCTGCTCAGGCAAGACTCCCCCTTGCTGACAGACTACGGGGGGTTTTGCAATCTGTTGGAGGCCGCGTTCGGCAACCCCCAGAAGGAGAGTCAAGCCAACCGGGCGATTCGGCGGTTGAGGCAGGGCAAGACCACGGTGGCCGCATACACCACAGAATTCCGGCTGCTGGCACAGGACTTGACCTGGAACGACTCAGCTCTCCGGGACCAGTATCTCGAGGGGCTTTCAGATGAGGTACTGGACCAGCTGGCCACAATGGAACGCCCCACCACGCTAGACACTCTTATTCAATGGAGTCTACAGATTGACGATCGGCTAGAGGACCGGCGTCAGGCTCGGGACCGCCGGCACCTCCAGTTCTTGGCCCCAGTGTCTACCAGCAGCCCCACGGGCCCAGCTAAGTCATTGGAGGTACCTATGCAGCTTGGGGCAGTGCGGCCACGCCTCTCCCCCGCAGAGAAGTCGCGGCGTCGGGAGGGGAATCTATGTCTCTATTGTGGCGGAAGCGGACACTATGCAAGGTCCTGTCCTGAGAAACGCCAGCTGCAGGGAAACCACCAAACCCCAGTAGCTGATGGCCCTGGCTACCTGGGGTCCCAAACAGCACAGAATGGGGCCGCACCAATTGAATTACAACACCTTATGGTTCCGGTACATCTATACCCTCCAGGAGGGCCATGGATTCTTACCCATGCGCTGGTGGATTCGGGCGCAACCCGCTCTTATATGGACGCTGCTTTTGCTGCCCAGCATCGGGTGCCACTTCGGAACAAGCCAGAACCGGTGCAGGTGGAGGCGATCGACGGACGGCCCCTGCGTTCGGGTGCCGTCACTCAGGAGACCCAGCCCCTGGTCCTGTGCCTCCAGCAGCACCGTGAGATGCGAACTCTGGATATTGCCTCCATGCCCCGGTTCCCCCTGGTGCTTGGGATGGACTGGCTGGAGGCTCACAATGTGCGGATCGACTGGGTCAAACGGACTGTACACTTCCCAGACCCCAGTTCTCCTGCTGAGACTGAGATGCTAGCAGCTGCGCCCACTGAGGAGGTTGCTGCAACGCTCCCCGCTGAATACCGGGAATATCACGACGTGTTTGAGGAACGGGGGGCAGACCAGCTGCCGCCGCATCGGTCCTTTGACTGTGGCATAGACCTCCAGCCCGGAGCGCCTCTACCGGTGAGTCGCTTATACTCGTTAACAGAGCCAGAGCGCGAGGCTTTACAGGACTTCTTGCGCAAGAACCTGGAGCGTGGGTTCATTAGGCCTTCTACCTCGCCCACTGCTGCGCCAGTGCTCTTTGTTAAAAAGAAATGTGGGGAGCTCCGCCTTTGCCATGATTACCGGGCCCTGAACAAAATCACCATCCCGGACCGGTACCCCTTGCCCCTTATTTCGGAGTTACTGGAGCGGGTGCAAGGGGCGCAGGTGTTCACCAAGCTAGATCTCCGGGGTGCCTACAATTTGATTCGGATCCGCGCCGGGGATGAGTGGAAGACCGCATTTGGGACCCGGTACGGACAGTTCGAATACCTGGTTATGCCCTTTGGTTTGTGCAACGCGCCTGCTGTGTTCCAACGGTACATCAACCACGTGTTCCAGGACTTACTAGACAAGTACGTGGTGGTGTACTTGGATGACATTCTGGTTTACTCCCGTGACCCGGCGTGCCACGAAGGCCATGTCCGGACCGTGCTGCAGCGCTTGCGCGAGCATTGTCTGTATGCAAAGCTCAGCAAGTGCGAGTTTCATCAGCGGTCAGTGGACTTCCTGGGTCACCGACTCTCACCAGGTGGGGTGCAGATGGATCCTGGGAAGGTGGCAGCGGTTCGAGAATGGGCGGCACCTCGGAACCGCAAGGACCTACAGCGTTTCCTGGGGTTCGCCAACTATTACCGGACTTTCATTGCGGACTATGCTCACCGCACCACCCCGTTGACCCGACTACTGCGCCCCAAGACGCCGTTTTCCTGGGACAAGGAGGCGGAGGAGGCGTTTCAAGGGTTGAAGGCCTGTTTCCAGAGAGCGCCAATCTTGCAACATCCAGATCCTTCTCGACCCTTTGTGGTAGAGACTGACGCCTCCAGTACGGCTCTCGGTGCCGTCTTGTCTCAGCAGCACGGACCGGAAGCACCACTTTTACCCTGCGCCTTCTATTCCCGCCAGCTCCTCCCAGCGGAGCGTAACTATACCGTGTGGGAGCGGGAACTACTGGCCATCAAGGTGGCCTTTGAGGTTTGGCGCCATCATCTTGAAGGAGCACGACACCCGGTGGAGGTGAGAACCGACCACCGGAACCTGGAATACCTCCAGACCACCCGCAAGCTGAACCAAAGGCAGATCCGGTGGGCGTTGTTCTTTTCCCGGTTCCAGTTCCAGATCCGCTACATCCCTAGCTCCCAGAACCAGAAGGCGGATGCCCTGTCCCGGAAACCCGAAGACAACGTAGACACGGTTCAGCAAGCAGCACCCACCACGATCCTACCACCAGCTGCATTCCTGGCCACCCAGGAGGTTGAGCCACTGCAGGCTCGGGTGCGGGAACAGCAGCGGGTCGACGCTTGGGCCCAGGAACGACTCCGGGAACTGGCCGAAGGATCATGCCCTCAGTATCCAGGGCTGGTCTCGCATCAGGGTCTTCTGCTGCACCACGGGCGCCTGTACATCCCATCAGGGCCGCTGCGGGCTGAGATTCTCCGGATGACCCATGATGCGCCAGCGGCGGGGCACTTTGGGCGGTATCGGACCACCCATCTGGTAAGCCGTGAGTTTTGGTGGCCCCGTTTGAAGGCCGACGTGGCTCGCTACGTCGCTGGTTGTGACGTCTGCAGGCGGGCCAAGGGGCCTACCGGGCGACCCCCCGGCCTTCTTCAGCCGTTGCCGGTTCCACCACGTCCTTGGCACACAGTTTCTTTGGACTTTGTAGTGGAGTTACCCCCGTCTCGTGGCTGCACCTGCCTTCTAGTTTTCTCCGACCACTTCACGAAGATGGTGCACTGTGCCCCCTGCCCATCCGTACCCTCAGCTAAGGAAACCGCGCAGCTGTACCTTCAGCATGTCTTCCGCCTGCATGGCCTACCTGAGCGTGTAGTGTCCGACCGTGGCGTTCAGTTCACGTCCCGGTTTTGGCGTGCTTTGCACCAGGCCCTCGGGACAGAGGTCTGTCTCTCATCTGCTTACCACCCACAGACGGATGGCCAGACGGAACGGGCGAACGCGGTGCTGGAACAGTACCTCCGGTGTTACTGCAGCTACCAGCAGGACGACTGGGTCGACCACCTAGCATTGGCGGAGTTCGCTTATAACAACGCGGTGAATGCGTCCACCCAGCAGACCCCGTTCCAAGCCAGTTATGGTTTTCATCCACGGTTGTTTCCGGATGTGCTGCCGGCATCTGCGGTCCCTGCGGTGACAGAGTGGCTTCAGGAGCTCCAGTCCCAGCAACAGCTGTTGATGGAGCAGCTGCGCCAGGCCAAGGAGGCGTACAAGGTCCAGGCCGACCGCCACCGCCAGGTGGGGCCGGAACTTCACGTCGGTGACCTGGTGTGGCTTTCCACTCGCCACCTCCACCCTTCTCGACCTTCGCGGAAGCTGGACGCCCGGTTCACCGGCCCGTTCCCTATCGTGAACCAGGTCTCGCCGGTGGCTTTCCGTCTCCGGTTGCCAGCACACCTGAAGGTTCACCCGGTATTCCACAGGTCCCTTCTGAGTCCGGTGGCCCCACCCGACGAGTTCCACCCGAACCGTCCCCGACCGCAGCCAATTTTGGTGCAGGGAGAGCCTGAGTACGAGGTGGAACGCATTCTGGACTCCCAATACCGCAGGGGAAGGCTGCAGTATCTCATTGACTGGAAGGGGTATGGGCCAGAGGACCGTTCCTGGGAACCAGCGGCCAACGTCCACGCGCCTGCCTGCATCCGAGAGTTTCATGCGGCGTACCCCAGCAAGCCGGGTCCGGACCCTCAAGTGAGGGGGGGGCCTGGGAGGGGGGATGGTGTGATGGCCTGGGATTCCGAGTCTGAGAGCGATCCGGAGGAATCCCAGCCGGCACAGGAGTCCCCGCCTCCAGGGCCGGCTGAACTGGGGCAAGGCCTAGATGCTGAGGAAACTCAAGAGCAGGCACCAGGTGAAACCATTCTGGCCCCAGAGGTGCTGGATGACTCAGTGGCCACAGGTGAGCCTCCTCCAGGGCCCAGTAACCCTTCGGCCTCTCCTGATCTGCAGAGGCTTAGGGCAGAGAGGCGAAGGGAACTGGTTGCCCCCAGGAGGAGTGCTCGCCTTAAGGCCAGAGGAGGCGGGGCTCCTGGGGGTCGGGACCGCCCCTGACCTTAGAAGAGGATAAAAGCCCAGTCAGGCCGGCCCCAGGTTGCGGGAGCAACGTCGTTGTTGGCTACGGACCTCCCTGTGTTCTTGATCCCTGCTCGGCTTCCTGTTCCTGACTATCCAGTACTCCTGTTCCATGCTCGGCCTCCTGTTCCCGACCATCTGGCGTTCCTGTTACCTGCTCCGCCTTCTGTTCCAGCGTTCCTGTTCCCCGCCCGGCTCTCTGCATCGGACCTCGCCCCTCTTCGTGTAGACTCTGCTACACTCACGGTACTTTACCCCCGGGACCAGCACAGTAGTGGTTGCGGAGCTTCTCTTGGATCGTGTCCCATGGTGTTGCCTGGACTGCTTCAGGCGCAACCAACGCTCGGGCCGTCTCAAACACCTCAGGCCCACAGAGGCTGAGGAATAGGCCCCGCTTCCGATCCTTTGATACTGCTGTCAGCTCGTTGGCTTGGAGGTAGCAGTCGAACCGAGCGAGGTAGGAGTCCCATGATTCAGAGGCTGGCGCAAACGGCGGTAGAGGCACAAGTGAAGCCATGATTCCGATGCCGGCGTGAAGGGCGATGGATGGAACACAGTGCTCTAGCCAGAACAGTCAGCTCTGAATTGGTTCTGCCCAGTGATTTCGCTCAGTGATTTCGCTCTGTGATTCAGCTCAGTGATTCAGCTCAGTTCAGAGGCTGGCCGCATCTGGCTGTGCTCTGATGTCCATCCATCCCACCCTCGTCGCCAGTGTTAAGTCGTGGGTTGACATAGCAGCCGGCACAGCGATTTCTTCAAGTAGCTCTTTATTATGGTAAGCTGGAATAGAACTAAACAGCGAACAGCTCAGCCGGCCTGTATTTATAGGCAGCCGGCTGTCAACATTGTAACCACAACAGCCCAGAGTTCCCGCCTAGAATAACTGCCGCGGACCTGAGTGAAAACTATCTACAGACCTGAGTGAAAACTATATACAGTATCCCCCTGTTGGCCCAGGGTGAAACTACACTACATAACACTCCCCACGCTCTGTTGTTGCCTCGCATGTCGCTGTGCGAGAATGTGAAATTTTGACAGATGAGGCTGGTAAGGGGAGATTAGAAACAGTGTGGGGACGCTTTGTCTTCCCTGAAGTTTGGATTCCCCCTCCTGTACTGTTCCCTCCTTCTTAAGCATGTGAGGAGAAGGTGCTCTCGTACTGATGATGATTTTGGTCAGAGGCTGTTAATTGGAGGAGGAGGAGGAAGAAAGAATGGTGAACTATGAGGGGCGTCAGACTAGGATCTGGAAGAGACCAGGGTTCAAATCACCAACGAAAAAACTCACTAGGTGACCTGGGGAGCCAGTCACTGCCTCTTGGCCTAACCTACCTCAAAGGCTTGTTGTGGGTTTTAATTGAGAAGGACGGAAACCATGTAAGTCACCTTGAGCTCCATGCCTATGCCAGTTGGGACCTTGGGTTTACTCTGTGGGCAGCAGTGCATGATGGGAAGTGTATACAAGGTTTGACCGGAAAGTTTAGTGAATGGTCACAGAAATCGCACAGCGAGAAATATTCGAACATTCAACCAGCATCGGAAACCCACGAAATGCTCACAATTGTGTACAGAGATGAAGCTGCAACTCGAAAGACAGTGTATGAGTGGTTTAAGCATTTCTGTGAAGGGCGGCAAACCATCAAAGATGACCCTCAGTCTGGCGGTGAGCAGAATGGTGGCAAATGTCGAGAGAGTTCATGAGTTATTGATGTGGGATTGGTGTCTGTCCATCCGAATGATGGTGGAAGAATTGCATATTCCATGTGAAATTGTTACTGAGGTTACTGAGTTGTCCCACCCTCCATATTCTCCTGATCTGGCCCCACCGGATTCCCAAAACATCTGGACTGAAAGGGCACAGATTTTCCAACATTTCATGCATCCAAGCCGCTGTGACAAGGGAACTGAAAGCAGTATGAAAAGAGGACTTCTCCAGATGTTTCCAACAGTTCTACAAACGTTGTCAATTGTGCATTATATCAGAGTGGGTATACTTTGAAGGCCTGTAAGGTTGTATGTTCAAATATTTCTTGCTGTCCGATTTCTGTGATCATTCACCGAGCCTTCTGGTCACACCTTGTAAAAAAAGTACTGGTGGTGTGGAAGGAAATGAGTTTTTTTTTCTCCCTTCCATAATTTTAGAATTCGACATCCAATAAAACTGAATTGTGGGATGTTCAGGTCAGCCACAGAAAGAAAGACTTCACACACAGAGATAATTAATGGAATTTGCTATCTTGAGATGCCGCCTGTTTGGGTGACCTTACAAAAGGGGAGGACAGATTCATTGGATAGGTTCATGGCTAAATAGTGCATCTATGTTCAGGAGCAATATATCAGTTGCTCTGAATATCAGTTGATGGGGAGCAACAACAGGATATAGACATTGCTCCACCTTTGGGCTTCCCAGAAGCATATGACTGGTTTCCTGTTGTGAACCAGGTGCTGGAGGAGAAATTTGTTAGGTCTACATTGTAAAGTTCACAGGACACATCCCAGATGTGTATACTGGGTCAGAATTCAGCTTTCTCTAGGATTGCACACATGCCCGATTTTTGCAATGCAGTTTTGATTTAAGAAGGCATGAGAAAGAAAGAAAGAAAGAAAGAAAGAAAGAAAGAAAGAAAGAAAGAAAGAAAGGAAGAAAGGAAGGAAGGAAGGAAGGAACGTTGGTTGGTTTCAGGGGGAAAATGTGTATGGAGATACATATTTTTGGAGAAAATGTAGTGGAAAGTATACAAAAATATTACATATTTTGGGGGAGAATACATATAAAATGCTTATAAAGGCTGCACAGTTTAAAGGCAAAATTTTGAATTTTTAAAAAATCCACAAAAATGATTATGGAATGGATGTACGATTGAGTCTGTGCAGAACTGATGTGAAAAGGAAGTTGCCTGACTCCTCCATTGCTAGACTGATCTAGATGGGTGGTTCTTATGGAGAAGAGGTACTGGTTGCTCCATTTTTTACTGCACCAACAGAAAAGTGCTAACAGCTGCTATTTAGATTAGGACTGGTGGGAAGAGCAAAATTTGGCAACCATTTGTCACATAGAGTACCTACGAAAGTTATTTCTATACCATCTACTTAGTTATATCAGACAGAATGAGTTCAGATCAATAGATCAGGCATAAAAAAACCACATGGTACAGAAAGATAGATTGCAAAAAAAGATTTTTCTGGGGACAGTATTTCTAAATCTGAGACTGGCAGAGTGCTCTCGGTAAACCATATTCTAGGGTAGAGGTTCTTGATTTATGTTGCAGGCCCGGGAGCTGAACGAATCCATTTCCTGTGATTTGTATATGTGTGCGTAAGAAAGCAGCATTGCAAATTGGCATACGAAAGCTACTAACCTGTCCAAATGTTTACTTCCCAATCGGCCTACATAAGCCAGTGTAAGCCATTAGGAATAGTTTCACAACCTGAAGTATAGTGATAGAGCAGCAAGAGGCTTCAAGGGGTTCCAACCTCTTTATACAGGGTTCAGTTTCCTTGGAATGAAGTTCAGTGGAGACTGTGGTGTCTTTAGGATATATGGTTTTATTTACATATCTATTCAACCTGGACCATAAAGAAGGCTGATCGCCAAAGAATTGATGCTTTTGAATTATGGTGCTGGAGGAGACTCTTGAAAGTCCCATGGACTGCAAGAAGAACAAACCTATCCATTCTGAAGGAAATCAGCCCTGAGTGCTCACTGGAAGAACAGATCCTGAAGCTGAGGCTCCAATACTTTGGCCACCTCATGAGAAGAGAAGACTCCCTGGAAAAGACCCTGATGTTGGGAAAGATGGAGGGCACAAGGAGAAGGGGACGACAGAGGATGAGGTGGTTGGATAGTGTCCTCGAAGCTACCAGCATGAGTTTGACCAAAATGCGAGAGGCAGTGGAAGACAGAAGTGCCTGGCGTGCTCTGGTCCATGGGGTCACGACTAAACAACAACAACATTCAACCTGAGCATAGGATGGAGGGGCTCGTGGCAGGAGCACCTCAGCAGATCTTGCTTCCCCATTCTGTTTCCAAAGAAGCTCCAAAGTCCAGCTTGGGTTCAGCACAGAGCAAGACATGTCTTTGTCTCCAGTTTCCAGCATCAGCCAAACACACCCACACAACTCTGGCTATTCTTCTTCTATCTACCAGCCAGGTGAGGTGGATGGGAGAAAGGCCTGTCTATTTGTTTCTATGGAAACAGAGCTCAGTCTTTTAAGATGCAGGGTACTTGACAGAGTGGCTAAGGTTAAAAGACTAGTTTGACCTGTTCACCTAGTTGCTTCTTGTACATCCTAGCTTCAAAGCTACAGGGTCACAGATTTGGAATGGACCCAGGGCATCATCAAAACCAGACATGTTCAACCGGTCGACCGCGATCGACGGGTAGATCCCCGGGGTGTTTGTGGTTGATCGTGGCTGATCATGGTCAATCGTAGGCAAGGAATCTCATTGCCCCCCCTCCCCTGGTGATAGGTTCCTCTGCTGCTGCTGCAACACCAAGTAAATCAGCAGCAAGCACAAGAAATTAAGCATTATGCTTGCGAGTGGCAATGCTGTTCAGTCAGTTGACCGATTCCTCCCCCCCCAAAGTAGCTTAAGAACTCTGACCCACCCCCAAAAGCTCAACAACTCTGGGCAACCCAATGTCAATGGGTAGATCAATTCCAGTTTTTTATACTGGGAGTAGATCGCAGTCTCTAGGGAGTTGTACGTGCCTGATCTAGACTGAACCCATAACAATACAGTGGTACCTCAGCTTACATATGCTTCAGGTTACAGACGCTTCAGGTTACAGCCTCCGCTAACCCAGAAATAGTACCTTGGGTTAAGAACTTTGCTTCAGGATGAGAACAGAAATCGAGCGGCGGCACCGCAGCGGCAACAATTAGCTAAAGTGGTGCCTCAGGTTAAGAACAGTTTCAGGTTAAAAACAGACCTCCGGAACGAATTAAGTACTTAACCCGAGGTACCACTGTACATGCAAACACCTTCCACTTTGCAAACAGGGACCCTCTTGATGCAAAAGAAACTCTTTGCCACGGGGCAGCAATCCCTCCTCAAAGGCCCTTCTCAATTAGGGATGTTGGAGAATCCTGATGAAAATGGGATCATGAATAGAAGTTGCCATTGTTTGCCGATTTGCCCCACATCTGGAACTGAAGTCAGCCCAGAGATTGTGATCAGTATCTGCTGCTGCTGCTGCTGTTGCTTTCCTTACTCAAACAATGCTTCACGGGTTCCCCCCTCAGCACCCCCATTTTCATTGTGTTTCCCTTGTGGTCGAATGAATGGGGTGGAATAACATAATGCCAAGGTAATTTTTGTAATTTACCCGGTCCTTCCTGGAGAGGACGGGGGATAGAAATTGGGACCCTCTGCATGCAAAGCAGATGCTCTACTTCTAAGCTACGACTCTTGCACCCCGAATGTAAAGCCCTGTGTACATTAATAGAACGACAACAACAATAATTGCACACTTGTAACCACATCATAACAGACTCCCCGTGTAGCAAAGCTAAATAGCTTTGCACGCAACTTTTCCTCCTCTTTCTGTCACCGTGTGCCCCTCTGACAGAGAAAAGACAATTTTCTAAGCCGGCACAGAGAGGAGTGAGGGTGACATCAGAGGGAGCCTGACAGATGTGAGTGTGTCAGTTTGACTTACTATGGACAAGCAATGCAGAACACTTGGTAGGTTTATTTTTATTTTTTAGCCTGCCTGAAAGGTGCCATGAAGCTCCATTTGTCAAACTGCATTAAGGGCACCGCAAAAGCTCATCTCTTCCTTCTTCCTTCAGTCGCCCAGCACAAACGCCAGGTTTCCAGGCAGCACAGGGTTGACTTCAGCTCTTGGCAAATGTATGGTTGCATGCCACCCCAATTTCTGAGTGGTAAGAGACTCCTGGGGTTCCAGGTGCTCACCTGGGGCTTGGTCTCCCTGGAATGAAGGTCAGCAGAGACTGTAGTGTCTTTAGGATATATGGCTTTATTTACATATCTATTCAACCTGAGCATAGGATGGTGGGGCTCGTGGCATGAGCACCCCAACAGATCTTGCTGCCCCATTGGGTTCAGCGCAGAGCAAGACATGGGTCTGTCTCCAGCTTCCAGCATCAGCCAAACTCACCCACACAACTCTGGCTATTTTTTCTTCTATCTCCCAGCCAGGTGAGGTGGATGGGAGAAAGGTCTTTAGGATATATGGCTTTATTTGCACATATTTGCAATCTGAGCATAGGATGGGAGGGCTCACGGCATCAACACACCAACACATCTTGCTTCTCCCTTAGTCCAGCACAGATCTAGCATGTGTCTGTGTCTCTAGCTTTTCCAACCTGCATTCAGCTCAGCTCCCACGACACGCTATTGTTCTCCTATAAGCCAGGTGAAGGGGTGAGAAACACCCATCCTAGGTCAGGAAACCAAGCCGTATGAGGAATGGTTGAAGGAGCTGGGTATGTTTAGCCTGGAAAAGAGGAAACCAAGAGGCGATATGATAGCCATCTTCAAACATCTGAATGGCTGTCACATGGAAGATAGAGCAAGCTTGTTTTCTCCTGCTCCAGAGGGGAGCTCCTGAACCAACAGCTTCAAGTTACAAGAAAAGAGATTCCAACCAAACACCAGGAAAAACCTTCTGGCTGTAAGAGCTGTTCAACAGTGGAACAGACTTGTTCCGGAGGTTGTGGACTCTCCTTCACTGAAGGTTTTAAGCAGAGGTTGGACGGCCACCTGTCATGGCTGCTTTAGCTGAGATTCCTGCATTGCAAGGGGTTGGACTAGATGAACACTGGGTTTCCTTCCAATTCTACAATCCAATGACTTGCCTGGAGGACACCCTCACTTAGTTGTAGCTTTCCTAACACAACACATTCTTCTGGGATGCTGATGAGGAGACACGAGTGGACAGATGTGGTCATTGTCTCACAAAGGCTTTACATCAGCTTCTAGCAAATGTATGGTTGCACGCCACCCCATTCTCATAGTAGTGAGAAACTCCAGGGGTACCAGGCACTTACCCAGGGTTTGACTGGTTCAACAAACTCCTCTTGTCAGATTCTAATATAACTGGGTACAGGACCACAAGAATGGGAAGGGATTCTGGGTGTTATCCAGACGAACACCCCAAACCTTCAAAGTATAAAAGGTCCTTATATACACCAAGACAACCCAGTAGAGCAGGGATGGGGGACCCCAAGCCAGGGAGCTGATGGTGGCCCTCCAAATGTCTTCTTCTGGCCCTCAGGACTCCCACTGGCCACTCCCCATGGGTCAGTCTCCACAACCCCCTCAAGAGCTTTCACATGGCTGGTGTCACGACTCACGGGCCAACTACCTAGTGAAACGAGAACTGTGGAGAGCTTCTTCCAGTTATTTTATTTAAATGAACAGAATACACAGAGAGACCCATGAATTATGTTCCCTCAGTCTCGAGACGTTGTTCAGAGTGCGCACCCCCCTTGCTGTACTTCCTAGCTTCCAAACCCCTCCTTACACTCTATGGTGGCTGGCAAAGGAAACTTTCCATCTCTGTTTGGCTTTCTGGTCTGAGACACGAAGGGAGTGTCTGGTTCTGGGAGAACCAGGATTTCAAGTGACATAATATCAACTGTCTGCTGTACTGTTTTTACCACTTCTGAGTCCTGTCTCTGTTCAGAACTAGAGCATCTGCTAGCTTGTTCCTGCTCCTCATGCCCCATTATTTCCCAACTCTTTGCTGCTGCTTCTTCTGGGGTGTGTGCCATTTGCCACCACCCTGAACCTAGGTCCATACTATCTTAATCTTCCTCATGCCTGGAAGCCTCTTGGGGTGAAGGTGTGATGGCCTGGGACTCGGGCTCGGACTCAGAACCAGAGGAGTCTCAGTCCGCACTGGATCCTTTGCCTCAGGCGGCATCTGAACCAAGTCTGGGGCCTGATTCTGAAGAGTCCCAGTCTGCACAGGTTCCCCTGCAACAAGCATCAGCTGGGCTGAGTCAGGGTCCTGAGCCTGCCCTGGCTCCAGATGCGGGGATTACCTTGTTGCCTTCAGCTGGGCCATCACTTACAGCTGCTCCACTACCAGTTGGGTCAGGAGGGGCTGAGGAGGCCTCTGGGTCTAGTAACCTACCAACATCTCCTGAGCTGCAGAGACTAAGGTCTGAGAGAAGGAGAGTGCTTGCCTTCAGGCGACACAGGGAGGTGAGTCAGTGGGGGATCAGAACCGGACGTTACCCTGACAGAGATAAAAGGCTGTTGGACCCCGCCCCAGGTTGCGGGAGCAACATTGCTGTTTGCTAGAACCTGCCTGACCTAGTCTGGTCTTCTGCCTTTGTGTTCTGCCTTGGCCCTGTCAGACTGACTCCTCGCTGAATCCTTGGATTTGGGACTGGACCTGGACCGCGTTGCTCGGGTTACCCCCGGGCCCAGCACAGAAGGTCTCCACCAGTCCTCCTCATCCGCTCAGTGCCTGACATCTGGAATGTGTGTCTACTTGTGTTGAGACAATGCCCTTTTCTCTCCTGGGACCATTTGCATTGGAGCCAAGTGTTCCGCTACAGCCTCTCCTCCCTCGAGCGACGCCACCAGCCGCTCTCCATCTTTACGAGAGAGACTTTTGCTAGTCGTGTTGATTTCCCACTTTGAAAACTTTGCCTGAAAGACATGTAATGAACACCGGGATTGTATCAAGCACCGAAGCCATTTGTTTCTACTTTCTCTCTCAACGAGTCTTTTTATAAAGAGAGTTAAGCAGCGCGGCCCTGTCAGCGAAATCTTATTTCCTAGCACGGTGATGGATGGCTGTGCACTACTCAGGCAACAGGGGCGATAACACAGAGTTATGTAACAGTGGTAATACCGGGATGCAATCTTCAGGGGACAATGTTGCTCCCGGGGAGATTCTGTCCGTGATGCAGTGCTGTGTACGCTCAGAGGATTTTGGTGAGGGGTCATGGAGAGGCTCCAAATGGAGCCAGTGACTCTGAAACTCAGGAAGATAATGTTTGCTTTGCATGATGAAAAGCCCAGACTCAACGTTCTGCCCGGACACTGAGGTCTAGAGGAGACATCCTGAATGAAAGCAAAGTGGGGGTGGAGGGAGAGAGAAATGTCTTGCAGCTTTCTTAAAAAGAAATTAGCAAAATCATTAAGGATTCTCCCACCACCCACCTACCCACTTTCAAGGTGCCTTCTGGGCTTCGCGACTTTAAAAAATGTTTATTTTGTGCTTCAAATTTTTTCCTCTGCCGCCATAAAAATGTGAGATTTTCACCAGCTTCGGCCCATCTGAAGCTGATACAGGCTCGTCTTATCTTGAGCCCAAGCAGAGTAGTCCACACAGCAGAAGGATAAGCAGTATGTGCCACATTCTTAACTTTATTTCCACTCTATGCTGAGAGAATACAAACATGCATCTTGCCTCTGTGAGAGCAGAGAAGCAACTGTCTCTCTAACAAAGAAACCGAGAGAACAGAGAAAAACAGGAAACCAGTGTACGTCACATCCAGTCTCCCATTCCCGTGGGAATCCAACAGTAACTTGGACTGTGGAATGCAAAACAATGTCTTGTGACTGCAGTTGCTGCTCAGTGAGGGAAATAGAAACCAACATCCTCCCCCTTTCTGTGAACATCACTGGGCGGCAATATCAGTACAAACCCAACTTCTGCACATAGGTACAGTGTTGATCCCTTGATGCAATCTTGGACAATACATCAGCAGGAATTTCATTACCTGGCATATAGGACACCGTTACGAGTCCCTTCTGAATACATTCCCTAGCATGTTGCAGTTTCAATTGCAAGTGCTTCGTGCTTTGCTTACAACCTTCAGAATTCAGCAAAGCCAAACATGCTTTGTTGTCCTGGTAAACCTGGATTGGACATTTGACAGGAATTTTCATGTCTTTGCACAATTGCAACAACCATTCACAATCTTTAAGTGAATAAGACAGTGCATTCAGTTCAGCTTCACAAGTACTTAAGCTAACTGTTGTTTGCTTCTTGCATGACCAATCGCTCTCTGTGTATGATTGAATAAATTGCTTGGTAAGAACTTCTATTGTTTCTCTGATTCTTGGCTGCCACCGTGGGAGGGATCTGATTTCCCGAAGCCGGACACCAACACTGCCCATGTTCCAGTCCCTTGCTAACCTTTCACTCCCTCGCACCACCATCCTTTCCAACCCCCCCCATCTCCTTCAACCCCCCATCCCTTCTCAGCTCCTTTGGTCCACCTCCCTGACACCCCATTGCCAATCCCTATCCCCCACCCGCCCACTCAGACCACGAGCTTCTAGCACCCTGTTGTGTGCCTATGCAAGTGAATAAATGGGTCGGTGGAGGGTGGTGGCGGCGGCAATTATGACACGGGGAACATGGGAAGACCAGCCTAGGCTACTCACCCACCTGCTTGTTAGCACTCTCTCCCTCTCTCTATGATAATTTTTATTAGTTTTACATATAATCATATTACATAGCATCATATCACTTTATTATATCTCTTTGGCTCAACTGAGCCTATCGACTTCCCTCCCTCCTGCCTAATGGTTTACAAAATTAAATTTTGCATTCTTGCATTTCACTTGCTCTCCTATTTAAATCTATGCTTCCAGGTGCTATAAGAAAGCTGCAGAGATAGTGCAGGATAGTGCACACCCTGGAAATGATCTCTTTCAGCGTCTGCCTTTGGTCCAGCGCCGAGGGCCTTCTGGTGGTTCCTTCATTGTGAGAAGCAAAGCTACAGGGAACCAGGCAGAGGGCCTTCTTGGTAGTGGCACCCGCCCTGTGGAACGCCCTCCCATCAGATGTCAAAGAGATAAACAACTATCTGACATTCAGAAGACATCTTAAGGCAGCCCTGTTCAGGGAAGTTTTTAATGTGTGACATCTTAGTGTATTTTTGGTCTCTGTGGAAGCCGCCCAGAGTGGCTGGGGAAACCCAGCCAGATGGGCGGGGTACAAATAATAAATTATTATTATTAATAATAAATTATTATGAACTGTATGGACCACATTTCTGACTCTGTATAAGGCAGCGACCTATGTAGCGATTGTCTTTTCGCCGCAGCCTTTTTGTAAAGTGGAACTGCCCTGACTAATTTTTTGTTTTAAATGTTCCACAGCATGTTCACTCCCCGCCCCCCCTTGCTTCTCTTGAAAAGTAGAAATAATGAGGGCAGGGACTGTGAACCTTGAAAGAAGATTTTCGTGTCTATTTTAAAAACAGATCTTTTACACGGTTACATCTGATAGCCTCGGAAAGGCCTTCCACTGTCTCAAAGAGGATTGAATTTCTACCTTCTTTTTCTATAATCCACCTGGCGCTTTATTTCATTTTATTATTTGGGGCTGATAATATTATTATGATGACCATTAGACGATAAGGTTGTGTCAGAAAGATGGATTTAATCATAGAATGGCATACTTGAAATAATTTCTGATTGACTACAGTATATTGGGTACAATATTCCTTCCTTCCTTCCTCCCTCCCTCTCTCCCTCCCCCCTTCAAGACTGAAATTCCCAGTTGTCAAAAAAGGTTATTTATGTATGCCGCTACTGCAGCCCATGTTTCATTAGCCCCAAAATAGAAAATGAGCGAGGTCCCAACTAAAGAAGAATGGCAACTTAAACTGATGGAATATGCTCAGCTTGAAGACTTAATATATAGAATAAGAGAACAAGAAGAACATACGTTTAGAGAAGATTAGAAAAACGTTTATTGAGCGTATGGAAAATAACTGTGTACAGCTGAAAACGCTGGCAGCATTAAGATAAATTCAACAGTGTAAATAAGTTATGATGGTTGTAATAATGGAAGACTGAATGGTATAGTTTCTGTAAAATATGCAGGGATTTATGATTTGTAAAAGGAACCATGGAAAGAGAAGAAGGGAAGCCATTGATATCTTAAAGATGTATAAATGAGTACTTTAAATTGTAAAACAGATATATATATATATATATATATATATATATATATATATATATATATATGAAAGAGTGTGTGAAATGATGTGTATTTAAGCTTTGGGTAACCAGGCACAGGAAGATTTATAAATGCATGTCTCTCTCTCTCTGTGTGTGTGTGTGAGTGTGTATGTGTGTGTGTGTGTGTGTGTGTGAGAGAGAGAGAGAGAGAGAGAGAGAGAGAGAGAGAGAGAAATTCCAGAGGGGTCATCCTGTTAGACAGCAATAGATTGTGGTGGATTGCTTTGAAAGCCACTTCTGACCTCAGGAGGAGGTGGTGTTGTTGTGGGCTTCTCGCCCTCAACGCTCGCGCGGGGCTGGAATCCTCTGCCACGTCATCCCCTGGCCAGCCAATCAGTTGGCTAGGGGTGTGTGTGTGTGGCTTGCTGCATTTAAGGCAAGCGCGGCAGAGGATCTTCCTCTTTGGCCGCCATATTGCTAGGGGCATTGTTATGTAGATGAATGGGGGGGGGAGAAGTGCCATCACCTCCCCCGGATATTGAAGGGTAGTCCGGTAAAGGATTCCGGGGGGCGTGACCCGTCCGAAGCCAATGGAGGCCAGGGCCCAAGGCACGCCCCCTAGCGGTGACCCCAGGGGAGTTCCTAATTGATGTGCATCAGCAGGGCTCCCCCTGCTGGTGTTAACCCTTCCTGGCCTTCAGGCAGACAGGCTGAAGCCGGATAGTCGATTAGTACCAATGCCTAAGCCAATACCGCTCTTCACCTGTAACCAATAAAGCTGTGGCCAATTTTAGCCCATTAACCTAAAATAACGGTCTCATGTGTCTTTATTCCTACTGGTGGGCGGCGGGAACTCGCCACACAAGTCACTTCAGCCCCTTCCCTGTCCTGTATTTTGTATTTTTGCCAGAACATAGGTGGTAGCCCTACTGTAACCCATGGCAGTTAACTCCTTAAATTTGTAAGATTATTCTTTTCTCTCCTGGTCATTGTTTGAAAGTGCAGAAGCCTCTTAACCTTGCTGGAGAATCCTTCTGAGTGCCGCTAGGTCCCCAACGCCAAGGGGGACCATCGTGAGCTCACTTGCCTGCTGTCTTGAATGTGTCTTGTAAAACACCACTTTTTATTTCAGGAAGTTGGATGCTTTCATCTACGATGCAGCGGTGCTGAACTACAAGGCCGGGCGGGATGAGGGGTGCAAGCTGGTGACCATCGGCAGTGGGTACATCTTTGCCACGACGGGCTATGGGATCGCTCTCCAGAAGGGGTCGCCGTGGAAAAGGGCCATCGATCTTGCATTGCTGCAATTTGTCGGCGATGGTAAGTCAGAAGGACTTTTCTTTCCTGCTCGAGGTGTTCTTGCAAGAGGGGCAAGAGGAGCCAGTGTGGTGTAGAGGTTAAGAGTGGTGGACTCGTAATCTGGTGAACTGGGTTCGCTTCCCCGCTCCTCCACATGCAGCTGCTGGGTGACCTTGGGCTAGTCACACTTCTCTGAAGTCTCTCAGCCCCACTCACCTCACAGAGTGTTTATTGTGGGGGAGGAAGGGAAAGGAGATTGTTAGCCGCTTTGAGACTCCTTCGGGTAGTGATAAAGTGGGATATCAAATCCAAACTCTTCTTCTTATTCATTCTTTTCATTTCGTTTATGCATTGCCTCCCATCAAACAACCCAGAGCGATCAGCAATTAAAGGATCAGTACAAATATTCGCAATAAAAACAATTAAGGAAACCATTTCAGATCTGATACAGAAAGAGACTAGGATAAGACATCTCCACGCAAGAGGATCCTTGAAAAAGGAACATCCTCAGTAGGTGCTGAAAAAACCAGGAGGGAGTTCCAAAGGATACCACCACTACTAAAGTATTAAGAATTAAGAATTTATGTTATTAAATTATTAACATTAATTGCTATTAGTTGATTATAACCATTATCTATCAATTATGATGATGATGATGATGATGAATAATTTACCAAATTATTAGGCCACCCCATAACAAAGTTCCCTGAGCCACCTAAAATATAATTCATTGGCAAAGTTCTGCTTTTCATTTCAGGATGATGAGGATAGTTCAGCTTCCTATTTTCATAAGTTTATTCTTCATGTATTTATGTATCACTTTTTGCATGTATGTCAGGGTGATTTCTAAACACCATAAAAGCACCTTAAAATATCTTTGAAAACAGTCCAAAATAAATGAGGAAGGAAGGTAGACTGAAGAACAGCACAAAACAAACAGCTAAGGCAGAGATCTTTTCATCCAGGGGGAAAAGCTTGTTGAAACAATGTTGCCCTTGTAGTATTCGGAAGGAGGAGAAAACTAGGAGGAGTTGGCAGCGCCTTCCATTGGCTCTGGCACCACCTGCTTTGGCCTCCCTGCCTTCTGCCCAATGGGCCTCAGCTCCTATGGGCAACAGCACCTTCTGAGCACCTACTCCAGTCTTCCTAAACTGGAGAAATTGACAGAAGCCTTATATATTGCACCATGGAACCCTGAGGAGCACAGCACGTCCACCGAGTCTGCCAGATACTGTCCTGTCAACAAAAGCTGGGCCACCGGGCATCAGATGGGAGATTCCAATTCTGCCCTCTTTGTAACAAGTGCCCCATCAAACTGCCCATTCATTCCTATGGGAGAAAGGTCATTTATGATAACGTTGGAGGCTGAGCCTTCTTCCTACCTGGAGGGTGAACTGTGGTGCTGAGGATTGCAGCCACTGGCATCGTAAATCATCCTTTCTTTCCTCCCCCCCCCAACCAGTCTGAACCTTTTCTGCAAAGCATTCCCAGTGCAGTGTTCCCACTGTTTCCTTTGGAGTAGAGAGGGGATGTAGCCGGGGGAATGGGAAATGGTGGGAATATGGGGGAAATTATGCTTTTCCTGGCATGATATGAGAGAGAGAGAGAGAGAGAGAGAGAGAGAGAGAGAGAGAGAGAGAAATATCAGACGTGCTGCTTAACAATCCAAAGCCTACTGAGTTCTGAAGAACAGGGTCACGGCAGACTATAGATAGCTATTAGCTTGCAAATAGCCTTGATAGTTATTACTCAGTCATCTCTGTTTCAAGGAGAGGTTGCTTGTTGTTTTGAAGCCGGTCAACTTCTTCATCCTCAAATGGCCTCTCAGCGCGGGGTGATTGCATTATTTGGAAAGCTCTTGTTTGTATCATCCTGTGCTTCATTTGACTCTGGGGTGACCGTGTGGATGTAGGAATGTTGAGGGGGGCAGGAGAGGCTATATTGATTCTTAATACCCTTCCTAACTCACACTAGCAAGTTTCTTTATATAGCAGAGTGCATCCCCCCTTTTATGCAGCACAAAGCTGGCTGCAAACTCGCATGAGGCAACAAACAATTCAATCTGGCTTGCCCAGATTGAGATATGTCCTATTATTCCTGGGAAGACTCCTTTGAGCCCTCCTAAAAGAATGAAGACACAACAGTCTTATTCATAAGTAACAAAAAGTAGTTTTTCCTCACGATCAGCACAGTGTGATCCCTGAAGGCAGGCTTTTGGGCTTAAAGTTACAAACATGTACAAACAGGTTTACCCCATATGGGAGATAACCTGGGAGACTGCTTGGCTGGCAGCCAGCAGTCCAGTCCAGGTGAATCAGGAAGTTCAAAAAAGAAGATCGAAGAGAGGGAAGAAGTGGCTGCTTGACTTGGTCTTTTACCAGGTCTGGAAAGGTCACGCCCACCTGCCAGTCACATGCAAGAAAGGATGCTCCAGGCCAGGAGGAACAGGAAGTTCAGCTGACTGAACCAACATGCCCTGCATGACCACTCTAGCAAAACAAGGAATGTTGAACTTGACTGCTCCCAGTGGATTACATGTTCCGTTGAGAGTCCGTCAAGGCTGCGAACAGCGGGACTGTTGTGGCGTCTAGTCCGCTTCCATTGTGCCAACCTGCTTCTCCCGGCTACAGCAGAGTATCTTGCCAGCGGTGCCTGTGTGGAAGGAATCTTAGCCATGCAGTAAAACCCCCATGCAACAGCTGCTTCTATTCTACAAAGCTTTATTGTACAGCAGCAAAACAACGACCAGGAGATAGCGAAGGCATGATGCTTCTCCTGTCACAGCCAAAACAGAAAGTAAAAAACGTTCACATAACAAAGGTGTGAACACCCCCCCCCCCCAGTGACAGGACATCATTTCCCTTGAGCTGTTAACCCCGTAAGCTCTGGGTATCCTCACATTACATCCCACAGTGGACTAACTTGCTGACGTCTGTTCACTGTGAGCCTTGCAGATGAAATACTGCTGCCTAGGCTGGGAGAAAAGCAATGACAAACCTAGACAGCATCTTAGAAAGCAGAGACATTACCTTGCCAACAAAGGTCAGTATAGTAAAAGCTATGGTTTTCCCAGTAGTGATGTATGGAAGTGAGAGCTGGACCATAAAGAAGGCTGATCCCCGAAGAATTGATGCTTTTGAATGATGGTGCTGGAGGAGACTCTTGAGAGTCCCATGGACTGCAAGAAGATCAAACCTATCCGTTCTTAAGGAAATCAGGCCTGAGTGCTCACTGGAAGGACTGATCCTGAAGCTGAGGCTCCAATACTTTGGCCACCTCATGAGAAGAGAAGACTGTCTGGGAAAAACCCTGATGTTGGGAAAGATGGGAGGCACAAGGAGAAGGGGACGACAGAGGGCGAGATGGTTGGATAGTGTTCTTGAAGCTACCAGCATGAGTTTGACCAAACTGCGGGAGGCAGTGGAAGACAGGAGTGCCTGGCATGCTCTGGTCCATGGGGTCATGAAGAGTCGGACACGACTTAACGAGTAAACAACAACAAGGCTGTGTGATCCTGTCCCTTTACTGGAAACAGGGCTGCACAGCGGATGCAGGATTAAACCCTGTCCTCCAGCCCATCAGCTGCCATCACCAGTGACATCAGTTAAATGGCGGGTGGGCATGATTTGGGGGAAATGGCTTAGTGGGCCAAGTTGGACCCCTTGACCGGCTACGATTTTTTTTTATAAGATATTTATTAAGATTTTCAAAGTATTACAAAGTTAAAATAAAAAAATAAGAAAATACAAAATAAAAATTGTTAAAAACAACTCATTCTTTCCATTACTTATTTTTCATTAGCTTATTTCCCGGACCTCCTCATGCCTCCCTTTTTTGTATTCCAGTTCAGTTTGTTGGTTCAGCAAATCCTTACCCTCTTTGTTTATCCTAGTCTTTAATCCTAAAATATTGTAACGTTAAATTTTTACCTATTAACAGTCCATTTTTCATATTCCCTTATAGTATTACAGCTGAAAACCACTTAATTTCTATCCAACATCATTCTAACATTCATTAATTTTACAATATTTCTGTAGATAGTCTTTAAATTTCTTCCAATCTTCTTCCACCGACTCTTCTCCCTGGTCTCGGATTCTGCCAGTCATTTCCGCCAGTTCCATATAGTCCATCACCTTCATCTGCCATTCTTCCAGGGTGGGTAGATCTTGTGTCTTCCAATACTTTGCAATAAGTATTCTTGCTGCTGTTGTGGCATACATAAAAAAAAGTTCTGTCCTTCTTTGGCACCAATTGGCTGACTATGCCTAGGAGAAAGGCCTCTGGTTTCTTCAAGAAGGTATATTTAAATACCTTTTTCAATTCATTATATATCATCTCCCAGAAAGCCTTAATCCTTGGGCACGTCCACCAAAGGTGAAAGAATGTACCTTCAGTTTCTTTACATTTCCAACATTTATTATCGGGCAGATGATAGATTTTTGCAAGCTTGACTGGGGTCATGTACCACCACCCTTGACCGGCTACGATTGACCCATGATTGACTCGGCCATCTTTCCAGAATTTTTTTAATATTATGGTGGCAGAGGAAAAAAATTGAAGCACAAAATAAACATTTTTTTAAAGTCGCGAAGGCCAGAAGGCACCTTGAAAGTGGGTGGGTGGGTGGTGGGAGAATCCTTAATGATTTTGCTAATTTCTTTTTAAGAAAGCTGCAAGACATTTCTCTCTCCCTCCACCCCCACTTTGCTTTCATTCAGGATGTCTCCTCTTCTTAACTTTAGTCCTCACCGCCTTAGATGGGAAGCCCTCCGGCATTCACAGAAGCTGAAAGCATTTAGGTGGGAGTGATGTGCAATGCATCAGTCTGGTGCGATTTGCAGTGACTTATTCAACGATTTCTTTTAAAGTTCTCCTGGATCGTGATTTTCTCTCTCCACAAGCCTCCCCCCAACAACCCCACAAGCCATGAGAGATTTACTCTTTGTCCTGCCTTGAATAGCCACTTTCCCTTCTCTAATTACATCAGCTTTGTAACAAAAGGAGACGTCTTCTTATCTCAGCAGTTCTTAACAGCTATACAGAAACAGCAACAAAAAGCCATCAGGGTTTTTTTTGGGTGGGGTGGAGATGGGGGAAACCGAGAAAACTGTACTGGCTTTGGTATATGCACAATGTTGCTTTATTGCATAATTATCCCTCGCTCTTATTAGCATTGCAAACTGGCTGAAAGAAGTTCCATTCTGCCCCGCTCCACACCAATACAAATCAATAGGGACAGGCAGATACCAGTGATGTGAGTTATGTTCACAGTTGTCTCTCAGAAGTGCTGGGCAGTAATCACCAATATTGTGCAGCAATACTACAGATAGGACTGAATAATTTTTTCTGTTCCAGTTTCTCATTTTCCCCAATCTGAAGTGTGTGATTTGGTGGGGTTTTTTTTTTTAATCGAATCAGATCTTTATTATTAATGATCAAAGACCAGCATTCGGAAACTGTGATTAGAAGCACATTGGATACATTTACAGATGTGAAGAAGAATAAAGATAATAATTTTGAAAGGAATATTAAAAATGAATAAAATAAATAAAAGTAGCATAAAATAAGTAGAATGGGCACCAACATTTATGAAAACTAGAGTCATAGCACAAACGTCAAAGAAGGAAGTTACAGAATGTCTGAAGTAAGTTCTTGGTGAGTTTATTTTATTTCTCATGGACATTCCCCCTCTAGCACCGTATTGCTTTTAGGAACAGGACATAACATGTTACATTGTCCCTTTCCCAAATCCAAGAAGGCAGGAGTTTGGAGCTACAGTCATACCTTGGGTTGCGAATACTATGGGTTGCACATTTTCAAAACCGTGTTTATCGAAGACAATCTTACTCAGCTACGAGTGATCGCCAAAGAAGAAGATACGAGCTGGAAGCTCCATCCTTTCATGGATCCATGAGACTCTGGGGAGGTGCTTCCAAGGCTTCCCCATTCTCCCGAGTAGCCTCATGTGCAGTTCATGGGCATGTTGAATATTATTTATTTACACCAAAAAGAGACACCTCAAAGAGACTTAGCAAGATAAAACACAATCAATAGAAGCAGTTTAAAAACAGGAAAAACCATACAAAACGATGACGACTGAAATGCTGTTCTAATAATATATCAAAAACGAGTTCTACTCAGTGCTGTTAGAAATAAATTAAGGGAAATGGACAATGCTTGCAGTGTATATGGAAAATAATTGCGAACAAGTGAAAACGGTGGCAGGATTAGTGTAAATTCAACAGTATAATTTTATGTTGTGGTAATATGCAAATGAAGGGGGGAATGAGAATGTTTGAATAGAATATGCAGCAATAATGGAAAACTAAAAAGAACCATGGAAAGGGAGGAAGGGAAGTTGACAATTGATTTATTCTGGGGAATGTATCACTGTGGAAAATGCGTAACTGTAAATTTTAAATTTTAAATAAAAAAAATATTAAAAAAGAGAAGTAACTTAATTAGTCAAGGCCTGACTGAATGAAAAGATCTTAGTCTGGTACCTACAGACTGTCGATGATGGTGCCAGGCACATCTCTGTGAGGGGAACATTCCACAGATTGGGGGCCACCAATGAAAAGACCTGTTCTTGTGTAGCCACCCTTCACATCTCCCTCAGATGGGGCACAAGGAGAAAGGTCTCTGATGGAAGTCACAGGCTAGTTTGTACATGGTGAGGCAGTCCTTGAGGTGGCCCTGACACTCCTGTGTGTCTTGTTGTCTACTCTGCCCCTGTGGCCTTGACGGAGATTGTGGGGAGGGAAACTGAGAACCAGCCAGGAACCCAGGCAGCTGGCATGAGAACCTCAATTCCTGGGACAGGGATATCCATCTCCAACGCCTCTTCAGAGGCACTGACATTGTGGAGAGCTGCCGGTAGCGACCTTGCTTCTTCTCTGAGACCTTTGATTTCAGGTCTGGGCAGGGCTGAGCCCTGATGCCCATGCAGCATAGAAACATCTCACTGGTTTTCACCACTGAGATCTTCTTGGATTTCCATACCCTAACCATTAGGACCTCATTATTATTTTGTTCTCCTATTTTCCAGGTGAAATGGAGGAACTGGAAACTCTGTGGCTAACAGGCATTTGCCACAACGAGAAGAACGAGGTCATGAGCAGCCAGCTGGACATTGACAACATGGCAGGTGTCTTCTACATGCTTGCTGCTGCCATGGCCCTCAGCCTCATCACATTCATCTGGGAGCACCTGTTTTATTGGAAGCTGAGGTTCTGCTTCACTGGAGTTTGCTCTGACAGGCCAGGACTGCTTTATTCCATCAGCAGGGTAAGCTTCTCTGTGTGTTTCAATTAGTATTATGCTAACCTGTAAGGCCTCCACATCAGAGACCAGGAAGAGCATTAGAAAGGAAGGAACGTCTTCCATGGCTCATGGAAGGAGAACAGGGAGGTGATCTAGTGGGTCTTTCTGGCCAAGGTGTTTCAAAGAGTTGGTGTTGTCAAAGAAGGAATCCTTCCTCTGTCATAGTTCATAGAATTGTAGAGTTGGAAGGAACCACGAGGGTAATTGAATACAACTTCCAGCAATGCAGGACTCATTTTGCCCAGTTTGGGGCTCAAACCCACAACCCTGGGGTTAAGAGTATCATGCCCTACCAACTGAGCCATCAAGAAGGTATCGTCTGAATTATTCTCAGCATCCCCATGATGGCTGTGTTCTATCTCAACCATCAGTGATAGTGTGCTTTGGAATGGTAGCTGTTGGGAATCACAGATGGGGAGAAGGTTGCTGTGCCCAGGTCCTGCTTTTGGGCTTCCCATAAGCACCTGTGAGAACACAGACCTGGTCTATATGAGCCACTGGTCCGATCCAGCAAGCTCTTCTCTGTTTCTTATGTCCAGTGAAAGAACGGCAATGGAGCTAGAGCTCTCAGGTATTCAGCCGATGAGGAAGTGTACATGAGAAGAGATTGTTCCGCTTTCCAAGGGACGGAGCTGAAACTCAGTGATAGAACTTCTCTCTGGCTTTCAGAAGATCCCAGGTTCCCTCTCCAGCATCTTCAGGCAGGACTGGGAGAGGATCTTGTCTGAAACCCTACTCTGACAGCCAGTGTAGGCAATACTGATGTACATAGACCAGGGGTCTGCAACCCGCGGCTCCGGAGCCACATGTGGCTCTTTTACATCTTTTCCGCGGCTCCGGGGCGGATACTAGCGAGGGGAGGAGGCGCATTGTGTGCCCCAACACTCCCCACTGTGGTGGGCGCTGTACTGGCTGTGACGTTGCATGGGGACGGTGTGTGCGTTAGTCACACACCGTCCCGACGTCACCTTCCTGGTTTTGCGATTCCCAGTTTTTTTTTCCTTCGGAAACGGGCCCAAGTGGCTCTTTTTGTCTTAAAGGTTGCAGACCCCTGACATAGACCAATAATCAGACTTAGTATAAGGCAACTTCCTGTTTTCGTGGAAGGAGTAGGGGCATTGGAAGGGGGAGCGGGGGTGGGTTGCCCCGGGTGCCACCATGGAGGGGGGTGACAAATTATCAAGGAACAATTACTGCCCTACTAGGGTAGTTCATAAAAACTTTTTTTTTTAAAAAAAAAATGCCTGCTCCAAAGGTCTTATCTTACGACTATAGGGATTATGTAGCTATATCTGAAACGTCATGCATATCAGTAAATATCTTGACCCTCCTCCATGAAAATAGCCATTTACTTGGCCGTTTCCCTATGTTGCAAATGCTGAAATTTCAATTCAGTGGAACAGGGTCAAGATATGCATGAAATTTCAGATGTGAATAAAATGAGACTAGGCTGAGTAGAATAGGCTTTGCCTTGCCTTCTCCTTTTGCAGGCAAATAAATAAATAAATAAATAATCAATCAATGCTGGGGGGGGGGGGTGGTGACAAGAAATTTTCCACACTGGGTACCACCTGACCTTCCTATGCCTCTGGGAAGGAGCAAAGCCTGAACCATTTCAGGACAGAAAGGGAACTAGAAACACATTTTGGGGGGGAAAGATATATCAGCATACAGAAGATGTAATGCAAAAGTTTCATGCACACATGGTGCAGAGTTTTGTGACCTCTGTCCCTCACCCTTTACTTTCGTAACTCAAAACATTAAATCTGCCTGAGCTTATATTTTGTAGCATTAAATGACAAAGCACAACATCTCAGGCACAATGTCCCTCATTAATTGCTCTCCTTGAATAAGTGCAATTAGCCTTCTGCATGAAGTAATTTGTCTACAAGAGATGAAGCCATTTTTTTAAAAAAAAATGTAATAGTAATAATAATGCAACTAGTAGCAAAAGTGAAATTTTAATTACCAAATAAGTTATTTGTTTAAACAAACAGCTGTAAACATGCTTAGCCTTAATCTCTGGCAACTTACAGTGGTGTGTGTGTGTGTGTTTTAATTAGTTAATTGACTCTGATTCTGTGTTTGCCAAAAATGTTCAGAAAATAGTTGGATGGAACCACTGAGCTCATATCTAATTCTGTGCATGAGAGAGAGAGAGATAGAGATAGAGAGCACGCAATTGAGAGTGCGGGAGGGTGGAACCACACTAGGGTTTTCTCGAAAGGATTGTATTCTGGCTCAAACGCACAAATCTCCCTGCACACTTTCTGGCTTGCAGGACCTGTTAGTATGCAGCCTACACTGGCATACCCAAATTGCTTTGCTGTCCATAAAAATGGTTTTCTGGATCCAGCCAAGATCCATCCAGTCCAGCAATCTGTTTATAGCTTCAGCCAGATGTTCACAAGCTGGTGGACAGGAAGGTTGATTGGCTTCTCCTCTGCATCTCCTCTACTCAGAATCCTCTGGAACACAAACACTCCATTTGGCTGTTCTGGCTAACAGCTGTTGACATGTCCATCTTCCATTAATCCCCCCCTGTTTGGGGTGAGGAAGCAGCCAAGGTGGTTGCCCTCCAGATGTTTTTGGATTCCATTTCCCATTAGATCAGAGGTAGCCAATGTGGTTGGCCTTCAGATGTCATTGGAGTCCAGTTCCCACTGCATCAGAGATAGCCAACATGGCTGCCATCCAGCCATGATTCTGGTCCAGGGATTCTGGACTTTTGCGTAGCAGGCTACATTCCAGCCATGCAAAAACCAGAGGTGTCTCCATGCATGGAGAATAAGAATACACTTGCACATATCTCCATCTCAGTCATCTATCCAGGCAAGCAAGGACACATTCTAGCCAGTAAAAAATACTCAAGGAGGACTTTGCATGAGGATAGTCCCGAGGGAGGGACAGAGAGCCGGGGGGGCGCATATTTGACCTACAGGCTGGAGGCTCCCTACCCCCTGCTTTGAAGGGTTGACGATTTGAAAATTTATCTGTTTTGTGTTGCTTCTCATTTAGGGTATTTACAGCTGCATCCATGGGGTCCACATAGAAGAAAAGAAGAAGTCTCCCGACTTCACCCTGACGAGTTCTCAAACGAATATGTTGAAGCTCCTGCGGTCGGCGAAAAACATGACCAACATCAACCCCTCCCGGATAAACTCCCCCAAAAGAACAGCCGATTTTATCCACAGGGGGTCCTTGATAATGGACATGATGATGGACAAGGGGAATCTGATCTTCTCCGACAACAACAGGCCCTTTCCCCCGAAGGAGAACATTTTCAGCGACAACATAGGTGACCTACAGACATTCATGGGCAACCGCCACAAGGACAGCCTCAACAACTACGTTTTCCAAGGGCAGCACCCGCTCACGCTGAACGAATCCAATCCCAACACGGTGGAAGTCGCCGTTGCGGCAGAAGCCAAAGGGAACTCGCGCCCGAGACAGCTGTGGAGGAAATCGGTCGAATCATTGCGCCAAGAATCTCTGCGGCAGGGCTCTCTCCAGCGAGAAAACGATTCTGACGAGAACCGTCAGCATTCGTTGAAAGGCCCAAGGTACCTCCCCGAAGAGATCATCCGCTCAGACGTTTCAGATACCTCGAGCCGGGCCACCTGCCACATGGAGCCTGAAAACAACAACAAGCACCACAAGTCAAAGGACAATGTTAAAAAACGGCCAGTAGCGAAATACCCGAAGGACTGTAGCGACGTCGAGCTGACATATCTGAAAAACAAGTCTCTGCCTCGGGATAAAATTTACATTATAGATGCAGATAAAGAGCGCGGGTTTCACCTGGACACGCCCCAGTATATCGAGAACATTATCCTCCCGGAGACAATGGAGTTCTCCGACGTTTATCAGGACCACAACGACAACTACCGGAAGTCGGAGCAGAGTAACAGGACTCCTTTGCCAAACGAGGAAAGTCTTCCAAGCAGCGACCAGTACAAGCTGTACCCGAAGCACTACGGCACGAAAGATAAGAACGCCACCTTCGGCGAAGCCAACGACCACTACAGGCAGAACGCTACCCACTGCAGGAGCTGCCTTTCCAGCCTGCCCAGCTACGCCGGACACCATTTGAGCCGCTCGCCCTACAAGTGCGACGCCTGCGTGCGGATGGGGAACCTGTACGACATCGACGAAGACCAGATGTTGCAGGACACCGGCAACTCGGCCCAGCGGGAGGAAGAGGTGTACCGGCACGACTGGGTCCAGAACAACAAAACCCAGCCCCCCAAGAAAAGCAGGCTGAGGATCAGCCGGCAACACTCTTTCGACAACCTTCTGGACAACAAGCCCAGGGAAGTGGACGTCGGGAGGCCGGCCCGGAGCATCAGCCTGAAAGACAAAGAGAAGTTTCTGGAAGGCAGCCCTTATGCAAACCTGTTTAACGCCCCCCAAAGCAAACTCTTGAGCAGCAAGGCTCCGCTTTTCACACGCACCTTGGACGACGGTAAGAGGATCAAGTCCCTGTATTCCGACCGTTCCGCGGAGAACCCTTTTCTGCACTCTTATTACGACGACCAGCACTTGGTTCTGGGGCGGAGCCCCGCGGGCCTTTATAAACACTCCTTGCCCACAAAAGCGAGAAATGATAGTTACTCAAGGTCGTCGATAAAATCGACCGCCTCGTACTGTTCCAGAGACGGCCGGGTCCACAACGACATGTACATTTCGGAGCATGGGATGCCTTATGTTGCAAATAAGAATAGCGTGTACTCAGCTCCAAGAGTTTTAAATTCCTGCAGCAATAGACGCGTGTATAA
This sequence comes from Podarcis liolepis, assembly GCF_965112155.1. Classification (NCBI taxonomy): domain Eukaryota; kingdom Metazoa; phylum Chordata; class Lepidosauria; order Squamata; family Lacertidae; genus Podarcis; species Podarcis liolepis. Next base: position 8,955,887 of record NC_139569.1, on the reverse strand, counting down.
GAAGATGCCTAGCATTGAATCAGATGTTTAGCTTTTTTTCCATTCACATTTTTATCTAGAGGGAAAAACATAGTTGCCAGCATCCGAGAGCCAAACGGGGTGCTCCTTAGCAGTCCTCCGGGAACTGAGGGTCTGCGATGCCTTCCATTGATTGATCTCGCCTGTTGAACCAAAATGATAAAAGGAAAGGGAAGAGGGAGTAGGAAGAACGATAGAAAAAAACCCCATCCCTCCAAGGGCATATCTATACTACAAACATATATTGTTTTATTTGACTGCAGTGTCTTTCCCCAGAGCATCCTGGGAATCGCAGTTTGGTGATAGTGCCTCAGATCCCATGGTTACACCCACACCAGACATTTAAAGCACTATTTTACCACTTTGAACAGCCATAGCTCCCCCAAAAGAATCCTTGGAACTGTAGTCTGTTAAGGGTGCTGGGAGTTGTTAAGAAACCCCCTCTACCCCCCTGGCAGAGCTACGATTGTTCCCTGGGAAGAGGGATCGACTGTTAAACCACTCTGGCGATTGTAGCTCTCTGAAGGGACGAGGGGCCTCCAAGCAACTCACGGCGCCAATAACAAACTACAGTTCCCAGAATCCTTAAGGGGTGACACTGTGACTGTTCAAATGGTATTGTAGCGATTGGCCTATATAGAGGGCATGTGGCCCATGTTAGCAACCCATAGCTTTGTTTGGAAGGCTACCATCCCCTAGGAAGAGGGAGAAACCATCAACCCATTTTCCGCCTTGCAGTGTAAATACACCCTTAGGGATCAGTTCAAGCCCAGGCAGAAATGGGCACCATTTCTGGTCTGCCCATTTTGGAATCCTGCTGGGATATGTTGGCAACTATGTTATTTTTTATATTAGGATGGTTCTTTTTCCCCTTGTCCATCATACTTGAGTCCTTCTCGCACTTTCCACTGGCGTATTTATGTCCTCCCAGACGTTTATTTTTTAGTAGAGAATAAGCAATATGGTATGCATGTACTTTGACACAGAACAAAGAAAAAAAAATGTTAAGAATGCATTTGTACACTGACAAAGGTAAGACTTGTCAAAGAGATTAGAGTTAGTCTTTTTTTTTAAGAAACAGACAAAATGAAAAACTATATATATATATATAGCTATATCTATACGATTTAGTTTCATCTTTGTTTTTAAACACAGTCAAACAAAAGCAAAAAATAATTATATATCTATCTATATCTATATATCTATATATATCTATATATCTATCTATATATACATATATATAAATATATATATATACATCCTCAGGGCCCATGAATGGAAACAATATTGTGTTCATCTTTGTCTGTCTTACAGAGACCAAGGCTGCAATCCACAGAGGACTTCTCCTCCGCCAAGCCCCATTGAAAGGAATGGAAGTTTCATAATTGCTAATAGAGGTCCCACACGTTCAGATAGCAGCTCCAAGCTGGGCGATGTGGTGGTGCAACCAGGAAGGGGTGGGAACCTCTCCCAGGAAAGGCAGGGAGCTTCTTTCCCCGTCTCCCCATCTAAGACTGAACAGACAGACCACGCTAGTCCCTGCCGAGGCCAGGATGGCTGTGGTGGGCGTGACCTTCCCCGGGACGAAGTCTGGGGAGAGCTGGGAGGCTGGGCGAGGAACAGAAAGACAAGACCACACAGTCTCCTGGCATTTCTATGGCTTAACCAAACCTGGAGACTTCTTAACTTCCAACCTCTGAGCTATCCAAGGGGCTGACCTTAGGGTGACTTTGATTCTCTGCCAGTCTGAAGAGGGGCACTGAGGTCTATGCTCGCAAGAGTTCCAGCTACTCCAACCTGCCTGGGGAACCAAGCGGCCTCACATGCTGAGCTGTCTTGTCTCCCCTAACAGTCCCGGTGGGTGTACCAGTGGGGGACAATACATGTCAGATGTTTGAGCTCCTGATCTTTCCCAAGGTAGAGTTGCTTGGCTGCTCCCTACACTGAACAAGCACAAAAGTCCAAGTCCAATGTCCTTGGACAACTCCCATTCTTTTTAATGGTCCTTGGGGGTCAGTTTCACATAGAACCATAGAACTGCCGGGTTCGAAGGGACCCTAGGATGTTATGGCCCCCATTCTCAACACAGGGTTGCCTCCTTCTCTTACAGGCCCTGCACCCGCCTACCTTTCCCAGGCATTTAGCAGGTGCTCCATGCTTTTCCTGGGGTGGAGATGAGTGCTAGGGAAAGGTTCAACTGTGACATTTCTCTGTGCCAGGGCTGAGCCTAGAGCAGGGTTCCCCCAAATGGGTCTTTAGCTGCTTTTTGGACTACAGTTTCCATCATTCCTGACCACCGGTCCTGCTAGCTAGGGATGATGGGAGTTGTAGTCCAAAAACAGCTGGAGACCCGAGTGGGGAAACCCTGGCCTAGACAGTAGGGCTGGTAAGCCTGTTTTGAGGATGTTTCAAAACCGTTCCATGGCAACACGTGGAGATGTGAGCAAAAGGTGTCCCCACCTGAGGTTGCCGGGCCTCTGCACACAATTAACTTGCCACCAGGAGACAGCCCACCACATGGAGAGACTTTAAATGGCCTCTTTCTGGTCACAGTAATGTGCCTGGTGGCCCCAGACACAGGAGGAGAAGTTCCTGGGAGATTGTGCCCATCTAGTTAACAACCCACACAATTCTGCTCCAGCGTAAATTCCATGAAAATATTGATATTGCTGCATAAGGAAAGCAGACCTCAAAGGATAGCACTTTACTGTTGACATTTGTAAAACAAACAAACAAACAAACACTTTAGTCTCGAAGGAGTCTCGTTGCTTATGGGACAGCTTAGGGTGGATTCAGACATTACGAATGCAGCGCAGGCGGTTTGTGGGAAACATACACACAATCATATTCTTGAGTTGGGCACCATCTTATATCCATCAGATGATATCCAACTGCCATGCTCAAACTTGACTTACTGAAATCTGAGTTGGGTATTATTTTATATCCATTGGGGGATCTCCAGCTAAGTCATGCTTGAAGTAGAGCTACTTGAATCCATTGATTTAAATAGGTCTGTTCTTAAGTATGACTAATGAATATCACCCACCATGTTTGTAAGAAACAACCATGAAGATCAGATGAAAAACACACACCCTAGGGGTGCTCTTCGTATCATGGGAACTTGCTACATATGCATCAAGTTGTGTGTTGAAGTTTCAGCTGCAGCCTGGGGCCCTCAATCACTGCAAGGGTGCATCTGTATCTGTGTGTTTTTCAAGAACAGCCTTGCGTCGTCTAAATCCACCATAAGGTCCAGGGAGGAGATTCTGGAGAGACCAATTTGGGGAGTGAAGCCAAATATATATATATAATAAAGCGGGGAAGGGGAAGGAAAAAAAAACATAGGCCCAACTCATTGCACTTGTAAGACGATGGTTTCTGTTGGTGTCCAAATGCTTTCATTCTCTTTCATAGACACTCGTTTTGTAATGAAATTGGTTTGTAGAAAACTCCACAGTCCAACTTCTCAGCTGGAAGATCTCCGCAGCTGGAAACATAGATATTCCTAAGTCTTGGTGTATGGAGCTTACATCTGTAAAGCTGTAGACCTCATAATCTAACTTGAAACCTAAATGTGTACACAAGTATGTGTCTCTTCCTTGTTGGTGATGATAACTCAGGGCTGTATAGTATCTCTCTTCGCCTTGTTCCTTCACATTGTTCAAAAAGAAAAAAGAAAAAGAAAAAAAGAGAACCCAACAACACTGGCACCAATATAACCATTGCTCATTTGTTTACAACCCAGTAGTGGTCCCATTCTGATTAACCGTATGTTAATGTTAACTGCAGTTGTTAATGTACGACACCAACAGCCATATATGTCGAATGGACTCAACCTGGAATGCAGTACCAAATTGTCTGACTGTAGTCTGGAAGTGTAGCATTTCTCAGTAGTGACTTGCTTTCCTTCTAGAACTCCCGTGTATGTATGTTTGTATGTATGTTGGAACATTGTTATTTTTTTACTTCTTTAATCTGATCCATCTTAAATACTCAATATATGCACATGACATGTGTAAATTAGGTAGCTACAGAACACGCTAGGGAGATAACGACCTCCCAGTGCTCATGTCAAATAAGACTGGAGTAGGGAGGAGGAAATAGGGACACACTCCAGGCTTGGTTTCTGAGTTACTTCACACACACACACACACACACAAACATATATATAGATATATATACACACACAATGCCATGATGAAAAAATGTGCACTATGTGGATACATGTCACTTTAAGGAAAAAAAACAAACCAAGGAGAGAAGGGAAACACAGACCTGAATTAATATGTTTTAGCATCTGTTTAATGATCCTGCCGCAACATGGGGTGGAGACGGATGGTGGTTAAAATTAAATGGCCCTGCTGAGTGTCAAATGTAATACTTAGACCAGCTTTGCCCAATGTGGCCAACCTCCACTTGTTTGCGATCACGAGTCCCATCAACTGATGGGAGTTGTAGTCCAAACCATCTAGGGGTCACCAGGTGGAGAAAACTTGATGTAGACAATGTTGCTGTCCAACCTGGGAAGAAAAGAAGGTTGGACTCTCTTGATTGTGGAATGTGCAGGGAAGTACTTCGCAAGTTCTTTCATTAGAACAGGGCTGAGATACCTGTGTTCCTGGACTAAAGCTCCCATCAGCCATAGCCAGCTGTCAAGGATGAAGGAAGTTGTAGCCTAGCAAGTGCTGGAGAGCCTCGGCTTCCCCATTGCTGCTTTAAAATGTTACAAAGCTTCGGTTTAAAAGTGTAGAAAATGAGGACAAGTATGGCCCTGTCCCATTTATGCTTACTGGGACATAAGCATGACTTACTTCTGTAGGTTTCTTCCCAAGTAAGCATGTATAAAATGTTGCTTTAGAAGAATACCTGTTATTCTAGGGCAGTGGGGTTCTCAAATCCTCCCCACCACTGACCACTTGGAAATTGCAGAGGGTTGTAATGATTTTTCTGCTTGTTGTAGCAATTGCAGTGGGCTGTTTTATTTCTCATGGTGTTGGATTGTGTTGCAGTCTGCATTCCACAGACTGCAGCTTGCAATGCAATTAAAATATGAAATAAAAGAAGCAATAAAAAAGCAACAGGAATATTTAATGGGGGCATGCCATGGACCACTGGTGGTCTATGGACCTTAGTTTGAGAACTTCTTTCCTCAGGAAACCTGCTTATTAAGGAGAAAATTGGACACTTTTCTCCCACTCCGAATGCTATCTGGCAATTCCCATATTTCCAAGGCAGTGACTGTCAAGGCATTTATTCTGAAATCACCCCAACCCCACAATATGCACATGCCACCTACAATTGCTTTCTCCAACCTGATGCTCTCCAGATACTTGAGACTACAATTCCCATCAGCCCCAGCCAGCATGGCTGATGGTCAGTGACAATGCAATTGAGTAGCATCTGGGAAAGCTGGTCTGCAATTCAGTTAAACTGCGATACCTGGCCGTGTGCTTAGGGGTAAGCAGGTGGGGCACTGCAAGTCAAAGCACATTTGAACATTGGAAGCATTTCAAAAGCAGGTTATGATGTCTCTTGAGAGCAGAGGAGACCTGTTGCTTGAAAACATCACCCCTCCATTGAGATCCTTGCTTCTTGTACTGAAGCTGATTTCACATTTTAAATAGGAGTCGCTTTCGGCCAAAAGCATAGGAGGTGATGGTTCATGTGCTCTTTCTGAAACATGGGTTGGAACCCTCAGGTGCTGGTAGTCAGAGTTGCATCCATCACTGTTCAGAATGGTCTCTTCTTTGGGAGGAGAGAAAAGTGGACCAACCATTGCTGGTCACTGCCCCACATCTACCCACCGCCCTCAACTGTTGAGGTTTCCCTCTTGAAATGAGCCGTTTCTCATTTGTTTCCACCATTGGCTGGTCTTGCTTGCCTAGGCAAAAGCAGCAGGTAATAGACAGGCAGGCATCTTCTCCAAAGTGGGTTGGTCAACTAGAGTTGATCAACTCTAATGGAAACTTGGCCTTCTGTAGGTTGTAGCAAACTACACCCATGGCTTCATAAGAAAACCAGGCCTCCAGAAGGCAACTCTGTGCTGCTATTTATTTAACATTTATTATATATATATATGCGGCTGATATAAGGAAATTGCACTATGCGAAACTGTAGATTTTGATATGGAACCTTACTGCAGTTTTAAATACGAGTGTTTACAGCTTTTTTAAAATATATATATATAGAAAAATGGGTATCCAGATGAGCTTTTAAAAGTGTGATTCTTAGTCTGCATTTTGCACTGGAAACGCCAGCCTGATTTTTAAGTAGCAGTCTGGCCCATATGGATGTTTGGTGCTCTAGAAAAAAACCATTCAATGTGGACAGCCAAACCTAATGTGGGGATGGGGGAGATATCAAATATGGTGCAGGAGTTTTGGGTTGTGCTTATGACTGTTGGCCATGATTCCTAAAATCTCCCATATGGATGAACAGGTAGTCCTTCCATAAGGGCTGTGCTTAGATGCTGTGGGTGGTGAGGATCTGGTGGAGGTGAGTGGATCACCTCCAACTAGAAGTCTAGCTTCACAAGTTACTTTCCTACTCTTCCCAATGCTTCTTGTTGGTGAGATGCCATTGTCTTGAAAAGAACATGCACATCCCAGAAACCAGTTCTTCTCTAATGTACAAAACCTGAATAGGTGTGTTCACACATTACACCATACACAGGTGTTTGCATGAAAAAGTGCTCACTTGTGGATTTGGGATGCACAACTGTTGTGTATGCTTGCTGAACATTACATGTGAATAATGGCCTGAGTGTATAGCTGCATTCTTTGAATACACAGGTACAAGGTTCCAATGTAATGTGTTAACACCCCTAATGTGGTTTTTCACCCCCTCGGATGGTGACCAGTCAAGAGACGATTCCCAAACCAATGATGATGTTGGGTGTCATGTTTTGCCAGGTTGTTGTACCAGTTTGTGCCTGTTTCGATCCCAGAAGCACACATGCTCTAGCAATTCGATGCAGAACTTATATGCCTGTAAGCCAAAGAATTCATTCAGTAGTTAGATCCAGATAAATCAACCATGCTTTACTCTTGACTGTTCCATGGGCAAAGCGAAATTGCTAATAGTGCCCACCTTTTATACTATCCAATGGGCACAAAGCCCACTGATTTGATCTCCTGCAGAAACCCCAACAAAAATGGGAGGCAGAATTGCACCTCCAGCTCAGCTAATGTGGTTGTGGCCAGTATAAGCATTGCCTATAGCTTGATGATAGTTGGGATGGGAGAGATTTGACTCAGTTTTCATCCGAAAGAGGAAAGGAGGGAGATCAGGGCAGGGCATAGAGCTGAAAGCATGCAAGTATGCCTAGATCAAGTCTCTAGAACCTTCAGGACGCTCTGCAATGACATTGCTGCCAATATTGCTTTGGACACAATCTACCATGGGTTTCTTTGGCATTAACGCCACTGAAGCGAGCAGCATTTACGGGTGGATTTCCCCCAGAGAATCAGGATCCCCCTAAAGATTACTGGGGTAGGCAGGAACCTTTTAGGCAAAAATGCGTGCCAAATCACACACAGGAGGAGAGCTGTGCACTAAAAATGCAGATGAGTTATTTTAAAATGGGGTGAACTGAATTTAAGATAGGAAAGAAAGAGAAACTGAAGTTGACTGTTTTGTCCAGATCTAGTGCAGACACCTGTAGATTGCACTGTAAATATGGACACAAAAAATGGAAAAAGGGGAGGGCCCCTCCCCAGATAAGATTAACATAAATCCATTTGCAGACAAGGTCTTCCAATAGAAACGTATTGCTTCTCAGACATGCGCAAATGCGTTAAAAGCTTGATTTTATTTCAATAAAAAAGGTCAAAATACAAGTCATCATGACTGTACACAGAAGCTGGTGCTTGCCAAATTGCAAGTGCAAGTTGCACAGTGCGATGAGGAAATGAAACACGAAGAGCTGCCAGTCAGCTCACCCATTTTTGTACTTTCTTGGGAGTTATACATTCAGACGCCAACGTATCATACCGTATGTGATTACAATTTATACTCTTAATGCACAGAGCATTGACATCAGGTCATCTCCTTGTGGCTCTAAACAGGTCTTCCAGGATGTGTTCTGCTGAATTTACACATTTATTAATAAGATGGCTTCCTCCAACATGCATAATAGGACCCACTGGGGTTGCCGTGGTTTAAGCTTTCTTACAATACCTACTGCACTGAGGGCTTATCTCAGTTAGCTTCCCCCCACTCTTTCCATTTTAAAGCTCCATGCCCAAACACTCTTTCCCTGCAAAGACTTATCCAAGTGTGCTTTCCCAATGAAGACATGCTCTTTAGCGCTCAATTGGAGCAAACAGCAATATGGGTTTTCCACCCAGTGCTGTTTGCGCCGATTGAACTTTAAAGAGCAGGTTTTCATGGGGAAAACTCCAGAGCAAATAAAGGGTGCTCACTCATGGAGCTTGAAAGCATGGACCATGCCTGGAAAGTGCAGATAGGAATTAAGTGTGGCTATGTCCCAACTGTGATGTATACATACAGTGTTGGATGCAGTTATGATGCATTGTATTTTCAAGAGTGATTGCGTTTTTGTTTTGTTTTGGAGATAAGACAACAGGACATCAATAGCTGTCAGCTTTGTGTATGGATATGGGGCTTTTGTGGGGGGAGGTTATACAGCGGCAGCTTCTGTAAATCTTTTTCTCCCTGTGAGCATTCCTGCATGAGATCCAACTTTTCAAGCACCTGTTTGCCTCATTCACATCACAATTCCTCCCACCCCATGGAGCTGTAACTTTTAAAACAGAGCTTAGCCTTCACTGTCATGGTGTAGATCTGAAGGTGGATTAATCACCATACCCAAAGCTTTTCCAGACTTTAATTGGCAGGGCAGAAGTGAGGTCAGAGAAGTGCTTTTGTGCTCCTATGGTTTTTCTCTGCACCCCTCATTTTCCTCCTGTGAGAAAGATTTAGGCCAACTTTTTGGCTGCCCTATACGCCTAGTTTGGGTCCCCCCCCGGGGGTGTTGAGAAGGTTGTGGATCTCTCAGTTCTGTGCTTTTTCCTGATTCCCCCAAATCACCTCAGATTTGGTCTCCTTGGCCCCAACATCTTATGGCCACAGTAGCAAGGAGAAGGGCTCTGACATGGTTTATCCTAGGCCCCTTTAGATTCCCTCCCTGTGGTGATAGGATTGCAGCCATGGGTGTCAACCCCCCCCCCCATATATATATTATAAATCTTAATGTATGAAGAGGCCCTTAATAGATCTCTGTTGAGCAGAGCAAGTTGATAATGGAGGTTCTGAACGCAGCTGTCCATTTGTGATGGGGGTTCACCAATGGAAGTCAAAACCCAGCGCTGACTTTGTCAAGTAACCGAACCTGTATTGTGTGAACGCACCATCGGAAATGGAGCACTGGGATGTTCATCGAGAACACTCGAGGTTTTGAATCATTGAAAAACCAAGCTCAACAATTTTAAGACATGCACATACACACTCAAGAGTCACCAAATACACAAGTTACGTCTGTACACACTCTTAGAGACTTCTTTAAAACTGGTAGTTGGATATGATGTCCTGATAACACAGTGGGATGCAAGTAATTTGTGATCCAGGAATCTTATTTTCCCATTTGTTTGTTTGTTTCTCTGTTGACCTGTTCTGTCTAAACAGTCGTTTACCCCTCCAGCATATTTAAATCCAAATGCATGACTTAAGTGCTAATACTGTATAAATAATATTTTTCAGACATATCTACAAACAAAACAAAACAAAAACCCACAAATGTTTGCTTCAAACTTTTGATGATAGAAAATGGGGGTGGGGAGAGTATATAATGAACATGGTTGTCTTCAAGGTGTATTGTATTTTTCATTTTTGTTAAATATGTAGGAGGGGGAAAAGAAAAGAGAGAAAGAGAGAGAGAGAAAGAGAGAGAGAGAGAGATGGAAGATAGGAAGAGAGCGGGGAAGACGTGAATGTTTGCGTATATTGAAATGTATATACCTGTGAGAGAAAACACATGTGCCAAGTATAACAAGATGTACAAAATGTAAATACATGAAAATTTCATTTTTCTAATAAAGATAATTTCTGCCAATTGATATGAAAATGGGAAAAAAGAAAACCTCCGTCATTTTGCTTCCCTCTGTTCATTAGTATAGTGATTTTCAAAATGTGTTCTTTGGGTGCAGCCAGATGTGGGGAATATTGCCTTAATTTTTCCTATTATAATGCTGGTGCCTCTGTCTCATATCCTAATGTTCCTTTCACGCCACAGTAGCTTGTATCATGGAACTGTGGCTTTTTGACAGATATGCCACCATATTGTGCTAAATTTCATTCGTACTGGTGGGTGTGATGTGACACAACAACCAGTGTCAATGGACAACATCGCTATGCCCTCAACATTTCCGCACGTGTGTGCTTCTGTCTCCCCACACCCATGGAAACAGCAGGAAAGAACCAGTACAGACCCCCAAATTTTGTCACTTTGCTCCCACATTTTCTGGGCTAATGAGATTGCAAAGTGGGGTTGATTTTTTTTTTTAAAGCAATTAGCATTTCTAGTGCTGAATTTCCACTAGATTCCACTAGACTCCCAAGAAGTGGCTTTTAGATTGTGTGAAAGCTCAAATATAACATGGAAAATAAGAGAAAATGTCAGGAAGCAGAATAAACCAATGGTTCCCAGTTAGGGGTCTGCAGAATGCACCCAGGGGGTCTGCGGCCCCATGCCTTGCCTCCCCCCAACTCTGTTTTTCTTTTTTTGGGTCATTTTTGCATGGCAATACAGTCATACCTTGGTTCTTGAATGCCTTGTGACTCGAACATTTTGGCTCTCGAACGCCGCAAACCTGGAAGTGAGTGTTCTGGTTTGCGAACGTTTTTGGGAAGCCAAAAATCCAGCGTGGCTTCCGATTGAGTGCAGGAACCTCCTGCAGTCAATCGGAAGCTGTGCCTTGGATTTTGGAAGTCGAACGGACTTCCAGAACAGATTCCATTCAAGTACCAAGGTACAACTGTACCATGAATTTTATGGTCTGTTTTAGCTCTGTGATTTTTCAAGGTATTGGCCAAAATCGGTTTTGAAATCACACCACAATAACAATTTTGACCCGGCAATACGCAGCAATATTGCTTCTCGCACGAGAGAGAGCAGGGCAGCCAATTTCAAGGGACCACCGAAATTGTATGATGATCTTGGCCGATAACACCGTTGGTCTGCATTGCCTTTTCTCATGCTGAGGGAAAACAGGGCAGCCGTTAGTGAGGCGCTTCCTTCCCCTCACACTGACAGAGAACAGGGCAACTGATCACCCTCACTTCAAGGCACTATGGCACTAAGGTAAAAGGGAAGGCACCCCCGGATGGTTAAATCCAGTCAAAGGCGACTGTGGGGTTGCTGTGCTCATCTTGCTTTCAGACCAAGGGAGCCGGTGTTTGTCCACAGACAGCTTTCTGGGTCATGTGGCCAGCACGACTAAAACGCTTCTGGTGCAAAAGCACACCATGACGGAAGCCAGAGAGCATGGAAATGCCATTTATCTCCCGCCACAGCAGTACCTATTTATCTACTTGCACTGGTGTGCTTTCGAACTGCTAGGTTGGCAGGAGCTGGGACAGAGAAACGGGAGCTCACCCTGTCGCGGGGATTCAAACCGTCGATGTTCTGATCTGCAAGCCCAAGTGGCTCAGTGGTTTAGACCACAGCGCCACCTGCATCCCTTCCCCTACCTACCCCTGGCACTGAGGCAGAGCAGCTTTTCTCAGCCAGCAGGAAAGCAGCAGCAGTCATGGTGGACTGCATCTTTGCTGGCTGCCACCACTGATGGTGACTTGAAGCACCCCAATCCCCACCCACCCTATCCCCGTGGCTGCTCCTTCCCTCACCCCCATGCCTGATCTTCACTTTCAGACACTGTGATATATCGGAATATCACGGTGTTTAGCTGCTGATATATCACAATGTTGAAAGCCAGATATCGCTCAGCCCTAGTCTGTTTTTTAGTATACCTAAAATCCTTTGCTCATTGCGCTACGTTTTGTTCCAAAAAAATGCTTTGCTGAGGTAGCTACCAGAGAGTTATAATAGTGGGGGGTCCGTAGCTTGGATTTTGAAAAACAGGGGAGTCCTCTGTAATTAGCTAATTGGGAGCCACTGGAACAAACTGTTGTGTGAATGCAGCCATTGACACAATCATGGTGCATTAGTAGCAGATTTGTGCTGGACTGTCCACACATCATTCTGGTTTATTACTTGCCATGCCCCAAATTTCATCACTTTGCTCCCACAATTTTCTGGGTTAAGGGGGCTGCAATTCCACACACCCTCCCAAAAATTCAAATAACACAGAAACCAGAGCTAAACATGCATTATATTCCATTCATTTTCCGGAAGCGACTTTTACATTGTGTGAAAGCTCAAATATAAGGTGGAAATTAGCAGTTAGGGAAACATCAGGGAAACGGAATTAACTGCCACATCAGTGCAGCCTTCGTTAGATCAGAAATGGGGAATTGACCATTCTGTGTTGCTTTGTCTCAGGCATTTTGTGGAGAGCTCAGAACCCCCACTACGGCAAGTAGTATTCTCAGGAATTCCTCATCTGAAGAGTACCATTTCTGAGCAGCAATATATGGGGTGAGGCAGTTCCTTGGGGAGAACTGAACCGGAGACCTCTGCATGCGAAGCAGGTGTTCTCCCACTGGGATATAGCCTATTCTTTCTGTACTCCCAGGGGTGGGGTACTGGGTGGGCTAGGGAAAGCTATGTGCACTCACTTCCTTTCATGCACTGCCCAGACTGGAGAAAAGCATTGTGCAATCTTGGCCAAGCATTTTCAAAGATGTAAAACCCTAACTGTGGATACAAGACAGCAGATCTCCAGAATCCTTTTTGTGCGGCCCTCATTGTAGCAGACATAAGAGGGAATGATCTGTGGAGAGAGAGAACTTTCATTTTTCTGAGGGCTTCCTTTCCTTCCTCCTCCAGATATTCTCCACGAATCCTTAATGAAAGGTTCTCTGCCAAGTGTATTGGTAGAGGGAAGAAATATCTAAATCTCAAGGTGGCTTGTAAAAAATGTAATAGTTATAATTTGGAGGATGAAACGATAAAATGAATGGTTACTTGATCAGGAATTGGCAGCATATACATCCAGCCACTGAATAGTTTTGATAGCTGAAGTTTAGATTGCCAGACCTCCAAGTCTGACTTGAAGTCTCCAGGTCTGCTTGGACCCCTCCAGGGGGCTGGTGGAGGGCTTGAATTGCCAGGCGATTGAATTAATTTTTTAAATGGAAAAGAATTAAGAAGATTGAGCATGCAGCTTGCAAACTTCAGCCTGGCAGACACTCTGGGGGCATCTGCTTTCTTCAGCTCCCCTTTCCCAATTAACCTCCATCTCCAGGGCCCATCTGATGACATCACCAGGGCCTGCTCCTGGGTTTCAGGTCTGGCCCCTGAAATCTCAGGGTCCAGTATGCTCCTCATCTGGCAAACCTAATAAAACTCAAATTTTAAAATCTGAGGTCTTTGTAAGGGAAATGTGTTTTTTTTAAAACAAATATTTATTAGAGTTTCCAGTTTTTTACAAACAAAAAGAAAAAAGCAAACATAAAAACATTAAAAACACATAGATTTCACAGCTTATTTTCTCATAACCTATTTCCCCGACCTCCTCATACCTCCCCTTCTTGTATATCCAGTTCAAATTATTTATACGGCAAATCCTTATCTCAAAGCATTACAGCTTAAAAAGAAAAAAAAGAACACCTTACTTTCTCTCCAACATCTTAGATTATTATAACTTTAAATTCTTACTTACAAAAAGAAAACCATTTTATCATATTCCTTTTAGCATTACAGCTAGAAACCACTTAATTTCAATCCAACATCATTCAACATTCCTCTTTGTAAGGGAAATGTGTTGTTGTTTTAAAGTTACTTGCCATGCAATCTTCTACACATTCACGCTGCTTTTGATTTTATGGTTTCATGTCCCATTTTGTACTTAAATTGACTTTATCCTTATTTATTGTAAGCTACCCAGATAACTTGATGTTCTCTGGCTGGCTTGATAAATGTCATAAACAAGAAAAAAACATCAATCAAATGTTTGCTCGGAAGAGAAATCCCATCATGAGCAACAGAACTCACTCCCAAGATTTCTAAATTGTTGTCTGTGTTAAGAGAATGCAAAAGTCTCCACTGTAAACTACTAATTTGGGAGGGTAGAATAGATGAGAAAGAAAGAAAATTAGCAGAGATATGTAAACTATCACCATATTCTGCCCCCTCTCCGGAAGAATTGTTTTAGACACTGCAAGCTGTTAAACATTTGTTACCAAATAAATAATACTGATACAAAAAGTATACAAAAGTCGGAGGATGTATATACAAAACGGCTTGGAGTCATGCTGTAAAAAGGAAGAATAAAGAAAAACACAATGGGTTTCATTAGCTCTCCATCCAAACAAGTGTTATATCTTGTAATCCTCTGGCCCCTGGGAGGGAATTCCATTCGGTTGCCCTGGGAAACATTGGGTTTCCCTCTGCAAAGGCAATGAGTGAGTGATCTCCACTCTTGGAGAGAGAGAGATCTGGCACTCGATTCCTCACCCACTTCAAGGTGGCATATCCCACAATTCTTGACAACTGACATCAGAGCGCTAATGTTGGTAGTGTGGCGGGTGAGGAAGAGGAAATTCTGGAGCGGACTGTGGAGGTACCATGGGAAGAGCCTTTTGCTCTGACACAACCTCAAACTGGAGAATAAACTACTCCAGCGCTTTGTTATGGAGGGCAAATGTAAAGAAAATAAAACAAGAGGTAGATGGGAAAATGGAAGAGTGGCATAAAAGGCAGGCAGACCAATTGTAGATGGCACCAAAACCAATGACAGGCAGAGCTTTGCCCCTATCCTCCTCCCTGCTAAGTTCTACAGGGGGCAACCACCCCCTGGGCTGGTGGTAAATAAGAAGGCAGGTAGGTGAGGGCAGGCTGAGGGCAGACTGACACTTGTGGGGCAGTGCCCCACTCACCAAAATGGACCAGCAACCATTGCTTGTTAAGACTCACAGGTGGGGAGAACATTGTTCTGTTCAGCTCCTTCTTGCAAACTTCTCATAGTTATCAGTTTGGCCACAGTGAGAACAAGATGCTGGAATAGATGAGTCACTGGCCTGAATAGTAGCTGGGCTCTTCTTAGCTACTTACGTTAACCCTCCCCTACAGAAACATAACTAAGTCCAATATTGTTCACAGAATTTGGCAAGTTTCACCTAGAATTATTTGTATTTGACTAGTTTTTCTATATACAAAAAATATGTCTTAACTTGTTAAATCATTGTGCAGTTTCTGCCCTGGGCTCCTTTGGGAACAAGAGCAGGATATAAATTGAATAAATGAAAAGAATAAAAAAAGGCGAATGCAGGGACGCATCAGTCAAAAAAAAGGACTTGCCTTCATCTCCTGGTTGTGAACTTCCCATTTGGGCATCTGGTTGGTCACAGTGGAAAACAGGGCATTGGACTAGATGGACCATTGGCCTGACACAAAAGAGATGCTCTTCTGTCCTTTTAATTCTTGATCCCCTGTTCTGGGACTGCGGAACCTGTGGTCTTCCAGATATTGCTGGACACCAACTCCCGTGATCCCTGAGGACTGGGGCTGTAAGAGCTGGGAATCCAAAAACATATGAGAGACACACATTGACTACACCTGCTCTAAGTTCCCATCTGTTAGATCATGGGGTGGGGAGTGGCGTGGAGATGGCTGGTCCAAGCAGGCAGTCCCAGTAGTTCCTGCCCGGGAGCCAGGCTAATCAGCAAAGCTTTATAAAGTCTGATAGGGCCCCGTTTACTCTTTGTGTCCCTGCTGTGTTTGAAGCATTGTGCCACCTTCTGACCATCTGTGGTGGTGGAGCAGCCAGCCAGCAGTTCCATCTGCCTTCAGTTCTCTATACAGTAGTTATCCAAGGAGAGGCATGCTAGGTACCACAGCCAAAGTCCCTAGTTTGAGATCTCAGCAGAGCACATTAAGCATGTAAACATGTACTCTTGCTGTCTCGCTTTGTAGCTCAGCCTCAGGGCTTCCAGATATCAAACATACACCTTTCTCCAACCCTACACACCATCTCTTTCTCCATCCCAAAGACAGGCAAATCTGGATCAATTGGGGCTGTGTACCCACTCCAGCCCAATCCTAGATCCTAAGCCAAGTCTGGCCAATTTGGGATTGACTAACTCTGTATAGAAAGGGATGTGGGTGGCGCTGTGGGTTAAACCACAGAGCCTAGGACTTGCCAATCAGAAGGTCGGCGGTTCGAATCCCCACAATGGAGTGAGCTCCCGTTGCTCGGCCCCTGCTCCTGCCAACCTAGCAGTTCAAAAGCACGTCAAAGTGCAAGTAGATAAATAGGTACCGCTCTGGCGGGAAGGTAAACAGTGTTTCCTTGCGCTGCTCTGGTTCGCCAGAAGCGGCTTAGTCATGCTGGCCACATGACCCAGAAGCTGTACACCGACTCCCTCGGCCAATAAAGTGAGATGAGCAATGCAACCCCAGAGTCGGCCACGACTGTACCTAATGTTCAGGGGTCCCTTTACCTTTACCTTTAACTCTGTATAAGATTGCTTCCTATGTTTCTGGTGTCACACGACACCCCAGTCTCTGCTGAGTGGTAGCAAGAGATTCCAGGGGTCTTGGTGCTCACCAAAGGTTGTGTTTCTGTTGGAAAGTCAAGGCACGGTGGCTCTGCAGTGTCCTGGAAGTATGGTTTATTTGCTCAGTGTCTCTCATTGACCATCTCATAGCTTCAGCAAGCTTGCGTCCAAAGCATCAACCAGTCTCTCGGTGGAACCTCTTCCAGCCAGCGTTGCACGTTCTCCCTACCTCCTTTTTTCACTTCCCAGCAGCCTTTGCAGAAAACAAGTCCTCCCCTTCCACTACCAGCATCCTCTTGTCACCCTGGCAAACTGTTTCACAAGCCTCCTGCCCAACGTCACCTTTTCCTGGGGTGACACCACATGCCATATGATCCTGGCAACCTCCTCCTTTCTTGTCCAATGCCGAATGTTTCACCATTTGCCAGGGTAATGACTCTGCTATCACTTGCCTTTGTTCTTGCATGGCATCTCTCCAAGCCCAGCTCCCAAGCTGGCTTGACGTCAAACCCCACATTTGCTAATTTTAGAAGTTATGGGGAGAAACTGGCCCCCAGGGAGTTTAGGAGATCCTTGCCCCTTGCAAACCCAAAAGATGCATGGGGAAAGACCATAGCTTGGTGCTAGAACATCTGCTGTGCATGTAGAAAGTCCTAAGTTTGATCCCTTCTGCCTCCAGGTATGGCTTGGAGAGACCCTGGTCTGAAATCTAGGAGAACCACTGCCAGTCAGTGTAGACCATATTCAGTGAATAGACCCAATGGGTTACTTCAGCAAAGGGTCTCTTCTTCTGCTCCTCATCTTCCTAAATGCTTCTGAAGACAGGATCAGTCTGTTGCCAGCAGCTGCACATTGTTGCAAAAATATGCCCTTTGTTTGTTCCCTGGATAGGCAGAACCCAATTATCCACCAAGAGATGGGGAGTCAGGAACGAGAGTAGGCACAGCCAGACTTTATTTCTAAAACAGCGCTGAGTGGTCAATTCCCTGGGCTATCGCTCCAAGAGAACTGACCAAGAGCTTTGGGCAATGCTCATCTCTTATACACAAAGCTACACAAATACCTGGCACAGGTCCAGAATACTACATACTGTATTGGCAAAAAAGCAGTTAGAAGCAGTCTGAGCACACCAGGCAGGTATAAGCAGTTCAAACAGGTTTTGGCCAGTCTTATGATGGTCAAGGTAAGAAAGATTGTATTACCATACCATATATAGGCATTTCTGTCTAAAACATTCCTTAAGGGTTCAAGTGTAGTTTATCACATACCCTCCAACACTTCTCCAATGAAAATAGGGACGTCCCATTCCATAATGATAATTTTACTATTTATATCCCACATATCTTACTGGGTTGCCCCAGCTACTCTGGGCAGTTTCCCACATATGCAAAAACAGAATAAAACATTTTTTAAAAAACCTGCCCTATACAGGATTGCCTTCAGATGGCTCGGGGATTGGATAATTCCATACCCTTCAATGTTTCTTGAATAGGGACATCCTAAGGAAAAGCGGGACATTCCAGGATCAAATCAAAAACTGGGACGGCCTTGCTGAATCAGGGATGTCCCTGGAAAATAGGGACACTTGGAAGGTCTGTTGTCATGGCTGTACTTCAGCTAAGTAGGGACGTGGGTGGTGCTGTGGTCTAAACCACTGAGCCTCTTGGGCTTGCCGATCGGAAGGTCGGCGGTTCGAATCCCCGCAATGGAGTGAGCTCCTGTTGCTCTGTCCCAGCTTCTGCCAACCTAGCAGTTCGAAAGCACGCCAGTGCAAGTAGATAAATAGGTACCGCTGCGGCATTTCCGTGCACTCTAGTTTCCACCACGGTGTTCTGTTGCACCAGAAGCGGTTTAGTCCTGCTGGCCACATGACCCAGAAAGCTGTCTGTGGACAAACACCAGCTCCCTCGGCCTGAAAGTGAGATGACCACTGCAACCCCAGAGTCGCCTTTGACTGGACTTAACTGTTCAGGGGTCCTTTACCTTATACCTTTACTTCAGCTAAGCAAACAACGTTGGATGCAGAAAGGCAAAGGCTAGTGGATACAGATACACAAGTAGAACTACAAAGATCCATTTTTATTCAGCAACGTTCTGCGCTGTGGGTTGTGAGGGGAGAGTCCACTCCCACCCACTCACCCCCAAGCCCCTATCTTGAGACTGCCCCCTTGGGCATGAGTCTCGATGAGATCGCCTGTCTCTCTTTGCTCAGTGGCTCAGAGCAGATGCTTCCAATGGGGGAAAGGAACAAGTGCAGCGTGAATTCTGGAGGCCGACGTCCCCTGTCATTTGCTCTCAGCTCCCGGCAATACAAGCTGCTGCTGCAGAGCACATTTTATTTAGAGCATGTTACATAAAAACAAAGAAAGACAAAACAAAGATGGGGGGGGCGTGTTGGGAGGGCTGCGCCATGCACTGCTTCGGAACCCTGTGCAACTTGCCATAAGGAAATGCGGTATAATCAGAAACTACTTGGTGCAGACGTAATTTTCAAGAGCTGCCGGTTTTTCGTGCTTTTGCAGTTTTGATCCAAATGCAGAACAACACACACACATAAGCCACGATGCAACAGCAAAAGCCAGCCTGCTGGATGCAAGGGAAGTCTGCTTTATAGACCCTTTCCCCCATAATGCAGCTTGGGCTATGGAAAAGCAAGGCTGCCTTTTAGCAAATAATGTGCATGTGTGTGCCGTGGAAGCAAGTCAAAATATGTGACCCTGAATGGGATGATTGCCTCATTGAGCCACTGGCAGTATGTCCTGCTAGCATCAGACACACACCGTTATCCTACACCTGGGACATAAAGCCATAAAGGCCTCCTCCGGCTGGACTTCCTGCTATTTCCCTTAGGTTGCTTTGCTTTCTATATTGCAATGTCCTTGGGGCAGGGGCCTGTGCATTTTCTTAAAATCTCTAATGTTTATAAACTGCTTTTCACCATATATGATCACAAAGCAGTTTACGCACCGATCAAGAAAGCAATCAGTCAATCAGAAAATAATAGTGTTATGAGTATTTTGGGGAGGGCAGTCTGCCTGAAACCCTGAGTCAATTCCAGTTCGTGTGATCCTGCTTCTATGAAGGTAGAACTATGAGATGATGGGAAGGGGCCCAACAGGGCCTGCCACAGCCCTGAAAGGGCACCAATGGGCCCATTGCAGCTTTGGGAACACCAACAGCATCTGTCGCAGCTACAGGTAGGTCCAACAGAGCCCATTGCGGCTGCAGGAGGGCCCGTGGGGCCCTTCGCTGCCTCAGGAAGGCCCGACAGGGCTCACCTGGCTGCGGAATATTGAGGGGGCCCAGCCCCCTTTAATTTTTTGTGGGGGCTTGGTCCCCCACCTGCTCCTGGATGGCACCCCTGCCTGTGGCCTTACTCACCATTGGCATGTTGCAAAGAAGGGAGTGTGGCGCTCAGACCACGTGTAGTGGTTAAGAGCAGTAGACTCGTAATCTGGTGAACTGGGTTCGAGTCTCCACTCCTCCACATGGCGCTGCTGGGTGACCTTGGGCTAGTCACACTTCTCTGAAGTCTCTCAACCCCACTCACCTCACAGAGTGTTTGTTGTGGGGGAGGAAGGGAAAGGAGAATGTTAGCCGCTTTGAGACTCCTTAGGGTAGTGATAAAGCGGGGATATCAAATCCAAAGAAGTTTCCTCATCCTGTATTTGACAGAGTCGTCAATGGATATTTGCCAGTAGATCAGCTTGCAGGTGTGAAACCCTCTGCGAGATCCTCTCTGCATTGGGCCGGCAGCAACAAGAGAATTCACCCGCACCCTCCTGATGAATAAGGTACAAGAACATCAGAAGGCACAATATTTGTCGAAGTTGTTGCCTCTTGCTGCATTTGACAGTGCCGAAGCAATCTTCTCGCGCTGATTGTCTCAGCTGTCAGGCATCTACAGACTCCAGGCACCGTTCGTATTTTTCTCCGTATGCAAAGAAACGCTCACAGCTGCGACAGTCTTTGCAAAACAGCCCTTTCCCTTTTGTAACCTCGGATTTAACAACCCGGTGAAAGAAAGGAAGAAAGAAGCGCTGGGACATTATATTTTTGCACATGTGCCTTTGAAAAACTTGATCATAAACTCCGAGGTGCAGCCAAACACTTAGGAATGATTGAAAGTCTTCCCCGAACCCACTTTCTCTTTGAATGTCTGGAACTCAATTGAACCTGATAAGATCAGTCAGTACAGTTTTCAGCTGGCATTTAATCAGTTCCAGAGCAATTTTCCATTACAGTTCTGTATGTCTCACATTCTACCTCCGTCCCCTCCTCCCTCCTCCCCCCAAAAATCCGCCATTGTTTTTTTGTGGTTGGGTAATTGTTGTGCTTTCAAATACATGTTTTCTCTTATTCATCTGTTTCCTCTGGAGAACTCCACAATAGGCTTTTGACAGATTTTTTTCATACATTAGCAAAAAGGGAGTCAGCTGCTCGATTATTTCGGATGGGCATAAATCCATTTAACACAAACCTGGCTAACAGACATGCCTGCTCCCATGACTCGCTGGCTTGCTGGCTGCGTCTCTGCTTGAACATAAATCCAATTTGCAACCTAAAGATGGATCCATCCTGTGGGCAGTCATATGTACCTTCAGTCTAGACCTTGAGGGTATTCTCTAATTGAGGCTCATCTGCATGTCTGCCTCAGGAGCTGGTGGGGTCACCAAGGCCTGGCATGCAGCTTGCAGGATAGCCTTCCCTCAGCCTTGGGACCGACAATAAATGGTAATGGGAGTTGTAGTCTAACAGCATTTTCTTGGATGCTCAAGGTTGACCCAACAAGAGCAGAAGACCTGGCTTTTACAACCAGACTTGGCCAAGTCCAAAGACTTCATACTGCTTATGAAATAAAGGACCTATTTTGCATGGTAGAGGTAAAGGATCCCCAGATCGTTAAGTCTAGTCAAAGGCAACTATAGGGTTGCAGCACTCATCTCGCTTTCAGGCTGAGGGAGCCGGCGTTTGTCCGCAGACAGCTTTCCAGGTCACATGGCCAGGATGACTAAACCGCTTCTGGTGCAACGGAACACCATGATGGAAACCAGAGCGCATGGAAACGCCGTTTACCTTCCCACCGCAGTGGTACATATTTGCACACTGGCATGCTTTTGAACTGCTAGGTTGGCAAGAGCTGGGGCACAGAAACAGGAGCTCACCCTGTCGTGGGGATTCAAACCGCTGACCTTCTGATCAGCAAGGCCAAGAGGCTCAGTGGTTTAGACCACAGCTCCACCTGCGTCCCTTTTTGTTTTGAATGACCCCATTCTGATCTGGAATGGAAATGGAAATGTAAGAGGGGTCTAAGGTCTCATCATAGACCCCTCCAAGTGGCTCACTTGGCTAGGCTTTGTGGGATAACCAGTCTCACATTACCAACAAGCTTAAGTCTAATTAATGTGTGAAGGGGTTAAGACCATAGAGTAAGCTGTCCTGCCAGGCTTAGCTCACCTTGCGAGGGAGTCGGTAATCAAGCCTTTGTTCCTCCTCAACCTAGCTTACTATCTCAACATGTGAGGAGGTCTGAGGTGTTGCTCCAAGTTCAGACTGAATTGGCTCTCACAAGCCATTCTTGTGTTCCTATACCAATAATTTAGGAACTTCCGCCACTGTAACTATGCAAATTTTACTGCCTGGACAACTTTTTCTGAATGTTGTATGGAAAAGCAGATGAATCAGACATTTGCAGGGTTTGTAGGTAAGCCAATTTTTAACTTACCAAACACCTGGTTTTTTCCTGTGCTGGGCGAAG
The DNA here is from genome assembly GCF_965112155.1 of Podarcis liolepis. Lineage (NCBI taxonomy): Eukaryota > Metazoa > Chordata > Lepidosauria > Squamata > Lacertidae > Podarcis > Podarcis liolepis. The sequence goes on along the minus strand of NC_139569.1, from coordinate 8,933,473 downwards.
AGAGAAGTTTTTGAACTCACAAGGGTTTATTTTATAGATCTAACAGCCTATGTTTCCATGTGCTACTTTGCTGCATATTTTGTGGCTTTAAATCTCTGCTGAGATTCTCTCATCCAAGAGTACTTGCCCCAAACTTTGTTCTTGGCTTTGTTCTTCCTGGATAGGAATTTTCCTTTCTATACCTATTTCTTTTCTTGCACCAAGAGGCTTCAGTCTGAAGGCCATGAGATTTCTGGTTCAAGCCCTGGGGTCATCCAACTATCAAGGCTACCATAGCTTTTGGTACAGCCTTAATATTACAAAGTCCATTTTGCATGGGGACTGTTAAGTGAAATATGCATGCATAAGAGTACTACTTAATTGGACATCAACAGAGCCTTGCTGGTTCAGACCAAAAGTCCATCAGTCCAGCATCCTATTCCTCACAGTGACCAATCACTTGCCTCCAGGAAGTCCACATGTTGGGAAAAGAAGAAACAGACTTTTGCCGCTGTTGTTCTTCAGTGACTGGTAATTCAGCCCTTAAAATGATGCAATGCAGCTGCAAAGCAAAATGTCGATGTACAGAAACCAAAGTCTGTAACTGAAGAAAGAAATTGCTAATTTATAAGTATGATGGCACAACTGCAGCTGGCTGAACTTCAAAATGCAGACTGATTTTGCACGGAGATTCATTGTGTTGGGCTAGGAAAAATGGAATCCAGTATATACAGTGCCTCTTGGAAACTTCACAAATCCCTTGTCGGTATTGCCAGCCTACTCCTTAGTGCTATCTGGCTGCAAATGTGTATCCTGAGATGTCTTATATGCCTTCTGGCCCTGCAGTTCTGCAAGCTAAGCTACACAAATATCAGAACCATGTGATGGAGCTGGATTTCACCACTTTGGAACAGATTGTGGGGATGGAATGCTCTTGTGCTTCCTATATAAAGGATGTGACACCCATAGGAAATGAGCATGCCATAGAGAAGGATTTCAGCCTCCCTTTCCTACACAAAGGGAGGGATTTTTGGTCTGGGGGAGCACAGCAGAGAAAAATCCACTCTCTCCCCCTCTTCCCCCTCACCTGCAGTATGAATTGGTGCAGTCCAGTTATGCCTGCACCATGTGCTGGCCCTCCTGGACTATATAGCCAAAGGGAGAGGTTCTTGAAAGGAAGCTACCTGCACCACCAAGAATGTCTCATTGCCATTGCCAGCTCCTGAAATTTTTACACGTTAAACTGTAGCCAGATCTGAGTCTAAACTCTCTTCTTTCCTGCAGGGCAGTTAAGTTACAACTGACAATGCTGTTGAAAGGGTGAAAGTTCCCTAACACATACTAGGATTCCTGCAGCTTCCTTCTTGCTTCCTTCTGTTGTGTCACTGTGCATCTTAACAAGAGCTGTCAAAAGATGCACCCTGTTCTTATTTAATCTTGGATAAATATTTTACCTTTGGAATATGTTACACTCCAAACCTCTCGTCTTGGCTGGCTGCATTATGCAATTGTCTTCTGTCTATTGTAATTAAATAAAAATAAAAAACTTCAGGCAAGTCCATATATTCACTGCACTTCCTCATTAGGAAACTCATACAGGATAGCAACCCCTTGATCAAATCGGACAGATCCTTCGTTTGCAGAGGCAGGGGGAATCACCACTAGGGACTCTGTGGTTTTGGTCGAGTTCAGCTTATATGTGTAAAAAGTAAGCTGGGAAAACACTGCCAGGACTTTTCTGCCAGTTCAGCAACTTTGACTCAAGCTTGAACTGTATTAACCTTCATATAATTGTCCCGGTTTCCGGAAAGGTTTTGCGACTCTTTTAAGGTTCACCTTCACAACTAAGAAACTGTGGACCTGGTAGCTGAGTGGCAGAGTGCTTGCCTTGCATGCAGAATGTCCCAGGCTCCATCCCCATCACCTCCAGTTAGAAGGACCAGGAAACAAGGACTAGGTAAAGTAAAAAGGTAAAGGACCCCTGGACGGTTAAGTCCAGTCAAAGGCAACTCTGGGGTTGTGGTGTTCATCTTGCTTTCAGGCTGAGGGAGCTGGCATTTGTCCACAGACAAACGTTTGCCCCAATTTTCTGGGTCATGTGGCCAGCATGACAAAACCACTTCTGGCACAATGCAACACCGTGGTGGAAACCAGACTGCACGGAAATGCTGTTTACCTACCTGCCATAGTGGTACCTATTTATTTACTTGCACTGGCGTGCTTTGGAACTGCTAGGTTGGCAGGAGCTGGGATAGAGCAACAAAGCCCATTGTGTGGATTTGAACCGCCGACCTTCCAATCGGCAAGCCCAAGAAGCTCAGTGGTTTAGCTCACAGCACCACCTGCATCCCTAAACAAGGACTATAGGAGAATGGTCCTACAGGAAGTCTACCCAAGAGCTGATTCCCACTTGCCAATTTAGGAAAACACAATGGAAAGGCAAATAAAGACCAGATACACAAAGAACTTGTTTCACAGATGATAACAAGGGATGTGGGTCTTATGGCCACTGGTTCATATTTTTCACCTTCCCTGCTGCTTTGGTGATAATCATTTGTCTTTATTTTCCTTCTACCAACTCTTTCCCAGGAAAGTAATCAAGAAAGGAGAATGCTAGGAGCAACATTTTGCTTCATCCATAGCTTTGCAATTTCCAAGGCTGTTAACAAAGACTAACACAACGGATTTGTCCGGAGGGAGCAATGACATCTGGTCTTTGTTATTGCAACAGAGCAAACAAAGGAGAAAGACAGGTGAAGCATGTCTAATTTTCTACCTTTGGTGCAACGTTCATTTTGTGGAAGTAGTGCATGAGGGAGACATCCTCCTACGTTGTCAGTTTCTATGGTCTTATATTAACAGTCCAGCAAAATGTCCAACAAAATCACCTGGTTGGGGAGGCAAGCTCTTTCTCTTTCCCTCTGCACAGAGCTGGGGTGGAGAACCTCTGGCCCGGCCATTGGACTCTCAGCTCCCATCAGCTCCAGCTAGCATAGCAAATGAGCAGGGGTGGTGGGAGTTAGAGTTCCCCATCCCAGATTTATGGGTTCATTTGGGAAGATGGAGCCAGATAAAATTGGGATCAATTGCGATGGAAGGACGTCAGAGAGTGACATATTTTGTTGCTGTTGTTTAGTCGGTTAGTTTGTGACCCCATGGACCAGAGCACACCAGGCATTCCTGTCTTCCACTGCCTCCCACAGTTTGGTCAAACTCATGCTGGTAGCTCCGAGAACACTGTCCAACCATCTTGTACTCTGCCATCCACTTCTCCTTGTGCTCTCAATCTTTCCCAAGATCAGGGTCTTTTTCAGGGAGTCTTCTCTTCTCATGAGGGGGCCAAAGTACTGGAGCCTCAGCTTCAGGATCTGTCCTTCCAGTGAGCACTCAGGGCTGATTTCCTTCAGAATGGATAGGTTTTGATCTTCTTGCAGTCCATGGGACTCTCAAGAGTCTCCTCCAGCACCATAATTCAAAAGCATCAATTCTTTGGCGATCAGCCTTCTTTATGGTCCAGCTCTCACTTCCATACATCACTACTGGGAAAACCATAGCTTTAACTATACGGACCTTTGATGGCAAGGTGACGTCTCCTGCTTTTTAAGATGCTGTCTAGGTTGGTCATTGCTTTTCTCCCAAGAAGCAGGCGTCTTTTAATTTCGTGACTGCTGTCACCATCTGCAGTGATCATGGAGCCCAAGAAAGTAAAATCTCTCACTGCCTCCATTTCTTCCCCTTCTATTTGCCAGGAGGTGATGGGCCCAGCGGCCATGATCTTAGTTTTTTTGACATATTATTTTTTGCAATCAAGGTTGGATGGGCTGAGCCCTCACCAGTGAATTTTCTAGTTTTGCCATTGTGTAACATGGGACGCGGGTGGCGCTGTGGGTTAAACCACAGAGCCTAGAACTTGCCAATCAGAAGGTCAGCGGTTCGAATCCCCACGACGGGGTGAGCTCCCATTGCTCGATCCCTGCTCCTGCCAACCTAGCAGTTTGAAAGCACGTCAAAGTGCAAGTAGATAAATAGGTACTGCTCCGGCGGAAAGGTAAATGGCATTTCCGTGCGCTGCTCTGGTTCGCCAGAAGCGGCTTAGTCATGCTGGCCACATGACCATGCTGGCTCCCTCGGCCAATAAAGCGAGATGAGCACTGTGACCCCAGAGTCAGTCATGACTGGACCTAATGGTCAGGTGTCCCTTTACCTTCACCTTTAACATGTGTGAACTTGTTTCTTTTCATTACTGCTGGTCTCCCCTTTAAATTTAATACCGAAAACTTTTGAGCTCCCTCTCAGTCCCAGTTAAAAGCAGGGATGCTAGAAGAATTTGAGAGTTGCAAGTTCTCATGTGGCATGACCTGATCAGAACTCAGTTCTTAGTCCAGTATTGTGCTTCCTGAAAGCTCTGGTGTGGTTTTTTTTACCTGAAAAATACAAAACAATAGAAATTTTATTACATGGCCTCAGGCCCAGTAATTTGGGGACGGGGGACGGGGGGAAGGATGAGGATACGCAAACAAATAAAATCTCACTATATAATAAAATTGTAAGGCTGTCGTCATGCTACAGTTTGCAACTCCTGGACAGCAGGCAGGCATGTGAGCAAGCAAGGTGTGGGTGGAAGATTTGGCAAACCACTCTCTGATGTACTTCCCACCTTCCATTTAAACATCAGTGAAGGACGTGGGTGGCGCTGTGGGTTAAACCACAGAGCCTAGGCCTTGCCGATCAGAAGGTTGGTGGTTCGAATCACCGTCATGGGGTGAGCTCCCGTTGCTCGGTCCCTGCTCCTGCCAACCTAGCAGTTCGAAAGCACGTCAAATGTGCAAGTAGATAAATAGGTACCACTCCGGCGGGAAGGTAAACAGCGTTTCCGTGTGCTGCTCTGGTTCACCAGAAGCGGCTTAGTCATGCTGGCCACATGACCCAGAAGCTGTTCGCCGGCTCCCTCAGCCAATAAAGTGAGATGAGCGCCGCAACCCCAGAGTCAGTCATGACTGGACCTAATGGTCAGGGGTCCCTTTACCTTTTAGAGTGGTGTTTCAAGGAGGGGGGGGCTCTTCAGAGAGTGGCTTGATCTCTCCCAGTCCAGCTTTATGATTCCAGGAACTGAACCTGGGACCTCCTGCATGTAAAGCAGATACTCTTTCACTTCCTTAGGTAGCTGGTGAAAGTCCTGTCTTTCTCTGAAACCCCAGAGAGCTGCTGCCAGTCAGAATTGATACCACTAGGCTAGATGAACCATTAGTCTGGCACAGTATGAGGCAGCTTCCTATACCCACACAGACAACAGGGAAGCACTATAAAGCCAACATGTGGTTGGGAAAGGAGTTTGGTGACAAACTCAGTGGAGATACTGGCAGAGAGGCAAATAGGCTGTCAGGGCTGGATCATTGGTGGTAGTCTGGGGGATGTCAGGAACTAGAAGCCATGAGACCAGCCAGTAGTTAGGACCCTAGAGAAAACCAGGAGGCATGGTTGAGAGGCAAGAAAAAGACAAGCCCCTGAGCTTTGGTCAGGTGGCTATGGGGTTCAGAAACACCCCAGAACTTAAGAAGACCTCCAAGCTTGACAAAGGCTCAACTGCAACAGGAAGACTTTCTATATTCCTTCCTCCCAAGGAGGGCACTACAGTCAGCCTTGGTGGGTGGAATCTGACTGGAGTCAGGCTGTCAGCTGTTTCAGTGATTCACCACATGGGGCAGCCATGCACAGATTTTAGCAGCTCCTAACAGAGACTGAGCAGGGAACCAGCAAAATTCCAGTTAAGGTCTTGCCATGAATGAGTCTACCATGTGGCCTTGGCAAGTCTCTCTCTCTCTTTCTCTCTGTTTGCCAGTTCTGCAACACTGGGATGATGACAGTGCCCTATTCTTCAGGGCTGTTGTAAGGGGGGGGGGGGAATCAAGGCTGTATCTATGGTCAGATGGAAAGTGAGAAAGCATTAAGATAAATTCAACAGTGTAAATAAGTTTGGATGGATGCAATAATGGAAAACCGATGGGTATAGTTTTTGTAAAATATGCAGGGATTTAAGATATGTAAAATGAACCATGGAAAGAGAAGAAGGGAAGTCATTGATATCTTAAGGATGTTAAAATGTGTATTTGAAATTGCAAAACAGAAAATTTAATTTAAAATATTTTTTAAAAAGCGAGAAGGCATATGGGAAGGCCGGAGAACATAAATTCAGGGTTGAGGGAGAGGTCAGAAGTGCATTGGGATCTTACTGACATTGCTTTGGGGGTGGGGGAATTTGTCCCACAGCATAACTCATTAGAATATCTCCCATGCATTCACTGTTTGAAAACCACAGACAAACGACCTCAAATCTTCCATGTATTGCTACTCGGCAAACAAAAAAGAAGGAAAGGAAAGGAAAGCTATAGCTATTTAATTCTAACCTTTCTTTACCTTGGTTTTTTTAAAAAAGGAGCAGCCTGCCTTTCCACATTGTTGTCTATTTTTACTTAGCCAGTTCAACTAGAGCGTTAAGTAAGAGCGTGTAATTAATCACTGCAATCCCAGTCTTGGCCCTCTGCAAAACTGCCATTAATTAAGATAACAAATCAGCAAAAGAAAGCCAGAACGGGTGCATATTGAAAAGCAGGAGGAGCAGAGGAGAGATGGGAGCAGTTTCAATATACAGTAGGCTCTGGAAGCTTTGGGAAACAGCTAGCAGGCTATTTTCCTTTAAAGCAGGGATAGGGAGCTGGGATGGTCCAAATTCTGTGGTGCCACAATTCCCTTCATCCCTGACCTTTGGCCAGCTGGCAATGGCTGATGGAGGATGGAGCCCACCCCAATTTGGAGGACCACATGTCCCTCACACCTGATTTGTATGGTTTACATGGTGGGCTGGTGGGGGAATTATATAAGGCAAATGTTATTTTTACATTTATTTATTTACTTTCTAATTTCAACATCATGGAACCACAATTTTTGAGCATGTATTTTTATGTGTGAATCACCCTGAGATCTACAGATACAAGGCGGTACACAAGTTTAACAAACATAATGATAATTAAAATACAATACAAATATAATGCAATACAAATATAATACAATACAAATATAATGATAATTAAAATACAATACACACGCTTCTGGGATACCATTGTCTCATATATTGGGCAAATGATAACTTGCTGAACCCCAAATGGCACTTCTAAAAAGATACACTAAAGGTATCTTACCTTACCTTACTGTATGCTTGTGAAACATGGACCACTTATAAACGCCATCTCCAACTCCTTGAAAGATTCCATCAACGGTGTCTCGGAAAATGTTTACACATCACTTGGGAAGACAGGAGAACTAATGCCAATGTACTGGAAGAAGCAAAGATCACCAGTGTTGAAGCAAGGATTCTTCAACATCAACTTCATTGGGCTGGTCATGTTGTGGGAATGCCTGATTGTCGTCTTCCAAACCAACTATTCCGAACTTTAAAATGGAAAGCTGGCCAACAAAAGAGGTTTAAAGACTCTCTCAAGGCAAATCTAAAAAAATGTAGTATAAACACCGACAACTGGGAAACACTGGCCTGCGAGCACTTGAGTTGGAGAACAGCCTTTACCAAAGGTGTCATGGACTTTGAAGATGCTCAAAATCAGGACGCAAGGGAGAAATGTGCTAAGAGGAAGGCACGCTTGGCAAATCCACACTGTGATCAACTCCCACCCGGAAACCTATGTCACCAGTGTGGAAGGACGTGTGGATCCAGAACTGGCCTCCACAGTCACTTACGGACTCACTTTTAAAACCGTGTTTAGGGAAGACAATCTTACTCAGCTATGAGTGATCACCAAAGAAGAGGAAGAAAACACTAAATGAAATATTGATTTGTCTTTTGGGAGAAGAGCCTTCTGGATCAGGCCAATGGCTCATCTAGTTTAGTTGCCATTGATGCCCTGATCCTCCACTGAGTTTGGAAGAGCCTCTCTGGACTTTGGTACTGTAGCCTTATTGGAGTTCACCCACTGGGTCTGCGTTGCTCCCGGACAGGAGGAAGGAAGTCAAATGACACCGAGGGTTGGTTCAGAGAAAGAGTTCTTTATTTCTGCTCTCCGGAACAGCAGAAAGGCACTTGTGTGGTCAGTCCAGAGCAAGTCCAAAGAAATGAGAAATTTCATGCAGTATATATCTTCCAGGCACCCTCTCCCCCTTCCCCAGGAATCCAGCCACGTCAGCTTGTACACGCAGGTTGACATCACAGATGTTCCTGCTCTGGCACTCTTAACCATAAAAGGGTATTCCTTCCTATACTTCTGACCATAAAAGGATCTTCCTGTTCCTACTCTTATCTTGGAGCAAGAGGTCACCATCTCCAAGAACACCCTCTGGCGCTGTTCCCAGACTAGGTCTGTGCGTCTTTTGTGGTCAGGATATAAGATAAGGCACAGACGTGTCTTCCCTGTTCTACTGGTACAGTGAAGGCCATCCTTGCCATCACAAACTGATAAAGGAGAGGGCTCTGAGCACTTGTTTATACAGCCGGGTTTTTGTTTATACATTGACTCAGAGCTCAAGTTAATGGATTTTAGCTAAGGAAAAATAGGGATTTTGGTGCCTATTTCAAACTGCCTGCACAGTCAGTTTTGGGTTTGGGAAACCCATTCCTTCATTACAGTTCAGAGGAAACAGAAGGCTTGCTATGTTTACTGTCAATCTCCTTTCATGCCTTCCATTAGCCTTCTCCAACTTGTGTCCTTCCCCAAGATTCTTGGGGCTGCGACTCCTATCAGCCCCACCAGCTTGGATGTTCTAACTGTGGATGGTGGAAGCTGCTGTCCAGAACATCTGGAGAGCACCAGTTTGGGGAAGGCCGGCTTAGGTCTTTTGATTCTATTAAGCATCTAAGGATAATAATGAGTACCAAGCATTATGTTCCCTGTTTTTTTAAAAAAAATCCTCTGACTCAGACACGCAGGCTCATATCCTCTTATCGAACTTCTCATCAGAAACAGACAGGATTACTCTAATACGCTCACTGAAAGTCACAGTTTCTGGGGGCAGGGGGTGAGTGACAGAGGTTGGCACTGTGGGTCTCCCCCCCCCCCCATAAATGAAATCTTTTGCAAATCACAGCATTGGCAGATGGCAACACTTGCTGAAATGGGAACAAAATGCTGAGCTCACAACTTGGTATTTGTTTGTTGAGGGTGAAATTATCCAGCATTTTAAGCCTTGTTGAAGAAGGGAACAAGCTGTCTAAAGTGTGTACGTCTGTGTTTTCTCTTTTATATAACAAAGAAATAGTGAGTTGCGAGCAGAGAAAGAATAATGCAAAATTATTGATCCTATATCATGAGGAGGAAAGCCTAACTCCCAACCTTAAATGAAAAGAAGTAATGAATATGGTCTAACATCTCAGTTTAATTTCTCCTTCCAGAAGGAAATAAAAATTGCTCCTGTTTCTACACGTTCCTTTACAGTGGTTGCTTCAAAGTTCCCAGTAGGGGGAAGACAACATCTCCTGCCCACAGCATGCACTAAGAACTAGGGTGAGGCTATCCTTTGTCTTTGAAGGAGATTCCATCTAGCTCAGCCTCTAACGCTGATTTGACTCTTCTGTTCTATTTACGAATATACAAGCAGAGGCTGTTGGAAGCAAGTGGCCCCTACAGCAGGCAGCAAAACCTGCATCAAGTACTCTCTCAGTAGTTGTTACAGACCCTGCAAGCCTGCAACTCAGATTAGCTAAGTGAAGGGCCGTGGCTCATGGGCTTTCTGCAGAAGGCCTCAGGTTCAATCCCTGGCACATCTGATACATTGGAGAGCTACTGCCAGTCAGTGTAGACAACACTGAGCTACATAGACCAATGCTCTGACTCAGGGTGGATCTACACACAGGAAAAATTGCTACAAATAAGTCAGAAGTTAGATCGTTATAACAAAAGAAAAAAACCCTGTGGAATATTGTGTATAAAAATTTCCTGCTCTCTGGTGCCATCTGGTGGTGCTTGCTTATAATAAATTCAAATTACTGTTTTTTTGACTAATGTAGCTGCGTCCTCAGTATAAGGCAGCTTCCCATGTTCCTAAATCTTCTGCTCTCTTTTCTCTCCTTACAACTCTGAGAGCAAACTTTTCTCTCTGTGTGTGTGCTCCTTCAGCTAGCTCTCAGCAGTGCCACCTTCCCAAACATTGATGTACATTGCATTTCAAAAGCTGGGAAGAGATCTCCAGCTATCAAAGGATAAAACTCCAGGTCTTTAAGGACCATTATGCATCAATTGCTAAAATCTTTAGCCGCTCATTCAGGGCACTCCAGATGGCCAAGTTCATGGCAACACAGAGTCAATAGTTTCAGGTGCTAGATGTTTTAATTGGAAAATGCAAATGTTTCCATCTTCGGTGAAGCTCAAAGAATAGAATACATTTTGAGTGGAATTTCCCAAAGGACAGCTGTGTCAGTCTCTTGCAGAATAACCCAAGAATTTACAGCACGGAGACAGAAAGAAAATCATAATTTTTTCCTTGAGGCAGGAGCATACTGGAAGCGAGGAACCCAGATTCTTCCTTGTTGGCCAAATTCTATTAGTGCTAAAGTCTTGTGCCAGCCAGCTGTTTCTCTTTAAAGGCTATCACCACAACTCAAATCCCCCTTAATCTGGACAGAGATTCAACTAAGTCTTCTTGATGCTCTAAATAGCAGATAACTAATAGTGGAGAAAAGCTGTTTCTTGCCATATGGGAGCATGATAAAACAGAGTTGCTGTATAATTCTCCCCATTGTGACTCAATTGTCCTGAATGTAGGCTTCTTCTTCTTCTCTTCCTTTTAATCAAGTCTACTGGTCAGACTTAAGGTCAGGAGAAAATGGGCCCACGTTTTCATTAGTAGGGTTTTATGTACACCAGATTCGTTGTCATTTGCTAGACACACATCAAATCATTGGCAAGGCAGGGTGTCTCCCTGTGGCTCATGAGTGGTGTGGAAATAAATCAAGCTGGGCACCAGTCTTGGGTGAAATCAGGCCACAACTCTGTTGACTAAACAGCAGGTAAGAGGGGGTTTGGCATGGCACCAGGGCAAGGAACCATTCCTTAATAGCATTCTGTTCAGGGCTGGGGTGCGTCCAAAACCCCACCATGAGAGTCAACCAGCTTGGAGCCCCAGCATGGTGCAAAACAAGTTTCCACTGGGCAACTGGGGGAAGAGATTCCAGCCAGGAAGAGGTCTTACCTGAGCTCAGGGCATGCCTTGAGTCAAAACTCTCCCAAGGCCACCTATAGTATACCTGAACAAGCATCTCCACCCCCATCGTTCTTCCTGGACGCTGAGGTCCAGCACCGAGGGCCTTCTGGTGGTTCCCTCCCTGCGAGAAGCAAAGCTACAGGGAACCAGGCAGAGGGCCTTCTCGGTAGTGGCTCCCACCCTGTGGAATGCCCTCCCACCAGATGTCAAAGAGATAAACAACTACCTGACATTTAGAAGACAGCAGAAGGCAGCCCTGTTCAGGGAAGTTTTTAATGTGTGACATTTTAATGTATTTTTTATCTTTGTTGGAAGCTGCCCAGAGTGGCTGGGGAAACAACAACAAAAACATAATGAAGCAAGGCAGGAAAAAACCCAGCCAAGGGTCAACTGGTGTTGGGAGTGGGGGAGAAATTCCTTTCCAGCCCTCTCAACTGGGGACCAAGTAGTCCAGTGAGACTCAAATACTGAGGGTGGGAATGAGATCTCATGAGATCTTGATGACATTTTACTGGAAACTGGCAGTGATGCCAGTACCACCTTGCCGACAGCAGTGGCAGCGGGGCAGAAAGCTAAGGCCACGGAGGAAGCAGGGCAAGATCTGAAGGAAAGGCTTTTGAACATGAGTAAAGCTCTGCTGGATGATGCCACTGGCTCATGTAACTTAGCATCCGGTCAGAAGGCAATCAGAAGCAGCTAGGGATACGGACAGAGGAATTTGGTTCGGTTTGCATTTAAGGCAAACCTGCCAAATTTGCAAACCAAATTTGGGAGCCGCCCTTCGAAATCTGCAGCGCTCCCAATTTTGCAATGCAGCTCTTCGACAGGCGGAGGAACACTGGCCAAAAAAATGCAATTTGGAGAAGAAAGCAGACCAGAAAGAAAGAAAGAAAGAAAGGAAGGAAGGAAGGAAGGAAGGAAGGAAGGAAGGAAGGAAGGAAGGAAGGAAGGAAGGAAAGGATTAGAGGATCATGTAGGTCAAAATGCACACCTAGTGAAAACAACACACAAACATTTATTTATTTCATTGACAGAGATGATTTTGGATGCCTTGCAGAATGCCCCAGTTCCTGCCGAGTTCAGCAAAAGCTTGGGTGTTCCTGCATGCAGCATTACCACTTGCCCTCCCCAGCTCTGGGGTAGAAAAAGATGAATCATAGAATCATAGAATCATAGAGTTGGAATAGACCACAAGGGCCATCGAGTCCAACCCCCTGCCAAGCAGGAAACTCCATCAGAGCACTCCTGACGTTTGGTTGTCAAGCCTCTGCTTAAAGACCTCCAAAGTAGGAGACTCCACCACACTCCTTGGCAGCAAATTCCACTGTCGAACAGCTCTTACTGTCAGGAAGTTCTTCCTAATGTTTAGGTGGAATCTTCTTTCTTGTAGTTTGGATCCATTGCTCCGTGTCCGGTTCTCTGGAGCAGCAGAAAACAACCTTTCTCCCTCCTCTATATGACATCCTTTTATATATTTGAACATGGCTATCATATCACCCCTTAACCTCCTCTTCTCCAGGCTAAACATGCCCAGCTCCCTTAGCCGTTCCTCATAAGGCATCGTTTCCAGACCTTTGACCATTTTGGAGCACCAACGCCATACAGAATGCCATGGCTATCACTGAGTTTGGGGGGGCATTCTTATGGAAGCAGAAGTGGGGTGCAGAGGGTGGCACATTCCTGTTTCGCTAGGCTACCCACAATGGCTTTGTTGTGCCTCCACTGATGTTGCCTTCCTTTGTTGCTTTTGCCTGGCTGCAACATGGAATGCCAACATGGCTCCACCCATTTGTGTCTTTGGCCCCGCCTGCCAGAAGCATGCAGCCCCTGGAAAGTTCCCCTCAATGGAAGGTGGCTTTCCACAGAATAAAAGGTTTCCAACCGCAGGCAAGTTTCCCAGAACTGTGCGATTCCTTAATCATCGCATCTTGCGCTGCAAAAGTGTGCTGATCTTGTGAGGTGGATGCCCAAGCTTACTTGTCTAGAACAAAACCGCTGTTGTTGCGATCAATTGTTGGAAGGGGGTGGAAAGGGGAGAAGTGAATTTGAATAATGTTAATGTACTTTACAGGTAATTTATTTCGTTTCGCCCCAGAGATTGCAGATGGCCAGCAGTGGTAATGAATATATAATATCTTCATTGCTGGCTGTAAAAGCTTTATAGCTTATTGGGAATATGGGTCATAGAATCTTTTTCGGAAAATCTTGGTCATAGTAGTTTGGAGTCATTATAATTAAGATTAAGTTATGCTGTATTAGTTTTTTTAATTTTAAGTGATTTTTTTTCTTTTCAAAAATGGTTAGAACTTAAAAAGGTAAAGGTAAAGGGACCCCTGACCATTAGGTCCAGTCGTGGCCGACTCTAGGGTTGTGGCACTCATCTTGCTTTACTGACTGAGGGAGCTGGCGTACAGCTTCCGGGTCATGTGGCCAGCATGACTAAGCCGCTTCTGGCGAACCAGAGCAGCGCACGGAAATGCCGTTTACCTTCCCGCTGGGAAGATTAATCTATTTATCTACTTGTGGGGCATAGGAATTTGTTAATCCCCCCCCCCAAAAAAAAATAGTGTGGGGCTCCACAAGGTCTGAGGGACAGTGGACCAGCCCCCTGCTGAAAAAGTTTGCTGATCCCTGGTCTTGTCTTATGCCTAGCCATGAATTCTAGTGTTCTGTTTTAACCACCGATCTGCACGCCTGGGAGGCTGAAGTGTGTCTGGGCATTGTAGGGAATCCCAGGAGGAAGTTTTTGGAAACGATTGCGCTGGGGTTCTGAGTAACATGCCCACAAATGGGAACCCAGGTGCTGAGTGAAAAAGAGACTGCTAAGTGGATCAATCCTTTTGGACAAGCCTAGTCTGGCAAATTGCATTTTGCTGTGTGGATTGTCATTGACGGGTTTGAATGGCTGTCCTTTGAGGAGCTAAAGAAATGGCTAGAGATATCTTCTGGAAGCAGGACATCTCTCTCCCTCCCCACCCCCCACAGTACATCTTCCTCAACCCTGCAGGGAGTGATGCCATCAAGCTGTTCCCTCTCCCATACCCAAGGACAAAGCAAAATTGCGACGCAAAATTCTGTACTCCAAATAATGCATTCAAAGAAAGATACAATACTGATTTGCAAGTTAGTGATATTTGCTCTTATATGATTGAAATTGAATTTTTGTATTCCCCCTCCTAATAATAACCTCAATAAACCCCTTCCCCAAGCCCCCTAACTCATTAATCTGCGATTGCTTCCCACATACTTATGTCCTGATATGGTTAGCCTCTATTCATAATGTTTTAATGGGTTCTATAGTCAATTTAATATTGTGTGCATTTCCTAATTAGTGGAATGTACAACTGAAGATTACTCCTCAAATTTAATGCTGCTGGCACCTATGGAACTAGTTTATATCAATTTTCTCCCCCACCCCTGTAACATTCTACAGTCCATCACTGATTTAATATTCCTTTTAATATGCCAAGCTCACGAACTAAAATCACAGGCATCCTATTTAGGAAGCACAGCCCCAATTTTCTGATAAACTTCTCCAAGAAAATTACTGTCCCTATTCTGCCATTTTGGGGTGTATATAATTATGCAATGTGTGAAAAAAGCATATAAGGAGATGTTTTCGCCTGTAGCTCTGCGGTATTATTATTATTATTATTCATTTCATTCTATACTGCTTTATATTTTAAAGGGGGGGGGGATGACTCAAAGCGGTTGTTTTGCCTGCAGAAATCTCAGGTTTAATCCATGGCATCACCAGATAGAAATGGGAATGCCCGCTGCTTGGAACACTGTATAGCTGCTGCCAGTCAGTGTAGACAATATTCAGCTAGAATGACCTGAGGTCTGTCTCAGTATAAGGCAGCTTCCCATGTTCCTCATAATGTTAGAACCTGGAGTCATCAGTGAAGTTGAACGTAGTAGTGAAGGTGCAATGATGGCCACCAACTTGGACATCATTCAAGAGGGCATTAGGCAAAATCATGGAGGATAAGCCTATCAGAGCCAGCGTGGTGTAGTGGTTCAGAGCGGTGGACTCGTAATCTGGTGAACCGGGTTCGCTTCCCTACTCCTCCACATGCAGCTGCTGGGTGACCTTGGGCCAGTCACACTTCTCTGAAGTCTCTCAGCCCCACTCACCTCACAGAGTGTTTGTTGTGGGGGAGGAAGGGAAAGGAGATTGTTAGCCGCTTTGAGACTCCTTAGGGTAGTGATAAAGTGGGATATCAAAGCCAAACTCCTCTTCTTCTATCATGGTGGCTATATACTACCTCCAGAGGATTCCTGCCTTTGATCCTGAATCCTGATTGCTGTGGGTCATGTGCAGACAGGGCTATTGTGCTCATATCCTGCTGTGTATGGACTTTCTGGAAACATCTGGTTAACCACTGTATGAATGGAATGCTGAAATAGATGGTCCTTTGGTTGGATCCAGTGGGGCTCATCTTACGCCCTTATCAACTTTCTAACCATTCCCTGCTCAACTAATGAGAAAATTGGTTTGGAAATTATCAGACAAGAGATCAGTGAATAGTGAAATTATCATGGGGGGAGGTGCAGGGATTGGCTGAGGGGTTTGGTGGGGGTCCTCTCATTCTGCAAATCATCCCACCAATGGGCTCCATTCTACATTCTTCCCACATGCCCATGCTTCCTGGAAACTGCCTCCTGTGTACTTGAGAGCCATTCATTCCCACCCTGTGGAACGCCCTCCCATCAGATGTCAAGGAAATAAACAACTATCTGACTTGCAGAAGACATCTGAAGGCAGCCCCATTTAGGGAAGTTTTTAATGTCTGATGTTTTATTGTATTTTTAATATTTTGTTGGAAGCTGCCCAGAATGGCTAGGGAAACCCAGCCAGATGGGCGGGGTATAAATAATAAATGATGGTGATGGTGTTGTTGTTGTTGTTGTTTTATGTTCAGTTGTTTTATGTCAAAGGTAAAGGTAAAGGGACCCCTGACCATTAGGTCCAGTCGTGGCTGACTCTGGAGTTGCGGCGCTCATTTTGCTTTATTGGCCGAGGGAGCTGGCGTACAGCTTCTGGGTCATGTGGCCAGCATGACTAAGCCGCTTCTGGCGAATCAGAGCAGTGCATGGAAATGCCGTTTAACTTCCCGCCGGAGCGGTACCTATTTATCTACTTGCACTTTGATGTGTTTTCGAACTGCTAGGTTGGCAGGAGCAGTGACTGAGCAACGGGAGCTCACCCCGTCGTGGGGATTCGAACTGCCAACCTTCTGATCGGCAAGTCCTAGGCTCTGTGGTTTAACCCACAGCGCCACCTGTGTCCCTTATGTCTGGCTCTGAAAGAGTTTTCTGTTGTGGATCACTTTGTGTGGACCCGGCTCAACCCAATCAGGAGGGGTCCTGATTTGGCCAAAATTGGGTTGGTTCATTTTGGGATTTGGTTGGATTGCTTGTACGTTCCTAAGTAGATAGTATCCCCAACTTTCTGCGTTTCAATTAAAGCTCAGGGGAAGACATAATGAAGCAATTACTCCTGAAGGCCTTCTTTCTTTCTTTTTAAATCAGGAAACAATGGGCAGCTAGGTAGGCTGCAAAGCACTGGAAAAAAAATTTAGTGGAAAGAAAGACATGCACACAACAACAAGGAAAGCTCAACTCCACACCCACTAAAATTCTGAAGGAATCACTGTGTTAACGAGACAGAAGGATGGAAACAGGTAATAACACCTTGGAAATTGGAGGACAGGTTTCAGCACAGCAGCAGTATGATCAGAGGAGAGCAATCCTTGGCATGAGAATAGTGTGTCCCTATTTTCATTTGTGAAAAGTTGGAGGGTATGTAAATTTAGAATATGAGCAGAAAGGAATGAGAGACTCATGAATCATTCCCTGACAGGTCTTAGCTAATTAACGTCCTTTCGGTAGCAGGCAATATCTCTGCCTGACGGTGCTTAATTGGAAATTATCATGAGAGTATCAAGTGCTGTATGTTAATCCGATTAGGGGGCTTTTCTGTGCTGTTGAACTGGGTATAGAACTTCCTTGGAGTTGAAACTGAACTTATTTGACTTGGTGCACCACTGGGTTGATGTTTGATGACAAGATATGGAAAGGAACAGTAATGGATGAAATGGCTGGATGGACCATATGGTCAGAGATGAAAGAGTTACCCTTATCCCACTGCTTTATTGTTTTACCAGTAATGTAGGGCCTCCACAGAATTTTGGTTCTTTCCTGGTCTGGAACACACTTGGCAAAAGGAAAAGGTGGGGTTGTTATTTCAGCACAATGGAGAGTTCCTAGTGAGCAATGTGTAGCAACAAGAGTTGGAAATCAATTGAAGGCTTCTGAGCCTCTGCCTCCAGTCCACCATTTCTAGGCTCTGACCCTTTGGTGGACAACTGCAGACTCTTAAAGAGTGAACCCTCTGGCATATCTGGCTTGGATACACCTTAGGGCAGGGAGGAGGCATAGGATATAAACTACGTGGAGAAAGGGGAAAGAAAATAGTCTTTCTCCTTCTCCCATAACACTCAACTTTGTGGACATCCAATGGCACATTCAGGACAGGAAAAAGGGTGTCCTTCTGGATGCAGTGCAGAGTTAAATTATGGAATTCACTTTCACAAGAGGCATGATAGCCACCAACATCATCATCATCGTCATCATAAATATTTATACCCCGCCCATCTGGCTGGGTTTCCCCAGCCACTCTGGGCAGCTTCCAACAAAATATTAAAATACTGTAATACATCAAACATTAAAAGCTTATCTAAACAGGGCTGCCTTCAGATGTCTGGTAGTTGTTGTTCTCTTTGACATCTGGTGGGAGGACGTTCCACAGGGCAGGTGCCACTACCAAGAAGGCCCTCTGCCTGGTTCCCTGTAACTTGGCTTCTCGCAGCGAGGGAACTGCCAGAAGGCCCTCGGCACTGGACCTCAGTGTCCGGGCAGAATGATGGGGGTGGAGATGCTCCTTCAGCTTAGATGGCTTTGAAAGAGGATTAGACAAATTCATGGCAGAGGGGGCTATTGAAGGCGACTAGCCATGATGGCTGTGCTCTGTCTCCACAGTTGAAGGAAGCAATACTTCTGGAAGCCAGTTGCTGGACAAAACACAGGAGGGGAGAGTGCTCTTCTGGTGGTGGGTTTCCCATGGGGATCTGGTTGGTCACTGTGAGAACAGGATGGTGGACTAGATGAGTCCATTGGCCTGATTCCTGCCATTTCTTCTTATGTTCTTACCACTAGGGTAAAGGGACCCCTGACCATTAGTCCAGTCGTGGACGACTCTGGGGTTACGGCGCTCATCTCGCTTTATTGGCCGAGGGAGCCGGCGTACAGCTTCTGGGTCATGTGGCCAGCATGACTAAGCCGCTTCTGGCAAACCAGAGCAGTGCACGGAAACGCCGTTTACCTTCCCACCGGAGCGTTACCTATTTATCTACTTGCAGTTTGAAACTGCTAGGTGGGCAGGAGCTGGGACCAAGCAACGGGAGCTCACCCCATTGCGGGGATTCAAACCGCCGACCTTCTGATTGGAAAGTCCTAGGCTCTGTGGTTTAACCCACAGCGCCACCCGCGTCCCTGTGGTTTTTACCACTACTGATCAGTAAATGCCCACCAGTAATGAAACACGTGAAATGCACTGGTGTTGTGCAGTATTCTTACTGAGAGAGATATGCCAGCTGTTTTGTCTCCACTTGCAGATAATGTCTAATAAAAAGGAAGATTTGATGTGTGTTGTTCCTTGGCATTTTGTTCTTGTTGGCAAATATATATCCGTCTCACACATGAGCTGAAATCCAAGTCTGAATCCCGATGGGAAGTGTGGAGAGCTCTCCAGCTAATAGGTCTTGTCGAACCTACATGCTCTTTAAATGGATCGCTGCAGCAAGTGGAGACGGAGCCATGTGGGGAAATACAATCGAGCTGTTACTAATGGCAGAAAAGCCTCGTCCTTCTCAATGTCACTGGGATGCTGCCAGAGAAGACCCCCACTTCCCTACACACGCTCCACTCAAGAGAAGCATCAGCTGATGGCTGTCATAAATTTTCTTCTGCCAAGCCAGAATCTAGCAGGCGTCTTGAGGGGTTACTTCCATGTAGGTCAAATTAAAAGCTAGTTAGAGGCTTCAGGTGGGACCTTAGTGTGGTGTGGTGGCTAGGGTGCTGGACTAGGACCTAGAATCATAGGATTGTAGAGTTGGAAGGGACCCAAGCGTCATCTAGTCCAACCCCCTTCAGTGCAGGAATCTCAACTAAAGAATCTATGGCAGATCATCATCATCATGTTATTATTATTATTATTATTTGTATGCCGCCTTTCCACAGTTAAAAACAATGCTCAAGACAGCTTGAAACATGACAAGATTTACATAATTGCAAAAGTCATAAACAATAAATAAATCACATCAAAAAAATACACAACAAAATGGAAAACAATTTCCACATAAATCAAAATCTAAAACTAAGAATACAGCATTAATTGTTGTTGTTTATTCGTTTAGTTATGTCTGACTCTTCGTGACCCCATGGACCAGAGCACACCAGGCACTCCTGTCTTCCACTGCCTCCCGCAGTTTGGTCAAACTCATGCTGGTAGCTTCGAGAACACTGTCCAACCATCTTGTCCTCTGTCGTCCCCTTCTCCTTGTGCCTTAATATCACAATTTAAAATGACATAGGTAAAAAATAACAGCATTTTTTTTAAAAAACCCAAACCCCAAACAAAAAAAATGGAGCCCTCCCTGCCCAGCAGCAGCGATGGTGGCAGTCCTTTATGGGGCCTGTCAGGCCCCACCCTAGGCCAGGTGGTGAGTGGCAGGACCAGGGCCCTCAGGAGCTCAGCAGGGGAGTCCTCCTGGGTGGAGACCATCCAACCTCTGCTTTAAAACTTCCAGTGAAGGAGAGTGCACAACCTCCCACTGTTGAACAGCTCTTACTGTCAGAAAGAAAGAAGAAGAAGAAGAGTAGTAGTAGTAGTAGTAGTTTGGATTTGATATCCCGCTTTATCACTACCCGAAGGAGTCTCAAAGCGGCTAACAATCTCCTCTCCCTTCCTCCCCACAACAAACACTCTGTGAGGTGAGTGGGGCTGAGAGACTTCAGAGAAGTGTGACTAGCCCAAGGTCACCCAGCAGCTGCATGTGGAGGAGCGGGGAAGCGAACCCGGTTCCCCAGATTACGAGACTACCACTCTTAACCACTACACCACACTGGATGTTTAGGCAGTACCTCCTTTCTTGAGTCTGTTGGTTCAAGTCCTGCCCTCTGGAGCAGGAGAAAACAAGTTTGCTCCATCTTTCATGGATCTGGGAGAGAGGTGTGTCTGGCACCTTTATTATACAGTTTTTGGGGAATTGCCGAAGATGCACCTTTTAACCCTGGCTTTTGACACCTGAGATGCATATTTTCTGGGCCCACCCTGTTTTATTTGTGACTGTGTTTTTTTAATTGCAAGTTTCAGAACTGTTTGAACCTGTATTTTAAATTGTAACCTGCCCTGAGACCTTAGGGTGAAGGGTGGGTAATAAGTTAGAATAACAACATTCGCTGCCACCTCTGGAAGACCGAAGGAAGCTTTGGATTGGCTAGGCCTAGCATAAGTGGCTGTCTGCCCTTGTCTAATCAGCAGAGTAGACCTTTCAATCCAATCTGCTACACTTCTTAAATTCACACTCTGGCAACTGATCTCAGGGTCCAAATCTGGAGAATACACATTCCTTCAGGCTGGGTTTAGGTACAGCGGACGCTTGGGTTGCGAACATGATCCATGCGGGATGCACGTTTGCAACCTGCAGCGTTCACAACCCACAGCAGGACATTTGCGCATGCGTGGGTGGCGGTTTGGCGCTTCTGTGCATGTGCGAAGTATGATTTAGCGCTTCTGTGCATGTGCGACCACTGAAACCTGGAAGTAACCCGCTCTGGTACTTCCGGGTTTTGGCGGGTCTGTAACATGAAAAAACACAACCTAAAGCGTCTATAACCCGAGGTATGATTGTACATTGAACCACCTATGGCCCCACCTGGTCCAGACACCACCAGCATTTATGGATTTGTGTTTACAGTTGTTGTGAAAAATTGCTATTTGGACTCCCCCCCCCATTGATTCAGACCCACCACCCTCCTATTTTCTTACTTTTTACAGGTGGGGAGCATTAATCATTAATGGGAGGCAGAATCTGTTGCACGCTCAAGTATCTTGAAGACAGAGAGACAGAGATCAGTATAATGGATGCCACATGCAGGTGCCCAGGTCGAGAGAAGATGTTTGGAAGGTGCCAGAGACATTGCCATGTTTGAAAGCTGAGAAGAAGCAAGCAGAGGAGAAGTGTGAGGTTGATGATGTACAACAGGCAGATGAGGCAACCACAGGAATAAATATTTGAAGATGAAAGAGGTTCAGTCAGGGGGGCTATCAGAAAGATGGATGGGGTGGAATGAGGAAGGAGATTCTGGAGAAGGGAAGTAGGAGATGACCACTTGCCAGAAATCCATCTGCTCCTATTCCAAATAGAAGTAGCTCAGAAATGAGCAGCATACGTTTCTGAATGCCGTCAACTTCAGGTGTGTCTCCCAGCCTAGGAGAAGGAGCTGAGCAACAGCTGTTAAGAGAGTGCAAAACTGCTTCCCAACTAGTGCTTTGCAGCCCAAGCATTACATCAGTCAGGCAGGAATGGCTTAAACGGAAAAGAAAAAACCAGGAGAAGACCTCTCCCCTGGGTGCTGAGCAGATGCCTCTGGGATGGATGGATGGA
Source organism: Podarcis liolepis (assembly GCF_965112155.1). Classification (NCBI taxonomy): domain Eukaryota; kingdom Metazoa; phylum Chordata; class Lepidosauria; order Squamata; family Lacertidae; genus Podarcis; species Podarcis liolepis. The sequence goes on along the minus strand of NC_139569.1, from coordinate 8,911,559 downwards.
TGGCTGCAGTTCTGAATGCATGACTGACATCAATCCACCAAGTTGAAAGCACAATGGGTCAAAGGGAGGACAACACTGTGTCTAAGTCACTCCTGACACAAAGTTGAGGGATCTCTGGCTTTTAATGGAGTTAAAGATGAAATTACAAACCTCTGCATGAGGTGTCTGACACCGCTCTCCATCCAACGCTGTGTGGAGAAATTTTGTCTACGGCAACAGTTTGGAACGCTCATATAAGAATGGAAGTCTGAGAGCCTTTTTGGCTAAAGGATGGAGTATAAATGCCTTAAATAAATCTGTAACATGCTTTAGAGATGCCAGGATGGTTATTCCATCAAGATGGCCTATACTGAAATTATGTGAACCAGCTACATTTCATGTTTTCCATATTGATTGGTCAATTCTTGTGGTTCCCAATGTGGGGCACACGCCCCACAGGGGGGCAATTTGATTTTTAAGGGGGGCAATTTGAGAATGAGTTATTAACAGTGAATGGCGTTTTAGCCTTCCCCCATGTGAATAGAAGTTCCCTTTTTGAATAATAAGAATTATATATCACGGGGGGTGGAGGCATCAGGATTTTAGAGATGCTTAGGTGGGGCATGGCCAAAAAAAAAGGTTGGGAACCACTGCTCTATTTCATAATGGTTTTGCAGTTTGTATTTTTTTATTTTATTTTATACTATATATATGGGTTGGGCACTGGATCCGTCCGAGGCTTGAACTAGATTGTGCATATTCAGAGTGACTCTGGTGTTGGGTGCAAATAGTTAGGGTTTGCTGCAGGACATATTGGATGATCCAGAGTTATCCGTGGCTGTCAGAGGGCAGGGCATCAGGCAGCCGGGAGAGGTGAGCATTGGGTAGGCTGAGACCTACCCTGACTCCCTGGCCTGGTTGGAAGTAGTAAAGCAGAAAAGTGGGGGGCCACCAGGGGGCGCATTGGAATATGGCCGACAATAACATCTCTCCGACCCACACGAGGGGTAATTAAGAGGCTGCTATGGGAGTATGTAGCCTCCCTTGCCCCCCCCCCCAAGGGGATGGGGGGGACTGCCTTGCCAGCTGTGTCCATAATTCACCCCCGGATTCGAAAGAAGGGGGTGTGGACACTTGGCACGAAGCGCTCGAGTGAGTTCGGCTCTCCCTGACGCTGTCTCCAATCTGCGCACTGGTTAGCATTAGCTCGAAATATATAATTGGAAATTTATAATTGGAAAGAAGCTAATGCACATACATCAAGTGAAGATCGGGAGTAAAGACTGCTGATTAATGGGATCTCTTTGAGCGGAGCGACGGGTGGGACAACAAATCAAGTGAAGAATCATCATTAAAAGACTGGTATGTTGGAGTGAAACGGAAAGGGGGGGAGGAAAAAACTTTTCTTTTTTTGCCTTATGTGAGTACTAATAACCCTCCCCTCCAGAGAGAAGAATCGTTGCTATTATTAATCACAAGCAGGAGACCAAGAACTGTGTGGGAATGAATTACTGATTAAGGAGAGGACTGATGGAAACATCAGGGAATGGAAGGAAAGTTTCATGACGCAGTTATAAATGGAATTTCGTGAAGACAGGCTTGCCTAAGGAGGACGAGGGGGAGGAGGACCAGGGTCATTGGAATGTGAATGTATGGTTATTGGAACGTTATCTTGACCTGGCAGAGCCCTCTGAGATATAGATTGTCAAGCCTGTGAATCAACGGACAGACTGTGGGAATGTTTTCAATGGAGGTGTGGAAATGGTGTCTGTTCTTTATGTGATACGACTTTTGGAGAGTGTAAAACCCACACAGGAGATGTTTGTCTTTCACCCACTTGTGAAGATTATCAGAGATCACAAAGAAAGGAATATATGATAACAACAAGAAGACGAAGAAAATAACAAAAAGACTATCTGGACAGAACTGGATAAACTGTTTAATCAAAGCAGCAGCAAGAGTGATGTTTGGACCCCTTTCGGAGCTTGAAGTGTGGGTACCCCCAACAAAAATGTTAAAAAGCTGGCTGTATAATTTTGAATTAATGTGATTTGGAATTAATGTGATTTGATTGGCCTGTTAATAAAATATATATATATTTTTTAAAAAAGTAAAGCAGAAAAGTGGGGGGTTGGCTGAGGTCAGACTGGGGTTAGTGTGGCAGCATCCCATTTGCCCTAATAGACCAGACTGCACTGTTCCCCTCCCCTGTGCTAAATAAACTGGGGGTGGGTGGGAAATGAATTCAAGTGTCCCTAATTTCACTGAACCTACAGTTCTTTTTTTTAAAAAAAAGATCAGCATGTGTAGAGGTTGCTGCTGGGTGTGCTGTGAGGAAAGAGGAATGTAATGGAAGGTGACCTATGAAGGTTCAGAGATGAAGCATAGTGTCCAGATCAAGGGAATAATAGTAGTACTCTATTCTGTCTTTGTCAAGACCCCACTTGGAGTCCTGTTTCCAGCTCCGGACACCCCAGTTTGAGAAGGGTATTGATAAGCTGGAAGATGTACAGAGGACGGCAACCAAGATGATCAAGGATCTGGAAACCTATGTCAGAGACCAGGCTGCAGAGTACTGCTCTGATGAGGAATGGTGGGAGCCTCCCCCTCCCCCTGCTTCTGACCAGGATCCCGAAGCTGCCCAGGAGCAGTGGAGCAGTATAGATTTGGAACAGTAGTTTGCAGAGGGGCATAGTTCTGAAGACAAAAGTTGGGATGAATTAGCGCAGCCTTCCTCAACCTGTGGGTCCCCAGATGTTGTTGAACTACAACTTCCATCACCCCTAGCTAGAAAGGCCAGAGCTCAGGGATGATGGGAGTTGTAGTCCAATGACATCTGGGGACCCACAGGTTGAGAACCACTGAACTAGGGGGTGAACAGCAAAGTGGAGAAGAACTGGAAGAGAGAGAGAGAGAGCTAACAGACTCTCTCTCACTGGAAAGTGCCTAGCCTATCAGTCCAAGGTCACATAGAGCAGATAAGCAGATACACAAAAAGCACAGTGGTTGCAAGATCAGGTTGCAAGGCGCTGAAGTGACTAGGGGGGAAGTGGGTGGAAACCTTAACTGGGAACACCTTTCTCCTGAGAATGGATGCTTTGTTTTTTTTTGCTGTGATCTTTAAAGACTCTTTAAATAGTAAGCAATTCCTTTTGCTTTGTCCTGCTCATCTACAGCCGAAGGGGGAGGGGAGGAAGCTGAGTCCCTGAAGCCTGACACCTTATGAGGAATGGTTGAGGGACTTAGGTATGTTTAGTTCAGAAAAGAGGAGAGTGAAAGGAGGTGGCCATCTTCAAATATCTAAGGTGCCATCACATGGAAGATGGAACAAGCTTGATTTTTCCTGCTGTGATGGGGAGGACCCAAACCAATGGATTCAAATGGTAGGAAAGAAGATTCCAACTAGAAATTTGGAAGAAATATCTGACAGTGAGAGCTGTTTGACAGTGCAACAGACTCCGTCAGAAGGTGGTGGACTCTCCTTCATTGGAGGCTGGATGACAATCCTTCAGGGAACCTTTCGCTGTCATTCCTGCATTGCAGGGGGTTGGAATAAATGGGTCCTTTCCAACTCTACAATTTTATGATGTGTATGAGCTCTCTAAATGCTGCCAGGAAGGCTGTTTTACTCCCCAGGGTCCCCAACCAGATAGAAAGAGAGAGCTGTGCATACCCCAGCTCTGGTCTGATCTTCAGTAGAATCTGTGTGGGTTGCCTTGTGCCAAAATCCTGCTCCTCCACCCCATGCTGCTTGCTCTACACGTTTTGAAGGTCTGAGTGTGGCTAATGAATACCTTGATTCTGCAGTTAGGCTGGCAGCGAGCAAACAGCAGTAAGCTGCTAATGTAATTGGGAGGTATGTGTTAAGCAGAAATCTGGTAATTGCTACATTTCACAGTTCTCCAAGCAGCTTCCTTGTTATCTGGAGTGGGGTGGGGGTTATGGTCCCAAATGACAACAGTGTAAGTGATCATTTGGGGGCATCAAGAGGAAAAGCAGGACCTCTCCTTATTCAGGTGTCACAGAGGAACCTATCACAGAACATAGGACCATCAGACAATTGGGGCCTAACTGACTAGCATCAGCTCTCCATATTTCCAGGAAGGGTGTCTTTCCCAGCACTACCTGGATGTCACGGAGCTGCCAAGCGTGCCCAGGTCAACCACAGGGCACGGAAGCACAGGAGGCACAGAATGCAATTAGCTTTTTATTAACAGAAAACAACACAGCAGAGTCCTCTGGTTCATCTTAATGCAGCTGAAACATTGCTGAAGCTGATCACCGGCCCCGCCCTTCCCCTATAGCCTCTCACTCTGGATCCCTCCCAAGCAGTCAAAGGCTGCGTCAAAGGGGGCGAGATCCTTCTCTGGGCCTGTCTAGCCCATTGCTCAGCAATGTACAGGGCTCTCCTCTAGCGGGGTGTCCGAGGCTGGCTGGATGAGGAGGAGTGGTGGGGAAACTCCCACCCAGGAGCCCCCCAGAAAGGACAGGGAAGACAAAGACTCTGGTTCCTGGTGATGGGACAACAGGGGAAGAGGCTGGGGAAGGGAAGAGCTGGGAGGTCCTGGAGGTAGGAGGTTGGAGTGATCAAGGGGGTGGGTGGGTCAGAAGAAGAAGAAGGCCAGAGTAGGTGGCTTCCAAAGCTTTTTAGAGCATTCATGGAAAATGACTCTTGGCAGCCATGATGGCTGTGCTCTACAGTGGTACCTCGGGTTACAGACGCTTCAGGTTACAGACGCTTCAGGTTACAGACTCCACTAACTCAGAAATAGTACCTGGGGTTAAGAACTTTGCTTCAGGGTGAGAACAGAAATCGTGCTCCGGCGGCGCAGCAGCAGCAAGAGGCCCCATTAGCTAAAGTGGTGCTTCAGGTTAAGAACAGTTTCAGGTTAAGGACAGACCTCCTGAACGAATTAAGTACTTAACCTGAGGTACCACTGTACTTTTAGTACCAGAGGTGGTATTGTGCTCATGTCTTCTTTGTGTTTGGGGCTCCCCATGACGTGGACCACTGCAAGAACAGGGTGCTGGACTTGATGGGTCTCTGGTCTGATCCAGCAGACTTCTTTTGATGTGCTTATGGAGCACCCTGAACCACTTCAAAGCATGAAACCAACACATCATTTGTTGGTTGGTTGCTGTAGCAGTAACAGCAGCAGCGGCAGCAGTGATGTTCTTATTATTATCGTTATCATCCACTGGAACTCCGAAATCCAGGGAGAAATGGAAATGAGGAGAAATGCAGATGAATTTTGGTTCACTGATCAAAGCTGGCCAGGATGTCGCAATGACGAAATTCAGGTGCACACTTGGGCCCCTCCCTGCATTGCTGTGCCTAATGCGATACAATCATCTTTAATTTCCCTCTGGGAACAGTTTGCCCATCTGTTTCTTTCTATCATTTCAAAAAGGAGAAGAAGAAAAAGAAGAAGAAAGCATTGCTCTCAGGAATAATTGAAGTGAAAGAAATATGAGTTTCTTGCTGCCACAATCTCCTCCCTCCCTCCCCATTCCCTCCCTCTTCCTTGCTGCGGTGAGCTTTTGGACGGATGGCTGAAAAGATAGAGGACAAATAGGTGATAACAAAACAGAGATTAGTGGGATCTCACAGGGTAGACACGGAGGGAGAAAATATATGAGCTTTGTCCCTATAGCTCAACCTTGCTTAGCCGAGATCACACAAGCGTTTGACTGTTGGGACTGTCTGCCAGCTGCAGGTATAAACCAAGATTTATCAGTTTGCTAGCCTGTGTGTGTGTGTGGATTTAGGTCCAGAAGGTTGTGATTCCTAATACTAATTATAAAAGCAGCACCGTACCTTGGAGATAAGAGAGGAATCTGGTTATTTCACTGTACCTGTCCAGCTGGAGGCATTTAGACACACATCTGAAATATATGAATGGAAATGGCTCCCTCGGTCAAGGCACGCAGCTCATGCCATTTCCATCGAAGAGAGAGAGAGAGAGAGCAAGAAGCCATCACAAGCCCTCCCAGGTATCCGCACAGCCTCTGCATCTTTTTAATCGCAAGCGCCGTTTCCTTGACAGTTTGTATGTCTGGCATAATGAGTCGTGGTTATTGGTGGCCTATTTTCAAACTCAATCCCTTTTGAGAGAAAGGCATTTTATTCAAATGCTCAGAATTTTCCCTCTATGCACATCAAGCAGAATGTTTTGCCAGGAGACTTAATGCAGTCATTTATTTAACATTACCTAAATTGCATTTGTGGGCCCGTCTCTTTCCTTAGAGCGATGTTCAGGAATTGGCTGGATGTCACCAGGACTAGATGCATCCATCACAGTTCTCTTTCCTCTCCTTTCTTTCCCTCTTTCTCTTTCTCCCTTTCTCTGCAAAGCAAAAAGCAAAACAGGGACTTGCTTTCTGGGGTGCAGGTAGGGATGGGATAGGATTTTGTTCACTCTGCATTTGGGGGTGAATTCACCCGGTTTCCCCCCTGCCTGGACCTGTACACTGGATCAGCTGTATGCAATAAATCTGAATCCTTTCCACACGTTGTATGTCTTCATGTGGTTTGGGGAACCAGTGTGAACTAAAACACCCTTTGTAGGGTTACAGCACGGTAGTTTTGCAGAGTAGATTGCAGACCAGGCGTGGGAAAGTTCTTTCAGGCCATATTCCCATCTGGACAACCTTCTAAAGGCCACATGTCCATGGTGGGCAGAGCAACTACTGTAACTTTAATCTTTGTACAGCTGGCTAGTTTCTACATGCACTCACATGATCTTCTCTATCCTCCAACTAGGCAAGCAACAGACATTATCAGAGTTGTCAATCAGTCACAGAATCATAGAACTTACTGAAATCAAGATACATTATGTCCACAGCATTCCCCTGATCCACCAAGTTTGTAACTGCTTCAGAAAAAAGAAATGAGATTTGTCTGGCACGACTTATTTTTGAGAAACCCATGCTGGGTTTTAATAATCACAGTATCCTTTTCTAAATGCTCTCAGACTGACCATTGAATTATCTGTTCTAGGACCTTTCCTGTTATCAACGTCAAGCTCAATCCCATCAAGCAGTAACATAAAATTATTTAAAATATAATTTAATGGGGCAGCTCTGAGTAAGTGTCAATTGGTTATAACCTCAGTTATCCTGTTTCCACATTAGAGCCCTTTTTTGTGCTGCTAACATTGCATTTCTACAGTCAGCAGGAATTAAGTGAAATTAAGTGTTTCCACACAGCTCTTAATATAGTGCTATACTATACAGCAGTGCTGTTCTATAATGTTCGCTCACAAATAAGTCCTGTTCAACAAAGGTTCCTTAATTACCATTGCAAAAGTAATTGCTGTTTCCTCCTGTCAGTTTCTGCCATTTGAATTGCTTTCTGCGCAGTGTGACTATGGGGAGTTCATGATCAACACCAACCCCTTTAGAAAGTCAGTTTCTGCCCCCCAGGAAGGGGAGGACTTTAATTGCTGGTTTTCTTGCACGGTTGTTTTCCAATCCTTTCTAATAATAGTGAACCACTATTAATAAGTAAGAATATTAATTGGGTCTGGCTAGGCTTTGTGGGGGATGCGGGTGGCGCTGTGGTCTAAACCACTGAGCCTTGGGCTTGCCGATCGGAAGGTCGGCGGTTCGAATCCCTGCAACAGGGTGAGCTCCCGTTGCTTGGTCGCAGCTCCTGCCAACCTAGCAGTTCGAAAGCACATCAAATTGCAAGTATATAAATAGGTACCGCTCTGGTGGGAAGGTAAACAGCATTTCCATGCACTGCTCTGGTTTTGCCAGAAGCGGCTTAGTCATGCTGGCGACATGACCCCGGAAAAACTGTCTGCGGACCAGCACCGCCTCCCTCAGCCAGTAAAGCGAGATGAGTGCTGCAACCCCAGAGTCGTTTGCGACTAGACTTAACTGTCAGGGGTCCTTTACCTTTAGTCTTTGGGGAGAAATTTGATTCAGTTCATATTTAAAGGTGAACCTACCTAACTAGAATGAGGGATGCAGGTGGTGCTGTGGGTTAAACCACAGAGCCTAGGACTTGCCGATCAGAAGGTTGGTGGTTCGAATCCCCGCAACGGGGTGAGCTCCCGTTGCTCGGTCCCTGCTCTTCCCAACCTAGCAGTTTGAAAGCACGTCAAAGTGCAAGTAGATAAATACCTTCCAGCGGGAAGGTAAACGGCATTTCCGTGCGCTGCTCTGGTTCGCCAGAACCATGCTTAATCATGCTGGCCACATGACCTGGAAGCTGTACACCGCCTCCCTTGGCCAATAAAGCGAGATGAGCGCCGCAACCCCAGAGTCAGCCACGACGGGACCTAATGGTCAGGGGTCCCTTTACCTTTTACCTTTACCTAACTGGAATAATAGAGTCATAGAATTCTAGAGTTGGAAGGGACCCCAAGAGTCATCTTGTTCAACCCCCTGAAATGCAGGAATTACACCCAAACAACCCCTGACACCTGACCATCCAAACTCTGCTTAAAAACCTCTGATGAAGGAAAGTCCACCACATTCAGAGGTTGTCTGCTCCACTGTCAAACAACCCTTACCACCCAGAAGTTCTTCCTAATATTTATTTGGAATCTCCTTTCTTGAAATTTGAATCCATTATTTTGGGTCCTACTTTCTGGAGCAGCTGAGAACAATCAGATCACCTCTCAATCTTCTCTTCTCCAGGCTAAACATACCCAGCTCCCTCAACCATACCTCATAGGACTTGGTTTCATTTTCTTACTTGTATTCATCCCTCATCATAGTTAACATCAGCTTCCACCAGGTCCCATTTAAAGCAAACATCACGACCAATTTTAGCTCGATCAGCTTTTTTCTTTTTTTTTGGAAAAAGAAATGGTGGAAGGAAAGCAAATTAAAAATGTGTTATGGCAGTTTGGGCCATCGGGATGGATTAGGATGATGTTAACGAAAGCCTTTTGCTGAGCTGCATGACCTTTTCGAATTGCGTCCAATGGTTTTCTTAACTGCTCCTTGGAGCTTGGCAGCATTTCAGCATTGGCTTAGGGAAGCCGTTAATTGAATTAAGTTTCTAAGTATTTGGAAGCAGCAGCAAACTGTTTTCTCTTCTTCTTCCAGAATGGCTTGGAGGTTATGCTGGCAGAGCTCCTCTTTCCTTCTTGAAATGGAATAGTTGACAATTATTCAAGACATTCTGTCTGTTTGCTAACATTCATTTAGACGGAGAGAGCTGTCCTCTGGGTGCTTGTTTGGGAAGCTACTGGGTGCCCCCTCCCCATGCAAGCATAAGGACATAGGTAGATCCCAGCTGGACTAGATCCAGGTGCTGTTCGAGGAAACTGATTTTCTAGATTCATTTCAATCAGGGTTTAGGCCTGGTTTTGGTACAGAAACTGTTTTGGTCGCCCTGTATGATGACCTATGTCAGGACAGAGACAGGGGAAATGTGTCCTTGTGGATTCTCCTTAACCTCTCAGCAGCTTTTGATACCACTGACCATGACATCACTCTGGAGTGCTGTCCAAGTTATGGGCGGGTGGCATTGCTTTGTGGTGGTAATGGGACAATGAGGAAGAAGAGGGAGCAGACTGGGAGGAAGAGGTTTTGGAAACTGAAGAGGTAACAGGGTTTAGTGAGCAGGAAGAGGCTGTGGCAGAGAGCTTCTTCATGCCTAGGAAACACCACAATATGTAGAATGAGAACATAGGAGGCTGCCTTATAGGATAAGAAGAGCCCTGCTGGATCAAGCCAAAGGTACACATAGACCAATATAAAAAAAATAGAAATAGAAATACTTTGTCACTGTACCACTTGTTTACAGTGAGATTAAACGAGCCCCCCCCCCAGTCTTTGTTACACTTTGTGTGCTGTCGTACAACCACCAACCCCAGACGTCAGCTGCAATGTTTCTGTCTTCCATTCAGCAGCCCATGGGTAGAAACTGTTCTTTAACCAATAGTCTGTTCTCATGGTGGCCATCAAGATGCCCATGGGAATCTCGCAAGCAGAACCTGAGTATCACACCACACTTCCCACCTGTGACTCCCGGCTATTGGTACAAATAGAAGCCAGACTACCTTTGGCGATGGAGGTAGAACATAGCCATCATGTCCAGTTATCATCAATAGCCTCATCCTCTGTGAAATTGGTGGCCATCACTAGATCTTCTGGGAGTGAATTCCCTAGTCTAACTATGCACTTTGTGAAGAATGGCTTCCTTTTGTCCTGTCCTGAACCTTCCAACTCTCTATTTCATTGCATGGCCCCAAGTTCTAGTGTTATGCCATGAATCAATAGCTTTCTCAGCTATGAATGATCGAAGAAGAGGAGGAGGAGGAGGAGGAGGAGGAGGAAGAAGAAGAAGAAGAAGAAGAAGAAGAAGAAGAAGAAGAAGAAGAAGAAGAAGAAGAAGAAGATAGCTGGGAGTCACAGGTGGGAAGAATGTGATAGCACTCAGATTCTGCTTGTGGGATTCTCTTGGACATCCATAGGAGAACCAGTGTGGTGTAGTGGTTAAGAGCGGTAGACTCGTAATCTGGGGAACCGGGTTCACGTCTCTGTTCCTCCACATGCAGCTGCTGGGTGACCTTGGGCCAGTCATACTTCTCTGAAGTCTCTCACCCCCACTCACCTCACAGAGTGTTTGTTGTGGGGGAGGAAGGGAAAGGAGAATGTTAGCCGCTTTGAGACTCCTTCAGGTAGTGATAAAGCGGGATATCAAATCCAAACTACTACATCTTGATGGCCACTATGAGAAGAAACTGCTGGACTAGGTGGGCCTTCCGCCTGATCCAGCAAAGCTCTCCTTATGTTCTTAGGCTGTAAGGCATCTTCCTATTCTCTGATTCTAAATGTTGGACTATTTATTTCAGCCGTAGCCCAATAATTCAAAATGTCGGGATGGAAACTGGCATTGACCCACCTAAACCCATGGCATCAATGGGTCATGGATGATCTTGTCCAACTCGTAATATTTCTTCATGCTAATTGGCTTGATGCCTAATACATTATTCAGCACCCGGTATTAGGCTGAATTCCAATCTATTGTGAGCAATTAATAGAAAGTGTACAAAGACCACACAGGCCTTCAAAAGGTCTGGCTTTTTTTTTTTATCTCGAACAAGTCATCACAAGGCAGTTCTTTGATATGGTAATAGTCAACGCAAGAGAAGCAGAAATGTCAAAAATAATCTTCTTTAAGTAATAAAAAAAACGAACTTGGGGGAAAATGACTTTTTTCTTCCTGCAGCCTGATGGGACTACAGGAAATTAAGTAACTTTTAAAAGCAGGTTTATCTATCTTGGGGGAAATGATAAAAAGCTTCTGCACCAGGCAGGTAAGGCAACGGGGGGAGGGGGCGAACAGTATTCCAGTGAAATCACATGGCTGGTGCTCTCTAAAAAGCTGGAATCAGTCTGCTGTGTGAATCAGCAATAGAGCAACCGGAAGAAAAAAGGGGGGGAAAGTATTTTTTAAAAAACATTTTACAAAGGAAGGGGGATGTTTTTCCCAATTCATGCAACAGACTGATTTCAGATTGTTCCCAACAAACTCCAATAACTCGAGTTATTCATGGTCATTAATCACAGTGGGTCTGAGCAGGACTAACATTGGCTGTGACCTCTCTATTAGTGATGGGCACATGGGTGGACGTCACCCACCCAAAGTTCTTTCCTACTCCACATAGAGGCTGGGGATCTCCATGTCTTCTTCAGGTTCCTTCTATGTTTCATGCCAGTGTTCTGCCTCCAGGAGGCCAGCCACCAGAGCTGATTGGCCCAGGGCAGAGCACGGTGGATTTCTATTTTATTTTATTGCCAAATGGCATTGAGGAAGATGACCTCCACCTTCCAAGCTCTCCCACCCTCTCCTCCACAACAGGCAGAAATGCTCCCCTCCAGTGTGGACAGGAATCCAGTGCGTATGCAACCATCTCTGTCACGGCCATGTCAACATTTCTGGAGTCTTTCCACACCAGCCCCAAAGCTGGAACTAGGTATGTAATATACAATACACACACTAGAACAGTGTTCAGAATGAGCTGTGAGGGGAGGGGCTGGGGTGAACTGAGAAGGAACGAGTGGGGTGAGTGGTTAGTTGTGAGAGGAGCGATCTGTGAGAGGAGGGGTGGGTGAGCTGGGAGGGGAGGGGCTGGGGTGAACTGAGAAGGAATGAGTGGGGTGAGTGCTTAAATGTCAGAGGAGGGGTGGGTGAGCTGGGAGGGGAGGGGTGAGGTGATCTGTGAGGGAAGGGAAGGGGTGATCTGTGAGAGGAGGGGTGGGTGATCTGGAAGGGGAGGGTGGGGTGAGCTGGGAGGGGAGGAGTGGGAGAACTGGGAGGGGAGGAGGGGGTGAGCTGGGAGGGGAGGAGTGGGAGAACTGGGAGGGGAGGAGGGGGTGAACTGGGAGGGGAGGGGTGGGTGAACTGGGAGGGGAGGGGTGGGTGAACTGGGAGGGGAGGGGAAGGTGATCTGTGAGAGGAGTTGGGAGGGGAGGGGTGAGCTGGGAAGGGAGGGACTGGGATCAGTGGCGAAGTGTGGGGTGAGCTGGGAGAGGATGCACGGATGAGTGAAGTGTAAGGGGAGGGGGTTTGGTCAGGAGCGGTAGAATTGGGATTGGCAAAGGAGTTGGTGAGGGGTTTAGCGAGCAGAGCAAGCTGGGGCAACAGCCTCTCCCTCTTAATGTATTTCATAGCTGTTATGGCCGGGAGAGAAAATGAATTGGGGAGAGCTGCTTTCAGCACAGCCTTAATGATGAATAATAACTCAAGCAGCTCATTTGTTCTGCAACTTGTTTGAAGATCCCTAGCTCTTCCTTCCCTCTTTCTAGTACAAATAGGAACATATGGCGAGAAAAGGAAAAGAAAGCTAAGCATTCTAATCAGGCTGTGCTGGCTTAACATTGTCATCCATTGCATTCCGACAATCAAGAATCCCATTAAAGGTAATAGAGCCACACGGAACCTATGGCAGGTGGTCAAGAACACTCTCCTGACTTCTGTGTTGGTTCTGCCCTGGGTAACAGAGAAATGCTGCTCAATTAGGCATTCAGATTTGAGTGGAGCCAGAACAACTTGTTCCTCTCTGGTTGTTTTGGATGACCACTCCCACCAAGTTGAGGTTGCCCCATGATGGAAGTTGTCATCCAAAACTTCTAGAGGTCAACGGGTTTGGGGAGGTTGCTCTGGAGGTTCAAAACAGGAGTGCACCTGCATTCTAGAAAGCTACGCAAAAATGAAAACAAACAGAGTTGGCAATTTTTGATTGCATTGAAATTTCAATGCTTTAATGTTTTTGGGGAGACAGATTTTAATTCAATGTTAGGTGTGACAGACAAGTGTCCCTTGATCTGTGAAATATTGCGGTGTGTGAATATCCCTCCCCAAATTCTGTTTCCTTGATCTCACCATGCTTGATGAAATGTCAATGCAGCCTCGGAGTGTATCTTTTTTCCCCAACACTGAAATTGTACTCACGGGAATCATTTGCAATTCCCATGTGTTAAAAAGTGCAAGCAGCTCTTGAAAATTCGACAAAACTGCCTGGAAAGGAGCTCCCCTCAATCTTCTAATTTGCTTGCATAAGCGCTGAGATCATCTTTCCAGTGGAGGAAGTCAGGATTTCTCTGTAGAACTAAAATGCCAAGTTCTTTTATCCTACCTACAAAACAATGTGCATTGCAAAGTCATTCCCCCCTCCCCAGCTCATGTTGCGCTGGAATCAGCGGCTCTTGTCATTTCCATACAATTTATGTTGAATATATTACAATCCCTCTGTTTTAAAAGAGAAAGAGTTCTGTCCCTGCTCTGTGTCGTCTCAGTGTGTGGCAAACCAGCTCTATAAAGGAGTGAAATATATCTGACCTAATATAATTTTAAAATAAAACGGAAGACAGTCTTAACCAAAAAATATAGGGCACAATTTAGCAAGTTCTTGTGTGATTTGGGTCTGGGCAGGAGAACCTTTTGTTGGGCTCTGCACAGCACATAAACTGTGGCATCTACACCCATGAGAGGTAGTGATGAAGACGAGCCTGTTGGATCCGGCCCATCTATGTCCACCACTGGGTTCTCACAGTGGCCAGCCAGAACAGGGGTCAGCAAACTTTTTCAGCAGTGGGCCGGTCGGTCCACTGTCCCTTAGACCTTGTGGGGGGCCAGACTATATTTTTTTGGGGGGAAATGAACGAATTCCTATGCCCCACAAATAACCCAGAGATGCTTTTTAAATAAAAGGACACATTCTACTCATGTCAAAACACGCTGATTCCCAGAACGTTCGCGGGCCGGATTGAGGAGGCGATTGGGCCGGATCCGGTCCCCGGGCCTTTGTTTGCCTACCCATGAGCCAGAGGGCTGCGGGAAGTCTGTGAGCAGGATCTGAACACAAGAGCCCTCTCACCTCCTGTGGTTTCCAGCAAGTGGTATTCAGAAGCCTTTGATGGTGGAGTTAGAGCATAGCCTAGTAGCCACAGATAGCCCTTTCCTCCATGAATTTGTCTAGCCCTCATTTAAAGTCACCCAAGTTGGTCATCGTAGAATCATAGAAATATAGTTGGAAGGGACTCCAATGGCAATCTAGTCCAACCCCCTGCAATGCTGGAATCTTAGCCAAAGCATCCATGACAGATGGCCATCCAGCCTCTGCTTAGAAACCTCCAACGAAGGAGAGTCCACCACATTCCGAGGGAGTCTATCCTACTGTCAAACAGCTCTTACCATCAGAAAGTTCTTAATGTTGAGTTGGAATCTCCTTTCTTGTAACTTGAAGCCATTGGTTCAAGTCCTACACTCCAGAGCAGCAGAAAACAAGCTTTCTCCATCCTCCATGTAGATATTTGAAGAGGGCTACCCTGTCACCTCTCAGTCTCCTCTTATCCAGGCTAAGCTCCTTCAACCATTCTTCATAAGGCTTGATTAGCAGACCCTTGATCATCTGGGCCACCGTCCTCTGCCCATGTGCCAGCTTGTCAATATCCTTAAATTGTGGTGCCCAGAACTAGACACAGTACTCTATGTGTGGCCTGACCAAGGCAGAATAGAGTGGTACTGCTACTTCCCTTGATCTGGACACTTCCTCCACCTTCCTCTCCTCCTTTTGATTAGGAGATTCTTTTCATTTATTATATAGTCCCCACATAGGAGTTATTAGGGTGGCTCATGAAGTGGAGAAACTCTGTGCCAGGCTTGCATTCAGGGCCCTGCAAGGGGAACCATGTATATAAGCCTTGCCTACCGAGCTTCTTTGGAATGAGGGTGGTGCTGTGGTCTAAACCACTGATCCTAGGACTTGCCGATCAGAAGGTTGGCGGTTCGAATCCCCACGACAGGGTGAGCTCCCATTGCTTGGTCCCAGCTCCTGCCAACCTAGCAGTTCCTGCCAACCTAGCAGTTCTAAAGCATGTCAAAGTGCAAGTAGATAAATAGGTACCACTCCGGCGGGAAGGTAAATGGTGTTTCCGTGTGCTACTCTGGTTTTGCCAGAAGTGGCTTAGTCATGCTGGCCACATGACCCGGAAAAACTGTCTGTGGACAAACGTCGGCTCCCTCAGCCAGTAAAGTGAGATGTGTGCTGCAACCCCAGAGTCATTTGCGACTGGATATAATAATAATAATAATAATAATAATAATAATAATAATAATAATAATAATAATAATAATAATAATAATTTAACTGTCAGGGGTCCTTTACCTTTTTACCAAGCTTCTTTCATCGTGGACATTTGCATGAAGCCTGAATGTCGTGAAAGTTCGGCAGCTAGCATGTGATCCAGAGAGAAATTCCTTTTTTTGCACCCAGTGGAGAGACCTAAGCTTGTACTTGGCTTTTCTGTAAATGTCAAGAGGGCTCAGGAGGAGGAGCCAAACTCTGGGCTGGATCGTGCCCATTCTTTGTGCCATTCATGCGCACCCTCACGATGGATTGGGACACATGCATAATGCAGAAGGGAACTGTCACGGCGGAAGCAGAGTAATTTATAAAACTTTAATCGGATGCTCTGAATAATTCAGCCCTGTACCATCCACAAACACCACCCAGTCACCCAGCTCCGAGGGCCGGAGACGTGAGCCACAATGGCATCTTAATTCACACTGGGAACTCACGGTCCAGTCTCCCAACAGACCCAGCGCTGCGGATAAGGCATTTGAGTGCAAGGGAGAGAGGGGGAGAGATGCCTTGGTGGATGTTTTTTCAGAGCTCCTGCAGGGTTTGGGAAAAGAAATCCTTGTGCCATTTGCTTTTGCAAAACTTGGCAGAGATGCCAATTGGGCGTAGAGACTTTTGGAGGAAAGATTGGTGTGTGTGTCACTATTAACTTCTTCAAACTCGGCATAAATGCCAGCTTTGTTTAGAGATTTGCAACAACAAATAGAATCAAATATTTAACTGTATCAATTATACAGAGGAACAAGGCAGCTCGACAAAAGTGCCTAATGCTACTCTTGGCTCCAATTCAGCACTTTCCCTCCAGTCTGAAGCTTGCAGGAATGCAGAACCTGGGATCAAGCATGCCGGTCTTCCTGGGGTCATTGAAAGCCATATTTGCTAGAACAAATTAGCTATTAAAAATAAAATAAAATTATACAGATGCAAACATTACAGCTTTTATCCAGACCATAGGAACACAGGCCACTGTCATACAGAGTCTGATCTTTGGTCCATCTGGTTCAGTTTTCACATGATGATGATGATGATGATGTGACTGACTGGGTTGCATCCCTTAAGGTGATGTTGAGCTGTGGGGCTTGACTTCCTCCTGTTTTGACCATAGATAAGCAGTACAAAGAGAAAGCAGTCTCTTACCGGTAACAGAAATGTTTAATGAACGCAGCGAAAGAACAAGCGACCATTATCGGAGTGCAGGTGCTCCTCTCCTGGTATGCTCCGCAAAGGAACCTAAGGTCCCGGGTCCTAAGGAAGTCAGACTATCCTCCACCAGGGCCAGGGTCTTTTCAGTGATGGCTCCAACCTGGTGGAATGCTCTGTCCCATGAGACTAGGGCCCTTCAGGATTTAATCTCTTTCCTTTGGGTCTGTAAGACAGAGCTATTCCATCTGGCCTTTAATTTGAATTCAGCCTGAACTTTTATTTCCCTTCTCTTCCTTCCCCCTCCCTTTTTAATGAAGATCACCCGTTCTGAGAACCCACAGCTAATTCTCCCCTGGCCTCCTCGCTGGCCTAAGTAGGACCAATTCAGCCAGCTAGCCCTGGGGATCATCTAACTGATTTTTGATTTTTATTATTTTATTGCTATTCATGTTTTTATACTGTATTTTATGCTGCTTTTATAATTAAGTGTTTTAAAGTGTTTTGAATTTGCTGTTAGCCACCCTGAGTCCAGTTTTTGAACCAGGAAGGGTGGGTATAAATAAAAAATTGTTGTTGTTGTTGTTATTAAGTTCCGCACATTTCCCTCTAGTCACTTCCATCCTCTCGTCTCCTAGCCACCTGATCTCTCAACCACTGAGCCTTTTGCAAAGCTACCTTACCTAATATTCTAGCCTTGGGACTGAGAGGCTGTATATTTTCCAGTGATAGAGAGTCACCTAGCTCTCTCTCTTGCTGTTCTTCTTCTTGTTGTTCACCTCCCAGTTCTCAGGGCTGTCTTAAGCATGCGGTACCAGGGTGCAAAAATCCACCTGGCGGTCCCCCCCCGCCTTCTGGACAGAGCTGCTGCGGCCGGAGCTCGGTCGGATGCCGGGAGTTGGCGACAGGGAGGGAGTTACAAATCAAATAAAATAGCCAGGGACTCCGTCGAGCCGATTTCTTTGTCACCTGCCTTGTCCTTCTGCTCACATGTTGCCCTCCATCTCCAGCAAGTTGCCTAAAAATTGGGAGGCAGAAAAAGGGAAGGAGGAAAGTTAAGGCTGGCGGCTGCCAGGCACCCAAATGGCATGCCTCTGTGGGCGGCTCGTGAAAGCCTCTCTGGGGACCCGGAGCGCCTGCTCGCTTTGGTCCCATGGCACAGTGGCACATTAAGACTGACGACGATTCCACCATCAGACGCTGGGCAGGAGGGAGGGGGGATTGGGGGGGCGGACAGGCTCTTCCTCGGACTCAACTCTTGGGTGGCGGACTCTCGGCCTGGCGCCCTTGAGAGCCCGGTGCCCGGGTGCCCGGGTGCCCCGCACCCCTAGCACCTATGGGTAAGATGGCCTTGCCAGTTCTGCTCAACCATCGTCTTTTGAACTATAGTGGTACCTCGGGTTACAGACGCTTCAGGTTACAGACGCTTCAGGTTACAGACGCTTCAGGTTACAGACTCCGCTAACCCAGAAATAGTACCTCGGGTTAAGAACTTTGCTTCAGGATGAGAACAGAAATTGCGTGGTACCTCAGGTTAAGAACAGTTTCAGGTTAAGAACGGACCTCCGGAACGAATTAAGTTCTTAACCCCAGGTACCACTGTATGTCCCTCAGCAAACCACTGTTCCAGGTCAATACTACTCCCCTGCTCCGGTGGAGTTTCAGGATCCTGACCATGAGCCTCTCCCACCATTCCTCATCAGAGTAGTACTCCTCAGCCTGATCTCTGAAAGGTGAGGAGGGAGGCCTTCCTAACTCATGCCCCCAGGAGACCCCAGCTCAGAGTGAGTGGCACAGGTTAGCCTCAAAAGCGAGCCATACATTGCCCCATGGGTCCTACAGTCCTGGGTGCAAGTCTCCAGAATGACTATTCACTTGAAAAGTGTCTCAGGCTCCCACACAGACTTGCCCAGTGACCAAATCAACCAACCTATTAAGTCAGCTCCCAGTACCAATTGTATTCCACAAAATGGCACAGGCAAATAATAATAATTCCTCTTCCCACTAGAATGTGTCATTTTAAGGGGTGAAACTCTCTTTTTTTGGAAATTTATTCAGTGAGGGGTCTTAAAAGTATGTATTTGGATGTGAGAAATTCGAAGCTGCTATTATTTTTGTGACTGGACAACATTTAGCTTCGTAAATCTATGTTTGATTCAAAAGCACACAAAAGAACCCTGCTCTTGGAAAAGTAAAGAATTTTAATTTTACCTTCTGAAAATGTCAGGTCATGCTAAATAATAATAATCATAATAAAAGTAATTATAATATAATAGAACTGCAAGTACTTGTCAATCATTTTTAATGATTCCTATGCAACTGAACACACATTTTACTTACCAGTCAAAACTAAATTATATTAATTGAACCAACATATCTTTTGAATTCCCAAGTCACGTTACAACTTTCTAGCACACCGATTTTTGGAATTTGAAAAAAATAATCACACCTTACTCTACCAGCCAATTATAGATAGGAATAAAACATTCCTACTCTTCCTCACTGATTAATTCCACATTCTTGCAGGTGGGATGGGTGGTGGCTGCAAACTGAAGGATCTGGATAGGGCTTCCTGATATACACACCCACTCCTCCTCATCCCTGGCTAATATTCACAGAGGAGACCAGGAAGTGGCTATGTGCCCTTCTTCCCATCTCATCACAAAGATGCTCTAGACCAGACTCTTTCTTTTTACGGAGAGCCTCTGTGGAGTAGTGGTTAGAGTGTTGAACTAGGACCTGGGAGACCAGGGTTCAAGTCCCCACTGATCCATGAAATTCACTGTGCAACGTCAGACCAGTTGCTGCCTCTCAGCCAAACCTAACTCACAGGGCTGTTGTGTCGCATAAATGAGAAGAGGGAGAACCACATACACTACCTTGAGCTTCTTGGGAAAAAAAGGTGGAACCAGGCAGAGGGCCTTCTTGGTAGTGGCGCCCTCCCATCAGATATCAAGGAAATAAACAGCTATCTGACTTTTAGAAGGCATCTGAAGGCAGCCCTGTTTAGGCAAGTTTTTAATGTTTGATGTTTTATTGTATTTTAAATATTTTGTTGGAAGCCACCCAGAGTGGCTATGGAAACCCAGCCAGATGGGTGGGGTATAAACAATAAATTATTATTATTATTATTATTATTATTATTATTATTATTATTATTATTACCAGAATTGTAAAGTTGAAAGGGACCATGCAGGCGATCTAGTGCAACCCCCTGCAAAACAGAAATTTTTCACCTAAGGTATGATTCAAACCTACAGCCCTGAGATTAAAAGTCTCATTAATAAACAGAGGAGCTATATTGGCACAACTCTATCCCTGAAAGCATCTGGTTGGCAACCATGGGGAGAAAGGCTGCCAGACCAGATCTAACAGGGATCCACTTTTGTTCTTATGCTCCCACCCACGAATAGGAAGAAAGAGCGCAATTTCCCGAATAAAGCATTTGCGGTGGCAGTGAACTGCAATGCCACTAGAGGCAGCCGGGGCAGGCTGCCCAATTAACTTTGCCCTTTGATGAGTCAGCCAGCCCATTGCCTCCAAGGCAGAATCTCCTCTTGAAATGGATCTTGGTGGAAGTGGGGGGGGGGGGGGAGAGAAGAGGCACTTATTTCAGCTGTCTCTGCCGCGCTATCTGTGCCTTTGAGGCTGCCCGACAACATTCGCTGCGATATCGTTCATGGCCCCTTTGCCTTTCGGAGTTGGCCTGCTGCTGCAATGTCGTCGGGGAGAGCTGGGTGTGGAAGGAATCGGAGCGGAAGCCCTGTGACTCAGACCGAGGCCCGGAGGAAACCAGAGGCACGCTGACAGCGGCAGATTATGCACAGAGCCTTATTAAGGACGTGATTAGCGAGACTGATCTGAAATTAGCAAACTGATTTTTTGTGACGTTCGCCGGCTTTTAATACCAGCTAGCCTTGCAACTTCCCTTCTTTTCTTTTCTTTGCCCCAATTAACCATGCAGATTCGCCCCCCAGGAGACCCCAGAATGGGACTGAAACATATCTCCCACTTTTGCCTCTGAACATCTGATCCTCAGCGCTACGAATGGAAGGAGCTTCCAATTTCCGCTCTGCATGCACTCAGTTGAAGATTTACACCACCCCATTTTGTTTTTCAAACTGGTGTTTGATTTGTGCACATTTTTTCCTGCATTCCGTTCTTCCCCTAAATAAGATTTCATTTTATTTCTTGGCTTTCTTGCTCGTTCTTCATCATAAGTTCCCAGGGCAGGCTAAGACAATATCAATATTGAATATTAACATTAAAAAGTAACAATATTAACATCAAGTTAAGCCCCCAAACAGATGTGAAGAACTCTGAGGGGGCTTTTCGTGATTTATATGATCAAACAATGTCATGGTTGGCACTAAATATGATTTTTATGTATTTTGTATCTATACGAACCTTGCATCCCACCATGGAATATATTTTACACTGTTTTATCTTGTGCTGTTATTCTCTTTGCTTTTATTATTGTTTTTATGACGGATCTTAGCTCGTCGTTTCATTTGAGCTCCTTGGAGAAAAATGGTGGGATATAAATGCAATCAGACACGGCTCTGCCATTAGACAGACTGAGGTGGCTGCCGTGACACCTCTGTTGCAAGATGCAATGCCAACATCAGTGCCCGTTTCAGCTGAAATTGTGTGAGATCTTGTGGAGCCAGCAAGGTATTGCACTATTTCGGTGAGAACTTGCTCCAGTCAGGTGAAATCTCACATGAAATTGGTGCTGATGCCAGTGCTATTTCTCCCCCAGTGGTGGAGGTGGCAGGGCAAGCACAGAATCAAAGAATCGTAGAATTGGAAGGTCCAACCCCCTACAATGCAAGAATCTCAACTCAAGCATCATCACCATCATCATGATATATTATTTATACCCCACCCATCTGGCTGGATTTCCCCAGCCACTCTGGGTGGCTTTCAACAGAATATTAAAATACAATAGTCTATTAAACATTAAAAGCTTCCTTAAACAGGGCTGCCTTCAGATGTCTTCTGAAAGTCTGGTAATTGTTCTTCTCTTTGACATCTGGTGGGAGGGCATTCCACAGGGCGGACGCCACTACCGAGAAGGCCCTCTGCCTGGTTCCCTGTAACTTGGCTTCTCACAGCGAGGGAACCGCCAGAAGACCCTCGGAGCTGGACCTCAGTGTCCGGGCAGAACGATGGGGTGAAGACGCTCCTTCAGGTACACTGAAGGAGCATACCGAGCATACTGAAGCATCCATGACAGATGGCCATCCAGCCTCTGCTTAAAAACCTCCAAGGAAGGAGAGTTCACAGCCTGCTGAGGAAGTCTGTTCCACTGTCGAAAGAGCTCTTACTGTCAGAGAGTTCTTCCTGTTCTTTAGTTGGAATTTCCTTCCTTGTAACTTGAAGCCGTTGGTTCAAGTCACACTCTTGACATGAGCCAACAGTGTGACACGGCAGCTAAAAAAGCCAATGCAATTCTGGGCTGCATCAATAGGAGTATAGCATCTAGATCAAGGGAAGTAATAGTGCCACTGTATTCTGCTCTGGTCAGACATCACCTGGAGTACTGTGTCCAGTTCTGGGCACCACAATTCAAGAAGGAAACTGACAAACTGGAAGGTGTCCAGAGGAGGGCAACCAAAATGGTCAAAGGCCTGGAAACGATGCCTTATGAGGAACGGTTAAGGGAACTTGGCATGTTTAGCCTGGAGAAGAGGAGGTTAAGGGGTGATATGATAGCCATGTTCAAATATATAAAAGGATGTCACATAGAGGAGGGAGAAAGGTTGTTTTCTGCTGCTCCAGAGAAGCGGACACGGAGCAATGGATCCAAACCACAAGAAAGAAGATTCCACCTAAACATTAGGAAGAACTTCCTGACAGTAAGAGCTGTTCGACAGTGGAATTTGCTGCCAAGGAGTGTGGTGGAGTCTCCTACTTTGGAGGTCTTTAAGCAGAGGCTTGACAACCATATGTCAGGAGTGCTCTGATGGTGTTTCCTGCTTGGCAGGGGGTTGGACTCGATGGCCCTTGTGGTCTCTTCCAACTCTATGATTCTATGATTCTATGATTGTAAGTCCTACCCTCCAGAGCTGGAGAAGACAAGCTTGTTCCCTCTTCCCTTGAGATATTTGAAGATGGCTCTCATATCTCCTCTCAGTCTCCTCTTTTCCAAGCTAAATATACCCAACCATTCCTCATAAGGCTTGGTTTCCAGACCCTTGACCATCTTGGTTGCCGTCTTCTGTCGAGCCAGCAGATATGACGGCAGCAGAGAAGAGCAACGCAGCCCTTCCCACTTTGCCTCAAGCAGCATAACAAGGCATGCCATCCCTGCACACAATAAATTATAATGAGCACTCACACTATACTGTGGGTGCCTTTTTAGGGATCGTGTGTGGTGCTACAGTTCCCAGGGAATTGGCTGGTAGAAGGGGACTGGCCTGCTTCTCAGTGTATTATTCAGAGGTTCACGTCCAGCCTCAGCTTTAAGTTTCGTTTCCTGGGAAGTGGGGCCAGACCTATTATAAATAGGGGGAGGAGCCAGTATTAGCCAGGCAGACAGCTCTGGAGATTCACCCTCCCTATGTTAATGTTTCTTGTTTACAGGTTAACTTTTTCTTCCTGTTTAGCAGGTGCTGCTATGGTCTTTAACTGGTTGCTGTTGAAGGACTGGGAAGAAATTTCCCTGCATTGGCAGGTTTTGTTTTCCCCATAGCAGTTCATCACAACTTTGACGGTTATGGCCTTGGGTGGAATCCTTTAGTCTTTTTTTCCTTGTAATGGCGATTCCAGGGTCCCCTCTTAAAGGGGTTACATAAATGGGTGTCACTGGCCATTGAAAGGTCGTCAGTGAATTACCCTGTGTGTGGGGATATGGGCTGGGCTGCCTGCTACACTTATGTCACGCAGAGCACCTCCATATCCTATTTACCGTATTTTTCGCCCCATAGGATGCACTTTTCCCCCTCCAAAAATGAAGGGGAAATGTGTGTGCGTCCTATGGGGCGAATGCAGCCTGTCGCCCGAAGCACGGGGAGCCCTCCGGAGGGTGCCCCGTGCTTCGGGCAGGAGAGCGCAAGACTTGGGGCGGCAGCCAGGGCGGGGGGGGGGATAATTTTTTTTTATTCATTTCCCCCCCCCCCCCAAAAAAAACGAGGTGCGTCCTATGGGCCGGTGCACCCTATAGGACGAAAAATACGGTACCCTGATGTGCCCCAGTTTCCCAAGGCCTAAGCCAAGGTCCTCCTACATTCGGAAGTTTAATAAAGTTGTGGCCTAATTTTAATTCTGTAACGTGGTCAGAGTCTTTATTTCTTTTCCCACGTTCCCTGGGGGCTGGGGCTGTCACACAATAAATAGCAAATCAACCAATGCTCCACAAAAAGTGGACCTTGCCTAACTTCTGAATCCTCAATAAGCAGGCCATCTGGTAAAGCCCTTCAGGAAGAAATACAACACACACTCCACACAGACACCAGCACCTCATCTCTCACCCTGTGCTTGCACGCTCATGTTCACACATTGTAAAGGCATCTTTTTTGTGTTGTTGTTTTGCTAGCTCTTTCCTTTCAGTCTCTCCACTTCTTTGACGCTCCTGAGGATTTGAAAGCATATGCCGTTTCCAGACCCCAGCCACCAAGAAACAGTAGGATCACGAAGAGCCCGATTCGTGTCTGCACTGCCTAATCAATCTTGAAGTTAATTTAGCACTTGCACTATAAGTCTATAACCTTCTTATAGGCATGTTGAGTAATGAAAGGATGAAGCTTCGGCTGGCGTGCAATGAGGGCTTCGTGCCAGATGTTAGCAGTAACAAGCGCAGGCAGTCTACAGTGATATCCGTGGTGTAAAGAATATTATCAAAGGGGATAGCTGTCAAATCTAATGAAGTCAGGTTATGCAGATTTTTTTTTTTTTAAAAAAAGAGAAATATACAGGTAAGTAGAACAGAGGGTTTTGTGTGTGCGTCGTTGCCGCAGCTCAGAATTAATTAGCCGGAATTAGTATGGCACAATGAGACTCCCCCGAAAGTCATTGTTAATGCAGGCTCTGTCAAATTACCAGAGCCACGGCCAACATTTTCACAAACAAGGCTCTACTAGAATCAAGACAATTAAAAGCGAGTCAACAAATCCACAGAGCGTAATGATAGATCACACTGAAAGCAACCATGGAACCTCCATACGCAGGGACAGGATACCTGCAATATAGATCTAGTCACCTTCGCACACTGCTTGTGTACGTCCAGACACCAGTAGCTGCTGAAAACATAAAGCTGGTTCAGATGGTGTGCAAATCATCAACACCATCCCCATTAAAATATTTGAGTGGGCTGAGAGCATCCTGATTTTATGGGCATTGCATGGACAGGCGGAGTCCCCCAGATCCTGAGCGGCCCCCCTGTCATGTAGAATAATGAATCAAGACAACGTGCTATGGGATTAAATTGGCCACAACTTTATTAAATTTCAAATGTGGGTAGACCTTGGCTCAGGCATTGGGCGTTCTCCCTCCCCAGTCCCCAGCCGGGGACCTAGGGAGCATCAGGGTTATCCAGTGTGTGTGGGGGGGGATGGGCCGGCTCTGGAGAACATATGTTCAAGCAGAGATAGCCGCCCCTGTTACGCCGCCACCGCAGGGGAGGGCAATGACGACCTTTCGGAGTACGGTTAAAGCCTCCCTTCAGAAAACCCCTTTAACGGGGAACCCTGGTATCGCCGCTGCAAAGAGGACGATAGACTAAAGGATTCTGCCCAAGGCCTGATACTGCCAAAGTTGTGACATTTTGCTATGGGAAAGGCGAAACCTGCCAATGCAGGGAAATTCCTTTCCGGCCCTTTAACAGCGACCTTGACGTAGTGGTGCCCGCATACCTGTGAAGAAAAGTTAACCTGCAAAAGAAGACATTAACTGAGGATGGGTAGGGTGGGAGAAGCTCTGGAGCCAAGTAAGGATTCCCAGGTAAGATCCTCTATTGTATGGGCAGGTAATCCCTCCCCTACCTGGCCTGGTCTCCTTGGCAACGCTTCCCCCAGGTGGGATTGGACAACTGACTGAGGTAGGCGGAGACCTCCAGGTATCCCACCTGAGGGAAGGCGAAGCCAAGCCTATGCTGATGGAGCCGCTCCAGATCCAGGGGCTGCGCGCGTCCACGCAAAGGGCGCCCCCCATTTTTATGCGGGGAGCAGCCATTCAAGTGTTTCTGTGCACTGCAACATGCGATTGATTATACAGGACATGGCTTAATTGTCTTCCCCCAAAAAATATTCAAGTTAACATCCCAGGATGGGGGGATGATGGGTTCCACACATTTGGGATGGAGAAGGTGCCAGCTGCCACCTGATAGGAGCAAGGAAGCCCCCCCCCCCATGAAACTGCCACATTAAATCACCCCTAAACAGCAGGAATCCTTTTCATAAGACTGTGGAATTTACAGGGTTTGTGTGAGTGTGGAAGCTGCTTCAGTTGGGGAAATGAACTTCCCTCTGCCATTAGCCAGGCCACACCTACTGATATGCCTTCTCTTACTTACAACCCATCATAGGAGCATCACTGCCTGTCAACTCCCTGCCCCCCAACTTAAATTTGCCCATTGTAGAATTCAGCAGTAAAGAGAACAGGGATAAAGGCAAATTTAGTTTGCTGTGCCTGCCATTGGTTTCAGAGCTGTCTGTCATTGGCTCAGGCCCCATCTGATATTGGCTTCCCTGCCAATAGCAGTCCTGTGGGCACCAACAACTCTTGAGTTCATCATCATCATCATCATCATCATCATCATCATATATACCCCGTCCATCTGGCTGGGTTTCCCCAGCCACTCTGGGCAGCTCCCAACAGTATATTAAAAACACGATAAAACATCAAACAATAAAAACTTCCCCAAACAGTTACAGGTAAGTAGCCGTGTTGGTCTGCTGTAGTTGAAACAAAATAAAATAAAAAAATCCTTCCAGTAGCACCTTAGAGACCACCTAAGTTTGTTATTGGTACAAGCTTTCGTGTGCTCATACCAATAGCAATCTTAGTTGGTCTCCAAGGTGCTATTGGAAGGAATTTTTTTATTTTGTTCCCCAAACAGAGCTGCCTTCAGATGTCTTCTAGAAGTCAAATAGTTGTTTATCTCCTTGACATCTGATGGGAGGGCATTCTACAGGCTGGGCGCCACTACCAAGAAAGCCCTCTGCTTGGTTCCCTATAACCTCACTTCTCGCAGTGAAGGAACCGCCAGAAGGCCCTCGGAGCTGGACCTCAGCATCCACGCTGAATGATGGGGGTGGAGACACTCCTTCAGGTATACTGGGCAGAGGCCATTTAGGGCTTTCAAGGTCAGCATCAACACTTTGAATTGTGCTTGGAAACGTACTGGGAGCCAATGAAGGTCTTTCAGGACCAGTGTTATATGGTCTTGGTGGCCACACCCAGTCACCAGTCTAGCTGCCACATTTTGGATTAGTTGTAGTTTCCAGGTCACCCTCAAAGGTAGCCCCACGTAGCCTTAACTTAAACCTGGGTCTCCCTAGTCCTTGTCTGCCACTCTCTTGCATACATCACATCCATTCAGCAAATGGCTGCTGTGACATCAAAAGCCAAAGTTACCCAATCTTCTCCTTTCACCCATTGCCCAATTTGCACGTTCGGAGATCCTGAGCTCACACAGGCGCAAGCTGGACCTTGCATGATTAACCTCCCCACCTGGTGGGCAGCTAGCTAGTAAACATTAATGGTCTTTCATTGAGGTCCTCAGTGCATCGATCATTTCCACTCTCCTGGACGTAGATGTCAAAAGCTCAGTGTCCATAAGCAATTAATAGCTTTGGTGCAGAAGAAAGGCAGGTGCTTTTGGCCGATCGCCAATGGTTGAGCTGGCTGGTCGTTCTCCACAGGAATAACTCAACATTTTGGACAGGAAGCTGAGGGAAGGCACGGTTGCAGCTGGGAGGGGGGAAATTTCTCTGCACCAGCCTGCCAGCTTATCTGTTTCCATATTTCAAATGCTGGTGTGCATTAGAGCATAACTGAAGTAGCTCCCATCTTTTAATGC
This sequence comes from Podarcis liolepis, assembly GCF_965112155.1. Lineage (NCBI taxonomy): Eukaryota > Metazoa > Chordata > Lepidosauria > Squamata > Lacertidae > Podarcis > Podarcis liolepis. The sequence goes on along the minus strand of NC_139569.1, from coordinate 8,883,806 downwards.
TTTGCACATAGAATCGTAGAATTATAGAGTTTGCAGGAACCATGAGAGTCATCTAGTCCAGCCTCCTGCAATGCAGGAATCTTTTGCCTGGTATGGGGCTCAAACCCATGACCCATTAAGATTCTTATGTTCTCCCAACTCAGCACCACCACCTCCAAACCTCTGAGTAGGGGTATGTGAATCTGTCAATTTTAGTCTCTTTCATTTTCCTTCTCTTTTTCAGACTTAAATTCGAATTTCCACACTCCCAAATAAGTCTATGACGATGATTACTATTTAAAAAAATGAATCATTACGAAAATTCATCTGCATTCTGGTGCAAATTTCTCCCAATTTATAACGTTTTGATGCAATTTCAACCAATATGCACATGCCTGCAATTCCCTTTAATGTTCAATTTTGTATGGTCTTTCCCCAAATATATGCATTTCTCTGTGTCCCCACATTCAGCTTTTGTATTTTTTATTTTTTGGTACACATTACCTGGCTGGAGAACTGCACTGCAAAATTCAGAGAAGGTTGAATTTTCAAAGACAGGTGCATTTCAGTTTGCATATTGTACATTGTTTTGGGGAGTTGTCCTTTGGGACAAAAATCTTTGGGGTCCAGCTCTGGAGAATTTTGGAGAAGTTTATCAAGATGTTAGGTTTTATGAACAATTATAATTGAGGGTTAATAGTGTGATAGCCAGTAGGTGGCAGTGATAGGAACCCTCTGATGGCCTTGATGTCAGGAAAAAGCAGCAATGCAAGAGCTCAGTTGACACAGTCATTGAGAGGAAGTCTTACACAATGGATAGGCCTTCACAGATGGAGGAAGAACCACTGTTTACTATTGGATCTGGTTCTCCTAAGAGTCCAGAGGCTGAACCAGTGAGCACAGAGGATCAGCACCTCATACGCAGGTCTGAGAGAGTTACAAAGGGTGTACCACCCAAGAGGTATTCAAAAGAGTTTGCTAACTTTGCTGTTGCATGTGTTGCTATTGTTAACAACTCAAGACAGGTTGAAGCTGTGTCAAAGTCAGAGACAAAGACACAACAGAGAATTGCAAGCCAAGGTAATGCAGATGCACTCATTCCTTGGAAACCAGACAACCAGAGAGGTACACTGGGGAAACCAGTGGCGGGGAGTTCCAAGGGTGGAACAGAAACAACAGGGGATTGTTATGTGTATAACAACTGTTTGTATTCTTCTCTGGATCACACTTTGCTCGCAACGCACATTGATACTTTTGGGGGAGGATGTCACGAAAAAGCAGCAATGCAAGAGCGAGTTGCAGGTGTCTGCAAAGCAAAACAGGATGTTGATGTTTGGGACTGTACCATGGCAACAAAGGGGCAGTCTATTCACTGTACTGAGCACCGGATGTTAGCTCAGAGTCATCTGACCTGTACTTGAAGTACAGGGGTGGAGTTTCTCTCTCTACTGTTGGAGACTGGAGAGTGCAGACGTGTTTCTCTGTACTGCTGGAATGACAGAAATAAAGACATGTAAATAGATTTCTGTCTGTCTCTTTCCCCTCCCTGAGGGAAGCAGGGAGGAGGGAGGAATGGTGTGGCCCTCTCACGCTGAGTGGGATCGCCTATTGTGACCTTGCCTGTATCCTGCCGGGAGACGCAGACGGGGAGGTCAACAAGGATCTCAAGCCGAGTGCCTGGAGAGTGGCCAGTTACCTCTGACTGAGGCCTGAGAATCCGACACTTGCAACACCATTACACTCCTAAAAGAAGAACTCTCTGAGGTCCTTGCCAGCTATCTTCTGCCTTGCCTTGGATCTGGCCTCACCTGCCTTGATTGAATGACTGGATTTCATCTTACCCCTGGACTTGACTGGACCATGAGACTTGCTTTGCCTTGTCCCTACTGTTTGAGACCTACTCCCCAACAAGATGCTCCCTGCTTCCAACCCAGCATCTCCTGGGAGCCCACCTGAGTAGAAGACACCATCTCACTGAAATCTTCTTGTTCTCTTAATATCAACGAAACAATGAACTTTGTAAACGATGCAACCAAGAGGAGACCAGAGGGTGCAAAAGAAAATATCTTGACTAACAATTGAAATGGCTGCTGGCCTACATTTCCAATCCTTGACCATTGCTACCCAGAATTGCTTTTGTTAGGGCAGCAACACCACACATGGCTTCTCACAAAGAATCCTGGGAAACATAGAATTGCGGACAGGAATCACAGCTTAAATAATCCCTGACAGATGGCCATCCAACCTCTGCTTAGAAACCCCCAACGAAGGATAATCCATCACCTTCCGGGTAGTCCATTTCACTTTCAAACAGCTCTTACTGTCAGAAAGTTCTTTCTAAAGTTTAGTTGAACCTTTTCATTTGAATCCATTGGTTTGAGTCCTTCCCTCTGCAGTGGCAGAAAACAAACTTGCTTCAGATTCCATGTGTTGTCCCTTCAGATATTTTCTTAGATGACTATCATGACACCTCTTGGCCTCCTCTTATCCAGGCTGAAAATACCCAGCTCCCTCAACCATTCCTTGTGAGGCTTTGTTTCCAGCTGTAGTTGTGAGCTGTAGTTTATTAAGTAGGCTGCGCATTGCGGCTATGTGAGTGGAAAGTCATGAACTTTCAGTGTGTGTTGGGTGTGCTTGAAAAGTATGCTGTGGATCTGCCCTTTGCTTCAAAAACTAGCAGGGCATTTGGGTTTCTCATCGCTTTCATATTCTGAGAGATGGAAAAAAGGCAAGGGGAAAGAAAGAGAAAGGCCAGCTCTAGCATTTAAGGCAAGAGTTGGAGAGTTTCTCCAGCAAATTCCTCTCTATGTGCAAAAAAAAAGGAGTTGCTTTCTGGAACAAAAGTTCTCCCCAGACTTTTGTGCAGAACAGGTGTTGTTATGCACTAATTATGCAAACCGGGAGCAAAAAAACCCACAAATGAACAAGCCCGTCAGCACAATTGACAATTAAGCCCACCTGTGCACCTTTCCAGTTAGTAGGAGTTGGAGCGACTTGAAGTTTGGCAGACAAAGGGAGGGGGAGGGGGCGTTCATGGCAACTATTTTGTCATTTCACAGATGGAACTTGGTGCATCTCTGTAAAATCCTCCAGTTGTCATCTCACTCTTTGAGACCCATTCCTCGCACCATGGCATGTTTCTGAAGACTCTTCCCCCACCTGGAATGGGGAACCAGTAGCCCAACAGGGGGAAGTGTAGAGGGTGGCATTGCTCCCCTGACTTCACAACAGCTGAGTTGCTGTTGCTTATAGCCAGGTAAAGTTGGAGGAGGTGGGGAGGTTGGCACTGTTGGACTACAGCTCCCATCAGCCTGATCCAGCATGGGCAATGGTCAGATGATGGGCTTTGTAGTCCAAGAACTTCTGATGGGCCAGTGGTGCTCACTTGACCTTGCTACAGCTGAATTGAAGCTGTTGATAAGGAAGGATAGTTGAAGGGGTGAGGTGGTGAGGTCACCACTGTGAAGATGCACTGGTGGAGCCAAACCAGTGCTATTGCACAGCACAACCTCCCCATCATCTCTCCTTCAGAGACTCAGCTATTGCAAGGTCAAATGAGCACCACCGCCCCACCACTGCTGTAGCCCTCCAAGATGCTGTTGGTCTACAATGCTCATCATCCCAGCCATTGGCAATGCTGGCTGGGGCTGATGAGAGAGCAGGAGTCCAAAAACATCCAGAGGACACCAGGTTCCCCATTCTTGTTGCATGCTACTATTTATTTACATTGCAACAGACTGTCCTCTGTCAAGGAACGGTTTAGGGAGCTGGGTATGTTTAGGCTGGAAAAGAAGAGATAGAAAGGAGATGGTATCGCCATCTTCAAATATCTTAAGGGCTGTCACATGAAGATGGAGCAAGCTTGTTTTCTCCTGCTCTGGAGAGTAGGACTCGAACCAATGGCTTCAAGTTACAAGAAAGGAGATTCCGACTCAACATCATGAAGAACTTTCTGACAGTAAGATATGTTTGACGGTGGGAAGGACATCCTTGGAAGGTGGTGGACTCTACTTCCTTGGAGGTTTTTCAGCAGAGGTTAGATGGCCACCTGTTGTGGATGCTTTAGCTGAGATTCCTGCAGTGCAGGGAGTTGGGCTTGGAGTCCCTTCCAAACTACAGTGGTACCTTGGGTTACAGACGCTTCAGGTTAGAGACTCCACTAACCCAGAAATAGTACCTTGGGTTAAGAACTTTGCACAGAAATTGTGCAGTGGCAGTGGGAGGCCCCATTAGCTAAAGTGGTGCTTCGGTTTAAGAACAGTTTCAGGTTAAGAACGGACCTCCAGAACGAATTAAGTTCTTAACCCAGGTACCACTGTACAATTCTACCATTCAAAGGAAAATGAGGTAATTTGTTAAAGATGCACCAGAAAAAAGCTACCTGTTTATAATATAGGACCAAAACAGTCATCAGCAGTTTCAGTGTGTGAGAATGACTCCACGCAACTTTGGTTTGCCTGCGTCAGGGCTGGGGAAGCTCAAGGGCCACACTCCCTTGATGGCAATCCTCTGGGGGCCTTATGACAAAGCAAGTGGGGCAACACATGTGACTTCCCTTTGTACTTTTAGCTGAATTCTAGTTGTGCAAATACCAGGGGTGGTATTCAAATAATGTTTCACTCAGAGTAGACCTGCTGAATTTATGGACCTAACTGAGTTATGTGCATTGTTTTCTATGGGTCTACCCTGAGTAAAATTTAGTTGAATACCACCCCAGAGGTTTAATCACAAACCCCTCCATCTAGGCAAGCGAGACGCATTGCAGTTGAAGGACACGGTCTTGCCATGGAAAAACACTTGAGGAGGACATGGAGCAGGACCAGTTAGAGGTGGACCGCAGGGAGGGGTATTATCTAGGCAAAGTCCTGAGGGCCAGGTGGAGAGGTTTTGCAGGCCTCATTCACCCCCTGCACCTGATACTCCCCGCCCCATCCTTTGTGAATGCTGGCATCAAGATACATTCACCCTGCACTCAAAAGCTTAAAGTAAAAAATTAAGAAGTCCTGCTGGATCAGACCCAGTCAACCTCTGGAATTTGAGATCAGCTATGACTGGGCAGCCTACAATCACTCATCTTTGGAGTCCTGTTTTTTTGTTCCAGAGGTTCCTTAGATCCCTAGTTGGCTAACTCTGAAACCTCCCAAACCTAATGCCATTCTATTTATACCAATATATATTTCAAAATAATGAACAGATGGGAAATTTTCAATTTTTAACACACACGTCTCCATTATTCTTCAGTCCAACCATAATGAGCAGGGTCATTTTTTGAGCAACAGTCTTTGCCATGTCCTTTCTATTTCCCTCTCATTTATTATCATTTGCTCTTACTGTCAATTCTAGATTTTTCTCCTTTAGGTGTTAATGAAAACTAATAATAACCAAGCCAGGAAGTGTTGATCTCTCCCCCCCCCAAAAAAAAAAACCCCCTCCCAAAACATTTAGAGAGTACAGCTATCCAACTCCTGGCAATAATTTAAATATTTTAGAAGAAAGATTAGGCCAACTTCCCAGTCTGATAGAAAATGTGACAGGCTGGTTCTTCTTCCTTGATATATGGGATTCATTAAATAATTTAAATTAAATATGAAATTGTTCATTGCTATTATTATTTTCTCTCTTAACTCTAAATTGTGGGGGGGGGGGGAGATCGCAATGTATGAAAACTCTGGACGTATATCACAAAAATAAATGAAATAAACCTTCTTGGAGCCAAATTCTAAACATGCTTACTCTTGAGTAACCCCCATGGAGTTTAAGGCACCTAATTCCCAAGACTGGACAGATTTGGTTCCCGCCCCTCTCCCAGCTGCTGGTCTACAGCAGAAAGGGGAACCAGTTCTCTGCCTATGGGCAACCTTCTGGGAGCAACATGCCGTAGAGCAGTGATGGCCAGACTTGGCCCTCCAGCTGTTTTGGGACTACAATTCCCATCATCCCTGACAACTGGTCCTATTAGCTAGGGACGATGGGAGCTGTAGTCCCAAAACAGCTGGAGGGCCAGGTTTGGTCATCATTGGCATAGAGGGTAAGGGGCAAAAGAAAGTGTCTCCCTAGAATGGCGGTGCTCCCAATTATGGCTCACATACCCCTCCGTCCCTATTAATATACGTCACTCCTACGTCTTGTAATCTGAGATTGTACCCTCTGTTCTAACACTCTTTGAGTTCTCTGTGTCTTTGGAGAAGGGGGGTGGATGCTGTCCAGAAAATGTGAATCCGTTGCCCCACTCTCTTCTAGTGTTTCTTCTGCTAGCTGTTCGCCATCCAGTATTTCCCAGCTTCTGCCTTCTCAACTGTGCCCCTCTGCAAGCCACTTTTCTAAATCTATATTGTCCTCCTGCTCCTGGGAAGATTCAGGATGGGGGTGGCATGGCAGCCCCCACCATTCCTTCTCAGTGCTGTCTCCCTCAGCACAGTCCCTATCATCTCTCCTCATCTCTCTGTCTAGAACACTCCAGGTGGGCATTGAGCAGGATAATGAAAGCATAGCCTTGAGAAGTCCAGAGGGTCAAATAGAGAGGCTCAGAGGGCCACATTGGCCCCACTGTAAAGTCTGAGATTCCAGAAGAAGAAGAAGAAGAAGAAGAAGAAGAAGAAGAAGAAGAAGAAGAAGAAGATCAAAGCTATCCATTCTGAAGGAAATCAGCCCTGAGTGCTCACTGGAAGGACAGATCCTGAAGCTGAGGCTCCAATACTTTGGCCACCTCCTGAGAAGAGAAGACTCCCTGGAAAAGACCCTGATGTTGGGAAAGATGGAGGGCACAAGGAGAAGAGGACGACAGAGGATGAGATGGTTGGACGGTGTTCTCGAAGATACCAGCATGAGTTTGACCAAACTGCGGGAGGCAGTGGAAGACAGGAGTTCCTGGCGTGCTCTAGTTCATGGGGTCACAAAGAGTCGGATATGACTAAACAACTAAACAACAACAATATGCCACCCATCTGACTTGTGTTACAAACACAATAAAGCATCAACCGTTAAAAACTGCACTGAACAGGGCTGCCTTCAGATATCTTCTAAAGGTCAGATGGTTGTTTATCTGCTTGACATCTGATGGGAGGGCATTCCACAGGGCGGGCACCACTATTGAGAAGGCCCTCTGCCTAGTTCCCTGTAACCTCACTTGTCACAGTGAGGAAACCACCAGAAGGCCCTTGGAGCTGGACTTCAGTGTCTGGACTGAACGATGGAAGTGGAGATGCTCTTTCAGGTATAAAAGGGTGGAAAGCATATATTTGTGTTTGCATATAAACTGTGAATCTATACACATTAAATCACACATTAAAACTCTCTCAGGCTGGCGGTAAATTGACACCTTTTCATGTCTAGCATTCCCATGGAGTGCTTCAGGGACTGCTTTTCCAATCCAGCTCACGAGTATAATTAACAATGTAATAAAACTGACTTAAGGGCTTTTAAATGCTCCTCTAAAACATATTTGTGTGGTGCCAAAGTCAAGAGCCGCAAAACAAGAGAGTATTTTGCAAAGGCTGAGGGTGGATGGATGGGCTTTCATTCTGAATGCCGTAACATGGGAGCACAGCAAATCCCCTCTGCTTGCTTGGCTCCTCATGTTCTTGAATCAGAGGGCAGATAATGCTAGGATAGCTAATCACAGGGCTGTCATCCAATCAGATATTTTGGGCTGATTCAAGATGCAATCGTATGCATGCTCACATGGGAATAAGCCCTAGGAACACAGGAAGATGATCATTGGAAGTCCATCTAGCTCAGTATTCACTGGCCAAGACTCTCCAGTGTTTCTTCTCCGCCCCAGCCCTTCCTTGAGATGAGGCGACCTTCTGGATGAAATTCAGTTGCTGGACCACTGACTTATCACTTTACTTCTGAGTAGACATGTATAGGCTTGCAACCTAAGCCTCTGCCTATCGGCCAATAAATACCTCAAAAGGAGATATATTTACCGTATTTTTCGCTCCATAAAACGCACCTGACCATAAGACGCACCTAGTTTTTAGAGGAGGAAAACAAGAAAAAACAATTCTGAACGAAACAGTGGATGTATGATTTTTGTGGTTCATGCTGTGGCCACATACATGTTATGTGATTTGATGGTGAGTTTGGGGTAGCCCAGTACAAAAATGCTGAGGATCCATGTGGATCTGTGCTTTATAACCACGTTTTTTGCGCCATTGCGGCCCCAAGAAACAGTGGATCTGGGGGTTTTTTTGGGTGCAGGCTATAGCCATGGACATGCTATGTGATCTAATGGAGAATTTGAGGTGACCCAATGCAAAAATCCTGAGGATCCATGTGCTTTTACCTCCCCCCTCCCAGGCAGCCTCCTTTATCTCTAGAGTCCCTTATCTCCCTCCCAATCCCTTGCCAATCAGCTGCTCAGCGGCTTTGTTTCAACACCCACTTCCCTCTTTCTTAAAAAAAAAAGAAAAAAAAAGCACAATCTGCTTTTTGCCCCTGGGCAATTTGGCTCCAGGGACCACACATTCGCTCCATAAGACGCACAGACATTTCCCCTTACTTTTTAGGAGGAAAAAAGTGCATCTTATGGAGCGAAAAATACGGTATCTATTGTCAAAATCTCAGTAGGTCCAGCTGAGGTCCAGCTCTGAGGGCCTTCTGGCGGTTCCCTCACTGCAAGGAGTGAAGTTCCAGGGAACCACGGAGAGGGCCTTCTCGGTAGTGGCGCCCATCCTGTGGAACGCTCTCCCATCAGATGTCAAGGAAATAAACAACTATCTGACTTTTAGAAGACATCTGAAGGTAGCCCTTTTAAGGGAGGTTTTTAATGTTTAATGTCTTACCATGTTTTTAATATTCTATTGTGGTGTCTTGTTTCAGATGCTTCCTATATTCTCCTGTAATTAGACTTAATTGTCAAAGGCCGGGATAAAGAGGCGCATCTTCAGCTGGTGCAAAATTTGACTGGCCAAGTTGTTTGCCAGGGCAAGACAAATTGGGCATATAATCCTGGCCCAATTGCTCTGGGTGCCAATCAGTTTCTAGGCCCAGTTCCAGGGTGAAGACCCCAACACCTTAAGAACCACCTCTCCCCATACAAACTGACCAGCTTCATTAATGTGTGACCCCAAAATTCCAGATACCCCCCCCAAAAAAAACTGATGCCAAAGTTTTTTGCTAGTTTTTTGCAGCCTCCCCAAACCGAGAGTTAGTGAAAGCAAATTGAGGCCACAAGTCAATGCAAAAAGATCCAACCTTGTCGCCTTGACTCCAAACAGGTGCCAAAGTTTTGTGCAAGTTTTGTGCTGTTTTGTGCTGCAAACCCCACATTTTGTGCCACCCCACAAACAGAGTAATTAACACTCAAAACAGGCGCAAGTAAAGGGCCCCAAACTCAACCTTTCTCCGGTGGAAATAGGGATGTGCTACCATACCTTCCAACATTTCTCTGATGAGAATAGGGACATTCTAAGGAAAAGCAGGATATTCCAGGATTGTATCAGAAACTGGGAAAGCTTCTGAAAATCCAGAACTGTACCTGGAAAACAGGGACATGTGGAGGGTGTTACGATATGAGTGCAACGCAGCTGCAAACAAGCAGTTTGATGTTGACATCACATGATGTGGCTAGTCCTGGGAAAGAATGTACCAAGCAGTTCTTATCAGAATGGTTCACAGGGATTTGTTCTGAGTGTAATATGAGACTTTCCGTTTGCGCATGTGAAGGAAGTCTTACGGAGTTGCTTGGAGGAGACTGAACTGATCGGACATGTTTTTGTACAGCTGAAAAGTCAGAAATAAACTGTAGAAATGTAGTAGACTTTCTGACTATCTTCTTTCTCCTGCTGGTATGCAAGGAGCAAAGGGGGTGTGCATCTTCCACGCTGGGGGATGTCGCCTATCAAGATCTTCCTGGACTGGAGGGATGCCAGCCAGAGTAGGTCACCGGTAAACAAGCCCCGGGAGCTGGGGAGAGGGGCCAGCCTCTCCCGAGGGGGCTGTTTTCCAACAGAGGGTATGCTGGGTATGTGTTGTTGTTCTTTTAAACTGTACAGTGGTACCTCGGGTTACAAACTTAATTCATTCTGGAAGTCCATTCTTAACCCGAAACCGTTCTTAACCTGAGGTACCACTTTAGCTAATGGCGCCACCCGCTGCCACCATGCCACCGCTGTGCGATTTCTGTTCTCATCCTGGGGCAAAGTTCATTACCAGGAACATCTACTTCTGGGTTAGCGGAGCTCGTAACCTGAAGCGTTCGTAAGGAGGATGGTACATAACCCAAGGTTCCACTGTATAGGTAGATAGATAACTTTGAAAGCATCAAAGAGGATAAGCCTTCTGCCATATAAATAAAAGGCCTGTACAGTGGTACCGCCGTATAAGTCTGTCCCATCCAGCATCCATTTCGGCGGACATCTGCAGCAAACCCGGAAGTACTGGAACGGGTTACTTCCGGGTTTGCCACTTCACGCATGCATAGAAACACAAACTGCTTCGCATGCATGCGCAGAGCGGCGCTTTGTCGAGCGTCCTTTTCGTCGGGCGTCCAGGGATCTGGAATGGATACCAGACACAAAACAAGGTACCAGTGTATTATTAAACAGAACACACACACAGAGAGAGAATATAAGGATTTTATACATGCAATTGTTTTAACTTTTTATACGAGTAACTGTTTAAGATTTATATATAGATATATATTGGAAATTACTTTGGGATGCCTCATGGGAAGTGATTTATAAATGGAACAAACAAACAAACAAATCACTTCGAGCCTTGAAAGCTAACCGACTGAGATCTTTATCACCATGTTGAATGGAAGCAACAAACTGGGAGTGGAATCCAGTGAGTAAACATTCTACCTGTGTTCTGGACAAGGTAATAAAAATGCAGGTATTTTAGCCTGGAGACCCATCTCTCACCATCGGCTGACAGGAGAACCTTCTGTGGAACTGGTAACAAAATTTCCTGCTCCACAGCTTGTAACCTCTCCATGCTTTATTGGCAAGTTAATTATTTGACTCATCCGGCCCTATTAAAGAGCAGGCACCGATTAATTTGCATGAAGCCTGCCTGCCTCTCTCCCTCAGTGGCTATCACTGACAGGATGGTAAACAGTAGTGAGGAATCCCCGAAGACTGTCCCATGGCAGGTGGAGAGTTTGATCCGGGTGCCACCCTGCAGGCAATGTACCTGCCAGGATCTCCTATGGTGCCCACAGAAGTCTCAGTCAATCTCCCACAACGCATGATAGCTCTCAATGCACTGTTCCTGTTTGCATTGGCTTAGCCTTCCCTGTACTGAATGTTGTTGTTGTTTAGTTGTTTAGTCGTGTCCGACTCTTCGTGACCCCATGGACCAGAGCACGCCAGGCACGCCTGTCTTCCACTGCCTCCCGCAGTTTGGTCAAACTCTCGTTGGTAGCTTTGAGAACACTGTCCAACCATCCCGTCCTCTGTCGTCCCCTTCTCCTTGTGCCCTCCATCTTTCCCAGCATCAGGGTCTTTTCCAGGGAGTCTTCTCTTCTCATGAGGAGGCCAAAGTACTGGAGCCTCAGCTTCAGGATCTGTCCTTCCAGTGAGCACTCAGGGCTGATTTCCTTCAGAATGGATAGTTTGAGCTTCTTGCAGTCCATGGGACTCCTCCAGCACCATTATTCAAATTCATTGAAAATACACTCTTAAACTGGTGCACATTTGATTAGATGCCAGGTCCGGACACCCTTCCATCTGTTGAGGAGAGGTGGGTGATATAGTTGCCTCCCCACACACTGATGGGGGGTCTGGTTAAAAGTGTATCATTGTCAGTTTGCATTCTTAGCACAGAAAGTATTGATCTGATGTATAGAGATCTTAACCATCCAGGGGTCCTTTTCCTTTACCTAGTGAATATAATTCAAGGCAGCAGGAGATAGTGGTTGCACAGGCTTCATTCCACAACCCCAATTTAGGTTTATTTATTTTTTAAGTGCATAAAAACAGTACACATAAATTCTCACTGGACCAAAACACACTTGAAAAGTTTATGCATGTAGATTCACTGTAAATAACATTTGTCAGTGGAAACGAGGAACCCGAGCATAAATGCATGTGACTTATGGGGCAGATTTTTATGTCTGCTGCAAGGCCATAAATGCTGTGCTTCTGTCACGTAGCTCTGTTAATGCAGGCGTCGTGGCTGGCTGCATCTAATGGTCTGCAGGGGACCATTAAGATTCCCTCTGAAAAGGTTGCTGTTGCACGTCAGAACTAAAGGTTCGGCAAAGTCAGAGTGGCAGAACTTCATTTATGTAAAGCTCTTATGGAAGGTTAGATGCCTTAGACTAAGGATGGGGAGGGAATTCATTTCAGTTCACATTTAAAGGTAAATCTACCAAATTTGCAGCTTCTGAAACAATACATGAACCGAACCACAGCCATCTTTCGAAATTCACACTTCTCCAAATTTCGCCATCCCATTCTCCAGTCAAGTCATGTTTCCCAAACTGGATGCACTAAGGCAGAGTGTGCATCAAGAATACATTAGTGAAATATGCAAAAAATGTATTATATTAGGGGAAATTGTTTGCGGGAATGAGCACATTAGGTGATTGATTGTTCAAGAATGCTAATCAATTTTCATGAGCATTTTTTGTTTTAAAAAAATGGGGCAGAAATGTGGAAAATCAGATTTAAGATGGGGGGGGGGAGAGAAACTAAGAGAACTGAAATTAACAGGTTCAGCCATTCTTGCCCTAGAATGTCTTTGATCCTGATATCAAGAAAGCTGTTCTCCTAATGACTAGAATGGAGTCAAAATTACTCAGTGGCTTTGGGGCAACCCAGCCAGATGGGCAGGGTATAAATTGATAAATTATTTAAAAAATATTATTATTGTTACTCAGGATTTGGGTGTTGTTTTTCAGACATTTTCAGCTGGATATATATAAAACAACACATACATAAACAACAACAACAACAACAACAACAACAACAACACAGAGTCTTGAAAATATTTGGCCCAGATTTATAGCCCAGGCTTGACCCAAAGTGAGCTTGTCTTGACTCTAGCCCACATCAGAAACCCTTGTGGCCATTCCCCACTGATTTGGCACCTTGGCGCCTTGAGTTCCTGCACCATGTCCTAGGCTGTACGCCAACCATAGGAGACAACTCCACAACAATATTTTAATGTGGGGCCCGTAGCCCCCACAGCTCCCACGATAACATATTTGAGGGGGCCAGGCTCCCACAAAGTTTATGGGCATTCCCATTCAAATGGTATGCGTCTACTGCATCATGTGATCGATTATGTGGGACAGGGCTTACCTGGGCCCTCACAATATTTCATTCAAGTTGGCACCCTTGATGCCAACCTTCAGCAACTTGGAGCCCTCCAGATATTGATGGACTACAACTCCCATCAGCCCCATCCAGGACACTGTGCTAGGCAGGGCCGTCTTAAGCATATAATAATAATAATAATAATAATAATAATAATAATAATAATAATTTATTATTTATACCCCGCCCATCTGGCTGGGCCTCCCCAGCCACTCTAGGCGGCTTTCATAAAAACCAAAAATACAATAAAATATCACACGTTAAAAGCTTCCCTGAACAGGGCTGCCTTAAGATGTCTTCTGAATGTCAGGTAGTTGTTTATCGCTTTGACATCTGCTGGAAGGGCGTTCCACAGGGCGGGCGCCACCACCGAGAAGGCCCTCTGCCTGGTTCCCTGTAGCTTTGCTTCTCGCAATGAGGGAACCGCCAGAAGGCCCTCGGCACTGGACCTCAGCGTCTGGGCAGAATGATGGGGGTGGAGATGCTCCTTCAGGTATACTGGACCGAGGCCGTTTAGGGCTTTAAAGGCCAGCACCAACACTTTGAATTGTGCTCGGAAACGTACTGGGAGCCAATGCAGGTCTTTCAAGACCGGTGTTATGTGGTCTCGGCGGCCGCTCCCAGTCACCAGTCTAGCTGCCGCATTCTGGATTAGTTGTAGTTTCCGGGTCACCTTCAAAGGTAGCCCCACGTAGAGCCATTGCAGTAGTCCAAGCGGGAGATAACCAGAGCATGCACCACTCTGGCGAGACAGTCCGCAGGCAGATAGGGTCTCAGCCTACGTACCAGATGGAGCTGGTAAACAGCTGCCCTGGTGCCGTGGTGCAAAGATCCTTCTGGGCCCCACCCCGGCAACTCCAAAACAAGGGAGGGGGCGGTGGAAAATGTCCTCTGCCTCCCCCACCGCCCTGATCCCCAGTGTGGCGGTGGTGATCAAGCAGGAAAACATGCTGGCGGACATGCTCTCTGGCATTGGGGCGCTCGAGAAGGCAGCCTGCTTTCACCAGGAAGCAGGGGGAGGACAATGACTGGGAGCAGGGCCGTCTTCAACAGATGCAGAGGCTTGGGAGGGAAGCTGCACACAGCTTCCATCCTAAGCCTCTGAACGGATCGCTCTCTTCCTGCAGAGGCTTGGGAAGGAAGCTGCACACCCGCCAGCTGTATACCGTATTTTTCGCTCCATATGACACACCTGGCCATAAGACGCACCTAGTTTTTAGAGGGGGGAAGCAAGAAAAAATATATTCTGTGCAGAGCATGTAAGCGGCTCTCGCTTTTCTTGCTTTAAAACAAGCAAAGTGAGAGCCGCTTACATGGCTTCTGTCCCGCTTTGCACAGTTCTCACTTTGCTTGCCCATCCCTCCTCCTGCCTCGCTGTAAAGCGCAGCGACTCCAGAGCAAGAAGAGGAGGAGGAGACACCGGGACAGGTGCTTTGCTTGCTTTACAGCGAGGCGGGAGGAGGGATGGGCAAGCAAAGTGAGAGCAGCACAAAGCGGGACAGAAGCCGTGTAAGCGGCTCTCGCTTTACTTGCTCCTGTCCATCCCTCCTCCTGCTTCGCTGTGAAGCCAGCAGAGCAAGAGCGATAGCTGGGCAGCGGCTCTTGCTCTGCTGGCTTCACAGCAAGCGGTGGACAGGACCCATGGCTCCGGCTGCGAAGGCATCCCTCAGCTCGCAACTGCAGAGGTAGCCAAGGGATCCCTCTGCCGCCCAGTGCATTCACTCCATAAGACGCACAGACATTTCCCCTTACTTTTTAGGAGGAAAAAAGTGTGTCTTATGGAGCGAAAAATACAGTAGTTGGTGGGGTGCAGTTGGCGGGCATGCAGGGAAAAGGGAGGCTGCCAGCAAAGCTGCACAGCTCCCCCACTCGCTAGGGTGCCCCGAGAGGCCATTGGTCTTAGTGGTTCAAGACCAATGGGAAAGATGGCTCTGGTGCTAGGAGTTGTAGTCCAACGAAGAGAGGAGACAAAGTCTCCCTCCCAGAAAGAAGGGAATAATGCCTATTCTGACTATTCCCGGTCAGTGGAGGCTGGTCCCACTGGTAGGATGGAAAGTAGGGAGGTCAGCAGTTGGTGGATTCGAAGCCAATGGCTGGTTGAGCTAGAGTCAATGAGAGGCTGAGAGACGTATCTTCTGTTCCACAGGCTTATCATTTGGCTATGCCTTGGCCAATATGACAGGCTGACCTCCTCTGCACCCTTAGTGGGAAGTAAGTTTCGACTTACTTCCGAATCAATAAACGCTACGAGGATTGAGCTGTTTGGAGTAGTTGCTTCCGTCGCATGTCCCAGATGAGACCCACCACCCACCTGACACCTTCTTCATAATGAGTGACATAAGACCCCCAATCGCTTTGCAGTTGCACCGCTGACCCTTGCAACTGCCCGCGCATAACATGCATGTGAAAGGCAGTTTGGAAGCAGGGGGCGGGAGAAGAGCTGTCACATGGTGCTGGTGCCTGTGGAAATATAAATAAATAAATAAACCCTCGGCGTGATCAAGTAAAAGGTTAGGACTGTTGAGTGCTTTCATCAATAATGTATGGCTTAGATGAACAGTATACTGTACTTTGCAGTGCCGAATCAATAATACATTTTCATGCTCAACTTTTTAATCCTCAAAACAACTACATCAAAAATTTCACACTAGGCTGCCTTTGGAAATCAATAATAAAAAGCTCTCTCTCTCTCTCTTCTCCTCTCTCGCTCTCACTCGCTCTTTCTCCTTTTCTTTTATTTAGCGGGGTTTAATTAAAGGCAGGGCCAATTTGCTTGCCGAGCGACAAGTAGGAAACAATGACATATGACTTTGTCCGAGCTTAAACGAGGATAGGAATTCTCTCCTGAAACGCAATCTGGGTCCAAATTAAGGTCATTATGTCCTGTAATGTTTGCTGCATGCTTACAGCTGGTTCCGTTGTCCTGAGCATGCAAGTTATTCATAAGATGAGGTCGAGGGAGGTTGGTCCCCGTTGGGACTGGTAGGGTGGGAGGTGAGGAGGCCAACAGTAAGTGGAGCCAAAGGAAATGGATCGCAGAGGAAGAGCCAGTGAGTGACAGAGCCAGTGGGGGTCCCATCTGCATTATACATTTAAAGCAGTATCGTACCACTTTACACAGTCATGGGGATTCTGGGAACTGCAGTTTGTTAATGGTGCTGAGAGTTGTCAAGAGATTCCTATTCATCTTACTGATCTACAATTCCCAGAATGGTTTAACCAGTAGCTTAGTGCCAAATACAGTTGTCTAAGGTCCCTTCATGATATTTACAGTCATGCGCTCTCACAGCCACACCTGCTTCTACGGAAATATACAACATCTCCAAGTGCCTGAGCATGCAATAGTTAGAATTCCCACCCTCATCATTCAGCCCTGACACTGAGGTCTAGCTCTGAGGGCCTTCTGGCTGTTCCCTAACTTCGAGAAATGAAGCTACAGGGAAACAAAAATGGCCTTCTCAGTAGTGGCGCCCTCCCTGTGAAATATCATCCCATCAGAGGCCAAGGAGATAACGAACCACACAACTTTTAGAAGACATCTTCCTGTATCAAGAAGTTTTTAATGTTTGATGTTTTGATATGTGCTGGAAGCCGCCTAGAGTGGCTGGCTATGGTGGCGGAGCTTCATGCTCTGGCACCGGGGGTCGGAGAGCAGGTGGGGGCATGGCTGGTGCGTGTCCTGTGGGTGTGGCACGCTGCCTGCACCCCACTCCCCCCGCACCCCTCTTCCTCCGCCAGTGGCTGACTAAACCCAGGCAGATGGGTGGGGTATAAATAATAAAGTTATTATTATTACTTTCTTGGGCTCCATGATCACTGCAGATGGTGACAGCAGTCATGAAATTAAAAGATGCCTGCTTCTTGGGAGAAAAGCAATGACAAACGTAGACAGCATCGTAAAAAGCAGAGACATCACCTTGCCGACAAAAGTCCGTATAGTTAAAGCTATGGTTTTCCCAGTAGTGATGTATAGAAGTGAGAGCTGGACCATAAAGGCGGCTGATCGCTGAAGAACTGATGCTTTTGAACTATGGTGCTGGATGAGACTCTTGAGAGTCCCATGGACTGCAAGAAGATCAAACCTATCCATTCTGAAGGAAATCAGCCCCGAGTGCTCACTGGAAGGACAGATTGTGAAGCTGAGGCTCCAATACTTTGGCCACCTCATGAGAAGAGAAGACTCCCTGGAAAAGACCCTGATGTTGGGAAAGATGGAGGGCACAAGGAGAAAGGGACGACAGAGAACGAGATGGTTGGACAGTGTTCTCGAAGCTACCAGCATGAGTTTGACCAAACTGTGGGAGGCAGTGGAGGACAGGAGTGCCTGGCGTGCTCTGGTCCATGGGGTCACGAAGAGTCGGAAACGACTAAACAACTAAACAACAACAAATTATTATCAGTTATATTTTTCTAGGGAAAGAGGTGCCAGAATTCACTATGAACACCTCCCTTGTTCTCATATAATGGCAATTGTGCCCACCTGACTGGTTTCAGAACAGAATTCCAGTGAGTTTTGGTGGGGGGACGGGACCAGCCATGCTGTTGCTGCTGATTAATTTGTAAGAAGAACATAAGAGCACAAGAAATAACTGCTCAATCAGGTCAGTGGCCCCTCTAGTCCAGCATCCTGTTCTTGCCGACAAGGTACCCCTGGGAAGTTCGCAAGCAGAGCATGAGCCCAAGAGCACTCTCACCTCCTGTGGTTTCAGAAGCACATTGGAAGTTGCTCCTTTCAACTATGGAGGCAGCACATAGTCATCATGCCTAAGGTAAAGGTAAAGGGACCCCTGACCATTAGGTCCAATCGTGGCCGACTCTGGGGTTGCAGCACTCATCTCGCTTTACTGGCCAAGGGAGCCGGCGTTCAGCTTCCGGGTCATGTGGCCAGCATGACTAAGCCGCTTCTGGTGAACCAGAGCAGCGCACGGAAACGCCGTTTACCTTCCCACCAGAGCGGTACCTATTTATCTGCTTGCACTTTGACGTGCTTTCGAACTGCTAGGTTGGCAGGAGCAGGGACCGAGCAACAGGAGCTCACCCCATCGTGGGGATTCGAACCACTGACCTAATGATCGGTAAGTCCTTGGCTCTGTGGTTTAACCCACAGCGCCACCCGTGTCCAGTCATCATGCCTAGCAGCCATCAATAGCCCTTGCCTCCATGAAGTTGTCTAATCCTTTTTTTTTAAAAGTATAACAAAATTTACTGGTTCACAGGTTGCTCCATCAGTGGAGTAAAAGGCTGCCCCCCTGGAGAAGGGTTATCTGTGCCTCTGCACTGACCTCATTGTTCTGCCTTCTCTGTCTCTCCAACAGAGTGTGATATATATTTGGACATTACATATTAAATGCAGGCATTTCTTCTTTCGGAAAATGAATTTGCTGACAAAGGAACTTTAACTTTGACAGCTAAGGTAGCAAATTAATCCCCTACATGATCGCTGGAGAATTAATCACTCTCCTTCATCTCTTGCATGATTCCTGGGCTGATTTTTTGGCAGATACACACTATGTTTCCTATTATGCACTGTCAGATTTATCTTGGTCAGAGCAAAAAGCTGATATTTAACCAAGTTATTTGGATTCAATCATTACAGTGCCATTTAAAAAGAAAAAGGAAAGCTGCCTTGAAAACTACCATTGCCCATTGCTGAAAACTCCAGAGAATTCATGTGATTAAATTGTCATGACAAATCTCTCTCTCTCTCTTTGTGAAACTCCTATAAACAAATTGTTGCCCCATCTAGTCCAATATAGTCTACAGAAGGAATGCATAATCTTTTTCCACCCAAGAACTGCATTCCCTCGTGGTGACCCTTCTGTGGGTTAGGGATCTGCATGTCAGTGGTGGATGGAGCCAGAAAGTGCATGTGACATTGATTGATTGATTGATTGATTGATTGATTCCAGGCCCAATTCAAATTGCTGATCATTTGAAGCCCTTTGTGTGGCCCCTCCATGGAAGGTCCAGAGGGTGGCAATACAAGGACGGGCTTTTTCAGTAGTGACTCCCTGCTTGTGGAATGGTCTCCTCAGAAAGTCTCACCTGGCACCATCAGTGAATATTTTTAGGTGCCAAGGGAAAACATTTATTTTTCACCAAGCCCTTGAATGGGTAAGATGTTTTAATCTAGTTTTTTATATATATATTAAAAAAATAGAAATTACTTTTTTGTTTTTCTTTGTGTTTTTATGCCCATTTTAATGCATATGTTTCTATTGCCACAGGATAGCTGTCAGGAATGAGCCAGCTCCAAGCAAAGCTTTGCAGCCAACTGCAGAAAGCACCAGGAACAGAGAGATTTAGATGTTAGTCAGGCAAGGGAGAGCCGGCAGCTGCAGACTTCGGCTCTTCTTGACCTTGGCAGGCAGGCTGATAAGGCAGTAGCTGAGAGCAGGCTAGAACACAGCCAAAGCTCACAGGAAGCACAAATAGGCACAAACAAACTCAGAGACAGCCTCTCAGAAAAGGAAGAGGTTGGAGCTGATCCACTAAGTCCAAAGTGTCGGCGAATGGGAGGGCTGCTAAATAGGAAGCAAAACAAGAGACGTAAGGGTCGTAAGTTCAATATCTTCTGTCGACGCCAGAAGGCGTCTTCAGAAGGGTCATTTTGAGTAATGATGCCAGAGGCTTTGTTAGAGCAGCCCGGAGCTATCTGTTTGCTTTTGCAGTAAATCTTCCTTTTTAATTACCTAAGCTTACTGTGTTATCAAGCTGGGAACTGACAATAGCTCAGTTGGTTGGAGCATAGTCATGATAATACCAAGGTTGCAGGTTTGATCCCCATTTGGCAGTGGTTTTCAATCAGCATGCCGTGACACCCTGGCGTGCCTCAAATGATAGTCAGGGGTGCTGCGGGTAACACTGGCCTCTGTCCCTTTTTCCTTCCCTCTGATGCCCTCTTGTGTCTCTGCCTCCCAAAGGCTTGCACAGCTGTTTGTTGCAGCAGCCCTGTCTATAAGCTCCCCAGGTGAATGGTACCTCTGGGGCTGGCCAGGGGGTGCTGGGTGCCAGGGGCTGAGGCGGCCTCGGAGTAAGCAAGCAAGCGGGCGAGGCAGCACAGCCAGCCAGTCTGCCAGCCTTTGCTGTTGGGAATGGACAGACAAATCCCAGGCCCCTGTGGGGCAGTGTGAGAAGGCAACTCTCCTTGGGGCAGAGGGGGCAGCTCAGAGACCAGGGGTGGCAGCAGTGGCTGCCTGGAGGACTCCCAAGAAGAGGGGAGAGGAGGCTGAGGGAACTCTCCACAAGGGAGGGGGTTCGAAAAAGGATGAGAGGCTGCCAGCTCTGCAGGCTAGGGTGACAGAACTGGGCTCCTGAGTCCCACAGGGGTGCTGCAGAAAAATGTACTTGGTCAAGGGAGCTGTGGACTTGGAAAGAAGAAGAAGAAGAAGAAGAAGAAGAAGAAGAAGAAGAAGAAGAAGAAGAAGAAGAAGAGTAGTAGTAGTAGTAGTAGTAGTAGTAGTAGTAGTTTGGATTTGATATCCCGCTTTATCACTACCCGAAGGAGTCTCAAAGCAGCCAACATTCTCCTTTCCCTTCCTCCCCCACAACAAACACTCTGTGAGGTGACTGGGGGTGAGAGACTTCAGAGAAGTGTGACTAGCCCAAAGTCACCCAGCAGCTGCACGTGGAGGAGCAGGGAAGCGAACCCGGTTCGCCAGATTACGAGTCCACCCCTCTTAACCACTACACTACACTGGCTCTCACAGGTTGCAGGGGGCTGGACTAGATGGCTACCAGCTCTATGAGTCTATGATTTGTTTATATAGTGTGAGACAAATCTATAAGGACAATGTGGCAGATTTAGCTCCCCACTCCACCCACCGGCTGTGTAGTCACTTCCTAGCTTCCGATGAATTAAGGATGGTTGCCTTTGTTCTGCCACTGCTCCACCTTCAGCTACCACAGGATCTCTCTCTCTCTCTCTCTCTCTCTCTCTCTCTCTCTCTCTCTCTCTCTCCTTTTCCTCATTCACCCTTGGAAGGAGGAAGGTTGGGGGCAGCGATCGTCGTTTGTATACCACGCATAATAGGCCTTTTTTTTTTGCAACTGACTGGCAGCCCAGATCCGGATTACCATCTGCCTCCTGCCGCCCCCGCCAAGCTTTTCGGTCCAGATTAAAGGCCTTGGCTGGATCAGCCTGTTTCACCAGCAAGTCTTTTGACATCCCCGTCATTGAAGAGCATTAGGCGTTGTAAGAAGGACTTACATATATTTTATATATCTATATAAAAATAAAGTTGTGCGAGTGTTTTATTAGAAAGTGCAGGGGGCGGGGGAGGAGAACGGGAAGGGACCGAAATTAGAAACAATTATCCTGCTCTTTTCTCCCACCCCCTCTGCAAGGCAAAATATATATCTGTTCCTTTGCCACTGCTGCAGATTGAAAATGAGGCTATGATGTGCCCTTCCTGAACATTTTTTGCTAGTCTTATCAAAACCAGGGTTGCTTACCAAATTCTTCTCCCTTAAATGCCTCCCCAATTTCCAGAGTTCTAAAATACCTGGTCTTGGGGGAGCAGTTGGACTGAAACCAGAGCAAACAGGGTGTTGCCCCACCAGCTTCAGACCACATTCACACGTTATATTTAAACTGTTGTGGCACCACTTTCAAGGGTCATGGTTTCACCCAAAGAATTCTGGCAGCTGTACAGTGGTACCTCGGGTTCAGAACTTAATTCGTTCCGGAGGTCCGTTCTTAACCTGAAACTGTTCTTAACCTGAAGCACCACTTTAGATAATGGGGTCTCCTGCTGCTGCCACACCACCGGAGTACGATTTTTGTTCTCATCTTGAAGCAAAGTTCTTAACCGAGGTACTATTTCTGGGTTAGTGGAGTCTGTAACCTGAAGCGTCTGTAACCTGAAGCATCTGTAACCAGAGGTACCACTGTAGTTTGTTCAAGGTGTCAAGAGTCATCGTGGGGGCTCTGTTCCCCTCCCAGAGCTCTACTTTCCAGTGTGGTTGAACAATCAATCCCTTTTCATTGGGAACTCTGAGAACTGGACCTTTGGGAGGGGGATAGGGGTCTCCTAACAACTCTCAGCACCTCTTAGAAACTACAACTACCAGAAACCTTCAGGGGAAGGCATTACTGTTTAAAGCGTCATCATAGCGCTTTAAATGCATGGTGTAAATGTGGCCTTTGTCTGCCCCACACCAGCTGTCCCCTGCCAGCCTTCATACTTACAACCACATTTGGGGGTGGCCCGGGTTGACAGCTTCCTCTGCAGTCTTGGTGTTGCCCTTGCAGAACTCAGGAGAGGCGAGGAGGACGATGGATCCAAACCTGTCATTGGTTCTGGCGCCACCTACTGTTCAGCTCCATGCCTTCCTCCCTACCAGTCTTGGTGAGCACCAGCCACCATGGGCTGGAACTAACGCAACAGGATTTCCCCATCATTCGGAATGCTTTCTTTCATACAGGTGTTTCCCAGACAGCATCCGAACCAGGCACTAACCAGAAGCAGACCCATTTAGCTTGATGCACTTAGAGGTGCTTCAAATTCCAGTGGCACTAAGGAAAATGGTACAAAGGATTTGGCCATCAACAAAATGCAAATCCTCTCCCTGTGGAAATCAGCAGAGTTTAAAATGTGGTTGAACCACACTCTATTTTTATAAAACACATTGGCAGTGTTTTATGATGTTTTTGGTATCTAACTAAAGATTACAATGAATCAACTCAATTCCACACACACACACACACACACACACACAGAGAGAGAGAGAGAGAGAGAGAGAGAGAGAGAGAGAGAGAGAGAGAGAGAGAGCTGTAATAATTCTTGCTTCCCAAGCTATTGCCAGCCATCGATTTTGTTTAAAAATGTTTTTATTGCAATAACTTCTCAAATAGATTAAACTTATCTGCAAAAAGAAAAAAGAAAGAAAAGAAAAGAAAGTGTTTTCACAGCACAGTTTTAGGGCAGTATCATCTCAAGCCCAGCTGGCTTTGAAGTGATTGCCTTAATGGGATGAGTCTTCTGATTTTGAGCTGAGCACACTTTTGTTTTGCTTGTAAAGGTCTGGCTGTTTTTGTCTGTGGAGAGATTCAGACAAGAGACACTTGCTCAGGAAAACATGTCCCTGGTTTTCCCGTGAGGCATTCCTCAAACTTTCTCACAGGACTGCGGTCCTTAATTGCGTAGTCAGCTAAATAAAGAAAGAAAGAAAA
Organism: Podarcis liolepis; assembly: GCF_965112155.1. Lineage (NCBI taxonomy): Eukaryota > Metazoa > Chordata > Lepidosauria > Squamata > Lacertidae > Podarcis > Podarcis liolepis. Next base: position 8,860,385 of record NC_139569.1, on the reverse strand, counting down.
AAGGATTGACAGTGTAGTGATATGAAAGCAGTAAGGATGAACAAATCTGCCGATTCTGATTTCTCTCTCATTTCCCCCCAGCATAAAAACATAAGAAGAGTCTATTGGATCAGGCCAATAGCCCAACTAGTCATAGAATCATAAATTGTAGAGTTGGAAGGGACTCCAAGTGTCATCTAGTCCAACCCCCTGCAATGCAGGAATCTCAGCTAAAGCATCAATGACAGGTGTCCATCCAACCTCTGCTTAAAAACCTCCAAGGAAGGAGAGTCCACAAACTTCCGAGAGAAACCATTCTACTGTCTAACAGCTCCTACTGTCAGAAAGTTCTTCCTGATGTTTAGTCAGAATCTCATTCCTTGTCATTTGAATTCATTGGTTTAGGTTCTACCCTCTGGAGCAGGAGAAAACAAGCTTGCTCCATCTCCCATGTGACGGCCCTTGAGATATTTGAAGATGGCTATCCTATCTCCTCTCAAGTCTCCTCTTTTCCAGGCTAAACATACCCAGATCCTTCAACCGTTCTCTTCTCACAGTGGCCAACCAGATGCCCCAAGCACAGGAGCACTAACCCCACCATGGTTGCCAACAGCTGGTGTTTGGAAGCAGCTGTGGAGGCAGAGCACAGCTAGCAGCCATCAATAGCCTTGTCCTCCATGAATTTGTCCAATCATCTTTTGAAGTTGGGGCCTATCGTTGCCTCCTGGGTGAGTCCCATAGTTTATCTATGTGCTGCGTGAAGAAGAACTTCCTTCTATACGTCTTGAACCTTCCCACATTCTGCTCCCTTGGATGTACACAAGTTCTACTGTTAATAATAATAATAATGGTAATAATAAATTTTATTTATACCCTGCCCTCCCCAGCCATAGCTGGGCTCAGGGCGGCTATCACCAATAAAATTTCAGTAAAAACATAATAAGAAAAAAAAGAAAAAGAAAAAGAAACAATTTAAAATACAGGTTAAAATGCAATTTAAAATGCAGCCTCTTTTAAAAAGTCAAAACCATAATGGGAGGGAAACATAAAGGTCAGACTGAGTCCAAACCAAAGGAGACAGAGAGAGAGGGATAAAAAGAATTCTCTATCCACTTTTACCATGCCGTGAATAATTTTATAAACTGCATTCATGTCGCCTCTTCGTCATATTCTCTCTAAACTAAAAAGTCCCAAAACACTGCCATCTTTCCTTACAGGGGGGTTGCTCCATCCTCTTGTTAATTTTGGTTGGTTTCAGAAAGTTTTCCAACTCTACAATCCCCCCTCCCCCAATTTTAAGTGGAGTCTGCCACATTTCTGCATCAGTCTGCAATCATTTTGTTTCAAGTCATCATGAAGATCTGCCAGTATTTTAGTGTGAATTTCTCCCTGAATATACACATTTTTGCAAGCATTCCCCTGCCAATATAGTGTACTTTTGTTTTTGTATGTTTAATAATAATAATAATAATAATAATAATAATAATAATAATAATAATATATTACTTATACTCCGCCCATTTGGCCAGGCCTCCCCAGCCACTCTGGGCGGCTGCCAACAGAATATTAAAAACATGATAAAACTTCAAACACTAAAAACTTCCCTAAACAGGCCTGCCTTCAGATGTTTTCTAAAAGTCAGGTAGTTGTTTATTTCCTTGACATCTGATGGGAGGGTGTTCCACAGGGCGGGTGCCACCACCGAGAAGGCCCTCTGCCTGGTCTTTATGTGTATGGAACACACACAATTTTTAATGCACACTTTCCCATAATATACAGACTTTGGACCCAGCACATGAGACACAGCCTTATGGTCTTTCCCACTAGGGTGACATGTCCTGTAGTTCTATTTAAATTATAGCTTTTTTTCTAAATCAGCATGTGTGTGTGTGTGTGTGTGTGTGTGTGTGTGTGTAATACAAAGTGGTGTTCTCTTTCATCCTCTTTTCTTTAGCAATGCCTACGTGACTGCCCTAATTGCAGCCTAAATTGTTTAAAAACACATCCGTAATTAATCAAACACATTTTGTTAAAAAAGATATTTTAAATATAAATGTACTTACAAAGGCTGCAGCTGGCAGGCACCGTCGCAGGAGGGGTATGCCTCTCCGACGACGGCCTATTCTGCGACATAAGCATGCCTTGTTTAAAAACTATTTTGAGACTCGCGCAAATCTATGCAGATTCAATTGATGAATTCACTGGCGGGTCAACAAAAACACAACAGATGAAACAGTCATAAGAACATAAGAAAAGCCTGTCTAGGGTAATATCCTGTTCTCACTGTGGCCAACCAGCTGCGTATTGGAAGCCTGGAAGCCTGAGGGCATCAGCACTCTGCCCAATTGTGATTTTCAGTAACTGACATTCAGAGGCATGCTACCCCAAGTGTGGAAGGAAAACATAGCCATCAAGGCTATTAGCAATCGCCCCTTCTGTGGCTTCCAGAAACTGGTATTCAAAAGCATTGCTGCCTCTAACTCTGGAGCAGAGCATAGCAGTCATGGCTAGTAGCAGGCAATGGTCTGCCCCGCAGGACCTTAAGGTCCATGAATAACCATAGTTTAGGGTCCCGGGCCCTAAGGAAATCAGACTATCCTCCACCAGGGCCAGGGCCTTCTCAGTGATGGCTCCAACCTGGTGGAATGCTCTGTCCCATGAGACTAGAGCCCTTCAGGATTTAACCTCCTTCCGTCAGGCCTGTAAGATAGAACTATTCCACCTGGCCTTTAATTTGAATTCAGCTTGATCTTTTATTTCCCTTCTCTTTCCTCCCCCTCCCCTTTTATGAAGATTACCCACTCTGAGACCCCACAGTTAATTCTCCCCTGGCCTCCTCGCTGGCCCAAGTAGGACCAATTCAGCCAGCTAGCCCTGGGGATTATCTAATTGATTTTTGAATTTATTGTTATTCATGTATTTATACTGTATTTTATGCTGCTTTTATAATTAAGTGTTTTAAAGTGTTTTAAATTTGTTGTTAGCTGCCCTGAGCCCGGTTTTTTGCCTCTTGTGGGACTAGTTCCACAGTTTAAATATGTGCTGTGTAAGAAAGTGACGCGGGTGGTGCTGTGGGTTAAACCACAGAGCCTAGGACTTGCCAATCAGAAGGTCGGTAGTTCGAATCCCCGCGAAGGGTGAGCTCCCGTTGCTCGGTCCCGGCTCCTGCCAACATAGCAGTTTGAAAGCACATAAAAGTGCAAGTAGATAAATAGGTACTGCTCCGGCGGGAAGGTTCCCACGAGGCAAGACACAGTGATAACAGCAAGAACCTTTATTAAACTAACAGAACTGGGAAACGGGGGCAAAGCAACTGCTTATATATATATTTCTGAAGGTCTGAGCCACTCCCACTCCCAACGTGATTGGCTGTCTAAACTTTCAAGCTGTGAATCGTAACTCAGAGTTTAAGGACCAATGGAAGAGGCCCAAATCCTGAAATGTTCTGTGACTGGATATCATGTATCGAATCAGAACACAGGGGCTCAGAATCCTTAGTCCAGACTCAAGCTCAGGCAAACACAGACCACTGAATACGTAACACATAACAAACTACAGTACCCAGAATTCTTTGAGGGAGAAAATGTGCTTCATGTGTCCTCTAAAGGCCTCATGTGTACATAGCTCAGCTAACCCTTTCTTTAAACTTAAATAGGCCAGATAATGTTGACAATTCCCATAGGGGAATTTCTCTGCACCTTGCTTGTTTGGGTTGTCCTTATCTAACATTTAAATTAAAATATATTTGACGCTTCTTTCCCAGCATAGCTGATCATGTTGCATTGAGCACCGCGGCTGGATCTTCACTGACCTGTTTAATGGTATTTCCGCCTATTAGAACAATATTAGATATCTCGTTCTAAAACGTCACAAGGCATACTTGTTAATTAAAACATTTTTGACCTTGGTTTTTCTGTCAAATATATGTAATACCCAGCCATACCATTTTCCAAAACATTGTTTCTTTCCCTGCTGCTGTTGGCTCTGCTCCGTGCCCTCTGGTGTCACATTTTAATTCTTCTTCCCTCCCTCCGTGTCCTTTATTGAAACCAAACACCATTGGAAGATGGGGTCGGAGTCTGAATGAAGAAAAATAAAAAGTTAAATGCTACATAGTGTCAGGAACTGTGCTGAGGAGAAATGGTGGCAGCCTCCCCCTGCTCCTGCTCCAGATCTTAAATCTTCCCAGGAGCAGGAGGATAGCATAGATTTGGAACAGCGGTTTGCAGAGGGGCATAGTTCAGAAGGCAGAAGCTGGGAAATGCTGGATGGGGAACAGCTAGGAGAAGAAACACTGGGAGAGAGAGGGTTTATAGATTCACTGTGTATGGAAAGCAATGTTCTGCTCAGCCCACGGTCAAGAAGAGCTCAGAAACTGGCAGAACAGAAAGCACACAAAGCACAGAGGGTACAAGATCAGGTTACAAGACGTAGAAGTGACATGGATTAATACGGATGTAAGGGGGTGGAGTCCTTAACTGGGAGCACCGCAATTCTAGGAGTTGGTTTTTTTGTTCTTTCGTTGTGATTATTAAAGTTTCTAACTGGTAAGAAGACTCTTTTCCCTATGCTGCTTATCTACTGCCATGGGGGGCGGGCGGGGAGGAAGCTGATTTCCTGAAGCCTGACACATGGGGACATATGAGCAGTGTTTTAGGCAAGGTAATAACACATTATGAATGTAAAAAGTAGGATGTGGTGTGTCAATCTGCGTTATCAAAACCTTTCCTTAACCCGTCCTTAACATTAAAACCCATGAGTGTAGATCTGCCCTGAGTTATTCATGTGAAGGGGGCATCATGTGAGTACAGTGGTACCTTGGGTTAAGTACTTAATTCATTCTGGAGGTCTGTTCTTAACCTGAAACTGTTCTTAACCTGAAGCACCACTTTAGCTAATGGGGCCTCCTGCTGCTGCCACATCGTCAGCGTGCAATTTCTGTTCTCATTCTGAAGCAAAGTTCTTAACCCGAGGTACTATTTCTGGGTTAGTGGAGTCTGTAACCTGAAGCATATGTAACCTGAAGCATATGTAACCCGAGGTACTGAGGAGCAGGATTACACCCCTGGTCCCATCTCCCAGGATCTATAGACTTCTACACATGCAAGTTTCCCCCCTCCTTTTTTTTAAATCCCCGTGAGACAGCCACACTAAAATGTGGAAGTCTTTGGGCTCGCCCACTCTTCCACTTGCCTTGTAACTTTCCCCTGGGAAAACCTGCTGTTTGCAGCTGAATCAGAAGAAATGTCAACCGGGATTTCTGTGGATGGAATTTGTTCCAATGCAGTGGTAAACAGTGGGTCTTCCTGTGGAAAGTGGTGGGACAAGCAGGAAACCTCTTGCATCCATGATTTCTAGTGAATGTGTGGATGAGTCAACATGCCCAACACCAGGGTCTGGGGCTCAGGAGTGCAGTCTCATGCATCAGTGCTCAAGTGATACACCATTCACACAAGTAGCCCATAAATATGGTTCATGTTGGTTGTAGACCTGAGGAATGGTTGGCCGCAGGGGCCAAGGAACTTCCTGTGGATCACTACGATTTAACACTATGCGGGGCTGTCTTTGAAGATGATCTGGAAGCTTCAACTTTTGCAGAATGTGCCGGCCAAAGCAGTAAGTAGGTCAACTTGCTGAAATCATACTGCAACAATTCTATGGGATCTGCACTGGCTTCCTACCGGCTATTGTGCTCAATTCAAGCTGCTAGTTTCGACTTAATAAAGCCCGAAGGGACAAAACAAAGAGGAGGACGCATTCTGGAGTGGAATGCTACTTCCTCAGGAGCTTGAAAAACTTGCAAGTTCTTCAGAAGAGAGGCAGAGGTTCTGTATTTTTAGAACCCACCTTATTTCTAATTTGCTTGAAACGGTTTTTAATATCGAGTTGCATTGTGTTTTCATATTAGTATTGTGCTTTGATTCCTGGAACCTGCCCTGGGACCTTAGAATGACGGACAGGTAATAAATTGCAATTAATAGCAATAGAGAGCAGAACATTTTGCTCTCCCACATTTTCATGCTGGTTTCTGAGTTCAAATATGAAGGACAGGGAGTCTTTCATTTGAAGAACTTGCTGAGCACAGAGTTGATCTCTGGCCCCACCCACCACTGCCATGTGGCCCTCAGAAAGTTGCTCAGAAGGCAGTGTGGCCCTCAGACTGAAAAAGGTTCCTCACACCTGGGATAAGACAGCTTTCCCTGAACTTTTGCATGTCTCTATGTCTTCTTCTTCTTCTTCTTCTTCTTCTTCTTCTTCTTCTTCTTCTTCTTCTTCTTCCAAAAAAGGGCAAATTTCCACATATTATATGTTGGGAAAGCACATCATAGCATGCCAGCTGAGAGTCTCTGAATGTTGGATGAAGTGCAAAGCTATGCAAATTGGCGTCTAATTAAATAGCATTAAGCTAGTTGTGACGGCCAGTGGGGTTGCTGTAAAATCTGACTTGCTGACGCTAAAGGATCAGGTGCTGAATCAGCAACAGAGGCTGGCTTGCAATGTGATAAATAAAGACCCCATGTTTGGGAAGAGGCAGAGCAATTAGATGGGAAATATGGATCAAGATTCCCACCGGACCCTGCTCAGACCAAGAAGAGACCGTTCCGAAATGGGGGTAACGAGATCAGTGCTGACTTAAGAAATGTCACCATGCGAAGGGCAACACCAAATTGGACCCTGGGCTACATTTACATCATATGTTTAAACCACTATGATACCAGTCATGGCTCGCTCCCCCCCCCCGAGTAATTCTGGGATCTGCAGTTTGCTAAGGGTGTGCTGAGTTGTTAGGGGACCCCTGTTCCACTCACAGAGCTACCATTCCCAGAGTGGTTTTGTTGCAAATCTTTTAGAAGGTAAGACACCACGCAGCAATGGAGAAACTCAGAAAGTTTATTGTAAAGTAAAGGTAAAGGGACCCCTGACCATTAGGTCCAGTCATGGCCAACTCTAGGGTTGCGGCGCTCATCTCACTTTATTGGCCAAGGGAGCCGGCGTACAGCTTCCGGGTCATGTGGCCAGCATGACTAAGCCCCTTCTGGCAAACTAGAGCAGTGCACGGAAATGCCGTTTACCTTCCCGCTGGAGCAGTACCTATTTATCTACAGTGGTACCTCGGGTTGCATACGCTTCAGGTTATATATGCTTCAGGTTACATACGCTTCAGGTTACAGACTCCGCCAACCCAGAAATAATGCTTCAGGTTAAGAACTTTGCTTCAGGATGAGAACAGAAATTGTGCTCCGGTGGCACGGCGGCAGTGGGAGGCCCCATTAGCTAAAGTGGTGCTTCAGGTTAAGAACAGTTTCAGGTTAAGAATGGACCTCCGGAATGAATTAAGTACTTAACCCGAGGTACCAGTGTGGTGTAGTGGTTAAGAGCGGTAGTCACGTAATCTGGGAAACCGGGTTCGTGTCTCCGCTCCTCCGCATGCAGCTGCTGGGTGACCTTGGGCCAGTCACACTTCTGTGAAGTCTCTCAGCCCCACTCACCTCACAGAGTGTTTGTTGTGGGGGAGGAAGGGAAAGGAGAATGTTAGCCGCTTTGAGACTCCTGAAGGGGAGTGAAAGGCGGGATATCAAATCCAAACTCTTCTTCTTCTTCTTCTACCACTGTACTTGCACTTTGACGTGCTTGCGAACTGCTAGGTTGGCAGGAACAGGGACCGAGCAACGGGAGCTCACCCTGTCATGGGGATTCGAACCACCAACCTTCTGATCGGCAAGCCCTAGGCTCTGTGGTTTAACCCACAGCGTCCCCCGCGTCCCCTTATTGTACTTGCTAGCAAGTTGACTCAGAGGAATACTTTCCAAAGTCTGAGCCCTGAATGCAGGGCTCAGCAAATATTTATAGGACTTTTTACATCATAACACGTAAGAGAACATTCAGCAAATTAGAATCGAGCAACACCCTTCCCCACCTGGCAGTACTAAGAAAAGGCAGGGCGTTGATCTATGCAAGAAATACTAAGAAATGGCAGGGCGTTGCCCTTATCATAAAAATGCATGCCATGCGTCTAAGTTAGATGCCTCAGTTTAGCAACCCAGAGAGCTCTGGGAATTGTAGCCTTGGGAGAGAAATATTGGCCCGTATTTCTCAATATTGTCTGCCACTAAGGAACTCAGTTACAGGATCTCAGAACATTCTGTAGGCAAAACAATTGCTGCACTCCTCAGCTGCAGTCCCCTCCCTTTGGAAGGAAAACTTGGGACTCACCCAACTTCCATCAGTCTGGGTGACATCCATGCCAGCAAGCAGAAAAAGGAACATACTTTTTCTGGTCTTTTTTTATCGTGGCTTTTCTTTGTCAAGAGCAAAGACAGCTCCTGTTTGGAGTCATCTTGGCATCTGTTTCCCTTAATTCAGGGCATCCTTCTTTGGACCTGCACCAAGCAGACTCTAGTCCCAGAGGGCTGCCAATGAGGCAGTAATTTAATATTAAAGGGATAGAATCCCATTGGGAGAGCTACAGAGTGCTAATCGGAGTTCACATATGGTAGACAAGCTAGACATCCATTCCCTCTGTCCCATAACTGTATCCTTTTTTTTCTTTTTGGGAAGTTACAAGCCATGACATTTATTTAAGTTTCCCTATTCCTGGCAGTGGTGCCAAGCCTTTCTTTTCTGCAGATGCCGACAGATGCCGATGGCCTGTCCCTAAACTTCCTGCATTAATTATGCCCCCTTGAGCTTACATGCATTTAGAGGTAGTTAAAAAAAAATAATAATCCAAGAGGTTTTTGAACCAGCTTGGTCCTCTTTTCCCAAGACACTCAGCCCCTCCGTTTTCCAAAATGCCAAATGCCGGCTTTTGCAGAATTTGCATTCAAATCCTCTAGGCGAGTGACTCTTGAATACAGCTCATGATTTCCCATCAGCACATTGCAGTGGTAAATAGTGGCTCTGGACTGAATTAGGTTGGCTAACAGTATAAAGGAAATAAAATCACTAGTCATGCATAACTGGTAGTTCTGGGCTGAACGTTTTCCACCAGAGATTCTGTTAATATTCACTTTTTAGCAAAACACAAAAAATATTCTAAGTTTCCTCTCTTCACTAGCCATTGTTGCTTCTTTTTCTTTCCCCAAATGAGTCACATGGGAAGGACCTGCTCACGAGATTTTGCTGCCTGAGGCAAAGGACAAGATGATGCCCTCCTCCAAGACAAGTACAGAACCCAGTGGGACTGGTAGATAAATCTTATTCCAATCCTGGTGAAAGGAAAATGTCTTCCATTGCACTTGAGGGCAGAAGGCTAGCATAGGGGTTGCAGGACTGGCCGCATGGCACTCACAGCTCTAGCCACTCCCTTCACCTCAGAACCTGCCACCTGAGACATCTACCTCATCACAGGGCCGGCCCTGCACATGTGGGCGATCCCAAGCAATCAGGATTCTCTCAGCATCTAGGATGCTGTCACAAGGGAATGCAACAATGGGCAAATGATGGGATCTCTGGGAGGGGCAGCTGAAGTCAACTGAGTGTGAGAGCAGGAGAGAGCAATGGGCTGGATCTAAGGCCAGTACTACTCAGAGTGGACCCATTGAAAGCTATGGACATGACAAACTTAAAAGGTAAAGGGACCCCTGCCCGTTGGTCCAGTCGCATATGTCTCTAGGGTTGCAGTGCTCATCTCGCTTTACTGGCCGAGCAGGCGTTTGTCCGCAGACAGCTTCCAGGTCATGTGGCCAGCACGACTAAGCTGCTTCTGGAAAACCAGAGCCATTTACCTTCCTGCCGGAGCGATACCTATTTAACTACTTGCACTTGACATGCTTTTGAACTGCTAGGTGGGCAGGAACAGGGACCGAGCAACAGGAGCTCACCCTGTCGCAGGGATTTGAACCGCCGACTTTCTGATCAGCAAGCCCTAGGCTCTGTGGTTTAACCCACAGCACCATCCGCGTCCTGTGATTTCAATGTACTACACTTTAATTCTGTATCTGGAATTTAGGGAGCAGGGATGCTTCCTGGTTTGTCTTTTAGTTCTGGCTGACTCTTCGGTCTTGACCTTGGCTCTGTCTCACATCTCCTGGCACCTGGCTTAGGAAGTGCAACAGCAGAAATAATTTCGTGTCTTAATTGTGAGTTAATTCTATTACCAATAAGCCATCTAACCAAGAGGGTGGTGGAGGTATTGCTTAGCCTCTTCACTGAGGTACCACATTTTCTGATTGGCTGTGTAGTTCTGAGGGAGTGTGCCCTCTGTATGTTGGTTGAATGCCTCCCTGCTACATACAAGGCCTGAACTAGGAAAGCCAAAACCTCTCTGTTCCTCTCTGCACAAATCATACACTGTTTTCATTCAGTGTATGTGTACCTGTTCTTCGACAAAGTGTTATCACGTCTTTTGTCTCTGGACTCTGTCTGCATTATTGAAGTGGCTTCGCTAGCACCCACCTCCCGGGTCTCTTCAGATTGTTGCCCAAGAGCCCAGTGTGGTGTAGTGGTTAAGAGTGGAGGACTCGTAATCTGGTGAACCGGGTTTGATTCCCCGCTCCTCCACATGCAGCTGCTGGGTGACCTTGGGCCAGTCGCACTTCTTTGAAGTCTCTCAGCCCCACTCACCTCACAGAGTGTTTGTTGTGGGGGAGGAAGGGAAAGGAGAATGTTAGCCGCTTTGAGACTCCTGAAGGGGAGTGAAAGGCGGGATATCAAATCCAAACTCTTCTTCTTCTTCCCAGCTCTGACCCAGCCTCCCATTTCACACCAAGCAACCTCAGGAGTATATTTTCCAACTCTTGATAGTGTACTGCAGGTGGTTTGTATTTTTCTAGCATATTTTTTCAACAGAAGAAAAACTGCCTTCTCATCTGTTAAATCAACAGGCTATTGAACCCTCCCCAGGCTATTGAACACAGCATTCCAGCAGGCAGAGGGGAGCCTTCAGCGACATGCTTTAGCGGTCAGCCTCCAGCCTTCGTCTGATGAAACTGGCCTGTTAGAGGCATGTCCCCATTTTGGTCGGCAAAGTCTCGGAAGATATTCAGCTGTTTTATTTTTATTCTCTTGTTTAGGATCGTTGGCGCTTCTTTCTCTTCCTTTTGACTGATTTCAATACTTTTGAAAGTATTGCTCTTCTTGCGATTATGCTGGGTGGTGGCTTTCTGGCTGTCTTGAGGATCAGTGCAAGAAAGACAGGAGAGAAATCTGTGGGGAAAAAACCCAATGGGTGAAACCGGCTAATTATGAATCAAGCGGAGGGGGATACAACATATGGAAACTGTTTTCCTTAAATTAAAAATATATATAAATATTTGACTTTTGTTTTCATACATATCTTCCGGAGTGAGTTACTGCTTTTAAAGCAGAGAGAGAGAAAGAGAGAGAGAGAGAGAGAGAGAGAGAGAGAGAGAGAGAGAGAAACCAGGCTGTAGATGATTTTCCTTCTGGTCTTAAGAAAATAAATCATGTTGGGTTGTCAAAGGCTGTGCAACACCAACGGAAAGAATTTCTTTTTAATAGAAGCTGTCCATCTCGACTCCTCTTTATGGCAGTCTTGGGAGAGAGGGAGGGGAAGGAGAGAAGTCGCACAGGAGAAAGAAAAAGCTGAAGGGATGCAGTTTCTGCTAGAGCAGCATCCAATAGAAATTGGCCTCTTGCCAGGGGTGCAAAGGAATCTTGATGAGACAGAGAAGATCTATGACTATAGCCGGGAGTGCCAGCAAATCGCCCACACAAACATGCCAGGGCTTTCTCTTCAGAGCACCGGAACATAGGATGCTGCCTGCCTTATGCGAAGTCAGGCCGTCCATCTATCTAACTCTGTGCTGATGACACACACTAGCTGGAAGCAACTCACAAGGGCCCCAGGTTGGGGAACATTTATCCAGTCCTAACTGGGAATGCTACCTTAAAGCTATGGTTTTCCCAGTAGTGATGTATGGAAGTGAGAGCTGGAACATAAAGAAGGCTGATGACCGAAGAATTGATGCTTTTGAATTCTGGTGCTGGAGGAGACTCTTGAGAGTCCCATGGACTGCAAGAAGATCAAACCGATCCATTCTGAAGGAAATCAGCCCTGAGTGCTCCCTGGAAGGACAGATCCTGAAGCTGAGGCTCCAATACTTTGGCCACCTCATGAGAAGAGACGACTCCCTGGAAACGACCCTGATCTTGGGAAAGATGGAGGGCACAAGGAGAAGGGGATGACAGAGGATGAGATGGTTGGACAGTGTTCTTGAAGTTTAGTCAAAGCATGCCCAGGTTTTCACTTGTGGACAATGTTTTATTAAATATTCTTTATAAATTTTCCCATATTCTACCAGAATGACTGAGATAATCAGGAGATAGCCAACCCAAAGGTATAAAAAAGAATGGGGAATTTAAAAACAATACTATCTTTTATGTGCCGTGAATCTTCCTACATTCAGCTTCATTTTGATTGCCATCTCCTGAAAGTTTCCCATCTCTATGGGTCTACCAGGGGTCTGGGAAGGTCTACCAGGGACAATATGAAATACATATGGCCTCTGGGTCTCCAATCCATCACCTCTGGTCTAACATTTCCTTAGCATGCATTAATCCAGCTCTGCTTCATCAGAATCTCTCTCTCTCCCCCTCGGTTCCTCCAAACATCAGTTTTTGCAAACTCTCTCGCAGCTGGTCCTTCTCCTTTTGCCATCCTTCCTGCTGAGATTACAGCCCAGATGCTTGTCATCAAGAGTGCTCTCAAAGACTATTGATCTTTTGATGGATTTCAGGCACTTGATCTAGTTCCACTGTAGAAGAGTGTTCTGTGAGTTAGAGCTCTGGGGCAAGGATCGCTAACTCAGGAAGAGCTGCAGGTCTTCCTCCTCCTCTTTATTTATTTAAGAGATTGTGTTTTGTTTCAGCATCTCACTTGTGAAATTCAAGGCTGCTCAAAATTACAAAGAAGAAGCAGAGAGAACCCGGCGTCCAAAACAACTGCAATGTTGAAAATCATTTATTATTACATTACTATTATGTATTTATTTATACCCACCTTTTTCCCTGACAGGGACCAAAAGCAGATTGCAGATCATAAAAAGAGATAAAAACATGGGGTGGGGGGGGGAGAAGCATCCATTAAGAAGCAATTATGTGCTTCAATGGCCAGCCACTGCCACACGCCTCTGTGCTTAAAATACTACATGCATATTTGTACATTTATACATAGCATGGAGAAAGTGGAGAGAGGAAAGTCCCCCCCCCCAACACAAGAACTCAATGAAACTGAATGTTGGGAAATTCACAACAGATTTTTATTTTTTTATTTTTTTAAAGTCCTTCTTTATGCAGGGCATATTTAAACTATGGAACTCACTCCCACAGGAGCAAGTGATTGTGATGGCCTGGGACTTGGGCTTGGACTCGGAACCGGAGGAGTCTCAGTCTGCACCGGATCCTTTGCCTCAGGTGGCATCTGAACCAAGTCTGGGGCCTGATTCTGAAGAGCCCCAGTCTGCACAGGTTCCCCTGCAACAAGCACCAGCTGGGCCGAGTCAGGGGCCTGAGCCTGCCCTGGCTCCAGATGCGGGGATTACCTCGTTGCTTTCAGCTGGGCCATCACAGCTGCTCCACTACCAGTTGGGCAGGAGAGGCTGAGGCAGCCCCTGGTTCTAGTAACCCACCAACGTCTCCTGAGCTGCAGAGACTGAGAGGAGAGACCTGAGTACTCGCAGGAGGAGGGCTCACCTTGAGGCGAGACAGGGAGGTGAGTCACCGGGGGATCAGGACAGGCCGTTACCCCATCAGAGATAAAAGGCTGTCGGACCCCGCCCCAGGTTGCTGGAGCAACATTGCTGCTTGCTGGAACCTGCCTGTTACCCTGTGCCTGACCTAGCCTGGTTTCCTGCCTTGGCCCTGTTGGACTGACTCCTTGTGGAATCCTTGGATTTGGGACCAGACCTGGACCACATTGCTTGGGTTAACCCCCGGGCCGAGCACAGCTGGACTAGGTGGGCCACTGGCCTGATCCAGCAGGCTTTTCTTATTTTCTTATGTCAAAGACCACTTATTAGGAATCCACCTTAATTCACCCTCCTCAGTAGCCATTTCAGGCTTTAGGGAATAAGGAAAAGAGTTTGGACTTGATATCCCGCCATTTGCTCCCCTTAAGGAGTCTCAAGGCGGCCAACAATCTCTTTTCCCTTCCTCCCCCACAACAAACACTCTGTGAGGTGAGTGAGGCTGAGAGACTTCAAAGAAGTGTGACTGGCCCAAGGTCACCCAGCAGCTGCATGTGGAGGAGCGGAGATGCGAACCCTGTTCACCAGATTACGAGACTACCGCTCCTAACCACTACACCACACTGGCTCTCTCTCAGGGAGCAGAGTGGCTCCTGTTGCATGCACAATCTTGATGTGTATAGTGACCAGGGCCAAAGGTAGTGGTTGCAAGAGGACAGGCAGAACTCTGAGCCACCCATGAAGGTGCAAAAGTGATCGGGGCCCTTCTCTGCCACCAGAAAGCCCCACTTTGGTGAATGGAAGGAGGGCTCTGCACCAGTGGGACAACAAAGGTGTCACTCAGCTGGTGGTAACAAGGTAAGAAGGTAAAGGACCCCTGGATGGTTAAGTCCAGTCAAAGTCAGCTATGGGATTGCTGCACTGATCTCGCTTCAGGCTGAAGGAGCCGGCGTTTGCCCACAGACAGCTTTCCGGGTCATGTGGCCAGCAGGACTAAACTGCTTCTGGCACAACGGAACACTGTGACAGAAGCCAGAGCACACGGAAATGCCGTTTACCTTCCCACCAGAGCGGTACCTATTTATCTACTTGCACTGGCATGCTTTCGAACTGCTAGGTTGGCAGGAGCTGGGACAGGAAAATGGGAATTTGAACCGCCAACCTGCTGATTGGCAAGCCCAAGAGGCTCAGTGGTTTAGACCAGTGTTCCCCAACCTTAGGCCTCCAGCTGTTTTTGGACTACAACTCCCATCATCCCTCGCTAGCAAGACCAGTGGTCAAGGATGATGGGAATTGTAGTCCAAAAACAGCTGGAGGCCCAAGGTTGGGGAACACTGGTTTAGACCACAGCGCCACCCACATCCCTGGATAAGCTGGATAAACTGGTGATAGCAGGTAGGAGACTAGCGGAGAATGACATGGTTGGGTGCAGTCCACTCCCCCTCAGCCTGCCAAAGAGCTAGTGTTGAAGGAAATGTCTCCCAGCCAAGCAGTCAGAGAGAACATGAACTATCAATTTCCACTGCATTTCCCCCCAGTAAATTTAAAGCAGCTAAAGTATCCTTTTTAGCAAAAAAACAAACAACAAAAAAACCCTCTGGTATTTTATTTTTTTTAGATCACCTTCCTTTCTCTTCAGTCCCTATTTTCACCAAACCTAGATGTATAGGTTCCACAAGCGTCCAATACAGCTAGAAGATAACAAAAATGTGTGTGACTATTTTAGTTTTTTTGGTTTAAAATGTAAAGGGAGAGAGACCGGCATGCTTTCAGAGCAGAGGCAATGCTTATGCATTATATAGCACAAATACATAATGCATGAGGATGTACAAGAGGCATCTAATTTGCTTTCCAGCTGGTGACATTGCAATAAAGGTGGAAACATTGTCCCAGCACTTTCCCTTCTGCATAAAGAGCTGCTCCTGCTTCCCTCCCTCCACCCTTACCATGCCTCTGCTCTTTCCGACTTGAGATGCTGCCCTAACTTGTGAAAAATGGGAATCCAGGTCAGCTATTACAGGTCTGCAGCCTCCAATTCCTTCTGCAAGATGTCTGGCAGGCAGTCCGGAATGTTCTCTGCTTTCGACAAGTGGTGTTCGTTTGCAAGAATTAGCACGACACATTTCTACAATATTAATTTGGAGTCTTCTGCACTCAAGCATCTGTCTTCTCACTGCTAACAGAAAACCATCTCCCTTCTGATGAGCCAGGCACACGGAAGACTACAGAACTCATGATGCAGTTGGACCATGAGTTAAGCAAACATGCGGTGGAGATAGGGATTGCTGTGAATTGAAGGAAACAGTCGACAGCTCTGAAGGAAAGGCAGTTAGAAAGGAATAGAAATGGTCCCAGAGAATGTTCTGAAGGTACTTGATGCTGAAGTTAATCAGGTCTAGGTCCAGTCAGTGCCCGAGTGGGTGACTGCCCAGGAACCACACATATGATATCTTGAGTTCTATGATAGAAGAGATTTAGGTTATAAATGTAATCAAATAAAATTATACCCAGTATAGGCAGAAGAGGGCCTTGCTTAGCCTTGCTACTTGATCATCTTCGCTGGAGGTTCTGTGGACTGAACCTCATGAATGCAAGCAGGTTTTCTACCACTGAGCTATGGGCCATCAG
This sequence comes from Podarcis liolepis, assembly GCF_965112155.1. NCBI lineage: Eukaryota > Metazoa > Chordata > Lepidosauria > Squamata > Lacertidae > Podarcis > Podarcis liolepis. The sequence goes on along the minus strand of NC_139569.1, from coordinate 8,844,129 downwards.
TAAGCGGCATTCTGCTGAAACCGACCATCGATCACTTTTGCTTAGTTCAGTCTCTTCTTGCTAGCAGTAGCCTTCCAGTATCTCCCACAGCCATGCTAACTGAGGCACTTTGAACTGGATAAATGCCCAGAATTGAACCTTGCAAAGATGGGGGCCCTTCCCCTAGTGGTGGTGGGGGGCACAGGGGCAGTTGTCCCAGGCACAAAATTGTTAGAGGGCACAAAGTTTCAACAACCGGTGCTGCCTCAACACAGCTGCTAGCTTCCGTCGCTGGACTCTGTTGAAGATGACTTCTCCATGCAAACCAGGAAGTGACCTCTCCAGACAATGGAATGACTCTCCTATTCTTATTTCTGTGACTGCGATCCCCTGGGTGACGTGGGCCCCATTAGGCAGTTGAATGTCCATGCATACTCTGCCTGTTACCCACCCACCCACCCTCTCTGTGCAGCCCCAGGCGCTGGCAACCCACACTATGCCACTGCCTTCCCCACCTCTAAAGTCACCTTCTGCTGCAGGAATGGTTGACCCCCCCCTCCTTGTTGACTTCCCTCAGCTTCCATTTCTGCTTTATTACATGAAATGGTATGCTCTGCTGTTTATATACAATACTATGTTATCACAGTGTTATAGTCCTTGTTTTATGTAAATAAAATTGTAAATGTTTATTTAAATCCTGCCAACGAGTCCTTGGGTTTCGTTTTTTTGCCATTTCTGCCAATATATTGTAAAAGGTTCCCATTCTTTTTCAAAGTCCCTGTTGTCCTTTTCTCGCAGTTTGTCCGTTAGCTTTGCTAACTCTGCATAGCTCATCAATTTTTCTTGCCATTGTTCTTTAGAGGGTACTTCTCCAGTCTTCCAGTTTTGTGCTATTAGAATTCTTGCTGCTGTTGTAGCATACATAAATAATGTCCGTTTTCCTTTCAGCAGCTCTTGTCCTAAAATACCTAACAAAAAGGCTTCTGGTTAACATCAGGAAGAACTTTCTGACGGTAAGAGCTGTTCAACAGTGGGATGGAGTCCCGTGGAAGTTGGTGAACTCTCTTTCCTTGGAAGTTTTAAAGCAGAGGATGGATGGCCATCTATCATGGATGCCTTAGTTGAGATTCCTGCTTTGCAGGGGTTGAACTACATGACCCAGAAGGTCCCTTCCAATTCTACAATTCTATGACTTTATTGTTATTTTTGAAGAACTTCTGGCTCGGACCGAGTCCTAACCGCAAATGGCTAATTTCCAGTTGGGCTCTTCTTCCATTTCACAACCACTTCATGGAACTGGCGTTAGAGGTTGCTGCTGCTGCTGCTGCTCCTTTTACTGCTCTGTGTTGAAGCCTCAAATTGAAAGATTGAGCTTGGTCTTTATTGTTTTTGGCATATCTTGTCTCAGCCTATAACCTGATCTCAGGCGATGGAACAAAAGCCTCTTCCTTCTTCAACTTACAGATTTCAATTTTTTTGCTTTTAGAGGAACATGACACCCAGTAATTGGGTCAGAGTGGTGCTAAAACTCCATTTATTTGATGGGTGTGCTACCGAAAAGCACCAGTTAGTAGCGTTGGTTTGTAGCATAGATATGACCTAAATTGAATGGGGAAGTAAGAGGTGGAAAAACATGAACATGAAAACCATCTTAATAGTGCATTTTGTGATCTTGAAAGTTGGTGGTAAAAGCTTCTGCTGTTGATTTCAGACTGCTGCCAGAGACTGCCCTAGTTGGTTTGTTTTTTAATTATATAATTTTCATTCATAGACATTACAATAGTCATTTAACCATAATTTTAACGCTTTCAATTTCGACTCTCCCCTATTCTGCAGTTCCTTGCCTTAACTTATTCTTTTACCATCTATTCTCACAAATGTCTTGATCTCTTTACAGTTTGTTTGTAAATACTCAATAAGCCATTTCCATTCCTTTCTAAAAAGTTTGTTGTCTTGATTTCTTATTCTTTTGGTAAATTTTGTCATTTCTGCATACTCCATTAGTTTCTGTATCCATTCTTTCTTCGGGACCTCTCCATCCTTCCATATAACATTCTTGCAGCTGTAGTCGCATACAAACCGGTAAATAAATTTCTATGCTGTTTGGGTAGTTCTAATTTCATAATTCCCAAAGCTTGTGTGTGTGTGTGTGTGTGTGTGTGTGTGTGTGTGTTTACAAATGATATCTTAAACATCTTTTTCAATTCATTATATATCATTTCCCAGTAAGCTTTAACCATATTACAAGACAACCACATATAAAAAAGTGCCTTCTTTCTCTTTACATTTCCCGCACTTATTCAACTTTGATTTATACATTTTTTTGGCAATCTTCTAGGTGTTAGGTATCATCTATGTAGCATTTTCAAATAATTTTCTCTTAAACCGTAACATGCTGTAAATTTTATATCTGTATTACATAATTGTTCCCATGCTTCCATTGCTATATTATGTCCAATATCTATTGCCTAGTATATCACTGAAGATTTCACTTGTTCATCTTTTTCTCTCCCTTTCCAATGACATCTTGTACATTTTAGACATTACAATTTAACAGGTCTCTCTCTAATTGTGATAGTTGTTCCCCAAACCCGTGATTCATATCCCTTTTAAACATTTCATTCAAATGATGATATTGTAACCATGTTGTTAACATTCCTGGTAAATCCCTAAATCCCAAGCCAAAGTGGAGAGCTGCTGCCACTCATTGTGGATAATAGTGGGCTAGATCAATCAAGGATCTGATTTCAGGAGGGTCCACATCTTAGTGGTAGAGCACAAGATTCGTATACAGAAGATCCCAGGTCCAATCTCAAGCATCTCCAGATGGGATGCTTAGAGTGCAGTGCTGACAGTGCCAAGGTTGTGGGTCAAATTTCCCCCTATTCCTGCTTTGCAGGGGGCTGGACTAGATGACCTGGGGGGGTCTCTCCCAACTCTACAATTCTACGAAACCCTGGAGAATGGTTGCCATTCAGTGAAGGCAATACTGAGTTAGATGGGCCAAGAGTCTGACTTGGTATCAGGTACTGATCACATCAAAAGTCCACCTTTTGTTTTAACCTGCCCTGGGACTCCTGGTGAAAAGGCCTGGCAATGATAATATTCATCCCCCAGCATTTTAGCAACAGCCAGCTTGATTTTGTATCTCAGAAGCTCAAAGCGGAGCATGGAAGGCATGCATTTCAGTATGATCTCCACATAGTGCAATAAAAATAAAATAAATGCTAAGCCATTTATAGCTCAGCACTGCATAGCAATCTGTAAGTGGGAAAAATGTAAGCGCTGGATGTGTTTGATTCTATAATCTGTTGTTTCTGATGACAAGCTATCATGTCGGTCTGAAGATTATCCCCAATTGATTGCTTGCAAGCGTCGACTTTGGAAATCATACCAATTCAATTTACAGCTCCGTCAAGAACTCACTCCGTTCCCTGAAACACACCACCAGATCTTCTCTAGCCGAGTCTGCTCGTTTTTGTTCTATCAATCGTCCACCAAGGTGGCTCTTCTTTTGTTTTCATTTTAAATATTTCAGTTGCTTCGTTGCTGATGCGAAAAGTGAATTATCACCGATAGAACTGAAGCTCTGAATTGCAGCCCTGGAAGCTTTGTTTAAGGACCAACATTCAAAATAGTGGCAGTAATACACAAGATGATGATTCAGTCAATGGAGATTTAGTAGAACACATTTGTTTAGTGATAAGTTAAATAGCACTGCAGTTTTCATATTAACTTTGTTTTAAATGAGATGGAAAGGAGGAAGGGCAATAAGATGTGGCGGACAAGTTTATTCAGATATTTTAGGGGAATGCGGATATCACAGATATCATAGGGATTTGTGGGGTGTTAGGGGAGGGGTAGTACCTCTGGTGGAGGATATGTCATGCTCCTTCTGGGGTAGTTGTCCACCTTTGGTCCTCACTGTTGGGAAACTGTGTACGTGCAGCTACTCACACAGAGTCAATTAAGGTTTGGCAGACAGCCAGAAGGCAATCTGAAGGAGTAAGTCTGCCTGGTGATAACAGAGACATGGAGACCACTCCCTGATTGGTCAAGCTCTCTCAAGGGAGTGATAATTAATGGCCTACTAACTGGAATGTGTTACTTCAGAGGTTCAGAGTTCTGTGTCAGTGTAGGAGTTGTGAGTCATGTCAGAGAGAGCTAGCAAAAGATCCATGTTCTGTTCCTGTAAATAGTCCACTGTATATAATAAACACCTAGCTACAAGTTCCTGGTTCCTGCTTCGTCTATTCTGTCTGCAGCCAAGTCGCCAATTGCTTCCGTGGATTCTGCGTTTACTCTGCTAGGTTTGGCTAAGGTCCTGCAACTAGTCAGAAAGTTGCGAAACACCAAATAGGTGTTTCCTCTGGTGGAGGACATGTCATGCTCCTTCTGGGGTAGCTTGTCCACCTTTGGTCCTTACCCTGCACTCAGCTCTCACCTGTGGCTCCTAGAAGCTGTCAGCATCTGACAGCGGCCACACCCTGGGAAATGGCTTTCACTGGCTGGCTAAACCAGGTGATGGTATACGAAGGGTCTCAAACCCTCACTGAGTTATGGATTTCCCCTGCATGCAAAGACAGATTCCAGTGGATTGAGTAGGCAAGACCAATAGTGGGTCCAATGGTCAAGAAATGGTTTTTGCACGTGCTGTAGAGGGAAGTAAGAGGCAGATGGGACTCATCAACCTGGGGAGGCAGCCCATCAAGCAGAAGGAAAACTCTGATCCTAAACCTCCACTGTCTTGCAGCTACAGTGGTACTTCGACGCTTCAGGTTACAGACACTTCAGGTTACAGACTCCACTAACCCAGAAATAGTATCTCGGGTTAAGAACTTTGCTTCAGGGTGAGAACAGAAATCGCACCATTAGCTAAAGTGGTACCTCAGGTTAAGAACAGTTTCAGGTTAAGAACGGACCTCCAGAACAAATTAAGTTCTTAACCCGAGGTACCACTGTATATGTATTTTTATGCACAATTTCCACTCATTTATGCACTTCTGACCATTTTTCTACTTGACACGCCCCATCATAAAATGCAAGAAGTGTAGAAAGAAGGTACCACTGTATTCTCATTTTCAATAAATGCTTTGGGAATAAAGCCCTAGGAAAAGTCCATACCCACTGCCTTGCAGGATGTCTCCAGGAGAAGAAAAGGCTCAGGAGCAAATCCTACAAGACCCATAGTGGAGTCCATAAGATGGTTGGATGGTGAGCCTTGTACAACTTTTTCTGGCAACTCTTGCAGTCAAGCTGGTGCCAAACATATTGATCTCCTTTCCTTTGGTCCACATCAGCAGGGCTGAGATGGGGGTCTTGTCGTCTGGGCTGCGTAGGACCTCCACACACACTCAGGCTTGTGCCTCAGGAAGGTCACATCAGTGCTGGTAACACAGCAAAAAGAACCAACATGAGAGGCAGCAGTTATGAGTTACCAGTCTCTGCAGCCATGACAGTTCTCCAGCTTTTTGTTGTTGTTTTTTTAAAGTAATATTTATTAGAGTTTCAAATAATACAGAAAAGAAAAAACAAAAAACAAAAAACAAAAAAATCCAACCTTTAAAGTCCAATTTTCAGTAACTTTTTTCCACGACTTCCCCTCACCTCCCCTTCTTGTATTCCAAGTCCAAATATTTATCCAACAAGTTCTTATCTCTAATTTCTTAACCTTAATTTGTTATTATGTTTATTTATATTAAGTTTTTACCCTTGATTCATTTATTATATTTAGTTCAATTTGTATATCAACCTTTATCTTATGTACCTTAATCATTTATAAAAAACTTTTTCTAAGATTGACCCTGTTTCCCTTCCACGAATTCCCCATTCTTATAGTGATAACAACATAAAATTAAACACAGAGTAAAGAAGATCAGGCCCCCTTTGGATTTCCAAACCCCACCCTTCTCTCCCCGGTTTCAGTCCCAAAACCATAGTCCATTAGTCCATCTATCTAGCCTGGTGACCTCACGTCCGAGGCTCTTGAATCTCTCTCAGTCCCTTTCTGCCGGCTTCTTTGAAAGTCCCTTATATTTAACACCCAGTCTCGAAGGGGCACTCTCCCTATAATGTCCATGTTCCTTCCAGCCAGGCCTCCTTGTTTAAAGGTGGAGCTCAAGTTCAGTTCTCCAGCTTTTTGACTTCACCCCCAGAGGTGCATTATATTGTCTTTCAAGACAGACAGACACCAACAACATCCCTGCATTTGACCTTCCTCCAGTTCCACCATCTTCAGCCATCTGAAGGTATTCTGCACCGTCAAAAAGAGATGGGCAAACTTATCTTTTTCAGTTATCATTTTTCCGATGTTACATTCAGTTCACTACATCCTTGTTTTTTTTATATAAAAAAATCCTCATGAATATTCATTCATATTTTTGTGTGCATTTCCCCCAATATGCATTTTTATCTAACACAGAGATTTTTTGCAAGCAATTTCTCAAACTTAATGTGCTTTTTATGTTATTTTCAATACTCGCCTTCCCTCAAAAAGGATATTGTAAAGTTGGAAGAAGGTTTGGGAAAGGGCAGCCAAAATTATCAAAGGGATGGAGAAAGAAAAGGTTACAACATTTGAGGCTGTTTCAGTTTAGAGAAAAGGTGAGAAAGAGGTGACATGATAGAAGTTTATAAAGTGGTTCGTGGTAGGGAGAAATTGCATGGAGAAAAGTGTTTCTCGCTCTCTCATAACACTTAAACTCATAGACAGCCAATGAAGCTGAATGCTGAAATAAGGATTTATTTATGCAGCACATAGTAAAATTAGGGAACTTGCTCCCACAGGGATCATAGCATTGTAGAGTTGGAAGGGTCCCTGGGGGCCATCTAGTCCAGCCCCCTGCAATGCAGGAATCTCAGCTAAAGCATCCATGGCAGATGGCCATCCAACCTCTGCTTAAAAGCTCTAGATAAGGGGGCAATGGTGTCCACCAGCTTGGATGGTTTAAAACAGGATTAGACAAATTCATGGATGAGAATTCCATCAATGGTCACTAGCCGTGTTGGCTATTCTCTGCCTTCACAGATGAAGGCAATCATGCTTCTTAATATCAGTTGCCTGGAATCTCAGATGGGAAGAGGGCTCTTGAGCTTGGGTCCTGTTTGTGGGCTTCCCACAGACATCTGGTTGGCTTCTGTGAGAACATGATGTTAGAGTAGATGAGCCACTGGCTTGATCTTGTGTTCTTAATACAGTGGTACCTCGGGTTACAGACGCTTCAGGTTACAGACGCTTCAGGTTACAGGCTCCGCTAACCCAGAAATAGTACCTCGGGTTAAGAACTTTGCTTCAGGATGAGAACAGAAATTGGGCGGGGGTGGTGCGGCAGCAGCGGGAGGCCCCATTAGCTAAAGTGGTACCTCAGGTTAAGAACACTTTCAGGTTAAGAACGGACCTCCAGAACGAATTAAGTTCTTAACCCGAGGTACCACTGTATATGTATTTTTATGCACAATTTCCACTAATTTATGCACTTCTGACCATTTTTCTACTTGACACGCCCCATCATAAAATGCAAGAAGTGTGAATTTTGGAATACAGTAGGTGTATTTGGGTTTGCATATAGCTCCAGGAAGTGTGAATTACATACGGTTGATTTAAAATGCAGTGAAAACAAAAACCCCTCTCCCTCAAATGACAACATCGCCTCTTCTTTGCTGCTCCCTATACCTGGGACAAAATCCCAAAACATTTACATGTTGCCGTTTTTCTCTCTCTCTCTCCCTCCCTCCCTCCCTCCCTCCCTCCCTCCCTCCCTCCCTATCTTTCTTCAAAGCTCCTCTTTTCAATGAGGTCTATGGTGCCACACCCAAGTTATACCTGAAAGCCTTACCTTAGTATTAGATCACATGTTTTTCATACCAAGGTCCTAGAGTCAGTATCCAGGTGGGTCTGGGAAAAGACCTCCATCTGAAATCTTGAAGAACCACTGCCAGCCAATTTAGGCAATGAACTTTCATCCACAAGCTCTGTGTCCAAGCACGGGATTCCAGCTCCCATCAGCTCCAGCCAGCATGGCCAATGATTGATCAGGGATGATGGGATCTGTAGTCCAAAACATCTGAAGAACATCATGTTGGCCACTGCCATCTACTTTGACTGCCAGGAGCTATGGCTGAAGTATTTCCCATAACTTCCTGTCTGATCTGTCCTCTCCACTTTTGCTGGAGATGACAGTGGTGGAACTACCTGAATACAAAGCATGTGCTCTACCAGTTACCTATTAACCCGAGAGCCAGTTGAGAGTCCCACCTGTTTCCTTGCCTGGTTTTTCTTCCTTGTAGCTCTGCTCCAGCCTGCCTCATGTGCAGATGGTGACAGCAGTCACAAAATTAAAAGATGCCTGCTTCTTGGGAGAAAAGCAATGAAAAACCTAGACAGCATCTTAAAAAGCAGAGACATCACCTTGCCAACAAAGGTCCATATAGTTAAAGCTATGGTTTTCCCAGTAGTGATGTATGGAAGGGAGAGCTGGACCATAAAGAAGAATTGATGCTTTTGAATTCTGGTGCTGGAGGAGACTCTTGAGAGTCCCATGGACTGCAAGAAGATCAAACCTATCAATTCTGAAGGAAATCAGCCCTGAGTGCTCACTGGAAGGACAGATCCTGAAGCTGAGGTTCTAATACTTTGGCCACCTCATGAGAAGAGAAGACTCCCTGGAAAAGAACCTGATGTTGGGAATAGATGGAGGGCACAAGGAGAAGGGGACCATAGAGGACGAGATGGTTGGACAGTGTTCTCGAAGCTACCAGCATGAGTTTGACCAAACTGCGGGAGGCAGTGGAAGACAGGAGTGCCTGGCGGGCTCTGGTCCATGGGTCACGAAGAGTCGGACATGACTAAACAACGACACCTGGTAAAATAACTTCCACCATTTTTCTATCAGCGCTGAGGGCCTTCTGGCGTTTCCCTCATTGCGAGAAGTGAGGCTACAGGGAACCAGACAGAGGGCCTTCTCGGTAGTGGCACCCGCCCTGTGGAATGCCCTCCCATCAGATGTCAAAGAGATAAATAATTACGTGACATTCAGAAGACATCTTAAGGCAGCCCTGTTCAGGGAAGTTTTTAATATGTAACGCTGTACTGTTTTTAACACTGATTGGGAGCCGCCCAGAGTGGCTGGGGAAACTCAGCCAGATGGGCGGGATATAAATAATAAATTATTATTATTATTATTATTATTATTATTATTATTATTATTATTTATCACATTTTCATCTCCATTGTATAAGCACATTTGCATACACTTTGCATGATTTACCCTGCAAAGAGCAATGCAACATCCCACCAACATGGGATGAGGGTTTGTTTAAACGACTAGACAATAACAAGTGGTGCCTTAAGAACATAAGAGCCTGCTGGATCAGGCCAACAGCCCACCTAGTCCAGCATCCTGCTCTCACAGTGGCCACACAGATGCCTCTGAGGAACCCTCAAGTAGGACCTGAGTGCCTTTCAAAACGGATGTTTTCTCGGGGTGCCTTACTGTTAATTTACTTTGTTTAAAAAATGTGCCGTGATTCTTAGAACCTGGCATGTGATTGCTTTTGCCTTTAGATCAGCCTCTTTGCTCTGGGTCTGCATGGGATTGAATTCCATCAGGATCTGCTGCGGGACTCTTCTAACTCAAATTGCTGGCACAACTCGCTCTACGTGGGGCTGCCCCTGAGACTGACCCAGAAACTCCAGCGGGTGCAGAATGCCGCAGCGAGACTCCTTACGGGGTCTTCACTGCGGGATCACATTCATCCAGTTCTATACCAGCTGCACTGGCTCCCGGTGGAGTACAGGATCAGGTTTAAGGTGCTGGTTTTAACCTTCAAGGCCCTATACGGCCTAGGACCCTCGTATCTACGGGACCGCCTCTCCTGGTATGCCCCACAGAGGAACTTACGGTCTTCAAATAAAAACATCTTGAAGGTCCCAGGCCACAGAGAGGTTAGGCTGGCCTCAACTAGAGCCAGGGCTTTTTCGGCTGCGGCTCCAACCTGGTGGAACTCTCTGTCACAAGAGACAAGGGCCCTGCAGGACTTGACATCTTTCCGCAGGGCCTGCAAGACAGAGCTGTTCCACCAGGCCTTTGGTCAGGGCGCAGCCTGACTCCCTCCTTTGGCAATCTTTACAATACTTTAGTTTATGGTTGCCATCAATTTTGATTTTAATTAATTCTTATGATGTTTTTATAATGTTGCACTATTTTAGTGTTGTTAGCCGCCCTGAGCCCGGCTTCAGCTGGGGAGGGCGGGATATAAATAAAATTTATTATTATTATTATTATTATTATTATTATTATTATTATTATTATTATTGCCACTCATTTTGAGTTTGGGGCTGCCTATATCCTGGTGTTAACACTCCCACCCATGGAAGTTCTGGGTGTATGTGTGGCTGGGGAGAGACATATGTGAGGTGTTCCACCAGCTTTGATGTTCTTATGAAAGATTCATGCAGCTGCTGTTGCTGGAGATGACTGGCTAACTCATCCAGGTGGATATTCTGTTGACATGCAAAAATTCTGCTCGATGCAAGACACATTGAACATCGCAGAAATGTTCTTTGTCAGCGCACCTGGCTCCTCTCTCTCCCTTGAGAATTAGAAACCTCATTTCTGCCCCTGCCCTTGAACGTTGACACTGCAGGCCTGAACGCCCCAACCTTCCACTCTCAGCTACCCAATGAGAGACAGAAAGAGAGAGAGTTATTTCAACACTGCACAGGTAGCACTACCTGTAGATTCAGGGTTGCACAAATGCCAATGGATCTCTGCCTGCTTCTGCTGGACTAATGGTCATGCAAAGTCCAAATAATAATCCTTTTCTGGATCAGAAGCACTAGAACTCTAGGGGGTGCAAGCAAGCACTAGCTCTCATTTGTCCCAGAAGAAGCAGGAAGGCCTGGGAACAGGCACACAAAGCAGGCAACTCAGGTTAGAAGAAGGGATTCTTAAGGGAGGGTTGCAACATCTGGGGCATATTTGTTTAGAGAAAAGGTAAGGGGGGCATGATAGAGGGGTCTAGAGTTATGCACTGTGTGTAGAAAGTGGATAGGGAGACATTTTATCTCCATCGCTCATAACACAAGAACTCTATGGTATTGTGCAGCTAAATGAGGAGAGACAAATAGAAGTTCTCCATGCAGCACATTGTTCAACCATGAAATTTTCTCCCACTAGGTGTTGTGATGGCCACCATCTTGGACAGCTTTAAATAGGATGTCAGAGTTGCTCCTCTTCTCCCCTTTAGAGGTATCCTGGTGAGTCTGGGAGGGTTATCTAGAAACTCAGAAGATAGAATCAGGATTCAGAGTCACCTTAAGGGATTGGAGAACTGGGCAAAAACTTTAGTAAATGAATCTCAATAGGGACACATGTACGGTTCTACACATAGAGATGAATAATCAGATGCACAAATATAGGGCGAGGGGCACATGGCTTGACAGCAGCACATGTGAAAGGGATCTAGAGAGTCTTAGTTGAAGTAAAGGACATGAGGCAGGAGTTGGTAATGCAGGTGAGCTATGCATAAGCAAGCTGCCGGCTAGCTCTGCAGAGGCTCTTTTTATTAGCACAATATGCAAAACCAGTCAGATACATTTTGGACTGTGCCCTTTACACATCTTCCAATTACGAGATCAGGGGTGGTGGTACAAAGTTATTTTGGCACCTGTTTCCACCGTGTCACTTTCCCCCTGAACAATGTTTAATCGAAAGAGACAAAGGTCGCAGACAGGGCACTGCAGACTACTAAGAGAGCAAAGGTTAGATAGAGGGCATGATGTTCAGACAGCTGTGGCTCGTCTGCGGGTTGAAGTGTGCTCCACACCCGATGGTCATTCCTTCACTTAGTAGACCCCAAACTGAACATGAGTCCCCATAGAGGTGTGCCTGGCACCTTCATTGCACAACTTCCAGCAAATGCTGATGATGCACCCCTTAACCTGTGGTTTTTTTTTAATACTTGAGGTGCATATTTTTAGGACTCACCTTAGTTTTGTAAGTAGCTTTTATATTGTGCTGTAATATTGCTGGGCAAAGAGTGGGTGATAGATGATGATAGATAGATAGATAGATAGATAGATAGATAGATAGATAGATGATAGATAGATAGATAGATAGATAGATAGATAGATAGAGTGGTACCTCGGGTTACATACGCTTCAGGTTACAGACTCCACTAACCCAGAAATAGTGTTTCAGGTTAAGAACTGTGCTTCAGGATGAGAACAGAAATTGGGCTCCGGCGTTGCGGCAGCAGCAGGAGGCCCCATTAGCTAAAGTGGTGCTTCAGGTTAAGAACAGTTTCAGGTTAAGTACGGACCTCCGGAATGAATTAAATACTTAACCCGAGGTACCACTGTATAGATATAGATAGATAGATGATAGATAGATAGATAGATAGATAGATGATATAGATGATATAGATGATAGATAGATAGATAGATAGATAGATAGATAGATAGATAGATAGAGATAGATAGATGATAGATAGATAGATGATGATAGATAGATGATGATAGATAGATAGATAGATAGATAGATAGATAGATAGATGATAGATAGGCATAGATGATAGATAGATAGATAGATGATAGATAGATAGATAGATAGATAGATGATAGACGATAGATAGATAGTGTGCTGGTCCCGGGGGTAAGGTACCGTGAGTGTAGCAGAGTCCACCCGAAGAGGGGCGAGGTCCGATGCAGAGAGCCGGGCGGGGAACAGGAACGCTGGAACAGAAGGCGGAGCAGGTAACAGGAACGCCGGATGGTCGGGAACAGGAGGCCGAGCAGGGAACAGGAGTACTGGATAGTCAGGAACAGGGAGCCGAGCAGGGATCAAGAACACAGGAAGGTCCGTAGCCAACAACGACGTTGCTCCCGCAACCTGGGGCCGGCCTGACTGGGCTTTTATCCTCTTCTAAGGTCAGGGGCGGTCCCGACCCCCAGGAGCCCCGCCTCCTCTGGCCTTAAGGCGAGCACTCCTCCTGGGGGCAACCAGTTCCCTTCGCCTCTCTGCCCTAAGCCTCTGCAGATCAGGAGAGGCCGAAGGGTTACTGGGCCCTGGAGGAGGCTCACCTGTGGCCACTGAGTCATCCAGCACCTCTGGGACCAGAATGGTTTCACCTGGTGCCTGCTCTTGAGTTTCCTCAGCATCTAGGCCTTGCCCCAGTTCAGCCGGCCCTGGAGGCGGGGACTCCTGTGCCGGCTGGGATTCCTCCGGATCGCTCTCAGACTCGGAATCCCAGGCCATCACACCATCCCCCCTCCCAGGCCCCCCCCTCACTTGAGGGTCCGGACCCGGCTTGCCGGGGTACGTCGCATGGAACTCTCGGAGGCAGGCAGGTGCGTGGACGTTGGCCACTGGTTCCCAGGAACGGTCCTCTGGCCCATACCCCTTCCAGTCAATGAGATACTGCAGCCTTCCCCTGCGGTATCGGGAGTCCAGAATGCGTTCCACCTCGTACTCAGGCTCTCCCTGCACCAAAACTGGCTGCGGTCGGGGACGGTTCGGGTGGAACTCGTCGGGTGGGGCCACCGGGCTCAGAAGGGACCTGTGGAATACCGGGTGAACCTTCAGGTGTGCTGGCAACCGGAGACGGAAAGCCACAGGCGAGACCTGGTTCACGATAGGGAACGGGCCGGTGAACCGGGCGTCCAGCTTCCGCGAAGGTCGAGAAGGGTGGAGGTGGCGAGTGGAAAGCCACACCAGGTCACCGACGTGAAGTTCCGGCCCCACCTGGCGGTGGCGGTCGGCCTGGACCTTGTACGCCTCCTTGGCCTGGCGCAGCTGCTCCATCAACAGCTGTTGCTGGGACTGGAGCTCCTGAAGCCACTCTGTCACCGCAGGGACCGCAGATGCCGGCAGCACATCCGGAAACAACCGTGGATGAAAACCATAACTGGCTTGGAACGGGGTCTGCTGGGTGGACGCATTCACCGCGTTGTTATAAGCGAACTCCGCCAATGCTAGGTGGTCGACCCAGTCGTCCTGCTGGTAGCTGCAGTAACACCGGAGGTACTGTTCCAGCACCGCGTTCGCCCGTTCCGTCTGGCCATCAGTCTGTGGGTGGTAAGCAGATGAGAGACAGACCTCTGTCCCGAGGGCCTGGTGCAAAGCACGCCAAAACCGGGACGTGAACTGAACGCCACGGTCGGACACTACACGCTCAGGTAGGCCATGCAGGCGGAAGACATGCTGAAGGTACAGCTGCGCGGTTTCCTTAGCTGAGGGTACGGATGGGCAGGGGGCACAGTGCACCATCTTCGTGAAGTGGTCGGAGAAAACTAGAAGGCAGGTGCAGCCACGAGACGGGGGTAACTCCACTACAAAGTCCAAAGAAACTGTGTGCCAAGGACGTGGTGGAACCGGCAACGGCTGAAGAAGGCCGGGGGGTCGCCCAGTAGGCCCCTTGGCCCGCCTGCAGACATCACAACCAGCGACGTAGCGAGCCACGTCGGCCTTCAAACGGGGCCACCAAAACTCACGGCTTACCAGATGGGTGGTCCGATACCGCCCAAAGTGCCCCGCCGCTGGCGCGTCATGGGTCATCCGGAGAATCTCAGCCCGCAGCGGCCCTGATGGGATGTACAGGCGCCCGTGGTGCAGCAGAAGACCCTGATGCGAGACCAGCCCTGGATACTGAGGGCATGATCCTTCGGCCAGTTCCCGGAGTTGTTCCTGGGCCCAAGCGTCGACCCGCTGCTGTTCCCGCACCCGAGCCTGCAGTGGCTCAACCTCCTGGGTGGCCAGGAATGCAGCTGGTGGTAGGATCGTGGTGGGTGCTGCTTGCTGACCCGTGTCTACGTTGTCTTCGGGTTTCCGGGACAGGGCATCCGCCTTCTGGTTTTGGGAGCTAGGGATGTAGCGGATCCGGAACTGGAACCGGGAAAAGAACAACGCCCACCGGATCTGCCTTTGGTTCAGCTTGCGGGTGGTCTGGAGGTATTCCAGGTTCCGGTGGTCGGTTCTCACCTCCACCGGGTGTCGTGCTCCTTCAAGATGATGGCGCCAAACCTCAAAGGCCACCTTGATGGCCAGTAGTTCCCGCTCCCACACGGTATAGTTACGCTCCGCTGGGAGGAGCTGGCGGGAATAGAAGGCGCAGGGTAAAAGTGGCGCTTCCGGTCCGTGCTGCTGAGACAAGACGGCACCGAGAGCCGTACTGGAGGCGTCAGTCTCTACCACAAAGGGTCGAGAAGGATCCGGATGTTGCAAGATTGGCGCTCTCTGGAAACAGGCCTTCAACCCTTGAAACGCCTCCTCCGCCTCCTTGTCCCAGGAAAACGGCGTCTTGGGGCGCAGTAGTCGGGTCAACGGGGTGGTGCGGTGAGCATAGTCCGCAATGAAAGTCCGGTAATAGTTGGCGAACCCCAGGAAACGCTGTAGGTCCTTGCGGTTCCGAGGTGCCGCCCATTCTCGAACCGCTGCCACCTTCCCAGGATCCATCTGCACCCCACCTGGTGAGAGTCGGTGACCCAGGAAGTCCACTGACCGCTGATGAAACTCGCACTTGCTGAGCTTTGCATACAGACGATGCTCGCGCAAGCGCTGCAGCACGGTCCGGACATGGCCTTCGTGGCACGCCGGGTCACGGGAGTAAACCAGAATGTCATCCAAGTACACCACCACGTACTTGTCTAGTAAGTCCTGGAACACGTGGTTGATGTACCGTTGGAACACAGCAGGCGCGTTGCACAAACCAAAGGGCATAACCAGGTATTCAAACTGTCCGTACCGGGTCCCAAATGCGGTCTTCCACTCATCCCCGGCGCGGATCCGAATCAAATTGTAGGCACCCCGGAGGTCTAGCTTGGTGAACACCTGCGCCCCTTGCACCCGCTCCAGTAACTCCGAAATAAGGGGCAAGGGGTACCGGTCCGGGATGGTAATTTTGTTCAGGGCCCGGTAATCATGGCAAAGGCGGAGCTCCCCACATTTCTTTTTAACAAAGAGCACTGGCGCAGCAGTGGGCGAGGTAGAAGGCCTAATGAACCCACGCTCCAGGTTCTTGCGCAAGAAGTCCTGTAAAGCCTCGCGCTCTGGCTCTGTTAACGAGTATAAGCGACTCACCGGTAGAGGCGCTCCGGGCTGGAGGTCTATGCCACAGTCAAAGGACCGATGCAGCGGCAGCTGGTCTGCCCCCCGTTCCTCAAACACGTCGTGATATTCCCGGTATTCAGCGGGGAGCGTTGCAGCAACCTCCTCAGTGGGCGCAGCTGCTAGCATCTCAGTCTCAGCAGGAGAACTGGGGTCTGGGAAGTGTACAGTCCGTTTGACCCAGTCGATCCGCACATTGTGAGCCTCCAGCCAGTCCATCCCAAGCACCAGGGGGAACCGGGGCATGGAGGCAATATCCAGAGTTCGCATCTCACGGTGCTGCTGGAGGCACAGGACCAGGGGCTGGGTCTCCTGAGTGACGGCACCCGAACGCAGGGGCCGACCGTCGATTGCCTCCACCTGCACCGGTTCTGGCTTGTTCCGAAGTGGCACCCGATGCTGGGCAGCAAAAGCAGCGTCCATATAAGAGCGGGTTGCACCCGAATCCACCAGCGCATGGGTAAGAATCCATGGCCCTCCTGGAGGGTATAGATGTACCGGAACCATAAGGTGTTGTAATTCAATTGGTGCGGCCCCATTCTGTGCTGTTTGGGACCCCAGGTAGCCAGGACCATCAGCTACTGGGATTTGGTGGTTTCCCTGTGGCTGGCGTTTCTCAGGACAGGACCTTGCATAGTGTCCGCTTCCGCCACAATAGAGACATAGATTCCCCTCCCGACGCCGCGACTTCTCTGCGGGGGAGAGGCGTGGCCGCACTGCCCCAAGCTGCACAGTTTCCTCCAATGACTTAGCTGGGCCCGTGGGGCTGCTGGTAGACACTGGGGCCAAGAACTGGAGGTGCCGGCGGTCCCGAGCCTGACGCCGGTCCTCTAGCCGATCGTCAATCTGTAGACTCCATTGAATAAGAGTGTCTAGCGTGGTGGGGCGTTCCATTGTGGCCAGCTGGTCCAGTATCTCATCTGAAAGCCCCTCGAGATACTGGTCCCGGAGAGCCGAGTCGTTCCAGGTCAAGTCCTGTGCCAGCAGCCGGAATTCTGTGGTGTATGCGGCCACCGTGGTCTTGCCCTGCCTCAACCGCCGAATCGCCCGGTTGGCTTGACTCTCCTTCTGGGGGTTGCCGAACGCGGCCTCCAACAGATTGCAAAACCCCCCGTAGTCTGTCAGCAAGGGGGAGTCTTGCCTGAGCAGCGGCAACGCCCACTTGGCCGCCTGGTCCTTTAACAAACTAATCAAAAAATGCACCTTGGTGCGGTCATCAGGGAAATTCCGGGCGCGCCCCTGAATATACAGCTTGGCCTGGGCAAGGAACATGGGAAAACTGGCCGGGGCCCCATCAAATTTCTCAGGCAAAGCTACTGGGTACTTGCCAGAAGCCGGGGCGTCGGCCCCAGGAGCCGGTAGGGCGTCCAAACGCTGCTGCAGTGCCGTAACCGCGTTACTGAGCTGCTGCACGGTGTGCCTCAAAGCCTGGTTCTCCTGGGCTATTGCCAACAGTGTAGCCGCTTGGTCGGCCATGGCCTCTGACTCTTCCCGAACGCACCCCTACGAAGGGGGAGTGCGGGTGTGGCGGGAGCAAACTGTGCTGGTCCCGGGGGTAAGGTACCGTGAGTGTAGCAGAGTCCACCCGAAGAGGGGCGAGGTCCGATGCAGAGAGCCGGGCGGGGAACAGGAACGCTGGAACAGAAGGCGGAGCAGGTAACAGGAACGCCGGATGGTCGGGAACAGGAGGCCGAGCAGGGAACAGGAGTACTGGATAGTCAGGAACAGGGAGCCGAGCAGGGATCAAGAACACAGGAAGGTCCGTAGCCAACAACGACGTTGCTCCCGCAACCTGGGGCCAGCCTGACTGGGCTTTTATCCTCTTCTAAGGTCAGGGGCGGTCCCGACCCCCAGGAGCCCCGCCTCCTCTGGCCTTAAGGCGAGCACTCCTCCTGGGGGCAACCAGTTCCCTTCGCCTCTCTGCCCTAAGCCTCTGCAGATCAGGAGAGGCCGAAGGGTTACTGGGCCCTGGAGGAGGCTCACCTGTGGCCACTGAGTCATCCAGCACCTCTGGGACCAGAATGGTTTCACCTGGTGCCTGCTCTTGAGTTTCCTCAGCATCTAGGCCTTGCCCCAGTTCAGCCGGCCCTGGAGGCGGGGACTCCTGTGCCGGCTGGGATTCCTCCGGATCGCTCTCAGACTCGGAATCCCAGGCCATCACAGATAGATAGATCCAATTTCCAATTCTTGGTCTGCTTGCTCCTCCCCAGATGTCCTCCTGTCTTTGGTTTATTTGCAAGGCTGCACATGGCCTTTCTCTCCGAGTAACTTCATCTTGCCACGAGGTACATTTTCTAGCTGACTTGCTTTCCATTTTGCTTGTTAAGCAGCTTGTTTTACTAGTTCTGGTGCAGGGAGGCTGAGAGACAACATTTGCATACCTTATTGATCCTGGCAGAGTCTCCTGATGCTGCCTTCCTTTCAATGTGTGTACGTAGAGCTGGGCACAGCTGTGCATGTTTGCGCTCAAGGGTTCAAGTGCTCCTTGGCTCAATCTGCAGATTTAGTTAATCCCACCCCGTGTTTTGCTGATTCAGTCTGGTGCAATGGGAGCTGGTTTGCAAGTGGGTTGGGGCGAGAGATTTATATATGTGTCACTTTGTAAAATAAGCCGCTGATTAGACCACAGGCACGGCATCCTAATTTTTAAGAGCTATGATTTGTATTCTGTAATTATCACATTGTTTGCAGAAGCAGCAGAAAGTGCACCACCTGTCTCATTTCACATTGCATGAGCAATGCAGGTTGCCAGGTCCCATAGGTACCAACTCCCAGGAGCCCAGCTCTTTCGTCCCCTCATTTTGGGGTGGGTGCCCCCCAATGTTCACATTAATCAAGGGTGGAGGAGGCCAAGAGCAAAGCAAGCATAGCACAGTGTGGCTTCAGTGGCTGGCAGCTCCTCCTGCTGCCTCGTAAGGGAAAGACAGGGGAATCAGGCCCTGGCCCAATGGCAGCAGCAGGAGGAGGCTGAGCGTGAGAGAGGAGGAGCCGCTGACCATTGAAGCTGTGCTGCTGCAATGTTTCGCTCAGCCCCCGGCTCCTCCCAATGTCCTGATGTCATGCACCTGAGTTCCTGACATCACAGGTGTGTCATCAGTCGCCTCAATCTTCGGCTCAAATTGGCACCTACCTCTGTCAGGTCCCATCAGCCATGTTTGAGAAAAGCTCGAAAAATCAAAAGTATCAGGGATAAAGAAGAGAGAGAGAGAGAGAGAGCGCATAACCAGGCAAAGCAGAAAATGAAGCCACAAACAGAATATTTGCAGTACATTAAGATCAGAAATTCTTCCTGTATGCCCACAACAGCAGGAATACTACTCCTCGCACAGAGATGGAAACAACACGATATCCTGACAATTGAAGAATGGCAACAGAAAGTATTGGAGTATGCGGAAATAGCAAGGCTAACTGGAAGATTACAACAGCAAGACGATGAGAAATTCCAAAAAGAATGGTCCAAATTTATGGTATACTTAGAGAAAACTGTACATAAATAACAGCACTCACAGGACTGAAATAAAACTCATAATGTTTATTGTAAACATTTGGTTAGACCACAAGATGTAATGCTGTATTATAATAAGGAATGTACTGTATGTCTAAAGTATAATACAAAAATTTACCAAGGAATTATAGACACTTATAGAATGTATATATAGTAATCACGCTTAAGCAAGAGAAATGTAGAGAAGCCAGAAGAGGGGTGGAGGGAAGTTAACTTGGATAAGATATAGATTTAAAGGAGAATAATATTGTTAAGCTGTATTGTGTTCAAGATATTTGGAAAAAATTAATAAAAATAATTGGGGAGGGGGAGGAAAGAAGTTTTTTTAGCTAAGAAAGAAAAAGACTCAGCTGTGTTGGGTTGACCCAATCAAATTGGCTGTATTATCACACCTGGATCAACCATTTTCCAGACATCTGGATGGCTAAGAAATTACTCTGGGCTCTAGCTTAGGTCTGGAGGGGACTGGGTTCCACGAAGACCCTGCTGTGAACCCATCATCACTGCATGCCAAACCCTTGTGCAGGACTCACTAATGTGATATTCCTGAGCACAATGGCACCATCTCTCTATGCTACCCACAAAGCCTCTGAGCCCCACTCAATCATAGGGCAGTGGGGTGGTAACCTTTCCCCCCACTTTGCTTTTTCCAAAGGATCTGGGTCAAAGTTGGATCCATTATAATTCATCAGAGGCTGGAAAAGCACATAAAATGGAAGGAGGAAGCTGGAAAAGTGATGTTTTTCAAAAGCACAAACACAGCAATACACATAGTCCTCAAACACCAGAGTAGATTTAACAAAGCCTTCAAAGGTGTATTTTGATCAGGTGATGGAAGTTGATGAGTGATGTGACCATCTATACATTCAAGGGGAGGGAGATCCATAGTCAGAGTACAATTATCACAAAGACCCTATGCTGCAAACATGCACAATGAGCAACTGTTTATCATGTCAGTAAATGAGAAGGGTCCCTTCCACCAGTCTGAATGGCTGGGTTGACTGTGTCATACATAAAAGTATTTGTAATTTAATGGATTAACTGGTTAAAAGACAGAAACAATCAGCCAGGAAGTGTTCTTGGTTGACTTGACAATTCTTTAAAGAACAACCTCTCTTGCGACAAAGTCATATGAAGTCACAGAAAAGATGTAACATATGTGCCTCAAGACAAAATAATTATGCAGGCTGCAAGCCCATGATGAACTCCCCAAAGGAGAGGACACAGTAAGATATGCAAATGCCAGAGACAAAACTCCAGCGGAGAAATCTTGGCTTAAAAGCATTCCAAGATTCTGCTCCTCTGGCTAAGCAGCTGCTCCCAGACTGAAGAGACAAGCCAAGTCTCAGGTGCAATAATATAGGCCTTTTCAGATGAAGGGAATGGGAAACAGATTCTCTCCCCATCTTACTGCTGAAGTCATGCCAGCCAGAATCCAGTGTTCATGGTGTAATATATCTGTGAATGTTTGAGGAGACAAACCATTGGAAATTTTTGAAAAATGAGAGAGTTAAGTAATCTATCCTTTCTGCCAGAAGTAATGCACAGCCTTGAGGCTGGACTTGTTTTTTTGTTTTTTTTTTAAATGTAGAGGAGAGGGAAATGTGTGCAACCAACTATAGTTTCAACCAGAGTTGAGCTTTGGACCTTGATGAAGCAACTCCTTCTTTCCCTGGGAGCTGTCCTTGGTCCTGAATCGGATAAGCTGCCTGTATCTGAACCTTGTTTTCTCTTCCAGGTTGCTTCTCCCTGTACCAGTGTGGTGTAGTGGTTAAGAGCGGTAGTCACGTAATCTGGGTAACCGGGTTCGCGTCTCCGCTCCTCCACATGCAGCTGCTGGGTGACCTTGGGCCAGCCACACTTCTCTGAAGTCTCTCAGCCCCACTCACCTCACAGAGTGTTTGTTGTGGGGGAGGAAGGGAAAGGAGATTGTTAGTCGCTTTGAGACTCCTGAAGGGGAGTGAAAGGCGGGATATCAAATCCAAACTCTTCTTCTTCTACCTTGCCTGGCACTTCTCTGTAGACACTTGCCCTGGCTTGAAGAGTAAAGCAGGTTCACTGGATGTGAGAAAGACATTTAGGTCAGCTGGAAAAACACAACAGCAAAACTCTTTATTAATTGTGCAATAGAAATAACTGTCTGGGGACACAATTACCCAGGAAGTTCTATTGTTCATCAGAGTTGGGCTGTCTGCTGCTATTGAGTGGAATCTGAGCCAGTAGTTGGAGCTGATAGATACTAGAATTGTGCGGGCATAAGCAAAGCTTAAGCACTTAACCTTTTGTCACTGTTCCTTTATTAGGGGGGACAATAGTTAGCCTAGTTAGGGTGAGTCAACCCACTACCCATGAGCATTTAACTACCAAAGAAGACAGTTCCCACTGCAGTTCCCTTGGCTCACAGTACTGTGGATGCCAGATTCTCTCTCTATCAAGTCCTGATGCAGATGGTGGGGCAGACACAGAGGGTGGGTATGGGTGCACTGTTATGAGATGAATATTCAGCCTTGAGTTGTATTCTGCGCCGGCTTCTTCTGCAGCCTGCTCCATTGTTCTGTTTTTAATCTCAAGCACCCGAGCTTTGCTTCATAACTTCCATAAATCTCTAACCGTGGAATTAAGCTACATTAAAAAACTTACCCGCATGGTCTTCTGGGGTCAGCATTTTCAATCGAAGCACACGTCATCTTTGCCAAGTTTAATTTGGGGCTTGAAGGGAGTCCATTCGTTTTTTTAAAAAACCAAAATTAAAACCATTTCTCCCCCTTGCATAGCTTCAAGCACAAACATTTGTCTTTGCTTCAATGCTAACAGAATCAGAATGGGTAATGGCCTGATATCTCGAAAGTCCCATGAGCCTTTATAATGAGTCTTAATGGGGGTGGTGGTGATAACAATGCATTGGCCATGTTTACAAGCAGAGTCCTAGAAATGGAGGAGACGAAAAGGTAAGTAAACTAAAACACCAGCCCAACTGTTAACCACTACCCTGTGCCTGTGCTTTGAACCTAAATAAGCTGAGATCTTCCTGCCCTGGTAGATGTAGTTCTGCAGGATACTAAGGGTGTAACTGATAAAAGGCTATGATCCTCTAGGCTCCCACTGATGGCTTATTAGCCTCAGACAGGGTCATGGAAAGTGGGAGAGGAAAGGAGGAGGTAGAGACCAAATCTGTCTTCATGAAGATAAGAGAATTGCTGGGTGGTCAGGCAGGGGGGGTACCAGCAGGTTCTTTTTATGTGAGGATAAAATGGGGAGGTAGATGACCATGCTCACCACCTTGAGCTCTTTGGAGAATAAAGGAATATAAGTGTAATAAATAAAATACGATGTAATGTTCTGGATAAGGGCCACAAATGAATGGTAGAGCATCTGCCTTGCATGCAGAATACCCCAGGTTCACTCCCTAGCATCTCCAGGTAGGGCTGGGAGGAAGCCCATCCTGAAACCCTGATGGCAGGAGTCCAGGTTCCCAGCTTGATCAGGGCCGTCTTAAGCATATGCCGTGCTGGGGTGCAAAGATCCGCCTGGTGCCCCCACCCACCAGGTTACCCAGAGTTGTCAACCTTTTTTTAGGGAGCTGATACCACGCTTATCTCTGTTCAGGTAAAGAAAACAGGAAACATAAGGAGCCCAGCGCAACATACCAGCCTGAGGCATAAGCTTCGTTGACTGAGCGAAGCCGGGCGCCTCATGGTGTAAGCAGAGTGTGCTGGGTGGGCCTCTCCATGTTCCTACACCAATCCCATGCATGCAGGAGGGCAGAGCTCACCCCAAATTTGTGGCACAGAGCCGCCCGCAGAAGAAGAACCTGCTATGGTGCTCCGACCGACGGGCGGGCTCTTCCACGGATTCCAACTCTCGGGCCCCAGACTCTCAGCCTGGCACCCCTGAGAGCCTGGTGCCCAGGTGCCCTGCACCCCTGGCGTCTATGGTTAAAACAGCCCTGAGCTTGATAACACAGTAAGCGTAGCTAATTAAAAATGATGTTTTATTGTCAGAATAAACAGATAGCTCTGGATGGCCTTAACACAGCCTCCGTCATCATCAGTCAAGATGACCCTTCTGAAGATCATTCCGGTTCTGAAGATCATTCCAAAGATGGTGAACTTTTGCGTCTTCCAACGCTTACTTTGTTTCTGGTCTAACAACCCTCTCCTTAGCCGACTCTGAGGAGGGATTGGGACAGCTCCCCCCTCCTCCCTTTCTGAGAGCTTTGGCTCTTAGCTGTTCCCTTATCAACTGGCATTTCAAGGGGTGGGGAGTTGGCACTAGCTGCTGCTCATCCTGCATGAAAGTTAACTCTATCTGTTCCTGGCTGCTTACTTCTGTTGGCTGCAAACCTTCACTGGGAGGTGGCTGCAAGCCTTCATTGGGAGCTGGCTCATTCCTGACACTTGATGAACAGCTGCCAGTTAGTGCAGGTAATACTGTACTAACTAGATGGACCAACAGTGTGACTTGGTATAAAGCAACTTCCTATGTTCTTGTGTAGGGCTGTAAAACTGGGACAAGTACCACCCGGTAAAACTTCCAGCACCATTACATTTAGATGAAAAGTGAGGATCTATCCTTCTCTTATATTATTCTGTAAAGCTGCATAAATGAATTATGGTTGTCTGGGGCAGGTGTCACAATTGTGGCATGTCTTCTAGAACTGAACAGCTCACTGCGTAGGCCAAGATCAAACTCTCATATTGCCCATCCTTTCCTACACACACAATCTCCACGTGCACACACACACACACACACACACACACCAGTTTCTGTCAGACAACCAGTCTTCATTGCAAAAGCCCCAACTCCTCTCCACAAAAGCAATAAGGTGATGCATTGTGTTGGGTCAATGTATATTTTTAGACCCAAATCATCACACATGTGTGCACTTCAAACAACACGTTCCATGAGCTTACATTTCCATGAGGCTCCAGGGAGATGGAGGCAAAGTAAGAGGAAGAGATGACTCTATGAAGCTTTGTTAAGCACTGGAGAGGCTCTAAAATATTTACCAAAGGGTTTCACCCATCAACCACTAGCTCTCTCTCTCTCTCTCTGTCTCCCTCTCCCCCCGCCTGCCTTTCTGTGAGCACAATAAAGCGGGGACTTGGAGAAGGTCACTGAACATGGACAGCTTTATCACTAAGGACAGGAGAACTCGTTGGGATAAAATAAGAACCAAGCCTCGGCCTCTCCTCCCAAGAAGGAAGTGAACCCAATCTGAACCTTTTGAAGTTTGCAATGGGGCTGTGTGCGTGTGCCCATATATTTGGGACGGGGCTGGCTTTGTGTTTGCTTTCCAGGGCGCTTTTCCTTCTCTTGAATTCAGCTGCGCGAAGAACTTGACACGAAAGAAGCAGCTCAAAAGATTGCACGTGTGGTTGGACTTTTGCATCTCTGGCCCGTCAAGAGTGGAAGAGGAAACTTATAAGAGGCTGCCTTATGCCACGTCTGACGATTGGGCCCATGTAGCTCAGCACTGTCTACAGTAGTGGTCCCCAAACCTTTGGGAGCCACTGCCCCCTATAAACTCACCCCCAGTGGCCGCAACCTGACCCTCTCCCTCTGTGGTCCAAGACAGTAATGATTCTGAATGCTTGTTGCTGGAAGCCACAGGAGGGGAGAGTGCCCTTGTGTTCACATCCTGATTGCAGGTTTCCATGGACATCTGGTTGGCCACTGTGGGAATGGGATCCTGCTCTTGATGGACCTTTGGCCTGAACCAGCAGGTCTCTTCTTATGTTCTTATGGCAGCACCATTTATTGTTTCCCTCCTGACTGTCATTCAGGTCCGGCCAGTGTCCTCTGGTGTTTGTTCTGATCATAATCAGGCTTTTGCCTCCCTGGTGATGTAAATAGCCTCTGGTGAGCTAATTTGGGCCGACACTCAGGTGACCTCCATGTCCGCTTGTCTGTGACTGTGCCTGAAATGCAAGGCGTTTCCATTTCCCACCGGATGCCCTTGCTCCAATTTCCGTAATTGCTCATCGTCGTCTCGGTGAGATCCTAAAGTCGTTGATGCTTGAATTTCAGCCGGCATTGCTTTTAGGGGGCTTGTTTTTCTCAACGTCCTCTGGACACGTGGATTGCATGCGTATTTGCTGCAGCTTGTTCTCCTTAGCACTGTGGATTGGTGGCTTATCAAAAAGGGTTGGTCGTCAGGCCGCCTCAGTGGCAGAGATAGAAAGGGCTCATTTCATCCCTGGTCATTATGGGAGCAACTGTTTAGAAATTGGAGCTGACTCAGAGCAGCCCCAGATATCAACAAACTAGGGCTCTTCACAGATGACCTGATAGTCATGGCACCAGATGCCATAAATACAGCAACCACCCTAACTAAAGAACTCAACACATTCACAATGGTGTCGGGTCTACAAGTAAACTTTGCAAGATCTGAAGATATGTGCTTCAACACACACACACACCCCGCATATCCAAAAGGAATTCACCAATATCCACAAAGATAAAACTCTGTTGTGCCAAATTCAGCTACCATGGGGAACAAATAACCAGAAACCTCAACAAACTATATCTCCACAATTACAAGCCCCTGTGTCAACAAATCTACAGAGACTTGAGGAAATGGAAAAACACCAACTTCACCCTCTCAGACAAAATAGCCGTGAACAAAATGATCGCCCTCCCCAAACTAACCTACTTATTCCAAACCCTCCCAATCTGAATTTCCCCAACCCAACTCCACAAGTGGCAGAACGCCCCCCCCCATTTATTTTCTCACACAAAAACCCAAGAATGAGCCCAAATACCTGCACCTCCCCTCCTCAGAAGGGGGATATGGAATCCCCAACAGAGAATCATATTACATTGCCAACCAAGTATGCCACATAATCCCGTCAATTCTAGAAGACGAGAGGAAACAACGGATCCATTTGGAGAGTAAAGGTAAAGGGACCCCTGACCATTAGGTCCAGTCGTGGCCGACTCTGGGGTTGCGGCGCTCATCTCGCTTTATTGGCCGAGGGAGCCGGTGTACAGCTTCCGAGTCATGTGGCCAGCATGACTAAGCCACTTCTGGCGAACCAGAGCAGCACACGGAAACGCCGTTTACCCTCCCACTGGAGCTGTACCTATTTATCTACTTGCACTTTGACGTGCTTTCGAACTGAACGGATATATGTGGTTATGAGGAATAAATTGCAATTGCATTGCTTTGTTGTGGATACAATAAGAATATTGCTGGATCAATCCCATCTGATCCAGCAACATATGCTCATCATGGCCAAACAGAAGTATTTGGGAAGCCTGCAAGCTGGACCCGAGTTCAACAGCACCTTTCCCAACTTGTGACTCCCAGAAACTGGTATCCAGAGGCACATATTACCTCCGGCAAGGGAGGGAAAACATAGCCGACGTGGGTAGTTGCCATTGATGGGGTTCTCCTCCATCTGTTGTCAAATTCCCTTTTAAACCCATCCAAACTGATGGCCATGACTGCCCTAAAAGGTAAGGTAAAGGGACCCCTGACAGTTAAGTCCAGTCGTGGATGACTCTGGGGTTGTGGTGCTCATCTCGCTTTACTGACCGAGGGAGCCGGTGTACAGCTTCTGGGTCATGTGGCCAGCATGACTAAGCCGCTTCTGGCGAACCAGAGCAGCACACGGAAATGCCGTTTACCTTCCCACCGGAGTGGTACCTATTTATCTACTTGCACTTTGATATGCTTTCGAACTGCTAGGTTGGCAGGAGCAGGGACCGAGGAACAGGAGCTCACCCCGTCACGGGGATTTGAACTGCCGACCTTCTGATCAGCAAGTCCTAGGCTCAGTGGTTTAACCCACAGAGAGAGACACCATCAAAAACACCCCCACAACAGGATACCCATTTCTCCAAAACAAACTAAAGAAAATCCCCACTGAACAGGTTCACACAGTCAGTATAAGGCACCTTCCTATGTACATGTTTTCCTGTCTCCATGAAACTGTAACTGGTTTTGGACATGCCTCACCTGAACTGAATCCTCAGCCTGCAGTGCAGCATGTACACTTATTATCTCTGTCTCTGCATCCCAGTTCCTATTTATCTACAGATAATGAGAATTTTAGGTTCATCCACCGGCTACAGATTTTGGACCAAGGATTCAGTGCTGGTGAAGGAAGTTGAAGAGTTTGCCTGGAGGCTTCTGCCCTGAGTTTTACAGTGTAATGGAAGGAGAGCTCTAGAGGGCTTATGGAATATTCAGAGATCCCCCGACCTCAACTCAGTGTATTAATCAGACTCCAGTACTCAGCCTGCAACAATAGGAGAGAAAGGAAAGGCAAATTCCTGTTGCAGGGACAGTTTTGTTTCCTTTAATTAATAAGATGCAGGGATTTTCAGTTCGTGATATGTCTGACAATGGAGCTTAGGGCTAAGTGGGGCGGTGAGATCAGACAAATCTCTATCAAGCCCAGTGTTCTCTTTGGAAGAGCAGTTGGCCCTACCCTTAAAGCAGGTCAGGATTATGTGTGTGTGTGTTCATGGTTAGCAAACCATTCAAATGAAAGAGGAAACTGAGAATTGTTCTCAAATGCAACTGCCTCATTCCTTTAACTCTAAATCAGGCCTAGGCAAACTTGGCCCTCCAGATGTTTTGAGACTACAATTCCCACCATCCCTGACCACTGGTCCTGTTAGCTTAAGGTTGCCAGATGTCCCTGTTTCCTGGGGACAGTCCCCGGATTTACAAATCAGTCCCCCATACAAAATCCATTGAAGTTAAAAAAAAGTTGGGGGAAAAATGATGGGAGTTGTAGTCCCAAAACTTCTGGAGGGCCAAGTTTGCCTATGCCTGCTCTAAATGATGGTTTAGTATTACATAGAACCAGGCCTGTGTGTATGAGCAACCTTCTGTGTAAGCACTCCTGTAGCCAGTAGTAGTCAGTGGAGCATGGACTCTTAACCCATCTCCTATTGAGGTTGGCACAGTATAAACACAATAGCAGAGCCAATCTAGGGCACCTACTAGTCTTTTCACCATGTCAACCATGCCCTCACCTCGATCCTCTTTTTGCCAGTAAGCTGCAGCGATGCCGGCAATGGGAGATCAGTAAATGCTGCGATTCTTGTTTATCACTCCTGCCCATGGCTTAAGACTGTAGCATGAAGCAGAGCTAGAAAAGTGTAGAATGAAGTAATCGGTTCTCTTTTGCAATGCAAAGAGGACAGATTTCATAACGCTCTCCGAGTTTTATTAATCAATGCTGTCTCTCAGCAACTGCCCTCTTTGTGCGCTGCTCCTTCTGCCCTTTGAAATTCAGAAACAATTTGGGACATCTTATCTCCCCTAAAATGGCTTTTAGTGAAAAATTTGCAAAGGTCAGGAACAAATAAATGTCTCTTTAAATTTCCCCCAATTCAGTAGTGAGTATTCTGGAAGGAAAAAAAGCAAGAAGGAAGGAAGGAAGGAAGGAAGGAAGGAAGGAAGGAAGGAAGGAAGGAAGGGAGGGAGGGAGGGAGGGAGGGAGGAAGGAAGAAGAATTTACAGAAGCCATTCCAGTTTCTGATTTGATCCTGGAATGTCCCACTTTTCCTTAGGATGTCCCTATTTTCACCAGAAAAATGTTGGAGGGGATGCCAACTTTCCTTGCCTGGCCAACAGAGCAGAATTTGATGCATTCCAGTATAATACACACTGCTGGATAAAGGCTTAGCCTCAGATACATTTCTTGCATTTCCATGCCGTGGTCCCATTGTCATATTTGCAGTCTCACCTAGAAGCTGACTCTAAAAAAAACACTAAAAAAACTCCCCAACACTCCCCCCCTGCACTATCCTACCATCAGCAATAATTATTTCTAATTTAAATTCTGCCTGTTCAGCGATCTGCTTTCCAAAGCTGGCTGTGAGCCAGAGCTGTTCTTTGAATGAAGATCCTTAACATACGGTCAGCAGAGGAAGAGAAATACAGATGCCTTCACTTATGTGAATCATTAGGGGCCCGTTTTCAAGAAGGGCATTGAGCCTTTCAGGCCGGAGACTTCCATATCTGTTTATTAATAGAGCTCTTCCCCTTTTAGCTTCTGTGATGTAAATGTCAAGGAGCAGCTCACACGGCCAGAAAAAGAACAGGGAAGAAGGTGATCAATTTTTCATTTGCTGCATTTTGATCTATTTGAAGCAGGGCCATGAATCAAAACTAAAATAAAGTGGAAGTCTTGCAAGGGGAGTGTTTTGCAGAGTTTGGAACAAGGAGAGGCCTCTCTCTTATTGACGGTCCAATGCCTCACCAGACATTCTAATTAATAAGGCACACAGGCGGTATTCATTTTCATGACATAATAGGTTATTGATTGATCAGTGGGTTTGACAGCCAAGGTTGTATCCTGCATGCAAAATGATAGTGTGTGTGATGCTGAACATCCATCTTTATTCCATGTGCCCAACAGGTACTCATAAATTCTCACCTGTCCAAGCAGAAGAAGATATCGGCTTTTCTTGACTCTCCAGTAGGGGTGTGCAGTGAAAGATGACTTAAGTGGAGACATAGTTTAGGTTTATAGGATAGTATAGGTTTATAACACTAGAACACAATGCAGCTGAGAGCTGATCCATTCAGGTGACCATCAAGAATGGCTCGATCTGGATGCAATCCCCTCATTTGTTCAACTTTTTAGTGAAATACCCTGACGTCCCAGACCAGATATAGTCAACTCCAGCCCTCCAGATGTTTGGGACTACAATTCCTATCACCCCTAGCTAACAGGACCAGTGGTCAGGGATGATGGGAACTGTAGTCCCAAACATCTGGAGGGCCGGAGTTTGCCTATGCCTGTCCCAGACTGACTCCGTCTCAGGTTGGTTACTGGATCCACCTGGTCGAAGAAGGAGTAGGAGAAGGTTTCTACCCATCTTTCCTAACACTAGAACTCATGGGCATCCAGTGAAGTTGAATGTTGAAAGATTCAGGATGGACAAAAGAAAGTATTTCATCAGCACATAAGCTAAAATGTAAAGGTAAAGGACCCCTGGATGGTTAAGTCCAGTCAAAGATGACTATTGGGTTGCAGCACTCATCTCACTTTCAGGCCGAGGGAGCCAACATTTGTCTGCAGACAGCTTTCTGGGTCATGTGGCCAGCATGACTAAACCTCTTCTGGTGCAACAGGACACTGTGACAGAAACCAGAGTGCACAGAAATACCATTTACCTTCCCACCACAGCATTACCTATTTATCTACTTACACTGGCATGCTTTCGAACTTCTAATTGGCAAGCCCACAGAGCCACCCGTTCTTATTACATTAATTTATTTTTCCAATTAACTTAAACTAATTTCATTGTTTCTTTGATCTCTTCCTCCATCTCAGCTTTACTCTCCTTTCATTCTATTCTTTTTATGGATTCAATCAGTGTCTGTCAAAAGTTCTACCTTTTCCACATAGATTTTGATGCATTCCTTAAAGATAGCCCACTCCTTGTTAACTTTTTGCACCATGTCTCCTCTAATCCTCCCTGTTAATTTGGCAATATGAAAGCATTCCCTCATTTTAGATAGCCAGTCTGTTTTTGCTGGGACACTGCTGCTTTTCCGATATTTGGCAATTAATAACCTTGCCGCCGTAGTCGCATGCATAAATATTGGTCTGGCCGTTTCTTTGATTTCTTCTGACATGATCCCTAGGAGGAAGGATTCCGATTTCTTTTCGAGTGAAGACCTAAACATCTTTTTTCAGTTTGTTATAAATATTTCCCCAGAATCCCACCCAGTTTTCTTATTGGCCAAGCAGATGCTCCAATGGGAAGCTCCAAAGCTCCTCTCATGGGCTTGCCAGAGGCCTCTCACTGGACACTGCTGGGCTTAATTGGCTGATCTAGCAGCTTTATTCTTAGGCACCATCATTGTGTGCCCCTCCCTCCTCCCCAGAGGAATGAAGTTCACTCCATTTGAGTGTGAATAATACCCAGACTTTGAGGGGATGTTCTTTGGGGTGGGAGTAAATATATGACCCCTTTTAAAGTCATTTCCCTGGGAGGAGCTGTCAAACTGTATGGAGACTATCAGATGCTGTGCTCTTGTTATGACAGCAGTATATGCTTTCCACAGATGCCCAGGAGCTGAACCGCTGTAACGGGAAGGATCGCATGTGGGTGTCAAGGCATAAATCAGAAAAACAAACCTCCTGGACGTGAGCGATAAGGCACCACTATCCTACAGGAAGAGAAGCTCTGGGTCATTTAATGCAATATTATTAAAGCATTCGAGCTGACACAGATTAGACAATGCTGATGTCTTTTCTGCATCTCACAGCAAATTGTCTTTTACATGATTATTTCATGGAAAAGCGCATCCCATTTTGCTTTGTGCTGCTAAATGACTTAGCTGCACGATTAAGCCCTTCTGGAAAGTGCAGGATGGGTCTGTTTAGGTTCCAGTTTTTAAGAATTTCTCACTGGAGTTTCTGAATAAAGGAAGGGAGGCAGATCAAGAAGAGGAGGTTTTCTTCTGCATATTTGTACATTTGCAGCAGGGGCAGAGAGCCTCAGACCTGGAGGATAATGAGGGGAAACAGCCATTGGACTGAAAATGGACTTGATGCACAGATTTTGGAATCATGAAGGACATAGGAAGCTGCCTCATACTGAGCCAGTGTCCTCGTCCATCCAGCTCTGTGTTGTCTACATTGGCAACAGCTCTCCGGGTTTGGGGGAGGGAGCCCTTACTGTTACAACTCCAGAATCTAGCAGTGATCTGGACATGGTGTTGGAGGCTGCAGGAGCATCAGATGGTGAGCGAGGCTAAGTTAGTTCAGGACTCAGAGCTGAAAGCTGAGCATAGGGATACCATTGTACCTGAAGCTGAACCTCCCAGACCACCAAGGCCTATAGGGCTAGAGGCTAGACCTTCATAGGCACTTCCTCTGAAGCTGAAAAAACAGATGCCTCCCACAGCACACCACCCATCTGGTACAACTAGGAGCACTCCATGAGAGAGCCTATGGAACAGAGAAAGAGTGGCCCTTTGAGGCTCTGAACTTCTCATCTAGGAAGTAGAGTCTGGAGACAGAGACTTAAAGGGGCCACTTGGAGTTGTCCATGGTCCTGAAACCTTGAACCAGCCATGCTGGTCTCTGTTTATTCTGTAGAATCTGGCATTGGACCTGAGCACATAATCTATCTGGTGATGCCATTGGGGATCATACCTGCGGCCTTCTGCATGCATAACAGATGTTCTACCCCTGAGCTGTGACCCTTCCCATTCCACATTGCATTAGCTTAAGAGAACACACACAACCCTGCCTACCAAAAAACAATTGCACTTAATGACTTTGCCTATCCAAATACAAATACACTTTCAGTGTGAAAGTGATTGAGTTTGTGCTTAAGTTTCCATAGCTAAATGAGGAAAGGTAGAGTGGTCTTCTGATGGTTTGTGGTGTGCTTTTGACTACCAGTAGACTTGGGTTGGGGGGTGGGGACAGTGAGTTAGCTTGGCTTAACTTGCTAGCTGAATAAGAGGGAGGGGGAAGATACAGAAGACTCTACTCAAGTTCCATCAATCCATCTTTACTATTGCAGTCTCAGATCAGCCACTAAGCTACAGTCAAGCAGCTATGATTTGCAAGGTCATAGGAAACTATTAGGAGTTAACAGCACAGCAAAAGACTATTCTTATTTTAACATGCATTGTCTGGACAAATTCTTTTAATCTTATAGCAAAGAGGACCCTGTTCTGAAAGTAACGAATTGGCCTACGTTAATGAATCGTTAAATTTGAAGTATTTATTGCGAGCTGATTTAATGCCAAGCTCTTTAAATGGGTTGGTAGCAGGAGGTAAGATAGGAGGATAAATATTTTTATGGATAATTTATAATGTGGATTGTAAATGGATATATGTGGTTATAAGGAATAAATTGCAATTGCATTGCTTTGTTGTGGATACAATAAGAATATTGCTGGATCAATCCCATCTGGTCCAGCAACATATGCTCATCATGGCCAAACAGAAGTATTTGGGAAGCCTGCAAGCTGGACCTGAGTTCAACAGCACCTTTCCCAACTTGTGACTCCCAGAAACTGGTATCCAGAGGCACATATTACCTCCGGCGAGGGAGGGAGAACATAGCTGACGTGGGTAGTTGCCATTGATGGGGTTCTCCTCCATCTGTTGTCAAATTCCCTTTTAAACCCATCCAAATTGATGGCCATGACTGCCCTAAAAGGTAAGGTAAAGGGACCCCTGACAGTTAAGTCCAGTCGTGGATGACTCTGGGGTTGTGGTGCTCATCTCGCTTTACTGGCCGAGGGAGCCGGTGTACAGCTTCTGGGTCATGTGGCCAGCATGACTAAGCCACTTCTGGCGAACCAGAGCAGCGCACGGAAACACCGTTTACCTTCCCACCGGAGTGGTACCTATTTATCTACTTGCACTTTGATATGCTTTCGAACTGCTAGGTTGGCAGGAGCAGGGACCGAGAAATGGGAGCTCACCCCATCGCGGGGATTCGAACCACTGACCATCTGATCGGCAAGCCCTATGTGGATGCAAATTCCATAGTTTGTCCATGGATTTAATGGGATGGGGAATAAAGGAAGCTTAACTACCAGTTTTGAACTGCAAGTGCTTTCAATGAGCAAATAGGGTGGGAACAATATTTTGGGTTGGGCAAAATAGAAAAGGATGCTTCTATCTCACTCTATATCGACCTTCCCCACCCTGGTGCCCTCTTCATGTTGTTGATCTCCACTACCCATCAGACTCAGGCAGCATGGTCAATGGTCAAGGAGGACTGGAGTTGTAGTCCAATAACATATGGAAAGTTCCAGGGGAAGGGACAGCACAGTAGCTCCTGTGCCAGGTGAACCAATAGCATGAGTCCATACAAGCCAGCTTTGCACATCCATATGAGGTTTCTGTCTTGTTGTTTTTATTGCCACTCTCTGAGATGGAGCGGAGATCAAAACATGAGCTGATGACTCACTGAGTCCCTTTCAGAGGGATGTGTCCTCACAGCGACTGAGCATGATCAAAACAAGAAGACATTGACAGGGCAGAACATGCAAATACTGAAATCCAAACCGGGAAGAAAATGCTAAAACTTTGCATAAATAAATCTCCGTGGCTTGGGGGCACTAAGTGAGCAGGGGACCTACACTCAAGCACACACATTTCTCTTTGACAAGATGCCTGTCTTCCTTGTCGAGAGGGAACAGAAAAATAGACTTTAGGCAGATCGAGGGGAAGCCCCAGGTGGCTCCATGGTGAATGGAGATGTGATTAATACAGCTAGCAAACATGAAGTCGTTCGTAAAGGAATAAATGCCATGATTCAAAAGTGCGTCCTTCAGCATGTTATGTAAAGGTTGCAGTGCACAAGGTGAGCTTTGTGTTTATTTTACAAGCACATTGCACAAATAATAGTGTAGAGGTGTCTTCTGTAAGTAGTGCATTTGTTGTTGTGTGTGTATATGAGGTTGTGTGGTTTTTTTTTTAAAAATCCCAAGTTCCTAGCCCTTGTGATTTAAAGTTAAAGGTAAAGGTAAAGGGACCCCTGACCATTAGATCCAGTCGCGGACGACTCTGGGGTTGCAGTGCTCATCTTGCTTTACTGGCCAAGGGAGCTGTTTCCGGGTCATGTGGCCAGCATTACTAAGCTGCTTCTGGCGAACCAGAGCAGTGCACGGAAACGTCATTTACCTTCCCGCCGGAGTGGTACCTATTTATCTACTTGCACTTTGACATGCTTTCAAACTGCTAGGTTGGCAGGAGCTGGGACCGAGCAACGGGAGCTCACCCTGTCGTGGGGATTTGAACCACTGGACTTCTGATAGGCAAGCCCTAGGCTCTGTGGTTTAGACCACAGCGCCACCCGTGTCCCTAATTTAAAGTTAGGCTTGAACATATGTGAGAAATGCCTGATAGATGAGAATTCAAACCCTCATCCCATGTTGATGGGATGTTGCATTGCTCTTTGCAGGGTAAATCATTCAAAGTATATGCAAATGTGCTTATACAATGGAGATGAAAATGTGATAGAAAAATGGTGGAAGTTACTTTACCAGGTGTTGTTGTTTAGTCATTTAGTCGTGTCCGACTCTTCGTGACCCCCTGGACCAGAGCACGCCAGGCACTCCTGTATTCCACTGCCTCCCGCAGTTTGGTCAAACTCATGTTGGTAGCTTCGAGAACACTGTCCAACCATCTCGTCCTCTGTTGTCCCCTTCTCCTTGTGCCCTCCATCTTTCCCAACATCAGGGTCTTTTCCAGGGAGTCTTCTCTTCTCATTAGGTGCCAAAGTATTGGAGCTTCAGCTTCAGGATCTGTCGTTCCAGTGAGCACTCAGGGCTGATTTCCTTAAGAATGGATACGTTTGATCTTCTTGCAGTCCATGGGACTCTCAAGAGTGTCCTCCAGCACTGATAGATGAAAATTCAAACCCTCATCCCATGTTGGTGGGATGACGCATTGCTCTTTGCAGGGTAAATCATGCAAAGTGTATGCAAATGTGCTTATACAATGGAGATGAAAATGTGATAGAAAAATGGTGGAAGTTACTTTACCAGGTAGCCAGTACCTTTCATTGAGGAAGGCTTCTGCTACTACTTGTTATTATTTATTCACCATCCTTCACCCTAAGGTCCTAGGGTGGGCTGCAACAATCAATACACAATGCTCCTAGATAGCTCAGTTACGTAAACCATGGTGCTTATAACACCAAGGCTGCTGGTTTGATCTCCGTATAGGATGGTTGCATATTCTTGCATTGCAGGGAGTTGGACTAGATGACACTTGGGATCCTTTTTAACTCTACAATTCTATGATTCTATGAAAAACAGTTTAAAACATCACAATCACAAAAAATGAGGTTGGACCTCAAAATTGCTGTAACGTTCCTTCTAGATGAAGCCCCTCAACTCCCTCTTTCAAAGTGCATATTAACTACTTATCATCTTCATATACATGGCAGAGAATTTCCTAGATCAGTTAAGTGTTGAATAAATGATTTCATCTTCTTGGTTCAGATGCTACTGACCATCAGTTTGTTGAATGACTGCTGACTCTATTAATATGAGAAAGAAAGAAAGGACTACCTTGCAACTCTCGTAATTCAATCAATGGTGATGTTTCTCTTTGCTCAATGAATTTTTCTCCTACTTTTGATTTGAACCTCTGTGGTTGTAATTAACTGGGAAAACACCCCGCCCCCTGCAAAATGGTACATGCCAATCAAGGTTGCTGGCCTCAGAAATCTCTAACGGTGAAAGGACATCAAATGAAGCAGCTAATGTGTCATTCTCCAATTAGCGTCGTCAAGGTTTTGATTCATTCCTTCACCCTGTAACTCTGATTTCATGTCATCTGGCAATTTCATGCCTCTGAAAATTACACTAATTTGTTTGATAGAAAGTTCTGTTGCTTCCCGTGGAAATCGGTGTGTAGAGAAGCTGGAGAGTCAATTGGTTAAAGAGGAATTAACGTGTTGCGAATCTCAAATCTGCTCTGTGAGGGTCTCATGGGGAAGGACAGTAAACGGGAGAATGAATGGCAACTGGCTTAGAACTAGGCTGAAAAACAGATAGATTGCTGTGTGTGTCACAGTATCATAGAAATGAAGAATTGAAGGGGACCCCAAGGGTCATCTGGTCATGTGCCATGCAAGCATCTCAACTAAAACATCCCTGGCAAGTGGTCATCCAACCTCTGTTTAGAAACCTCCTGTGAAGGAGACGCCACCACCTTCTGAAGGAGTGAATTCCACTGTCAAATAGCTCTTACCATCAGAAAGTTCTTCCTGGTCTTTAGTTGGATTCTCATCATTTGAATCCATTGGTCTGGGTCCTACCCTTTGGAACAGCAGGGGAAAATAAAAGCTTGCTCCATCTTCCATGAGACAGCCATTCAGATATTTGAAGATGGCTCCCATATCACCTCTCAGTCCCATCTTCTCCAAGTTAAACATATCCAACTCCCTCAACTTTTTCTCACGGGGCTTGGTTTCCAAACCCTTGATTGTCTCGGTCACACTCCTTTGCACACATTGCGGCTTGTCAATATCCTTCTTAAACTATGGTGCTCAGAATAAGACACAGAACTCAGAGGCAGGTTTGGGGCAGTGTGGCTGGTTCATCTGCACAGGGACCAAGGGGGCACCTCCTCACCTCCCTTTCAAAGCCTTATAAGTGCAGGGCTTTGGGAAGGAGGTGTGAGGTCTCTGTCAGGGTCCTAGACCACTCCTTCCTCTTTCTCAAAGCCTAGTTAGTGCTTGCCTTGCTTTGGGAAGTAGGAATGAGGACTCTAGTACCCTGCCAGAGCCTCATACCTCCTTCTCAAAGCCCCACATCTCCCTTACACAGCTTTGAGAAGGCAGCACGAGGGGGTGGGAAGCGGGGCGTCAAATTTTGGCCTTGCATAGGGTGCCATATTACCAAGGCCCACCCTTGCAGATCTCCAGGTGGGGTTTGACCAAGGCTGAATAGAATGGTGCTATTACTTCCCTTAAGCTAAACACTATACTTCTGTTGATGCAGCCTATTATAGCAATAGGGTGGGTTTCGCCCCCTGCTGCTGCTGCATCATTTCGTTGGTTCAGCAAGTTGTCAAAACACACCTAATAAGAAGAGTCCCTTTGGAACAAAGCTAAATCTAACCCTGATTTTTCTCTTAGTGACCAACCAGATGCTCATGGGAAGCTCACAAATGGGACCACAGCAAAACAGTGTTCTCCCCACTGAGGGGTGGAGCCAGGAGCCAATGGATGGAGATGAGGGATGGAGCCAAGAGACAAGAGATGAAATCCAAGGAAACCATAAGCTAAGGGGTGGATTCAAGGGATGGATCTGAGAGACTGAGCCAGGAGCCAATGGAAAAAGTCAAAGGGAGGTCCCAGAAGCCAAGCAATGGAACTGAAGGATGGAGCCAGGAGCCAATGGAAGGGGCCAAGGGATGGTGCTAGAAGACGAGGGATGGAGTCAAGAGAATGAGTTGAGGGATGAAGCCAAGGGACAACATCCAGTAGCCAAGAGCCAATGGACAGGACTTGGAATCAGAGGTGAAAAGTATGTCAAAGCATATTGGAACCCGAAAGGCCATTATTGATCAGGCAAAGCTCCATCTCAAGGAGGAAGTGCTTTATAGCTCTTCCTGTCTACTAGGAGGGCCCAATGGCTAGCCTGGATAGGTGCAACTGACCCAGAGCTCAAAAATATTTCAATACTTGGAAGATACTCCAAGTCTGGCAGCTTCCCTACGTGGGTCAGCCACACACAGAGCTGGGGCTCCTCACACTGGAAGAAAACACACACTCCATCTCTCTCTCAAGTACTAATGCAGGGGGATGTTGAGTATATAAATTGCTTCCACCAGCGTCCCCACCCCATCTGTGGAACAGAGGGAGCTCTCAGGCACTTGTCAGGTTAATCCTACCAATTAAACATGTCTATAAACTGTGTGGGTTGTTTTAAAGGAA
Organism: Podarcis liolepis; assembly: GCF_965112155.1. Classification (NCBI taxonomy): domain Eukaryota; kingdom Metazoa; phylum Chordata; class Lepidosauria; order Squamata; family Lacertidae; genus Podarcis; species Podarcis liolepis. The sequence continues at coordinate 8,805,141 of NC_139569.1, read as the reverse complement.
AGCAGTCTCCTGAAAAACAGTTGTTACAGAATCCCACACTCATGGCAATTATTCCATCTTATTACAAATTATAGCACAGTTACCAGAAAATGTATTTGCAAGCAATTACCTGACTAACACAAACAAATGGGGAAAGCTTGCTGCATATCGTCAGCGGGTGCAGTTAGAACCAAAACCCACCCCAAACTAATGGATTTTCTCCTTGACGCAGCACCGTGGGAAATACAGTGTACAAGTGCACACTGATGGCCAACCAGGTGCCTCCGGGAAGCCCAGAAGCAGGACATTGGGTCATAAGAAGCTGCCTTATACTGAGTCAGACCATTGGTACATCTAGTTCAGTCTACACAGAATGGCAATAGTTCTCCATGGGATTTTCAGATAAGATTCTCTCTCTGCCCTACCTGGAGATACCAGGCATTGAGCCTGTGACCTTCTGCATGCAAGGCCAATGCTCTGCCACTGAGCTACAGCCATTGCCCACATGACTGTAGCAGCACTTCCCCACTTGCAATCCACAGCAACTGGTACTCAGAAGCAATCTGTCTCTGATCCTGGAGGTAATAGCCATCATGACTCAGAGATATTGGTGGACTTCAGGGACGTCTTTACCATTGGGTGTAGTGGCGCGACGAGCCAGGGCACCAAGCAGCGGAGGGCGCTAAGCGGAGAGTCCGGAGAGAGTCCAGGGAGGGGAGAGTGGGGAGGTAAGCAAGGTGGAGCGGGGGCTTGGTGCCTGCGCGCCTCCAGCGCCCTCGGCTGTGTGGTGTGTACTTGCATCCCAAGCTATGTGCATATTCTTTTTTTTAAAAAAAATATTTTTATTGATTTTTTCATATACAGTATACTTCTAATAATAGATCTTTAACATTTTTTCATATTTTGACCCTCCTCCCCTGGACTTCCCCCATACTCCTGTTTTGTTTTATTTCCATATTGTTCGCCCTGCGTGTTGTTTCCCCAAAATTTTCCTCAACACATATAGTTTTGTTTTTTCTTGTATCCAGTGGTGATAGTTTACTCAAACCCTGCCAATGAGTCCATTGCTTTATGTTGCCTCTTCATATATGTTGTAAATGGTCCCCATTCTCTTTTAAAGTCTTTGTTGTCCTTGTAATTTTTCTGTTAGTTTTGCCAGTTCTGCATATTCCCCAAGCTCTGCGCATAATAAATGTGACTCTACCACCACTGCCTCCACCCACTCAACCTCGAAAGATCCCCGCGCTCGAGGCTACACGCTGCAACTGCTGCCCCCAGCACCCCTCCCTCCTTCCCCTTCTTAGAGAGCCAGTGTGGTGTAGTGGTTCAGAGCGGTGGACTCGTAATCTGGGGAACCGAGTTCGCGTCTCCGCTCCTCCACATGCAGCTGCTGGGTGACCTTGGGCTAGTCACATTTCTCTGAAGTCTCTCAGCCCCACTCACCTCACAGAGTGTTTGTTGTGGGGGAGGAAGGGAAAGGAGAATGTTAGCCGCTTTGAGACTCCTTAAAGGGAGTGGAAGGCGGGATATCAAATCCAAACTCCTCCTCCTCCTCCTCCTCCTCCTCCTCCTCCTCCTCTTCTTCTTCTTCTTCTTCTTCTTCTTCTTCTTCTTCTTCTTCTCCTCCACTTCCTTGTATGGAGCCTGTCTCCTCCTGCTGCCCCCTACCTCTGCATTCCTCCACATGAACCATGTTTCCCTCCCCTGCCGAATCTCATCCCAGTCACGCTCTCTCCTCCCGCCCCTTCTGTTAGGATATTGATGTTCCGTTTCACCTAAGAGGAACAGATATGTGGATTGCTGTATATCACATGTCTGTTTACATTTCAGCACAGCTTGCTGGGAACTTCCGTTTGTGTATAGCTTTTGCCTTGTGCTTCTTGCTCTTAGACATGAAGGAGAGCAGACATTTTTTTTGGGTCCTGAACTATGCTGAATAAACTGCTTGTAAATATGCTTTACATATGCCTCTGTCCGCCACTTCTGTTGCGTGTTATTTACTCTGCTGATTAAGGCGTGCTCAAGTTTCCGAAGGCTTCTGAAGCTGTGAGTCGCTGTTTGATGCTGTTCCAATGACTGGAGTTCGCCCGGCTGCCGGTCGGTGGGCTGGAGCCAGCTGGGTGCCTGCGAATTGCCCTTGTTCCCTTGGACGTATCCCAACACCTTCCTCCCCAAGCAAGGACAGCAAGACTGTGGCTGAGTGAGTGCACTTCTCTGCTGCGGGGACGTGGACGGCCCAGCTTGCTTCGCCTGTTCCTGCCCGGATGAGACCCTTGCCTGCCTCCTGTGCCGCCCCCATTGCACCCAGCTGCCAAGGAGCCGATGCCTGGCCACACGCAAGCAGCACAGGGCAGCAGCGCGAGGGTGGGAGCAGCCAAAAAGTCAACAACTTTGGGGTTCCCCCCTTAAAAAAGGTTGACAACTCTAGGGAAATCAGGAATGTTGCATTTGACTGCTCCAATGGATTACATCCAACGTTTCATAGGAGCTTCCAGGTCAAAGTTCAGATACCTACTTTGGAATGTCCTAAATTTAAATGCCCACACCCAGCTATCACAACACTGCACATCCTCCTCCCAAGCCTTCCAGAGATCCATCCCTTTCCTCTTTGTCTTGCCCTGCTAATGGATACTGTGCCATTTCTGCAGATCCAAGAGCTCTGGCACTGGTCAAATGTCAGAAGCAGCAGCTAGCCAGAAACGGACTCTTGAGATGCGTGTCTGGGAAGAGAAACCGAGGCTCCAAAAGTGCAAAGGAAGCGGTCAGGCAAGCCAAGCGTGGCCTCCAGACAAAACCAAGCAGGAAGTTCACAAAGCCTTCTTCATCCACAAATATATTTGATATTTAAGCTCAATCAACAGCACAAGCTGAAGGACAATGCACTTGAGCTGGCAGTGGCTCTTGCAATGTCAGAGCTCTGAGAGAAGCCTTGTTTTACAAAGCCTTGGCATACAGGGCCAGGTGACCATGCCAAGGCAACCCTATCAAGAGGATTATGACAATCTCTACACTTCCATGAAGCGTACAATTTGGAGAGCACTTTTTATGGTCCACAGATTTCCAGTGCGGGGTCCAGATCATTTCCCGCCATTTGGAATGGGAAGGGGGGGGGGGGAGAGAAATCTGTTAGGAGGTACAGTGAAAGTTCAGCCACTTTTCCTAACTATCTAACCAACTTTTTTTTTTGTATGTATGTGTTTTGGTGGAATTTTTAAAAAATCTTTTTAAATTTTATTTTACAAATACAAAATTATAACAATCCAAATGCATATCCATATATAGAGATTACTCTAAATCTTGTGGCTTTCCCCACCCCCTCCAGGGGTCTTATTATCAACATTTACAACGGCATATTAATCCATAATCTATATTTTATATCGATCCATATTATCCATGGTTATTGTTGCATTACAAGTGAGATTGAGATCCTGCTAATGTTTCCATCTGCTTGCAGCGGTCTCCTAAATAACATAATTTTTTCCCATTCTTTTTGTCCTCTTGGTTCTTGAGTTTTCCTTCTTTATTATTATTAAATAATTTTTATTAATTTTCAATTACTAAAATCCAATAACAGCCACATTTTATTGGTGTCAAATTACAATTCATATATATCAGTTATATAAAAAGCTAATTATACAATTTGTGTGACTTCCCGTGTGCTGAGTTTCGGGGTGCAAAGTTCTTATTTCTTCCTGCTTCTGAAATCTTGATTAATCCAATTACATTCAGCCCTGATCTTAGTCTCATATCAACAGCTACAGAGTTCTTGCCTTCCGTTTGTATTAACACATATAATAAATTTTATTTCTGCAGAAGTTTTCCAGTTAGCTTTGCCATTTCAGCATAGTCCATCAGATTATCTTGCCATTCCTCTCTGGTATCTGAACCAACTTTCAAGCTTGTGGAGCCATCTATCGCCCCATATGTAAACAGCCCTTTGTCATCCCTAGGGCTGTCCTAGACAAGGTTTCACAAGGTTTCAAGGAGGGCATGCAGAGTGGCACATCACATCATCTTTCCAAGAGCGCTATCCACCCAGAGCCCCTGAGAAGCTTGAAATTAGTCCTCTGCTAAAATTTATCCTTTCCCTGCTAACCGTTCTCCATTGATTAGTGCCAAAAGAAATGGCGTTTGAAAATGATCAAATATATTGGTTAAGGTCTTATGGGTAATGATCACATCTTGATCTCACAAGTGTCAATGTTTTTGGTTTTGGAGGGAGGTCAGACGATATCCTTGGATCCTTTCCAGGCCTGTGATCCTGCCTCCAGTAAGGGTTAGAATCTAGCCCAGGGGTCAGCAAACTTTTTCAGCAGGAGGCCAGTCCACTGTCCCTCAGACCTTGCGGGGGCCTGGACTATATATATATATATATATTGGGGGGGGGATGAACAAATTCCTATGCCCCACAAATAACCCAGAGATGCATTTCAAATAAAAGGACACATTCTACTCATGTAAAAACACTGATTCTTCGACCGTCTGCCGGGCAGATTTAGAAGGTGATTGGGTCTGATCTGGCCCCCGGGCCTTAGTTTGTCTACCCATGATCTAGTCAAAAAGGATGCAGAACCTGCCAGACCAGTTCCTTTATTAAGGTCATGCTTTTGGCTGGGCAGTAAAATGCCCGTCATCAGCATCACAAAGTGAGCTAGTTTGCAAGAGCTACAGCAAAGTGATGGCGTTCTTCCAACCAGCCTAGCTGGTAGAAGCACAAAATCATAGACATCTAGAGTTGGAAGGGACCCTGAGGGTCGTCTAGTCCAAGCCCCTGCAATGCAGGAATTCTGCCCACAGTCATCCCTGGGTGGGCTCAAACCATGAACCTCCTGGTTAACAAACCACCAACCTTCTGGTTAACAGCCAGATGCCCCAACCCATTGTGCCACAGGAAGACTAGGGTAAAAGAACAATAGCCAGAGTTGTGGTGAGTTGAAAACTGGAGGACAGAAAGACATGTGTTGCTCTGTGCTGGTATTTGGGGTTCTCCTAGGAACCAGTTGAGGAAACAAGATCTATGGGATCTTGTTTCCCATCCATCCTATGCTGCGAGCCCCTTCATCCAGGTTGCATAAGCCATATCTTCTAAAGACACTACAGTGTCCATTGACCCATGCTCCAAGGAACCCAAGCCCTGGGTGAGCAGTGGAACCCCTGCAATCTCTCATGGCTTGGAGATTGGGGTAGCATGTAATGCTACATATGTTTGTGTACCCTTCCCAGCACACAAATTTATGTGTGCAATTTTTGGGGGGGTTGATGAACTGGACTGCAATATTTGGATCTTGAAAGATAGTTGTCTCTCGGCTGAGGAAGTATGGATTAGATAAGCTTGCATTAAAAGGTGAACCAAACACATTTCCTTCCCCATTCCGGCTTGTGCGGGTGTGAAAAGGCTGATAGCTACAAAACAAATCTGAAAGGGAAAATTCAGATGGTTGCTTGCTTGCTTACTGAGCGAAGATCTTGGCAGGGCAGCTGGGCCCTGGGAGGATGGCTGCTGAAATTCCAGGAGAATATAAAGTAGCTTTTATAATGAACAGTAAATCTTTATACTTACAGCTGTGCTCGTTTGGATTGATTTTGCCAATACACATTTGAGGAAGAGGGGAAACAGGTTTTGAAGGTTATTTGACATAGAACAGTGACTGTAAAAATATGTGATCAGACTCATAAAAAAAGTTTCGAGTAATCCTGGTTTATAGTTGTGCATGAAAGTGTCTTATCTCCTTATAGGAAAAATAAATTGAGCAGAGCCGGCTAAGAGGGTGTTGACCTTGGGCTGTGATTCAAATTCCCATTTAGCCAAGGAGTCACTGGGTGGCCTCTGTGGCCTGCCCATCATTAAAAGGGAAAAGGCGTAAGAAGCTTCACCTCGGAAAGATTTCTCTTCCAGCTTGAAGTAATGAGGTATGAATTGCAATAAATAAATATGCTATTAACTTAAGAGTCCTATTTGGAGGAGGGACATAGTTCAATGGTGATAGGAGCATAGGCAGTTGCCTTATATCCAAGTGGTAACTGGTCCATCAGGGCAAACAGAGATTTAGTTGAGATTCCTGCATTGCAGGGAGTTGGACTAGATGAACCTTGGGGTCCCTTGCAACTTTTACACTTCTATGATCCTGATATAAGACAAAAAAACCTGCTCCTTTTCCCTTATGGGGTACCCAAGAGCCCATATAGAGTCCTTTTGAAGGTTCTCTATCAGTAGGAGAAAATAACAGAGACCAACCAGAGAATATTGAGTAGCAAAGCAGCTAGTAAGCCTGATCTTCATTAAACTGTTGCAACAGGGTGCTCCCCCACACGCAGGAGAGAGGAGGAGGACCCAGAACAAAGGTGTGCCCACCCTTATATAGACATTTTAAATTGCCCACCCTGGAGTCCAAGACCACCCCCCAGATACATCACAGAAAAGGCGGTCTACAACAGAAATCTGAGTGCATTGTTTATCTCCTGTCTGGCAAGTTACCTGATTGCATTATCTGGGTTTTGGCCACTCTTTTGTTATTATAACTACTTAATTCCTGAATCGAGGTCACAGGTCACAGGCTCACACCCTGTTCAAATCCTCACAGGATTTGTGAGGACAGAATTTGTGAGAAAAGAGACAATGGGGAGGTTTCCCACTTTGAGCTTGCAGAGAAATATTTGAGGTCAATTTGTTCAGGACCTTTTCTATGGGGTTTCAGACATGTGGTTTATATATACAGTTATGAACATTTATTTTATATATATGACCTTAAAATTCTTATAACAATCCTATGCCCCACCATGCTCAGACTGCCCTTGGCTCACCTTCCCTTGCCTGCCACCTTTCTTGGCTTGAAAGCATTCTGGAGTGACTCCATCCAACCAGACTTGCAACCGACTCTCCCTAACCAGAAGGACTCTTACGACTTTCTGTTCGGACTGCCGCTGGTCTGGGCAATGACAGTCTCTCCTGGCACACTGACTTGTGTTTGACAGCTGCCTTTGGCACAATTGCAGGCTCATTGGTTTCCAGGCAGAACCAGTTGTCTATAACATACGCAGTGGAGGTTTTTGCCATTAGGACAAGTGAGGCACTGCCCCTCCTAGTTCAGTCTGCCCTCAGCCAGCCCCAGCTCACCCCAAAACCCAAAATTACTTGGATGTAGCTCTGCGAACCATTTGGTACCACCTACTGTTGGCCACCTTGTCTTCTGCCCTCCCAATGAGGACCAGTCTACATTGAATAGATGCATTTAGCATCATGGATTGGTTTGCTTAATATCTCTATTTTCATCATCATCATCATTATCACCACCACCACCATTTTATTTGTACAGTGGTACCTTGGGTTAAGAACTTAATTCATTCTGGAGGTCTGTTCTTAACCTGAAACTGTTCTTAACCTGAAGCACCACTTTAGCTAATGGGGCCTCCTGCTGCTGCCGCACAATTTCTGTTCTCATCCTGAAGCAAAGTTCTTAACCCGAGGTACTATTTCTGGGTTAGCGGAGTCTGTAACCTGAAGTGTCTGTAACCTGAAGCATCTGTAACCACTGTATGCTGCCTTTCCATAGTTAAAACAATGCTCAAGGTGGCTTACAACATGACAAGGTTTACATAATTACCAACTTAACAAAAGTCATAAACAATAAACAAAACACATCCAAAGGTACACAACCAAATGGAAAACCATTTCCACATAAATCATAAAATCTAAAACTAAAAATACATTAATATCAACAATGATTTAAAATGACGTAGATAAAAAAATATAAACAATTTTTAAAAAGGAGCCCTCTCAGTCGAGCAACAGCAGCAGAAGTCCTTTATGGAGCCTGTCAGGCCCTGCCCCAAGCCAGGTGGAGAGAGGCAAGGCAGGGCTCTTCAGGCCCCCAGCAGGTCAGTCCTGGGCAGCAGCATTCTCTTCCCTTTAAGGTCACAGGGAAAAGTTCTTTGCAACACTGGAGAGTCCGTGGCAGCAGGGACACATTGTGGCATATGCGGTGCCCCTTGGTTGAATTCTTTTTTGGGGAAAATTTGGGTGACATCCCCATCCCCCAAAAGGGAGTTGGGAGGCTCCCTAAGGGTCTTTTAGTCCAACGCCCCCCTGCAATACAGGGACCTCAACTAAAGCATCAATGGCAGATGGCCACCCAACCTCTCTTACAAAAAAAATGGTTATGGAAAACCCAATTGCTTGGGGTCCAGGGTTCTTGTTCATTGCCATCATTCTGATCATTCTGTGGGGATCACTCAAATGTCCATGCCTAAGATATTGTAAGCTTCACTGTCATCACATTGAAACCCGCTACATTACATTATGGGATGGAGGCTTAACGCTTCACCCTCAGTAAGTTGCGGTCTGTAGCACTAATGGGGAATTTTGATGCTTGTGATACATTTTGAGTTGACTTGGATTAAATGAGTGAGGAACGTAGAAAACTGCCTTATTCTGAGTCAGAATCACTGGCGCAGTATTGTCTACACAGACTGGCAGCACCTCTCCGTGAATTCAGCCAAGGGCATCTCCCAACCTTACTTGGACTTAACCCAGGATCTTCCACACAAACAAGACGGATACTCTTCTATTGAGCTATGGCTCTTTGACTTCTTGTTGTTGTTTAGTCGTGTCCACCTCTTTGTGACCCCATGGACCAGAGCACACCAGTCACTCCTGCCTTCCACTGCCTCCCGCAGTTTGGTCAAACGCATGTTGGTAGCTTCGAGAACACTGTCCAACCATCTCGTCCTCTGTCATCCCCTTCTCCTTGTGCCCTCAATCTTTCCCAACATCAGGGTCTTTTCCAGGGAATCTTCTCTTCTCATGAGGTGGCCAAAGTATTGGAGCCTCAGCTTCACGATCTGTCCTTCCAGTGAGCACTCAGGGCTGATTTCCTTCAGAATGGAGAGGTTTGATCTTCTTGCAGTCCATGGGACTCTCAAGAGTCTCCTCCAACACCATAATTCAAAAGCATTAATTCTTTGGTGATCAGCCTTCTTTATGGTCCAGCTCTCACATCCATACATCACTACTGGGGAAACCATAGCATTAACTATACAGACCTTTGTTGGCAAGGTGATGTCTCTACTTTTTTTTAAACTTCTTATATTCCGCCTATTGACTGAAGGGGCTGGTTTTGGCTCAGGAAAACCATTGGAACTGTGCACAGTGGAAGCTGCCTTCTGCAGAACTAGACCTTCAGTCCATCCAGTTCAATATTTCCTACACTGACTGGCAGCATCTCTCCAGGTCATAGCTGTCAACTTTCCCCTTCTCTTGCGAGGAATCCTATTCGGAATAAGGGAATTTCCCTTTAAAAAAAGGGAAACGTTGACAGCTATGCTCCAGGGTTGAAGGCAGGAGACTTTACCAGCCTCACCTAGAGATGCTGGAGATTGAGACTTGCTGTGTGCTAAAGGTGAACGATAACACCGAACTATAGTCCATTGTCAGTAGCAACAATGGCAGGTGTACCCTACCCTCTGACGGTTGTGCCTGGGCTTAGCATGCAGATGTGGGTTGATGAAATCACTCGTGCTGCCAAGAGGGTTCTTGGCTCGTGCAAACGCCTTGGGATTCTTGTGCAGAGTCAGGCCAGGACTGTGAAAAGTGCTCTGATTCCCAATGTCATTTTCCCCCCATTACATTATTATTATTTTTTACAAAATACAGGGAGGTTTTCTTCTTTTCTTTTTTTGTATCCGAGCTTTGCAGGGGTGGAATTTTGATACGAGGAAAGATTAATGGTGGAGTGCTGCCTAGCAAACCTCGCATGTGAGATGGGATTCATCTCCTCCGTGATTTGATTTCAAGTCCCAAGTCCCCGTCTTCCTCTTTTGCCATTTTGACCTTGCTAAGCAATTGAATTTTAAAGAGATTGGGTGCTGGCTGGGAATGTAGCCAGGCTAGCAGTCATCCATAGCATCACTGAAAAGCCTTTCACCATGCCCAACCCCTTTTTTAATCATAGGCAATTTTTAATTAAAGGCTATTAACTGCTCCAACTCCCAGTTACCTGGGACAGGAGAGGTGGAGAGAGGCAACCTCTGGCCTCTGCCGTCACCCAGTTACTGGAAGACAGTGCCCTTCAGTAAGGAGGATGGATGAATCTGCCCATTTAGGTTTCTCATCCCCTCCCCCAACCTTAAATTCCAGTTCTCCACATTTCCACAGAACTTTGCTAAACCTATCTTAGGGTTAATTCTGTGTCCAGGGCGGCTGTCTACCAGCTCCACCTGGTACGCAGGCTGAGACCCTACCTGCCCACAGACTGTCTCACCAGAGTGGTGCATGCTCTGGTTATCTCCCGCTTGGACTACTGCAATGTGCTCTGCATGGGGCTACCTTTGAAGGTGACCTGGAAACTGCAATTAATCCAGTATGCAGCAGCTAGACTGGTGACTGGGAGTGGCCACCGGGACCACATAACACCAGTCCTCAGAGATCTGCATTGGCTCCCAGTACGTTTCTGAGCACAATTCAAACTGTTGGTGCTAACCTTTAAAGCCCTAAACAGCCTCGGTCCAGTATACCTGAAGGAGCGTCTCCACCCCCATCGTTCAGCCCGGACACTGAGATCCTAAGAATAAACTGTGTGTATGCAGTTTCGACTGCTACACACAGTTTTCACAGCAATTTATTCAACAGAATGCCCTTTGTATGTTATTTTCACTAATACACAGTTATCTGTGCACAAGTCCCCCAAATATATTCACTTATGGCACATGTTGTTTTGACTGGAGGACTGCATCACCCAATTTGGAGAAGCACTGATTACTTTTTTTATATATTTTTATTAGCAGTTTCAGCATAACAAAATTTCAAAACATATCATAGAAGCACAGATTTGAGAGGATAGCTCCATTTCAGTTTGCTAATAAGTTCGAGAATTATGAATTAGGGTGTTTCTTTTTTTAAATGCAGAGAAAATTAAATTTATCCCCCATCCCTACCGTTTAGCTCCAGGAAGAACATTGTGGCAAAGGGGTGTCCACCTTGTTTTGTTGTTGTTCATATTTACTAGTCACTGTTTTCACAAAATTGACTCAAAGCAACTTACAAACTGAATATGAGCACTAAAACCAATTGCAACCAACACAACTGATAAAAGCCTAAATAGCAAACAAACACACAATCTGTCCCTTCCATCAGCCAGTAAACGAGAAGCTGCTCCAGTTCATACTTTCCTCTGCCCTCCCCATTGCTTCTTCCTTTTGTGCCATGTCTATTAGACTGCGATGCTGGGGGTCAGGTCTGTCTTACACATATGGAACTTAGAAATTGTAGGTGCATGATGTATTGCCAAGAGGTTATTTTAGGATTCAGGGAGGCAATAAAAGAAACAACAAGCTGTACATTAACAGGTTTATTAAGATCTTGCAGAAGAAATGGTTCTGATAACGTTGGTGCCAAAGCTCCACACATGTTTCTGGACTAATAACAATATTCTAAAAAGGAAACACATATGCCACTCAGTTGTCTGGGCATGTATTAAAATGCAAATCTGCCTTTAATTAGAAGATAATTAAAATACATCACAAATTTTAATAAGTGTTCCCCCACCACAGGAAAATGAAATGCATGATTTTTTCTTTCCCTAATGCTCATTATGTGCAACTTAAATGGCTTCATTTGTCTGGAAATGTAAAAGCCTTTTTTTTTTTTTAATGATAGGAATGTATTCAAAATTAGCCCATTTTTCTTCCTTCTCTTTTCATTCCACAAAAGCCTGATGTTGTCTGGGAGAAATTGGTACGTACTGTAAGATAGCTATATCCAAGCTATTGCGATTCAAACGTTGTTGAACACCAACTTTCATCAGCCCCAGCTGGCAGGGCCAATGGTCAAGGAGAAAGAGGGTGCTGAGGTTTGAGGAAAGATGCAGTAAGTGTTTAAACCTTGGCCACATTTGCAGCATACATTTAAAGCACTATGACACCACTTTAAATGGCCATGGCTTCCGCCAAATAATTCTGGGAGCTGTGGGTTCTTAAGGATGCAGAGAGTTGTTAGGTAAAGGGACCCCTGACCATTAGGTCCAGTCGTGACCAACCAGCTTCCGGGTCACGTGGCCAGCATGACTAAGCCGTTTCTGGCGAGCCAGAGCAGCGCACAGAAATGCCATTTACCTTCCCGCCAGAGTAGTACCTCTGGGAGCTCACCCCGTCGTGGGGATTCGAACCACCGACCTTCTGATCGGCAAGTCCTAGGCTCAGTGGTTTAACCCACAGCGCCACCCGCGTCCCAAGAGACTTGTTAGGAGGCCCCTATTCCTCTCACAGAGCTACAATTCCCAGAGTTCCCTGGGAAAGAGTTCCCTGGAATGACTGTTAAACCACTCTGACAATTGTTGCTTGTTGAGGGGTTTTTTTTGTTGTTTTTTTTTTGTTTTGTTTTTTGGAACATCTACCCCCAAATCAGATCAGATTTTGCCCTTATGTTCTGGGTTCGGTTCAGAATATCCAGAATGGAATCCTTAACATAGGATAGGTGGTAGAATTAGGTGGAGGTGTCCCACTTATGAGAAGTGTAATGGCAGATTCAGAAGTCCTGTTAGCCACAACCATGCCCTTTCTAAGATTACAGTGGTACCTCAGGTTAAGAACTTAATTCGTTCTGGAGGTCTGTTCTTAACCTGAAACTGTTCTTAACCTGAGGTACCACTTTAGCTAGTGGGGCCTCCCGCTGCTGCTGCGCTGCTGCAGCGTGATTTCTGTTCTCTTCCTGAAGCAAAGTTCTTAACCTGAGGTACTATTTCTGGGTTAGTGGAGTCTGTAACCTGAAGTGTCTGTAACCTGATACAATAATTCATCAAATATTGAAAGCTTCCCTAAACAGGGCTGCCTTCAGATGTCTTCTAAAAGTCAGATAGTTGTTTATCTCCTTGATATCTGATGGAAGGGCGTTCCACAGGGCAGGTGCCACTATCGAGAAGGCCCTCTGCCTGGTTCCCTGTAACTTCATTTCTCACAGCCCAGGCCCTCGGCACTGGACCTCAGTGTCCAGGCTGAATGACGGGGGTGGAGATGCTCCTTCAGGTATACTCAAGCAATGAGGTGTTCAGCCCTAAGCAAATCTGTTCTGTGCCTGTATTTCCCCGATATCCGCTCTCCGCTTCTTATTTTCCAGACAAGGCATTTCACAAAATTAATTGCAGGCACACCTTAAAAATTCTGCCTTAGTCACCAAACCGGAGAAAATGTTGACAAACGAAGGATCCTAATTGGGGGAGAGATTTATTTACCACACGGATGCTCTGAACATTCTTCAGTTTAACAGCCCTTTCTAGTCATGGCAGGGAACTGCAGCAGAAATGAAAACATATTACTAGTCACCTTCTCCCCAAATCCTTGAGAAGGAACTTCTGGCCCATGCATGGGGTGAGGCAACAGGGTAGTGGAAGCACGTGAGCAGGTGACTGTTGCTGCTGTTGCTGCTGACCTTAAAGCCCTAAACGGCCTTGGTCCAGTATACCTGAAGGAGCATCTCCACCCCATTGTTTTGCCCGGACACTGAGGTCCAGCGCCAAGGGCCTTCTGGTGGTTCCCTCCTTGCGAGAAGCGAAATTACAGGGAACCAGGCAGAAGGCCTTCTCGGTAGTGGCGCCTGCCCTGTGGAACACCCTCCCACCAGATGTCAAAGAGAAAAACAATTACCAGACTTTTAGAAGACATCTGAAGGCAGCCCTCTTTAGGGAAGCTTTTAATGTTTAGTAGGTTATTGTATTGTAATATTATGTTGGAAGCCGCCAAGAGTGGCTGGGGAAACCCAGTCAGATGGGCAGGGTATAAATAAAATTATTATTATTATTATTATTATTATTATTATTATTATTATTATTATTATTATTATTATTGCCAGGCCCAGCAGTAAGCAAGCAAGGCAAGCTAGTCTAGTCTCATGAGAGGCTCTCCTGAGTCTCAAGGGTCTTGGCTGATCCTTAACCTGGCTGTCCTCTGGGGCCAAGTCCATCCATAGGCCAAATCTAACAATGTACAGTGGTACCTCGGGTTAAGTACTGAATTCGTTCCAGAGGTCCATTCTTAACCTGAAACTGTTCTTAACCTGAAGCACCACTTTAGCTAATGGGGCCTCCCGCTGCCACTGCGCTGCTCCTGCACGATTTCTGTTCTTATCCTGAAGCAAAGTTCTTAACCCGAGGTAATATTTCTGGGTTAGTGGAATCTTTAACCTGAAGCATCTGTAACCTGAAGCATATGTAACCCAAGGTACCACTGTACAAGAAGAAGAAGAGGAGTTTGGATTTGATATCCCGCTTTATCACTACCCTAAGGAGTCTCAAAGCGGCTAACGTTCTCCTTTCCCTTCCTCCCCCACAACAAACACTCTGTGGGGTGAGTGGGGCTGAGAGACTTCACAGAAGTGTGACTGGCCCAAGGTCACCCAGCAGCTGCATGTGGAGGAGCGGAGACGCGAACCCGGTTCCCCAGATTACGAGTCTCTCGCTCTTAACCACTACACCACACTGGCACCACACAGAGCAAGCCAATTGGGCACCTGGGGTGGCGCGCATGCCCTGCGCCCAGGGGTGGGGCGAGCCGGGGCAGGATGTTCTATGGGGCCTCTGAAGAGTATGTCTGCCCCTCCCACTCAGCCACCCTACAGCTGAGGGGGAGATGGCGGGCAGACCATTTGCGGCAGCCAGAGCTTGCAGCTGCCCAAGCCACTATGTCACTCCCAGGAGAGATGTGTGGCTTGGGCGCGCTGCAGGCCCCACAGAGAGTGCCACCCAGCATTTTGTCACCCCCCCCCTCAGTGGTGACACCCAGCGCATACTGCCCCCACAGCACCCCACTTCCTCCACCCCTGTGTACAATACCAACAGCTCTTATTGCAGTCTGACTCATATCAGCTGAGACAGAGAAAAGAGACTCTCCTCTCCTATGCCAATTTCCCCAAGTCTAAATGCTTAATTTTTATTGCACTGCCTAGACTGACTTTTATGGCATTTGTCGCCTGAAATATTTATGGAAATGCATTGCATTCAGTGCATCGCCCCACATCACCCAATCCCATGTCTTAATCCCCAGTACTGAAGCTCCTCTTTGCATTGATCCAAGAGGATTTGTTTGTTTTCAAAGCAACAAAGTACAGCGGACGCTCGGGTTGCGAACGTGATCCAGGCGGGAAGCACGTTCGCAACCCGCAGCATTCGCAACCCCCAGCGCCGCGTCTGTGCTCACACGGGTTGCGATTTGGCGCTTCTGCAGATGCACAAAGCATGATTTAGCACTTCTGTGAATGCGCAAGCGCTGAAACCCCGAGGTAACCCGTTCCAGTACTTCCGGGTTCGGCGTGGTACGCAACCCAAAACTGTGCAACCCGAAGCATCTGTAACCCAAGGTATGACTGTAAACCAATACGTTTTCATGATATGTTTTGGGCTGGGATCATGAGTGGATATTGCCTTGCTAAAGTGGGAACTGAGGAAGAGTACCCTAATTAAGAAGACAGTCACTGAGTGGCCTGGCAAGTTTGCCTAGCAGAAAGCCAGTTCAGCAAGATTTATTGATTTGCATATTGGAAATAGTTACCGTATTTTTTGCTCTATAAGACTCACTTTTCCCCTCCCAAAAAGTAAGGGGAAATGTGTGTGTGTCTTATGGAGCGAATGAAGGCTGCACAGGTATCCCAGAAGCCAGAACAGCAAGAGGGATTGCTGCTTTCACTGCACAGTGATCCCTCTTGCTGTTCTGGCTTCTGAGATTCAGAATATATTTTCCCTTGTTTTCCTCCTCCAAAAACTACTCTTCTGGTCTGGTGCGTCTTAGAGAGAGAAAAATACGGTATCTATGTTAAGTTCAGGGAAAAGATGAAAAGCACGTGCTCCCCCCCCCCAGCTATTTCAAGTTTGAAATCTGTATTTCAAACTCTGATATCAAATTCATGCAGTACATTTCTGCATATCTATAATGTAATGACATCCTTCTGCATTTAATGGAGCTCACTGTGTCATCACTGAGCGGCCTATTTTAAATGGGGGAGAGGAACCTGGTTCCTGCCAAATGTTGTTGGACTCCAACTCCCATCAGCCCCAGCCAGTGTGACCAATAGTCAGGGATGATGGGAGTTGTAGTCCATCTGGGTGGGCTATAGATCCCCACCCCACTCCATTTTAAGTCATGATGAGCCTTTCCGTTTAAAATCTGATAAAAAAAGTTGCCTTGTGTTGGGCAAATCTTTCAATTCTGGATTCACATTTTTCCCCTCTCCCAGTCTCAAGCTCACTTCTTGGCATTTCTACATACATCAGATTGCAAGAAGAAGAAAAAAATCTCATGAAAACGCATCAGCAGTTTTGCATGAATTTCTCACGCTACACACATATTTGCATGCTATCTTCCCTACACAATGCAAATGCAAGAAAGCCACTTCCAACATAAGGAAGAGGTGGAGTTGCGGGCTCATACCCCCAACAACTGCGCGGGGCTGCCTCCAGCCCCATGTGACCTGGGGAATCCTCAGGCCGCGTCAGCCCCGGGGCGTGGCCTGGGTCATTTAAGGTCAACACGGCCCCGGGATCTCCCCTTTTTGTCCTCGCAGCAGCTGCAGTTTCCCACCCACCCTCTAGGTTTTCTTCTGACCTTGCTATGGACCTTGGTTGGTCGCCCTTGAGGGGCCTGGTAGGAATTTTTCCACTTGGCGAATTGGCACTGGCCATTTGTTTTTTCCGCCTACCTCGTAGCAAATCGTCACAACGTCTTTGGTTATGGTGGTTAGGCATTGGTAGGGGTATTATTATGTAGATGAGTTGGGGGGGAGGAGTGCCATCACCTCCCCCAAATGCTGAGGGGTAGTCCGATAAAGGATTCCGGGGGGGGGGGGCGTTGCCTCGTCCGAAACCTATGGAGGCTAGGGCCTAAAGGACACCCCCGAGCGGTGACCCCTCAGGGAGTGCCTAGGGATGTGCTTCTCAGGGGCTACCCCTGCTGGTGTTAACCCTTTCCAGTTTTCATGCTAACATGCTGAAGCCGGATAGTCTGATAGGACCAATGCCTAAAGCCAATACCGCTCTTACCTGTAACCAATAAAGTTGTGGCCATTTTTTGCCCATTAACCTAAACTAATGGTGTCCTGTGTCTTCATTTATTCCAACTGGTGGGAGGCGGGAATTGCCACGCAATGCAATGTTTTATAGAAATAGACAAGAACACAAGATTTTTCTCTTTGGGTTTGAGGTGTGAGCTTCAAGCATCACTGCTAAAAGAGCACATGTACCTGTAGCGGCTAACACCCAACTCATTAGCCTTGATCTTTCCAGCCCCTCTCAAAATTGCAGTCTCATCTGGGCAGGGAACCTCACTTGTCTTGCCATCATAATTTCGGCTTCCTGGGGGAGGCCTCATTTTTCTCCCCTGTTTCTGGGAATTTACAAGGTTGAGCAAGGTTGGGGGGAGTAAACGGTGCTAAGAAAGAGGAACAAAACAAGCCACACCTGCGATTCAGACCAAGGGGGAGGAAAGCCTCCCCCACCAAGCTCATTAGTAATTAACTTGCACCGAATGTGGATGCTGATTGCAATTCAGGCTGCCTCTGTGGTTCTCTCCAGCCCTCTCCCTGCAATTGGAGGCATCCAGCAGCTAGCAAACACTTCAGGAGCAATTGTTCTTTTCTTCTGTATCCATTCCATTCGAGTTTAGCTGCAATTATGGCAGAACAGATTAATTTGTGGTTTAAATTGCTCTCTCCCTCTCTCTTGGCATAAGTTACAGATAGGTAGCCGTGTTGGTCTGCCATAGTCAAAATAAAGAAATTCCTTCCAGTAGCACCTTAAAGACCAACTAAGTTAGTTCTTGGTATGAGCTTTTGTGTGCATGCACACTTCTTCAGATACACTGAAACAGAAGTTGCCAGATCCTTCTATATAGTGAGAAGGTGGGGAGGGGTATTACTCAGAAGGGTGGTGGGAATGGGAGATTGGAAGGTAGCTGAGATGAGCCTGTTGACGACTCTTAACGACTACAATAGGTCTTACAGGAAAAGGCATGGGGTGAGAAGGTGAAAAATGGCTAGTCAGCATTTGTATCCAATCCAAGACTGGCTCAGTGATGGCCAAACTTGGCCCTTCAGCTGTTTTGGGACTACAGTTCCCATCATACCTGACCTCTGGTCCTGTTAGCTAGGGATGATGGGAGTTGTAGTCCAAAAGCAGCTGGAGCTTCAAGTTTGGGCTATCTGTGGGGAAGAATTTCCCCGGAAGTTCACAGGCTTCTCAGAGCTCTGTGAAGAGTGTAATTTGAAACCTTCTGTTTGCGTATGTACATCCCAGACAGACCAGGGAGATTTTGATAGACGACATTTTCCTAGCGTGGGTAAATGCACACCCCCTCCTCCTGCTTCCCAAGCAGGGAAAGGAGACAGTCAGAAACGTCTATTTACATTCTTTTATTTCTGACTTTAAAGCACTACAGAAAAACATGTCCGATCAATTCAGTTCTTCTAGCAAGTCTGACAAACTTCCTGTACATACGCAAACGGAAGGTTTCAAATTACACTCTTCACAGAGCTCCGAGAAGCCTGTGAACTTCCAGGGAAATTCTTTCCCACAGATAGCCGCATCATGTGATGTCAACAAGCTACCGGTTTGCAGCTGCGTTGCTTTCATATACTGACAACCGGCAACCAGGCAGAGGGCCTTCTCGGTAGTGGCACCCACCCTGTGGAACGCCCACCCACCAGATGTCAAAGACAAGAACAACTACCAGACTTTTAGATGACATCTGAAGGCAGCCCTATTTAGGGAAGCTTTTAATGTTTGAGGCATTATTGTATTTTAATATTGTGATGGAAGCCACCCACAGTGAAGAGTGTGGTAGGGGCGAAAGTAGAATGAGTTACCTCTGCCTGTCATTGGTTCTGAGTCCTGCAGGACTCTGTCCATTCTGACAGCGGTGGAGCAAACCAATCGGGCGTCTGGGGCAGCATGCATGCCTTGTGCCCAGGAGCGGGGCCAGTCACCCGCGGGGTGAGGCCAGCTGGGGCAGGACGTTCTGCATCCTCCCACTCAGCCGCCCTACAGTATGTTTACCAGATAATTTTCAATGAATCCGGGGACACTTTTTTTCTTTTTTGAAGCTGAGTAGCAACGGGGAGTCAGTAGTGGGGATGGTGAGGCAAAAGATCCTGGGCCCAAGCACACATGCACATTGTATAAAGGTGCAAAGCCCTTCTTCCGCACCCTGTGAAACAAAAATGTGCAGAGTTTTTTTAAAAAACTGGGCAATGGTGCACCTTCCCCAATCTCCTCCCCCCTTCCCCCTTTGTTTTGACAGATCAGGGGAGGCTCGGGAGTCACAGGGGGGCGGCCGTTGCCCAGGAGGGGCCAGCCTGGTAGCGCAGTTGGCTCTGGCTGGCTTCAGGAGCTGCTCACTGCTCGCTGCCATGGGGCAGGAAAAATGGTGGGCGCCACAGCAGCAAGCAGCTCCTGAAGCCAGTTAGAGCCAACTGTGTTACCAGGCTGGCTCCGGGCTGCTGAGGCTGCTGCTGCCACATTTCCTGGGGACAGATTTGCAAATCTGGAGACATTCCGGGGACGAATTTTGTCTGGCAACAGATTTGCAAATCCGGGGACTGTCCCCGGGAACCGGGGATGTCTGGTAACCCTACCTCACAGCTGAGGGGGAGGCGGCGGGCGGGCGGGCCATTTGGGAAGTGTGGAGCCTGCAGGCGCCAAGCCACTGCATCACTCCCAGGAGAGACGCGTGGCTTGGGCGCGCTGCAGGCCCCGCGGTGAGTGCCGCCTGCCATTTTGTCACCCCCTTAGTGGTGACACCCGGGGCGATCCGCCCCTACCGCACACCCCTTCCTCCACCCCTGTCTTCTGCCCTATCAGTCCCCTTGGGCTCTCTGTGGTTTATTTGCTCTTTTAAGCAATGAGATTTAATGGGGGGGGGTGTGTGACTGGGTAGCTCTAGCTTCCAAGCTTTTAAATCTGCTATATAAACCCTTTAAAAAAAGCAAGTTGAAAGGTCAGGCGGGTATTGTTTGTTTGTTTAATATCTTGCCCTTCTTACAAGGAGATCAAGGCAGCGTACATGATACCCTCAGTGCTTTTTCTTTCTTTCTGCAGGTTCTCAAGGGTAAATAGTACTGGCACCTTCTTTTTCCCAAGTGTTAAAAGTGTGGCACTTACTATAACAACTTCAGGGTGAGTACCAACACCTTTATATATATATATATATATATATATATATAAAGCACTGCCCTCATCCATGTTAGTCTCATCACAACCCTGAAAGATGGGTGACAGGAGCAGGTCAGCAATAAATCACACAGAGTAAGTAGAGTTACCGTATTTTTCGCTCCATAAGACACACTTTTTTCCTCCTAAAAAGTAAGGGGAAATGTCTGTGCGTCTTATGGAGCAAATGCAGTAGATAGCCGAGGGATCCCTCGGCTGCTGCTGCAGTCTTGAGCTGAGGGATGCCTCCGCAGCCAGAGCCATGGCTCCTGTCCATTGCTTGCTGTAAAACAAGCAGAGCAAGAGCCTCTGACATGCTCTGTGCAGCTCTCGCTTTTCTTGCTTCAAAGCAAGAGCCGTGGAGAGCATGTCAGCTGCTCTTGCTCTGCTGGCTTTACAGCAAGGCGGGAGGAGGGACGGACGGGAGCCCCTTCTGCCCCTCCTCCCAGCTGACTGTAATTCAAGCAAAGGGAGAGCCACTTACACGGCCCCTGTCCTGGCATCTCCTCGGAGGCAAGGCAAGACATCTGCCCGCCACAGGTACGCTCAAATGTGAGCTCTCCCTCTCTCTTCCTTCCTTTTCTCCCTCCCTCTTCCAACTTGAATACAATATTTGATTCAGAATATTTTTTTCTCTTGTTTTCCTCCTCTAAAAACTAGGTGCATTGTATGGTCGGGTGCGTCTTATAGAGCAAAAAATACGGCAACTCTTTATGAGAAGAAACAAGATCTGCTCTGGAGTGTCAGGCCTAATGAGCGCAGCAACTCTTCTCGGTAGATCTTGCCCTATGAGGCAGTTGTGAAGGTTCCTGCCTTTCCATAGTTGCCCAAATCTCCTTCTCACTGGGTCCTTCCCAAGCGATCTGAGACTATACCAGCATGTCTGCCTTTCTTCCTCCCTCTTCATTTCTCTTCTGGTTCTGGGAGACCAGGGGGAAGGGAGCTAGTTGCAGCAAGAGGGGGGAGACCCCAGCCTGACTCATCTCTGCCTCTGCTTCTGACTCTGGATTTCTCTCCGCCACAGATGCTCTGCTCACAAAACCCTGTTGCTTCTTCAGCTTCCGGCACCTCCTCCTCTCAGTCTTCTCCCTCGCCTCCCTCGGACCACTTACCATCATCCCACTACCACTCCCTAGGCTCTGAGTCTTCATCCCTTGATGGTTCATCAGCTGGTTCCTCCCACCACTCCTCTGCAACTAGACAGTGCAGGACAGTAGACTAGGCTGAAAGACAGTGGCTAGTCCCAAGTCACCCAATGAGTCTCATGCTTAAAGGGTGATTTGTACTTGGATTTCCCCACTGCTAGTCCATCACTACACCACACTGCCTTCGACTGCTTCTCATTAGAGTTCTGATTCAAGGAGGTTCCTTCCACCTCCACTATTAACAACAACAACAACAACAACAACAATTATTTACTTATACCCCAGCCACTTTGGGCGGCTTCCAACCAAATATTAAAATATAGTAGTGCATCAAACATTAAAAGCTTCCCTAAACAGGGCTGCCTTCAGATGTCTTCTAAAAGTCTGGTAGTTGTTGTTCTCTTTGACATCTGGTGGGAGGGCGTTCCACAGGGCTGGTGCCACTACCGTGAAGGCCCTCTGCCTGGTTCCCTGTAACTTCTTGCAGTGAGGGAACCGCCAGAAGGCCCTCGGCGCTGGACCTCAGTGTCTGGGCAGAACAATGGGGGTGGAGATGCTCCTTCAGGTATACAGGATCAGGGCCGATTAGGGCTTTAAAGGTCAGCACCAACACTTTGAATTGTGTTCAGAAACGTACTGGGAGCCAATTTAGGTCTTTCAAAACTGGTGTTATGTGGTCTCGGTGGCCGCTCCCAGTCACCAGTCTAGCTGCCGCATTCTGGATTAGTTGTAATTTCTGGGTCACCTTCAAAGGTAGCCTCACATAGAACGCATTGCAGTAGTCCAAGTGGGAGATAACCAGAGCATGCACCACTCTGGTGAGACAGTCCACGGGCAGGTAGGGCCTCAGCCTGCATACCAGATGGAGCTGGTGAACGGCTACCCTGGACACAGAATTGACCTGCACCTCGATGGACAGCTGCGAGTTCAAAATGACTCCCAGGCTGCACACCTGGTCCTTCAGGGGCACAGCTACCCCATTCAGGACCAGGGAGTTCCCCACTCCTGCCTGCCCTCTGTCCCCCAAGAACAGTACTAGTCCAACTCCATGCATCTTAATTGTGATGGGGATAATTCTTTGGACTAGGCCCCATTAAATACTTTGTGCTCTGCTTTAAAAACTCAGCATTTTAACAAGAGATATGGCTTCCTTTGCTGCGCAGAACAATTTAACATGAGTCAGCTTCCCCTCGAAAAGACACTTTAAGAAAGCCATAATTTACAAGAGAATGTCAAACGCACGTTGGCTTCTAGAGCCGTTCCCGAAAGTGAAAGTACTGCATCTGAGCGGGGTGATTTAAGCATGAGGCATTTCGGAATTCAAATGAAGCCCAGAGTTTGAAAGCCTTTTGGATCCAGGGTCCCTGGCCCAACAAGTGCTAATTTCAAGCCACAAAAGTGCATGTGTGGGAGGAGATCAGACCCCTGTCCCTATTTATGCTAAATGTTGCATATGTAGTTGTCAGGGAACTGACATCGGAGCCAGAGGCGGAGACAAGGCTCCTGAGTGATGCTGGAGAAGGGCCCAGCAGGGAGAGAGGCAGCTCATCAGCGGGGGAAGGAAATCAGCGTAACACCAGGGATAAAGGGGGGCAGATGGGGGAATCGGCGAGGGGGCTCCAGGACTCCTCGCCGGAGACCAGCAGGGAGAGCACGGGTCCTCTGCTACCCACACCCTCCCTGCGCAGAAGACTTCCGCGCAGGGAGAGTAGGAGGAGACTTGGCGTCAAACAGCTTTTATGCTGGAAAAGGTTTAAGAAATGCCCACTGACGGATTCTGCTAGCGACTGAGGCAGCCACGAAGTGAAGGCCTGTCCAGACAGAAAAGGTTCAACCAGGCAACCTAGCCAGGAGTGGCGGCAACTTACGCACAAGCAACCCCTATTATTATTACAGTAGTCTAAAGCATTGGGTGGGAAAATTCTGCTGGAGGGCTGCACCTAGAAGCAGCCCACCTTCCATGAGCCTCTTTGGCAGGTGGGTGATGGCTTCCACATGTCTACCTCCTTATGATAGCAGGTGATTGAAACTTCAGGCTTTCTCTACTTGAAGAAGCCATGGTCCGATCTGAAAAATACAAATATTTAGGTTACAAAACTGTAAAAATAAAGAAAAATTAAGTTTGCAAAACAATAATTACCATGTGGTTAGGGAAGATCAACATGTCAGTATCCACTTATCCCCAGTGTAAATATGACATTGGCAAAAGTCGGAAATTGAAAGATAACTATAGTATGTACATGAAAATCAATTTCAGATTTGAAATCCGCATTGAAGGAACATATAAGAACAGTTGAAAAATCTCATGCAAACGAAAATGGGGAAAAAAATTGTTCCTCAGTATACTGTGTATCCCAAGGGAATACATTGTTTTGCATACCTCCAATTGTACATAGATATACATGTCGTTTTCAATGCTATACATGTCATGTTCAGTGCTATATAAGTCACTTACATTTATACTCATATTGCACTACTTTGGCTATGTGTTTAGTAAAATATTGAATTCTTGCATTGTGAAAAACAAAGATTATGGTGAAAAGTGAAAAACATGAATTGCAAAAAACCCCAAAAAACTAGAGCTTACAGAACAAAACCAACTTCAGATATGAAATCAGCACATTGAAATTAGGTTAGAACAACTGCAGGTGTCAATGCAACAAAAAATGTGTTCCCCAGTGATCTAAAGGGCTCCAGAGGGTGGGACCTGAACCTTTGGAATCAAATGGCGAGAAAGGAGATTCCAACTAAAGATTAGGAAGAACCTTCAGATGGTAAGAGGTGTTTGACAGTGGAACAGGCTCTCCTTCACTGGAGGTCTTGAAGCAGAGGTTGGATGGCCATCTGTCAGGGATTCTTTAGCTGTGATTGCTGCATTGTGCAGGAGGTTTGAGAAAAAGACCCTTTGAGTCTCTTAAAAATCTACAATTCTATCATTCTGTGAAAAATGGTACGATGCTTTAAATGTATGGTGTGAATATGACCTGAAGGAGCGTCTCCACCCTCATCATTCTGCCCGGACACTGAGGTCCAAAGCTGAGGGCCTTCTGGCGGTTCCCTCCCTGTGAGAAGCCAAGTTACAGGGAACCAGGCAGAGGGCCTTCACGGTAGTGGCACCAGCCCTGTGGAACACCCTCCCACCAGATGTCAAAGAGAACAACAACTACCAGACTTTTAGAAGACATCTGAAGGCAGCCCTGTTTCGGGAAGCTGTTAATGTTTAATAAACTATTGTATTTTAATATTCTGTTGAAAGCCTCCCAGAGTGGCTGGGGGGGGGCAGACAGATGGGTGAGGTATAAATAATAAATTATTATTATTATTATTATTATTATTATTATTATTATTATTAAGAATAAATTTGTTGGTGTTTTTGAGTCAATGACACGTTGCACAATACACCCACGACACAACACCAGTCTGGAGGCACCCCCAGATTCCCTGAGCCTGAGTACAATGTTTTATATCTACTGTCCTACGTATTGGATTTTGCTAGATTTTTTCATCTTCAGGCATCAAGTGTGTGTGTGTGTGTGTGTGTGTGTGTGTGTGTGTGTTTAAAGATGTAGGAATTCTGAAATGTTAGCCTCTAGCATGACATAGGAACTTATCTTCTAGTTGTAAGGGTGAGGGAGAAGAAGAAAAAATAGATTTTTTTTTCCTTTCTGAAGTGTGCTCACTAAATTCCCTTGATCTCTTATAGGCTAGCAACTGCTCAGGAAGACTTGTGAGGAAGAAAGTTTGAGCACCTCTCTCTCTTTCTCTGCTGTAGCCTGAGTTCAAAGCCACGTTGACTGTGTCGTGTCCTTGGACTGTGGCACGAAACTTTCAGAGATCTGATGAAGGTTTATCTGGGAGAGAAGACACCCAAGTTGTACCATCTGGAGATGTGATGGGAAACGGCAGTTCCCCAAAGGAACAAAAAATTCAAAGGGAAGGCTGAACTTCTCCTGGATGTTGAGGGAAAGTGGGTCTGAAAGGGAAGCTGAGCATGAAGGAGTCTTGGAGATGTGGGGAGAGAAAGGTGATCCCAGTGTGCGCTCATAAAGAAAAGGATGAGACAAATCTTCACAACACAGCAAATTAAGACAAGGGATTTCGTTGCAAATCACAGAGGGGCAGGGACTAGAGATTTCAGGAAACGGAGAAAAACCACAGCAGAAATAGGGCTGTGCACCAGATTTGGCAAGGCAGATGTTCTGCTACTGAGCTATGGCCCCTTCCCGTCATAGAAGCAAACAGTGTTTGCAATCCATGCTGAAAAATCCAGGGAAATAACTGCAATGCGCCACCAGCATAAAGTGGATGCACTGCATTAAATCCTGCACCTTTGCATCAACGGGATTCTGCAACTTGCATCAAGTATGCCAAGCCAGCAAAGGAGTGCCAATTATCCCCCCCCCCCTGTTTTGCACGGTTTATTGGGAAATGCTTAGTGCTGGACACAATCTAATTCTGGTCTTGTCTACAATGCATAGCTGTCAAGTGTCCCTTATTTGAAGGGACAGTCCCTTATTCCAGGGCCATGTCCCGCTGCTGTCCCTTATTGATGGATGTCCCTTAAATGTCCCTTAAATGATGTCCCTTAAATTTCAGAGGAAGCAGCTCCTCTCCCTCCCTGCCAGCTAGGGGGAAGGGAGGCTCCAACTGTGTTGCTTGGCTGTGTTGCTCACCCAATAAGAAGTCTAAGAACGACTGGGGGGTGGAGCTTGCATGCCTCGTGTGTGGCTAGTTAATGCAAGCTGAGGGGTTTTTTGAATGCTGGACGCCATTTTGTTGCACGTGCTGCTGCAAACTTTGCAGTGCAAAGCCAGGCCGGGGAGCCATCTTAAGTTGAGGCTGCATAGGCCTTGTGATGCATTTGATTCAGATTCTATTCAGTTGAACCTCTGGTTACAAAGTTGGTTGGACAGTGTTCTCGAAGCTACCAGCATGAGTTTGACCAGACTGCAGGAGGACAGGAAGACTGCAGTGCCTGGAACAGGTGAGGCTGCAGGTCTCTTATTTTGGCTGCTGGTCCCTTATTTTCAAGGCTGCTGGTCCCTTATTTTCAAATCTGTAAGTTGACAGCTATGCTACAATGATACTACAATCTGGGGCCATCCAATGGAACTGTGTGGAGGGAGAGTCAGAACAGAGAAATGGAACATAGCATGAGACTGTAAGACGAGCCTGCTGGATCAGGCCAATGGCCCAGCACCCTGTTTTCAGAGTGGCCAACCAGACGCCTGTGGAAAACCTGAGCACAAGAGCCCTCTCCCCTCCTAGGTTTTCCACCAGCTGGTATTCCGAAGCATCGCTACCTCCAACTGTGGAGGCAAATAATATTCATCACCATGGCTAGCAGCTGTAGTGATCAGGTGGGATTGCTGTGAGGAATTATAAAAAATATGGAGCAAGCCATTTGTGTCAGCAATGAAAGCATTACGTTGACTGGGTTTGACCCATTTTGATATGATTTTTGATCTGTCCACGCCTCTGCATCCCTGTCCTATTTCTCGTGCTTGACAGGTCACATACACAGGCCAGTTGCCAGTATATCTGCTCTGTCCTGAAGTGTCTGTAACCCAAGGTACCACTGTGTTATGGCTGAGGGACTTGTGGCCTCCCAAATACTTCAACTCCCACCACCCCATATCATTTGGCCATGCTAGCTGGGACAGATGGGAGTTGGTCCAACACCATCTATCCCCCCCCATACGACATGTTTGCTTCCTTTCCTCAAGATGTCCTGAGCCTTCCCCTGTACGTATTTGCATTCTGGAACCTGGTAAAAAGGTAAAAGGTAAAGGACCCTGGATGGTTAAGTCCAGTCAAAGGTGACTATGGGGTTGCAGTGCTCATCTTGCTTTCGGGCAGAGGGAGCTGGAGTTTGTTCGCAGACAGCTTTCTGGGTCATGTGGCCAGCAGGACTA
Source organism: Podarcis liolepis (assembly GCF_965112155.1). NCBI lineage: Eukaryota > Metazoa > Chordata > Lepidosauria > Squamata > Lacertidae > Podarcis > Podarcis liolepis. The sequence continues at coordinate 8,777,925 of NC_139569.1, read as the reverse complement.
AATCACTTCTGGTATAATGGAACACTGTGACAGAAACCAGAGTGCACAGACACACCATTTACCTTCCCGCCACAGTGGTACCTATTTATCTACTTGCACTGGCATGCTTTCGAACTTCTAGGTTGCCAGCACCTGGGACAGAGCATATACACCGGCATCCCAGGCCATAAAAGATAGCAGGCAGTCTCTTTGATGTACCCTGCCTTGGTTTTGTTAATCTTAGGGCCTGGAAATAGTTTCACAGGAAGGTCATAAAGATACCTATCTCCTTGCCATCCTTCTTCTCATACTTATTGCTTGTTTATGACCTCCGGGGTTGCTGAATGCATCCCTCCTTTTAAGTCCTGTTTTATTTACCCTAGAAGTATGCATGCTTACATTAGCTTTTGTAGTGTAACTTTGTCCCCACGTGGGTTTTTTTGAAATGCTCAGAGGAAATCTGATTGGTTCTTACGAACACTGTGTAAAGGGTTCTTTTGTTATTAAAACGGGCTGGACAGGGGTGTGGAGATACACACTTCCTCCAAGAGCCTTGCCGGTCAAGCCTCGTGTCTTATTTTAATCAGGGTCCAGTCCTTTCCTTTGGCCTCAGAGCGCAACAAGCAGCCATTGATATAGCCCTTTTCTCCGTGAATTTGCCTAATCCTCTTTTCAAGCCATCCAAGTTGTTGGCCATCACTGCCTCCTGTGGCAGGGAGTTCCATAGTTCAACTATGCGCTGAATGAAGTATGTTTACCTGTCCTGAAACTTCCAACATTCAGCTTCATTGGACGCCCACGTACTAGTGTTACAAGATGGGGGAAACTTTTCTCTGCCCACTTTCATGCATTCTTTAATAAACATCTATTATCTCACATCTTACACGCCTTTTCTCTAAGTGAAGAAGTCCCAAATGCTGCAATGGGGAGTTGCTCCATCTTTTTTATCATTTTGGTTGCCCTCTTCTGAACCTTTTCCAACTCTGCAATAAAGGAAAGACTTTGCATAGCGCATAGTTAAGACTATGTCATTTTCTCCCTGCCCAGAGCTGTGATGGGGAGTAAAATTGTGCTCTTTATGCTCTTCAGACAATGGATCTGAAGAATGGAGAGGAAGTTATTTTACCCACTGCTTCCTCTGATGCTACATCTTGCCTTGAGAGGCAGCCCGTCCAACAAACTCTCATTTGGAGGACTGGACCTGGTCCACTGACTAGCAGTTCACCGCATCTCAGCTATGAAAACAGGTGGCCAGACTAGTGAAAAATTTACTATGTCATTAAATGCAAAGCATGGAAGGAAGGATACATGGATGGGAGAGGAGGGTCATGAATCCAGGCAGAATGCAACAGCTTGTAGCTAACCTATTGAATTGTCTCTCAGTCCTCATCTATCCCAAGTTTATCATCTAGCCATCCCCATCTAACTCAGATTAAAATTGATCATTTGCCTACCTATCTGATCTCTTATGCCAGGTATCAGCAACCTTTTTCAGCTGTGGGCCAGTCCACCATCCCTCAGACCATTTTTTTGGGGGGGGGGTGTAAATGAATGAATTCCTATGCCCCACAAATAACCCAGAGATGCATTTTAAATAAAAGGACACATTCTACTTATGTAAAAACACGCTGAGTCCCAGACCGTGGGTGGGCCGGATTTAGAAGACAATTGGGCCGGATCCGGCCCCCGGGCCTTAGGTTGCCTACCTCTGTCTTACACCTTCCAGATTGCATTTCCTTGTATAATCATATATAATACAGAAACCAAAGCAGGTAATGGGGTCTTATCCAAGCAGAGATAACTCTAGGAGGTCTCAACCGTAGGTGAGGGAACCTGTGACCCTCCAGGTGTTGTGAGACCACAATTCCCATCAGCCCCAGCCAGCATGGCTGATGGTGAGATATGGTGGGAGTTGTAGTCCCATAGGACTGCCCACCCCCCATTCCTACCACAAACCAAGCAAAACTGCAGTGATGTTCAATTAGGGCTGATGGGGGCATCCTACAATCTTCAGGAGAGCCAACCGGCATTGCTGGTCAAGATAGATTTTTTGGAAGCCTACATCAGCCTCTTAGTTTGAGGCTCCTGTTTCATGCTCCAGGAATACTGGAGAGAATCTGCAGCAGATTTACTTGGCTGGCCAACTTATTCTAGGATTTGTGGAGGCAGACAGCCAACCCCACCGATCACAGCTGGCTTCCCACCTTATGTTAATACAAGGAAGGTAGAACAGAGACGCCCAAGCAAGCAATGTGTTTGTTCACCTATGGAAATCTCCCATCCCTGCTGTTTCTAATTAAGAGTATACAGTTGGTAGCTTTAAATGAGAACACCTCGAGGATATATGTGTTGATGTGCTACCACCTAGTGGAAAGGTGGCCGAGACCCTTAAGTGGCAGGGGACAGCAAGCAGAACTATCCATACCTTTGATTATTATTGTGGCATTGAGTGGTGACTTTATTTTATGGTCTTATTTCATCCGTCTGTATGTTACACTGCATTTCCAGCTGTTCAGATCAGCTGACCTCAAAAGCAGTTAAGCCAATGCACTCAAAGACACCCAAAACATTAATCAGATGCAATGTGAATCTGAGCAGGAACTGGAGCAAAGGGAATTCGCTCAAACGTTTATTGAGGTGTGTATGGGGGTGAGGGATGTAGGTCTTACAATCCAATCAACAGTCCCAGCTTCACTTCAGACCCTGAGCTCTGCCAGCTGAGCTGGGCTACAGAATGTCATTGCCCACCACCGCTTGTAGATTTCCTAGAGTTTGAACATGCCTTGCCTTTCTCTCCCTAGCTCTGCTCGTTTGCTGATGGCTTCCTCCTCTGAACACTAGAGACCTCAAGGGGGAAAGCTCTCCAAAGTGAGTTGGGAAAAGGTTCTTCTTATTTTGCAAACACACACACAGCAGCCCTCTCAGAGGTCCAGAGAGGCCTAGGCCAATTCTAGCTTCTGAGACCCCTTGCTGTAATAATAATAATAAAAAAATGACAATCCATGGAAACAAAAGAAGGCACACAAAAAAAGAAAAGAGAATTTGAATATTTGTTTTACGTTTTTAACACATGCTTCTCTGGGCTTTTTTCTGGACAAATGCACCCAATTTGAGGAGAAATCTAGTGTTTGTGGAATGTCGCCATTTTTGTTGCTGTTATTAATTATCTGTCGATCACCCCGAGGTACCAGAGTGGGTCACAAAATTAAAACACAATATTAAAAACAATTTAAAGCAACTTACAATCACCGAAAGGAGCGTCTCCACCCCCATCGTTCTGCCTGGACACTGAGGTCCAGCTCTAAGGGCCTTCTGGCGGTTCCCTCATTGTGAGAAGCAAAGCTACAGGGAACCAGGCAGAGGGCCTTCTCGGTAGTGGCGCCCGCCCTGTGGAACGCCCTCCCATCAGATGTCAAAGCGATAAACAACTACCTGACATTCAGAAGACACCTGAAGGCAGCCCTGTTCAGGGAAGTTTTTAATATGTGACATTTTAGTGTATTTTTCATCTTTGTTGGAAGCCGCCCAGAGTGGCTGGGGAAACCCAGCCAGATGGGCGGGGTACAAATAATAAATTATTATTATTATAAATAAACAGCTCAAGTGTCAAAAGCCAGGGCAAAAAGGCTAGTCTTCAGCCAGAAGGTCCTAGGCACTGTTAGGAGCTCCACAGCTTTTTGTTCTTCCCATTGCTTCAAGCTGCACAATATTAATACCTGCAATAGTAGATGGGGAGTCAGTGCAGCTGTTTTAACAATGGTGTCATCGCATGGTGTGAGCCAGATGCCCCCACCAGCAATCTGGCCCCCACATTCTGGACCAGCTGGAGGGCAGCCCCACAAAGGGCCTGTTGCAGTCATCCATCCTAGATGTTACCTATGTGTTGGGTTGCCATATTATGAAGAGCAAAACAAGAGGACGCTATGATGGCCATTAGAAGCAAATAAATGTAATGTGTCTCAGATTTTACCCTTGAAAAAGAGGATGTGTCCAGGAAAAAGAGGACACATGGCAACCCTACCTACACATGAACTACAATGAAGGGTTGGCGTTCCCCTCTCCAATCTTCTTCTGAACCTCGCCTGTTCTCCCCTAAGCTCTCCCCTTCGTCTCCTGGCTCAGGTCTGCTCATACTAAGAGAAGCATGTCGCACTTCTTAAGTGTGCTAGGGAGCATGGTTGCGTCCACAGCCCTGCCTTAATTAAAGAAGAAAGCCACAGTGGCTGTAGCAATCTCTGGAAGCTTGTTCAAAGAAGCCTTTCCCCCCTTTGCATCTACCTAGTACTGAGCCACAAACCTGCTGGCAGAGAATCTGCAGTGCGCTATAATTGCAGCGGTTACTGGACCGTGCAAAGCACAATGAAGTCAACCACTGAGAAGGCAGAATGCAAAATTACTCATTGTGTTGCATGGATTATTGGAAGAAAGCAATGTGTTAGTTTTTGAAATTAAACCATTATTCTAGGTTAAACTCCTCTCTTCCTCTCGAGCTCAGGGAAAAGGTAGCAGCATTTAAGGAGCAAGAAGTGTTTCTCAGCTAAAGGGCACCATGGAAAATGTTTATTGATCGATTCGTTTACTTCTACTTATTTATTAAACTTATTAGTTGCTTGTAACCCAAAGGTCTCCAAGCAACTTATATATAAGAAAGAAAAATGTATGCACACACATAGTGCCTCGGAGGAAAATGGGAGCTTGTATAATATGCTAATATTTCGTACGTCTTGTAGAAAAACAGAAATGACACACCTGCTCCAAACAATAAACAAAGCAATGCTTCCACACACTAAACAAATGACAACAACAACAACAAACCTGTGGTTACATAAAACATACTCAATAAACACACAAGACGTAACAGGCTGTACTTTTGAATAAATAAGGTATACTATTCATTGTATCAAATTGTAGATTTCAATGGAAGTTTCATAACGTTCAATGAAAAAAGCAGAAGATCCAGTAGATCAGTTCATTCTCTAGTCAGTTCATGCATAAGGTCCATACATGTATAAGTGTCTATTCTACCTGTCTGTTCATAGAGTCCAATAATCCACATGAAGGGTTGTCCACAGAATCCTTTCACAGAGTCTAAGACAAGGATTTCCGGAATATTGCCTTGTTTCACCATCCTAGACTTCATCAGTAGTACAGGCTCATATGTAATATTACAGGATAGTGGATCTTATAGCACAGAGTGACTGCAACCACTACTATGCTATAAGATCCACCATCCTGTAATATGGCGAAACAAGGCTAACATTATGAAACTTCCATTGAAATCTACAATTTGATACAATGGATAGTATACCTTATTTATTCAATAGTACAGCTGGTTACGGGATGTGGGTGGCGCCGTGGGTTAAACCACAGAGCCTAAGGCTTGCCGATCAGAAGGTCGGCAGTTCGAATCCCCTTGACAGGGTGAGCTCCCGTTGCTCGGTCCCTGCTCCTGCCAACCTAGCAGTTCAAAAGCACATCAAAGTGCAAGTAGATAAATAGGGAAGGTGGGAAGGTAAACGGTATTTCCGTGCGCTGCTCTAGTTCGCCAGAAGTGGCTTAGTCATGCTGGCCACAGGACCCGGAAGCTGTACGCCGGTTCCCTCGGCCAATAAAGTGAGATGAGTGCCACAACCCCAGAGTCAGCCACAACTGGACCTAATGGTCAGGGGTCCCTTTACCTTTACCTTTACAGCCGGTTATGTCTTGTGTGTTTATTGATTATCCACCCTGTCTGAAACCCTGAAGAGAACACCTGCTGTTAGGTGGACCATTGGTCTGATAAGGCAACTTCCTATGTTCTGTTGCTCTCAGACTACCAAAGAACATTTCATATGGGGAAGAAAACCTCTGAGAATTTGGAGGACAGGTTTTGGCACAGTGCTAGCGTAAAGAATCTCCATACATTCCTGTAAATGCAAGACCCTCACTTAAAGTGAAAATTACAAAGTGGCAAAGACGAAAGAGAGGCATTGTCAACCAATTAAAGAATTCTGAGATGATTTATCATCTCCCTTTAAAGCGACTAATCACTTAATTAAATTGAAATATATCAGCATTTCCACCATTGTGGGGAATGAGAGGGCATATTCTATTGTGGCCTGTGCTATTGAAGCTGCTCTGCTCCATTTTATTTTGTATCATTCTGGTTACTCTTTGTTTATACAGAGGTGGGTTTTTTGGTCCAAGGGCCCCCAAAGCACTGGATGGAATATTAATATGGAAGAAAAAAGGGATGTTGCCAGATATTGTCAGGCTTGGGGGGTTCTGTCCTCCCCCAGCAGTATCAAGGATCAAGGAAGAAGCAAGAAAGTTCGTGTTTATGGTTTTATTTAGTTCTTGTGGTGCAAGACTAAGAATCCAGTCCTTAACTCCATAGTGACGTTGCTCACTCTGATCTACTCCCCTTCTTTCCCCAGCAATAGCCTGTGGCCCTGCGGGGAGCCTCAGGAGTCAAAGATCTTTGAGCCCTTTCTTCTTGAATTCTAAGTGAGCGGCGCATACAAGGGGATGGTGGCGCTTCTATGCTTTCCAAGGACATCTCTGCTGGCAATTCTCCCCCTCCTAAGACCTCATAACTTGGCAGCTTTGAGTTCTGCTGCAATTCAGTCCTGTCTCCCTCTTCTCTTGAAACTACTGGAGAAGGGGGGGGTGATCTCCCTCACTCCTCCTCCTCCTCCGAGGGAAGCTAAAGAGAAAGAGGGGACGATTCCCAGCCTCCCCCTTCTCAGTAGTGGAAGAAGGGGGCAGGGGGCGGGCTGCCCCAGGGGCATCTATGAGGGGGTGACACTCTGAGGGTGGTCCCACCCCCATGCGCCGCGGCGCAAACCGCCGCCATCACGCCACCACAGCAGCATGCAGAGGATCCTCTGCTTGCAGCTGCACCCTCTGACGCCATCAGTACGGCGCTTGAGCAGTGCCATCAGCAAATTGTCTAGGGGCACATGCGCATGTGCCACTACGTATGCACATGCACTGCACCATTCAAGCACCACATGGACGGCGACAGGATCCCTCCACTGTCACTGCAGCCGCAAGCAGAGATTTCCTCTGCTGCTGCTGCAGCTGCAAGCAGAAGATCCCACCGCCATATGTATGGCACACGCACATGCGCGGTACATAGCGGCACACATGCATGCATGCCAGGCGGTTTGTCCTGCCCAACACCCTGCACTGGGTGCTCGTTCGCCTTCCTTTGCCCCTGCCCCTTCGGTCCAGTCCCTGCCAGATATACATGTGGGAGCTGTGTTCATGCACTCCCCACAGATGCAACTTTTAACATGAGTTTGCTGGGTCAGGCCATTGGCCCACCTAGTTCATCATCTTGTTCTCCCACCGGCTACCCAGATGTCTGTAGGAAACCCTCATGGGATCTGAGCATGAGAGTAACACTCTCCCTTCCTATGGTTTCCAGCAACTGGCATTCAGAAGCATTAATGCACTTTAAATATTTCCACTTGTTTGTGCCTAGCAGTGTTTCTTTGTGGGTGTGTGGCACAGCTGCATGTCTCTCATCCCCAAAAGAACCCTGGGAAATGTAGTCCTGCAAGGAAGCTGAGGATTCTGAAATCCAGTCCGAGAGCATCCCTGATGGAATGGCTGCGGAACCAGTTTAGAGGCCTGTGCTAATGAAGAACTAAGAGGAGGACCGAAGAGAACGCCAGGGGAGTTCTCCAGGGAAGTGTTGTGATGGATCTACATGGAAGGCCCGGCAATGACAGGTGTGCCGCGGCTGCAAACACTGACTGCTCAGACTGACTGACTGCATCGCACAGATGCCTGTAGACCGGAGAGGTAGAAGCGGCTGGAGTGGGGGAGAAAATCTGTAATGGAAGGAACTGTCAGAGCATATTAACACCACGACCTTCAGCGTGATGGAATCCCATCTGACATTGCCATGGGCAACTTGCCTCCATTTGTAGTTGGGTTGCAGCATTAGAATTACTCCTGATAATTTCAAAATAAAGTTGAAATCATTGAGCAGTCTATTTGGGAGACAGAGTGAAGCAGGGAGCAAGGGTTGTATTTTTTTTTGGAGGGGGGCGGGGGAGAGCTTTTCAGTGCAGGATTAATAATGCAAGCATTTACACACATTGGCATCCCAGGAGATTTGCTTATTTAGAGAGTGTTGGGTGAGGAAGGGAGGGAAGCATCCTGTTCATCTGTGTTAAAGAGGAAGATAGGGGTTCATGCACTTCTCTAAAGGAAGGCTGAGCATAGGAGCCAATTCCTAGGGGCTGAGGTCTCTTTAGCCCTCCCAATAAAATATTTGAGGTAGCCAGGGGGGCCCTAAAGTTCATGTGTATTGCCATTCAAATGGTGTGTGCATTTGTTAGAACCCAATGCTCAGACGCTTTCAAGAATGTACAATTTGCTGTTGAAATGGAAACGGTAAAATCTGTAATGATTAAATGGGCACAAGATATAGGACATAACATCATGGTTGCTGACTGGGAGAAGTTATGGACCACCGGGATTAAATTCACGGCATGTAATGCCTTAAGAGAGAATATTATGAAAATGATGTACAGGTGGTACATGACCCCAGTTAAGCTTTCAAAAATATATCACTTGCCCGATAACAAATGTTGGAAATGTAAAGAAATTGAAGGTTCATTCTTTCACCTTTGGTGGACGTGCCCAAGGATTAAGGCTTTCTGGGAAATGATATATAATGAACTTAAAAAGGTATTTAAATATACTTTCCCGAAGAAACCAGAGGCCTTTCTCCTAGGCATTGTTGGCCAATTGGTGTTAAAGAAGGATAGAACTTTCTTTATGTATGTTACAGCAGCAGCAAGAATTCTCATCGCAAAGCATTGGAAGACACAAGACCTACCCACCTTGGAAGAATGGCAGACGCAACTAATAGACTACATGGAGATGGCGGAAATGACTGGCAGAATCCGAGACCAGGGAGAAGAGTCGGTGGAAGAAGATTGGAGTAAATTTAAAATTTATTTGCAGAAATATTGTAAAATTGTTGAATGTTGATGACATTGAAATGAATTCAAGGGGCTCTAGCAACAAGGTAAAAAGTATAAGGGGATTAACAATAGACAAATTAATACATCATGAATTTGCTGAACTAAATTTAAAAGGGATACAAAAATGGGAGACATGAGGAAGGCAGGAAAATAAGTTAACCTAAAGTGGCGAGATTAAGAAAGAGAGAAATTTTGTTTTTCTTTTATATGTGTTTTTTCTTTTTTGTGTGTTTAATGTTTGTAATTTTGTATTTTTGTGCTTTTGTATTTTGTATTTGTTATGCATTTGTCTTTTGTGTTTTCTAAACTTTTCTATTGACAAAACCCAATAAAATATTTAAAAAATTTAAAAAAATCAAATGGTGTGTGCATCTTGTGATTGATTATGTGGAGTGGAGCTTACCTGCACACACACACACCATATTCAAGCTGGCACCCCTGGCTGTGAGTCCCAGAAGACCTGCCCCCTGCCTTGCAGTCCCTTTTCCACCTGGCTTGGTAGGGCAGAGCCTTGACTGACTCCAGCTACAAAAGCTGAGGCTGCTGAACTCTCTTTTGCGCACACAGAGAGCACTCGCCATACACTTAAAGACCACAGACACCCATGCATTCCTCTGACTATTGCACACTTCATATACAGTGGTACCTCGGGTTAAGTACTTAATTCGTTGCGGAGGTTCGTTCTTAACCTGAAACTGTTCTTAACCTGAAGCACCACTTTAGCTAATGGGGCCTCCTGCTGCCGCCGTGCTGCCGCTGTGTGATTTCTGTTCGCATCCTGAAGCAAAGTTCTTAACCTGAGGTACTATTTCTGGGTTAGCGGAGTGTGTAACCTGAAGCATATGTAACCCGAGATACCACTGTATGCGCAACTACAGATATATGCCTCCCTCCTCCTCTGTTTCCGGATGCATCTTTCCCTCTCTCACCCCCCATGCATACATACCTCCTTCCCCCTCCTTCTTTCTTTCACACACAGACACATCAATCTCACCCCCTCTTCCCAAGGGCACCTCTCCCACAAGACCATATATCCAGGTACCTCCATGTCTGTCATGTGCACAGAGACAATACAAAGAATATACAGCTTCTTCCCTCCCTCCAACAAATGTACAGTAATACCTCATGTTATGTTTGCTTCATGTTATTTTCTTTCAGGTTGCATCCCGCACAACCCGGAAGTACTGAAAAGGGTTACTTCCGGGTTCCACCACTCGTGCATGTGCAGAAGTGCTAAATCGCGCTTTGCACATGCACACAAATGCCAAATCACACTGCACACCTGCGCAGATACGGCGCTTCAGGTTGTGGGCTTTTCATGTTGTGAGCAGGCCTCTGGAACGGATCCCGTTCACAACCAGAGGTACCACTGTATCTCTCCCCAAAACCACACATACCTACATCTCACCATTACACACACACACACACACACACACACACACACACACACACACCCTACGTTGAGCATCCTCCTCCCCAATCAGAAAAGCTGTGGAGCAAAGGAAGCATCCATCACTAGCTCCACCTGGCTGGTGAGCAACAGTAGCCTGATCAGGATACCCCCATCACTGTTTCCTTAACTCCCCATATGGGAGGCACACATAAATAAAGGGGCACACATCACCGGCTAGCAGGCAGTAGCAGCCTGAGCAAAGGCACGGTATTCCGACTGGAGCATTCCACCAGAAAAAGGACTGCTGCACTGTCCTGTTTGGCCCTTCTCTGGTTCAAAACTGAGCCTCTCCAGGTAAGGCTTGGAGAATTCCCTCCCTGAAACCCTGGAGAGAGCTGCTGCCAAGACAATACTGAGCTACATGGATCAATGCTCTGGCCCAGCATAAGGGAGCTTCCTCTGTTCCTATCAAGCAAGTTTTTCCTCTCTCCCCTCTCTGGCTGCCACGGTTGTCCCCAGTCGCATGTCTTTGCTTTCTTCAAGGAGGAATAGCATATGACTTGGGCATATGCACTCAGAGAATGGCTGTCTCCTTCCCATCTTAGTGGGGGAACTGTTGGCTCTTTTCCATCCCATCTGCCTCCCTTTGTGTGGGTCATTAAAGCTGCACCCTTTGCAACATCGGCTGCTCAAAATAAGCAGCACAAAATCCTTTATTTACTGACAAGGCTGGTGGCCCTGTCACTATTTCCACTTCCATCTGTTGGCTCCAAGATGTTCCAAGGCCATGAAGCTCACTGGCTTGGTCACTGCCTCTCAGCCTAAACTACCTCACAGGGTTGTTGTGGGGCTTAATTGGGGAGGGGGGACCACATATGCCACCTTGAGCTCCTTGGGGGGAAAAGGTGGGATTTAAATGCAATAAACTAACTAACCATAAAGCACTTCTACTGCTCGTCACTATAAGCCTCCCCACTGATGGATTCCTTTTCATAAAAAAATAATAATAATGTTTAAACCCTTAAGCATATTTCTGAAAAGGCTGTCCCACTTTCACAGCCACAGTGGAGTGGCATTTTCAGCTCAGTGGGAGGCAAGCAAACAGCTCCATAAGAGCGGAGGTGCCCTTTAAGGACTCCACTGAACTTTGGATTTGATTGGTCCCACCCCTGCTGCTCTGGGGAACTCTCCGTGGTCCTGAAGTGCATGAGCTGGACCTCTGCTTCCTTGCAGCACTACTGGAGGATGAGACTGGAATATAAATAAATGGGTTAGATCCTTCCAATTAAGGAAACTTTTAAATATTGTGTTGTGGTGGGGGGGGGGTGGGCAAAATCTACCTTCGCCTCATCTTCTGTGGATGTCCAGCGGTTGCCTGTCTTGTTTCTCATGGGGTTTAAAGTCTTCCAATTCAATGAAAAGGAAGGGCAAATTATTCTGAAAAGATGCAAATTGTTTCTCTTTTGCCTGCAAATCCCCAAGGTTGCAGACCCATGATTAATCACCTGGGGATCAGAAAGAAAGTCGATAGCAGGAGGTCCCTTGGTTTCAAAGTCAGAATTTTGTTTGCCCCCTGCTCCTTTGTGTTTTATAATTGCTGGAACCATGAAGGGGACCAACGACTCCCTCCCCTTCACTCACAACATAATCCATCCTACAGGAGGCTGAGTATATCTTGCAAGAGCTGTATGCATTGAGGTCATTTTCATTGAGTGCCTATTATGCTGGTTACTACCGTAATACTCATCATGAGGATGGGTAGAGACAGCTTGTGTATCACTGGGAAACATGGGTGCCTCTGCAGGCATTGCACTCGTGTGTATATCTGCTTCTGACCCCAGGGTCTGGAGTGAAAGCTGGGTTTTTCTCGTAAGTACCACCAGCTGTGTCCCATATTGCACTCAAGGCCGCCCCTTGGAATAGGTAGAGTGGAGCAGCCGCCTTAGACAATCAATTCTGGGTGCTGTGAATGGTAGCAACTTATTCCTTACTGCATTTTTAGTGCAACTGCAGGGCATTCATTCGTTCCATTTGTACTTTTCATTTCCTCCAACGAACTCAAAGTATTGTAGAGGTGCTTTTTAGGACTTGCTTCTTCAGAAGTGGGGATGAATCACTTGCCTAGCCTTGTGTGTGATGCTCTTTGACTTGGAATGGAGCACTCTCTTGCCACTTCGCTACTTGGGGCAGCCCTGACTTCGGGTCAATTTCTTTAACTATGCCTTGTGAGGAAGAAGTCCTTCCATTTCTCTCTCCTGATTCTCTCAAGACAAGATGTAGTTGTGGCCACCAACTTGAATGGCTTTAAAAGAGAATTAAACATGCTCATGGAGAAGGATATAGCTACCAGAGTCTACTAGCCCAATAGGGTCTAATTCCACCTCTACTGTGACCCGGAAACTACAACTAATCCAGAATGCGGCAGCTAGACTGGTGACTGGGAGCGGCCGCCGAGACCATATAACACCGGTCTTGAAAGACCTACATTGGCTCCCAGTATGTTTCCGAGCACAATTCAAAGTGTTGGTGCTGACCTTTAAAGCCCTAAACGGCCTCAGTCCAGTATATCTGAAGGAGCGTCTCCACCCCCATCGTTCTGCCCGGACACTGAGGTCCAGCTCCGAGGGCCTTCTGGCAGTTCCCTCACTGCAAGAGGCCAAGTTACAGGGAACCAGGCAGAGGGCCTTCTCGGTAGTGGCGCCCGCCCTGTGGAACGCCCTCCCATCAGATGTCAAAGCGATAAACAACTAACTGACATTCAGAAGACATCTGAAGGCAGCCCTGTTCAGGGAAGTTTTTAATATGTGACATTTTAGTGTATTTTTCATCTTTGTTGGAAGCCGCCCAGAGTGGCTGGGGAAACCCAGCCAGATGGGCGGGGTACAAATAATAAATTATTATTATTATATCTACTGTCACATTTTGCCTTGAATGCCTGTTGGCAGGAATCATGAGTGTGGACAGTAGCTGTTGTGCTCAGGTCCTGCTTGCTGTCTTGCCACAGGCATCTAGTTGGCCACTGTGAGAACCAGGATGCTGGACTAGATGGGCCTGCTTTGGTCTGATCAAGCAGGGCTCTTCTGATGTTCCAACTGTTGAAAAATTCCATTCCACCTTTAGTTGCAGACATGGAACTGTTGCATGTCACATGTCTGTTAATATACCAGTACAGCTTGCTGGGAACTTCTGTTGTGTGTATAGCTTTTGCTTTTCCCTGTCTCTCTGAGAAGACAAAGAGAGAGACATGTTTCTTTGTCCTGATTTATGATTAATAAATCCATAGTTGTTGTATGCTTCCACAATCCTCACGTCTATTCTGTGTGTGCAGTTTGCTCTGCTGACATAGTGTGCCCTGGCTTTGAAGCCTAGGTTGCTGATTTACGTCGGAGCAGAGGCCGATGGGTCTTCGCAGCGGGACAGCTGGAAGGAGATGACCCAGCTGGGGCTAGCCAGCTGGCCTTGCGACCCTCTGCATGCCGACACTAACATCTCACTATTCCATGTCACTGGATGACCCAGAGTTCTAGCATTCTGGGAGATGGAGAAAAACTTCTCCCTATCTACTTTCTTCACACCATGTATCATCTTATGTACTGCAGTAGGGGTGGGCAATATGGTGACTTCCAGTTAGCACTGGACTACAATTTCCACATCCCTGACCACAACTGGAGCTTATGGGAGCTGGAACCCAACAAGATCAGGAAGGCAACACCTTGTCTCCTCCTGCACTCTGAGATGTTTGAGGTGCTTCCTGCTCAGTCCTGCGTGACGGTTTCCCATAGGCATCTGGTTGGCTACTGTGAGGACACAGGGCTAGATGGGCCATTGAATTGATCGAGCAGAGTTCTTCTTATGTCCTTCCCTCCTTAAACATTAACTTTCATGTTCTACCACAATCCTGAAAGAGGAGTAGGATGTTGGAAACGGGTGGTACCCAGGGATGGTGGGGAAGTTCATCACTGCGATTGTGAACTAATGAAACAACAAGTGTTAAGGAGAAAGAACACAAATAAGAACAAAGCCAGGACTCCTGTACAATATTGCTCCTGGGCTTAATCAGCCATTAAACTAGAAGAACAGCAACAGAAATCAGGAGATGCTTAAACGATTCTGCCATCAGCAAAAACAGCCATTAAGGCCTACTGGATTTTCTCAGTTGCTGCATAATTAGTGTGTCGAATGATGTGGTACCTACAGCTCTGCATCCACCCACATGCTTTATGCACAAGGAAGGAAACCTTTAGCGGTGGGTTAGTTCTAGCTTATTACTGTTTGTTTAGTTCATTTTAGTGCATCGGGAGGCCACACACTTCCCCCTCACAGAAATGTAAGGGGAGACCCATCAAGTCCAACATCTTGTTGGACAAAAATACCTGGGTGAAGAAAAGGACAACAAAAATCTTCCGTGAGCTTGAGTAGCCCCTCTGTGGAGGAAGGCTGTAAGGACCAGAATGTCTTTGCTTAGAAGGATGGTGGATTTTACAGGTTAATCGAATGCCAGCTTCTTGAATTGAGTCCCAAAGCTAAGTGACAGCCAGGGCACATCATACAGGATCAACATGACAGAATCAAAGGACCTTAGACTGAGTCAGACCACTGACTTACCTAGCTCAGTATTGTCAACAGTGGAGGCAACAAGGGCACTGCCCCGGCAACCAAAGTCTGCCCTTAGCCAGTGCTCACCTGCATGCCTCCTTGCTTGCAGCCAGTTCAGAATATAGCAGTGGCTGTTAGCTGTTAGAATTCCTGCTCCGTGATTGCAGTCATGGGATTGTTGTCTTTCACATGACGATATATGTTTTGACTCCACAGAGTGGGAAGTGATGAAGACAGGGTGTTTGTGTTACTGTGTTCCGTGAAGTGGGACTATTGTCCTTGGTTCTTTTTCTCTTTGCTGTCTGATGCTAGAGAGAGAGGGAGCCATGTTGCAGTGCTCCGTGTGTGTTTATATGTAAATAAAGTAGATTAGCCAAAATGCTGAGTTGCTGAGGTCTGTTATGCAACTGCGCAAACTCTGCAGATCCCAAAGTATGCCGGTGTCGGTTGGCATCGGTCGCTGTGATGTTTGGGCTGAAGAAAGCTTTTGAAGCTCCCGAACAATTGACCAGAAGGGAACATGCCAGTCAGGCATGTGTCTCTGCCAGGGTCCTACTCGAGTGTAGGCTGAACTCCTGATATCAGCTTCCTTCTCCTAAGTTTCCATGTTGCCCTTTCACAGAGTCTGGCAAGGAGGAGGATAGGGAGAAGTCTAGAATTAGTTGGTTCCGCCTGTTATTGACTCTGCTGCCACCTACTGTTGGTCTACCGGCCTTCCATCCAACCAATCTCAATGGGCACCAGCCACCACTGATTACCAACTGCTCTCCAGGTTTTCAGACTCTCCAGCGATATTGGGAATTGAAATGGGACCCTCTGCTTGCAAAACAGATGATCCACTACTGAGCTACAGCCCCTTCTCCCCACTGAAATCAGAAAAGCCAATGAACTATGGTTTCTGCCAGAGTTGATGCCTGCTCAACACTCTTCCAAGGCACCACGTACTTTAGCTCTGCCCCTGGACACCACTTAGGAGGCAAGAGCTTCTGAAATCGGAAGTGGGTTATTGCATGCTGGGGTGGTGGTGTCAATGGGTGGTACATTGAAGATGACAAGCTAAGGCAACTGTATTCCCCTAAGCCCACTGGAGTGTTTGTTTGTGAGAGAGTGTGTGCAGGGGAGCTCTAGAGAGAAGTATCCCTATTTAATGCTAATAGAGCTTCAAATTGATTTAATATTCCTCATTAACATTTGCATTGCCAAGACCTTCTTGTGTAATTAGATAATCAAATTTCTAACCACTTTGCCGAGAGGAATAATTGGAAGGAAAGGTTCAGAGGCTCACAAAACACTTAATTGGGGTCACCCTACCAGGTTCCACCTTGAGGGAGAGCCAAACCCAGCCAGTGCAGGATAGCATGCAAAAACAAGGTGAGTCACACTCCATGGAAATAGCTTGAGTGTCTCCAATTCTCTGGAGCTGGAGCATTTTTGTTAGAAGGAAGGAAAGGAAGGAAATTGAAAAGCTGGTGTCTATTTCTAATGCTCACTGGTCATTTCTGTTTATTAACTCTAGAGTTCTTTTACTTCCTTTGGTAGCACATAAAGGCAGTTCTATTTGGGGATTATTGTGATTATTAGCATTTAGCTGCTCCTCACCCTAAGGCCCAAGGGTGGTTGCAGCAGTAAAACACAATATCAAAAACCAATTAAAACCACTTAAAATAATAATGATGGGTCCTAAAAAGCAGAGACATCACCTTACCAACAAAGGTCCGTATAGTTAAAGCCAGGGTCTTCCCAGTAGTGATGTATGGAAGTGAGAGCTGGACCATCAAGAAGGCTGATCGCCGAAGAATTGATGCTTTTGAATTATGGTGCTGGAGGAGACTCTTGAGAGTCCCATGGACTGCAAGAAGATCAGACCTCTCCATTCTTAAGGAAATCAGCCCTGAGTGCTCACTGGAAGGACAGATCGTGAAGCTGAGGCTCCAATACTTTGGCCACCTCATGAGAAGAGAAGACTCCCTGGAAAAGACCCTGATGTTGGG
The DNA here is from genome assembly GCF_965112155.1 of Podarcis liolepis. Classification (NCBI taxonomy): domain Eukaryota; kingdom Metazoa; phylum Chordata; class Lepidosauria; order Squamata; family Lacertidae; genus Podarcis; species Podarcis liolepis. The sequence continues at coordinate 8,760,982 of NC_139569.1, read as the reverse complement.
AAAGATGGAGGGCACAAGGAGAAGGGGACGACAGAGGACGAGATGGTTGGACAGTGTTCTCGAAGCTACAAACATGAGTCTGACCAAACTGCGGGAGGCAGTGGAAGACAGGAGTGCCTGGCATGCTCTGGTCCATGGGGTCACGAAGAGTCGGACACGACTAAATGACTAAACAACAACAACAAAAAAGGACCTACTTATGAGTAGCACTTGAAGGAGCTGGGTATGTTTAGCCTGGAAAAGAGGAGAGTGAGAGGAGATAGGGTAACCATCTTCAAATAAGATGGGCTGTCACATGGAAGAGGGAGCGTGCCTGTTTCCTCCTGCCCTGGAAGGAAGGACTTGAGGCAATGGCTTCAAGATACAGGAAGGGAGATTCCAACTAAACATTCAGAAAAACTTTCTGACAGTAAGAGCTGTTCAGCAGTGGAACAGACTCCCACGAGAGGTGGTGGACTCTCCTTGCTCGGAGATGTTTAAGCAGAGGTTGGGTGGCCATATGTCATGGAGGATTTAGCTGAGATTCCTGCATTGCAGGGGCTTGAACTAGATGACCCTTGGGTCCCTTTCAAAGATTCTTTGATTTTACTTCTTGAGCATCAAAAACAGAAGCTTCTGAATACCAGTTACAGGAAACCATGGGAGGGAAGAGTACTGTTGTGGTCATGTTCTGCTCCCTGGTTTCTCACAGGCATCCTACTGGCCACTGTGAGAGCAGGATGCTGGACTAGATGGGCCCTTGGCCTGATCCAGCAGGCTATTCTTATGTTCTCATGTTGCGTGGTGAGTTCCTGCCCCCCCATGTAGAAATAATGACACATGACACAATGATTAAGGTTAATAGGCTAAAAAAGGCCACAACTTTATTGGTTACAGGTGATGAGCGGCATTGACTTAGGCACTGGACCTAACTGACTATATCTGACTCCAGCCCATCCGCTGGAAGTATGGGAAGAGTTAACCACCAGTAGGGGGAGTCCTGCTGATGCACATCAACTAGGAGCTCCCCCAGGGTCACCGATAGGGGGGGTGTCTTAGGCCCTAACCTCCCTAGGCTTCGGACAGAGCCACGCCCCCTGGAATCCTTTATCAGACTACCCTTCAAAATGAGGGGCAGATGATGGCGCTACCTCCCCTTTTTCCATCTAAAAGAGGGAGATCCCAGGCTGTGTCCTGCCTTTAAAGGGGCAGGCCACACCCCCAAAGCAAGACGATTGGCTGGCCAGGGGTGATGCAGCCGGGAATCCCCCAATTGTGCAGGGGCTGGCCTCCCACCCCCTGGGACGTGGAAGGGGCCGTGAAGCTCGCAACCCCACCTCCTCCCTAAGGCGGAAGCGGGTTTCTTAATATGCCAGGTCCTCCAAGTGTCGCTGTTTCCCAGGGACAGTCCCAGATTTACAGACGCCATCCCAGTTTCTGATTTGCTCCTGAAATTTCCTGCTTTTCCTTCGGACATCCCTCCATTTGCATTGGAGAAATGCTGGAGGATATAATATGCAGATCCTTAAAGCGGGAGCAGCCCATTCCTCTACTTTGTATTTCATGGAGGAGGGGTACACTTTTTGCTTTTGAGGGGGAATTACCAGAGTTCTTTATTTGCTGTCAGCTGCCATCTTTGGCAGGAGGAGCAGAAGGAAGGTGTCCACTGGCTGATCAGAGTGATGCTCTGGTATATCTGGTGAGTCTCAGAACTGAACACCCCCTTCCAATTTTACACCCTGTGCGGCTGTGAAATTTGAGAAGGGTGTTTTGGCCCAACCCTACAGAGTAATTAAACGACGAAAGGCTGATGATTAATCAGATAAAAATCATTAACTGGTGAGCAGTCCTAATTTTTATTATGGCAACACCAGCATCCATCATCCGTCATCCATCAACATAATTTAAAAGCTGCTACTTAGACCTAAATTCATCTCCGTCACAGTAGCCATCCATAAAGGGTGAGAAACCATTTGTACTTGCACCAGCTTGTTCATTAGACAACTGGGAGCAGTGGCCTGTAGGTTTGATCCCTAGTCATTCCAACCATTAACTAAGAGCATGGAGCTACCTCCCTCTTCCATCAAATACCGCCTTGGAAAGCTCACCTTTTCTGCATGGGTTATCACCTTATTCCAGAGGTGAGGAACCTGTGGCTCTCCAGATGTTGTTGGACGCCAGCTCTCATCAATTGCAGCAGAACAACTGACTTGAGTGAGGAAGGTCTAAGGTTCAGTCCCCAGCATCTTCAGGCAGGACTGGGAGGGACTCTTGTATGATATCCTGCACAGGCGCTGCCAGTCAGTCTGGAAAATGCTAAACTAGATAGTCCAGTGGTACAGTCATACCTCGGGTTACAGACGCTTTGGGTTGCGCAATTTCGGGTTGCGCACCACGCCAAACCCGGAAGTGCCAGAATGGGTTACTTCTGGGTTTTGGCGCTTGCACATGTGCAGAAGCCCTAAATCACACTTTGCGTATGTACAGAAGTGCCGAATCAAGACCCACGCGTGCACAGGTGTGGGTTGGAAACGCTGCGAGTTGCAAAACGTGCCTCCCGCATGCATCATGTTTGCAACCCAAGCGTCCACTGTATAAGGCAACTATATTTGTTTGTGAAATCTTTTTTTAATTAAGTTTTACATTGCAAATTAAAATTCAGGAGAAAATATTTTAACCATAATTTTTAGGACATTACAAGCATTACTCAAATCCTGCCAAAGTTTTTAGTTGTTTACAGTGTTCTCTTCAATACATTATAATTTTTCCCCATCCCTTCTTAAAGTTCTTCTCTTCCTGGTTTCTGATTTCCCCGGTCAATTTCACCATTTTGGCATAGTCCATCATCTTCATCAACCATTTGTCTCTGGTCGGGACTTTATCTTCTTGCCATCTCTGCGCCAGTAGTATCCACGCTGCTGTCATTGTGTACATAAATAATTGTTTCTGCTCCTTTGGTATCTCTGCACCTAAGATTCCTAATAGAAAAGCCTCTGGTTTTTCTTACAAATGTTATTTTAAACATTTTTTTCAACTCATTATAAATCATTTCCCAGAATGGTTTTGTCATCTTGCACGTCCAGCACAAGTATATGGCAACTATAATCCTAGGAAACAGCTGTTGACTTCATGCAATGCCATGCAAAATCAGGATAATCAAATGAGACCAGTGGGTTAAAAAAAAGGGTAGCCCCAGATATCAGTTTCTGGGGAGCAACTGTGGGAGAGGTCTATTGCATTCCTACCTTGCTTGTGAGCTTCCGGGAGGCATCTGATTGGCCCTTGTAAGAAGCAGGAGGCTGGGCTACTTGAATTCCAAGAGATCTCTTTTTATTAGTGATGGACTGTAGGCAGGACCAATCAGAGCCGGGCCAAGGAGGGCCATTTGGTCCAGGTTCTCAAACTTAAAGGCCCACCCCCCGCCTCAAATTTAGACACTTGTTAATTTTTTGGCATTTGATAAGTTTTGTTTTTATATGCAGCGGACCAAATTGTGACAAACTCCCTCAGCTCGGAGATGCAAATTTAAGCAATTAAGAGATGTGATTTGGTAAAAGACTTTTTTTCTGATGTAGATTTTGTTATATGCTTAACATCAGCTGTGACACTGCATGAAAGTGAGATCACACCCCCTCAATAATTAGTGCATTTGCATAGAAAAGGGCTAAAAAAGAGAGGATTTTTTTAAAATTAAAAAGTCAGATTATGTCTTGCTGTTTTTTGGGGGGTGCCATATTTTGTGCATTTCTGTCTTGTCGTTTTATTATTATTATTATTTTAAATGATTATTATGGATAGGGAACTCAAAAGTTAGAACTCGGCCTCTCTGGACCTCTGAATTAGCCTGGTTATAGGAATAGAACCTTCATGTCCGCACGCAGAGCACAAAACCTAGAGAGTTGCTGTATTCATGCCCTGCTTGCTGTCTTCCTGGGCGCATCTGATTGGCCACGCTTGAAAAGACTGTGCTAGACTAGATGGACATTTGCTCTGATCCAGCAGAGCTCTTCAGACATTCTTATGAAGCTCTGTAGCACCTGGTGAAGAGAAGGAGATTCCCAGAATGATGTGAAAGTTCTTTCTATTCACCTTCACTTATTGGGTTATGGGCAACAGCAGTGGTGTAGCGTGGGGGGTGCCAGGGGTGCCGGCCGCACCGGGCGCAACATCTGGGGGGGCGCGAGTCCAGAGGGAAGGGACAAGTTCCTTCCTCCGCCGGGCTCCCCGCCGCCACCGCCAGCCTTGCGCCCTAGCGCGCGCGCCCCCCGCCGTCACTGTGGCTGCGCTCCGCTCACTGCTCGCAGGAGGAGCAGCCGCTGCAGCAGCGCCGACGCCACCACCGACGCCTGGCCGGGCACGGGCAGCCTCTGCACCCTGCCGCCGCCGCCATCCCCTCGGCCCAGCCACAGGCGGCGGCTGCTTCTGCCTCCATCCTCCTCCGGGCAAGCAGCGTTGTTTGCGCGGCAGCGCCAGCGGCAACTCGCAGGTTAGGGGTTGGGGGGGCGCAAATTACTTGCCTTGCCCCGGGTTAGGGGGCGCAAATTACTTGCGTTGCCCCGGGTGCTGACAACTCACGCTACGCCGCTGGGCAACAGTCTGAAGTGTCTGGAGGTAGTTGGAGGATGGACAGTGACTTACAGATTAAGGTTGAATCCTGACAAGGCAGAAGTACTGTTTTGGGGGGACAGGGGGTGGGCTGGTGTGGAGGACTCCCTGGTCCTGCATGGGGTAACTGTGCCCCTGAAGGACCAAGTGCACAGTCATTTTGAACTCACAGCAGTCCGTGGAGGCGCAGGTCAATTCCGTGTCCAGGGCAGCTGTCTACCAGCTCCATCTGGTATGCAGACTGAGACCCTACCTGCCCATGGACTGATTCACCAGAATGGTACATGCTCTGGTTATCTCCCGCTTGGACTACGGCAATGCGTTCTATGTGGGGCTACCTTTGAAGGTGACCCAGAAACTACAACTAATCCAGAATGTGGCAGCTAGACTGATGACTGGGAGCGTCTGCCGAGACCACATAACACCAGTTTTGAAAGACCTACATTGGCTCCCAGTACGTTTCTGAACACAATTCAAAGTGTTGGTGCTGACCTTTAAAGCCCTAAACGGCCTTGGACCAGTATACTTGAAGGAGCATCTCCACCCCCATTGTTCAGCCCAGACACTGAGGTCCAGCACCAAGGGCCTTCTGGCGGTTCCCTCACTGTGAGAAGAAAAGCTACAGGGAACCAGGCAGAGGGCCTTCTCAGTAGTGGTGCCCTCCCTGTAGAACACCCTCCCATCATATGTCAAGGAAATAAAGAACTATCTGACTTTTAGAAGACATCTGAAGGCAGCCCTGTTTAGGGAAGTTTTTAGCATTTGATGTTTTATTGTGTTTTTAATATCCTGTGGGAATCCGCCTAGAGTGGCTGGGAAAGCTTGGCCAGAGGGGCAGGGTATAAGTAATAAATTATTATTAATAGATTATTAAGTGCATTAGAAGCCAAGATTTAAGACCACGAGCTGGGTCAGGCCAATGGCCCATATAGTCCAGCATCTTTTATATCACTGTGGCCAACCAGATGACTTTGGGAAACCCACAAACAGGATCCAAGCGCAAGAGCCCTCTCCCCTCCCCCTTCCAGCGACTGGTATGAAAAGACTACTTAAGAAGACTGAACCTTCAGTCGAGAAGGTATCCTTGAAGTACAGCAACTTTCCACATCGCATGTCAAACCGTTTTTGAAATGGAGATGTCTTGCAAAGGCAGCCTGTTGATACATAGCGCAGGTGGGGAGCAAAGATGCTCTTTGAAGAATCCCAAACCTCATTCAGGATAGCCAGGACAGGAGCTTCTGAGATACCAGCCAGTGGGAGACAGCCATACAATTGGATTCTCGCCCACCTACCTACCCCTGGCATTAGATCAGCGCCTTAGGCCAGCTCTGGTCTTGCACTGCAAATCATTGTATGTCTGCAGAAGTCAGTGGTATCATTTGTTAAACAAACGTGTAAGGTCTCTATGCAGCCTGGAAAGGGAAAAAAAGGAAATTAAGATGAGCCTTTCAAAGAGAGCTCTGATCATTTTGTCATCGCATGTCTGCATGATGAATATTCATCCACTCTGTTCTACATTTCTTTCTTTTTTAAAAAAAATAGCGGTACAAATCATCATGTGCAATTAAGATGCATTTCGACACCTCTTAATATTTTGAGATTAATGCTGGGCAGCTCAACCTTGCGTGCAGCCCTTTAACCGAGGGAGATTTTCATTAGCCTCACTGAGAATCAAATTATACCAAGTAATAAAGCAACAATGATTTATATTTGGGAGAGATAACCTGTTTTGCTGATGCAAATAAAAATTCTTGGATGTGGGTGGGATATTAGAAAGACTGAATCTTAGGAAGAGGGTTGTGTGAACCTTTAAATCACATGGCTTCACACTTAAGTATTCTGAATAAAAAAATTCCTTCCAGTAGCACCTTAAAGACCAACTAAGTTAGTTCTTGGTATGAGCTTTCGTGTGCATGCACACTTCTTCAGATACACTGAAACAGAAGTTGCCAGATCCTTCTATATAGTGAGAAGGTGGGGAGTATTCTGGAAATTGTTGCTTCCTCCCACAGTGCTACAATTCCCAGAACCCCTGACGAACTACAGTTCCCAGTATTCTTTTGGGAGGGGGAGTCTTGTGCTTTAAATGTGCATTGGGATGTGTTTTAAACATATGGTGTGGATCTGCCCTATGTCAATTTAGAATACCTGAATAGCTAGTTCAGTTAGGGCTGCAGTCCTCACCCCACTTAACTGGAAGTAAGCACTACTGTATTCAATAGGTATTAATACTGAGTGGGGATGGAGGAGAAATTTGGGATTGTATACACTGTAGTTGACTAATTTAGGTTCATTGATGTCAGTGGCTCTACTCTGAGTAGGACTTAGTTGGAGAAAACCCTCGGTTCAGTTCTCATTTTAATGCAAATCTTTCTAATTTGCACTTCAAATTTGCAAAGAGATACATCATTATGCAACCTTCCGCAGACATCTGAAGGCAGCCTTGTATCGGGAAGCTTTTAATGTGTGATGTTCTGCTGTGTTTTTGTATAATCTGTTGGAAACCACAGATAATAATTTCCTTAAAGAACACACAAATCGAAAGGCCTTTGAAATCTGAGTATCTCTGAATTTTTCAGTAAAGATTTCCAATAAAATTTGCATTCAGACATGCATGTATAAGTGAAAACAGCATCCAAAATGCATTATAGTGGATAAAATGGCTTGCAAAAGTGTGTACATTTCAACAAAACGGTATATAGAGAATGTGTATCTTAGGAGAAATGGGCCCTCATATGCAGATTATTCCTGCACTGAAGTGGGTCAGACTAGATAACTCTTGGGGTCCCTTCCAAATCTACAAATCTATTTGTAAACTGATGCAATGGTGAATGAAACTTAAGATTAGAAAAACAAGCAATGGAGAGAAACTGAAAAGGACCTAGTTGTTGTTTCCTACTTCTGAGTAGACCTGGTGAGGATTGTGTTGTATCTCTGCCAACCTTTCCCACTCATAAACATTCAACTATTGATTGAACAACAGTCATCGTTGCCCCCGGCATGCACACTGTTGAACAGAGCCAGTGGAAGAAAGATCTGGGTCACAAAATAATTAATATCGCCATGAGTGGTAATAGCAATGTTACTGTAATCCAAATTAGCAGATGGAAGTAGGAGGTGATGTTGCTGATTGGACCCAGTGACTCTAAGCCAATCTATAGGGAACACATCAGCCTGAGTTTGTGGATTTGAAAGCTCCTTGCAGAAGAGGCCAGGTTCTGATCTACTCTGGAACTCTGCACATGGTCAAAGCTGGCAGCATCTCCACATGTCACCATTCAGGTTTCCAGCACAAAGCACCAAATTTGGAATGTGACATTCTGACATGCAATTGTCAAATCTGAGAGATTTAGATGAGGTCACATCTATGGAAGGTTCAGATTTCTAAAGGCATCAGATAGAAAACCTCACCAACTGACAGCTGCTATGTAACAGTCAAATACAGCATCATTGCACAGAATTTGCAACTTTGCAGGAATCCTGTATACCGGCACCTGGAAGATACTCCAACTGAAATTCAGTGTTTTTATTTTAAACTTATGTGCCACCCTATATCAACTGATTTCAAGGTGGTTTACAATAAATCAAGGAGCAATGTCGCAATTGTAAGCCCACTTATCCAGGAGTAAGCCTCTTTAATTAAGCAGAATTGAGTAACAACAACAACAACAACTTTATTATTTATACCCTGCCCATCTGGCTGGGTTTCCCCAGCCACTCTGGGCAGCTCCAAACAGAATATTAAAATCACAATAAAACATTAAACATTAAAAACTTCCCTAAACAGGGCTGCCTTCAGATGTCTTCTAAAAGTCAGATAGTTGTTTATTTCCTTGACATCTGATGGGAGGGTGTTCCACAGGGTGGGTGCCACTACTGAGAAGGCCCTCTGCCTGGTTCCCTGTAACTTCACTTCTCACAGGGAGGGAACCACCAGACGACCTTCAGAGGAGGACCTCAGTGTCTTGGCTGAACGATGGGGGTGGAGATGCTCCTTCAAGTATACTGGTCCGAGGCCGTTTAGGGCTTTAAATGTCAGCACCAACACTTTGAATTGTGCTTGGAAATGTACTGGGAGCCAATGTAGGTCTTTCAGGACCGGTGTAGACATGTTTAGGTTTGTGCTGTAGCTGTGGATGCCAGAGAATTTCACCAAAAACAGAAGAGGAAGCAGAAATTGCCACAGTTCAGGTGTTCATCTGCAGTCAGGAATGGAAATCACGCAAATGTGGTTGGTATCATTCATGTGGTTGTGTTTAAATCCAAACATACAGTGTAATTATAGCTGTTGCCAGTGAAAGAGGATCAGGGATTGCTTATTCTTGAGTGAGCACTTTACACACAAGTAAAGCAATGACTTTGGCTCTTTGTGTTATGAACAAACCTTTCTCTCAATGCTCAGGGCTCCTTTGGACTCCCATAGACCACCCCTCGACCATCCCTTCCACCCCCTGTCTTACTTGGATTGCTACTCTGAAGGTGGCAAAGGGTGGGAGACAGGGAGCAGGCTTCTTTCTTCCTCCTCTAATGCTTGGCCTGCTGTTACAGCTGCAGGTCAGGGATTGGGAGGCCTGGGAAATGCAATTTCCCAGTGCTCCTGGTTAGTGATAGCAATAGATTAATGCCATGTATGTGTGCTTGTTTGTGGAGTGTGTGGGTAGAGTCCCCTCCCAGCACTGTGATTTAAACCTCTTCTGCATTTTTAACTTTTTTTATTAATTCACTAATTAATAAATGTGGAAAATAAAAAATAAGCCAGCAAACTGAACTCAGAACCTCAGTAGCCTTCCTCCTCATCTTCCCATGCTTAAAACCCAAGAAAGACACCATGAGACAACTCCTCTAAGGGGGTATTTTCAGTTGCACTATTGAGAGCCAGTGTGGTGTAGTGGTTAAGAGCGGTAGACTCATAATCTGGGGAACCGGGTTCGCTTCCCCGCTCCTCCAAATGCAGCTGCTGGGTGACTTTGGGCTAGACACACTTCTCTGAAGTCTCTCAGCCCCACTCACCTCACAGAGTGTTTGTTGTGGGGGAGGAAGGGAAAGGAGAACTCCTTAGGGTAGTTTGAGACACCTTAGGGTAGTGATAAAGTGGGATATCAAATCCAAACTCCTCCTCCTCCTCCTCCTCCTCTTCTTCTTCTTCAACATCTACATAAATGTAGTTCATGAGTTCTCTTCTTTCCCCATGAAGCTAGCAATTTTTTAAAAAATTCCTCTACTTTATGCACTCATTATCACTCTTAATTCATTATCCAAAGTAAGTTTCAGAAGGTCGCTATCTGAATCTGAAACTTATTGTAAGCAGTACTGTTGATCTTGCAATTACAGTGAGACCAGAGTGGTGATGTTTGCCATCACAGCCACAGAAAAGGGTCCTTGTGGTCATACTTTTGAACCATATTGCTCATTTAAGTACCAGGAGTTGTTGTTGGTTGTTTTTGTGTGTGTGTGTATGTATGAACACACCTCCCGACATACCCATTTTGGAGGAAATGAAATCTTCACCTGCCCATTTCCTGGGAGATTGTAAGACATTCTATTATACTAAGGGTCATCATTTGTTAGAACGGATGATAGAAGCTTTTGTAGCTAACACTGTATCTTGTTTGGTAGACAGTGCAGCAAACTGGGGCAGCTCTAGCAGAGATGGATCAAGCGTAATATGAAATAAATGCCTACGTGCACTACTTAAGAGTCCCAGATAGTACTGCCAGTGCATTGCTCAGAACTGATATAGGCTCCCCTACTCTGAAAGCAGGCATTCATAAATCCATGGTTCTGTATGGTAGAAAAGCTCTCGCTGATGCCAGTGCAACAGAGAGCAAAACTGTGTTTTTATTTTTAGATCGGTAGAACAGAGAAGGCCAGGCACGGCTCAAGAAGCAGCAGGGGAAATGTTGAATGCAGAAGTGGAGGAACTCAGGACTGGAGGGCAAATCCATGCCTCCCTTATGGTAAAATGGTCAAGAGTTTCCAGAACTGCACCAGTTAACTTTCCCATCCCAACTAGTGGGGTGGAGCAAGGAGGGTGCAGTGGCAGCGGAGCGTCCCGGGTGTCATCTCCGAGGGGGGTGACATTCAGCGCACCACCCGCCCATGACTCCCACCTACCGTGAGCCGTCGGGGGAATGGGGGTAGTTTTGCCACTTCGTTTTGACAGCCCCGTGATCCTGGGCTGCTGGAGGAGTCATGCAGGCAGGCAGGGAGGGGATGGGAAGGAGGCGGCTGAACAAACAAACAAGTGGGGAGTGGCAGGTGAAGTTGGCAGAACTTGCCAAATTGTCAGGGAAGATCCGGGACCAGGAAGACCAAAGATACCAAAATAATTGGAGTAAATTTATTGAATATTTAAAGGAGAATTGTAAAGAGGTCAAGACACTAGCAGGATTGACATAATACCTTCAGTGTATAATAGCACTATTGTGAGAATGATGTGAGCGATAGAAAGGGGTTAAATATACCAACTGCAGGGAGGGAGGGGAGTCGCGACTCGGCAGAGTCAAAGGGAATGTATGGCATTAATAGGGTTTGTTGGAAAAGAATATGTAAGGAAAACAATAAAAATTTACTTGGAAAAAAGAGCAAACAAACAAGTGGAGGGGGGAGGGAAGGAGAGAAGCAGAAGCTCTCTCAACTCAGGACCCAAACCCTGCAATCCCAAGATAAGCTCATCAACTTTGGCCAACCCTCTCCCCAATAAAGCTCAACCACTCCTGGCAATGACAATGGGTAGATCACAGCCAGTCTTTTTATGCTGTGAATAGATCACAGTCTCTCGGGAGTTCAACTAGATTTCAATGGGGAGGGCAGGTTGGCAAGAAATTTACCAGACTGGGTACCACCTAACCTTGCTACGCCACTGCCAACTAGGCTTGAGATCTGGGTCATACTTTGCTGCTGGGGAACGCTATGTGCTAAGTGCGGTATGGGACATACACCTCCCAATTCCTAACACCCTTCCCATTCCAAAAAGTAGTATAAGAACATGAAAAGAGCCTGTTGGATCAGGCCAGTGGCTCATCCAGTCCAGCTTCCTGTTCTCACAGTGCCCAACCAGATGCCCAAATGGGGAACCTGCAAGCTGTACACATGCAGAAGCCTACTCTCCCCTCCTGTGGTTTCCAGCAACTGAAGCATAGCTACCTCCAACCATGGAGGCATAGCACAGCCATCATCCTCCGCCATCCTCTCAGTGTCACTCTTGCAGAACTCAGCAGAGAGAAGGAGGACGGAACTGGAATTGATTCTGCCTGTCATTGGCTCTGGATCCAGCTCCTGTTGTTATTGTTCATTTCATTTCTATACCCCTTTATATCTTGAAGAAAAATCTCAAAGCGGTGTGCAACACATCCAATAAAAGAAATTCGAGCTTCAGGGAAAATATTTCAGATCCTTGCTCACCCCATATTTTTCTACCTACTTAATTTACAGAGGAGCAATGACAAACCTAGACAACATATTAAAAAGCAGAGACATCACCTTGCTGACAAAGGTCTGTATAGTTAAAGCTATGGTTTTCCCAGTATGGAAATGAGAGTTGGGCCATAAAGAAGGCTGATCGCCAAAGAATTGATGCTTTTGAATTATGCTGCTGGAGGAGACTCTTGAGAGTCCCATGGACTGCAAGAAGATTAAACTTATCCATTCTGAAGGAAATCAGCCCTAAGTTCTCACTGGAAGGACAGATCCTGAAGCTGAGGCTCCAATACTTTGGCCACCTCATGAGAAGAGAAGACTCCCTGGAAAAGACCCTGATGTTGGGAAAGATGGAGGGCACAAGGAGAAGGGGATGGCAGAGAACAAGATGGTTGGGCAGTGTTCTCGAAGCTACCAGCATGAGTTTGACCAAAATGCAGGAGGCTTTGGGAGACAGGAGTGCCTGGCGTGCTCTGGTCCATGGGGTCACGAAGAGTTGGACACGACTAAACGACTCAACAACAACAAAAATTTACAGAGGTACTCTAGTAGGGAACCAGTTTGATGTGGTCGTTAGTGTCGGACGAGGACCTGGGAAATCAGAATTCAAATCCCCACTCAGTCATGAAGCTCACCGGTTGACCTTCTCACTGCCTCTTAACCTACACCAAGGGGTCATTGTAGGGATTAACGGAGGAGGGGGGTGAACCAGGTACTCATTGGAGAAAAAAGGTGAGATATAAATGCAATAAACAAGTTATTCTAATTGGCTGCTTAAGAAAGCTGGAGAGGCCAGCCAGATGGAGATATTAGTCACCAAGCTTGTATCCAGAGATGTCCACCTGGTTGCAGTTGGAACCTTGACAGTCACAAGATGTGCCTAGGGATTTCTAACAATTCCCCCAGTGCTCCTCTTCACACAGCCACTGTATACATGTCATAGGGAGCTGTGATAGGCCACTGGTTGTGTGAATCCAGCACTGGGTGCAAACTGGTGGTGGATTCCTCTAATCTGGTACACTCCAGATATGTTGGATTTCATCACCGCCAGCTACAGTAGCACTGCCAATGTTCAGGGAGGATGGGAGTCGTAGTCTAAAACATAAGGAAGGCACCAGGCTGGGGAAACTGCTCTATGGAAACCTTCAATGGAAATGTTCTCCCTGCCTTCTTCTCTACCTCTCTCAATGAGCAGCCACTGCTACCACATATGCCTCTGTTTCCCCCAAATGTGTATTCCCAGGTGGCCAATGTGTGTGGGGAAAGCTCAGTATAGTGGTACCTCGGCTTACATATGCTTCAGGTTACATATGCTTTAGGTTACACACTCCGCTAACCCAGAAATAGTGCTTCAGGTTAAGAACTTTGCTTCCGGATAAGAACAGAAATCTGGCTCCGGCGGCACGGCAGCAGCAGGAGGCCCCATTAGCTAAAGCGGTGCTTCAGGTTAATAACAGTTTCAGGTTAAGAACGAACCTCCAGAATGAATTAAGTACTTAACCCGAGGTACCACTGTATGTTTCAGCAAGACGGGTTTTTAAAGTGCTGTTTTAAAATGGGGGGGGGGACCTGTTTGCAGAAGGCTGAGATTTGACAGGTAATAATAAATAAAACTGTTTTTTTAAAAAAACATAATCCTGTGTTTCTTAGTGCCTAGGAATCATTCCAGAGGTGTTTCACATCCCCATTCTTTCCTCTTGCCGTTCACTTTTCCTCTCATCAGTTGGGTTTATTTTGAGGAGCTTTTTTTTGCAGCGGCAGGACAGGGAGGAGTGTTGTGAGGTTAGAACAATTGCTGATTGTTTTCTTATTTCATGCTTCCATAGTTTTCAGGATAAAAACCCATCATCAATGCATCGGGGAAGATGATAAAGGTTTTCCCACCCCTCCCCCACTCTTTCCTTTTTTGAGATCTTTTGTATATGCATCTCCACATCAGAACTTACAAGCAGCAGTACAGATGGCAGCTGGGAGCCATTACGATGAGAACAGAGAAGTTTAAGTAACGCAGGATCATTTCTTCTTCCCCATTAAAATTTCTAATTTCTTCTGAGATGCGTCCTTCAAATAAGTGAAAGAAATTCTCCACGGAAGCTGTTCTTATTCCATTCAATTAGCCGCCTTTTATGATATGTACCCAAGTAGCAGGGGCTGTTAACATTGCAGCTGAGCCAACAGTTCTTCGAAGACTTCTGAGATTTCTCTTTTTCTCAACCCCACCTCACCCCCCCCCCACTGAGAAAAAGGAAGACGCTTTGCAGCATTCCTCCTGCATTTTCTGCCTTGTTAGGTATTGGGGTCATCAATGTGGCCCCCACCCCAGGCATAAGGTGTACTCACCAGGACATCATAGGATTCCCATGAAAGGTCCCAGTCAGCATTTCGTTTCATTTCACTTTTAATTTGTATACCACTTTTCTATATTACTACATATCCTCCAACATTTCTCCGATGACAATAGAAACGTCCTGTTCCATAATAATAATTTATACCCTGCCCATCTGACTGGCTTGCCCCAGCCACTCTGGGTGGCTCCCAACATATATAAAAACATAATAAAACATTAAATATTAAAAAAAAATAAACCTTCCCTATACAGGGCTGCCTTCAGATGTCTTCTTAAAATTTTGTAGTGACTTCTGTCCTTGACTCAGGGGTCACATAACTCCATACCCTCCGACATTTCTCCAGTGAAAATAGGGACATCCTAAGGAAAAGGGAGGGACGCGGGTGGCGCTGTGGGTTGAACCACAGAACCTAGGACTTGCTGATCAGAAGGTCGGCGGTTCGAATCCCCGCAACAGGGTGAGCTCCCATTGTTCGGTCCCAGCTCCTGCCAACCTAGCAGTTCAAAAGCATGTCAAAGTGCAAGTAGATAAATAGGTATCACTCCAGCGGGAAGGTAAACTGTGCTTCCATGCACTGCTCTGGTTCGCCAGAAGCAGCTTAGTCATGCTGGCCACATGACTCGGAAGCTGTACACCGGCTCCCTCGGCCAATAAAGCAAGATGAGCGCCACAACCCCAGAGTCGTCTGCAACTGGACCTAACGGTCAAGGGTCCCTTTTCCTTTACCTAAGGAAAATCAGGACATTCTGGGATCAAATTAGAAACCGGGACAGCTTCTCTAAATCTGGGACTGTCCCTGGAAAAAAGGGACACTTGGAGACTTGTATTATACACAAGGTGGTTTCATTGCGCATGCTGAAAGTTGTTAGGAGATACCCCGTTCCCCTCACCCAGCTACAATGCTCACAGTTTAAGAGTCCCTCTTCCAACAGATCTCTGAGGATTGTGGCTGTGAGAACAGAATAGGTGGGTCTCCTCTCAACAGCTCTTAGCATCCGTGACAAACTACAGCTTCCTGGGTATTGGGGGTGGGGGACCATGACTGTTCAAAGTAGTGCAATACTTCTTTAAATATATAGTGCAATATACAATTAATCCAGAATGCGGCAGCTAGACTGGTGGCTAGGAGTGGCCGCTGAGACCATGTAACACCTACATTGGCTCTCAGTACATTTCTGAGCATAATTCAAAGTGTTGGTGCTGACCTTTAAAGCCCTCAATGACCTCGGCCCAGTATACCCAAAGGAGCGTCTCCACCCCCATCATCCAGCCCAGACCCTGAGGTCCAGCTCTGAGGGTCTTCTTGCGGTTCCCTCCCTGCAAGATGTGAGGTTACCGGGAACCAGGCAGAGGGCCTTCTCGGTGGTGGCGCCTTCCCATCAGATGTCAAGGAAATAAAGAACTATCTGACTTTTAGAAGACATCTGAAGGCAGCCCTGTTTAGGGAAGTTTTTAATGTTTGATGTTTTATTATGTTTTTCATATTCTGTTGGGAGCTGCCCAGAGTGGCTGGGGAAACCCAGCCAGATGGGTGGGATATTAATAATAATAATAATAATAATAATAATAATAATAATAATAATAACAATAACAACAACAACAACAACAACAACAACAACAACAACAACTGTTTCTCTTCTTCTCTATCTACAGACAGATTTATCTATGTGTCTATAGATAGATTGTTCTACCTCCACTGTTGGAGTCAGCAAGCTTCTGAATATCAGTCTCTAGGAAGTGGGGAGGGCGCTATTGCACTTTGGTCCCGTTTGCAGACTTTCCACTAGCAAGTGATTAAACTCTGCAGGAAATAGGATGCTAGACTAGAGCAGCCTTTGGGCTGATCCAAAGTGTTGAACTCCCTCGTGTTTTGTCTATCTGTTATCTATGACCTTTGTTGCATGCTCCCCATAATGTTCTAGGGGTTGCACTGGCTGGATTTGGGTGCCAGAGTGCTGGAGACTTAGGGCACTTCCCCCCTGTTTGCTTCCTTTGCACATTGCACATAGATTTGCTCTTGTGCATGCAGAGCATTCCCCTTCATGGATCACTGCCTTGTCGTGGCGAAGGGGCTTGAATAACTCAGAGAAGCTATGAGCTATGCCATGCAGGGCCACCCAAGACGGACAGCTCATAGCCGAGAGTTTAGACTAAATGTGATCCACCTGGAGAAGGAACTGGCAATCCACTTGTAATAAGTATGGGTTGCTCGTGCGTAAGTTGCCGCCTCTCCAGGCTTTGTTGCCTTGCTAAACCTTTCAGTCTGGGCAGCCCTTCACTTCGTGGCTGCCTCAGTCGCTAGCAGAATCCGTCAGTGGGCGTTTCTTAAATCTTTTCCAACATAAAAGTTGTTTGACACCCAGTCTCCTCCTACTCTCTCTGCGCGGAAGTCTTCTGCGCAGGGAGGGCGTGGGTAGCGGAGGACCCGTGCTCTCCCCGCTGGTGTCCGGTGAAGAGTCCGGGAGCCCTCTCGCCGATTCCCCCATCTGCCCCTCTATATCCCTGGTGTTGCGCTGATTTGCTCCCCCATCTGCGGAGCTGCCCATCTCCCTGCTGGGTCCTTCTCCAGCATCATTTGAGAGCCTTCCCTCCGCCTCTAGCTCCGATGTCAGTTCCCTGACACCACTCCAGTATTTTGCCAAGAAAACTCCATGGACATAAAAAAGGAGAAGCCTTGAGAAGAAAGTGAGAGTTTCCAAGGCATGCTCTGGTTCATGGGGTCATGGAGAGTCAAGATGACTAAACAAAACAATGCAGAGCATTAAATGGACGCAAAGAACTGCCCAAGATTTGGGCATCCAGCCTGGAAGACTCAGCTGCTGTCCCCAAAACCTTCCACAGCAGTGGTCACCAAGGGCAAGGAAAGCAGAAGCTGCCACCTGGTCAAAGAGGAGAGGAGAGTGGACCAGTGTGGTGCTGGAGAGCCCCCAAAACTCAGATGTCTTGCTTGAGTTCCCCATGAGGAAGCGAGCATCTGTGGTCTCTGCTTCTGGCCTGTTGAAAGCTAACATGGCAGAGGGCCAGGAAGGAGCTATCTGGGAGACAAGCCAGCACAGAAGACTTGGCCCTGGGCAGGTGGGTGATGAAGCAGATCTTGTGATGGCAGAACCTTCCTCTTTAGAAGACCCTTTGATGGGAAGGGGGCATTCCTGGCAACACAACACATCCTGGGATTTTTTTTATTTTTTATTTTTTGGCAGGGGGAGATACCTGAAGGTTTGCCCGCTCACACCAAGGGCACAAAGTCAGTGGTAGAAGGTGCAGACCCTACAAGTGTCCCTATTTTCCAGGGACAGTCCTGGATTTACAGAAGCCATCCCAGTTTCTGATTTGATGCTGGAATTTGATACCACTTTTCTTTAGGATGTCCCTAGTACAGTGAAGAAATGTTGGAAGGTATGGTAGGACATCCCTATTTTCATCAGGGAAACTTTGGAGGGTATGGAGTTATGCAACCCCTGAGCCAAGGAGATAAGTAACTATACAACCCCTGAACCCTATAAATTAATAAATGTCAGGGTTTTGATTAATTGGTATATGGATTAAAGTGCAGAACTGTGCCAGGTAGGGAATTCTGGGAATTCCTGGGCTGGCTTATGCAAACCAGCCTGGCAGGCTTAGTCAAGAGCAAACCTGTTAACGTGACAAAAGGTGTTGACAGGCCATTGGGGAGTGTGATGTTACTAAGGTGATGGGTTGTATGTTTGAGGGGACAGGAAAAGGGGTTTTGGGAGGAGGAGGAAGAAGAGGAGGAGGAGGAGGAGGATCTGAGATCCATCTTGGGAGAGGCTGGCTGCAGGCAGCCTCTTCTGCTGCCTCTTAGAATGACCATGTAATAAGATCGGGACTTCCTCCATGAAGACTGAATGTGTAAACAGGGTCATGAACCATATTTCTTAAAGCCATGGTAGTCTCTGTCGTGTCTTCCATTCTCCAAAGGAGCACAGACCTCATGCAGATGCCTGTCAGCCCATGGGCTCTTGCAGAGAGAGGGGCAGGCACCCAAATATTGTAACAATATGGTATTCTTGACCTAGGAATCTAATCAGCAGCTGGATTGAAAGTGCATTCGCTTTAGCTGATGGACTCTCCTCCCTGCCTTGGGTGCTCAGTCTGATCATCCTTAAAAACTCATTCTAATGTAGCTGATTCCAAAAGAAAAATGCACCTTGACAACTGGTATCTTTTCCTCTTATTTTCATTGCTTTAGATCTGCAAAAGGTACTCTGAGTACAGGTAGCACTCAAAAGCCATTGCCTCTCATTTTCTACTTTTCCTATTTTCACGGCAAAAAACCCCCACGCTTTCAATTTCCTCAGCACTAAAAGTTGCACGGTACCCTTAACTGTTGGATGTTGACAAATGGTGGGAGAAGATTTGTAAAACAATCCGGGATGGGGAAAAAGGCAAATGGACATGCATTGTCAATAGAGTGGATTTTACCCCTTCTTCTTCTGATAGCAGAGAAGGAAGGGGAGGAGCTGTGGTTACTGAGAAGCATCCGTCTGTTGGAACTCTGTTTTTTAAAAATATTATTTTATTAATTTTCCAAAAACAACAACAAATAATAATAATAAAGAAAAGAAAAGAAACAATACATATTCAAATATAGGGGTGGGAGTAGAGTTGATTTCCCCCATTCCCTTCCCTGGTTCCATTGTTTATCATCATACTGCATGTCCAATTTAAATTATAAAATCATTAAAATTACTTATTATCCGGTTGTAATGTCTTTACAAGTCTTTTAAAATTGTGCTAATGTAGTAACCTGTGTACATTGCTTCTGCATGTATGCAATAAAGTCCTTCCAATCTTCTTTAAATTCATTGCCATCTCTTCTTAATTTCAAAGTCAATTTTGCCATTTCAGCATATTCCATTAATTTCACTTGCCAATCTTCTTTAGCTGAAGAAGTGTGTATGTACACGAAAGCTCATACCAATAACTAACTTAGTTGGTCTCTAAGGTGCTACTGGAAGGAATTTGTTTATTTTTTAATATTTATTTTATTTTGTTCTTTAGCTGGGACACTTTTTTCTTTCCAATGTTGTGCTAATAAGATCTGTGTGGCAGTCGTGGCATACTTTAATAAGTCTTTCTGAAGTCTTGGTATACCCACTCCTGTAATACCTAGTAGGAAAGCTTCTGGTTTTTTAACAAACGTTATTTTAAACATCTTCTTCAATTCATTATAAATCATTTCCCAGTACTTCTTAACAATTTTGCAATCCCACCACAGATGAAAAAATGTCTCTTCTGCTGATTTACATTTCCAGTATTTACTTTCTTTATTTTTACCATCTGTTGGGGCTCTACACATGTCCCAGAACTATAATATCTTGTGAAGCAACACCCTGCAGGATTGAAACTCTCCATTTTTGGGTAGGGGGGAGGTTTTTGTTTAGAGATACTGTGTCTCCATCCACAGCCTCTGACCTTCCTGACCAGATCTGATCACCAGTCTCAGCACGAGAGTTTCCAAGGGTCTCCACTGAAGTCTGAACAACTGGCACCATGTAGAATCAAGACAGCAGACCAAAATGTGACTTTGGCATGACTTTACCCAATTTTTGGCATGCCAGGTGCAAACTCACAAATATCACTATTCGTTTTTAAATTCCCAGGGAGCCCTGGGCATTCCCCATTAGTATTTAATAAATATAACCTTTCGGCCATTTCCTTCATTGGTGTGGGGGATAATCAACAGGTTTTGTGATGCCATTTTCTGGTCTGAATTCCCCCCCCCTTTCTGTTCACTGCAGCATCTTCTTCTGCCTCCGTTCCCACCCCTCTTTTTAACCTGATGGATTGTTGGCTCCCCATTCTTGAGGTTTAATAGCCAGAGAGCTACCTTGCCTCTAAAACATTTATGAGCTGACTCAGACCATATTTTGTTCTCTTTTGTTTTATGCACACAATCTCGGCAGCTCCCTTAAAAGAGAAAACAAGACTTTCATTCTCCTTGACTCTTCCTTCTTCTGCGGGTCTCTCGAAAACATAGAAGTAACCCACAGAGGGTTTAAAATATCAGTCTTGGAATTGACTAAACAACAGTCAGCTCAGTCCTGACTTCCTAGTTCTGCAATAGCTGGCCTTTCTCTTCCCAGATCTTGTAACCAGGACTACAAAACATTAACTGCTTTACTTGATAAATTAATCTAGTTTAAACATGGGCAGAGAATGTTTTTTCCCCAGGGCCAGGGACCACATTCCATTGTGAATAATCTTCTGGGGGCCACTTGCCAGTGGTGGATGGGGCCAGAGGCCAAAACAGGTGGAGCAATGGATGTGACTCTTACAGTATAATTAGGAGCCTTGTATACATCCAACCAGGGACGCGGGTGGCGCTGTGGTCTAAACCACTGAGCCTAGGGCTTGACGATCAGAAGGTTGCCAGTTCAAATCCCAGTGACAGGGTGAGCTCCTGTTGCTAGGTCCCAGCTCCTGCCAACCTAGCAGTTCGAAAGCACATCAAAGTGCAAGTAGATAAATAGGTACTGCTCCGGCGGGAAGGTAAACAGAGTTTCCGTGCACTGCTCTGGTTCACCAGAAGCAGCTTAGTCATGCTGGCCACATGACCCAGAAGCTGTCTGTGGGCCATCGCCAGCTCCCTCGGCCAATAAAGCGAGGATGAGTGCCGCAACCCCAGAATGGAAGAATCATTGTAAAAATTCAAGGACAGATTCCAGTCAGGCAAAAGCACTTGAGAAGGGCATGCAATACAGCTGGTGAAGAGTGTGACCTGGGGAGGGATATGGTTTAGGCAGAGCCCTGAGGAACAGATAGAGGTAGCTGGGAAGCCAAATTTGGCCCCTGCATTTAATTATTATTAAAACCTTCTATTTTATTATTACATTTCTATACCACCATTCCCCAAAGGAGTTCAGGGTGGCATGCAGGCTTCTTCCCCTCTTCATTTAATCCTCACAACAACCTTGTGAGGTAGCTCAGGCTAAGTAAGAGATATTGACTGGCCAAAAGCTGCTCAGTGGGCTCCATGGCTAAGTGGGGACTTTGGTCTCCCAGATTCTAGCCCAACATGATAACCCTTGCAGCACACTAGCTCTCTATGCACAAATATGAGCCTAAATGCATCCTCCTTTTGTTATACACAGAGGAGCCTCTGCTACATTTAGGAGGAAACAGGAATATTTTTTGCAATTTCCTTCTACAATGATCTCACTTCCTTTTTAAAATGATTTTTTAAAAATTTAATTTTATGTTCTTCTATTTTTTTTAAAAAAAATTGATCTCATTTTAATACACTATGGAGGCAAATCTCTGCTCCACCCTCCCCTGAAACAGAACTTCCAATACAACAAACAAGGCGCATGGAGGAAGGTTTTTTCCTTTGTGGGGGAGAGAATGAAATGTGTCTGAAGGAGGCTCCTTAGACATGCTGTTTTCAACCCCAGTTCATTGGGGATTCGGGGTTTTCAAACTGACAAGAGATGGCAGGTGGAAAACCCACGTGGACCTCTTGCAGCTGTGAGTTAGTGCTCTTAAACTTGGATGATATAAACCTCTCTCAAAAACGAAATGATATCCGTTCAGCCAACTTTCAGGTGCCAAACCACACGGATTGTATAATTTTGCAGTTAGAAATGGGGAAATGCACCAATTTGAGGTAGGGGTTGCTCTGTTTCCTGCCTGGGATTCTGGATGCTGGGACAGGAAAGGAATTGTTTAGATTTTCTGAAACCTGAGAAGTATCAGTGTTTTTAAAAACAGATTCCAAAGATGCTTATTTTCCATGTTTTTTCTACTTCTCTTTTTGAACAGAAAAACACAGAAGTAGCAAGTCGAAGCTTCTATGCAGTTCAGAGTGGGGGGGGAGGCAAAGACAGAGGGAGTGAGGTCTCTGCAGCTAGATCAAAAACAACACTCTCACATGCATTTAAAGCAGGGGTCAGCAAACTTTTTCAGCAGGGAGCCGGTCCACTGTCCCTCAGACCTTGTTGGGGGCCAGACTATATTATTTCTCTCTTTTTTTGGGGGGGGGAGAGAATGAATTCCTATGCCCCACAAATAACCCAGAGATGCACTTTAAATAAAAGCACACATTCTACTCATGTCAAAACACCAGGCAGGCCCCACAAATCACACAGAGATGCATTTTAAATAAAAGGACACATTCTACCAATGTAAAAGCATGCTGATTCCCAGACCATCCATGGGCCAGATTTAGAAGGCGATTGGACCAGATCTGGCTCCCGGGCCTTAGTTTGCCTACCCATGATTTAAAGGAACATAGGATCCTGCCTTACACTGAGCCAGACCATTGCTCCATTGAGCCCAATATTGCCCACCATGACTGGCAGTGGGTCTCTGGAGTTTGAGAGAATATTTCCCTGTTCTGCCTGGAGATGGCTAGCTTCAAACCTGGGACCTTCTGCATGAAAAGCAGATGCTGTATCCCTGAGCTATGGCCCATTAGGGTGGTGGCACCACTGAGCATAATCTAGTCCTGAACTGAAAAGTCCAACCCACTTCCACAACTTCTGGTGCAGGTTGCAGAAATGGGGCAGAATTATTTACCATAAATGTAGGGGGTCAAGAGAGGGCTTGCCGTTAGAAGGAACAGAGGCAGTGACAGTAGCTTCATGTTTGGATGTGTTTGTTTGGTTGGATTTTGGTTCTTTTGTTTAGCCCGGAGGAATAGAACTGCAACAGAAGCTCCTGGCAGGCTATCATTCTTTCCCAGGGGTGACTGGTGGGTCAGAGCCAGCCTCTTGGCAGCAACGTCAGTACCACTTACTGGGATGGGGCAGCGTGGCAGTACTGAGGTCAGTGTAGTTTGGATGTATTGGCAGAAAAACTGGACTGACTCTGCAAGTGTATCTTTGCTGCTCCTACTTCACTGCTGCCCTGACCCAACTCTTCACCATCCTGATAATCAGATGATAATGCTGTTTGGAGGCCAGCTCTTGTTATCTTCAATGCCTTTTGGGGAAAGATGCTGCATCAGGGTGTTCCTGTGCGCCAGTGTGGTGTAGTGGTTAAGAGCGGTAGTCTCGTAATCTGGGGAACCGGGTTCGCGTCTCTGCTCCTCCACATGCAGCTGCTGGGTGACCTTGGGCTAGTCACACTTCTTTGAAGTCTCTCAGCCCCACTCACCTCACAGAGAGTTTGTTGTGGGGGAGGAAGGGAAAGGAGAATGTTAGCCGCTTTGAGACTCCCTAGGGTAGTGATAAAGCGGGATATCAAATCCAAACTCCTCCTCCTCCTCCTCCTCCTCCTCTTCTTCTTCCTCCTCCTCCTCCTCCTCCTCCTCCTCCTCCTCCTCCTCCTCCTCCTCCTCCTCCATAGTTCCAAAGGAATTGTTGGGAAACAAGAAGAGAGACCTCACTGCCAAGTGGCAGCCACCATCCTTTCTCTTATCTTTTTTTAATTGCGAGGATGCTACTTCCTGACTCCACTGGCTTCTGTGATACAGAAATATTGAGGTGAATGATGATCTGGCAAGCCACTGAGTACATTAGAGTGTCTCCTACCACCCTAAAATAGTTTTTAGGTATGTGGAACAATGGGCCCAGTATAAGGTTATCCAACTCAATGGATAGGGCTCATCATGAGTTCAGTCAAGCAGTCAGGAACAGTACCATGGACAGCTCCAAAGACCCCCTAGAAAGGTAGCTTACAGGACGTGTTATTTCTGCAAAGAGCTGAAGCCAACTGAAACTTTATGTAGGCTTACCAGACCAGGTGCCAGATTAAAGGACCTTTGTATTGTTTTACAGCCTTTGATTTCTGCAAAGCTGGAGAGACAGGTTACTTCATTGGAACCATCCTCTGACTCAGAGGATAATGGGAGGTCTGTATTTTCTGGCTAGGATGGCACTGAATAAGATGTTGGTCATTCTCTCCTCTACCACAGACTACAAGAGCCCCAGGTCACAAGTTATGACAAAGGCAGGTTCATGTGAACATATGTAAATATTCACAGCAATGTTTGCATGGCCAATGCCTTTGCTCCAGTTCAATGCCATTAGCCAGAATCAACTTACAGATATTGGATGATGGAGAAAAACAACCCTTCTTTTATTCTCTCTCCTCCTAGCTGCACAAGGGCTGGTGCAATGAGTCACGGTTCCAGCCAGCCAGTAGCATTAAATGGTGCCGTAATTATCCTCTGGTCCTCTGACCAGCTGAGATGCTCTGCCTGAATTCAGCTGGGCTTTTTAAAGGAGCCCCTCGAGGTGCCCTCCATTCTTGCAGCTACTGAAATAGCCAATGCCCAGAAGGAGAGAGAGAGAGAGAAGGAAATGTGCTGATAGTCAAAGGGCACCAGATTTTGCCACCTTCTCTTTTCGGTTCCTCAAGTTTGATTGTTATCTCGTGTAGTCAGATTCTGTTGTGAGAACCTGGAGATGGGGGAAGGCCAGAAAATCCACCTGCATACCACCACCTAGCAAGCCCTGCTGACCCTGAGGCCTTTATTTCACTAAACTCGGAATATTAATTTAGGTAAAGGTAAAGGGACCGTTGACCATTAAGTCCAGTCGTGACCGACTCTGGGGTTGCGGCGCTTATCTTGCTTTATTGGCCGAGGGAGCCGGTGTTTGTCCGCAGACAGCTTCCAGGTCATGTGGCCAGCATGACTAAGCTGCTTCTCGCGAACCAGAGCAGCACACAGAAATGCTGTTTACCTTCCCGCCGGAGTGGTACCTATTGATCTACTTGCACTTTGACGTGCTTTTGAACTGCTAGGTTGGCAGAAGCAGTTGGGAATTCACCCCATTGCGGAGATTCAAACTGCTGACCTTCTGATCAGCAAGCCCAAGAGGCTCAGTGGTTTAACCCACAGTGCCACCCGCGTCCCGATCCACCCGCATGCTTGTGTCTCTTATTGTTTCGTTGTTTATTGGTCCTGTTAGTTTTCCTGATTATAATGCTAGAACTTCAACTCCATTTTGTAATGTCCCTTTCACACTGCAATACCTGTTGCATGATGGAACGATAGCTTTTTGACCTATATAGTAATAAGTCACGGTCATGGCACATTTCATTTACACCAGTGGGCGTGGTGTGATACAACAACAAACATTACTGGACAACATCACTACTTCCCTGCCATTTCTGCATATGCCTCCTTCTGTTCCCCCATGATTCCCTTAAGAAAATGTCAGAAAAGAACTGTATGCCAGTATATCACCTTGAATTTTATGACTTCGTTCCTGCAATTTTCTGGGTTAAGGGGGCTGTGAATGGATTTTTCTCCCTGGCATGAAATAACATAGGAACAAATGCTAGGCATGCACTATGTTGTTGTTTAGTCATTTAGTCGTGTCCGACTCTTCGTGACCCCATGGACCAGAGCACGCCAGGCACTCCTGTCTTCCACTGCCTCCCACAGTTTGGTCAAACTCATGCTGGTAGCTTCGAGAACACTGTTCAACCATCTCAACCTCTGCCGTCCCCTTCTCCTTGTGCCCTCCATCTTTCCCAACATCAGGGTCTTTTCCAGGGAGTCTTCTCTTCTCATGAGGTGGCCAAAGTATTGGAGCCTGAGCTTCAGGATCTGTCCTTCCAGTGAGCGCTCAGGGCTGATTTCCTTCAGAATGGATAGGTTTGATCTTCTTGCAGTCCATGGGACTCTCAAGAGTCTCCTCCAGCACCATAATTCAAAAGCATCAATTCTTCAGCAATCAGCCTTCTTTATGGTCCAGCTCTCACTTCCATACATCACTACTGGGAAAACCATAGCTTTAACTATATGGACCTTTGTCGGCAAGGTGATGTCTCTAATTTTTAAGATGCTGTCTATGTTTGTCATTGCTTTACTCCCAAGAAGCAGGCGTCTTTTAATTTCATGGCTGCTGTCACCATCTGATAGTCTTTTATTTTTCTAAAAGTGACTTTTATGTTGTGTGAACACTCAAGTATAGTGTGGGACAGTCAGGGAAGCATCAAGGAAATGGGATAAACTGCTGTGTGGATACAGCCTTAGTTCGGGGTAGCCAACATGGCACTATTGTTGGACATCTGGAATATCGCAGGCCAGCCATTCCTCTCATAAGTTGTTGAGGGCTGATTTTCATGCCACTGAAATTCTCCCACCAGAATACTGTGCTTGGTTTGTGATGCAATACTCTCTTGTAAGACAGTCTAGGCTGGCTTGCTGTAGTACGAAGCTTGGTTAATGCCTGAATAAAGCTTCACCTCCTGAGAGCCTTTTTGCTTAAATGAAAAAATGTTCTCCTTCAGCAACATGGCTCTCTGACACAGCAATTAAGAATCCCAGTACAGGGGCAGCCAGAATATTAATAGCAAAAAACTGGAAAGCAGATATAATACCAGCTAAGGAAGAGAGGTAAAACAAAGTGTGTGAATATATGGAATTGGCTAGAATGACAGAGGCAATAAGGGCTCAGTCGAGGTATAAAAAGGAATGGGAATGTTTTGAAATATATTTACACAAGCGTGGTTTCTAAGAAGTAAAAAAATATAATAATAAAAAATTAAGAGGTGCTGAAAATAAATTTCACGAAAAGAGAAATTACGGAAGAATCATTCTTTTTAACGACAATGAAGTGGAAAACAGCACAGTTTAGAGAAAAGGGAGTATGAAGAAGCCATAAGGAAGTGGGGAGGAAGTCAACTTGGAGAAAATAAATTTATGGTGGGAAATGTTCTTCGGTGACTGTCATAGTACTTCGAAAGGGGAAATTCAATGTATGTAAGCAGTACCGGATTTATGTATAAGCTAAACAAGTTATAGCTTAGGGCCCCACTCTCTTTGGGGCCCAAAAAAATATACTTCTTCTTAATTGCATTTCACTATTAATATACTTCTTCTTAATTGTATTTCAGTTCAACAATTACTTTGAAAAAATAGATATTTTGTTATGTGCAAATGGCTTTAGATACCTATTAGGTCCATAAATTACCATAGAGCATATATTTGACAAAGGACAGCTAGACATATAAAGGGCCCCATTACCTTCAGTCGCTTAGGGCCTCATCAAACCTAAATCCGTCTCTGTATGTAAGTATGACTATAGTATATATAATTAATAGGAACTGAAGAAGATATATACATATGTATATGTAGTTTTGAAAATGAAATTAATAATAATAATAATAATAATAATAATAATAATAATAATAATAGAATCCCAGTACAGGAAACCTCCAATTGGAAAACACACACACACACACACACAATTAAATATTTTCCCATCAAAATGCAGCATTGTGAATTTAGTGTGGAAGATCAAGACAGCTGCATCCAAGCCTGGACTTTTCTTGGTGGGGGTGGTGGAAGAACTATGATATTTTCTGAGAAGGAAGAGACCCCTACCCATCCCTAATATTTCATAAGCTGGACACACATAGCAGTGGATTCCCTCCTGCCAAATCCAACACCCTCACAGCTGCTCCTCACATGAGGTCAGGACAAAAGGCATGCTCTCAGGCAAGGAGAGTTGCGTTCCCAAATCTGTCAGCTGAGTTGGCTGATTGAGAAAGCACCTCGAATTGAGTTAATGCTAGGGCACATCCCACAATCTCAAGCAATGATGAGCAGGGAGGCAGAAAAGCCATTGCTCAGGCCTCCTTTGCAAGGACTGATGCCAGTGTTAGCTCTTTAACTGCCTTTGGCTTATGGAAACAAAAGCAAAAAAAATTCTATGCATTTGCAAATACAGTTGCAAATACAGTTGCAAATGCATTTGCAAATACAAATGCCTTGGTTCTCAAACACCAGAAACCCGGAAGTAAGTGTTCCAGTTTTCGAACATTTTTTAAAGACAAACGTCCGATGCGGCTGTCAGCTATTGTTTCCGGGGTTCCTGTACCAATCAGAAGCTGCGCCTTGGTTTTCAAACATTTTGGAAGTCAAACAGACTTCCGGGACAGATTAAGTTTGGCACTTTTGATTTTGCTATTTATTTTGCAGTTTTGTTTTTGAGGCTTTTTCGGTTTGTTTTTGTAACTCTGTGGAATCCAGGTCAGCTACTGATAGATTGGTTGATTGATTGATTGATTGATTGTGTGACTGCGGAAATGGATAAAAGCCCTCCATTCAAACAATGACTATCATCAGTGCAAGTCATAATTTTTTTTTTACAATTTTTTAATCATCTACAATACTGTCTTATTTATTTTACAGTAAAGTACATTGATTGGTTATTGCTTTCATTTTATGGATCAATGGTCTCACTAGATAGTAAAATTCATGTTGTTTTTAAAAATTCATGTTGTTTTTAAAAGTCTGGAATGAATTAATCCGTTTTGCATTACTTTCTATGGGAAAGCATGCCTTGGTTTTGGAACAGAGTTCCAGAATGGATCAAGTTTGAGAACCAAGGCACCACTGTATGTAGCTTCATCGAATCTTGTTCTTTCATCATGTTTTGTGCCATTTGCACCCCTAAAACAACGACAGCACAACACTGCTGCTTCCACATGAAACAGTCAGAACATGAACGAATGGATCGTGATTAGGGGTGGGGAAGAAATTCAATGTCATTTGAATTTAAAGGAGAACCAACTTAATTCACGCTTGCTGAAATGAACCAAAACACAATCCTTCAAAATTTGCACTTCTCTGAATATTTCAGCGCAGTTCCCCATGCAAGTAATGTATATGAAATTGAATATATGGAGGTACCTCAGGTTAAGTACTTAATTCGTTCCGGAGGTCCATTCTTAACCTGAAACTGTTCTTAACCTGAAGCACCACTTTAGCTAATGGGGCCTCCCACTGCTGCCACCGCACCGCTGGAGCACGAATTCTGTTCTCATGCTGAAGCAAAGTTCTTAACCCAAGGTACTTTTTCTGGGTTAGCGGAATCTGTAACCTGAAGCGTATGTAACCCGAAGCATATGTAACCCAAGGTACCACTGTACAAGGCTAAAGTAGGCATTAAAAACCTATATTTTCCTGCAAACAGCAAACAAAAATGCATCATGTTAAGGAGAAATTATTGGCAAATATCTGTATATTGGGCAAAATTGCACAGAGAAATATCTATATTAGGAGAACCTTGACCCTATTTTACAATGGGAGGCAGGGGTTGTGAGAGGCACCAGCAGTGTTAAATAGAGCAAGGCCCCTACTTTCATCTTAGCCTATTGCCATACAAACTACGGAAAACAATATAAAATTTTGTAATCTCCTCTTCGCCCTCAGTTGGCCTCATTCAAGCTATAATGTTCCATTTCCTTATTCTCCAAATGGCAGCTTTTGGTAGCAAAGTCACATCTAAAGTGAATTTGCTGACTCTATGCTAAACAGCTTCCTGCAGAGTTGAAAAACATTGACTTTTGATGCAAACAGGAATGTGCAGATGTCAAAGGAGATGAGGATACTTTACCAGAGAGATGTAGATCAGGCTGCTTTTTTTGGCACTTCCTCTTTTCAATTTATTAAAGGTTGTGTCAAAATAAATTTATTGTAATCGGGGATCAGCCTCGATTACGACAGCTTCATTTGCTCTTTAATGAATGAGATTGCAGAAGAAAAAGCATTGGAGGCGAAAGAGAAAGCAAATATAGATACAGGGGACATGCAAGGGAATCATTGTTTGATATTGGTAAAAGTGAGGTGGGAATTGTTACAAAACGGCAGTACAGTTCAGTCAAGCTAGTGCAGTTCTAGGCTGCATCAACAGATGTCTTATGTTACAACCAAGGGAAGTTATGTTGTTGTTGTTGTTTAGTCGTTTAGTCGTGTCCGACTCTTTGTGACCCCCTGGACCAGAGCACGCCAGGCACTCCTGTCTTCCACTGCCTCCCGCAGTTTGGTCAAACTCATGCTGGTAGCTTCAAGAATACTATCCAACCATCTCGTCCTCTGTCGTCCCCTTCTTCTTTCCCAGCATCAGGGTCTTTTCCAGGAAGTCTTATCTTCTCATGTGGTGGCCAAAGTATTGGAGCCTCAGCTTCACGATCTGTACTTCCAGTGAGCACTCAGGGCTGATTTCCTTAAGATTGGATATATACTCTGTATATGGCTCACTCATTGATAAATTTTTCATCTGTAATGTCTTTTAACCTTGCTGATAATCTTGCCAGTTCAGCAAACTCTCTTATCTTGTTTTGCCAATCCAAATTATATGGAATATCCTCTCCCTTTCAGCCTTTTGCGATTAGAATTCTGGCAGCAATTGTAACATAAATAAAGACTCTCCTGAACTTTTTGGGGATTTCATTACCCATAATTCCTAGCAGGAAGGCTTCAGTTTTTTGTGTTTTTTTTTTAAGGGAAGGAGCATTTGAACATTTTCTTAAGCTCATTATAAATCATTTCCCAAAATTGTCTGATCTTTTTACAGTTCCACCACATGTGGATCCATGTGCCTTCAGCTTCCCTGCATTTCCAACAAACGTTTGTCCTGCTCACCAGCTCTCTTAAAAACAGGGAGAAGTGCATGATGGCCTCCCACTGACATAGCAATCTGACTTATACTGTAGTTGTGGTGGCAGTAATGACTGCTCCCCGCTTAAAACGGGGGGCGCACTTTGCGTGGACGCACACAGCCCCTGGATCTGGAGCGGCTCCATCAGCATAGGCTTGGCTTTGCATTCCCTCAGGTGGGATACCTGGAGGTCTCCGCCTACCTCAGTCAGTTGTCCAATCCCACCTGGGGGAAGTGTTGCCAAGGAGACCAGGCCAGGTAGGGGAGGGATTACCTGCCCACACAATAGAGGGAGGATCTTACCTGGGAATCCTCACTTGGCTCCAGAGCTTCTTCCACCCTACCCTCCCTCATTTAATGTCTTATTTTGCAGGTTAACTTTCCCTCACAGGTTTTGCAGGTTAACTTTTCTTCACAGGTATGCGGGCGCTGCTACGTTAAGGTCGCTGTTAAAGGGCCGGAAAGGAATTTCCCTGCATTGGCAGGTTTCGCCTTTCCCATAGCAAAACGTCACAACTTTGGTGGTATCAGGCCTTGGGTGGAATCCTTTAGTCCATCTTCCTCTTTACGGCGGCGATACCAGGGTTCTTCGTTAAAGGGGTTTTCTGAAGGGAGGCTTTAACCGTACTCCGAAAGGTCGTCATTGCCCTCCCCTGCGGCGGCGGCGTAACAGGGGCGGCTATCTCTGCTTGAACATATGTTCTCCAGAGCCGGCCCATCCCCCCCCCACACACACTGGATAACCCTGATGCTCCCTAGGTCCCCGGCTGGGGACTGGGGAGGGAGAACGCCCAATGCCTGAGCCAAGGTCTACCCACATTTGAAATTTAATAAAGTTGTGGCCAATTTAATCCCATAGCACGTT
This sequence comes from Podarcis liolepis, assembly GCF_965112155.1. Classification (NCBI taxonomy): domain Eukaryota; kingdom Metazoa; phylum Chordata; class Lepidosauria; order Squamata; family Lacertidae; genus Podarcis; species Podarcis liolepis. The sequence continues at coordinate 8,729,402 of NC_139569.1, read as the reverse complement.
GTCTTGAGCCGTTATTCCACATGACAGGGGGACCGCTCGGGATCTGGGGACTCTGCCTGTCCACGCAATGGGATACATGGTTAGTTCTTGCACAATGTGCTGCAACACCTTGTTTCACTTTACAAATCTACAATATCCGGGCAGTTTTTTGTGCTCATGGAATGAGTGTGGCCCTCATTTCCCACCATTCACAGAGTCTGCAGTCATGAGGCTCTAATCCGCATTCGCCGAGCTCCACTCAAGAAGGAACTCTCCCTTTCCCATCAAATCTTGCATCCAACCACACTTTGTTGACAGAGCAAATTTGTGCTGGTCCTGGGGGGGTTACCGTGCGGCGTGGTCTGAGTCCGGTCCTGGGTCGAGGGTCTGGAGGCTGTCTGTCAAGGGCGAAGCAGGGTCCAAGGCAAGGAGCCGGGCGTGTTCAGGAACTCCGGAAGAGCAGGTCAGGGTGCTGGCAGGAATAGATTTCCAGCGATGTTGCTCCGCAACCTGGGACTGGGCTGACTGGCCTTTATCTCCTCTGGGGCCTAGGGCGGTCCTGGCCCACAGGTGACTCACCTCTCCTGGCCTTAAGGCGAGCACTCCTCCTGAGAGAACTTAGTTCCCTCCGCCTCTCTGCCCTGAGCCTCTGCAGCTCAGGAGAGGCTGGAGGGTTACTGGACCCAGAGGCAACCTCACCTTCCCCTGACAGGGTTGGGAGAGGAGCACCTGCAGGCAATAGGTCCTCAGTCGCCTCCAGAGCCAGAGTGGATTCATCTGGTGTCTGCTCCTGAGGATCCGGCACAGGTGCGGGCCCTTCAGATTCAAGCCCCTGCCCTGGCTCAGCCAGCCCTGGAGGCGGGGACTCCTGTGCAGGCTGGGATTCTTCAGGTTCAGCCTCTGAATCAGATTCCCAAGCCATCACAAACTTCTCCACTGTTGAACAGAATGGAGTTGACCATTCTATTGTCTCTGGAGCAAGGAGCATACTTTCGAACTAGTGATCAAAAAAAGCGTAATCATTGTAGGCTTGGGGAATTTCTTCAAGCACTTCACAGGTTTCAGTGGACCTGCTGTTAGATTGGAATGAAGAAGTGTGAATTATTAAAACGAGCAATCTTCATGCTCATTTGAAGTGTGTAGATGTGCACCCCTCTCTCTCTCTCTCTGCTATGGAGTTCTAACCATTTCTTCCTTTGATGGATCATAATTTGATCACTTTCAAGTACTCAGGGTAATAGCATTACATCAAAGGTGCCCCCCCTCCTCTTTTTAATCTTATTCACAAATTGTAACAGTGCTTATGATGTGCCACAATTCAACATCCTCATTAAAGACGTGACATTTTTAATATCACTTCCATACTAATTTGCCTGGTGGAAGGTATCATTTTCCCTAATAAGAAAAATGTATTCTGAAGAAACTCCAACTTTGGCTGTTTACATTCTGTATGTCTTTTTATTTTATTTTAATGAAAATAACCGGGAACCTGTCAGTTCTGCCCAACCAGGAAATCAGGTGGGGAAACGCTTATTGGAATGTACCAGCTAAGGTTGTAGGTGGCGCAGGATCTTATCTTTAAATACCTATAGCTTCTTACACATACTGGAGAAATATGTCAGGGAGGCTAAGTTAATTGCTGTTTCCCAGAGCCAAAGTTTATAACATTTATAATAATATTTTTATCATTTATACCCCATCCATCTGGATGGGTTATATGGGAAGGGATCTTCCCACCTTACATTGTAGAGTAGTACAGTGGGTACCTCGGGTTAAGTACTTAATTCATTCCGGAGGTCCGTACTTAACCTGAAACTGTTCTTAACCTGAAGCACCACTTTAGCTAATGGGGCCTCCCACTGCTGCCACGCTGCCGGAGCATGATTTCTGTTCTCATCCTGAAGCAAAGTTCTTAACCTGAGGTAATATTTCTGGGTTAGCGGAGTCTGTAACCTGAAGCGTATGTAACCTGAAGCATATGTAACCCGAGGTACCACTGTATTTAAAAATGTTACACCTCTATTCCACAAACTCTGAGGTGGTGAAGTCAAGAACACAATACACTGGAAAGCTGTTTATGGCCTTTCTGCTCATATCTGTTGTGACATTGTAAGTTGGTGCTGGGGGGTTTTTTTATTTAAAAATCTACAGAATGCTTTTCAAGAAAAAAAACATTTTTAAAGCAGTTTAACAATAAATATGCTTCAACAGATGTGCAATACTGTTACCGATAAAACCATACAAGAGAACAATTTCATTTCAAACACTGCAGAGAACAGCACAAATGCACAACGACCAAGTGTAAGTTCTTCATATAAAGTCCAAACACAGCATCATCTCTATATCATACAGAGGATACAGAGCCAGACTATTGGTCTATTTAGCTCAATATTACTTGTAAAAAGGGAAAGGGAAAGGGCCCCTGGACAGTCAAAGGCAACTATGGGGTTGCAGTGCTCATCTCGCTTCAGGCCAAGGGAGCCGGCATTTGTCCACAGACAGCTTTCTGAGTCATGCGACCAGCAGGACTAAACCACTTCTGGTGCAATGGAGCATTGTGATGGAAACCAGAGCACATGGAAACGCCATTTCTATTCCCGCCACAGGGGTACCTATGCATCTACTTGCACTGGCTTTCGAACTGCTAGGTTGGCAGGAGCTGGGACAAAGCAACGGGAGCTAACTCCGTCGTGGGGATTCGAACCGCCAACCTTCAGACCGGCAAGTGCAAGAGGCTCAGTGGTTTAGACCAGTGTTTCCCAACCTTGGACCTCCAGCTGTTTTTGAACTACAATTCCCATCATCCCTGACCACTGGTCTTGCTAGCTAGGGATAATGGAAGTTGTAGTCCAAAAACAGCTGGAGGCCCAAGGTTGGGAAACACTGGTTTAGACCACAGCACCACCCATGACTCAATTATCTGTACTGACTGGCAGCAGCTCTCCATGGTTTCAGACAGGAAGTCTCCGCCATCCCTATCTAGGGGAGTGAACCTGGGACTTTCTGCAGGCAAAGCGGATGCTCTGCCACAGAGCTACAGCCCTTCCCCAAATCACAGCTTCGGCACTAAAACGTAGAGTTAAATGGAGGGTGGAGCACCTCCCCCATGAGGAAAGGTTGCAGTGTTCGGGACTTTTTAGTTTCGAGAAAAGGGGACTAATAGGTGACAGAATCATGCATGACATGATGAAAGTGAATAGAGGAAAGTTCTTCTCTCCCTCTCATTACACTACAACTTGTGGACAGCCAATGAAGCTGAAGGTTGGAAGATTCAGGACAGGTGAAAGGAAGTCCCTCTTCATGCAGTTAAACTATGGAACTTGCTCCTGCAGAGGCCAATGATGGCCACCAACTTGGATGGCTTTAAAGGAGGGTTACGTGAATGCATGGTGGATGAGACTCTTGGTGGCTTCATGCTCTGGCTACGCTCTGCCTCCCATAACTTTATGACCACTGCTCCATAGTAATTGTTGATATACAATTCCATTCACCATATAGATGGGTTTATGAAGCATTTCTGTATCCTTCTGCTGTGCTGAAGAAGAATTCCACGAAACAGTGGGTATATCCGGAATCACTGTTCACTACGTCTGTTTGCGGACCACTTCGGCAGCGTCGGACTTCATAAAACAAAGCTTTATGGCTCGTTTTCACCAGATAAGAATCTGACCCATTTCTTCTTTCAGAGACAAAGACTTATGTTTATTTGGTTCTATGTTTTCAAGAGAGTCCGTCAAGAGTGTATCTTTTGTGACTTGCAGAGATTTATAAGATTTCTGTTTTGCAGAGAGTGCATATTTCATACTGTTCAACATTCTGTATAGATTATATAAAGAGTTTATATTGACATTGCATTGTTGTACTTGGTCATCGTGTTGCCTTGGATATTACTGCCTCCATGGCGGACAGCAGCGGTGCTTCTGAATAACTGTTGCTGGAAACCACAGGTGGGGAAGGGGCTATGGTGCTCAGGTCCTGTTTGTGCATTCCCCACGGTCATCTGGTTGGCTGCTGTGAAAACAGGATGCTATGCTGGACTAGACGGGCCATTGGCTTGATCCAGCAGGACTTGCCTTACGGTCTTACAGGGCAACAACAGGGCTGCCTCTTAACTTGACAAGCACACATGCAGTGTGATTCATTTCCCGTCCTTTGCTTTCTCGTGATGCATTTGGAGTAATGTTCTGCCATTGTGCAAGGAGTGCTTCGGGGCTCCCTTTCCAGCCATATTCTGCAAAGCAGTTATATATTTATGTCCCTATTGTGCCATGTAATTCAATAGTCCTTTTATGGAGATAACACTTGGATTTATGCCTCGTTCCCTGGGCGGCATTTCCAGAAGTAGTCCTCGCATTGTCGTACAGTGGATGGATGTCAAATTTTGGAATTTTCTTAAACCAGGACCTTGATAATGGGATGTGCAGCAAATCGTAAATCAATAAGATTTCCTTCCCCTACAACACACACACACAAACTTATTTCATTCCTCATCCCCTTCCTCTTTTTGGAAGGAAATCAGATTGCTTCATTGTCTTTGGCAAAGACTTCCAGCATCACAGTTTAGCCACACATAACATCTCCCAGTGCGGCCATATCATATTGTTCAAACACATTCCCATAATTGTGTATCTTTGCATCAAGAGGCTAGACACACACACACACACACACACACACACACACCCTTACATACTACCGGAGAAAATTGCTAACGTAGCCAAGAAGAGGGAGAAAGGGACATTAGAACAAAGTTTTCGTTTTACAGCATTCAGATGTTGATGGGCTTGTCCAGCCTGACACTCCATGACAGCAATTGAACCGGGGGAGAGAAGTTCAGTTCAGTTCACATTTTTAGGCCCTCCTGCTTCATCCACACTTCCCAGAAGGATAAATGAACCAAAATGTAGATGTCCTTTGATAAGATGGACACTCCTCCCAATGTTGCTATTCCTCAAACTGCCCCCCACCAAAAGGCTAGAAAAATGAATATATCATGGGAAAGTGTGTGTGAAGTTTCATAAACTAGTGAAAATGACATATAGATGCATACCGTACTGGGGAAAATTGCTTGCAAAAATGTGCACATGAGGCGAATTTGCATTAAAAATGTGATTATCTGGCAAAATGCACAGCAAATTGCTGATTAAACTTGGCTACAGCCTTATTAAGATTGTAGCAAATGGGGATTTGAGAGAATGTCATTCCTGCTCTTACAGAGGGGACATAGAATCATAGAATTGTAGACATGTTTGCCTTCAGCCTCTCCTCTTATGAGTTGTGCTCCCAAAGGGAGGGGTAGAAGTGTGACCATGTGAGACCTCAGGCTATTGGGGAAGGGGTTGGAGCCTGGTTTTATTAGCCTCTCTCTCCCCGAGCTCATCCTCCCATACCTTCCAAGTGTCCTGATTTTCTAGGGACAGCCCCAGTGTGCTGGGCCCGGGGGTAACCCGAGCAACGTGGTCCAGGTCTGGTCCCAAATCCAAGGGTTCCACAAGGAGTCATTCCGACAGGGCCAAGGCGGGAAACCAGGCAAGGTCAGGCACAGGGTCTCAGGCAGCTTCTAGCAAACAGCAATGTTGCTCCCGCAACCTGGGGCAGGGTCCGACAGCCTTTTATCTTTGTTGGGGTAACGGCCAGTCCTGATCCCCCAGTGACTCACCTCCCTGTCTTGCCCGAAGGTGAGCACACTTCCTGCGAGTACTCAGGTCTCTTCTTCTCTCAGACCTTAGTCTCTGCAGCTCGGGAGAGGTTGGTGGGTTACTAGACCCAGGGGCCGCCTCAGCCCCCCCGACCCAACCGGGAGTGGAGCAGCTATAAGTGATAGTCCAGCTGAAGGCAATGAGGTAATCCCTGCATCTGGAGCCAGGGCAGGCTCAGGCCCCTGACTCGGCCCAGCTGGTGTTTGTTGCAGGGGAACCTGTGCAGACTGGGGCTCTTCAGAATCAGGCCTCAGACTGGGTTCAGATGACGCCCGAGGCAAAGGATCTGGTGCAGACTGAGTCTCCTCTGGTTCCGAGTCTGGGCCCATGTCCCTGGCCATCACACCCGGAATTATGAAAGCCATCCCAGCTTCTGATCTGATCCTGGAATGCTCTTCTTTTCCCCGCCAATGCTGCTGCCACCAAGCTCAGGGAAGAAGATGAGCCGGTGCTTGTCCCAAGTGGTGGCTGCAGCAGTGACCGTTGTGTCTCCACGGTCACTGCTGTTGGCCTCATCCTTTGGGCAGCTTGTAGCAGCTGCTGGAAAGCAAGCAAGGAAGAGGAGGGGCTGCCAATACCACAGCCCAGGCCCGTATGAGGGGTGCCCTTCGGGCCTGACATGAACATTTGGGTGAACGCTGGACAGTAGGACCTGAGTGCACAGGGTTCATACCCAAAAGCTCACCTAGTGAGGAGGAAGGCATTTCCTCCTAATCCTTAGCTAGGGAGCCACAGACACATCTTATGTCCAGGAGTCTGGAGGGATGCAGTTTTGTGTATCTTTTCAAGAAATGTGTACTTTGTATGTGTTCTACAATTTCCATTTTTTTAAGCCAGAGTTCATTGAAACCCTCACCTGTTAAGCATTTATGAATTCGGTTAATTTCCTCTGCAGTTCCTCCAAGCTCCTAGATTAATAAATATAACCATTATTCTAAGGCTTTGTCTCATGAGCCTTCTTTGTGGGTGTGAAGGCAAATGGAGATTGAGAGAGTCATCCATCCCAATTCACTTCATTTGCCATCTCCAAAGAGGATATTTTACTCAGGTATACACTGTATTCCATGCTCTGGTAACTTCAACTATGGATTATTGCAATGTGATGTACGTGGGGCTGCCCTCAAAGACAACATGGAAACTTCAGTTGGTCCAAAATATACCAGTCTGTTTACTGGCTCAGGTTCACTTCAGATCTCACATAACCGCCATTTCAAAACAGTGACACTGGTTGCCAGTTCATTCATGGGCTCAGTTGAAGGTGCTCGCATTAGTGGTTAAAGCCCTAAACAACCCAGACCCCAAATATCTGAAAGATTGCCTCCTTCCTTACCAGGGGTGCCAACTTGAATAAAATAATTGATCACAAGAAACAACACACTATTGGAATGTCAATGCCCATCAACTTTTGAGGGGCGTGGCCCCATCAAATATTTTATTGGGTGAGCAAAGGGGCCGGGCACAATTCAAAGTGTTGGTGCTGACCTTTAAAGCCCTAAACAGCCTGGGTCCACTATACCTGAACGAGTGTATCCACCCCCATCGCTCAGCCCGGACACTGAAGTCCAGCTCCGAGGATCTTCTGGCAGTTCCCTCACTGCGAGAAGCCAAGTTACAGGGAACCAGGCAGAGGGCCTTCTCGGCAATGGTGCCTGCCCTGTGGAACGCCCTCCCACCTGATGTCAAAGAGAAAAACAACTACCAGACTTTTAGAAGACATCTGAAGGCAGCCCTGTTTAGGGAAGCTTTTAATGTTTGATGCACTATTGTATTGTAATATTTTGTTGGAAGCCGCCCAGAGTGACTGGGTGGATGGGTGGGGTATAAATAAATTGTTGTTGTTGTTGTTGTTGTTGTTGTTGTTACCTTGGCCCCTAGGATTTGGTCCCTACACACTTGCTTGGGTGCTGAGATCAGTAGAGGGGGTCCTCTTGGAGATTCCTTTGCTCTCAGAGGCTCTGTGTCAGGAACTGGGCTGAACAGGAGGAATGGGAAATGCTCCTCTCAGAAGAGGAAGGGGAGGGGAAGTTTCACCCCCCCCCTTGTCTCCAGCAGTTTAAGGAGGAGAGGGAGACAGGGATGATGTACCCCTGAATGAGGAAATGCCTAGTTAAGAGGTAGTTGAGGAGGAGGGAGAAGTGAGTGAGCAGCCAGCAGAGACCTCCCTGAAGATTCTGGGACCCTCCTAGTCCAAGGGCTCACTGGTCCCTCTACATTCAAGAACAGAGAATGTGGAGGGCTGTGGCTCCTCTGACTTCCTGTAGGTATCCAGGATGTTGTCAGGGATGGAAGAAGAGGGACTCAGAGTAGCCAACTTCTCCTATGCGTGGAGACATGGATCTTTTGCCTTGCAACCAGATGAACGGAATTAAAAAACCATAAAATACGAACTCTTTGTTCTTCTTCTTCTTGCCTCTGAGGCTACCGGGGGAGGAGAAGATACTCCATGCCTGAGACTCTGGGTGGTGGCAGCCCAGGAGAGGGCATTCCCTGTGGTGGCCCCTAAGCTGTGGAACTCCCACCCCAGAGAGGCGTGCCTGGCACTTTCATCGCATAGCTTCTGGCAAATGATGAAGATCCACTTCTTTTTTCTTCTTTTTTCATAATATTCTTTACTGATTTTCATTTACATGCTCAACATACACATATTGTATTACATTTTACATTTATATTTGCTCCTAAGAGCTGAATTCCTTCCTTCCTTCCTTCCTTCCTTCCTTCCTTCCTTCCTTCCTTCCTTCCTTCCTTCTTCTGGCTTTTTATATCACATCTAAATTTTTCACATTGTCTTCATCTGTTTTGTATATTATTATTCTTTTGTATTTGTCCACAGAGTGTCTATAGCCAAATAAATCCTCCTGGTATATTCAGTTCTTATTGCCTGTCTGTATTCATTTCCAACTACCATTGGTTAGATTAATCACATTATACATTTTACTTTTTATTATTTTCTTTATCCAGAAATTTTCCTTGTATTTCACATTATGAGGTTTATTTCAGTTCTACTGGTTTCACTATTTCACCTTATCCTTCCTATTTATGACATAAATTTTTCCCATTCTTTTTGAAATGTTTCATTGCCCTGTTGTCAAATTTTCCCCATTAATCTAGTTATTTCTTCATATTCCGTTACCTTCTGTCGCCATTCTTCTACTGTTGGTAATTGCTGTTGTTTCCAAACTTCTTTACCCTGGCTTTTAATACTTGAAGTGCATATTTTTAGAACCTACTTTTCTTTTTGCCCTGGGACCTGAGGGTGAAGGGTGGCTAATTATTATTATTAATAATCATAATATTTTCCACCTGTGCTGTGTTTCACTGATGGCGCCCATGTACCAACGCATAAGATGGTCCTGTGTATCACCGCATTGCATATATATGTTCAGCTCCCTCTCTGTTATCTCGAGGACTGTTGATTAAAGGTTGAAATCTCCAGAATGAACCTACCAAGCAAACATATTTTGATTTCTTTATTTATTTCTGGCTCTACCTCGAGGAGTTGACAGATGATATTTCTCATCGTTCGTTTAGCCGGAACATCAATACGGGACGAGTTTGCCAATATTTGCAGAGGGATTTCTGTCATGTTAGTCTTCTGACATCTGCTCGGCTCCTGATACTGAAGACTCGTTGTGTTTTCCAAAAGGACAGAGGCAGGCGCTCCATCGGAAGAGAGGAAGCGAAGCAGGCATCATGCGAATTGCATCAAAGTGAATGGATTCATAACAAATGATGGAGTCAAAAGAGCAGGGGCCACTCTCTTAGGGGCACGGTGGGATTTCTTGAACAAATCTTACAACAAATGATTCTGGGTGTTATGACAAACGGCTCTGTGGGATCCCTTCCCAGAAATAAATATGCAACTGGTTGTTTTTCTCCTTTGGTTGCATGATACCTAGAAAATCGTGGGTTTAAAAGAATTAGTTTATAGTAGAGTTTTTGTGTGGAAGTGAGAGCTGGACCATAAAGAAGGCTGGCTGCCGAAGAATTGATGCTTTTAAATTAGGTGCTGGAGGAGACTCTTGAGAATCCCATGGACTGCAAGAAGATCAAACGTACCCATTCTGAAGGAAATCAGCCCTGAGTGCTCACTGGAAGGACAGGTTCTGAAGCTGAGGCTCCAGTACTTTGGCCACCTCATGAGAAGAAAAGACTCCCTGGAAAAGACCCTGATGTTCGGAAAGATCACAAGGAGAAGGGGACGACAGAGGACGAGATGGTTGGACAGTGTTCTCGAAGCTACTAGCATGAGTTTGACCAAACTGCGGGAGGCAGTGGAAGACAGGAGTGCCTGGCATGCTCTGGTCCATGGGGTCACGAAGAGTCGGACACGACTAAATGACTAAACAAGAAGAAGAAGAAGAAGAAGAAGAAGAAGAAGAAGAAGAAGAAGAAGAAGAAGAAGAAAAGAAGAAGAAGAGTTGTTGTTATTATTAGATATTTATTCCTCCATCTTTACCGCTGATGGGATGGCTGACAGATAAATATAAGAACCACTAAAAACAGGGAAATCATTTTTTTAAAAAAGATAGAATCTCTCTATCACACACACACACACAAAGAGAGAGAGAAAGAGAGAGAATAGTAGAGCTGGAAAACACCATGAGGACAATCTAGTTCCTTTTGTTGCAATGCAGGAATCTTTCACTCAACGGGGAGCTCAAAACCCACGAACTTGAGATTAAGAGTCTCATGCTCTACCAACTGAGCACAGCACCAGCCCTTTGATTAAAAGCAGTCAATTCCAAAAGCCTGTTGGAACGAGGAAGTCTTAGAATAATAGAATTGTAGTCCTTGCTTGCTTGTCACCCTCCCTTCACCCTAAGGCCCTAGGGCAGGTTACAACATCATAACACAGTATTTTAAAAAAAAACCTGTAAAGCAAAGCCACTTCCGACTTCAGAGGAGGTGGTGTTGCGGGCTGCACACCCCCACCACACACGCGGTGGCTGGCTCTCAGCCTCCGTGCGATTGAGGGAATCCCCGGCCGCGTCATCCCCTGGACAGCCAATCAGCTGGCTCTGGGGATGTGGCCTGCCCTATTTAATGCAAGCGGGGATCTCCCTCTTTTGCCGCCTCCAGCTGCTCCGGTTTTCCACCCTCCCGCCCTTTAAGATTTTCGTCTTTGACCTTGCTATGGACCTTGGTTGGTCACAGTTGAGGGGCCTGGCAGGAATTTTTTCCACTTGGCAAATTGGCACCAGCCACTTGGTTTTTTGCCTACCTCGTAGCAAATCGTCACAACTTCCTCAGCATTGGCGGTTAGGCATTGGTATTGGTATTGTTATGTAGATGAAGGGGGGAGGAAGCACCATCACCTGCCCCACATATTGAAGGGGAGTCCGATAAAGGATTCCGGGCGCCAAGGCCCTGTCCGAAGCCTATAGAGGCGAGGGCCTAAGGCACCTAAGGGCCTATCGGTGACCCCGGGGGAGATCCTAGTTGATGTGCATCAGCAGGACTCCCCCTACTGGTGGTTAACCCTTTCCAAACTTCAAACAAACAGGCTGAAGCTAGATATAGTCGGTTAGGACCAATGCCTAAGCCAATACCACTCATCATCTGTAACCAATAAAGTTGTGGCCATATTTAGCCCATTAACCTTAAATAATTATGTCATGTGTCTTTATTTCCACTGGGGGGGGGGGGACTCGCCAGACAACATACAGCCAATAAACAACTTATGTTTTAACTGTTTTATTACCTGTGTGTTTGCCACTTGGGGCTCCTTTCAGAGGACGGGCGCAATATAGAGCCAATGTGGCGTAGTGGTTAGAGTGGCAGACTAGGATCTGGGGGACCAGAGTTCAAATCCCCCCTCAGCCTTGAAGCTCTCATTGGGTGACCTTGGAAGCCGCTCACTGCCTCCTGGCCTAAGCTACCTCACAAGGTTGTTGGGAGGATAAAATGGGGAGCAGGAGAACTATAGACGCTTCCTTGTGCTCCATGAAGGAAAGAAAGTGGGATATAAACAAATTGAATGAATGAATGAATGAATGAATAGCTCTAGAGAAATGAAGTCCAGCCCCCTAACTTTACACCATTTTTCAGTTCTCTCCTTCAAAATGTGTATTTTAACGGGAAGAATGGCAGATGAAGCTGATGGACTACATGGAATTGGCGGAAATGACTGGCAGAATCCGAGACCAGGGAGCAGAGTCGGTGGAAGAAGACTGGAAAAAAATTAAAGTATATTTACAGAAATATTGCAAAATTAATGAATGTTAGAAGGATGCTGGAATGAAGTTATATGGCTTTAGCAGAAATGTTATAAAAAATTAAGTAAAAGTAGATTGTTAATGGACCAAAGTGGGAAACTTAAGGTTAGAGTGTCTTAAGTTAAATTTTAGAATGAAAATTGAGAAAGATGGAAAGGACTTGCTGAAATAGCTAATTGAACTAGAATAAAAAAAAGGGAGGTGTGAGGAGGTCGATGAAACAAGTATATGAAAGGTAAAGACATGGAAAGGTTGGGTGTGTTTTTAAATGTTTTTGTTCTGTTTTTTCGTTGTTTTATTGTATTGTTTTTTGTTTTTTGTGTTTCTTTTTTTTTGATGTATTGTAAGGTATTGTGTTGTTTTGCTTAATTTTCTATTGTTCTTTTTCTCCTTCTGTAACTTTTAAACTCCTAATAAATATCATTTTTTTAAAAAAAAACAAAATGTGTATTTTAAGCATGTGAAGAAAAAGGTTTTTTGGTCAGCTTTCCCAATGCATTTTTTATGTGGCCATTTCAAGTTTGGTCTTGATTCTACCTCGTCTAAGATGAATAGACCTGTGTCAGCAAAAACCAATCCAACTAAGTACTTGGATGTTTGATGTATTTGAGTTTTTAATATTATTTCCTTTATACTGAGCCCAAGGGATATTGGTTGCAAAACTTAAAATCAATAACATTTTTTTTGGTAAAAAAACCCCCACACACATTGGAAATGATTTATAGCCCCAACCTAGAATGTTGATTTTTTTGTGTTAGGAAATGGACTTGTGAAGACCTTTTCCAACCCATTCTGTTTGCCTCTATTGTGTCCATTAAATTTCCATATATATATATATATATATATATATATATATATATATATATATATAATTGAAAGCAATTGTTTTATAGAGCATCTTTCTTTAATTGGCCTTCTCTCCCCTTCCCACCTCCAATATCATTCCTGATAGCATCAATTGCCTTTGCCTCACATGAGTTTAAGCTTACAATAAGGGTGAGCTCTGAAATGTCATGTGGTGGCCAAATATTGTGTGGCATTTGCTTCAGATTTCTTTTGACAGAAATAAAGACAAGCTACTAAAATACTTTTGCGTTTCTGGAAATCTATCAGAGCCTATAAACGTCTCCCAAAGCAATGCTCTGGGCTCTTAGTTCCTGCCACTGCAAGAAGTCATAAAATAAAATAAAAATGTTTTGTTCTTGTCTCGATCCTAAACAGGGAAGCTGTTCAATGTGGATTGTCAAGAATGACATTTTCCCCCTAAAGGGAAGGATTCAAATGCCATCTGTTTGTACTTCCCGTCACTCTTTCAAGCTTTCTGGATTTTTGGACTATCGCTTTTTGGCGTGAGCAAAACCTTATTTAACCTTCCTTTTCCCCTCACATTATTAATATTCGTGCCATACACTCAAAGGAGATTGTAGAAACCAATTAGAATGCTCTTTGTCTAGGAAAAGTTGCTCCCTTATTATCTAGCCACAGAGATATCAAGCAGTAATTTCAACAACTAATCCCCAGGCCCTGCTGGCATAATTGACAGACGACTTGTAAGACAAAACTCTCCATTGAGGCCTCAGAGGCCCAATTGGTGGGTCCTTGCATGTGACTTGGTCAGGAATGACCCAATTCACTGGGATACAAGCAAATGGGAATGGTAGATTTCTAAATGGGCCAGTTAGGCCCCCAAAACGAACCATTTCCTGGTGTTTGTCTGGACCCAACATGGTAGAAGGTAACAATGATTGTGGGCAGTCAATAGCAGAAAGATGACAAAGAGGCCGAAGGGATACAGGCCTACTTTTCACAGAGATGGGGTACCTGTGGCCAAACAGATGGTGCATTTCCCCATTCCACAGGAAGCTGCCCCATAGTGAGTCAAATCATTGATCCATCAAGCTCTGTATTGTCTATACTAACTGACTGTCAGGGACTGGCTGGATGAGGAAGAATGGTGGGACTCCAGGGAGGACAGAGGAAGAAGCAGAAGCAGCAGCAGCAGCAGCAGCAGCAGCAGCAGAAGAAGAAGAAGAAGAAGAAGAAGAAGAAGAAGAAGAAGAAGAAGAAGACGACTTAGTGTGATGGCTTGGGATTCGGACTCGGATGCTGAACCTGAGGGATTCCAGCCTGCACAGGATTCCCCGCCTCCAGAACCAGCTGAGCCAGGGCTGGGGCATGAGCCTGAAGGGTCCTCACCTGTGCTGGATCCTCAAGTGCAGGCATCAGCTGAGTCTGCTCTGGCTCCTGAAGTGATGGAGGACCCATTGCCTGCAGGTGCTTCACTCTCAGCCCCGTCAGAGGAAGCTGGGGTTGCCTCTGGGTCCGGTAACCCTCCAGCCTCTCCTGAGCTGCAGAGGCTCAGGGCAGAGAGGCGGAGGGAACTAAGTTCCCGCAGGAGGAGTGCTCGCCTCCAGACCAGGAGAGGCGAGTCACCAGAGGATCGGGGCCACCCTGTGCCTCGGGGCATATAAAAGCCGGCCAGCCCCAGTCTCAAGTTGCGGGAGCAACATTGTTGGTTGCTAGTTCCTGCCTGAACCCTGTCCTGCTTTCCTGCCTGAGCTCCTGACCTGCCCTGGCTCCCTGCTTGCAAACCTGTTCCTGGCTTCATCCGACTCCCTGCCCTGCAGCTACTACGGACTGCCTCCACATTGCACCTTTGACCATGAACCGGACTTGGACCTCACCTCTTGGATAACCCATGGGACCAGCACACTTAGACCCCAGATCATGGTGGACGGACACTGAAGAGCAGTTTGCAGAAGGGACGAGCTGGGAGGTGCTACAAACAGAGGGTTTGAGCAATCAAGTGGGGAGTCAGGAGAAGGAGGGCAGGGTTAGAGGTTGAGAGTCACAGTGTGAACACAGACTCAGGCAGAGAGGAGTCAGAGGTTGCCCTTGCTACCCAACTGCTTGGCAGTCCCAGTCCTGCTGCCCCCCCCTTACACCCTGTTCAAGGAGAGTCCTGCACGTTGCTGAGCAATGGGCCAGGTAGACTCAGAGGAGAAGTTCACTCCCTCTCCTCTGTCTCCATCTGCTTGGGAGGGATCCGGTATGAGAGGCTAGAGGAGGTAGCCAGGGCAAGTGCTCAGTTTCAGCAACATCTCAAGCTGAATGAGTCGAGCCAGAGTAACTCTGCTATGTTGTTGCTTTCTGTGAATAAAAGCTAATTGCTTTTCATGCCCCACGTTCTTCCTGCCCTGTGGACGACCTGCGCTCACCTAACAGCTCCATGACACTGACATAGTCTCTCCATGGTTTCAGATGGGGGCCTCTCTCAGCCCTCTTTGGAAATGCCACAGATTGAATGTGGAACCTTCTGCATGCAAGCTAGATGATCTACCCTTGAGATAAAGCCCTTCTCCATATCCAAAAGCTGGTCGGACTGGCAACTGAATTTTACTTCCACACCCTCCACCGTACCAGAAAGCAGCAGGCTAGCTCAAGGGGTGTAAAGCAGTCTTCAGAACACAGGCACACACCTGAAGGAGCTGCCTCACTCTGCCCAGTAGTATCCTATTTGTCATGAGCAACTTCGCAGGTGGCGCTGTGGGTTAAATCACAGAGCCTAGGACTTGCCAATCAGAAGGTCGGCGGTTCGAATCCCTGCGATGGGGTGAGCTCCCGTTGCTCAGTCCCTGCTCCTGCCAACCTAGCAGTTCAAAAACACATCAAAGTCCAAGTAGATAAATAGGTACCACTCTGGTGGGAAGGTAAACGGCATTTCTGTGCGCTGCTCTGGTTCTCCAGAAGCGGCTTAGTCATGCTGGCCACATGACCTGGAAGCTGTACACCGGCTCCCTCAGCTAATAAAGTGAGATGAGCACCCCAACCCCAGAGTCGGTCACGACTGGACCTAATAGTCAGGGGTCCCTTTACCTTTACCTTAACTTTGGTTGGATAAGTGCATCACAAAATTAAGAGAAGGGCAATTTTGAAAGGAAGGCGTGTTGCAGTTCACCTATTGTTTCAGAAATTGCAAATTAAACAGATTCTCCTTTAAATGTGTACCAAGTCAAATTTTCCCTCCATCCCTAGCTGATTTCAGTGCCTTGAAATACTCTGCTCCCAAGCGGTCCTCCGTTGAAACAAAACAGGATGTTCTGAATATGCATTCTTCATGCATCTTTTTGAAAAGGAGAACAACACTGATGTATGAAATTTTGACAAGCTAACCATGCTGTTGTCAAGGAAAGACAACACATCTTTGGCAGGGAGGACAAAGTCAACCTTGTGGCCTATAAGTTTCTGTTCTTTGCTTGACTTTCTGTTTATTACGCACCTGACTGCACCCATCATATCCTCCATGACTAGCAATCATCAACGCATGGAACTCGGGCTGCAAAGGCAAAGGGAAATGAGCGAGGAGTCAACTTGCTGGCGCTGGCGCAAGCCCATCTGGGCTGCAGTTTCCGTCTGGTTTGATGGCCTATCCTCTCTTGTACAGGCACTACACTTTGTGGCGTAGTGCTTAGAGTATGACCTGGGAGACCAGGGTTCAAAGCCCCACTCAGCTATAAAGTTCAGTGGGTGATATTTGGGCCAGTCACTCACTCTCAGCCTAACCTACCTCACAGGCAGGGCAAATATAGGTTTGGTGAGGCCCTAAGCTACTGAAGGCAATGGGGCCCTTTCTATGTCCAGCTGTCCTTTGTCAACAACAAATTGTCACTGTTTTTTGTGTTGAATATATGCTATATGGTAGTTTATGGACCTAACAGGTATCTAAAGCCATTTGCACAACACAAAATATGTATTTTATCAAAGTAATTGTGGAACTGAAATACAATTAAGAAGAAGTACATTAATAGTGAAATAATTATTAAGCTCTAACTTAAAATGATTGGGGACCCATTATTTACATCATAGGAGCCTACACGAAACAAAATACGGTTGCTGTATGTAGGTTTTATTTTATTTGTTTTTTAACTTGTCTTTTGGAAATGTACCTCCAGGTTGTTTTTTTCCTTTAATTTTTTTTGGGGGGCCCCAAGAGAGTGGGGCCCTAAGCTATAGCTTGATTAGCTTATATGTAAACCCAGCACTGCTCACAGGGTTGTTTTGAGGATAAAATTGGGGGGAGGAGACCTATGTATACCACTTTGAGCTGCTTAAGGAAAGGTGGGGGATAAATGTAAATAGCAGCTGTAGTAGTAGTTTGGTGTAGATGTCTTATTCTAACTGTATTCAGAGCCATGTACAAGGATGGTACTATATAGTAGCAGCCGTAATAGGTGTGCCTCTATTTTCAATGGGAAACATTGCAAGGCTTGAGACCTTTGCAATGAGAATGGGCTGCAGTTTTAAACACCAGGAATTGCTTCCACTGAGAGTCTGGCCCCAATGGCCAGCTGCTGCTGACTCTTCTCACCTCTGGGTCTATCTCTGAGGGACTCCTTCACACACCTTCGTTGCAAAGAAGAAAGAAGATTTGATGAGAGCTCTCTACACATCGCCTCCATAGATCATCATTTTTCTCTGCCAACACATTTGCATCCCAGCAAAAGCTGATGGAAAACTTGGCAAAGGGACTGAAGTGCCTTCCATCCATTCATCCTCAGCTCACTGAGCAGATAGATTAGCATGGGAATTGAGCAGAATTGCCGACGTGAAATTAAATCTCGGAGACCAGCAAAGGCCTCCCTCCAGCATTAAGGTGGTTTGACCTTTTTGTGGCAGAACGGTTGAGGAAGCAGGCAGAACCTTGATAATGCAATGCAGGGCCCGTTCACATGGACACCTCTGTCGTGCGCTGACCCATGTACATGGCACAAATCTGCCATGGTGAATCCAGTGAACTTGAAAATTCTACACCACCCACAGTCCATGGTGCCCCTCTAGATGTTCTTGGACTTCAATTCTCATCCTCCCTGACCACTGGTCATGCTTGCAGGAGCTGATGGGAGTTGTAGTCCAACATCTGTAAGGTGCCATGGTAGCCACCCCTGGAATAAACCCTGGCTTTGGGTTGATGTGACCAGACACTCCTGATCCAGGCATGGCCAGGGATGGAATTAGAGGGAAAGAGGATTTAAAGCGGATTGCAGAATATATGAAGAACCACTGCAAGCAGGTTAAAACGTTAGCAGGTTTAGAATAAAATCAGCAGTATAAAATATATGGAGATGAAATGAGAAAGAGAAGATATGGAGAAATCAGAAAATGCAGTGCTAAAGGATAATGGGAGGAAGCCAGGGAAGGGCGGAAGGGAAGTCGGTGTTTTAATTTTTAATTGCAATGTTATATTGCATATGAAAATGAAAAATATGTAATGGTGATGATGATGACAATTTATTATTTATACCCCACACTCTGGGTGGCTTTCAACAGAACATTAAAAACAGAATAAAACTTCAAACATTAAAAACTTCCCTAAACAGGGCTGCCTTCAGATGTCTTCTAAAAGTCAGATAGTTGTTTATGTCCTTGACATCCGATGGGAGGGCGCCACCACCGAGAAGGCCCTCTGCCTGGTTCCCTGTAACTTCACTTCTCACAGTAAGGGAACTGCCAGAAGGCCCTTGGAGGTGGACCTCAGTGTCGGGGCTGAACGATGGGTGTGGAGGACCGAGACCATTTAGGGCTTTAAAGGTCAGCACCAACACTTTGAACTGTGCTCAGAAACGTACTAGGAGCCAATGTAGGTCTTTCAGGACCAGTTGTATTAGGGCTTGCTCTGCACCTGGGTCTGAAGTGGCAACACTGGATCAAAGGGAAGCCCCGAAAATGCACCTCCTCTTTCAGTGGAGAGCTCAATCCCTTCTAGAACAGGCTATGCAACTTGGATGGCAGTGTGCAACCATCACTGATAGCCCTCTCATCCATGAATGTGTCTAATGCGGTTTTGAAGCCTCCCAAGTTTGGTGGCTATCACCACCCAGGCTGGCTTACCCATAGGCACTAGGGGTGCGGGGCACTCGGGCACCGGGCTCTTGGGGCGCCAGGTCAAGAGTCCAGGGCCGAGATTTGGAGTCCGGTGACTGAAGAGCCAGGCCAGCCGACAGCCACTGTCGAGAGGAGCAGAGTTTTTGCACCCCGGTGCTGCATATGCTAAAGACGGCCCTGATCATCACCTCCTGAATCTTCCAACATCCAGCTTTATTGGGTGACGCCTAGTTCTAGAATTATGAGAGAAGAGGAAAATGCTGCAGGTAGCCAGTGTGGACAATACTGAGCTCGATGGATGACTGCTGACTCAGGATAAGGAAGTTCCCTGTGAGAGCCAGTGTGGTGTAGTGGTTAAGAGCGGTAGATTCGTAATCTGGTGAACCGGGTTCGCTTCCCCGCTCCTCCATGTGCAGCTGCTGGGTGACCTTGGGCTAGTCACACTTCTCTGAAGTCTCTCAGCCCCGCTCACCTCACAGAGTGTTTGTTGTGGGGGAGGAAGGGAAAGGGAAGGGAAAGGAGAATGTTAGCCGCTTTGAGACTCCTTAGGGTAGTGATAAAGCGGGATATCAAATCCAAACTCTTCCTCTTCCTCTTCCTCCTCCTCCTCCTCCTCCTCCTCCTCCTCCTCCTCCTCTTCTTCTTCTTCTTCTTCTTCTTCTTCTTCTTCTTCTTCTTCTTCTTCTTCTTCTTCTCCTCCTCCTCCTCCTCCTCCTCCTCCTCCTCCTCTACATGATGCCCAGCTATCCAAGAATGACATGTTATGTTTAATCTTCCATATCCTACATCTTCTGTATTCTGTTTGCACTCCTTGACTTAACTCAGTGTTGGTGTCCGCGCCAAGAGTCAGGAGTTATGACAGTCACCTGGCACCAGAGAACTCTATGGATCAAGTTTGAATGAAGAGATAGATGATAAAAGCCATACTTAACAAGGAACCTGCACTCTCCCCCCCCCCAACCTTTTTAATTCACCAAAAGCTTTCCTTTCTTTCCCATAATAGTCGTCTCGCCCCCCCCCCCAAAGCAGCCAACTCTGATCTCACCCATCTGAAATCCTTTCTAAAATTATTCATAGAAATCTCTTTTTGGCTACAGGCCCAAATGTGACTGATGTAGAATTACATTCCGTCTAATAAAACCTGAAATTGATTTGCAGTTTCTTTTCTGCCTGTCTAGACAAGACAAATCTGCACCACGAAAAGCACCAGTAACCTCCCCATCATCATTTAAAAGGACACAGTCTCCTAAACCACTTATAGCACGGCACATTTCTTCATGGAAAGAGTTTAATAAAGAAGGAAAGGAGATATATATTATTATACCTTTGTAACAAAGCCAGCCAATCTTTTTTTTTCCTTTTCTTTTGTACTTTCTGGATACCTCTCCAACCCCGCCAAAAAACTACTCTTTCCCATCAAAGTCAGCTTGTTCTCAGTCGATATCTGCAGATCAGAGTGCGTTCTCTCCCATCGTGGTGATGTAGGAGATGAAAGGCACGCCCGATGTCTTCTGTGAAGGGTTAAGTAGAAATTAACACTGGCTACTTGCCAAATGTTGGAGGAGACCAGAGCCATCCCTTCTGCCTGGTCACAGTCGGCTTCAGCGACATTATCTTGGTGAGTTTCCTGACCTTGTCAGTAATTGCCTTCATTGAGACGCTCCTAATTCTAACAAATTTTGAAAGGTTGAGGGATGAGCATCTGTCAAAATTTAAGAGCTGGCGACTGCTACGGATCTGATTTAGAAGGCACCCAGACTTCCATTGTGTGTCCTGTCAGAAATAAATTAAAAGATGGACTAAAAAATAAATAATAAATAAAAAGGTCAGGGAAGGTGAACAGAATGATTCCCCCTACCCATCTGAGAATTGCATAATAAATCAGAGTTTTTCCGCTTCCTTCTGTCTGAGTTTTATGCAACACTGGGTTTATTTATTATATGTTGACACCACCCCGCCCCCCCCGCCCCCAGTTTTCAGGCCAATGGCAGTCTTCTGATCCTGGGCTGTTGGTGAAACTCACAACATGTGAACAAATTGTGTACAAATGTAGACTTGCCATGGACAAATCTAACAATATTTGGAATTCTTTTTTTAAAAAAAACAACAACACTGTACAGTGGTACCTTGGGTTACAGATGCTTCAAGTTACAGACTCCGCTGACCCAGAAATAGTACCTCAGGTTAAGAACTTTGCTTCAGGATGAGAACAGAAATCGTGTGGTGGCAGCGGGAGGCCCCATTAGCTAAAGTGGTACCTCAGGTTAAGAACGGACCTCCAGAACAAATTAAGTTCTTAACCCGAGGTACCACTGTATTAGGTTAAGTTTAGGTTAACTACAAGAACAATCATGTAATGTTTATAAGGTTTCTTTTGTTGTTGTTTTTTTACGAGGGTGCCATTTTATTTTATTTTATTCTTTTCATGTCTTATTTTACCATGTGCACTTATAATTTTATACTTATTTTTCAGTAAAGTATATATATACACACAGAGAGAGAGATTTCTTTGAGACCCCCGTTCTGGGAGTCCTCCTCCTTTTTGGCTGGAGAAAGGGGAATGGGATGTGAGTGCTGAGCTTCAAGTTGGGGTAGAGTCAAATAGTCTGTTTTGAGAGATCCCTGTCTATGCCAGACATCCCAGGAGAAGAGAGGGAGAACAGCCTGAACCAGCCCCCGTCATGGCCACCTACTAGAGTTATCTCCCCATCAACTAGGAAGACCCAGCCTAGAGGCAGGAGTGGGTAGAATGACATTTCTCTCCCTCTCGCATAACAATGGGACTTAGGGACATCAAATGAAGCAGAATGCTGGAAGATTGGAGAGCAATAAATGAAAGCCCTTCTTCCCATGGTGCTCAGTTAGACTATGGAACTCACTGTCACAGAGGACAGTGATGGCCACCAGCCTGGATGTTATAAAAATAGGATTGGTGATTCCATGAAGGAGAGGGTTATTGATGGCTACTAGCCACAATGACCATGCTCTCCCTCTGCAGCTGGAGGCCTCAACGCCTCAGAATATCAGTTGCTGGAAGCTGCAGTATGGGAGAGAGTTGTTCTTGTGATTGTGCTGGGCCTGGGGGTAACCTGAGCAATGTGGTCCAGGTACGGCCCCAAATCCAAGGGTTCCGCAAGGAGTCAGTGCGACAGGGCCAAGGCAGGACACGAGGCAGGAAACCAGGCAAGGTCAGGCACAGGGTCTGAGGCAGGTTCTGGCAAACAGCAATGTTGCTCCTGCAACCTGGGGCGGGGTCCGACAGCCTTTTATCTTTGTTGGGGTAACGGCCGGTCCTGATCCCCCAGTGACTCACCTCCCTGTCTCGCCCAAAGGCGAGCACTCCTCCTGCGAGTACTCAGGTCTCTCCTTCTCTCAGACCTCAGTCTCTGCAGCTCGGGAGATGTCGGTGGGTTACTAGACCCAGAGGCCACCTCAGCCTCTCCTGACCCAACTGGTAATGGAGCAGCTGTAAGTGATAGCCCAGCTGAAGGCAACGAGGTAATCCCCACATCTGGAGCCAGGGCAGGCTCAGGCCCCTGACTTGGCCCAGCTAGTGCTTGTTGCAGGGGAACCTGTGTAGACTGGGGCTCTTCAGAATCAGGCCAGAATCCGGATGGCTCTGGTCTCCTCCAACATTTGGCAAGTAGCCAGTGTTAATTTCTACTTAACCCTTCACAGAAGACATCGGGCGTGCCTTTCATCTCCTACATCATCACAATGGGAGAAAACGCACTCTGATCTGCAGATATCGACTGAAAACAAGCTGACTTTGATAGGAAAGAATAGTTTTTTGAACTTGGTTCAGATGATGCCTGAGGCAAAGGATCTGGTACAGACTGAGACTCCTCTGTTTCCGAGTCCGAGCCCAAGTCCCAGGCCACCACAGTGATCAGTGTCCTGTTTGTGGGCTTCTCTTTTGGGGTATCTGGCTGCCCACTATGAAAACGGGACGCTGGATGAGATGGGCCATTAGCTTGACCCAGAAGGCTCTTCTTAGGCTCAGTTTTCCCTCTGGCCCCCTACCAGAACAGAACGTGGCCCTGGGACTTCGAAGCATCCCTTCCTACTGATCTCTCCCAGTGCTCTCAACTCCTACCAGCAGTGGCTTTCCAATACAGGCAAGCCACAGGTCCTCGTCAGCCTTGATCACTGGAGATGCCAAGGACTGAACCAGGGGGCTTTGCACAGGCCAAGCATCTGCGCTGCCTTTGCATGGATAATTAAATATTGTTGCAATTGATGATGGCTGCATTCCAGTTTTTTTGGCTTCCGCCTGCTGCTTTCCACTTGGAAACGCTCCCTTGCCCTTGATATTTTCAACAGGCACCAGGGACCACTCCCTGTGCAGACTTTTAATGCCTTGAAGATGCCAAGGGGTAAATGGATGCTGTTGGAAGACAAATGGCCACCAAGAGGCCAGATCAGCACCTATCCACCTACTCCGATTGATGGATGTTTTCTTCACGGAGAAGGAAGTATGGAGGAAGATTTATGGGGATAGTGAAGTACAAATCCTCTCCCCTTCACAGCCTACAGTCAGATTAGTGTTAGCTTTGTCTTTTGATCAATAACACCTTTGCTTTCTCCCCCACCCTGCCATTCTCTTTCTGTGTTGCATTGGTCATAGCCACAACACACATTTCAAGCACTGTGGTTTCCAGCAAAGCCACTTCCGAACTGGAGAGGAGGTGGGGTTGCGGGCCCATGCGGGGGCTGCCTCATAGCCCCTGCGAGAATGAGGGAATCCTCGGGCACGTCATCTGCCCAGCCAGCCAATTGGCTGGCCGGGGAGGCGTGGCCTAGGCTATTTTGGGCAGGCGCGCCCAAGGATTTTCCTCTCTTCCCCATTCCAGCTGCTCCGGTTTCCCACCCTGCCCGCCCTTAGGTTTAGCTCTCTGACATTGCTATGTCAAGGGGCCTGGTAGGAATTTTTCCCACTTGGCAAATTGGCACCAGCCATTTGGTTTTTCGCCTACCTCGTAGCAAATCATCACAACTTTCTCGGCACTGGCAGTTGGGCATTGGTAGGGGTATTGTTATGCAAATGGGGGGGGGAGGAAGCACCATCACCTTCCCCCAAGCAAAGGGTAGTCCAGTAAAGGATTCCGGGGGGTGTTGCCCTGTCTGAAGCCTATGGAGGTGTGGGCCTAAGGCACGCCCCCAAGCGGTGAACCCGGGGGAGCTCCTAGTTGATGTGCATCAGCAGGACTCCCCCCACTGGTGGTCAACCCTTACCGGCCTTCATGCAATCAGGCTCACGCCGGTTAGTTGATAGGACCAATGCCTAAGCCAATACCGCTCAATTCCTGCAATCAATAAAGTTGTGGTCTTTTACGCCCATTAACCTTAAAATACCATGCCCTGTGTCTTTATTTCCCAAGGGGGGAGGGGGTATACCACGCAACTGGTATACCAAAAGCATAATGTATGCTTGCCCCATCCACCAGGTGGAAGAGGGAAGGAGCAAGAAAAGGAGAGTCATGAAGGCAACCTGTTCACCTCCCTCTGCCCCTTCACTGCCAGACTGCCCCCTCTCTTTTGATAGACCTCTGGGTAGACCTAAATCAATTTTGGTTGCTCGATTAACCATCTGGATAAATGGCAGAGGCTGCACTACATGCCCCCACAAAGATCTCAAGCAAATGTTTACTCTTGCCCCAGTATTACTTGGTAAAATGTTCGGATAACAACCTGGGAGGCCTGCTGTTCTGTAGTTATTAGAGCAATAATGATCTGGATAACATAATTATGACGGACGTTTTCCCTCTGAACTCTGGAATGGCAGTGATCTGTAATGGAACTGATGTTCTGGAATAATCTCTTACCTTCTAGCTGAACAGACAGGGAAGCCAACAGGAGCGGCATTGATCATGCACGAAAGTGAAAGCCTCTTGCTTAGCGTCACTGCAGAAAAGAAGAGCACACAAATTCAGAAGAACAGATACCTTCGTCCTCAGCTGAACCAAAAGAGCTACAGATAAAGGTGAAGGTGAAGTAAAGGATCCCTGGACAGTTAAGTCCAGTCAAAGGTGACTATGGGGTTGCGGGGTTCATCTCACTTTCAGGCTGAGGGAGCTGGCGTTTGTCCACAGACAGCTTTCCGGGTCATGTGGCCAGCATGACTAAATCGCTTCTGGTGCAACAAAACACTGTGACGGAAACCAGAGCGCACGGAAAGATCGTTTACCTTCCCACCACAGCAGTGCCTATTTATCTACTTGCTTTCGAACTGCTAGGTTGGCAGGAGCTGGAACAGAGCAACGGGAACTCATCCCATCACAGGGATTCGAACTGCCGACCTTCTGATCAGCAAGCCCAAGAGGCACTGTGGTCTAAACCACCCACTCCCC
Source organism: Podarcis liolepis (assembly GCF_965112155.1). Taxonomy (NCBI): domain Eukaryota; kingdom Metazoa; phylum Chordata; class Lepidosauria; order Squamata; family Lacertidae; genus Podarcis; species Podarcis liolepis. The sequence continues at coordinate 8,704,280 of NC_139569.1, read as the reverse complement.
TTAATAATAAGAGCAATAAGACTATTGACAAGTTGGAACCTGTGGAGAGAAGAGCGACCGAGTTTATAATTCTGTTCCTTCCCCTTAGTGTGGTGTGTGTGTGTGTGTATGTGCATTTGCCACACCCTCCTCCCCTGCAAGAAGAGGAGAGATGGACTCTCCCACAGGGTTAATGTGGGCAACCTCATGGGGAGATTTGCCCTATTGGGGAGAAGTGGAGATCAGCCTATTTAAGACCCCTCGAGACCATGCTCTCCCATCTTCTCATTGAGACATCCTTACTTTGCCAAACCTTTATTAGGCATTACAAATATAGGCCATCATAGAACACCCATATATGAAATTTTAAAATATATGCAAATAAACAGCTATGTAAAATATGTAATAATGAGGGTTTTCACTGGAGTTTCTTCTTGCTAAATAGTGCCATTCACCACTAAGAGATACTACTACTAATAAAAACTTTGCCACCCTTGCAGTTACTTCCGGGTTAATGTCAGACAGATAGGAATCTGATATTTTCATTGTGCTGCAATGTTGCACTACCCCAATAAAAGGGGATAGTACACGTTTGCATAGCTGGTTGTACAATGGACAGTAGAAAATAATATGTTCTATTGTGTCCGGCACATTCAAAGAACATCCACAATGCCTACCATTTCTGGGGATGTTTTAATATCTGCCCTTGACAAAAGCTGAGGGGGAAGCATTCAGTCGGGCTCACATGAAGACCCTGCATTGGACTGGAATTGTTAATTTTCAAATAAACGTGACCCTGCTATCTGTTGTATTTAAGACCTAGAACATGGGGGAGCAAATTTGATTTACGGCCGACTTGATGTTTTGTTTTTCAGTGTCCCTTAATCTGGTTTGAATATTGCTCACTTGAATTATACAAGAGTTCGAAGTCAATACCAATAGATCTGATTTTGCTATGTAAGACTTGGAACCATCTGGATTTATAAGAGTCCTTAAGTATGGAAATCAGAAAGCAGACTTGAAGGCTGGCAATGAAAATGGCAATGCAACCAGTATTTTATAGTGCTAGCCCACACCCAACATTCCATCATGTGTATACCTAGTTCCGCACATTGAGGTTCCCACCCATTTTCCAGTCTGGGCTCTGGTGGCTTCCTTCTTTGAGGTGACTGAGTAGGGATTTTTTTTGGGGGGGAGGGGGTGACACTAATTGACCTGGGTCATGTGATTTCCGCCTACTTCACACTGTTGGGTATTGTCTGCATGGTTGGAGTGGTGTTTTCTTAGAGGTCAGATGACCATCTGTCATGTATGATCTACTTGAGATTTCTGCATTGCAGGGGGTTGGACTCTGTCACATTATCACTCATAAGAAAATTGTGAGCCAGGGTGGAAAATTTAGAGCCAGGGTGAGATCTGAACCAGCAGCTGTGGGAAGACTAGATGGATCCACAGTCAGAGTCTTTTCTCATGTATCTCAGGTACCCTGCAAAGTGCACCAATGCAGTTATTCAGCCCACACTGAAAAAGTGGAGCTGGGTAAATGTGGTTTGCCTAAGGCCTCCTGGTGAGTTAAGATCCGAGGTGAGATTTGAACTGGCAGCTCAGCAGCACACATTGAGGAGGTGGAGTTGCTGGCTTCACGGCCCCACCACGTGATTAGGGGGATTCCCAGCTGCGTCACCTCCTGGCCAGCCAAATCAGCTGGCTCTGGGGGTGTGGCCTGCCTTATTTAAAACAGGACGTGGCCAGGGATCTCCCTCTTTGCTGCTTACCAGCTGTTCCTGCTTTTCCCACCCTCCCGCCCTATAAGGTTTTCGTTCCTTGACCTTGTTATGGACCTTGGTTGGCCACCGTTGAGGAGCCTGGTAGGAATTTTTCCACTTGACTAAGTGGCACCAGCCACTTGGTTTTTGCCTACCTTGTAGCAAATCGTCACAACTTTCTGGGTATTGGTGGTTAGTCATTGGTATTGTTCTGTAGATGGAAGAGGGGAGGAAGCGCCATTGCCTGCCCCACATATTGAAGGGTAGTCCGGTAAAGGATTCCGGGGGGTGTGGCCCTGTCTGAAGCCTATGGAGGTGAGGGCCTAAGGCACGCCCCTTAGCGATGACCCCGGGGGAGTTCCTAGTTGATGTGCATCAGCAGGTCTCCCCCTACTGGTGGTTAACCCTTCCCGGACTTCTAGCAGACAGGCTGAAGTTGGATATAGTCGGTTAGGACGAATGCCTAAGCCAATACTGCTCTTCATCTGTAACCAATAAAGTCGTGGCCTTATTTAGCCCATTAACCTTAATAATCGTGTCATGTGTCATTATTTCCACTGGTGAGGGGGGGACTCACCACACAAAAGGTGACACCATCTTTCATGCAACACGAAATGCAAGCATGCTGATATGTGTATGACCAGCGGGGACCCAAATCCACAAGTCAGCCTGTTCTGGAAGACTGACTGCTGAAAGGCACAGTGGATAGAGAAGAGGACTTATTAAAAGTTTGACTGCCAGGGGATGGTTTCTGAAATGCGCTTGCACTGACAATAAGATAGATAAGAGGGGGAGGATCAAAGGAGGACTTATTTTCATTCCAGCTGCTTCTGCTCTCACTGAGTGTAAGGAACAACAAATCATTCCATTGACCTTCAGAGGACTTTGGTGGAGAAAACTGTGCCATGAATGGGGGGGGGGGGGACTGTGTGCAATGCTGGCAGACTCGGACTGCAGACTAATTCGTTTTATAGTTTTGTTCCCTCAAAGCAGCAGATGATGTAGTAAAACAGGAATGGGGAGCTTAGGCCAAATGTGGCCCTCTAAACCTCTCTTTCTGGCACTTGAGATCCTCCCCAGGTGATGACTGTTTCTAGTCGTATTGCATTCCCTCCTTGAGTGGTTTGGAGTTCTTTTTTTGCTCGTCTAGAATGTGTCCTTGAACTGTGATCATTCATTTTGCTGGCCTGGATAGCGGATGAATAGACATTCTTTTATTTATCAGTCAGTCAGTCAGTCAGTCAGTCAGTCAGTCAGTCAGGGCCTTGCCCTCCCCAGCCAGGTGGAAAGAAGCTAGAAGGTCTTGCAGGACTCAGCCAAGAACATAACAGGAGTCTACTAGATCAGGCCAGTGGCCCACTGTGGCGTTTGCCCTCCTAGGTGTGTGACATCATACTGGATTCTTAGGGAAAGGGTTAACTAATTGTAAAATGTCTAACCAATGGGAACCCAGGGGGCAGAGTTAACTGTGTATAAGGTTTAAGCACAGAGGGGGGTTTTTTTTGGGGGGGAGAGTTAGAGTTAGGGTGGAGAAGACAGTCTGGAGTTAGACAAGAGAGGGAAGATAAGTCTGTGGGTTGGGCTAGTCTGGTGTGAGACAGTGCAAGAATTTGCTAAGAGGAGTCAGATAATCAGTCAGAAGGTATTAGGAAGGTATAGGCCGGTAAAGAAACTAAAGTTAAGATACTGACAGGAATATTATCGGAGAAACCATAAACTTGTTAATGTCTGTAAAATAAACTTGTTGGGTTTTTTGGTTCACTTTTAACAACTGTCTGGACTCAGTGTTTTACCAGAGAGTGACTGGTTGGTGGCAGCGGGGAAGCAAGCACAGTGGTGGCACAGGGATCAATAGACCGTTAAATGTCCGGGCCCCTTTGTGATCGCCACACCCATCAAATCCAGCATCCTCTTCTCACAGGTGCCGACCAGATGCTTACAAGTAGTATTCATGCACAAGAGCTGTCTCCATTTCTGAGGTTTCTAGAAACTGGTATTCAGAAGCACTGGTGCCTCCTGCCATGGAAGGCAGAACATAGCCATTGTGGCTGGTAGCCATCGATAGCTTCATCCTCCATGAAGATAATGAGCCACCCCATTCTTTGCTTCTGAACCATATTTGAGTCATTTCTGTTTCTCTGGCTGCATAGAGGACATACTGTAGGAATAACGAAGACGCCAGGAGGTTGGATGCAGGTGAGCTGTGCAGAAGCACGCTGGCAAGCATGCTCCAAGCAAGCTGCCGGCTAGCTCTGCCGAGGCTCCTTTTATTAGCAGAAGTCAACAATTGGAAACAGTAGCGAAACCACCCTGAACTTGACGTATTTCCATCTAAGCACATTTCCAGTGTTAGCAAATACACGTGTCAGCAGGTGTTTCCCTAAAATGTTCCCCCCGATACTTGATTACGTCTGCTGTCCCCCGCCATGCTCCAGTCAAGCGTTATGTCTAACAAACAAATTGTGAGAGGACAAAAGATCAGGGGGAAACCCCTGTTTTCTAGCCAAGAAGGCAAAAGGTCAGGGAAAGCAGGCATAACACTTTGCCTTTGCAAAGCGGAGCGTTATCTCCACAACATACCTTATTTGCCATACCATTTACATACCGTAGTTTATTTAAAAGTCAAGCCACCCATTGTTTTGGGTTCAGTGGTTGCCATTCACAGCCTACCACCTCCGACCCACAGAGGCTGTAAGCTCTCTTGAACTTGAGGGTGAATTGCTGTCGGCATCCCATCTAGCACAGCACCCTGTGAATCTTTTCCTCCCCTTTACAATTCTTGGCATTTTTACACAAAGTCAAGGAGCAAAAGGACGTTGGCCAACCATGACTGAAAACTTGGCTGGGGAGATATCAAACACCTGAAGTGTCCTTCATATCACCACATTGCAGGTGCCCTTCCATCTGTCTCAATATTTCAACACTATTTCAGATATAAAAGAGGGAGGGAGAGAAAGAATAAGATGAGAACAAGGCTAGAAGAAAGTACACCGTGTCGAGGACTGGCAAATTTCAGCAAATGTCTTGCACAGACTGAGATTACCAGAGCAGAACCAAGGGAGAACCAGGGGCTGATGGATGGAGTCAAAAGGTTGAGTCAGAATGTAAGAGGAGCTTTGCTGCATCCAAACAATGGGCAATCTAGTCCAATACAGTGGTACCTTGGTTCTCAAACTTAATACGTTCCGGAAGTCCATTCCAAAACCAAAGTGTTCCAAAACCAAGGCACACTTTCCCACAGAAAGTAATGCAAAATGGATTAATCCATTCCAGACTTTTAAAAATTATTCCTAAAACAGCAATTAAACATGAATTTTACTATCTAACGAGACCATTGATCCATAAAATGAAAGCAATAATCAATGTACTGTACTATAAAATAAATAAGACAGTATTATAGATGTATAGACAATGCTGGTTTTTTTTTGTTGTTTTTTTTACAGGAAGGTCTTAGCTCAGTGATACTGCTGGTCTATGACCATAATAAACTGATTAATTGGTGAATTAGCTCAGTGGAAGAGCATGAGTTTTACATACAGGTGGTCTTAGGTCCTATAATAGTAGTAGTAGTAGTAGTAATAATAATAAATTTTAGTGTTTATACCCCGCCCATCTGGCTGGGTTTCCCCAGCCACTCTGGGCAGCTTCCAACAAAACACTAAAATACAATAAGCTATTAAACATTAAAAGCTTCCCTAAACACCAGTTTCCCTGGTGCGTCCAGGTACGGTTGAGAATGAGCACTCACACTTTACAGTGTGGGTGTCACTGACCATAAACTGAAAGGTTGTCAGTGAACTACCCTGTATGTGGGGATATGAGCTTGGCTGCCTGCTACACTTATGTCTCACAGAGCACCCCCATATCTCATTTACCCTGATGAGCCCTAGTTCCCCCCGGCTGGGAGTCTGGGAGGAATGCGCACCCAAGGCCTAAGCCAAGGTCTTCCTACATTCAGAAGTTTAATAAAGTTGTGTCCTTATTTTAATTCCATATAACATCAGAGTCTTTATTCCTTCCTTATGATCCCTGGGGGCTGGGGCTGTCGCCACCTGGTCATGCAGTGTCCCCTGCCTGAAACCCTGGAGAGTTCCTGCCAGTCCGTGTAGACAATACTGGTTAGATGGACCAATTGACTCAAGTATAAGGCAGCTACTTAGGTTCATACATCAGTATATATGAGAATGAATTACATGCAGCCAGAAACATAGGGGGCGGCATTTACAACCCTTTCCTTTTTAAAACGACACAGCTGTGCTATATTTTGGCTCAATTATTCATCAGTTTCCCTCTACCTAAACCTCACCTGTATTTTCAAAGGCATGTAAGCTTGCAACCACTACCAGTGTTAATAAAGAGCTTCCATCACCCCCTCCTATAATTAGAAAATTACTTAGATTTAACATGCAGTCAGACTAAAACCTTTGGTTGTGCAGCAAATGAAATAAGAGATTAATTTAGTGCAATTATGAAGCTGCAAAGTCAATTTGGCTGATTGCAGTTAAATGTAGGGAATGCGTGGCATTTTAAATACTGTAGTATGGTGTCAAAGTATTTCTTCTTTTTAATTAACAGACTTTCTCGTTTATTGAATGCTCCGCTGCCAAAGGACTGTAGCGCACACTCTCTCACTGCAAAATGAAGAGGGGAAAGGGAAAAAAGATATACTGTTGCTGAACATTACCTGAAGCAGATAATAAATCTGATCATTTGAAACTGAGAAAACACTCCCATTAATCTTAATCACCAGGAGAAATCTCTTTCAGATCTGCGGTATCCAATACATTTTTTGGAAGATAAAAAATTAGCAGACTTTCATGAGCCGCTGAATGGGATTTATCGCTGGAGGGGAAGATGAAATTGTAAGCTTTGGGTTAAACTTACCAGGCAGTTCTACTGTAAAAACCACATGGGCAACAGAGCCTTTTGTGTGAGAGGACTTCACTGTGGGATCATGCCACTCATAAATAAGTATTTGATGCAGAAGGAAGGGATATCTCAATCACGAAAAGCTTTGAAGGTGCAGCATGCTGCTCGTATCTGTGAGTCTTGCATGGTGATTGCATCCATGAGTGCAGACCTTCCAAGTGTCCCTATTGTCCAATGACAGTCCCGGATTTACAGAACTGTCTCAGTTTCTGCTTTGATCCTGGAATGTTCTGCTTTTCCTTTAAGACACCCATATTTTCATTGAAATATAGACATATTGGAGGGTACGGTAGGGTGTCCCTATTTTCAACAGAGAAATGTTGGAAGGTGTGGAGCTATCTGATCCCAGAGCCATCTGAAGGCAGTCTTGTATAGGGAAGGGTTTTTTATTTTTAAAAATGGCTAATGTTTTATTATGTTTTATAGATGTTGGGAGCCGCCCAGAGTGGCTGGGGCAACCCAGTCAGATGGCCAGGGTTTAAATAGAATATTATTATTATTATTAATTAATTATTATTATTATTATTATTATTATTATTATTATTATTATTGTCCCTATTTTCGTCAGAGAAATGTTGGAGGGTGCATGAGAGTCATGGTAAGACAGAGCATTGATCCAACTAACAGCATGCTGAGAACTCTGACTGGTTGCAGCTCTCCAGAATCTAAGATCTTCACCAGCTATACTACTGAGCAGGGCCGTCTTTATTCTGGGTGGCACCCACCGCTGAATAATAATAATAATAATAATAATAATAATAATAATAATAATAATAATAATAATAGTTTGGATTTGATATCCCACTTTATCACTCCCCTTAAGGAGTCTCAAAGCAGCTAACAATCTCCTTTCCCTTCCTCCCCCACAACAAACACTCAGTGAGGTGAGTGGGGCTGAGAGACTTCAGAGAAGTGTGACTGGCCCAAGGTCACCCAGCAGCTGCATGTGGAGGAACAGGGACGTGAACCCAGTTCACCAGATTACGAGTCCACTGCTCTTAACCACTACACCACACTGGCTCTGAAACTGCCTAAGCTCTTAATCGCAATCCACGGGTGATTGCAGTTGATGGGTCATTTCCGTTCTCTTTTGCGGAAGAACTGCAGAATCAATGTATCTGGCAGTGCCCCCAGTGGTGTCTTTCATTTTCACATGATCGCAAAAATGGAAAGATGGAGTTATTGCTGCCGCTTTTTTTTTCATGTTAGCAGTTCTTGCTGCTCCCCTCCTTAAAAGCTCAACAACTTTGACCTGCCCCCCCCCCCAAAAAAAATTGGGGGCGCTGGGTGTATCTTTGCACCCTGGCGCCGCATATGCTAAAGATGGCCCTGCTACTGAGATCTTGGGCCCAGGATATTCCTACAAGTTACCATTATTCCTTAGAATCTGTTGTTACAGGATCTAAAGCATGGGTAGGCAAACTAAGGCCCAGGGGCCGGATCCAGCCCAATCACCTTCTATATCCAGCCCCAGCGTGTTTTTACATGAGTAGAATGTGTCCTTTTATTTAAAATGCATCTCTAGGTTATTTGTGGGGAATAGGAATTCGTTCATTTCCCCCCCAAAAAAAATATAGTCTGGCCCCCCACAAGGTCAGAAGGACAGTGGACCAGCCCCCTGCTGAAAAAGTTTGCTGACCCCTGATCTAAAGACACCACCACCTCCGGTGACTTTCATTCTCATGAAACCCAACCTTGGGTAAGCAATAGAACCCCTGTAGTCTCTTGCCACTGGGAGACTGAAGTGGGTGCAACAGTATTTTTAACTCTCCTTTCAGCCAGGGCAGGGTCCAATCATCAAACTTAAGACCAGGCTGACTGCACAAACAACAATAAAAGGCGTGCATGAAAGATGGCTAAACAAGTCACAGTCAAAAAGACCAAAGTCCAGCCAAGTAATTAAATCCCTATAAAAAATCTGCTGAAATAGACAAGCCTTCAAACAGTGCTGGGAACTCATACCAGGGAGAGGGGAAGCCGTATTTAGGGAGCCGTAGTAGAGCAGGTCCCTTCCCTGGTTCAGTTCCTGTATTCATTCTTTTTTCTTTAATAAACAATTTCAGTTAAGAGAGCTTCAAAAAGATACCCAACTGCCCAAGCACGCAAGAACTGCTTCCAGTCAGCAGACTACCGAATGCTTGGGAAACCAACAGCTTTTTCAGTGTAAGGCAACATCATATAGTCAGCTGTCCAAGCGCAGTACTGTTGGCAATTGCCTGCCCAAAATCCACTTGCAGCCCACACCATCTGCCAACATGGCATAGTGGTTAGAGCAGTGGTTCCCAATTGCCTGTGACATATAATTCTTATTATTCAAGAGCTGAACTCCTATTCACATGGAGGAAGCCTAAAAGGCCATTCACTTGGTCTAACGCATTCTCGAATTGCCCCCCCCATCAAATTGCCCCCCTGTGGGGTGTGTGCCCTACATTGGGAACCATGGGGTTAGAGTGTTGGACTAGGATAATGAAGGGTCATCTCTCAGCCTCATGGCACATGAACTACCAGATTATGTGCTCCCCAGCCAGGAAGAGTGGGCAAAAGTCTCCCTCCAGTGTGGTGTAGTGGTTAAGAGTGGTGGACTCGTAATCTGGTGAACTGGGTTCGCTTCCCCGCTCTTCCACCTGCAGCTGCTGGGTGACCTTGGGCCAGTCACACTTCTCTGAAGTCTCTCAGCCCCACTCACCTCACAGAGTGTTTGTTGTGGGAGAGGAAGGGAAAGGAGGATGTTAGCTGCTTTGAGACTCCTTCAGGTAGTGATAAAATCAAATCCAAACTCCTCTTCTTCTCTTCTTCTCTTCTTCCCTCCTTGCTAAGTGAGCCTTGGGTAAGGGAACCCCAGTCTGCTCCCTCAAGCCCTACTTTACAGCATTCACCATGAATCGTAGAATTGTAAAGAACTACAAGTGTCCTTTAGTCCAACCCCCAGCAATGCAGGAATCATTTGCCCAATGTGGGGCTTGAAACCACAACCCTGGGATGAAAAGTCTCATGCTCTACCAACTGAGCTATCCCAGACACACAGGCCGGGCCCTAAGGGAACCTTCCCAATTATCCCCAAGCTTCCAGCTCTGGGTGATAACTCAAGAGCACCCCCCACCCACCCACCCAGTGCCCCAGGGATTTAGTAAATCTAGATCTACCTGCACTGAATGCCAATCTGCCAAGTAATTCCACATTAGCAGAAGATGCTCTACAGTGTGAATAAGTCCCAGTGTGAATAAGAGTCCCAAGAGCCAATCAGGAGCTCTCCCAAAATTCCAACTCAGCCCCATCAAAGCTGACTAGACAAAGCCCTTACAAGTGCTGGATTTGGGGTGGTGCAGGCAGTTCCCTCACTCAGGGTGAACAGCTGAGGGGGCACAAAATTAAGAAGATCCATTCTGGGGTACCTCACACAGGGTGCTATGCGGAAGATCCCCAAAGTCCGCCTGTGCCCACGCTTCAGAGGGAGGGAGGTGGAGCAGCCCTTAACAGAAGGCTATTTTTCTCCCTTAAATTGGTCCTATGGACTCTCATGGCTTCTAGGCTGCCACACCCTCTCTCCCCCTAGAGAAGGAGATGGCCTTGAGCATGGGTAGGCAAACTAAGGCCTGGGAGTTGGAGCTGGCCCAATCGCCTTCTAAACCCGGTCCAGGAATCAGCTTTTTTTTACATGAGTAGAATGTGTCCTTTTATTTAAAATGCATCTCTGGGTTATTTGTGGGGCATAGGAATTCATTCATTCCCCCCCAAAGTATAGTCCGCCCCCCCCCCCAAGGTCTGAGGGACAGTGGACCGGCCCCCTGCTGGAAAAGTTTGCTGACCCCTTGACTTGAGTCTCCTTTCCTCCAAGGGGTGGGTGAGACAAACCCACCCCTGCCAGCAGCAGGAATTTCACAAGACTGCTGATGAGACTCAGTTCCAAATCCCTGAAGCAGTTGAGAAACTGCTGAGATGTGTTGGCTGGGGGAGAGGTCCAATTTGAAGTGTGAGTTTGTCACTTAGCAGTGGCAGCAATCACATTCACTTTTAATGAGAGCAAAGATCCTATGAGTATATGGCACTAATGGGATGCAGAACTTTTAATCCAGGGCCTTCTCTTTATGGATGTGTCTTATGCAACGGCACATCTGGGCATATGCATTTCTTGGGGTGTGGTGGGAAGCTTCACAGAGCCTCGTGGCATCTTAAACAGCAACTGGTTTATTGCGGCATCTACTTAGCTCTGTAGACCACAGCTGTGATGACCTGGGACTCGGGCTCAGACTCGGAACCAGAGGAGACTCATTCCATACCGGATCCTTTGCCTCAGGCATCATCTGAAACCAAGTCTGGGGCCTGATCCTGAAGAGTCCCAGTCTCCACAGGTTCCCCTGCAACAAACACCAGCTGGGCTGAGTCAGGGGCCTGAGCCTGCCCTGGCTCCAGATGCAGGGATTACCTCGTTGCCTCCAGCTGGGCCATTACTTACAGCTGCTCCACTACCAGTTGGGTCAGGGGAGGCTGAGGCAGCCTCTGGGTCTAGTAACCCACCGACATCTCCTGAGCAGCAGAGACTAAGGTCGGAGAGAAGGAGAGACCTGAGTACTCGCAGAAGGAGTGCTCGCCTTCGGGCGAGACAGGGAGGTGAGTCACTGGGGGATCAGGACTGTCCATTACCCTGACAAAGATAAAAGGCTGTCAGACTTCACCCTAGGTTGTGGGAGCAACATTGCTGTATGCCAGAGATCCTATACCTGTCCTTGCCTGGTTTCCTGCCTCGTGTCCTGCCTTGGCCCTGTCGGACTGACTCCCAGTGGAATCCTTGGATTTGGGACCAGACCTGGACCACGTTGCTCGGGTTACCCCTGGGCCCAGCACACTGGGGCTGTCCCTAGAAAATCAGGATGCTTGGAAGGTATGGGAGGATGAACTTAGGGAGAGAGGCTAATAAAACCAGGCTCCAACCCCTTCCCCAAAAGTCTGAGGTCTCACATGGTCACCCTGCTACCCCTCCCTTTGGGAGCGCAACTCATAAGAGGAGAGGCTGAAGGCAAACATGTCTACAATTCTATGATTCTATGTCCCCTCTGTAAGAGCAGGAATGACATTCTCTCAAATCCCCATAGCCATAGTTTAATTAGAAATTTGCTGTGCAGCTTGCCATATAATCACATTTTTACCGCAAATTCGCCTCATGTGCACATTTTTGCAAGCAATTTCCCCCAGTCCGGTGTGCATCTATATGTCATTTTCACTAGTGCTTGCCTTTGGGCGAAACAGGGAGGTGAGTCGCCGGGGGATCAGGACCGGCTGCTACCCCGACAAAGATAAAAGGCTGGCGGACCTCGCCCCAGGTTGCGGGAGCAACATTGCTGTATGCCAGAGATCCTCTACCTGCCCTTGCCTGTTTTCCTGCCTTGGCCCTGTTGGACTGACTCCTAGTGGAACCTTTTGATTCTGCACCAGTCCTGGACCGAGTTTCAAAGGTTACCCCCAGGCCCAGCACAACAGCATTCTGAAGAGGTCAGCTTCACTCCTGCAATTCAGCTCAGTGGGTAGAACATGAGTTTCTCAATCCCAGAGTCGTGGGATCGAGCCCCATATTGGGTGAAAGATTCCTGCATTGCAGGGAGCTGGCGTAAATGATCCTCATGGCCTCTTCAAACTCTACAATTTTTTCAACAAGGATTGCTCAATCAGTAGAACATGAGACTCTTAATCTTAGGGTTGTGGATTCAAGCCCCGTGTTGTGCAAAAGATTCCTGGATTGCAGAGGGTTGGGCTAGATAACCATTGTGGTCCCTTCCAACTCTACCATTCTATGATTCTATACCCAGAGCTTGAGAAAAATTCAGAGTTTGAATGGGAAAGAATCACAGCTGCTGGTGGAATCCTAGTTCAGCAATTCCACTGTGACCTTTCGTTGCTGAAAATGTTGCGCATGAGGTCAAATGTCCTCCTGGCTCACGGCGAGCCTCTGAAGTAGCTTTGTTCGTCAGAGACTGAGTTGCACCTAGCAGGACTTGGCCCATGTGTCAGGAACAGAGTTTTCCTCTTCTTCAAATGCTTTCCTCCTTACTAAAAGAACCAAAGCGAGGCACGGGGCGGGTGGGGGAATCCGAAATACCAAGGACTGACCTTTCTCTCTCCATCACTTTCGGTTGGATCTGAGCATTAACCTAGCAAAGGGGTCACAGGCAACACGGGGAAGTGTGGGGTTCGGCTGAGAAAGGTACTGAGCAAATGCGATGGTTTGCTGTACAAAGTTCTCTTGCCGGCCCCGACTCGACCTTTAAATCTTCCAGAGGGAAATGATGGTGACATTTCCGCATGCCTCCCTCCACACACCCTTGCACATGCATGCACACGCCACACTCTGCGACAGGCACAGTTTTCACCACCCTGTGAATGGCAGATTCAAAACATCCTCTGGCCAGTTTGTCTTTGTCACAGACCTTCACTCTAGTGCTCAAAAATCTCTCCTCTATCTCTGGCACATGCCTATCCATACTGAAACCGAACAAGGCAACTTAGGAGTGGAGATTTTGAGATATCACTTGTAAGGGAAGCAGAGGAAGGGCAATAAGGACCCCAAAAGCCATCGGTATTATTGTTGTTATCCAGTACTTTTTCTGGGGGGATGCAGGGGGATGCATATCCCTAAATATTTTGTGTTGCCCTGACCAGCTGATGGATGGACCAACATGCCAGCTATCTCCACAGCAGCGGCGTGGACTGGAGCTGTGTCATTCTCCCTGCTGGTGCCTGGGGAGGGGAGTCTGGGACAGCCACACTGGAGGTGACAGCGCTCCTCCTCCTCTTGATGGGCGAGAGCCAGCTGGCAAGCATTCGCCCCTCCTCACTCAAGCCCAGTGCCAGATTTACGTATAAGCTAAACAAGCTATAGCTTAGGGTCCCACTCACTTGGGGGCAACCAAAAAAAATTAAAGGAAAAAACCACTGTATGTACATTTCCAAAATATAAGATAAAAAAGCAAATGAAATAAAACCTACATACAGCAACCTTCCAGCTCTACAATTCTATTATTTTCTGCCTTTAAAAAATGTGGTGTAGTGCCAGAGAGCCAGTGTGGTGTAGTGGTTAAGAGCGGTAGACTCGTAATCTGGTGAACCGGGTTCGATTCCCCGCTCCTCCACATGCAGCTGCTGGGTGACCTTGGGCCAGTCACACTTCTCTGAAGTCTCTCAGCCCCACTCACCTCACAGAGTGTTTGTTGTGGGGGAGGAAGGGAAAGGCGGTTGCTAGCCACTTTGAGACGCCTTAGGGTAGTGATAAAGCGGGATATCAAATCCAAACTCTTCTTCTTCTTCTTCTTATTTTCCAAACTGCCCTGCGATGAGAAAAGTTGTTCATCTCTGTTAATTAAAGAGTCCCTCACTTACATTTCAGGTTTGTTTTTTTCCAGGCTGGTTGTTTCACACTGAGACTGATCCATGAGTGCCTTCCCATGGGGGCCTGATGCTTCCCCCTCCATTAAAAGGAGCAGAGCAGTCCCCACCCCTCTGCAGAGACCAGCAATGAGGCTGGGGGATTTTAAAGGAGTGGGTTGACTTTGAAGTTCTGCAGCATCATGCGCAGGGGCAGGGGGGAGCCGGTTTTATTGTTAGAAGGCTTCTCGTGGGGAAGAGAGGGAAACATGCACTGTTTCGGCAAGGCTTTGATGTTGCTTGCTGAGCAGAGAGGGACTGGCTGATGCAGCAGGTCAGGTACCCAGAGTATAGAGCCAGGCAAAGCTTCAGAATTGAAAAGATTCGTCAGGAAGTTTGCCTCCTGACGATCGCCATGTCATTGAGACCTAGAAACACTGATCGAGTCAATGAAAGAGAGCGCTTTCTCTGCCCAGCAAGCCAGATACCCAAAATTCGAAATGCAGCAATGTCACCGTTGTAGCGCTTGGTGGGTAGAACCCACCTGCCTTTTAACATAATACTCAAATTGTGCTTAAGCAGAGATGCATGGTTTTTAAAAAAAATCACACTAAGAGGTGTTGTCTTTTGCCAAATGCAAGGCGGTTCTTTTAAAATGAGATTCAGAAGCAATACAAAATACACAACTGAGTGAGAAGATTAAAGGTTTTATTCTAAACAGCAAGCAATATATATGTACCAAGCGAGCATTTTGTCAGGGAACTGCTATCAGCTCAGAGGCGAGAGGTGGAAGGGCAGTTGTGTTATAGGGAACCTCCAAAAATCTTGCGAAGCAGTTCCTTCTCTGGCGAGGAGGAAACCCCCACCTCCAGTGGAGAGGAGGTGCAGTGACTAGGGGATGCTAGGGAGAGCCTCAACACCGAGCCTGAGCAAACAGGAGAGGAGGGAAATACAGTGGTACCTCGGGTTAAGTACTTAATTCGTTCCGGAGGTCCGTTCTTAACCTGAAACTGTTCTTAACCTGAAGCACCACTTTAGCTAATGGGGCCTCCCACTGCCGCTGCACTGCCAGAGCACGATTTCTGTTCTCATCCTGAAGCAAAGTTCTTAACCCGAGGTACTATTTCTGGGTTAGCGGAGTCTGTAACTTGAAGCGTATGTAACCCAAGATACCACTGTACCCCTTTGCCAGCACCCATTCTGCGCAGTAGGTCTTGGGCGGAGAAGGTTGGGGGTCACGCAACTGTTATGCTGGGGGAGGTACAAAGACCGACCACTCCCAGATTCTGCTAGCGATTGAGCCAGACATGAACTTACGATGCTATTCACTGTAAATAGCTTGCACTACGAATAAAACCTGGAAAAGATAGGTCGGAGTCTTGCCTATTTGCTCTCGAGCAACCACATCAGCATCCGACACACTTCAATCTGCCACTTGGAAGCCCTCAAGAAGTGGCGAAGCGACTCTCCCAGGTAGCCTCAGTTTGCACAGCCCCGTGGCCGATCAGTCTGTGCACGGGCTTCAAAGAAACTCTCTCCCGAACCATCCAATTTCATAGATAGCCTGTGTGGCTTTCAAGACTGGCTACGTGCAGATCATTTATTAGCCACCCCCTCCCAATGCCTCACTTTCTCAAAGCAATGTCCAACATCAAAGAAGGTACCCAGCACGAGAGTCAGATTTAGGTTTGATGAGGCCCTGGTTTCAGAGCCAGTGTGGTGTAGTGGTTAAGAGCAGTAGTCTCATAATCTGGGGAACCGGGTTCACGTCTCCGCTCCTCCACATGCAGCTGCTGGGTGACCTTGGGCCAGTCACACTTCTTTGAAGTCTCTCAGCCCCACTCACCTCACAGAGTGTTTGTTGTGGGGGAGGAAGGGAAAGGAGAATGTTAGCCGCTTTGAGACTCCTTAAAGGGAGTGAAAGGCGGGATATCAAATCCAAACTCTTCTTCTCTTCTTCTTCCCTAAGCTCCTGAAGGTAATGGGCCCTTTATATGTCCAGCTGTCCTTTGTCAACAACAAATTGTCACTGTTTATTGTGTTGAATATATGCTATATTGTAATTTATGGACCTAATAGGTATCTAAAGCCATCTGCACATAACAAAATATGTATTTTATCAAAGCAATTGTTGAACTGAAATACAATTTTGGAAATGTACATCCAGTTTTTTTCCTTTAATTTTCTTTGGGGCCCCCAAGAGAGTGGGGCCCTAAGCTATAGCTTGTTTAGTTTGTACATAAATCAGGCACTGCCCAGCACTATCCTCCACAACTGATTCAGACAGCGGGGGGGGGCACTTCACCTCCTCCCAACATTCTCAGGATATTCAAGACTGTTCTCAAACCATCAAAAAACTTAACAACAGAGGCAGGAAGGGTAACTGTGTCAGATCACTAACTCCTCAATATACATTTTGTCTTCTGGGTGCATTTTCCATACAGGTTTCTTTTTGAGCCATTCCAAATTGTAAGGAACTGCTTTTATAAAAGACAAAACATTTCCTTACAATGTGCAACAGCTCAAAAAGCTACCTCCCCATGAGATTTTTGCAACAACTGATCCAAAATCAGCAACTGCTAATTGCTAGTGGTAGTGAGAACATTCCCCCCCTATTGTGGGCGAACTCACCTGAAATTCTGATCTTAACTCTATAGCTAACTTCTGATTCTTAACTCTATAGCTAACTTAACCCAGCAAGTGTTAAATTCATTAATGCTTGCTGGAAACTTTTATATTCCATCAGGCCTAGGCAGGCAATTAATAATACATTCATCCACATTGGTTAATTGATGTCTGTTTTTGCCTTTTTTTAACGGTTCCTGTTGTGTGGTTTTATGCTTTATTGCGGTAAATAACACACATTTATGACAGAGCATTCTATATAAATACTTATATAAATAAATAAACTTTCTACAATATGTTCTCCCCAACTAATCAACTAAATCAACTGAGTTGAATAATCTACCCATTGAATCAATTAAAGGTTTCCAACCTTCTGCTAGTCATCCTAGATTTTGGGGCTCAGTCATGTGACCTTTTTGGTGCAAGAGCCTCACCTCTGGATTGGTTTCTAGCTTAACACCACAACACCATTCTTGGTGGAAGCATTTTAATAACTTGATGTTTGGCCCATAAATCCACCATGGTTCGCTCCTTTCCACTCTAATTAAAGGGAAGGCTTTGCCCAGTTAGCTGCAGGAGGCCCAAAATTTATGGCACTTTTGCATAATGCAGACAACCATGTAATTCATGTGGGACAATTGCACCACAAAGTAGCGTGCATTTGACACATTCCTGAATAATTTGGAACTGCTTTGTGGAAACTTGTCCAGGAAACCTACCTCTTTCAGGGTCAACTTCCAAGAAACAACATGTTGCTGATGTTGGTTGAGCGTATGAGAATAAGGAATGGCAGCTCGGTGTAGCTCAGTGGCAGAACACCCTCCTTTTATGCAGAGGGTCCTAGGTTCAGTCCCTGGCATCTTCAAGTAGCACTGGAAAAGTCCTCTTCCTGAAACCTCTGTAGGCAACCCTGAGCAGGGTGGACAATGGTTTGGACCACTTTGACCGGATATCCCCAGCCGATGTGGACAGTACCTCAGGTTAAGAACTTTGCTTCAGGATGAGAATAGAAATCGTGCAGCAGCAGCGGGAGGCCCCATTAGCTAAAGTGGTACCTTAGGTTAAGAACAGTTTCAGGTTAAGAACGGACCTCCGAAACAAATTAAGTTCTTAACCCGAGGTACCACTGTACAAGCCAAGAGCAAAGTGTGCCAGATACAGAGGTTTCAGGACCCTGGACAGCTCATTGAGAGCCACTCATCTCTTTGAATGGAGGAGACAGTGGCTAGACACGCTCTAGCTTTGTCACTTCACTCTGCCTGTCCTCAATACCCATCCAGTCCAGCTTCCTGTTCTCAGATTGGCCAACCAGATGACTGAGGGAAACCCGCAAGCAGGGTCTAAGCACAAGAGCACTCCTGGTTTCCAGCAACTGGTGTTCAGAAGCATTGAAAGCCTAAGAAGAGCCTGGTAGATCAGGCCAATAGCCCATTTTGTCCAAACTAGATAGCTAAGACAAAGTCCTGGAGGAAAAGGCAGGTGAAGGCTATGAGCCATGATGTCTGTGTTCTGCCGCCACGGTCTGATGTTGTCAGGGACTGGGCAGAGGAGGAGTGGTGGAGGAGGCCACCTCCCCAGCCTGACCCTTCCAGAGAAGAAGGAGGCATTTCATAATTACAATAAATTGTTTGAGGGAGGTCACAGCTCAGAGGCAGATGAGGGGGAAAGCTGGGAGATAATGGGAGGAAGAAGCAGCATCAGGGGAGAGACAGCTGACAGACTCAGTGTCTTTAGAAAGCATCCCAAACTCCCCCCTTCCCAGGACCCGGCGATCCTTGAAAGTAGGAGAGCAAAGGGCTCAAAGGCAAAAGGCACTTTCCAGCACCTGTAGCGATGACTCATGAGGAAGTGGGAGAGACGGAGGGGAGGGGGGTTTCACTCGGAGCAACACCATTACTCCAAGAGGTTGTATTTCTAAGCCTCTCTCTGTGAATATTGAATGAAATGCATTGGTAAGAACTTTCCTTGTCTTATCCATTCCTGGCAATGTACTGTGGGGGGAGGGGGGGCTCCTCTGACGCCTGACGGAGGTGGTATTTTTTATGAATACCAGTAGGTGGAAACCACAGGAGGGGAGAGGGCTCTTGTGCTCAAATCCTGCTTGCTGATTTCCCGCAGGCATCTGGTTGGCCACTGTGAGAACAGGATGCTGGAGTAGATGGGACATTAGCCTGATCCTGCAGGCTCTTCTTATCTTCTTATCTTCTTGTAGGCACCTGTGTTTCTACCAAAGTCCCATCCTCTTTCTTAAGCATACAGTGGTACATTGGGTTACAGATGCTTCAGGTTACAGAGGCTTCAGGTTACGGACTCCGCTAACCCAGGAATAGTACCTGGGGTTAAGAACTTGGCTTCAGGATGAAAACAGAAATCGTGCTCCAGCAGCGCGGCGGCAGCAGGAGGCCCCATTGGCTAAAGTGGTACCTCAGGTTAAGAACAGTTTCAGGTTAAGAACGGACCTTCAGAACGAATTAAGTTTTTAACCCGATGTACCACTGTACAATATTTCTTTACACATTCTTTGATGAAACTTCAAAGGCTCCACTCTTGTGAGCTGGCCACCATGAACGTCTCTTTGATCCTACCAAAGCAACCACAGCATCCTTTAAAAGGGTGGTGTCAATCAATCAAATAGCCGCAGAGATGGAGGATGGAGTGCCGCTGGGGCACTCCGATTACATTGTCTCTCATCTTCCTTTTTTTTAATGCCCCATCTTTAGATGTTCCTTTCAAGGATGCTAATCATAATGAATTTGTCCTAATAGTGCCAGTCCTAATGAATTCATTTGCTATGCATTTGTTTCATATTTCCCCAGCTGTTTAAATGTTCCACTCCAGCTAAATTGGCATTGCTTGGGTATTATATAAGGGACTCTTACAAGGAAGTACAATTTATGAACGCTTCAGAAGAATCGCATCAGCTCCATCGGAACATTCCATCACAAGGGAATCAGAAGGGACAGAGGATCTATTTATATTTGCTGATGTACACAATAGAGCTTTGCATCTGTCCCTCATGCTTATGCAAAGTATTATGATCTTCTTTATTACCCCAATTAAATTTACACATTATGAATTTGCAAAGGGAAGGGCACCAAATTTGCTTTGCCAACGGCCTTAACAGAAATGAAAATTAGCTTCGTTTTCATCTCAGTTCTGTCCAGGCCTATTCAAAAGGAAGCCCTACTGGGAATTAATTGCACTCAGGTAAGTGGGTACAGGATTGCAACCTAACTTAGAGGAGGAAAGAGGTGCTTTAAAGAAAAGAGGGTGGCACTTAACACAGGAGTCAGCTTTTAACAGGAATGCTGGTTATTGGTCTCCTGGAGAGGGTTTGGGGGCAACAAGTATAGCCCAAGAAGAAGACTTTGAAGCTGAACATGGGGAAGTGCCTTTTGAGAGAGGTCAGACAAGTTGCCCCCATTTTAGAGGCTGCCTCTCACCAGTTTGGTTCTGCACCGTGCACAGTAATTGAGCCCCAAAGATTCACAGCAGCTCAGTCTGTAGGTATTAAACTGTCGAGAACTTATGTGCAGCTGAAGTTAAGTGTCTTATTACAGCCCTGAAGAGTGAACAACCTTGGCGTTACAGGGAAAAACAGCTCAGGGATAAAAAATAATAATTTTTAAGAGAGAAAGCTGACAAAACTGCAGCCTGACCAAAGGGGAAATCAAATCCCCATTTTCTTGGGAAGCCTGTTATTTTCCTCTCTGCATGGCCACCAAATAAATCATGTCACCAGAACTCTATATATCTGAGCAAAAGGGAGGGGAGATCTCCAAGGGGCCTTGATTCCGAGTTCAGTGGAGAGACATTGTAAAAGGATGTGTTAATCCAATTTGGTGGGTCTCTGGCAAGGCTCTGGAGCTGCTGGCCTCAGCAAGATGCAAACTGTGCAGCCCTGTTTCCCCCCCTCTCTCCCCCCCCCGGCCTCTCCTTATTTCCTTAGCAAGCCATTCCTTTTCAGCAGCTAATGTAGACATGGCTTTAAACATCAATGCTTGATTTTCTGCAGAGTGCAGATAGCAATGTATTTCTTTATGGCATCCCTATTCTTTCTGTCCAAGAGAGCTCAGAGGGCAGTGTATGTGGGAATTTGCCCTTCAGTGAGTTCTCAGGAGGGGGACACAGCCCTGCAGACAGGCCCAGATTTAGGTTTGATGAGGCCCTAAGCTACTGAAGGCAATGGGGCCCTTTATATGTCCAGCTATCCTTTGTTAACAACAAATTGTCACTGTTTTTTGTGTTGAATATATGCTATATGGTAATTTATGGACCTAATAGGTATCTAAAGCCATTTGCACATGCTGAATGTTGTTGTTGTTGTTGTTGTTTAGTCGTTTAGTAGTGTTCGACTCTTTGTGACCCCATGGACCAGAGCACGCCAGGCACTCCTGTCTTCCATTGCCTCCCGCAGTTTGGTCAAACTCATGCTGGTAGCTTCGAGAACACTGTCCAACCATCTCATCCTCTGTCGTCCCCTTCTCCTTGTGCCCTCCATCTTTCCCAGCATCAGGGTCTTTTCCAGGAAGACTTCTCTTCTCATGATGTGGCCAAAGTATTGGAGCCTCAGCTTCAGGATCTGTCCTTCCAGTGAGCACTCAGGGCTGATTTCCTTCAGAATGAATAGATTTGATCTTCTTGCAGTCCATTGGACTCTCCATGAGTCTACTCCAGCACCATAATTCAAAAGCATCAATTCTTTGGCGATGAGCCTTCTTTATGGTCCAGCTCTCACTTGCACCCTATATATAGAAATGAACAAACCAGTGATATTTCAGGGAGCAGGCTAGCAGGCGGGGCCCATTATTTACATCATAGGAGCCTACACAACACTGTTGCTGTATGTAGGTTTTATTTTATTTTATTTTTAACTTGTATTTTGGAAATGTACATCCAGGTTGCTTTTTTCCCTTTAATTTTTTTGGGGGGCCGAGGAGAGTGGGGCCCTAAACTATAGCTTGTTTAGCTTATATGCAAATCTGGCACTGCCTACAAATTAGGCTCTGCTGAGAAACAGTGCAGATCCCATAAGAAGAGATCAGCTGATTTTGATTCAATGGACATCTGTCCCAGTGTGTGGTCCCCAAGAGATGCTCCCATGAAACAATGCAGCTATCCTCTATTTATCATCAGCTGCTCTATTCAGCTGTATATGTCCTTGTAACATTTAGTACCCCTCAATGAATGTATCCAACCCCCCACCAAAGCCATCACTACATTTTGTGGCAGTGAATTCCCTATGATAATGATGAGTTGTGGGATAGACATTGTTTTGTCCATCTAGAATCTACCACCTATCATTTGTTTGGGTTGACACAACTTTATTATGACCCCCTTCACTTGTTCCCTTTTGTTCAGCCCTGAGAGCTCACTGGAAGGACAGATCCTGAAGCTGAGGCTCCAATACTTTGGCCACCTCATGAGAAGAGAAGACTCCCTGGAAAAGACCCTGATGTTGGGAAAGATGGAGGGCACAAGGAGAAGGGGACGACAGAGGACGAGATAGTTGGATAGTGTTCTCAAAGCTACCAGCATGAGTTTGACCAAACTGCGGAAGGCAATGGAAGACAGGAGTGCCTGGCGTGCTCTGGTCCATGGGATCACGAAGAGTCGGACACAACTAAATGACTAAACAACAACAAAATAGGAATCGTGCCATGACCACTTGATGAGTTTCATACATGAGCAGAGATTCAAATCCACAATTTCCATTGAATAATGGCCTTTATCATGCACAAGTGTTAGCGGCAAAGGAGAGTCTTCCCAGGAACAAAGTTGAATATCTCCCCTTTAAGAGAGAGAGAGAGAAAGAGAGAGAGAGCGCCACTGGTCTATAGAAGAAGAACAAGAAGAGAAGAGTTTGGATTTGATATCCTGCTTTATCACTACCCTAAGAAGTCTCAAAGCGGCTGACATTCTCCTTTCCCTTCCTTCTCCACAACAAACACTCTGTGAGGTGAGTGAAGCTGAGAGACCTCAGAGAAGTGTGACTAGCCAAGGTCACCCAGCAGCTGCATGTGGAGGAGCAGGGAAGTGAATCCAGTTCATCAGATTACAAGTCTACCGCTCTTAACCACTACACCACACTGGCTCCTATAGAATGTTTTGTGTGTATGTATCCCTATATATATTAAAAATGTAGGACTGCCATCACGCAGCCCCCACTGGGTGATTTGTAGTGCCACATTACAATCCTAGATTTGTGTGGTCAGGCAGGGGAAGCAAAAGTGAAGGTGGGTTTTAAAATGGCTGTTTTAAACAACAGCAGAGATTTAAATAAAGCAGGGATGGAGGAACACAGAGGAGCTAGGAGGATATTTGTGGGGGGGGGACTTGAAGGAGCTGAGAGTAGATGGGAGTTTGGGTGGGGGGTAAAGGAAGGAGGTGAGGTGTAAGTGGGGCTGGCCAGCAACAAGAGCAGGGGCAGTAGGAAGGGGAGGGAGGGGGAGAGAGAGAGAACTATGGTTAGTTTCTTGCTGGGCTTCTTGTGATGCAAATGAAGTCTGCTGCTGTTTTATGAATAAATGTGTAGACCTCGTTCAGAGTCAATTATCTCTGGAGCTGGGAAATAGGAGTGAGGCTTTAGAGCAGGGTACATCTCCCTCTTTTCTTCCCACAAATATACTCTGATCGACCACTTCTCCCTTCTGCTGCAAGGGGTAATGGCAAGTAAACTCAGACGGAAAAGCACATTGCAAAGGGAAGCGTGTTTTGATTTCCCTCCAGAGCGCGGAACGTAGATTCCAGCAACAGGGGCTCTGAGCTTTCACAAACAAGTCAATGAAGCAACGAAAGTGTGCCTCCCCCCCCCACCCCTTTTGCCTTCTCTGTACAAAGTGTTGACTGCTATCGTGGGATATTGTTGGTTAAGTCTGTGTTTTGAAGTCCGGACAGAATATTTTTTGGAGAAAGAGAGAGATGTGAAGTTACTGTACACTCAGCACATTTTTTTGGCGGGGGTGTTTGTGTGTTTTCTATAGAATTGTAAAGCTGCAGTGAAGCAAAGAATGCCCCCCTCCTCTCATCCTCTGGCTAAAAAGCCTTCTTGACTAGCCAAGGAACTGTATGTCAGGGTTAATTGTTCCGTTAACAAGTGGGGTCTGCCACGAAATGTTGCAGTATGTTGAAGCGCTTCTCTTCAGGTTCCAGCCCTTGTAATGTCCTTGTCCATTAATTAATGATACGATAATCTTCATTGTCATTGTCCCATACAGAACAATGAAATTGAAAAAATCTACATCAGACATTCAAAAACCAACAAGCCTGCTATCCCAACTATCCCAGCCTGGTTAGCCTCCCCAAAACTCTGATACCCCATAATTAAATACAATATACTCACATAGAGACTACCTTACACTGCGTTTAAAACCAAATTCGCATTTGGATAGAAACTGTTTCTCAGGCGGCTAGTCCTAGCTTTTATAACCCTGTACCTTCTTCCAGAAGGCAGAAGCTGAAAGAGATCATTTCCGGGGTGCGCACTATCCTGCGCTATCTCTGCAACTTTCTTATGGCACCTGGAAGCATAGATTTGATCCGAGGTGGGAAGAGTGCACCCAATTATTCTCTCCACAGTCTTTACAGCCCTGGACAGCATTGTTTTTCCCCTGGCCATGCAGCTCCCAAAACACACACAGAGACCATAAGTTAATACACTCCATTGCTCCTGCCCTCATTTTCTGTCCCTGTTCCAAACACTCAACCAGCGTCCCATGGCCACTGATCCCTCAGCCTCCTTATCCTTCATTGGGCCATTAGGGCAGGGGTGGGGAACATTTTTTTAACCATTCGCTTCCGGGCCACCTTCCTGGGGGGCATTTGTCGGTGGCGGACAGGGCCCGAGGCAAAAGAGGTGGGGATCGAGGATCACACCTTTTACGTTTTTTCAGTAGATTAGTTTCTAAGCACACTCCCTCTCTACCCTCTCTCCAGATAAGAAAGAGGTACAGTCAAGAGTTTTTACCCTCCAGCCCAGTTAAAAATTCTAAAGGAGAATGCCAAGCAGAATCAGGAGGAAGAGTGGTGTTGAATTGCAGAGGCTCCCAAGGGCCATATAAAAAGATCTTGAGGGCCACATTTGTTCCCTGGGACCTGAGTTCTCCACCCATGCATCGGGGTATATTTCCCGCCCGCCCCCGGAGGATTTATTGTACATCTGGAAACCTTGAGGCTCTCCCAAACCTGATGATTCTTCCTTCCTGCCTGAAGTTGGCATGATTTTGGCAGCATAAAGGAGTGGCACTCAGAGAACGACTTCACGGTTAGCGCATATAATCCCGGATGGCACAAACACTGCAAATTCCTGGCCCAAAAAGAGAAATCCTCTAAAATGCCACTCGGCGTGTGCTCTTCCTTGGCAACATTCCATCGGGTCCGTGCATTGAAAAGTTCCTTATTGATTTGCTATTTCAAGCTAAAAGGTTAGGCTGCACAATTTCTTCCAGGGAGACAAAGATCGTCTTTAATTGGCCACAGCATGAGTCTGACCAAGAGGAGATTTGATGGAGGGAAGTAAGCGATTCTACAGACACATCCAAAGTGCTTGCCCTCCAGTCCCCAGTTTGTCTTCCAGAAACAAGCGGGCCTAATCCTGGCCTTCCTCTATTGTGGAACACTGTTGGGAAAGTGTAGCTTCAGGTACGACAGAAGCTGCTTTATAATGAATCAGTCCATTGGACTGCCTAGTCCAGGAGGAGAAAAGTTTTCTCCATCATTTTCTACCTGATCCTTTTAGGTAGACTGCCTCTGAACATGGAGGTTTTGTTCTTAGATGTCTTTCATAATAGCTGCAGACAGTTCTAAAGTCCATGCATTGATCTGAAGTCCATTGAGAAGAACAAAGGTCTCCTCCACATGACCTGCTCATTGAGCATTCAATCAGACTATGGCCGGTCTTTATTGAGCATTTGTTCTGATGTGTTTACAGTGTGATTATATATAGTCACATCCATAGCATACATTTCAAGCCCTCTTCTACCACTTTAAGAGTCCTGGCTTCCCCCAAAAGAATCCAGGGAACTGTAGCATATTAAGGTGAAGTAAAGGTAAAGGGACCCCTGCCCATTAGGTCCAGTCGTGGCCGACTCTGCGGCTGTGGCACTCATCTCTCTTTACTGGCTGAGGGAGCCGGCGTACAGCTTCCGGGTCATGTGGCCAGCAGGACTAAGCCGCTTCTGGCAAACCAGAGCAGTGCACGGAAACGCCGTTTACCTTCCCGCCGGAGCAGTACCTATTTATCTACTTGCACTTTGACATGCTTTCGAACTACTAGGCTGGCAGGAGCTGGGACCGAGCAACAGGAGTTCACCCCATCGTGGGGATTTGAACCGCCGACCTTCCGATCAGCAAGCCCTAGGCTCAGTGGTTTAACCCACAGCGCCACCTGCGTCTACACATCTTACATGTTCTTAAATAAAGCACTACAACTGGCTGTTCTGATGTTTTTGACATCCTGCACCCAGCCACTCCAATATGCCCTCCTTTGGGCCTGTGGTTCAAGACAGGCTCCAAGAGCAGCTGCCAGTCAGTGTGGACGGCACTGAACCAGACAGACCAATGGGTCTGGCTCAGTGAAAAGGCAGCTTGCCATGCTCCTTGTCAGTCATTCCCTTCATTGAGACACACTCATTTCTAACAAATATTGAAAGGCTTGAGAGATGAACATCTGTCAACATTTAAGAACTGGCAACTGCAAGAGATCTGATTTAGACGACATCCAGGCTTCCACTGTGTAGGCTGTCAGAAATAAATTAAAAGGGGGAGGGGGAAGTCAGGGAGGGTGAGCAGGATAAGTTCCCTGCCCACATCTGAGAATTGCATAATAATTAGAGACTATTGAACTAGATGGGAATAGTGGAAGCTGATCTGTTTGGGAGAACGTGATCCTACCCACCCAATGATGGATAATATAATAATATGATAATAATTTATTATTTATACGCTCCCATCTGGCTGGATTTCCCCAGCCATTCTGGGCCGCTCCCAACAGAATATTAAAAGCACAAAAAAAATCAAACATTAAGAACTTCCCTAAACAGAGCTGCCTTCAGATGTCTTCTAAAAGTCAGGTAGTTGTTTATTTCCTTGACATCTGATGGGAGGGTGTTCCACAGGGCAGGCGCCACCACTGAGAAGGCCCTTTGCCTGGAGCACTTTGGGCTTTCAAATTTCAGTGCTGCCCTCTGCAATGCCAAAATTTGGCACTCCCTGCCTCTCACCTTCCATTCCACATCATTATTGCAGCTCCCCCCTGAGGCACTCTTTCAGCTTGGCTCGGCATCCGTTGCAGGCGAACCAGTTGCGCTCCCCTAAATCTGCCTCTGCCCACCAACCTCAGTCTCCCCTCAGTCAGTCCCACTTCCTTGCCTACCTTCGTACTTGCAAGCAGTCCATGGGTTAGCCCTGCCTGCCAGCTTTCCCTTCCTTAGGACTCAGCTACATTAGTCAAAATAAAACATTATACATGCGTTATAACACTGCGACACCAGGTGGCACTGTAGAGCTGAAATTTTCCATTGTAAGCTTTAAAACATCCCCCCCCCCAGCATTTTCAGAACATTATATATATATATATATATATATATATATATGTTTTCGTAGATTTTCACGGGTACAGGAATGCAGGTTTTGGTGTCCTCGGGTGTCTTCCCGTATATATATATATATATATATGTGTGTGTGTGTGTGTGTGTGTGTGTGTGTGTGTGTGTGTATTATATATTATATATATATATTATATATATTATATATACACACACACACACACACACACACACACACACACACACATATATATATATATATATATGCAGGTTTTGGTGTCTTCGGGTGTCTTCCCGTGTAAGAGTTGGGGTGTCTAGGCGACGTTTCGACGAGGTCTCACTCGTCATCTTCAGGCTGGTGCTTTCGGCTTCTTGTTACTGGAACAGAGCAGGATCTCAGTGTTTGAGTTCCTATAAATACTGTTGAGGGGGTGTGGTGTATAGCCTCCAACGTTCTGGGCAGAGGGGAAGTTCCCAGGTTATTGTGCCTTTTCTTCTTTTGTTCCTTAATTACTTGAGGGATATCTTGAGTGATTTCTTGAGTGATATTCTGAGTACCACTTAGGTGGGTCATTAAGTGTGGATTAGTTGCTAAAGCTTTCGTGTCTTGACCTCTTGAGCTTGTATATATATATATATAATATGTGTAGATGCAGCCTTAGTCTCAGTATTGCCTTTGGAAAAAGTCAGCAGGCAGAAGGATGGGCACAAAAATGAGAATGTGATGGACTGCCCTGAGATCTGCAGATGAAAGGTGGTATACAAACTTAATAAATTAATTTAAAATAAATAATAATTAGAAGAATTAGTTGGCTTTGCTGATCATTGGCTCTGGCTCCACCTACCATTTCACCCCCTGCCTTCTGCCGCACAATTCCCAATGGGCACCAATGCTGTGTGTCAAAATAAGGCAGGCACCTCTGTTTTTTACAAGGGAAATCTGTGCCGTGGGCCTGGGACCCGAGTCTTCTGGGGAATCTCTGTAGCTCAGGGGTAGAATATCTGCCTTGCATGCAGAAGTGCCCAGTTCCCATTCCTGGCATCTTCAGGTAGGGCTGGGAGGCTCACACTGCCTGAAACCCTGGAAAGCTGCTGTTTTGGCAGCACAGACCATACAGAACTAGACAGACTGATGATCTGACTTGATAAAAGGCAGCTTCTTATGTCAGCGCTTGGTTCAGAACAATGAGGACTAGACCCTTAGCGTTATTTTAAAGCTAGTGATGTCGAGCACATGATTTGCATGCCATGAGATGCCTGTACTCATACCCTCCAACATTTCTCCAATGAAAATAGGGACGCCCCAGTCCATATTAATAATTTTACTATTTATACCCCACTCTGGGCAGCTTCCAACATATACAAAAACATAATAAAACATTAAACATGAAAAAACCCTTCCTATACATCCCTTACATGGCTCGGGGGTCGGATAATAATAATAATAATAATTTATTATTTATACCCCGCCCATCTGGCTGGGTGTCCCCAGCCACTCTGGGCAGCTTCCATAAAAACCAAAAATACAGTAAAATATCACACGTTAAAAACTTCCCTGAACAAGGCTGCCTTAAGATGTCTTCTAAATGTCAGGTAGTTGTTTATCGTTTTGACATCTGCTGGAAGGGCGTTCCACAGGGCGGGCGCCACTACCGAGAAGGCCCTCTGCCTGGTTCCCTGTAGCTTTGCTTCTCGCAATGAGGGAACCGCCAGAAGGCCCTCGGCGCTGGACCTCAGCGTCCGGGCAGAATGATGGGGGTGGAGACGCTCCTTCAGGTATACTGGACCGAGGCCGTTTAGGGCTTTAAAGGTCAGCACCAACACTTTGAATTGTGCTCGGAAACGTACTGGGAGCCAATGTATGGATAACTCCATACCCTCTGCAACTAGATAAATAGGTACCACTCCGGCGGGAAAGTAAACGGCATTTCTGTGCGCTGCTCTGGTTTGCCAAAAGCGGCTTAGTCATGCTGGCCACATGACCCGGAAGCTGTATGCCGGCCAATAAAGTGAGATGAGCGCCGCAACCCCAGAGTTGTCCGCAACTGGACCTAATGGTCAGGGGTCCCTTTACCTTTAAGGAAAAGCGGGACATTCTGGGGCTCAAATCAGAAACTGGGACGGCTTCTCTAAATCAG
This sequence comes from Podarcis liolepis, assembly GCF_965112155.1. Lineage (NCBI taxonomy): Eukaryota > Metazoa > Chordata > Lepidosauria > Squamata > Lacertidae > Podarcis > Podarcis liolepis. The sequence continues at coordinate 8,674,946 of NC_139569.1, read as the reverse complement.
GGACGTCCCTGAAAATAGGGACACCTGGAGGGTCTACTGTACTGAGTCAGACCTTTGGTCCATTTAGCTCACTAATGCCTACTCTGACTGGCAGTGACTTTCTGGGGATTTCAGAGCGGCTTCTCTCATAACAGTATCTGGAAATGCTGGCGAATTGAACAGGGGACCTTTTGAATTCAAAGCAGACACTCTACTATTGAGCTACAGTCCGTTTTTTTGCCAAGGACTCTGTGTGTGTTTGCAACAACATTTTTTTGTTGTTCTTTGCAAAAAAAATAAAATACATTTCTTAGCCCACAGCACGTCTTTCCGCATGACACAGGTCTGGCAAATTGCAGCCTCGGGTTTTTTGGATGTTTTCTGAAACATTCTGATTGGATCACTGTGCGTAAGATATTCCTCCACTCATCTCATGCCCTGCCCTGAATCACCAGGCAAAATTATAGTGTCTCATACTTAAAAGAAAAAAATAACCACTATAATTTTGCTGCCTGTATTGTGTTTTTAGGGCTCCATATAACAGATGGGGAATAAGTATGCTTTTCCCCTACTTCAAAAGCCCCTATACTTACCTGTGGGGGTAACTACCTGACCCCCCCCCCTTACATTTCTTATAGCTCTTCTCTAGATGCAGATTTAAAAATTAAAATACCGTGACAGTCATTCCTGCACTGCTTTAAAGGCAGAGCAGGCATTTGTTCCTCTGCTGAGATGCACACTGGGAAAACAGAGATGTCTTAGGTGCTGTCAGCAGTTTAAAATGAACCCAAAAGGCAAGTAGCCCAGCCTTCTGCTCCCAGCAATGGACAGCCACACAGTGGTGACCGGTGCTCATTGCGACTGGTAGGGTAGAAGACATGGAGCCCAACAGCAGGTGGAGCCAGAGAGCTGGTGTCAAGGAGAGCCAGTTCATTCTGCTTTCCTCTCCACCTTGCTCCCTACTGAGCTTGACCAAAGCAATGCTGATTCCTGTTCCCGTCACAGAGATGTCGTTCTCAGAGTGGTTTAACAAGCAAGCTGTCTTCCCAGGGAACGCTGATAACTGTAGTTCTGTGGGGAGGAATGTAGAGGTCTCCTAACAATTCTCAGCACCCTTAGGAAACTGCACTTCCCAGGATTCATTGCGGGGAGCCAAGGCTCTTTGAAGTAGCTGCCTTAAATGCATAATGCAGTGGAATCCAAAAGCACTATCACCAAACTACAATTCCAAGGATGGTCTGGGGGAAAGCCACTGCACTTAAAAACTGCAGAAAGCAATAGATGTTTGTACAGTGGTACCTCAGGTTAAGTACTTAATTTGTTCCGGAGGTCCATTCTTAACCTGAAATTGTTCTTAACCTGAAGCGGCCTCCCTCTGCCGCTGCTCCGCCGGAGCACGATTTCTGTTCTCATCCTGAAGCAAAGTTCAGGTACTATTTCTGGGTTAGCGGAGCCTGTAACCTGAAGCGTATGTAACCTGAAGCGTATGTAACCTGAGGTACCACTGTAGTAGGGTTTGCAGACTGTGTCATGTCACAGCCGGGAACTGTAGCTCTAAGGATGTGTCCCCTAATTACTCTCAGTGTCCTTACGCAGGTGGTGCTGTGGGTTAAACCACAGAGCCTAGGACTTGCCGATCAGAAGGTCGGTGGTTCGAATCCCCACGACGGGGTGAGCTCCCGTTGCTCGGTCTCTGTTCCTGCCAACCTAGCAGTTCGAAAGCACATCAAAGTGCAAGTAGATAAATAGGTACCACTCTGGCGGGAAGGTAAACGGCATTTCTGTGTGCTGCTCTGGTTCGCCAGAAGCAGCTTAGTCATGCTGGCCACCTAACGGTCAGCGGTCCACATGACCCGGAAAAACTGTCTGCGGACAAACGCCGGCTCCCTAAGCTAGTAAAGTGAGGTGAGCGCCCCAACCCCAGAGTCATCTGCGACTGGACTTAACTGCCAGGGGTCCTTTACTTTTTTTAAGAAGTACGGCAAATTAGCTGGTCAGTTTCTCCTAGTCTTTGCAGATGCGGAACGGACACCGCAGCAGGGAATAATAAAATTGTACAGCTGGAAAGAACCACGAGGGTCCTTTAGTCCAATCTTTAGTGCAATTCAGGAATCTTTTGCCCAATGTGGGGCTTGAACCCACAACCCTGGGATTAAAAGTCTGAAGCTCTACAGCCTAAGCTATCCAAAGGAGATGGCTTGTCTGAGCCGAAGCAAACATGCATGGATTCTTTATACACAAAGCAGCATTCGTCACTTTGTCTAGGACTTCCCATCACTCCACCTGCCCAGTTGAGGGCATAGGGTTTGTTTTTTAAAAGACATCTTCATTGAAAGTTAGAAAAATACATAATTATATGTGCACTAAACATGATGAGATGTAAAAAAAAAGAAAGAGAGAAAAAGAAGAAGAGAAACAGCACCTGTGTAGAAGGGAAAACAAAGGGGGGGGTGAGGAAACCAAAACTGTATACAGTGGTACCTCAGGTTACATACGCTTCAGGTTACAGACTCCGCTAACCCAGAAATAGTACCTCGGATTAAGAACTTTGCTTCAGGATGAGAACAGAAATCGTGTGGCAGCAGCGGGAGTCCCCATTAGCTAAAGTGGTGCTTCAGGTTAAGAACAGTTTCAGGTTAAGAACGGACCTCCGGAACGAATTAAGTACTTAACCCGAGGTACCACTGTACTTTACAAAGTTGTTGTTATACTTCACCAGATCTTAACCTATTACAGTATTTGTAAGAATGGATTCCAAATATCACTGAATTTGCCCATGGCAAGTCTGTGTTTATATCATATGTTGCAAGTTTGTGTAAGTCTTTGATCCAATCGTAGAAGGGAGGTACATTGTTATGTTTCCAATTCATCAATATCAGTCTTTTTGTTGTGAGGGCATGGAGAGTCCACTCATATTGTCCTTTTTTAAGGTTCCAGGTGCTGGGCATATAATTCAAAAGGATATTTTGCTCTGTAAATGCATTTTGCTCCATACAGTTCTGTTGATTGTTTCAGTTACCTTCTGCCAGACATCTTTCAGTATAGGACAATGAAAAAACATACGTTTTAGAGAAGCATTGTCCCTATTGCATCTCCAGTAGTTAGATACTTTAGATAGCCCATTTTTAAAGAAACGTAATGGGGTGCAGTATATTCTAAATATTATTTTCTGTTGTATGAGCCTTGATTTAAGGCCCAGAGATGCCCTTGTTATACCACTTAAAACAGTTTCCCACTGTGAGGTCGAAATGAGATCTCTAATTCTTTATTCCATTCCTCCCTCAATACCTGAATATAAAATTTGTTTGCTAGTAACAAACATTTACATAAGTTGATGGCCGGGGTTTTTTTGTTGTGTAAGAATTGATCAACTGCTTCAATATCTCTGGGGTCTCTGATTCTGCAAAAGCTGCTGGTCTATAGATGAGGGCACAGCTGGCAAATACCCAAGTCTTACGAATAGCACCCCATTCTGGGCTCAGAGCCCAGCAACCAAAGCCCAGAGAATAGCATCAAAGCAAGTGAATCTGAACATATAGGAGCTCATTGCTTCAACAGCTACCAATTAATTGTGGGGTTATCTTGACTACCAAGATGGTGTCTGCAGAGCTTCCAGAACTGTTCACCTTTGACCCAACACAGATCTTAACCTGGAGATGCTATACCATGGGTAGGCAACCTAAGGCCCAGGGGCCGGATCCGGCCCAATCGCCTTCTAAAACCGGCCGGCGGACGGTCCGGGAATCAGTGTGTTTTTACACGAGTAGAATGTGTCCTTTTATTTAAAATGCATCTCTGGGTGATTTGTGGGGCCTGCCTGGTGTTTTTACATGAGTAGAATGCGTGCTTTTATTTAAAATGCATCTCTGGGTTATTTGTGGGACATAGGAATTTGTTCATTATTACTTTTTTCAAAATATAGTCCAGCCCCCCACAAGGTCTGAGGGACAGTGGACCGGCCCCTGCTGAAAAAGTTTGCTGACCCCTGTTCTATAGGATCTTCTGCATGAAAAGTTCTACCCCTGAGCTATGGTCCTTGATGAGGACAGAGAGGGGTGTTGCAGTGTGCGTAGGAACAAGCTTAGTATAACAAAGGTAAACATGATTATTATGGGATGTGTGGAATGTTCTTGAGATATTTCTCTTTCCTCTTGGTCTTAATGTACCTGTGTGGGGCTTGTTGGCTGTTTCTTTGGTTGTTAAGTCACCTTGGGCTGCCCTGGGTGAGATAAAGAGCCTGAAAAATATCTCAAGGACTGTCTCTTCCCATATGAACCTACCCGGTCCCTGAGATCATCTTCTGGGCCCTCCTTCATGTGCCTCCTCCTCGAGAGGTCCGGAGGGTGGCAACATGAGAACGGGGCCTTCTCTGCAGTGGCTCCCCGTCTGTGGAATGCTCTCCCCAGGGAAGTTCGCCTGGCGCCTTCATCACACACCTTTAGGTTCCAGGCAAAAACGTTCCTTTTTAACCAGGCCTTTGGTTGATCTCCTTTACATCCTATGCCCTTTTAAAATGTGTTTTTTGGGGGTGGTGGGGGAAGGAGGCTATTGCGTTGTTTTTATTTTTATTGGGTATTTTGAGGTTTTATATCTTGATTTTGTTCTGTGAACTGCCCTGAGACTATAGGGCGGTATGTAAATTCAATAAATAAATAAATAATAAGAATAAAGTTAATAAATAAATAAAATGTGTTAGTTGCTTTTTTTCTAAGGCAACTCAAAGTGACTTATCAAATTTGCAGTTGTTGTTCCACCCACTTTTGTTTCTGCCCCCCCCCCCCAAATGTGGGCGTGGAACGCTGCCTGGATGAAAAGAAAAGTTTCTATCCCACCCCCCACCCCAGTCTACACTGACTGACAGCAGCTCTCTGTGTGGTATCAGAGAGGAGAAATCCCTGTGCCCCTGTTCCCTTCTCCTTTCCTTCTTCTATCAAGGTCTCTTTATGGCAGTGCATCCTTTGCAGATTTCCATGATCAACCTATCGCCAGAAGCAGGAGAAACATTTCCCTTCTGGATCCAGATTTCCCCCTGGACTCCTGCTAAGCCGAGCTGAACAAGGTTTTCATGTCCTAAAAACGCAATCAAGGGAGTTAAACATGCCCCGTTGGCAGCTGCTCACCAAGGGCGGTGACTAAGCATACCTGAAAGTAGCTGTGTTGGCCCAGGAGGAGAAAAAAAAACATATTCCATATCAAGGTAAACCTTTCATTAACTGTTCTCAAACGTTTTTCTCTGAGCCGCACTTTCAGAATAAAAATCTGAAACTCCAGCGGGTGCAGAATGCCGCAGCGAGGCTCCTTACGGGGTCCTTGCCGTGGGATCGCATTCATCCAGTGCTTTGCCAACTGCACTGGCTCCCGGTGGAGTACAGGGTCAGGTTTAAGGTGCTGGTTTTGACCTTTAAAGCCCTATGCGGCCTAGGACCCACGTAACTACGGGACCGCCTCTCCTGGTATGCCCCGCGGAGAACCTTAAGGTCCACAAATGACAACACTTTGGAGGTCCCAAGTCGCAAGGTGGTTAGATTGGTCTCAACTAGGGCCAGGGCCTTTTCAGTACTGGCCCCGACTTGGTGGAACACTCTGTCACAAGAGACCAGGGCCCTGCGGGACTTGACATCTTTCTGCAGGGCCTGCAAGATGGAGCTGTTCCGCCTGGCCTTAAGTTTGGACTCAGTCTGACCCTTATGTTTCCCTCCCCTTATGGTTTTGATCTCTGGGCTACTATTAAAATGAGGCTGCATTTTAAATTGTATTTTTAACCTGTATTTTAAATTGGCTCCTCCCCCATTTTGTTTTTATTGTAATTTTACTGATGTTAGTCAGCCTGAGCCCAGCTCTGGCTAGGGAGGGCGAGGTATAAATAAATTATTATTATTATTATTATTATTATTATTATTATTATTATTATTATGCCACCCCTGATTTTGTACTGAGGAGGAATACATTGGAAAACAAACAGCAACAATGCCTAGCTGTGCTATAACACAGAACACAACTCCTTTATAATATGGTCTTGGGACAGCCAGAAAGCATAAAACAAGGCAGATACATAAGAACACAAAGCATTCGCCCCCAAAATATTATATTGATTGTCCTTTAGTCTCACCGCTGCACTTGCCATCCTCTCTGCCACACCAGTGTGGCACATGACACACAAAATGTCTCTAAATAATGTGCAAGGATTTGAATCCTCCAGACCTCTTCGCCAGGCTAGTCTTGAATAGCTAAGTTAGGGCTGCATCGACACAGCTATTAAAAACGCTCTAAAAATTCTCTGGGGGGGGGGGGGAAACATGTTAAAGCTCACAATGGAAAATTTCATAGAGTTCCGGTTTCAGCTCTACAGCGCCGTCTGGTGTCAGAGGGTTATAACGCATGTATAACAGATTTTATTTTTATTTTTAACTACAGTGGTGCCTCGCAAGACGAAAAGAATCCGTTATGTGATTCTCTTCGTCTAGCGGTTTTTTCGTCTTGCGAAGCAAGCCCATTGACGGATTAGCAGATTAGCACTATTAGCGGCTTTTAGCGGCTTTTAGCGGCTTATCGGCTTATTGGATCAGCTGATAAGCAGCTTAGAAAAGGGGGGGAGGGGAAAAACCCGCAGGAACTCGCAAGACATTTTCGTCTTGCGAAGCAAGCCCATAGGAGATTTGTTTTGCGAAGCACCTCCAAAACGGAAAACTCTTTCGTCTAGCGAGTTTTCCGTCTTGCGAGGCATTCGTCTTGCGGGGCACCACTGTAATGTAGCCGAGTCATTGAATTATTCCCCCCCCCCCAGCATTTCTGGAAATGGGGAGCTGGCCATTAAGAACATAAGAGGAGCCTTCTCTCTCTCTTTTTTTAATCATCATCACCATCTGCTATTCAAGTCTAGCCTGGTGAACAGTTCTGAAGGACTCAAGAGTCAGAAGTCCCAGGATCATATCATAAAGTAGTTGTGTTCTACATTATAAATCAAGCACTGAAAATAGGAAGATTCGAACACAATCAATATTATACAGTGGTACCTCGGTTTAAGAACAGTCCGGTTTAAGAACGATTCGGTTTACAAAGTCCGCAAAACCGGAAATATTGTCCTGGTTTGAGAACTTTACCTCTGTCTGCAAACAGAATCCGAATCGTGGGAGGGTCTGGTGACTTCTGTTAGGTTTTAGTTTATCTGAAGAAGTTTGCATGCACACAAAAGGTTAAACCAAGAACAAACTTAGTTCATCTCTAAGGTGCTACTGGACATTTTATATATATATTTTGACTGCGTCAGACCAACACAGCTACCTACCTGAATGGGTGATGTTCAAATTAGTGGGGGTGCGGCGGGGATTAAAATCCTGCACATGAAGACAATGTTGTAATGAGCATAGAATTGCAATGAATGAAGAATCTGCTCCCCGTCCAATTCCCGATACTTGGGATCTTACAAGAAAGGTGGGAGGTTTGGCACACAGAGAGACTTTTTTCACCCACCCGCTCTCAGAGTACAGGTATAAACCCCTGTACTCAAATCCCCTCTAACAATGGGCATTCTGCTGATAAAGAATAGAAGGATGAGGCCACACGTTTGCCTGGATGTTCACTTCCTGAGAAAACAATATACCCTTTCTTCTCATAATGTGGGAAGTAGGTCTGGGAGCAGCTATTGCTTATTTGCAAGCAAATTGCTTACAACTGGATTTTAATTTAGTGCCTTACGCCCCTGCAAATGCCTTTTGATGCATCTTATAAACCATTGCCGATGCAAAGCGTCGGGAATACAAAGAAAGCCACACAAAGTACCCTTCATTAGTTTAGTAAATTGGATTTTACTCCTTTTTTTTCTTTTACAAAAAGGAAAGAAAAGAAAGAACGAGGCGGGCTGAAAAAGAGCTGTGATCAGGCTGCACAGGCAGGCAAAGGGACCATGTGCTTCCAGCTGAGAAGTAAAAAGGGTCAGAGAACTGGAAAGCTGGAAGGGTTGCCAAGGGTCATCCAGTCCAAACTCCTGCAGGAATTGCAGTTAAAGAATCCCTGACAGATGGCTATCCAATCCAAGCCCAGGGTCCAAATATAGTCTCCAGTCTTCTCTACTCTTTCTAAGCCACACCCCTTCCATCCATTACTGGCCCTTGCTTGGCAGCTCGGATGAGTTTTTGCCCTGCTGGAACGTGTCCCTGAGTTCTGGGAATGCCCTTTGCTTGCCTGAATGGAGGACAAGAGCGGTGTGTGCAAAAAAGAAACCAGCCTATGGTTCACAACTGTTGCTGTGGCCATTTTTGCCTCTGTGGCTTGTAGTTCTGCAACAAGCTGGAGAGTCAAAGGTTCTCCACTCCTTGTCTACATTGACTGGTAATGGGTCCCTAGGCCTAGGGTTTAAGGTAGGCGTGTCAGCCAGCTTAAGGGCTTTAAAGGTGCTGACCTTTAAAGTCCTAAATGGCCATGGCCCAGTATACCTGAAGGAGCATCTCTACCCCCATCGTTCAGCCCGGACACTGAGGTCCAGCGCCGAGGGCCTTCTGGCAGTTCACTCAATGCAAGAAGTGAGGTTACAGGGAACCAGGCAGAGGGCCTTCTCGGTAGTGGCGCCCGCCCTGTGGAACACCCTCCCACCAGATGTCAAGGAAATAAACAACTATCTGATGTTGAAAAGACATCTGAAGGCAGCCCTGTTTAGGTAAGCTTTTAATATTTGATGAATTACAGTGGTACCTCGGGTTACAAACGCTTCGGGTTACAAACACTTTGGGTTACAAACTTCACTAACCCAGAAGTAGTACCTTGGGTTGAGAACTTTGCCCCAGGATGAGAACGGAAATCGCGTGGCAGCGGTGCAGCAGCAGCAGGAGGCCCCATTAGCAAAATCGCGCTTCGGATTAAGAACAGTTTGGGGTTAAGAAAGGACCTCCAGAATGAATTAAGTTCATAACCTGAGGTACCACTGTATTGTATTTTAATATTTTTCTGGAAGCCGCCCAGAGTGGCTGGGGAAACCCAGCCAGGTGGGCAGGGTGTAAATATGTTATATTATTATTATTATTACTACTACTACTACTACTACTATTATTATTATTATTAACTGGAGGTGCCAGGGATTGAACCTGTGACCTTCAGCCAATGAAGCATGGATTCTACCACTGAGCCAAAATGGAAGGGGATGGATTTTGGTGCCTTGGTACTAATGATCAAAGGTTATGGTAGTGCCAATAGCCAGGACAGCACCCAGTGTTGTTTCTTTTTCTCTCATTCTCTCTCTCTCTCTTGCTGTAATTCAGTTTACTTTTGTAGTGAAAGCAAAGATCCGGTTATCATGCCCGGAACACCTGGGAAAAGAGCTACAGAACAAGACAGCTGTCAAGATCACTCAATTTGCTGAACTTAACCACCTTGTGACAGGCTCTCGTTAGGTGTAGGGCCCAATGTGGAGATGCATCAAACGAGCCTTTTTGAGCTAAACGTTTAGCAGCAGTACATACCAGCATGCGATAAATGTCACGCCAGGGTGGGGGTCGCTCGGATAAACATGTTAACACTGCATCAAGAGGATCACTGAAATGTTACATCAACAAGCAGCAGGGGACACCTTGTGTATCTTACCTGCAAGCCGAGATTTGCAGTCATTTGCTCTGTGTAGCTGTCTTGTGAATTACTGTAATTCACTCCAGGGTATTTACAGCAAAAGGGACACGGGTGGCGCTGTGGGTTAAACCACAGAGCCTAGGACTTGCCGATCAGAAGTTCAGCGGTTCGAATCCCCGCGATGGGGTGAGCTCCTGTTGGTCAGTCCCAGCTCCTGCCAACCTAGCAGTTCGAAAGCACGAAGTTCAAGTAGATAAACAGGTACCACTCTGGTGGGAAGGTAAACAACGTTTCCGTGCGCTGCTCTGGTTTGCCAGAAGCGGCTTAGTCATGCTGGCCACATGACCCGGAAGCTGTATGCCGGCTACCTCAGCCAATAAAGCAAGATTAGCTCCGCAACCCCAGAGTCGTCCGCTACTGGACCTAATGGTCAGGGGTCCCTTTACCTTTATTTACAGCAAACAGTGCCCGATTTACATATAAGCTAAACAAGCTATAGCTTAGGGCCCCACTCTCTTGGGGGTTCCAAAATATATTAAAGGAAAAATAACTGGATGTACATTTCCAAAATATAAGATAAAAAACAAATAAAATAAAACCTACATACAGCAACTGTGTTTTGTGTTGCTTAGGCACCTGTGATGTAAGTAATGGGCCCCACTTGCTATCCTGTTCTCTAAAATATCACTGGTTTGCTCATTTCTATATATAGGGTGCCTACATTCTGCATGTGCAAATGGCTTTAGATACCGTATTTTTCGCCCCATAGGACGCACCGGCCCATAGGACGCATCAAGTTTTTTGGGGGGGGAAATAAAGGGGGGAAAATTATTTTCCCCCAGGCACTTGTGGGGCCGGCAGCGGGGAGAAGTGCTCTTCTCCCCGCCGCCTCCCTTCAGATCAGGTCCGGGGACAGCGGGGAGATGCGCTGCTATAAATTATACTATAAATTTACTCCTGGTCTCGAATCCTGCAGGTCAGCTTGGCTAATTCTGCAAAGTCCATCATCTTCACCTGCCACTCCACAATCATTGGTAACTCCTGTAACTTCCACTTTGGGGCCATTAAAGTTCTCGCTGCTACTGTGGCGTAGATAAATAGTCTTTGGTCTATCTTCGCAATTTCCTCTTCCATCAAACCTAGCAGAAATGCTTCAGGGTTTTTGGGAAAGGTATATCTAAACATCTTTTTTAATTCATTATATTCTGGCCTAGCTTTAAGTTCAATTGCCAGGTGTTTGCCTGTGCCAGAAGGAAACTTTTATGTTGTTGGGTGCTTTAATCCTTCTTTTATTGTTTTTATTACAGTACTTTCAAACACTGTGTGATGTTTCTTTGTTTTGATAAGTTGCCTGGTGAAATATACTCAGAGTCGAGTGTGAATTCCATGCTCTTTATTCAGCTCGTAGTAGCAATGAATGAAACTTTCCCCAAAATGTCTAGCTATATATACATTATTTACACAATGGGCCCCGTGTGATTGGCTAATCCGGACTGCTCCTGTAGGCCAATCAGGTTGCAGATTCACTTCCTCCAGAAGCATGATTGGCTGCTCCTGCAGGCCAATCAGGTCACTGATTCACTTCCACCTTCAGCTGCATTGGGTGGCTCCTGCGGACCAATCAGACTACTGCATTCTGGATCCTATTGTTCTAGAATTCAGCTCAGTACATAACACCTGGATAATTCTATTGATGGACAGTTGCATACATAGAATTACAGAATCAAAGAATTGCAGAGTTGGGCGTGAACCTAAGGGCCATCTAATCCAACCCCCTGCAATGCAGGAATTGCAGTCCGGGAATTGCAGTGGGTTGAATTTGGAGTGTTAAACCTCTCCACCCTGCCCAGTGCTGTGTCTATGTCCCCCACCCCCTTCATTCCCATTGTCCAACTCAGTAAGGTATTGGGATGCTTAGCTAAAAACGTGGTGCTGGAGGAGACTCTTGAGAGTCCCATGGACTGCAAGAAGGTCTTCTCCTCTGGAAGAGTCAGACTGGGGAGGTGATCTCCACCATTCAATATGATAATCTTTATTGTCATTGTCCCATACAGAACAACAAAATTGAAAAAAATCTACATCAGACATTCAAGCCTGCTATCCCAGCTATCCCAGCCTGGTTAGCTCCCTAAAAACTCTGATACCCCATAATTGAATACAATATACTCCCACAGAGACTACCTTACACTGCGTTTAAAACCAAAATCGCATTTGGATAGAAACTGTTTCTCAGCCGGCAAGTCCTAGTCTTTATAACCCTGTACCTTCTTCCAGAAGGCAGAAGCTGAAAGAGATCATTTCCAGGGTGTGTACTATCCTGCACGATCTCTGCAGCTTTCTTATGACACCTGGAAGCATAGATTTGATCCAAGGTGGGAAGAGTGCACCCAATTATTCTCTCCGCAGTCTTTACAACCCTGGACAGCATTGTTTTTTTCCTGACCGTGCAGCTCCCAAACCACACACACAGACCATAAGTTAATACACTCTCAACAGTACAATGGTAAAATGCCATCAACAGGTCCTTTGTGAGATTATTTTTCCGGAGGATTCTCAGAAAATATAACCTCTGCTGTGCTCTCTTCATCAGGTCTTTACTGTTTTCTCCCAGTCTTCTGCCCAGTCCCTGACATAGGATGAGGCAGCTCCAGAAAAAACACTGGGCTCCCAAAGTCCCTGGGTGGTTTGGGGGCACTATCCTTTTGACCAACAGGGGACAGTGCTCCAGCGCTGAGTTACCAGTGACCTACTATGACACAGCCTGTCACCAGGCTGACATAGATGACACCTGGAGCCTCTGATCTTCAAACACCCTGCTTCCAGGAGTCACTTGTCAACACAGCCATAAGGAAGACTCAAGAGGCCCTAGCAGGTGTGAACAGGTTATATTTATTTGAGTATAGTGTTGCAGCTGGTGTTTGGTGCAGGGTGTGAGATGAGGATTCCCACCCCCCAAAGTCCAAGGAAGTGCCAACCCCACTCCCCCAGCACCTGTCGTGGATCTGGCTGCTTGTAGCAGGCCTTCATTCCTCTTTGCCTTTGCAAAGAGGTTGTTGATTGAAACCAGGCATCCCCAACCTGTGGCCCTCCAGATCCTTTGGCCTACAACTCCCATGATCCCTAGCTAACAGGACCAGTGGTCAGGGATGATGGGAATTGTGGGCCAAAACATCTGGAGGGCCGAAGGTTGGGGATGCCTGATTGAAATTATTCAAGTGGGCTGTTACGTGACTTTCTAATCATAAAAAGGTTAGCCACCACAGCTGTACTTGAACATAGGGGGGTGCAGGTGGCGCTGTGGTGTAAACCACTGAGCCTCTTGGGCTTGCCGATCAGAAGGTTGGCGGTTTGAATCCCTGCGATAGGGTGAGCTCCCGTTGCTCTGTCCCAGCTCCTGCCAGCCTAGCAGTTCGAAAACATGCCAGTGCGAGTAGATAAATAGGTACCGCTGTGGCGGGAAGGTAAATGGCATTTCCGTGCACTCTTGTTTCCATCACGGTGTTCCATTGCACCAGAAGCGGTTTAGTCATGCTGGACACATGACCCGAAAAGCTGTCTGTGGACAAATGCTGATTCCCTTGGCCTGAAAGTGAGATGAGTACTGCACCCTATAGTTTGCTTTGACTGGACTTAACCGTCCATTACCTTTTCTTTCTTTCTTTCTTGAGCATAGATAAGGAACCTTGAGAAGGATAGGATATAAATGCAATAGGTAAAATGAAATGATTTATTTTGATTGATTTATTTTGTTTTTCTATTTAAATTTCAGTACCTAGTTCTAGATCTGTATTGGGGGAGTGGGAATTGTGTATGTCAATGTCAATGCAAATCTCTCTTTTTGAGGAATCGCAAGTGGTCACTCTGGAGCCAAATGGACCTGATGGATAAGGAGACTGAAGACTTTAAGAGCAAGGAGAAGGCTCTGGGTGATGCCATTGAGAAGCTCAAGAAGGAAAACAAGTTCAGGAAAGAGAAGCTGGTGGCATTTTGGCAAAAGAAGAGGGAGCTCTCCAAGCGCACAGATGGACGAAACACCATTTTGTGGGAGCGAAACATGAAGCTCTGGAAGAAGGTCACAGATCTCTTTGAGAGCATCAGGAATGTCTTGAAGGAGGAACCAGAGCTTTGGAAAGAAGAGCTGGACAGCTGGACAGCTGAGATGGCACTTTGGAAGAAGGAGATGGACCAGTGGGAAGAAAGGTTCTGTGGGAGCTATTAGTATGTCCATTGCAAAATAAATCTATGGATCAGCCCTCAATTGATCCCTTGCAATGGACAAAAAAAATCTGGTCATCTAAACAAGATGGTGTCAGCTAATGTACGTGGAAATTCATTAAAAGTTTTTCACAGGTGGTTTTTGACTCTGGTCTACCTGAATTGTAACTCCAAGACCACACAGCTTCCCTTTGTTGGAGGGGGTGCAACTCCAGAGGGTTTTGTCACCATAGGTGGTGGGACTGCACTCCTGTGAGTAAATTCTGAGGGGAACCAGAAATCAGGACAATCACTGGACAGAGGATCACTCTATGATCTGGCTTATTTGAATGCATTTGGGGGACAGAATTTGAACCTTCATAGCAAATCTCTTATTAGCCATCTGTTGGTGGCTGTCTGCTTAGTCATGGCACCAGAGTGGAAGGAGCCCTCATCATATTCCATGACCAACTGGTTTCATAAGGCTTTGTTCATTGCAGCTTCTGAAAAACTTAACTTGTTCACTCTGAATTATTTGAGGGGCTGTGGAGAAAGGACTTTGCAGGAGAATAGTAACCTATTTGGCAATAGAGACAATGCCAAATGCAGATGCCTTTAAAAGGTGGCTTTATTTGGAAATGTGTGTGAATTGGAGCTGTGCGAGTTTCCCCTCCTCTATATTTTCCATTATACTGCTGTATTTGAGAAAAAGAAAACAGAATAGACCGCTTGAAGCAGCTCACTTTAACAGGGGCCAAATATCCCTTGCTTGTAAGGGGAGCCAGTTCTGAGATTTATAAAATTTAACATGTTCCCGCACAAAAGGGAGAGTTTAAGCATAGATTTCCCCCCCTCCCTTCTTTATAATTCCAGAACTTGCAGTCATTCTGCAAAGCTGTGGGGTGGCGGAATCTGGGCAGACAAAAGGCCAGAGCATTTGTTCACATAATGCAGAATTACTTTATGAAATCCACTCGCACAAGAGGTACTTAATGGCCTCTAGCTTAGATTGCTTTGAAACAAGGTTAGTCAAAGCCACAAAAGAGACAGCCATGATCGCTAAACTGAGTGCTTACATTCAGGGTCAGAATGCTACTGAATACCTGTAACTTGGGTTGGCGGTGGTGGGGTAGGAGTAGAAAAGAGTTATTACTCTATAAAACCTGCTGGTGCACCCTGAAGGTTTTCTGATTGGCCACTGAGGAAGGAGAATGCAGGATTAGATAAGCTTTTGGTTTGCTCCAGCAGGGCTCCTCTGTTATTTTTTCCTACAGCATGAAGCATCCATCACCCATTGCTATCTGTATATTAAATCTCATCCACAGAATTATGCACACAACAATGTAATTTATCCCTCATTATTTATACTCAGGCTCCATCTGCACTGAACATTTAAAGCAGTACCATACCACTTTGAACAGCCATGGCTTCCCACAAGGAACCCTGGGAAGTGTAGTTTATTAAAGGGTGTCGAGAGTTATTTGGAGACTCCTGTTTCCTTCCCAGAGCTACAATTCCCAGAGTTCCCCAGGAAGAGGTATTGACTGCTAAACCACTGTGGAAACTGTAATTCTGAGAGAGGAAGAGGAGTCTCCTGTCAACGCTCAGCACCTTTTAATCAATCACGCATGGAGAAACTTAGTTCCAGGGGCTAAATGGTGATCCTCAGGACTCTCCACAGACTTACTTCTTCTTTGGCTAACACTCATAGCCGAGTAAGATTGTCTTCCAGGAACACGGTTTTAACAATGAGTCCGCAAGTGACTTTGGAGGCCAATTCTGGATCCACACATCCGTCCACAGTGGGAACATTGGTTTCCAGGCGGGAGTTGATCACGGTGTGGATTTGCCAAGGGTGCCTTCCTCCTTGCACGTTTCTCCCTTGTGTCCTGAGTTCGAGTGTCTTCAAAGCCCATGACACCTTTGGTAAAGGCTGTTCTCCAACTGGAGCGCTCGCAAGTCAGTGTTTCCCAGTTGTCAGTGTTTATACTACATTTTTTTAGATTTGCCTTGAAACAGACCATACCCCTCACCAGCCCTGCTTCATAAATTCTTTCAGTGCTTTATTCCTAGCTGGAGTGTATTGTTACATTTATGTAATACCTTTTGCTTGCCTGAATGGAAGATAGAGACATGTTCTCTCTGTGTGTGTGCAGAAACCACTGGATTTGGTGTGGCTAAATTGTAGCCAACTTTACAGTCCCATACCCTCCAGCCTTTCTCTGATGAAAATAGAGACATTCCATCATATTTTTATTATTTATACCCCACCCATTTGACTGGGTTGCCCCAGCCACTCTGGGCAGCTTCCAACATATATATAAAAACAGAATCAAACATTTAAAACCTCCCTATATGGGGCTGCCTTCAGATGTCTTCTAAAGGTTGTGTAGTTATCTCCTTGGCTTGGGGGTTGCATAACTTCATACCCTCCATCATTTCTCCAAGGAAAATAGGGTTGTCCTAAGGAAAAGCGGGAAATTCCACGATCAAATCAGAAACCGGGATAACTTCTCTAAATCAGGGACACCCCTGGAAAATAGGGACACTTGGAGGATTTGAAGTCCCATTTGTTGCTGTGCCTACTTCTGCCTCTGTCCTACTGCAGAATCACAATTGTTGCTCCACCCACGTCTTCCCCTGGCTCCACCCACCACTGGTATGAGGCCCATAGGAAGTTTCCCACAACAGAAAACAGTACTTGGGTGGGAAATCGTCCCCCACTCCTGGCACCAAATCTACTGACAAATTCCACAAGAATGGCCATTGTTAGCCAATGATTAAGCTTTGTTCCTTTCACATAACTTAGATTGGCATTCTGGTCATTGGAATTTCCAATGGGGTCTGCACAAGGCTGGATTTAGGTTGGATGAGGCCCTAAGCTACTGAAGGTAATGGGGCCCTTTATATGTCCAGCTGTCTTTTGTCAACAACAAATTGCCGCTTTTTTGTGTGTGTCGAATATATGCTATATGGCAATCTATGGACCTAATAGGTATCTAAAGTCATTTGCACATGCTGCCATGCAAGCAGCCCATGCAGAATGTGTCCGACTCTTTGTGACCCCATGGACCAGAGCATGCCAGGCACTCCTGTCTTCCACCGCCTCCCAGAGTTTCGTCAAATGCATGTTTGTCGCTTCTATAACACTGTCCAACCATCTTACCCTCTGTTGTCATCTTCTCCTTGTGCCCTCAATCTTACCAAACATAGGCACCCTATATATAGAAATGAGCAAACCAGTGATATTTTAGGGAGCAGGCTAGCAGGCAAGGCCCATTACTTACATCATAGGAGCTCAAACAACACAAAACACTGTTGCTGTGCGTAGGGTTGTTGTTTTTTTATCTTATATTTTTGAAATGTACATCCAGGTTTTTTTCCTTTAAATTTTTGGGGGACCCCCCCAAGAGAGAGGGGCCTTAAGCTATAGCTTGTTTAGCTTATACATAAATCCCCACTGGTTCTGCAGAATGAATCCATTTTCATAAATTAGGCTCATGGTGTTCCTGAGGGAAACACATGATTCCAAGCAAGCAGGTGCCAAACTATTTGTTGCACAGCTATAGGGTTGAAGCCCACCCACAGCTAGTGACCCTGTTATGGTTTCCCATTCTGCCCACTGCAAAAGCTCCACCAGCACTGCAAAAACCAGAGTTTGGATTTGATATCCCACTTTATCACTACCCTAGGGAGTCTCAAAGCAGCTAACATTCTCCTTCCCCTTCCTGCTCCACAACAAACACCCTGTGAGGTGAGTGGGGCGGCGAGACTTCAAAGAAGTGTGACTAGCCCAAGGTCACCCAGCAGCTGCATGTGGAGGAGCGGGGAAGCGAACCTGGTTCACCAGATTACGAGTCCTCCGCTCTTAACCACTACACCACACTGGCTCTCTGATACCTGATGCAGCCACTTCTCCACATTCATTGTGGTGTTACCTTTGGTCTCTTAAAAATCCACCCTTGTGGAAGGTTCCTGCATCTCAGTGGCAGAGCTTTCACTTTGCATGCAGGAGATCCCAGCTTCAATCCATGGTGTCTCCCTGGTGATCACCTGAAAGTAAGTGTATACAATACAGAGCTAGATTGACCAATCGTGTGACTGCAGATAAGCTAAAATAAGCTTCCCATGTTCCATTTTCATCAGCTACAACCTTGGCATTCTAATGACGGAACCAGAAGAACTGCAGAAGTTCTGGCATTGTTTTGTTAATATTCTCAAGCTGCCATGGCGATGAAGTTCTTAACAAAGGGGTCTTCATCATAGCAGGAGGAGGAGGTGCAGGTTAGTGGACATCCCAGGCTTACTTATTTTGGAGGGATTTAAGGCATCTTGACAGTTCTTTTCTCTCTCTTTTGTTATTCAAAGCCACCAAGGCTTTATCAAGGGAGCCCAGCTGCATCAGATTTATCTAGTTCAGGATCAAGTCTCCCACAGTTGCCAACCAGAAGCCTCTGGGAAGCCCAAAAGCAGTACATGAGCACAAAGAGCTCTCTCTTGCTTCTGATCTCAAGAAACTGGTATTCAGATATATGCTGCCTTTGATAAAGGAGGTAACATAGCTTCCATCAGTAGTAGACACTGATGGCTTCATCCTCCATGGATTTCTCTAATCTCATTTTTCATAGAATTTGGAGTTGTAGGGTTGGAAGGGACCCAACAGCCTGTTCTCACAGTGGCAACAGGAAGGTCCAGCAATACATTGCAATACATTGTGCACCAGCCCCTAACACTGAATTCCCCTGTCATGATCTTTCCTCCTGAAATGGCTGGCTTGAGAAGGTCCTGCATTTGGAGAGGTGAACCAAACCCTGGGGTGATGGCTGCACAAATGGACCCTGAGACTCATCAGGGTCTGAGATTGGAGAACCTCAATCGCTCCCCGCCTAGTGTGAACTGGGGCTGGTGGTGGGGTCCTCCTCCACAACCAAGTTTCCACTTTCCAAGCTGGAAGGTAAGGTTCCTTGCGGTGACTCAGTCTCCTCCGAGTTTGTATCCTCTGAGTCAGTGGGCAACACAACCTCCCCTTCTAGGCCACTCACTCATGTATTTCTCTGTACACAGCTGTGATCAGATGGAGGACGGGGAGAAACATTTGGATGTCACTCTTAAATGTGCAGATTATCTGGAGGGCAACAGCAATGACATTTCTGCAAAGCGGGAGAGCTGGCACCATATGAACCATGTCCCCAGAACCTTGAAGAGCCAGTTCGTATATCGCCAACTGAGAGAACAGAAAAATGCACTTCAAGAGGAAATCAGGATATTCTGGAAGAAATGCCAACGCCTACGGAGGGAGATCCAGACCTTCCGAGAAGATAACAAAACCAAGGCTTTGTGGGAGGAGATCCATGCCTTCAAGAAGAAGAACAAGGGCTTCATGGATGAGATCAAGAGCTTCTTAGAGGAGAGCAGGGTTTTCATGGCTGAGATCAAGGCCTTCCAGACCAAAAAGAAGGAAATTCAGGACCAGATGAAGACCTTTCAGGAGAAGATTGAGGCACTCCAGCAGAGGATCAAGACAACAGAGGAGGAGATTGTTACCTTGGAGGAAAGGAATGAATCATTTCGAGAAGCTGTCAAAGCCTTCCAGATTAAGAACAAGGAGTACCAGGAAGCTAACAAAGGCATGCGTGAGAAGAACAAATCCATCCAAGAGAAGATAGAAGCCATTGAAGAGAAGAACAACGCCTTCTGGAAGGAATGCAAGGCATTTTGGAAGAAGGACAAAACCTTCTGGGAAGAGGACATGGCCATATCCAAAGACAAAATGGCCCTCTGGGAAGAGTATATAGCTTTGAGGGATAATGACCAAGACCTCCAGGAAGAAAAAGCGGTCATCTGGGACATGGTGGAAGCTCTCTGGGATATGAAGTACTCCATATGGAAAGAAGTAAATGGGTTTCCGGAAGAACCACAACCTGAGTTCGAGGTGGAAGTTCTCGACAATGGTGCCGATGGAGACCATGATGAACCACCTGATGAAATAAAAGAGGTGTGAATTAACGCAATGATCTGGTTAGCACCACCTTAAAAACTCCTATACACTGATGTACAAACACCACGGCTCCTTTGTCATCAAGACCTTTTAATAAAATCTTGATGGAATTTCAAGGTGATGTCACTACCCTACATTGCTGGGGAAGTGGGTGGGTTCACACCGGCCATACACACCAGCAGATGATTGTAACCATGTGGACCGGCAGCCTGGCAAACCTGGTGTGGCACATTTAATTATTTATTTACAAAACTTTTAATTCACATCTTTGTGAAATATATAGAAAGGCAGAGGACAACATATAAGGGTAAAGTGAACAGGAGATTCATTAAAAATCATTGGAAACTTCAAAAAATACTGATTGGGTAAAAGAAAAAATAATAATGTTGCACTTAGGGTTGCCATATTTAAAACCCCCCGAATTGTTGAGCTTTTAGGAAACCCCCAAAATTGTTCAGCTTTTTTTTTAGGAAACCCTAAAAGTTGTGTTGTGTTGTGTTGTTTGTTTTTACTTGCCTAAGATTCAGGACAAAAGGACAAAGCACCGCCTTTCAGAAATTCCCCCAGACGTCAATTCCGCATTTGAAATCCCGGAAATGCACAGGAAAATCTAGATGTATGGCAGCCCTAAGATTGCTAAAACCCTCCCAGCACATTGGAGGATATGGATGGCCACAGGGGAAAGGCCACAGCTCATTTCTAAGAGCATTTGTTCTGCATGAAGAAAGGCCCAGGTTCAGTCCTTAGCATCTCCAGGTAGGGCTGGGGAAAGAAACCCTGCTTGAACCCATGCAGGGAGCTGCTGCCAGTCAGTGCAGACAGTGCTGAGCTAGCTGGTTCAACGGTCTGTCCTGGAGTAAGGCAACTTTCTGTGGTTTTTCTCCGGTGTGCATTTGTTGTTGTTGTTGGAGGACTGCATCCTAAAATTCAAAGAGGTGCAAATTTCAAAAGATAGGTGTGCTTTGCTTTATGTATTAAGGACTGCAGAGTCACTGGGTTTGCATGCAGATGCCCAAACTCCCTTTCCTCCAATACATAGTATAAGCAGGATCCCCTATTTAATTTTGCATTCTATTTGGTTCTATGCAGCCTGGATGAACTGCAAACATTGGAGGGCACACATGTACACGCACACACACACACACACAGAGAGAGAGAGAGAGAGAGAGAGAGAGAGAGAGAGAGAGAGTCCTTTGCTCTCTTTTCTGCTGAGTTCCAGCATTCAGGCACTCTTTATCCTCTTATTTGCTTTCAGTTGTGGGTACAGTGCAAAAAAATAATAATCAAAAAAATCAGTCAAGGTGACAGTCAAAGGAGCTGGGAACTGAAGCAAGGCCAAACTCCTCAGTCCCCAGGTGATCTGTTCATGGTCACGTCCCCACCAAGGCACTAAAATTTCAGTGTCAGCAGGATGTGCTCAGAGTTCATGAAAATGTTGCAGGGAAGGAAGGGAGGAGGGGAGAGGGCTTGGAAGAAGGAATGCTTAGGCTGCAGCCCATGCTAACCCACCGGGTTGTTCAAATCTGACCATTTCAGTTCTCCGGGTTTCTCATCTCCCCCCCCCCCCATTCTTAAAATTCACTCCGCTGGAGGTTTTAAATAGAGTTCTGGTGGCCACGTGCCAGGGATAACTTAGCTGTGATTCCTGCATTTCAGGGGGGATATGAATTCCTGGGGGTCCCTTCCAACTTTGGGAACCCTGTCTGGAAAAGATGTGACATGGTGCAGCCAGCAGCTGCCTCTGAAAATTTCCCAGCAGTCCACAGTATATGGAAAGAACTCCCGCCAAATGAAAACATCCAACGTGGACCTCTGATGACTGCAACACCATTGCACCAAGACTACCTCATAGCTCATGGTCTGATTGTCCAACAGCAGGTGCACTAACTCTGTCGCTCAGCCCAAGATAGCTGTTAAAAATAGACTTGGCATGCACTGCTTCAGAATGCATTCAGCATACTTGCTAACAGTGCCTAGGAATCTGACCAGATTACGAATGACTCCCATTGACCCAAAATGGCAAATTTAATAACCCTACTAAAGCAATGTACGGTACTATCTGGAGAGGGGTTTTTAAATGTCCGAAGAGAAAACATATGCCAGCCGCTCCCTGAATAAAAATCTGTCTACTCTTCCTGATTGATCGCTATCACCTAAGTTGTATGAGTATATGTACAGTATTTGTTGCGTGCTAAGGCACCCAAGCCACAAAGTTCCCAGGGGAATAATAAAGCACACGGACGCAAAGTATTTTGGTTTATGGGTTCAAACAGGCCACAACTTTATTGGTTACAGATGTGAGCGGTTTGGCTTAGGGGCCCAGGGGTCAGCAAACTTTTTCAGCAGGGGGCCAGTCTACTGTCCCTCAGACCTTGGGGGGGGGGCGGACTATATTTTTTTGGGGGAAATAAACAAAGTCCTATGCCCGGCCCCCTGCTGAAAAAGTTTGCTGACCCCTGGTTTAGAGAAACAGCAAGTGAGAAGTGACGTGGTTGAAGTTTATAAAATTTTGCTTGGAATGGAGAAAGCAGAAAGCTTTTCTCCCTTTCTCATGACGCCAAAATTCGTAGAAATCCAAGGAAACTGAATGTTGGAAAATTCAGGACAGATAAAACAAAACTCTTCACAGAGAGCAGGGTTAAACTAGAGAGCTCACCCACAGGAAGCAGTGATGGATTAAGTGAAGGTGTCCTTCCATCAACTCTGCAGACCTCCATTGGCCTCTCATCAGCTGCTACCTGTGGAGTGAAAATCTCCCTTCCACCTGAAGCAGTGTCACACCAAAGGGATCCCTGCAGGTGGTAACCACAAGAAAACACCAAATGTGGATTTCAGAAGGGGGGAGACTGGGACTGAACCAGCCTGGGATCTCTTGGATCCCAAGCCAGCACAATCACCATGGCATGATAGCACCAGAGCTGGTTCTGGCCCAATCAGAGCAAGAACTCCAGGTTGCTGGAGCAATTTTCCTGCCCCACACCATTGGGCTTGGCCATCATGCATAGAAAGACAACGAATGCTGTTGTAGTTTTGCCACTCTAGAAAGCTCAACCAGACTCGGGGAGTTTGGCTTGCTCCTTTAGGTTGCTCATGAGGTGGGGTGGGGTCTCCCAGTGCCCATAGGATAGTACCAACCTCCTCTTTTGAGGGTAGGGAGAAAGGGAGGAGAGAGAGGGTGGTGGGTCTAGTCTTGGAGCAGGAGATCCAACCTCCTAGGGCCTCTCCCAGCTGCCACACAAACCTCAGTGGCCCTTGCAGAAGATAAAATGGGGTGGCCTGGGGGGGGAGATCAAAGGAATGCTTTCATCCAGAGGGTCCAGCATGCTGTGGGCATTATTGTGAACAAGAGATTTAAGTGCAAGATTCTGGCCAAGAGAGTTAATGTGCGAATTGAGCATATTAAACACTCAAAGAGCAGAGACAGTTTCTTGCAGCGTGTGAAAGAAAACGAAAGAAAGAAAATAGAAGGAAAGGAAAAGGGAATTTGGTTTGAACTAAAACGCCAGCCTGCTCCTCCAAGAGATGCCCACTTTGTGAGAAACAATGGCAATGAGCCAGAACTGCTGGAACCAATTCCATATGAGTTTAGGGCATAGTGTATGTGAACAAAATAAAATACTATGTTGAGGACCTAAAAAAAAAAAGAATGCTTTCATCCAGAGGGTCCTACTCCCAATGTTGTTGTTGTTGTTTAGTTGTTTAGTTGTGACCGACTCTTCATGACCCCATAGACCAGAGCATGCCAGGCCCTCCTGTCTTCCACTGCCTCCCGCAGCTCATGCTGGTAGCCTCGAGAACACTGTCCAACCATCTCATCCTCTGTCGTCCTCCCAATACATGCCCCTAAAACAGAGTGAAATGTACAACAGCTCTGGAAGTGGCACCTATATTTCCCCTCCCATTAGAAATAATAGAAGGAACATTGTAAAACAACGAAACAAACCCAAGACCAGAATGTGGAGAAGGGGAGGTGGAAAGTGTTCTAAGTAAATATGTTACCTGAGTCAGTGAGGGGTGGCAGACAGAAACTCTCTTCTTCTCCTGCTGATTCCTTCTTGAGATGCCACTTGACGTCCTCTAGAGCGTTTCCTCAGACTTTGCTTCCTTCTTCCCTGCTTCTTCCAGTTAGCTCTGGGCCTTCCTTTACTTAGCCCTATGTCTGCATAGTGACCACATGTAAACTTGTCCTCAGAATCGCTTTGCTTGGCAGGAGTAGTAAACCTGACGGCTCTTCGTTCTTTCAACCAGCAGTCTCACCGGACTACTTGTTTCCTCCCTTGACTGAAATATATGTACCAAGACCCAACCAAACGTCCTTCCACCTTCCCTTCTGCCCTGCTGTTCCACTGAGCAAGATTCTCGATTTGGCTTTTCATTCACCTTCCCGTCTTCCTCTCTTGCCTCCCTTCATTTTATGAGCTTAAATTAGAGCAGTGTTTCAGAATCTATAGCTTCCTTAGCTTCTGGGGTCTATACCGCTGTTTTTATTTATTTTTAACTGCCCCAGGTTTTAAACAGTTCCGTACTGCTGACATTAAGTTGTCGAGTTTTATGTGAAACTGCATTGTCTTTTTATGATATGCGAGCTGCCTTGCTGTGGGCATATAAATAAGTTTATAAATAATGGCATACCTTGACTTGAACATATGGTCAGAGCAAGGCTACTTGGTGGATGGAGGACTTAGCACAAAGGATCTGAGACATCTAGTGTCACAATGGGTACGTTCTACCCAGTGCTATTTTTCTAGAAAAAGAGGAACTTTTTCATGTCATAGAATGTCAATGGTATCCACCTGAGGGATGCTGGGGGGAAAGCCCTGTGTCTACCACCACTTTCATAGAAGAGGAAAGGGAAAGGGGAATAGAGGATCTGGCTAATTTAAATTGAAGGCCAGGCAGAATAGCAGGCCAATCTTTTTTTTGGGGGGGGGGGGGGAAATAATATTTATTACTTATCCAACAATTTAAACACAACACTAAAAAGAACAAAAAGAACAATACAATACAATACAAAAACACTACATAACACTAACACATTAAACTAACAAAACCAAACAAAAACAATTTAAAACACATCAAACAATTTCAGTATCTTATCTTTCATTCACTTATTTCAACGACCTCCTCACACCTCCCTTTTTGTATTCCACTTCTGTTAATTGTTTCAGCAATTCCTTTCCATCTTCCTCTGTTTTCTATCCTCTAATTATCTTAACACATTCTAACCTTATTTTTCCTTTAATATTCTATTAATCTATTTATATTTAATTCCTTATAACATTTCTACTAAAGCCATGTAACTTCATTCCAACATTCTTCTAACATTCATTAATTTTATAGTATTTCTGTAAATAGTCTTTAAACTTTTTCCAGTCTTCTTCCACCGACTCTTCTCCCTGGTCTCGGATTCTGCCAGTCATTTCCGCCAGTTCCATATAGTCCATCAACTTCATCTGCCATTCTTCCCTGGTGGGTAAATCTTGTGTCTTCCAATACTTCGCGATGAGTATTCTTGCTGCTGTTGTTGCATACATAAAGAAAGTTCTATCCTTCTTTAGCACCAATTGGCCGACCATGCCCAGGAGAAAGGCCTCTGGTTTCTTCAGGAAGGTATATTTGAATACCTTTTTCATTTCGTTATAAATCATCTCCCAGAATGTCTTAATCCTTGGGCATGTCCACCAAAGGTGAAAGAATGTCCCTTCAGTCTCATTACATTTCCAACATTTATTGCCGGGCAAATGGTAAATTTTTTCAAGCTTGACTGGTGTCATGTACCACCTATAAATCATTTTCATTAAATTTTCTCTTCCCATGCTCACAGGCTTCTCCCGCCTGTGATTTTTGTGGGTCTCCGCCTTCACCGTGGCAGCCAGACCCAGATTCCCACGGAGCAAATTCCTCCCGATCAGAGGAATTCAATAGCAGGCCAATCTTATTACCTTTTGTTGCTTACTGGGAGGGAGAGGCACAAGGTGAAAACCCACCAACAGGGTCTCTGGAATAGTTCTGCCAGTGTGTTTGCACAACTGTGACCTCTCCATTGCCTCATCCCTCACCTTCTCCCTCCCGGTAAGCCACAGCAGCCCACCTCCTGGGAAACTAGTGTAGTGGCTCCGCCCCAACCAGGAAGCAGCTTCTGATTATTGCCATCCAAAGCCAAGTGTTACCTGTCCATGGTACTTAAAAAACCTCTGAACCAGCCCTCCTTCTCCCCTGACAAAAGCAAGCCATGCATTTTAACCGGAGTTTGCTTTCTACAGAGCATGATAGTGTGGGTATTCTTCATGGCTGTGCGATGCATAGGAAGCATGCAAAGACGAGATGTCATCCTGCAGGTAGAGAGACAGTCACCCTGCAGGTATCCAAAGGGAATCAAAGGAACTAATCATGCTTGCTGTTGGGAAGACACTCACAGATGCCCAGCAGGGCTGTGCAAAATACACTTAGTTACACAGGCAGATTCAGAATCCTTTGGGGCCGGGAGGTGCAAGATTATATTGGTACGGCATTTATCTTGCGTCGGATGTTAATCCTTAATTAGGCTGTAAATAACAGAGGATCTTGCATCGTAATGACAGGCAGCGTGAGTTATTTTTCTGCATAGCGTTGAATGGGGATTGCAATATATCTTTCCAAGCCTCGCACCGATTCTGTGTCATAACACACACTCTCGTCTATCATCTTGCTGTGTGTCCCTTTGGCAGCAGCAGGTGATAGC
This sequence comes from Podarcis liolepis, assembly GCF_965112155.1. NCBI lineage: Eukaryota > Metazoa > Chordata > Lepidosauria > Squamata > Lacertidae > Podarcis > Podarcis liolepis. The sequence continues at coordinate 8,648,499 of NC_139569.1, read as the reverse complement.
TCAGTGCCCCAGGCTCTGCAAGCCTCCATTCCCTTAGACAGCTGTGAACACCTTCCAAACAAAGTTTTATATGATAACCAAGAGAGGAATGTTTTGGTGCAAAGCAACAAAAACAAAAAAACCACCCTCAGCCAAAGCAGCGCAGAGAGGTACTCCTAGTGTGTCAGCACAACAAAGGACTTAAATTCCCAACAGAGCTGGATTTGCTTGTGCTTAACTGGAAGATTTACAATTCCATTAGACTGCAATATGCATTTATTAAAAAGTTTTTAGTGTGATTCTGTATTCTGATGGCTATTTTTGCTGTGCAATAAAACTAGTTGGCTGGATTTCAAAGAAGAGAGTGTTGCTGTGTAAAGGCAGTTCATTATTTACTGTTCAGGAAATGTTTTGCTCATCTATAATACCAAATCCAAAATACAGTGGTACCTTGGGTTACAGATGCTTCAGGTTACAGACTCCACTAACCCAGAAATAGTACCTCGGGTTAAGAACTTTGCTTCAGGATGAGAACAGAAACCGTGCTCTGGCAGCGTGGCAGCGGGAGGCCCCATTAGCTAAAGTGGTGCTTCAGGTTAAGAACAGTTTCAGGTTAAGAATGGACATCCAGAACAAATTAAGTTCTTAACCCAAGGTACCACTGTAGTAGTTTTTGCCAGATGGGGGGAAATCCATTGATGGTTTATTAATTGAGGTGAAAGGTGATGGACTTTCATTGGGAATATTTAAACAGAGGTTGGTAGAGCATGAGATTTTTAATCCCATAGTTGTGGGTTCGAGCCCCACAATGGGCAAAAGATTCCTGCATTGCAGGTAGTTGGTCTAAAGAACCTTTGTGGTTCTTTCCAACTCTACAATCCTATGATTCTAATTTTAAAGAGTCAGAGCAGGTAAGATTTTATTTTTATATTGGCATAATCTTTTCGGCATCAGGATCCCGGGCTTTACAAATGAAGAAAAACCCAACTAAAATCAGTTGCCTGTCTACAAAATCTAAACAGTTTGCTGAGTTTCAGATATCCAAGGGAATTATGTGCAATTTTAAATGTGTTTAAAGCAGAGGTGAGACTGATGTTCATTTTAGAGCAGAAATTTAGGGCTTTGCAGATCTTACAAAAAAGTGCAAGAGTTCAAAGTCACTCTCTGCTTATGATTATAGGGGTTTTAAAATCCACCCCAGCTTATTTAATTAAGGCAGAGCTCCGTATGCAAATGACCTCATATTTCATATATATCAGAATAGTGAGCTATTAGTGCAGAATAAGCAGGCTCTTTAAGAACTCTAGCGTTACAGAGGGCACATGCTCAATGAAAAATTTCAAATCTACTTCCAAATTTTGGGTACTCTACACAGACACTGAAGCCATGGGAATGGGTTACTAGAAATATCTGCAAACAAAGGGTTTGGGAAGTAGGAGTGCAAACCGACATAACTGCTTTCACAGCCTCAAGCGAGAGTAGCGAGAGCGAAATGTCAGCATCAGTATGAAACATATTTGCCATTCCTCATGACAACAGACTATCTAAAAGCTTTTACTGGATTACATTATGAACAAATGGAATTGATGGTGCAATTGGGGAGATTTTATGGTGTACCAGCCCAAGATGGGTTGTGTGCTGGTGGGAAACCAATACTGCAGGATTTGACTCACTATAATCTCAAATAGGCTGATCGACGAAGAATTGATGCTTTTGAATTATGGTGCTGGAGGAGACTCTTGAGAGTCCCATGGACTGCAAGAAGATCAAACCTCTCCATTCTGAAGGAAATCAGCCCTGAGTGCTCACTGGAAGGACATATCCTGAAGCTGAGGCTCCAAGACTTTGGCCACCTCATGAGAAGAGAAGACTGTCTGGAAAAGACCCTGATGTTGGGAAAGATGGAGGGCACAAGGAGAAGGGGACAACAGAGGACGAGATGGTTGGACAGTGTTCTCGAAGCAACCAGCATGAGTTTGCCCAAACTGCGGGAGGCAGTGGAAGATAGGAGTGCCTGGCGTGCTCTGGTCCATGGGGTCATGAAGAGTCAGACACGACTAAACAACTAAACAATCTCAGATATCAATTATATAAGGATATCAGAGAACAAGATCTAGAGTCCCTACCTTGCACATCCAAACCCTGCAGAAAGCAGGACTGAACGGCTGGGGGAGTTCAACCCAGTTTGGGCAATATCTCCCCCACTCCCGTGTGCCAATGGTGCTGAGTGGGCGGGGCAAGCCCTCTGTCAATCACTTAACATCAATATGTTGTAATATGATCTACAGGTGAGTGGTCCATCCATCTGTGGAACTTGGCCTGCCAGGATGGGGGAGAAAAAGATCTCTTCTGCTGGGTCAAAGAGGTTCTCTGTCTCCTCCTATGGCCCTATCAATACCTTGGGCCCACTTCTGTATAAACCCCTCCTGATGCAGATTAAACTTCAAGTGTATGAGAAGTAGTTTCTATTTCTGCAGGCATATTAAGAAACTTTTCTATTTTTAATGGTTGGTCTTAATTGATGCTGTCCAGGGTATGCTTTTAAAACTTTTATGGACGCCGCTTATAAACTTTGGTAATTAAGCAGTATATAAGTAGCTTAAATAAAATACTGTATATCTTAAACTCTAAATATTTCACACACACACACCCCAATAAGATGTGGAACAGGGTAAGGTGCGTGTATTTCTGCAATGCAAGAACCAAATTAATGAAGACATACCTAGGCAAAGGGGGTGGGAAATATTCTTTCAGTGGAGATTAATTACAAGAGGGAAAAGATATCGGCTATTGGGAAAACCTTTGTGTGCTTAGTCTATTATTTAGAAGTGATCCCTCAACACTGTCTGATCAGTATTCAGATATACAGTGTATGCAAATCAGAGCTGCATTGCAGCTTATGGCTTAGGATCAGTGCTGCTGCAGTATGGAATCAGGTCCGGTGCCCCGCTCCTTCCGAGAAGCAAAGAACCAGCTGCGGTGACTCAGCAACATGGGGAATTGACTCTGCATCTCCTCAGAGACACAGCCCCTATCTGGTAAACCTACAGGTGCAAAGGAAGCCAGACCCAGCCAGTATGTAAGATACAATGGGGTTTGAGAAGCAGAGGGGAGATAGGAACCACACAGCAAATCTTCCTCTCCCTGGGCTATGGCTGTATCAACCCAAGGGGTCTACTGCCCTTGAGTGCCCCTAAGGGCCGGATGAGGTACTGCATGCACAGTGAGCCTGCCATCCCCAAGATTGACTTTTCTAACTCCGCAGTCTTGAGATTATACAACTGTAGGGTTGGAAGCAACCATAAGGATCATCTAGTCCAGGGTTCCCCAAACTTGGGTGTCTAGCTGTTTTTGGACTACAGTTCCCATCACTCCTGACAACTGGACCTGCTAGCTAGGAAGGATGGGAATTGTAGTCCAAAAATGGCTGGAGACCCAAGTATGGGAACCCCTGTTAGTCCAACCCCCTGCGATGCAAGAATCTTTTTGCCCAACCTGAGGTTGGAACCAGCAACCCTGAGATTAAGAGTCTCGCGTTCTGTTGACTGAGCTAGGTCAGGTGTGACCCAGAAAGCGTCTCGTGCTTCACCTGATGTAATGTAAACATGCTGAAGTTGAACCCTGCTGAAGAGCCAGTGTGGTGTAGTGGTTAAGAGCGGTAGACTCTTAATCTGGTGAACTGGGTTTGCGTCTCCGCTCCTCCACATGCAGCTGCTGGGTGACCTTGGGCTAGTCACACTTCTCTGAAGTCTCTCAGCCCCACTCACCTCACAGAGTGTTTGCTGCGGGGGAGGAAGGGAAAGGAGAATATTCTTCTCTTCTTCTTCTTCTCAGTGCTGGTGGATGTGAAGGAGACACATTGCCTGCTCTTTCTCACTCCCCGCCCAGCTGTATGCTTAATTGGAACTTAAAAAGCCATCATTTACCATTAGCCTCACCCCAAATTCATCCAGGGGTGGATAGGAGATGGGGTGGGTGGTCCCTGGGGTGGGACAGAGAGGGTCTGCCTGATCCAGCAGCCTCAGACTGGAGCAATTGATAAACACGGGGAGGCTGTGCACAGACCTGATTTTTACTGTCCAGTTTTCTTCTTCTATTTTTGAAGGAACCTTAACAGCTTTCTCTGTTCCCAGCCAAATTAGAAAGCCATTTGAAGTTGCTGCTGCCCATTTGGGATACAGCAAGGTAATTAAAAACACAACGGTTCCTTCCAAGCATGTTGCACCAGCCATTTTTCCCCATTAAGATTTCTGTTAAGGATGATGGAAGACACCACTAATTGTGACTGTACTGAGCCAAACCTCTTTCTTTCTTTCTTTCTTTCTTTCTTTCTTTCTTTCTTTCTTTCTTTCTTTCTTTCTTTCTTTCTTTCCTTTTCATGACTATCATGCCCCATTTTGGGTGGTGAAAGGGGTCCACTGTCCCCTGAAAATGTCCTTTATTTCCTTCCCCCACCCCATTCCAATCCACCAGAAAGAAGGTTGAAAGCAAGACTTGAGAGTATAATATTGTTGTAGATTTTTTGGCAGGTGGGGACCCCCTAAACCAGGCATCCCCAAACTTGGCCCTCCAGATGTTTTGGGACTACAATTCCCATCATCCCTTACCACTGGTCCTGTTAGCTAGGGATGATGGGAGTTGTAGTCCATAAACACCTGGTGGGCCGAGTTTGGGGATGCTTGCCCTAAACCACAGAAATTAATAAATGGTAGGATCTGCAATATTTGGGATGTGGAGGGAGAAAGAACAGCTGCAGAGGAATTCTCAAGCTAGCCTATGCAAAACCACCTGGCTAAGCTAGGGTCATTAAGAAACGATACAGGGCCATTGAGATCCATTGGCAATGCAAAAAAACTGTCCTCCCCCCGCCCCCGCCCTGGGATGTGAACACAGACAGGGAGGCTGAAAGGTTGCTAGGGAAACTGGGTGTGAGGTGACAGGAAAACAGTGTCTTTAGCAAGGGTTGCTGGGAAGGAGGAGGGAAAAGAAAGACTGGGATCCATCTTGGGAAGGCTGGCTGAGAGAGATGCCTTGGACTTCAGGGCTGCACTGCTGTGGGGAACCAGCCCCTCTTGAAATGACCATGCTGTAAGATCTGGACCCCCTCCATGCAGACAGAAGGGGTGAATGGGTGAATAGACCATATTCATTCAAGCTATGACAGTCTTCACGGTGTCTCAATTCTCCAAAGGAACACAGACCCTGGGTGAGTACCTGGAACCCCCTGGAGTCTTGCTACCGCTCAACAGAGAGTGGGGGAAGCACCCAACTTTTGTAACAATGCATTGTCAATTACCTTCTCACCCACTTGTGTGCATCCCACTCCCATGTGACTGTGTTTATAAAGGTTGTGAATGAATGAATGAATGAATGAATGAATGAATGAATGAATGAATGAAGTGACCTTCCCTCATTCGGGACTGCTGCCAGATTAAGGGAAGGCAGCTTTTCATCAACCAGCGGTGCATCATATCCATGCCCCCATCCTGGCACCAGTTCTATTGGATGCCCTTCTGAGGTTGAATCCTGACAAGACAGAAGTACTGTTCTTGGGGGACAGGCTGGTGTGGAAGACTCCCTAATCCTGAATGGGGTAACTGTGTCCCTGAAGCACCAGGTGCCCAACCTAGGAGTAATTTTGGACTCACAGCTGTACATGGAGGAACAGGTCAATTCTGTGTCCAGGGCAGCTATTTACCCGCTCCATCTGGTACGCAGGCTGAGACCCTACCTGCCTGCGGACTGTCTCACCAGAGTGGTGCATGCTCGAGTTATCTCCCACTTGGATTACTGCAATGCGCTCTACGTGGGGCTATCTTTGAAGGTGATCCGGAAACTACAATGCGGCAGCTAGACTGGTGATTGGGGGCGGCCACCGAGACCACATAACACCGGTCTTGAAAGACCTACATTGGCTCCCAGTACGTTTCCGAGCACAATTCAAAGTGTTGGTGTTGACCTTTAAAGCCCTAAACGGCCTCGGTCCAGTATACATGAAGGAGCGTCTCCAACCCCATCGTTCTGCCCAGATGCTGAGGTCCAGCTCCGAGGGCCTTCTGGTGGTTCCCTTATTGCAAGAAGTGAGGTTACAGGGAACCAGACAGAGGGCCTTCTCAGTAGTGGCGCCACCCTGTGAAACGCCCTCCCATTAGATGTCAAAGAGATAAACAACTACCTGACATTTAGAAGACATCTGAAGGCAGCCCTGTTCAGGGAAGTTTTTAATATGTGACATTTTAGTGTACTTTTGGTCTTTGTTGAAAGCCGCCCAGAGTGGGTGGGGAAACCCAGGCAGATGGGCGGGGTACAAATAATAAATTATTATAATATTATTATAGGTCCTTGACCTCCATATAGGCATTCAATTCGAGGTTTTAATATTCTGCCCTTTTCTGCATTGTTTTTGACATTTTTCTTCCGTTGAACTACTTTGAAACTGATTACATCCTCAGTTCTGTTCGTCATGGCCACAGTGAACAGCAAGAGGGACAGCACAGGTTTTTGAGGAAGCTGAACCGCAGTGGAACGGAAACGCCACTTGATTGCAGTGAACACAGGAATAGGGAAGAAATTGCTGCATCTCTACGTTCCTATTCCTTGGTCCCTATTGGCATCTGCCTCCATTCTGTTGGGTGAAATGATGTCATATTTTGGGCTGGGTCATAGCTGTCAACTTTTCCCTTTTCTTGCGAAGAATCCTATTCGGAATAAGGGAATTTCCCTTAAAAAATGGGAAAAGTTGAGAGCTATGGGCTGGGCCCTGCCCTAATGATCCTTTTTTATGACATTCATGTGGCTTTTTCCACTCACAAGTCTTCTGCCTTTAAAAAAAGAAAGAAAAAAGCCTGAATCAACTTTTAAGAAGTCGGATGGAGCTCAACGGTCCCTACAGTAATAAGAGAGATTCTGCCGTTTGTGCATTTTTGGACTTATTATGTTTAATTGGCATTCTCAAAAAGGAATGCTGTGGACGAGAGGACAGCTTTAATGAACCCCCCCCCAGTAGATTCCATGATGCTCCTCCAAGTTTATTAACTTTAATTATTCTTTGTTTAATCACAGAGAGGGCAAAACAGGGGGAGGGTTGGGGGGTGTCCCCTGAGACTGTTGGGCTGTAGGTCAGCCATATGCAAATAGGATATATCAAACTTGTTTAAAAAAAACAAATGCACATCTAAAAAAGTTGCACTTCTACAACAGTGGGGTGGGGGGGTAGCTTCTGCAGTGCATGTTTGCATGAAAAATGCTTCCTGTAAATTGTCACTCAGACACAGGGGATCACGTGATTTGAAAGTCACCAGGGATCAGTTCCACTATGCCATCAGGGCTGGGGTCTGCCCAGAGACATGAAAAATAATAAAAAAGAGGTTGCATCTGAGCATACACAGAGCGACACCAGCTCAACACAGGGGGTTTCATGAGTCACGAGGAGACAAACACATCTAATTATATTACACTGGGGAATTCCTCTTCTGCAACTCTGAAAGTTAGAGATAGCGCATGCAATGTGTTTGCATACATACCCTCTAACATTTCTTTGATGGAAATGGGGACATCCTTTTCAATAGCAGTAGCAGCATTAGTAGTAATTTTATTATTTGTACCTTGTTCATGTGACTGGTTTCCCCAGCCAATCTGGGCGCCTCCCAAAATATATAAAAATAGTAATAAAACAGTAAACAGTAAAAAAAACCACCTTCCCTATACAGGACTGCTTTCAGATGTTTTCTAAAGGTCATACTTATCTCCTTAGCTCAGGGGTCGCATAACTCCTTAACCTTCAACATTTCTCCGATGAAAATAGGGATGTTCTAAGGAAAAGCGGGACAAATCAGAAACCACGAGGGTCATCTAGTCCAACCCCGGCCAAGCAGGAATATTTTGCCCAATCTGGGGCTCAAACCCATGACTCTGAGATTAAGTGTCCCATGCTCTGCTGACTGATCTAATCTGCTTTAGCTACATGACTATGTCACCAAGATAGTACAAAGTAAGGACAATGATGTTGGGGTCTGGACTGTGTGGGTGTTACCCCACAAGTTTTCCAGGGGAAAAATATGATGTCCATTTTTCGCACTGAGATCCCGCCCCCCCAAAAACACAGTTTTGGGGGTCTGATCTCATGCAGCACCCCAACATGCATATTTTTAGGTGCCATGCGAGTGCCACTCTGAGATAAGCGGAAAAGCATGGGCATGCAGACACACATTCCAGTTTTGGGACTCGAGAAGTTGAAGGGTATGTATATATATTGACTGATACAAATATTTAGGTACCATTATTTCATTATTAAAAAATCCAAATTGTTTTCAAAAAAAACAACAACCCCACATTAAAACCATATAGTAAATGCCATATAAAAGATTTAAAAACAGCTATCAATTAGCCATTGAGGAAATATGTGTTCTTTTTTTAAATACCTTTTTATTAGTTTTTATAGAACATATCATCTCATCTCATCTTATACAACATTTTGGCTATTTTAGCCTGAGACTTCATAGAATCATAGAATCATAGAGTTGGAATAGACCACAAGGGCCATCGAGTCCAACCCCCTGCCAAGCAGGAAACACCATCAGAGCACTCCTGACATATGGTTGTCAAGCCTCTGCTTAAAGACCTCCAAATAAGGAGACTCCACCACACTCCTTGGCAGCAAATTCCACTGTCGAACAGCTCTTACTGTCAGGAAGTTCTTCCTAATTTTTAGGTGGAATCTTCTTTCTTGTAGTTTGGATCCATTGCTCCGTGTCCGCTTCTCTGGAGCAGCAGAAAACAACCTTTCTCCCTCCTCTATATGACATCCTTTTATATATTTGAACATGGCTATCATATCACCCCTTAACCTCCTCTTCTCCAGGCTAAACATGCCCAGCTCCCTTAGCCGTTCCTCATAAGGCATCGTTTCCAGGCCTTTGACCATTTTGGTTGCCCTCCTCTGGACACGTTCCAGTTTGTCAGTGTCCTTCTTGAACTGTGGTGCCCAGAACTGGACACAGTACTCCAGGTGAGGTCTGACCAGAGCAGAATACAGTGGCACTATTACTTCCCTTGATCTAGATGCTATACTCCTATTGATGCAGCCCAGAATTGCATTGGCTTTTTTAGCTGCCGCATCACACTGTTTGTTCATGTCAAGTTTGTGGTCAACCAAGACTCCTAGATCCTTTTCACATGTACTGCTCTCAAGGCAGGTGTCACCCATCTTGTATTTGTGCCTCTCATTTTTTTTGCCCAAGTGCAATACTTTACATTTCTCCCTGTTAAAGTTCATCTTGTTTGTTTTGGCCCAGTTCTCTAATCTGTCAAGGTCGTTTTGAAGTGTGATCCTGTCTTCTGGGGTGTTAGCCACCCCTCCCAGTTTGGTGTCATCTGCAAATTTGATCAGGATGCCCTTGAGTCCATCATCCAAGTCGTTGATAAAGATGTTGAATAAGACCGGGCCCAAGACAGAACCCTGTGGCACCCACTTCCATCAACCACTTCTAATGATTTTCAAACCTCATCTCTTAATCTTACATTTGTTATCCTAACTATTACTTTTAATAATCCATAGCTTGAAATCCATTTTCATAAATCTTTTCTGCAATATTTCATATAGTTCTCCTTACAAAACTTATTGGAGTTCTACAAGCGTAGTCAGATGGTTACAATTGTCTTTCAGATAACTTGTATATTTACTCCAGTCTTTCAAGAATTTCTGGTCCCGCTGGTTTCGAATTCTCCCTGTCAGAGGAAATATGTGTTCTTAATTGGCTGCATAAGCCTGACAGATTAGAAAAAGTTTTCAGCAGGTGTTTAAAAGCTGAAATGTAAAAGTGCCTCCTAAATCTATTTTGGCAAAGTATTCTACAAGATCTGGGCTGCTGATGCCAAAGGTTCGGTTTCTTGTTATTACCAAGTGAGCCTCACCAATTCAAGGAATGAGCACAGAAATAAATATTTTTCGCTCCGTAAGACACACTTTTTTCCTCCTAAAAAGTAAGGGGAAATGTAAGGGCTCCTTTCTGTCCCTCCTCCCGCTTTGCTGGGAAGCCTGAAGCCAGCAGAGAAAGAGCGAGAGGACAGAAGGGCGTCCGTGTAAGGGCTCCCTTCCGTCCCCCCTCTGGCTTCGCTGGGAAGCCTGGCTTCTCAGTGAAGCGGGAGGAGGGATGGATGGGAGCAAGCAAAGCGAGAGCCGCTTACATGGCTTCTGTCCCGCTTTGTGCAGCTCTCACATTGCTTGCCCATCTCTCCCCCCACCTCACTGTAAAGCAAGCAAAGCACCTGTCCCAGTGCCTCTTCCTCCTCTTTTACAGCGAGGTGGGAGGAGGGATGGGCAAGCAAAGTGAGAGCTGCGCAAAGCGGGAGAGAAGCCATGTAAGCGGCTCTCGCTTTGCTTGCTTTAAAGCAGGAAAAGTGAGAGCCACTTGTATGTTGGAATCTCTGCTCGGCCAAGCTGATAAAGCTCATTTTCTTCCCCCGAGTCTTCAGAATCGCCTCCCGACGAGTTTAATGACCTGAGCCTTTGATAAGGCCTCAGGCACATTCTTCAGCAGAGTTTCCAGCACAGGAAAGAGATGAGAGGTTTGGGCTACATTGTAAAGAGTTTATTTCTAAGCTACACAGTCAGAAAAGACATCCTCTCTCTATGGAAGCAGAGAGCAACTGAACAAAAGAACAAAAGAAACAGGAAACCACTAATGTCACATCCCGTCTCCCCTCCTGTGAGACTTCCAACAGCCTGGAAGGTCTCTAGAATGTAAACAGAGTTCTGTGACTCCACACAGCTGCACAATGATAAGAACAGAAACTACCATTACATGCTCTGCACAGAATCCCCCCCCCCTTGCTTTCCCCCTCTAAAAACTAGATGCATCTTATGGTCAGGAGCGTCTTATGGAGCAGAAAATACGGTAGTCTGGCAAGACTGCTGGTCAAGGACTAAATAAACTTAAGGTTTATTACTCCTGGAAAACAAAGCCATTCTGATTACAAGCTGAATTGGAGTCATCAGATTAATGCAAAAGGAAGGTCTGACATTAACTGGTTTGAAGGAGGAGGAGGAATGAAGCAAAGTCTTAGGAGGGGGCGGGGAACAATCCTGAAATACTTACTCAAGAAGGAATAAGCAAGGGAAGGGTGTGCCGCCTTTCTGTCTATCACCCCCGGCTGGTTCAGGTAGCTCACCGCAAGCATTGTAGCTTTTCTCCCAACAGATCCTCCACGCCTGCCTCATTCTGACATGGTGGACTTCCTCCCCCCTCGGTTTGCAGCAAAAATGGTTTGCATGAAAATGATGGCTACACCAACGTGAGAAATATCTGTTTTGAAAACTCTGAGGAGGGATGCTGGGGAAATCACTTTGATCCTGAAACTGCAGAAACACACATGCACACAGAGAATTTACAAATGTGACATTTTAAAAACAGTTGTTTCAACATCACTTAACGTGCTGGAAACATGGGGAGCAAGCAAACAAACAGGCAAAAAACCCCCAACCCAACCCTAGTCTGTTTCTCATCTCCTGCCCTGCTTCCATTGAAAAATTACAGGTGTTACTTATTTTCAGCACCAGCCTACCATTTTATCTCAGTTTACACGGTATTCTACTTTCTGGAGACGTAATTATGGTCTTTTTCTGGAGTCCCCAATTACAGACTGAATCATGATACAATACATAGTGGGGGAAAGGAAGCCAGAATGAGGAATGTGAATGTGGGCAAACACTTTTCCCCGCTATAGGGAGTTTAGTAGGAAGCGACATGGTTCTGTCCTGGCCCCAGTGTTGTTCATTATATTTATAAAAGTCTTTGATGAAGGAATAGAATTTGGAGATAATACCATCAAATTTGGAGATAATACCAAACCAGGAAAGGTAGTTAATACCTCAGAAGTTAGAATCAGGATTCAATATGATCTTAACAGATTTGAGAACTGGGTCAAAGGATAACAAAATGAATTTCAAAAGGGGCAACTATAACGTTCTACATGTAGGCAGAAATGATTAGATGCACCATTATGGGATAAGGGACACCTGGCTTGGCAGGAATATGTGTGAAAAGACTCTAGGGGTCTTCATAGACCACATGCTTCACATGAGCCAATAGTGGGAAGCAGGAGCAAAAAAAAGATTAAAGCAATTCTAGGCTGCATCACCATCAATATGGTGCTGGAGGAGACTCTTGAGAGTCCCATGGACTGCAAGAAGATCAAACCTCTCCATTCTGAAGGAAATCAGCCCTGAGGGCTCACTGGAAGGACAGATCGTGAAGCTGAGGCTCCAATACTTTGGCCACCTCATGAGAAGAAAAGACTCCCTGGAAAAGACCCTGATGTTGGGAAAGATGGAGGGCACAAGGAGAAGGGGACAACAGAGGACGAGATGGTTGGACAGTGTTCTCGAAGCTACAAACATGAGTCTGACCAAACTGCGGGAGACAGTGGAAGACAGGAGTGCCTGGCGTGCTCTGGTCCATGGGGTCACGAAGAGTCGGACACGACTAAACGACTAAACAACAACAACAAGGCTGCATCAACAGAATTGTCCAGATCAAGGGAAATCATAGCACTCCTCTATTCTGCCTTGGGGAGAGACTGTGTCCAGCTTTAGGCACCACAGTTGATGAAGCATATTGACAAGCTGGAATGTGTGCAGAGGAAGGTGACCAAGATGATCAAGGATCTGGAAATGAAGCCTTGTTAGGAACAGTTGAGGGAGTTAGGTATGTTAAATATAGGGAACAAAAGGCTGAGAGGGGATGAGATAGCCATCTTCAAATATCTGAAGGGTCGTCATATGGAAGATGGAGCAAGCTCCTAGAATTCTATGGTTCTATGGTTCTTATTTCACCTTGGCTGCTTCCATTTGGGAAATTGTTTTGTTTTTTTAAGTGGTCAGTCGTGCCCTCCAAAGGTGTAAGTGTTTACTGCATGGTTGCAGTAAGACCGGCAATTACTTTTTTGCAACCACTCAAACTTATGTGACCCAGAAACGAAACACACACTCAAGCATCCAGATTCCCCCAGCAGCTGCATGAAATGAATTCATAATCTTGAATGGATATATTATCTGTTCCCATTTTCTTAATAATGATAAAGATGCAGCCTAACTAAATTGCCTTGACCAAATGAGAATTATCAAGGATTTCTGCACAGCTGGCTCCATCTTTCCAAAGCGGGTGATGTAATGCAAAAACTGGATACGGATCAAGAGGCACGGTCGTGATCTTTTAAAAGGTTGATAAGAGGTGAGCTGAGAAACTGATTTGTCAATCTGCTGCTCATTAAGTAACCACAATGGAAGCTGGGCATTTGTGTAAATCGGAGGTAGCCAACACGATGCCCTCCAAATGTTGTCGGACTATGGCTCTCATCACTCCTGACCATTGGCTATACTAGTTGGAGCTGATGGGAGTTGTGGTTCAGCATCATCTGAAGGATGCTCGGTTTTCTGCCTCTGTTGTAAGTACCAAGTACAGTGGTACCTCAGGTTAAGTACTTATTTTGTTCTGGAGGTCCATACTTAACCTGAAACCGTTCTTAACCTGAAGCACCACTTTAGCTAGTGGGGCCTCCTGCTGCCGCCGCGCCGCCGGAGCACAGTTTCTGTTCTCATCCTGAAGCAAAGTTCTTAACCCAAGGTACTATTTCTGGGTTAGCGGAGTCTGTAACCTGAAGTGTATGTAACCTGAAGCGTATGTAACCCGAGGTACCCTCTACAGTGGTACCTCAGTTTATGAACAGCCCTGTTTATGAACTATTTGGTTAACGAACTCCGCAAAACTGGAAATAGTGTTCTGGTTTGCGAACTTTACCTTGGTCCACAAAAGGAAACTGAATGGTGTAAGGGCACCGGTGGCAGAAGGCCGCATTGGGGAAAGTGCACCTCTGTTTAAGAACGGATTCAAGGTGATCAAGGGTCAGAAAACCAAGCTCTATGGGAGAATGATTGGGTATGTTTAGCTTGAAGAAGAGGAGACTGAGAAGGTGATATGATTGCCATCTTCAAATATCTCAAGGGCTGTCCATGGAAGAGGGAACAAGCTTGTTTTCTCCTGCTCTGGAGGGTAGGACACGAACCAACAGCTTTAAGTTGCAAGAAAGGACATTGATTAAACTTTAGGAAGAACTTTCTGGTAGGAAGAGCTGCTCGAGAATGGAATGACCTTGGAAGATGGTGGACTCGCCTTCAGTGGAGGTTTCTGTCATGGGTGGCCATCTGTCATGGATACTTTAGTTGAGATTCCTGCATTGCAGGGGGTTAGACTATACGACTCTTGGAATTCCTTCCAACCCTACAATTCTATGATTCTGCCTCTCTATCATGCCCCTTCTTACTTTATCCCCTCCCTAAACCAGAAGCCGATCAGAAGGTCGGTGGTTTGAATCCCCGCAATGGGCTGAGCTGCTGTTGCTCGGTCCCTGTTCCTGCCAACCTAGCAATTCGAAAGCACGTCAAAGTGCAAGTAGATAAATAGGTACCGCTCCGTCAGGGAAGGTAAACGGAGTTTCCATGTGCTGCTCTGGTTCGCCAGAAGCGGCTTAGTCATGCTGGCCACATGACCCGGAAGCTGTCTGCGGGCAAACACCAGCTCCCTTGGCCTATAGAGCAAAATGAGCGTGAAACCCCAGAGTCTACTGCGACTGGACTTAATGGTCAAGGGTACCTTTACCTGAACCAGAAGCCCCAAATATTGTGACCTGACTTCAAAGTAATGTTGCTCCATCCCTTCATCATTTCAGGTGTCCTTTTCAGAACCTCTTTCCATTTGTCTTCTTTTTCTTTTCCTTTTGGACCGTGAGAAACATCAGATTTGTAATGTGTCCAGACTGTTTCTGTTTCCCAACACAAAATCGAAAATAAATGCGCCACCTGACGTCAGTGGGTTTATTTCCACCCTATTGTGGGGTGGGTGAGGGGTGAGCAGCAACGAGACCCCGAGAAGTCAGTCCATCAGTAACACCAGACTTTTGAAATGCCAGCCCCAGTAGGTGACCTGGAGGACAAGTTATCTGACAGGATGATTGGATTGTGCTGAAGTGAACTACCCTTCATTTGGCGTTTTTGCTCAATCGCGCAGGGCCATTGACTAACTGTCAGCCTCCACAGCCTCTTGGATTCCTGCAGTAATTCATCATAACCAACCCAGCTTGCACACTTCAAGGAAATGTGTATTTCCTAGATGTGAGGAAAATGTGGGGGAAGCCAAATACTGGCTCAGTGAGTGTTTTCAGGTTGAAAGTGTTGCTGTCAGAAATGGTTAGTGGTGTGACAAAAACCAGGGCACTAGGGGGTGTTTAAAACACCCATGGGGGATTTTGCCTGTCTCTCACATTCTGGTGTCCCTCAACAAACCCCAAAAGTCTTCCATTGTCTTCTGTCTCAGAAGGAGAAGGAGCATCTAAACACACTTCGAATCTCATTTCGGCAAAATGTGGTGAAGGAAACCCACGAGTGCGTAAAAGCCTAACCCCTGGGGAGGTTTGTAAAGTAAGGTGAGGTCTTTCAGATACCCTCAGCACAACCCAAAAAAGCTTGCACACTACCAGATGCATACCCTGGTTGTTTCTGTCTATTGTGGTGGGTGGAACTTGAATGGCACCTTCAACGGAAACCAGTTTTCTTCAGTTTTAGGCCAGGGCTTGCCCAAGACATTTTGCAGACTGGTGTGTGAATCTTGTTTCCACAGTGGCAACAGGCCTCAACGTTGTTCAATAGTAACCTTGAGAGATCACTCCTGACGCTCCTGGCTATGTCACAAGTCATTGAATAGAGGATAGATGATGGATAAAATGACTTGAAAGCTTGGTTGTTCACACAGCAGTCTTTTTGAAAATGGCTGCCATTGATACCGGCACAAACTCACATATTGATTTCTGCACTACAGCTCATAAAGCCTATTTAGAGTTCTCTGAGTGAGTGGTTTCAACTGACAGCAACAGAAACATGTGAAATGGACGTTAGAAGCAGAAGACCCAAGCGGTGAATGGGACAAGGAGTAGGAATGGGGAAGGCATGTGCAAGCTAAGTTAGCATTTCTCGTGACTTCATTTCTTCTCCACAAAATGAACAGGAGGTCATGAGCAGAAAGAGAGAAAAGGTGAGGTCATTGGGCATGGGGAGGTAGATTACATTGTTCCGGTTGGATATAGGAAAACTTGCAGGCCTCCAATCAGCAGGTGGCAGGGTTGAGAGTAACAGAAAGAGGAAAATGTGCTTTGTGTTTTCCTGTCAAAGTCCCAAGCTCTTCCTCTCTCTCTCTCTTGCATGAAACAGCCATGAAGCTGGCTCCCACCATTTAGACTTAGAATCCAAAGCCATCTTTGTAAATATGAAGAAACAGCAAGTAAATAACCTTCTTTTCTTTACCAACGGGACAAGTGCCTGTCTTATTTACTATTTTAAGCAAAGTTAGTGATGTGTGAATGAGACAAAATGGGTGGTGGTGGGGACTCAGTAGATCCAGGATCCGAGCTTTCAACTCTGCTATAAACTATAAACCAACCAATTTCATTTTTAAACCACCCGGAGCTTTTTCTTGTAACAATTTCTGTAGCTCAGTGGTAGAGCAAGTGCTTTCCATGCAGGAGGTCCCAGGTTCAAACCTCAGCAACTCTGGTAAGGCTGGTTGTTGTTGAGTCATTTAGTCGTGTCCGACTCTTCATGACCCCATGGACCAGAGCACGCCAGGCACTCCTGTCTTCCACTGCCTCCCGCAGTAGGTCAAACTCATGTTGGTAGCTTCGAGAACACTGTCCCACCATCTCATCCTCTGTCATCTCTTTCTCCTTGTGCCCTCCATATTTCCCAACATCAGGGTCTTTTTCCAGGGAGTCTTCTCTTCTCATGAGGTGGCCAAAGTATTGGAGCCTCAGCTTCAGGATCTGTCCTTCCAGTGAGCACTCAGGGCTGATTTCCTTCAGAATGGATAGGTTTGATCTTCTTGCAGTCCATGGGACTCTCCAGAGTTTCCTCCAGCACCATAAGGCTGGTAGACCTCCTTAAGTAAAACACTGGAAAACTTCTGCCAGCTATAGGGAGGTGCCTTATCTCAAGCCAGACCACTAGTTCATTTAACTTGGTATTTTCTATACAAACTGGCTGCAGCTCTTCAGGGTTTCATGCCTGTGGTATTTTATGTATTCTGACTTTGCTGTGATTTTAATTGATTATGCTCTAGTAAAGACTGTCTGTCATTGTTGGGGTGGTTTTATTTTGATTTGGAGAGTTGATTTTCCCATGCAATATTATACAGTGGAACCTTGGTTCTCGAACTTAATCCATTCCAGAAGTCCATTCAACTCCCAAACATTCAAAAACCAAGACACGGCTTCCGATTAGCACAGGTGCCCCGGAAACAATAGCCGACAACCACATTGGATGTTCGGCTTCTGAAAAACATTCAAAAACCGGAACACTTACTTCATGGTTTTCAGCATTTGGGAGCCAATTTGTTTGCCAACTAAGCCGTTCGAGAAGCAAGGTACCACTGTATTTCAAATGGATTACTGAATATTGCTTTAATTGTTTGAAGTTGCTTATTTTTACGGCCCTGTTTTTCATTAAGACTTATTTGCATTGGATCAGAATGTTATAGGGTGTGAGATCTTGGCTGTGTGTTTTGTCATGTATATTGGCTTGTAAACTGCCTTGCATATAGTGTAGGAACCTAGAAAGGTGGACTACATTTGAAGAACAAAATGAAAAACAAAATGAGATTCCCCACGGACAAACGTCTCAGTGCCAGAGGTGTTGGGGGTCAGTGGCGAAAGTGGGTGAGGCAACACATGTTATATTTTTAAATTATGGAACTCACTCTGCCATGGGAGGCAGGTCACCAACTTGAATGGCTTTAAAAGAAGATTATTCAGATTCATGGAAGAAAAGGCTGTTGATGCCTACTATCCATTATGGCTGTGCTCTGCCTCCACAATTGGGGGCACCAATGCTTCCAAAAACCAGTTGTTAGAAACTGCAGGAGGGGAGAGTGATCTTGTGTTCGGGTTCTGCTTGTTGGCTCCCCACTAAAGCACCTGGTTGGCCACTGTGAGAACAGAATGCTGGACTAGATGGGCCATTGCCCTGGAGGATCCTCTTACACTATTATGTTCTTATGTGTGATTCTCCCTTTTCAATAATAGTATATATTCCAACATACAAAAGTCAACAACAACAACAACAACAACAACAACAACAACAATAATAATAATTTATTATTTATACCCAACCCATCTGGCTGGGCTTCCCCAGCCACTTTGGGCAGCTTCCAACAAAATATTAAAATACAGTAATGCATCAAGCATTAAAAGCTTTCCTAAACAGGGCTGCCTTCGGATGTCTTCTAAAAGTCTGGTAGTTGTTCTCTTTGACATCTGGTGGGAGGGCATTCCACAGGGCGAGTGCCACTACCGAGAAGGCCCTCTGCCTGGTTCCCTGTAACTTGGCTTCTCGCAGTGAGGGAACCGCCAGAAGGCCCTCGGCGCTGGACCTCAACAGTTTCATGATGATTGTTATTTTGGCTTATTATCCACCCTTCACTCTATGGGCCCTGGGAGGTGTCAGGAACCATGCTGAGGAGGGCTGCACTGAGGAAGAATGGTGGGAGTTATCCCCTCCCTCTGATCCTGAATCTTCCCAGGAGCAGGAGGACAGCATAGATTTGGGACAGTGGTTTGCAGAGGGGCACAGTTCAGAAGGCAGAAGCTGGGAAATACCGGATGGGGAACAACTAGGAGAAGAAGAACTGGGAGAGAGAGAGTTAACAGATTCACAGTCTCTGGATAGCATGCACCCCCTTCTCCAAATTCACAGAGAGCTCAGAAAGTGTCAGAACAGAAAGCGTAGAAGGTACAAACTCAGATTACAAGACATAGGAGTGATGTAGATTAATAGGGATGGAGTGGGGAGTGTCCCTTAATTGGGAGCACTGCCATTTCTAGGAGACCTGTTCTTTGTTCTCTCACTGTGATTATTAAAGATTCTAAATGGTAAGGCGTTCCTTTCATTTGATCTCTTATCTACTGCCACGGGGGAAGGAAGCTGATTCCCCGAAGCCTGACAGAAGGTCACAACCATTTGGAATGCAACATAAAAACCAATCAAAACAAGTCACAATGATAAGAATAGAGTGGGTCCTAAAACTGATCTCTCTCTGCCCATCTTTCTATTCATCACCCATCCAGGAAAGGAAGAAGCCTTATCACAGCTGAAGGACACACAGAGGCAAAAGTACTTGAGGAGGGTGCAGAGGACAACTGACCTTTGCCAAGCCCTGGGGGCCAGAAAGAGAGGTCTGATGGGCTGCTTCTGGCCCCTGGAATTGAGGCACCCAATTTCTGGGCTACGTGCAGTGGCTCAGACCATTTCAGGCTCAATCATCTCCCAGATCTAAGCCCACCCATTACACCACACTGCTCAGCATTCTTGCAGGAGACTGGTTCACACCAAGCTGCCAATATTCCTCCTGCAAGACTCTTGATCCTTCTCCATCTTTGAAGACAAACCATCCTGCCAAAGCATCTTTTCTCAAGCCTCCAGGGGACCAGGGCTTGCAAGAAAAGAACCTCCTTCTCCTTGTCATACCAATGGGATTCCCACTACAGGTGCATTGCAGACATGCTTTTTTTATCGTCTAGAATTAGCAGCCAAAGCACAGACCCAAAACCTCCTGCTTCTCGTTGTGACGAATTCTCGACAGCAGGGCTAGGGGATTAAGAATGATATTCATTGCCTTGTCTGTTTTTGCTGTGGGGGTTCATCTAATTAGTCTCAGTAAGGGGAAGAAGAAGAAGAAAAACGAGCAGAGGAACAATTTGCCACTCAGGTGGCCTTACAGTCCTACCTACTTCTGTGAATTGGCTTAAGAAGGCTCAGCAGCAATCACAATTAGCCCCTCCTTGCTGAAAAGTGATCCCACCTCTGGTAAGTAGGGCAGAACTAGATGCTGCTAATGCTATCATTTATGCCTCCGTCCACACACTAGCACTTGTTGCCCTGGATTTTCAGACTTGCAGCAAAGTGAGGGAGCTGCCCAACAAGGGCTAAGGCCTGATCACTGAAGAAGTAGGGGAGCTGTCCAGCTAAGAGGTGAAAAATTTTCAAACCCAGGACCCACTTTGAACAAAAAACATGCATTTGAGGATCCACTTCTCAGTCTTTTACTATATATTTGCATGTTGGCAGTGCTCTTGTTGAGACCACCTTGGACATTGGGTCCTGATCCACCGGGTGAAGACCAGTGAACTAGAGCACATGACTTCTTCTTCTTTCTTTGGGGATCTTTCGTAGCCGAGTAAGATTTTCTTCCATGAATACGGTCTTAACAGCGAGTCTGTAAGTGACTGAGGAGGCCAATTCTGGATCCACACGTCCTTCCACAGTGGGGACATAGGTTTCCAGGTGGGAGTTGATCATGGTGAGGGCTTGCCAGACGTGCCTTCCTCTTAGCACATTTCTCCCTTTCATCCTGAGTTCAAGTGTTTCCAAAGCCCATGACACCTTTGGTAAAGGCTGTTCTCCAACTGGAGCACTCACAGGCCAGTGTTTTCCAGTTGTTGGTGTTCATACTACATTTTTAAAGATTTGCCTTGAGAGAGTCTCTGAGCCTCTTTTGTTGACCACCAGCATTACGCTTACAAATTTTAAGTTTGGAGTAGAGTAATTGCTTTGGAAGACGATAATCAGGCATCTTCACAACATGACCAGTCCAACGAAGTTGATGTTGAAGAATCATTGTTTCAGCACTGGTGATCTTTGCTTCTTCCAGTACACTGATATTAGTTCTCCTGTCTTCCGAAGTGATGTACAGAATTTTTCGGAGACACCGTTGATGGAATCTTTCAAGGAGTTGGAGATGGCATTTTTAAGTGGTCCACATTTCACAAGCATACAGTAAGGTTGGTAGTACAATAGCTTTGTAAACAAGCATTTTGGTTTCCTGTGAATGTCCCAGTCCTCAAACACTCTGCACTTCAATCAGGAGAAAGCTGCACTTGCTGGAGTTTGGCATCCATGTGGGCCCTTGTGGAAAGATAATTGCTCAGGTAGGAAAAGTGATTGACATTTTCCAGCATTACACCATTGAGTTGGATTTGTGTTGCTACAGAGGGGTTGTTTTGTGCTTGTTGGTGCAGCTGGGCCAAAGAAGGATGTTGCAAAGCAGATGATAATAATTTAATTTAATTTAATTTAATTTAATTTAATTTAATTTAAATTTATATGCCGCCCATCTGACTAGGTTGCCCCAGCCACTCTGGATGGCTCCCAACCAAATATTAAAAACACAATAAAAATCAACCATTAAAAACTTCTCTGAAGATGGCTGCTTTCAGATGTCTTCTAATAGTCAAATCTATGTGCTCTAACCTTTGGGTTATGATCTGTACAAACCCCTTTTCTTGAATAAATGGTGTGGGGAGAGAATTCTGTGCCACTGTCAAGGAAGAACAACTTCAAATCCAAATATATTACAGACTTGCTGAGAAAGGAGAACCTTAAGCAGTAAAACCAACAGTTCTTTGCCACCACCAGCTCTTTCAACAAGGATAAAGCTGATCTTCTAATGCCTGTGATTCAAATGCCTATCTTTGGTGTTCTTGTAGACAGAGAGAAGGGTTGTTTTTTATTCAGCCAATCCATCAGGTGTGAGCAGGAGCCTCTGGCATTGGGCTGGAAAGCTGTTGGCGCTCAAACAGTAATGAAAAGTTACATTATGCGCGGCTATGCTATTTTGCTTTACAGCCATGTTCAATTTCCACCCAGACATAGTAACTTAGCACTTCAGTGAGTCCAGCCAAAGACCAGGAGTCGCTTTTGCATTTACCAGTTTGGCTTTAAAGGGATTCCTGAGAGAGAAGGACAAAGAGCTGATGAGTTACTGAAAGGTTTGTGCCACCCCCTTTTTTCAGATTTTGCTTCCAAATTTTCGCTCAAAGCCATTTTTCAAAGGTCAAGAACGGAGGTTCCTGCTTGAGCAAAACATAGATTTTTTTTTCTTTTTCTTTTACAAAATAAATAAAACCAAAACAAGTTTTGACATGAGGATAAAAATCACTTCAGGCACATTCTGCCATCTCTAAGCTGACATCCTGTTCCCCCTTAGAGCACAAATCGGAGATGAATTTGCAGATTCAAAACATCTGAGGAACATTCCAAGGAAGTCAAATGAGTTTTAGTAAGCCTATCTATATCTATGCCCTTCTTACACTGATATCCTGCCTCACTTTTGGCGGAGAAACCAAGGTGATGTGCATTTAGTTCCCAGGCAGAAGCAGTCACCCATCTGGGCCCTGACCAGACTTGCTTAGCATCAGCAAGGAGATGGCCTCCTGTGCCTTCAGGTTGTTGTGGTTGTGGTTACAATTAATTCATTAATCTCCTTCTCAATCACCATCTCAAGGCGTGTTACACATAAGATAGTTAAAGACTTCAAAATTACAAAACAACAACAGCAAATTGTTGCAGCCGCCGAGACCATATAACACGGGTCCTAAAAGACCTCCATTGGCTCCCAGTACATTTCCAAGCACAATTAAAGTGTTGGTGCTGACCTTGAAAGCCCTGAACGGCCTCGGTCCACTATACTTGAAGGAGTGTCTCCACCCCTATTGTTCAGCCCGGACACTGAGGTCCAGCTCCGAGGGCCTTCTGGCTGCTCCCTCACTGCAAAAAGTGAGGTTACAGGGAACCATGCAGAAGGCCTTCTCGGTAGTGGCACCCACCCTGTGAAATGCCCTCCCATCAGATGTCAAGGAAATAAACAACTCTCTGACTTTTAGAAGACATCTGAAGGCAGCCCTGTTTAGGGAAGTTTTGCATGTTTGATGTTTTACCATGTTTTTAATATTCTGTTGGGAGTCACCCGAAGTGACTGGGGAAACCCAGTCAGATGGGCAGGGTATAAATATTATATTATAATTATTATTATTATTATTATTATTATTATTATTATTATTATTAACTTCAAAATCACAAAGCAACAACAGCAAATGCATTTAAAGCAATATTAAAACCACTACAAGGACCTCAGGACAGCACACATGGTTCTCCCTTTTCTCATTTAATTGCGAGGTAAGTTAGACTGAGAGGGCAATGACTGGCTTCCAGTGAGAGCTTCATAGTCAAGTTGGGATTCAAACCCTGGTCTCCCAGGTCCTAGGCCAGCACTCTAACCACTATGCCACACAGGCTCTACAGTAGTGGTAACGATCTTCCTATTCTGGCTTCTCTCCCCCCCCCTCCGCTCCCTCCTCCACAATTTTCTCATTTCCTCGCTTTCTCCTTGTCATCAAATAAAACCACCCACAAAAACATGTATCAAAGTTCTGGTGAAGCTGCTTACGTAACCTGGTATAGGTCAGGTCACAACCTGGTTGTGAATCACAGTTGAAGACCAATGATCTAAAATATCACCACTTTTCGCTAAAGCAAGACATACTTGAAGATAAACTCGCAGACAAAGCTGAGATCAGCATGACCTCAAATGTACCCTGCAAGTCATAAATTGGCTGGTGATTAAATAATAAAAAGCATTGCACATTACATCCTTGCATAAATAAAACGTGATCTTTCATTCGTCTTTCCAAAAGCAGCCATTTCATCCTACGAAAAGTGTTTGTGAATATCCATATGCATGCTTGAGTGTGTATGTACATTAAAACTCAGGAGAGTTTGTACGTGGAATCCACAGACTTCTGAACTTCTGCATGTGAATTCAGTGGCTGCTTCAGATGCAGAGAAGCAAAAGACAGAGTCTCTTTAAAATTATTATTACCTGCTACAAAATATTGTGATCAGGGCTCCCCACCCCACCCTGAAACTCACCAGAACTCAGTTCCGGCACCTCTCAGGTGGACGCCATTGCCATTTTAAGAGAACAAGGGAGGCATTCATTGTGGGTTCCAGAACCTCTTTTTCGAGAAAAATAGCATTGATTGTGTTGTATATCAGAAGAAAGGTGATAGTTGCAAATTAGTATCAGCAGTAGTATTCCTATACCACCTTTCTTTTCAAGAATACCAATTTGGTTCAGAAGCAAATAAAAGGCAACTGCAAAATGACAAGAATAAAATGAATTAAAAAAATACAACCACCTGTAATTAAAGTATTCTTGCCCGCCACCCCAAACTCTGAACAGTGCCAGATTCCAGGCACTTACCCAGGGTTTGTGCGGCTTTTTGGAAATGAGGCATAGCAGAGACTGTGGTGTCTTTAGGATATATGGTTTATTTACACATATATACAACCTGGTGCCTATGGTAGAGGGGCTCCTAGCAGAATCACCCCAAGAGGGTTTTGTTTCTCCCATAGCTGCAACCTTGAATTCAGGCATGAATCAAACATTGCTCTGACTCCCTCTAAAGCTTCCTGCTTTTTCTTCTGACTCGCATCACACCAGTTTTCCCAAACTCCAAACTCTGGCTTTGTCTGTTGCCATCTCATGTGGAGCCCCTTTCCTTTGTTTCTCTTAGTGGCCCATCACTCTGGTGATTACCTTCACAGGAAGCTAGCCCAGGGGTGGAGGGAGTGGTGTGTGGTGGGGGCGGTCCACCCCGGGTGTCACCACTGAGGGGGGTGACAAAATGCCAGGCGGCACTCACCACAGGGCCTGCAGCGCACTCTAGCCATGCGTCTCTCCTGGGAGTGACGCAGTGGCTTGGGCGCCTGCAGGCTCCTTGCTGCCCCAAATGGTCCAGTCTGCCTTTTGCCTCTGTTGAATGGTCTCTTTAAATTTGAAGGTTCATTATTGTGCCACAAGATGTGTATTTCTTTAAGGGCCAGAGTAAATAACGTGACCTAGTTTTACAGCTGTGAAGCTGTATAGCAGGTGCTGTTAAGGTGTGGTAATTAAGCTGTTGGGTATACTATATAAAGAGCAGCACCTAGCTTTCTCAGTACCCTGGTGGTTGGGTTGGTGGATGGGTCATGCTTATTGATATATTATAATTAATGTAAAAGGAGATTTTGTTTTTGTTATTAAAACCTAGCAAAAGTTATTTTTGCGTTCCTTGTAATGTGTGGTCTCCCCAGCACGCCTTCTGCAGTGCAACTAATCTGCAAATTGCCAACAGCCTCCCCCTCAGCTGTAGCTAGGGCAGCTGAGTGGGAGGAGGCAGGCAGACTCCTCAGAGGCCCTGTGGAGCAACTTGCCCCTGTTCATCCCACCCCGTGGGTGGCTGGCCCCACCCCTTTGCACAGGGCACATGCGCCGCTGAAGTCGCCCAATCAGCTTACTCAGCCACTGAACTAGTCTACAGTGGTGCCTCGCAAGACGAAAAGAATCCGTTCTGTGATTCTCTTCGTCTAGTGGTTTTTTCGTCTTGCGAAGCAAGCCCATTGAAGGATTAGCGGATTAGCGCTATTAGAGGCTTTTAGAGGCTTTTAGAAAAAGAGGGGGGAAAGGAAAAAACAACCAGCAGGACCTCGCAAGACATTGTCGTCTTGCGAAGCAAGCCCATAGGAGATTCGTTTTGCGAAGCACCTCCAAAATGGAAAACTCTTTCGTCTAGCGAGTCTTCCGTCTTGTGAGGCATTCGTCTTGCGGGGCACCACTGTACTTTATATTTTAACACTTGCCGGATCCAGGGATTAAGAGGGTCTCTGCATACAGCCTACCTCCTCTAAACTTGAAACAGTATATAGGGTGGCATCAACTAAGTCCCCATCTGCACTGTACATTTAAAGCTGTATCGTACCACTTCAAAGGCTCATGGCTTCCCCCTAAGTGCCCTGAGATGTGTGGCTTGTGAAGGGTGCTGAGAGTTGTTACGACATCCCTGTTCTTCTCACAAGGTTGCATCCGACCTAACACCTGCACAGTGTAGACCCACTGGAATTCACAAATCAGGTCCATTAATTTCAATAGCTCTACTCTTGAGTAGGCCTCCATCTGTGCTATATGTTTAAAGTACCATCATACCACAGTCATCTGCGCTATTTATCCTGTCTATTTACTGCCCTGAGACATGTGGTTATAGGGTGGTATAGAAATTTAATCAATTACCACACTTTTCCGTGTATAAGACTAGGTGTGTGGTTTTTTTACTTTAAAATAAGGTTTAAAATCAGGGGGTGTCTTATACACAGATAGTGCATATACCCATTTTCTAAAATTGGGGTCCCCAAAAGTAGGGGGCGTCTTATACACGGGGGCATATTATACATGGAAAAATACGGTAATTAATTCATAATAATAAAGCAGCAGCATTTCACTTAAACAGTCAAGACTTCCTCATCACAAAGAATCCTGGGAAGTGTAGTTTATTAAGGGTACAGTTTCTTAGGTAAAGGTAAAGGGACCCCTGACCATTAGGTCCAGTTGTGGCCGACTCTGGGGTTGCGGCGCTCATCTCGCTTTATTGGCCGAGGGAGCCGGCGTACAGCTTCTGGGTCATGTGGCCAGCATGACTAAGCCGCTTCTGGCGAACCAGAGCAGCGCACGGAAACGCCGTTTACCTTCCCGCCAGAGCGCTACCTATTTATCTACTTGCACTTTGTGCTTTCGAACTGCTAGGTTGGCAGGAGCAGGGACCGAGCAACGGGAGATCACCTCATCGCGGGGATTCAAACTGCCGACCTTCTGATCGGC
The DNA here is from genome assembly GCF_965112155.1 of Podarcis liolepis. Taxonomy (NCBI): domain Eukaryota; kingdom Metazoa; phylum Chordata; class Lepidosauria; order Squamata; family Lacertidae; genus Podarcis; species Podarcis liolepis. The sequence continues at coordinate 8,621,953 of NC_139569.1, read as the reverse complement.
AAGTCCTAGGCTCTGTGGTTTAACCCACAGCGCCAGTTTGTTAGGAGACCTCTACTGCTCCCTGAGAGCTATAATTCCCAGAGTGGCTTAATAACCCATCCCTCTTTTCCCGGGAACTCTGAGAATCATATCTCTGTGACGAGTCTCCTAGCAATACTTGGTACCTTTAACAAACTGTGGTTCCCAAGATTCTTTGCCATGGCTATTTAAGTGGCATGATACTGCTTTAAATGGATAGTGAAGATGGGGGCAGAGAGAACAGGATTTTTTTTAAAAAAGCAGCGCAGTAAATTTTTCCGGCACAGCACTAATAATTTCCTTTAATGAGAAATAAATGTGCACTATTAAAACAAGAGTAGCATGACATCTGCCTTGGCTGCAAGGCATTTGAGAGATCTCAGGATTTTGTCCCTCTGAAGCTGATAAACATACCCAGCAGGTTTTGGGTGGCTGTGTGTGTCTCTCTCTGTGTGTTTAGTCTCCCAGTCAGAGCATTCTGTTGACAGCTGAAATTGACCAGCCAAGAAATTAGTACAGACATCATTAAACTCCCCAGCTCAGCACATTCAAATGATCCATTCTCCTGTTTGCTTTTAATGGCCTATGACTCCTATCTCCCTTCACAGTAGATTCTTCTGCTCCTTTGCATTTTAATGCCCCTTGTCATCACAGAACACATGGCTTTGAACAAAGGTATATGAAACAAATGGAATCCAGGAACTGACTTACAGGTCTATCTGCTTCTCTATATACCTATCTAGGTTATCTCGGGACAGGAAAGTATAATTGGAAACATAGAACCATAGGCATGCTGCAGTATATTTCATTAGCATGTGCACCCAGGGAATGGGTTTATTATTTTTTATTTTAATGAAGGAAGAAGGGAGGGGAGACAACAACAAAAAACAAATAAGGGACAAGGAAGAGATAAAGGCAAAAAGCTAACAAGATACCGACAACCAGAGTGGTCAAGAAGAAGATTGACTCATGCCAAGCTGACCAGAAGTAGCACAGAGCTGGTAGGCCATGGGTCGGATAAAAGGTAAAGGTAAAGGGACTCCTGACCATTAGGTCCAGTCGTGACCGACTCTGGGGTTGCGGCGCTCATTTCGCTTTATTGGCCGAGGGAGCCAGCGTACAGCTTCCGGGTCATGTGGCCAGCATGACTAAGCCGCTTCTGGCGAACCAGAGCAGCGCACGGAAACACCGTTTACCTTCCCACCGGAAGGTATTTATCTATTTGCACTTTGACGTGCTTTTGAACTGCTAGAGCCAGTGTGGTGTAGTGGTTAAGAGCGGTAGTCTCGTAATCTGGGGAACCGGGTTTGTGTCTCCGCTCCTCCACCTGCAGCTGCTGGGTGACCTTGGGCTAGTCACACTTCTCTGAAGTCTCTCAGCCCCACTCACCTCACAGAGTGTTTGTTGTAGGGGAGGAAGAGAAAGGAGAATTTTAGCTGCTTTGAGACTCCTAAAGGGGAGTGAAAGGCAGGATATCAAATCCAAACTCTTCCAGGTTGGCAGGAGCAGGGACCGAGCAACAGGAGCTCACCCCGTCGCGGGGATTCGAACCGCCGACCTTCTGATTGGCAAGTCCTAGGATCTGTGGTTTACCCACAGCACCACCCGCATCCCCATTCCTTGCTCATGTGCCACAAAAGAAGCCCTTCAACCCCCCAGTTCTCTCTCCACAAAAGGTCCGAAATGGAGTTTGAACAGAAGCAGAGCCATGAGACAGGGACAGACACAGTCAGAAGAAAAAGACTGGAATGGATCTTCAGCTTCTACCAGCATCTGTCACTGGAAATGATGGTGAGGTGTTTGGTTCCAGTGGGGACAGTCCCTCCTCCTCCTCCCCACTTACTGCCACTGCTAGAGCCAATCACCCTACTGCCATTTCCAGAGGCAAACACAGGCAGAAGCTGCAGATCCATTCCAGCCTTTTTCTTCTGACTGCACCTCTCTCTGTCTGCTTCCCACCTCCTCCCTTCCACCTCTAACTTTAACTTTAACTCTCTCTCTCCTCTCTCCACTTCCCCATGGGCTGCAGCAGCTGAGGAAGTTGGATTACCTCGCCATACTCTCTCCTTCTCACCATGATCTCTTTAAAAATAAAATAAAATTAGGCTGTGCCTGGGCATACCTGTGCATGCCTTGTCGGAATCTCCACTCGGCCAAGCTGATAAAGCTCATCTTCCGGCCAAGCCTTCGGAGTCACCTCCTGACAAATAATTAACAACCTGAGCCTTTGATGAGGCTCCAAGGCACATTGTGCATTCAGCAGAGTTTCCAGCACAGGAAAGAGATGAGAGGTTTATGGCTACATCACTATGCTTTATTTCTTAGCTACACAGACAGAAACGACATCCTCTCTCTATGAAAGCAGAGAGCAACCGAACAAAGGAACAGGAAACCACTAATGTCACATCCTGTCTCCTTTCCTGTGAGACTTCCAACAGTCTGGAAGGTCTCTGGAATGTAAACAGAGTCCTGTGACTCTAAGCAGCTGCTCAGTGGCAAACAGAAACTAACATGCCTATTTACACGCCATTTACCTTCCTGCCGGAGCGGGACCTATTTATCTACTTGCACTTTGACGTGCTTTTGAACTGCTAGGTTGGCAGGAGCAGGGACCGAGCAACGGGAGCTCACCCCGTCGTGGGGATTCGTACTGCCGACCTTCTGATCGGCAAGCCCTAGGCTCTGTGGTTTAACCCACAGCACCACCCGCATCCCTGATAACCACTGTACAGCCCTACAAAAAAAGTGCTGCAGAAGGGCAAACTCTTTAAAAGCAGGGCACCAGAATGCATTTAATGTGTCATTTCGGTACAGAGACATCAAAACATCATATAAATATGATAGCTCATTTCAAAATAATGGCAGAAATTGCTAACAATAAAACGACAGCCAGGCACCCTGCAGAAATCGTAATGGATGAGAAGGCACCCTCTTCGCTTCTTGGCTCTGGGACTGCACCATCCTTGAGCTGTTTATGTGATGGCTGCTTCTACTTCCCCCCATCCCAACCCGCCCAGCATCAGAAATTTTGTATTGGGTCTGCATGACAGCTGAGCCCGAACAAATGTTTTTGCAGGTTTACAGGCAGAGAGGCCGTCATTTCCATGTTTCCCGCAGACTTTTTACGTTTGTGTTTGGCTCCTGTGCAAATTGCAAAAACGAACGGAAAGATTTGCTGTGCTATAATGAATATAAAGCACCGGTCTTTCCTTTGCTTGTAAAATAAATAAATGCTAAAAAACGCTGAGGCTGGTTTCTTTTTCTTTTTCCCCTCTTTTGCATATCTTGGGAGTCTCTTGATGTAGGCAACTCGCTTTACACTGATGCTGACATCAAAGGATAAATAAATTAGGGCTCAGCTGGAGAGAGAAGATCTTTGCAAACAATTTCACCACTATCAAAAGACACCTGCCCTTTTGGAGATTTTTTTCAGAGATTGCTGTAAAAGGGGATGAAGGTGTTTGCCTAAGGTGTTTGCATTGCCCTGAATAAGATTTGTTTGACTTTAGTGATATTGTGATAGACAATGCCTGGTCTCTGATTCGCTAGGATCATTCATGTGACCAGTTCAGGAAGAACTGTTTTCTTACCTAGCGTAGTTTGTTCCATGCCAGCAAGCGCGTAAATCGGATTGGCTACTTAGTGTATTGATTTCATCAAATTCAGGGAATGATCTCCCTCCCTCCCTCCCTCCCTCCCTCCCTCTCGTTCTCACACTTTTTATTAATTTTTATTTTACAGACGACAGTAAAACAATGCTATATACCAACAATTGAGAAGATAGTTCCAGTGATGTATTCCAGTAATGCATCTCAAGTCAAAAGCTATAAACCAAAGGTACCTTTCCAGAGATGGCTGAGTCAAAGGAGAGTAGGGATCCTTATTCAAGAATAGCTGCGTATTACATGAAAATAAGCCAAGTTCATAAAACTTTACAGATGTGTGTTGAGTGGTTCTGTTTCTTAATTGTGTTATAGGAATTCTAAAGTCAGAGAGAGAGAGAGAGAGAGAGAGAGAGAGAGAGAGAGAGAGTGTGTTCATGGCAAACACATACATAAGTATATAAACCATGTGTCTGAAATAGTACAGAAGAATCCTGAAGCCATTTTGACTCTCCCAAATTGACCCCAAATATTTCTCTGCAAGGAGGAAGGAAATGGTAAGTCTTTGGACTGGAGGGGCTTACACCTCCTTGTAAATACAGCCTGGCAAGTATCTATTAAGCTGAGCACACTATCAATATGTGTAAGAAATTCAGGAACTAAGTATTTAGCATCTCAAAGGAATGGCCAGGCTACCCAGAAAAGGCAATCAGATAGGGCATTATCAGGTATCCTTGCAGACAGGAGAGAAGCAACACACTCACATTTCTGCTGGGGACCACCTCTTTCTGTGATGTATGTATGATGTTTTGGGGGTGGTCTTGAACTACAGGGTAAAAGTAAAGGTAAAGGTAAAGGGACCCCTGACTATTAGGTCCAGTCATGACCGACTCTGGGGTTCCAGTGCTCATCTCACTTTATTGGCGGCTGGAGCCAGCGTACAGCTTCCGGGTCATGTGGCCAGCATGACTAAGCCACTTCTGACGAACTAGAGCAGCGCACGGAAACACCATTTACCTTCCTGCCAGAGTGGTACCTATTTATCTACTTGCACTTTGATGTGCTTTTGAACTGCTACGTTGGCAGGAGCAGGGACCAAGCAATGGGAGCTCACTCCGTCACGGGGATTCAAACCACTGTCAGGCAAGCCCTAGGCTCTGTGGTTTAACCCACAGCGCCACAGCGTAGGCAATTTCAAAAGTCTCTATAACAGCTTGCACACCAATGTTCTGGGTTCCTCTCCTCCCTTCCTGTGTGGGGGGTGAGCATCCTGTTGCAACAGTTAACAAAGATCAGGCTTACTAGCTGCTTTGCTTCTCAATATTCTCTGGTTGGCCTCTGTTATTTTCTCCTACTAATACATAACCTACAAAAGGACTCTATACGGGCTCATGGATACCCCATAAGGAGAAAAGGAGCAGTTTTTTCTTATAACAATTTCCATGACATAAGAGCAAGCTGCCACATTTGTTCATGCCAGTCCTTCATCAGGCTCTCACCCAGGTATCTCTAGCACTTAACAATAGTCAATGTTGCTAGCAATAATGAAATTAGTACACTGGCGTCAGAGTTGAATCATCATAAACTGGTAAAAAGAACCAGTAAGTATATGATATGGGGTAATTTTGTAATTTGCCCAATTTCTTTGAAAATCTTTAATGCAGAAATAATTAATTTTAGGACAGAACCACTGAAGATGGAAATACGTTTCCATTGGGCCATTATTTTGCCAACCTTTATGTTCATGGCATGACCCTTGAGTGGTTGGCATGTCTCTCAGAAGCTCCAGTGTGGGGGGAAATAGTGCAGAAGCAGCTACAAAGCGGGGGTGGAGGGGAATGACATAGAACAGGATCAAAACAGAGTAAGGTAAAGGTAAAGGGACCCCTGACCATTAGGTCCAGTCGTGGCCGACTCTGGGGTTGCGGCGCTCATCTCGCTTTATTGGCCGAGGGAGCCGGCGTACAGCTTCTGGGTCATGTGGCCAGCATGACTAAGCCGCTTCTGGCGAACCAGAGCACCACACAGAAACGCCGTTTACCTTCCTGCCGGAGCAGTATCTATTTATCTACTTGCACTTTGACATGCTTTTGAACTGCTAGGTTGGCAGGAGCAGGGACCGAGCAATGGGAGCTCACCCCATCATGGGGATTTGAACCACCGACCTTCTGATCAGCAAGTCCTAGGCTCTGTGGTTTAACTCACAGGGCCACCCACATCCTACCCAAAACAGAGTAGATTCCCATTAATTAAGATGGAGATTTTGTCTCATTGAAAGCATCAGGTTCCACACAGATAGATAAAAATGGATGAGCATTTGCCCTAACTCTAATCTGAATCCTTTTGTTAAACCTGAGTGCTAGACATTTTATCAACAGTGAGGAATTATATTTTATCCATAAAACAGTAGAGAGATGTGTGCATTCATGCATACAGGAAGGACTTAAGAAAGCCTAACAGAAGGACTCTCCTTTTTTGATGGGACTTCTGAAGGCATTTATGTTTAATTTAACTGAAATTAAATAATACAGAAGTCAAGGGAAATTAGCGACTTTCTCTTTACCTGCTGCTGTTTAAAATGCTGACTGTGTTTGTAGAGTGGTAGAGAGATTGAACCAGGGATTTTGGGAGAAAGTCCTGGTTACCTTATTCTCTCTGCCATTGTGGCATCTTGCCAAAGCAAGGAGCTATTTTCCCAATCTCTCCCTGCAGTACAGCACCACCATTGCTGATGGCCAGTAAACAACTCTCTGACTTTTAGAAGACACCTGAAGGGGTATGGCTCCCTTTTATCACATACACAGCCCAACAAGACAATGACAATAATCCACCAACAGCATACAAATCAATATGGCTAACCTGATCCAAAACACCCACCCACCTCACTCACACATGAAAAAAGATCACCACAGCCAATCACAAACAAACAACCACACCCTAGGCCAACCCCAACCTCTCTCACCACCAAAGGAACACAAGTGAACAGCACAACCAACACTGACACCAAACCCTACACACATTAAGCATAATAGAAACATCGCCACCCGACCCCACCCCCACCCATCTTCCCTCCCTCCACCCCTTTTTTTCTTCTCCCCCTAATGTCTCAACAAATGAAACGGATTTGTAAAAATGTTACATGGAAAAAATACGAGGCATTGCACTAACTTCTGTAAAGCAAGAAAATCTTTAATAAAAAAGGCTGTTAAAAAAAAAGACACCTGAAGGCAGCCCTGTATCAGGAAATTTTTAGTTCCTGATGTTTTTACAATTTTTTATATGTTGTAAGCCACCCAAAGTGGCTGGGGAAACCTAGCCAGATTTGGGGGGGGGGTATAAATAATAAAATTATTATTGCTATTATTATTAGTAGGAAGCTGAATGGTGCTGAGAAGCATAGGGAGGAAAAAGGCATGAGGATTACAAAGTTTCCCTGTTCTTTGAATACCCAGCAGCTGGCATTCTGAGGTGTACTATGTCTGAACATGGAGGTCCTATTTAGCAGTCCACATTCAATATGCCACATTTCAGCCAAACAGGCAAGTGCACTTTCTTTATATGTGTGTCGAATGCTCAATGAGTCCAAGTGCTCAGACCAGCTCCTGACAGAACCAAAATGCAGACGCCGTAGCCTTTGGAGAGGCAGAAAGAGGCTCGGTGCTTTCCCAGAGAGGGCCTTGGCATTGACGCTCTGGCGTACTTGAGCCAGGATAGAGATGATATTTGACAGCTGCAGCACGGCAAATGGCAGCAAGAAAACACGTCGCCTAAATAGACAGAGACAGAGCTGATCTGCAAGCTGATTACATTTTCAGGCTGCCAAGGGATGCTTCGTAATGAGGATGGGTTACCAAATCTGTCAGGAGCCTTTAAGGCTTGCCTGGCCCTCATCTGGAGATGAGAGGTATTGTCTGATGACCATATGTTGGGGGTGGGGGATACGCACCTCTGTATGCCCAGTTTAGGAACAGGGGTTCACACCCAACCATCAGCTATACTCTCAGACCTATTGAAATGACCAGGCTTGATTGGCGTAGGTCAATTAATTTCAATAGAAACATGTTGAGAAGAACTTAGTTATCTAAGTTGGGACCCTCTAGATGTTGCAGGATTCTAGGACCTGTAAAAGGGTAAAAAAGCATTGGGAAATTGTTATGTACTGAGTTGAGTAGGATCCAAAATGCAGCAGTCTGACTGAAGAAACTCCGACTAAAGAATCATGGCAAGAAAAATTGATGGACTATGCAGAACTGGCAAAACTGACACATAAACTACGAAATAAGGATAACTGTGACTTTAAGGATGAATGGGAACCTTTCACAAAGTATTTGAAGATGCAACAAAGCAAATAGGACTCCTTGGCAGGTTTTGAATAAACATTCACAATTTTTTTACTGATAATTATAATCTAAACAGTTGGAGGATCTATACAACTCTGTAACATGCAGAAAATAGCATTATTGGAGAAACCAAAGACTGGAACTGAGGGAAGTCGGGGGGGGTTATGGGGGGAGGAAAAATGGGGGGAAAATAAGGATATGTTTTTGGAAAATATGTTTTGTTATAATTTTGAATAAAATTTATTTTTAAAAAAATGCAGCAGTCTGATTGGTCCTAGAACAATAGGATTCAGAATGCAGCAGTAAGATTGGTCCTAGAACAATAGGATTCAGAATGCAGCAGTAAGATTGGTCCTAGAACAATGCAGCAGTATGATTGGTCTGCAGGAGCCACCCAATCTGGCTCCAGATGGAAGTGAATCCACAACCTGATTGGCCTACAGGAGAATTCCGGAATTAGCCAAACACGTGCAGCCCATTGTGTAAATAATGTATATAAAGCAGATACTTTGAGGGGACATTCATTCCTCCTCACCACTATGAGCTGAATAAAGAGCATGAAATCCACTCTCGACTCGTGAGTATATTTCAGAAATGATCCATAATGAATTGAAAAAAAAATGTTTAAAAGTATTCCCCCCCCCCAAACCAGAGTCCTTTCTGTTGGGATAATTCAGACTGAAATTCCCAGGTGTCAAAAAATGTTATTTATGTATGCCACTACTGTGGCCTGTGTTTCATTAGCCCAAAAATGGAAAACGAGTGAGGTCCCAACCAAAAAAGAGTGGCAGCTTAAGTTGACAGAATATGCACAGTTTGCAGACTTAACATATAGAATAAGAGAACAAGAAGAACATACATTTAGAGAAGATTGGAAAACCCAATGAAACCCAAGGAACTCATGAACCTCTGCTTGTGAGATTTGCTCTTGGACCCTTGCTCACCTTTGGGACTTATCACAGTGCAGCTGTCCTCTTGCACAGCTCATGGAGGTGCAGCCACGCTCTTGCACAGCTCTCATTCTTTTCAAAGACACACATGTAGGCAAGAGTTGGGCCAGCCTTTATCTGCTTGCTACAAAATTTACAGGTGTCTTTTTAGGTGTGTTGAGTTCATTCACAGGAGCTTCAATACATCCCATAAAACAAAATAAAGAACACCTTATCCTTTCTCACTGGACTCCTTCTCTGCTTCAGATTCCACCCTCTTTCTTTCTGCAGATTCATTAACCAGAAGAAACATCTATCTTATCTTTTCCAGCATATTTCTTCTTTTGTTTCAGCAGCTTTTGTGTTTCCCCGTGCTGCTTAGAGATGGATGAGCTACTGCCTGCTCCATGCCTGAGCTCTTTGGATTATTTACTGGTGCCAAAGCAGCTTGCTGTTCACACGCGAGTGTGTGCACAAAAGGAATTTTGAAACGGACAATTGCTGCTTTAATGGGGCTTTGAGCCTTGCAAATCATCAGGGTCTGGCGCTCATTGCCCAAGTATGGAGGATAAGACTATCAATGGCTCGTAGCCTCAGTAGCCAGGTTCCACCTCCACTGCCACAGGCAGTATGTCTCTGAATACCAGCTGGTGGGGAGAGTACTGGTACTCTCAGGACCTACTTGTGGCTTCCCCCAGGAGGCTGGTTGGCCACAGTGGGAACCAGACAGTGCCGGATTTACGTATAAGCTAAACAAGCTATAGCATACGGCCCCACTCTCTTGGGGGGTCCCCCCAAAAATCAAAGGAAACAAAACTGGATGTACTCATCCAGTCTCAACTAGGGCCAGGGCCTTTTCAGCACTGGCCCCAACTTGGTGGGACACTCTGTCACAAGAGACTAGGGCCCTGAGGCACTTGACATCTTTCCTCAGGGCCTGCAAGACAGAGCTGTTCTGCCTGGCCTTTGGTTTGGACTCAGTCTGACCCTTCTGTTTCCCTCCCCTTATGGTTTTGATCTATGGGCTACTTTTAAAATGAGGCTGCATTTTAAACTGCGTTTTAACCTGTAGGGGCTTTTGAATGTTTTATGTAGTTTTTATGTAGTTTTATGTAGTTTTTAAGTAGTTTTAAGTAGTTTTGTGGTAGTTTTATGTAGTTTTTATGAAGTTTTATGTAGTTTTTCAATTTCATTGTTCCGCAAGGGACAATGACAATAAAGATATCGTATCGTATCGTATTTTAAATTGGTTTTTTTTCTTTTCCTATTATGTTTTTGCTGTAATTTTACTGGTGTTAGCCGCCCTGAGCCCGGCTCTGGCCAGGGAGGGTGGGGTATAAATAAAATTTAATGTTATTATTGTTGTTGTTGTTATTCCCAAAATATAAGATAAAAATAAATAAAATAAAACCTACATATAGCAACAGTGTTTTGTGTTGTGTAGGCTCCTATGATGTAAGTCATGGGCTCCGCCTGCTAGCCTGTTCCCTAAAATATCACTGGTTTGCTCCTTTCTATATATAGGGTGCCTACATTCTGCATGGACTGGTTGCATGGCAATATGTGCAAACGGCTTTAGATACCTATTAGGTCCATAAATTACCATATAGCATATATTCAACACACACAAAATGACAATTTGTTGTTGACAAAGGACAAGTGGACATACAAAGGACCCCAGTACCTTCAGTGGCTTAGGGCCTCATCAAACCTAAATCCTGCCCTGCCCGTAGTTGTTCAACTATTGTCAGGGAACTGCCATCGGAGCTAGAGGCGGAGGGAAGGCTCCAGAGGGATGCCGGAGAGGGTCCCAGTAGGGAGAGAGGCAGCCCATTTGCTGGGGAAGGAAATCAGCGTAACACCAGTGGAGAAGGGGGACAGATGGGGGAATCGGAGAGGAGGCTCCAAGACTCCTTGCCGGAGACCAGCGGAGAGAGTACGGGTACTCCGTTGCCCACACCATCCCTGCGCAGAAGACTTCCGCGCAGGGAGAGTAGGAGGAGACTTGGCGTCAAACAACTTTTATGCTGGAAAAGGTTCAAGAAACGCCCACTGACGGATTCTGCCAGCGACTGAGACAGTCACGATGCTGGAGGCTGTTCAGTCAGAAAGGGTTTAACCAGGTAACCTCGCCAGCAGTGGCGGCAACTTACGCACGAGCAACCCCTAAATCCATTGCAACTATGTAGTTGTCTTTATAAACAACTTGGATGAGGGAATTGAGGGGATGCTGAACAAACCTGGAGATGACGCCGAACTGGAAGGGTTAGGTAATGCAGCCAAATACAAAATCAGGATTCCAGATGACCTTAACATGTTGGAAAACTGGGCCAAAACTAACAAAATGAATTTCAATAGGGACAAAATAAAGGTTCAAACCTATATCCGGCCCTGGAACCAGATGCCAATAGAGAGGGGCACTGGCCTGATCCAACAGAGATCACAACTGCTGCTGCATCTCCCACCATATTTCTTTGCTGGTTCTCTGACTTACACCAGTTGAAGGGCAAAATTAAGACCCGTTCTGATCAGTCAGTTCCCAGGGGTCAGGGCATCTTCAGCCCCACAACGTATTTTTGAGGGGGTCAGGCACCCTCAATATTCAGGGGGCATTCAGCTCCGCCCCCTGGCTCCTCAAAACGTTGCTCGTGTGATGTCAGGGCTTTGAGCAGCATTGCATGCACGGCATCAGGGCGTCGTGCAACGCCACGCTCATGACATCATGACGTGCAACGTCACACGTGTGACATCAGGGCATTGCCATGTTGTGTGCATGATTTTATGATGCCGTGCGGTGTCTCACGTATGACTTTGTGCGGCATTGTTCATGAGCCCCCGCCCCCAATCCTCTTCAGAAGATGACACCTCTAGTGCTGATCATTTCATGTGGGGAGCAGTTTCAGCATCTCTGCATTTGAAAACATAGGAACATAGGAAGCATCATTACACCAAGTCAGGCCATTGGTCCACCAATGGCAGCTAGACTGGTGACTGGGAGTGGCTGCTGAGACCATGTAACACCAGTCCTGAAATACCCGCATTGGCTCCCAGTACGTTTCCGAGCACAATTCAAAGTGTTGGTGCTGACCTTGAAAGCCCTAAATGGCCTCGCCCCAGTATACCTGAAGGAGCATCTCCACCCCCATCGTTCTGCCCACACACTGAGGTTCAAGGACCTTCTGGTGGTTCCCTCCCTGAGAGAAGTGAGGTTATAGGGAACCAGGCAGAGGGCCTTCTTGGTGGTGGCGCCCGCCTTGTGGAATGCCCTCCCATTGGGTTCAAGGAAATAAACAACTCTCTGACTTTTAGAAGACATCTGAAAGCAGCCCTGTTTATGGAAGTTTTTAATGTTTGATGTTTTATTGTGTTTTTAATATTCTGCTGGGAGCTGCCCAGAGTGGCTGGGAAAACCCAGCTAGATGGGTGGGATATAAATAATAAATTATCATCATCATCATTATTATTATCACCAAGCTCAGTATAAGATAGTCTACAATGACTGGTGGCCAGAATATTTTAAGCCCGATCAATCATATATTAAAGGTAAAGGTACCTCTGACCATTAGGTCCAGTCACAGATGACTCGGGGGTTGCGCGCTCAGCTCACTCTATAGGCCGAGGGAGCCGGCGTTTGTCCACAGACAGCTTCCGGGTCATGTGGCCAGCATGACTAAGGCGCTTCTGGTGAACCAGAGCAGCATACGGAAACACCATTTACCTTCCCACCAGAGCAGTATCTATTTATCTACTTGCACTTTGACGTGCTTTCGAACTGCTAGGTTGGCAGGAGCAGGGACCGAGCAATGGGAGCTCACCCCGTCGTGGGGATTCGAACCGCCAACCTTCTGATCAGCAAGTCCTAGGCTCTGTGGTTTAGACCACAGCGCCACCCGCATCCCTAATCATATATTACATCCAGGCTAATAGTCCCCACTTGCTTTGGTTTCTCCCTCCCTGCACTTGATACTAGGAATATGCCTATATCTTACTGAGTCAGACCATTGGTTCCTCTAGCTTTTTACTGTCTGTACTGGCTGACAGTGGATCACCAGGCTTTCTAGGTCAGGGTCATGCTGGACATGCTGTAGATTGAAACAGAGGTCTTCTGCATGCAAACAGATGTTATACCACTCAGCTGCCATCTTTCTCTGCATTTAAAGCTCCAGGAGCAGCAGTGCTCCAAAGGGGACCTTAGCTTTATAGATTCTTTCCCATGCAATTGTGAAAGACACAGTCGCCTCTATTTGAAAAGGATGGGGTCAGCTAGTTGTCACCTCGCCTCGCCTCATTTTATTTTATTTTATTGTCTTGCTCACCCAGACGAGAACTTTGGCTCTCTTTTCACAAAGCCTCTCTCTCTTTTTTCCTTTCTGAAATGTAGATGTAATTTTAAACATCAACAAATCAACAGGAATCACACGGAGAAGATAACAAGATACCCACAGACTTCTATAATTACAATTGATTTTCTATCCCAGTTTGCATTAGGAAGAGTTTCTGCACTGCCTGTTTCACATTAACCAAGTTAATACCAAATATACTTCAAACACTCTGTAATAGGATCTTTGCAATCTGGTCTCAAATGAGCTTCCCTTGTTCCAATGGTTCAAGTCTTGATTTTAAAGCCTGGTTTCCAGGTCTTCTCTGTGGTTTGGACTGGCTCAAAACTATGTTGAGAGGGTTTTATCCAGGGGAGTGAATCCATTGAAATTAGCAGATATGGCTAGGTTAGGCTCATTGATTTCAGTGGGGCTACTCTGAGTAGTTACCTGCTGCCTTGAGAGAAGAAAAGGCTATGGACTAAACCCTACACAAATCTGGAGTGGAGTCCCTAAAGCAGTTAGGGAGCTCCTTGTATGCCTCCTCCTGTCAAATTTTGCAGCCAAGCTGGTGGCAAATGTCTTGCTCTGCTTTCCTTCGGCCCATGACAGTGAGGCCAAGAGAGGGGTCTTTTCATCTGGGCAGCCTAGAACCCCCATACACATTGCCCAGGCTTGTGCCCTAGAAAGGTCACTTCAAGGTGGGAGGCAGCTGTGATTCTCCAGCAACTTGATTTCATCCCCACTGAGGTGCATTCCATTGTCTCTCAAGACAGACGGATGCCAACAATTGTGAGTAGAACTTAGTCAAATGCAGACTGTAATTACGAATAGCTTCACCAGAGCTTAAGGATTCCATATTTGGATCACTGTGAGATGTTGTTCACCTCTGGAAATGCTCAGATCACTTCAACAAGTTTAAAAATAGGGCTGCTAGACTGTAGAGTGGTGTGAGGAGAGGTCTGGGAGGCATCACTGCTGGCGTGCTGAGGTGTTGGCAGTACAGCTGGAAGATGTGTCAGTTGAACCAGAAGTGAAAGAAAAACGTAAGAAAATCCTGCTGAATCAGGACAATGACCCACCTTGTCCACGCATTCTGCTCTCGCACTGGTCAACCAGATGTCCATGGGAGGCCTCAAAGCAGGATTTGAGCATAAGAGAATTTTCTCTTCTTGTGGTCTCCAGTAACTCATATTCAGAAGCATTATTGCCTCTGACCTAAGGTTACCAGATTTTTTTTCAAAGAAACCGGGGACACTTTTTTTTTAAAGAGAAAAAAGTTGAATATATATATATATATATATATATATATTTTGGTGTCTTCGGGTGTCTTCCCGTGTAAGAGTTGGGGTGTCTAGGCGACGTTTCGACGAGGTCTCACTCGTCATCTTCAGGCTGGTGCTTACGGCTTCTTGTTACTGGAACAGAGCAGGATCTCAGTGTTTGAGTTCCTATAAATACTGTTGAGGGGGTGTGGTGTATTCTGGGCAGAGAGGAAGTTCCCAGGATAGTGTGACTTTTCTTCTTTTGTTCCTTAATTACTTGAGGGATATCTTGAGTGATTTCTTGAGTGATATTCTGAGTACCACTTAGGAGGGTCATTAAGAGTGGATTAGTTGCTAAAGCTTTCGTGTCTTGACCTCTTGAGCTTGTGAAGAGTTTTTCTGAGAAGATGGCTGTACTTCACTTAGTTGTGCTCTGGCTTGGCTTCGTGTATAGGGGCGAGCTGTGGTTTTGTGCCCTGTGCCAGTCAGATCTGTGTAGGGATTGCAGGGGGGTGTAGCATCCGGAGGTGCCACTATGGTTTGGCTACTGGATGGTGTCTGTAATTTATCTGTGGAGAGGGTCTGGGTTTGGGTCTGGTGTGGTTGATTGGTGATGGCGTTCTGTGTGCCTCTGGTTCTGGTGTCGGTTTTTGTGGGGAGGGCTAATTTCCAGATGTCTGGCAGGCGGGACGTGTCGTCACGCTTGTTCATGTTGTGAGGGTGTTTCTCTATCTCGATGGCTTCCATGATTATTCTCTTGTGGTGATGTTCCATGTTAAAGAGCAATTTGGAATCTGCAAAATTAATTTCGTGTCCTGTTTCTTTCATGTGTTGGAAAAGAGAGGAAGTTTTTTCTTCTTTTTTGACGGCATTCTTGTGTTCTGCGATACGTGCATTTATTCGTCTGTTTGTTTGTCCAATGTACGTGGCTGGGCAGACTTTGCAGGGTATTCCAGTTGGAAAACCAAGGGGTCTATGAAATACCCTGCAAATAAAGGTAAAGGGGGACCCCTGACCATTAGATTCAGTCGTTACTGACTCTGGGGTTGCGGCGCTCATCTCGCTTTATTGGCCGAGGGAGCCGGCATACAGCTTCCAGATCATGTGGCCAGCATAACTAAGCTGCTTCTGGCGAACCAGAGCAGCACACGGAAACACCTTTTACCTTCCCGCTGGAGTGGTACCTATTTATCTACTTGCACTTTGACGTGCCTTTGAACTGCTAGGTTGGCAGGAGCAGGGACCGAACAACGGGAGCTCACCCCGTCACGGGGATTCAAACTGCCAACCTTCTGATCGGCAAGCCCTAGGCTCTGTGGTTTAATCCACAGCAACACCTGAGTCCCTAAAATATAAATCCAGGGACAATAAATGAAATCCAGGGACATTCCAGGGATGGATTTTGTCCAGGGACAGATTTGTAAATCCGGGGACTGTCCCCAAGAAACAAGGACGTCTGGTAACCATACTCTGACCATGGAGGTAGGGCATTGCCATGATGGCTAGTAGCCATCAATAGTCTTCTTCTGCATTGATATGTCAAGCCTCTTTTTACACTATTCATGTTGGTGGCTGTCATTGGCTCTTGCAAGAGTGAAATCCATAGTTTAATTATCAAACGTTGTGGAAGAGCTTGCTGAGGATGCAGAGCAGCTCAGTCAAAACAGAGAACAAAGGTGGGATGGCAGATGTCCCCAGAAAGAGAATTGGTAACTGGAGCTAATGAACCAACATGCAAGAAAAGAAGGAGTGGGAGAGATGACAACGGAGGGTGAGGATGAATCAAAGACCACAAGAAAGAAGGAGAGCGTTGGGTGAAGGCAGGTCAGGAGCCTGGTGTCAAGCAGAAGGTGGAGATGAGAGAATGATATAGTGGATGGACTGGAAAGGAAAACAGAAAGAATGTATGAGTGAACATGAAACAGAGAAGGAAGAGGACAACCAGAGAGCCAGGAAGTAAACAGGCAAAAATCAAGGAAAGAGACTGGAGTCTCTGTTTTATAAAGCTGTCTTTTTCTGGTCCCAAGGAGGAGCCCGTGGTTCATGGCAAAGTAGCAAAGGAGGTTAGCATCACAGAGAGCAACTTTCTCCAATGAGCTCTGGAAGTGAGCAGGGTTCATTTGAGCCTCTCCATCCAGCAGTAGAAAGAAGGGGAATATCTCTTTCCTCTCCCTGGAACCTGGAATGAACAACCTTATGTCAGTAACCTAGGAATCCTGTGGAATCTCATTCAGGTCTGGGCACCCTGAGAAAATTAAATTTCCCAGAACCCCCTGTTTGCTCAAGAGGTGTGTGCTTTTTTTGGGTAGGGGGAGATTGTCCTTCCTGTTACCATTTGATCCATCACCATAAAGGAAGGCACCAGGTGAGGGAAGTTGGGCTCACAGTTGGGGTGGGAGACTTGAGAGAGATATAAGTTGCAAAGGCAAAGGTAAAAACACTTGGAGGAAAATAAATAAAAGGCATGTTCTCCATTGTGGATCATAATTGCCAGTACCTAATCTGAACTGAGGGAATTTACTCATTGCTAAAAATTGCAAGTTCCTCTTTGGCAATAGAATGGCTTGAGAATGCTCCCAGCCTTAAATGACACAACAGTATTTGTGTGATCAGCCAGCTTGCGTTCATGTGATTCGTATCTCTGAGAGCAATTTGAGAATCATTCATTGTTGAAAAATAAATCGTTTCCTGGTGTGTATCTTTTTTTTTGGTTTTGTTTTCATTTTCTTTAAATGCCTTTTCCTACCCCTGAAGTTTTCCGTATTGTGTAGGCATCTCAACAACATCTGTGCCTTGGTTTGTTCTTTGCCCCAGTTCTTTCAGCATTAATCAGAATATATATATATATATATATATATATATATATATATATTCTCATATTCCCTGGCTTGCTGAGCATCCTTTAATATATACAAAGTAGATATTATCTCATCTCCCACGACGTCTTTAAACGCAGCTCATGTTTTATCTCCTATGGAGTACCAAGTGATAACATCATGCATTCAACAAAGCCTTGAAAATCTGAGTTGCCCGATTTCATAATCTCCACCGTCTCACGTTCTGCCGCGCTGGCCTCACTGCGTCACAGTGCCGTTATCCTCATTTGCATTCCCCATGGTACCTGCCAGGCTTTGTCAGTTCTGCAGAGTAACAACTCTCTGGTGGCTCTTCTACAAAAACAGATGATTGCTTTTCACTTTCTGCTTCTGCAATAGAGGAGGAGGAGGAGGAGGGCTCTCTTAAGTCTCTGCTGTGCACTACAAACTGAACCAAAAATAGTCCTGCTATTTTGGGTTCATTTGCCTTCATTCTAAAAAACAGGGGAGGGGATCCTGTCATCCCTCCGAAGCTTCTTGGGCTCAAACTCTCAGCTCTCCCAGCTAGCATGGTCAATAGTTGGGAATGATGGGGGGCTGTAGTCCAAAAGCAAGAAGAAACCATGAAGTTTGGTGCAGAAAGCATTGAGCTAGATGGTAGGACACATATAGGGACGCGGGTGGCGCTGTGGGTTAAACCACAGAGCCTAGGACTTGCCAATCAGAAGGTTGGCGGTTCGAATCCCCGCGACGGGGTGAGCTCCTGTTGCTCAGTCCCTGCTCCTGCCAACCTAGCAGTTCAAAAGCACGTCAAAGTGAAGTAGATAAATAGGTACCACTCTGGCAGGAAGGTAAACGGTGTTTCTGTGTGCTGCTCTGGTTCGCCAGAAGCAGCTTAGTCATGCTGGCCACATGACCCGGAAGCTGTACGCCGGCTCCCTCGGCCAATAAAGCGAGATGAGCACCACAACCCCAGAGTCGGCCATGACTGGACCTAATGGTCAGGGGTCCCTTTACCTTTACCTTTTAGGACACATATGGAAGGTCACAGTCTGAATAGCAGATCTGCAGGGTGTGTGACCACATGACATTTCCTACCTAGGACTTTGCACTGGATCCAGCCAGATCCCAAATCGGGCAGATTCAAATCAACAGGGATTTGGCAGAATTGGGTTGAGGCAGCCTCCTATCACCCAGGGTCGAATTGGTTCCAACCAGAATAAAACAAACAGTCCAAGTTGGGCAGCTGGGAGGGTAAAGAGAAGGCAGCTTGTGTGAATCTCCTTCTCCTCCGACCCCCCACATCATGTACGCGCTCCTCAGTGCATAACAATAGATGGGCCATTGGTCTGATTCAGTAGGTCCTGGACTCCTCACAAGGCCTATCCTCACACCTCTCTCTCCTTCCTGCCTGAGGCTAGCTCAGTTGGTAGAGCATAGTAGACCCTTGATCTCAGGGTTGTGGGTTTCCTGCATTGCAGGAGGTTGGACTAGATGACCCTCAGGGTCCCTTCCAACTCTAAAATTTGATGCTTCGATGATCCCACTTCCTGACTGCCCTCTGTGCCCCCCCCCATCACTCTGGGTCATCCAGACCAACCTGTAGCAGTTTACGGATGTCTCAACTCAGCTCGAGATTTGGGCCTCAGCTGAATACAGTGCACAACCCTACTTCTTACATTGAAGTATGATGGGAAATGGGAATATGAAAAGATGTCAGGCAAGTTTCTGAAAGAAGATTGCTAACCTCCATGTCAGGTGCTGTTGCAGTTGCTCGAGAATAAGCAGGCAGGACTCCGACCTGTGTCTAACAGGCTTTATTTTGGTGCAAACTATTTACAGTGAAGAGCCCCAAGGCTCATGTCTGGCTCAACCGCTAGCAGAATCCGGGAGTGGTCTTTTTTTGTACCTCCCCCAACATAAAAGTTTCATTACCCCCCAACCTTTTCTGCCCCTCCCTGCACCTCAGACTACTGCACAGTATGGGCGATGGCAAGGGCGTGTTTCCCCCCTCTCTGGCTTGCTCAGGAGTGGCATTAAGGCTCTCCCTAGCATCCTCTGGTCCTTGCACCTCTTCTCTACTGGAGGTGGGGCTTTCCTCCTCTATGGAAGAGGAACTGCTTCGCAATATTTTTGAAGGCTCCCTGTAACACAAAGGTTAAGGGACCCCTGACCATTAGGTCCAGTCGTGGATGACTCTGGGGTTGGGGCGCTCATGTTGTTTTATTGGCTGAGGGAGCCGGTGTACAGCTTCCGGGTCATGTGGCCAGCATGACTAAGCCGCTTCTGGCAAACCAGAGCAGTGCACGGAAATGCCGCTTATCTTCCCACCTATTTATCTACTTGTACTTTGACGTGCTTTTGAACTGCTAGGTTGGCAGGAGCAGGGACCGAGCAACGGGAGCTCACTCCGTTGCAGGGATTTGAACCGCTGACCTTCTGATCAGCAAGTCCTAGGCTCTGTGGTTTAACCCACAGCGCCACCCGCGTCCCCCCGTAACACAACTGCCCTTCTATTTCTCACCTCTGAGCTGATGGCAGTTCCCTGACACTCCATGTTTACCTCCAAACTGCAGCAAGGGAGGGTGCTTTGCTTGTAAGCTCCCCGTAGCCATCTGATTGCCCACTTCTGCAAATAGGATCTCTCTTCCAACATCTGATGTTTTCAAATATATTTCTTACTCGGTACTTAGCAATGAAGTTTCCTCTTATATCTCCCTTACTTCCCTCTTCCGCTCCCCATGACTTTGTTTCTGTGCCTGAGAAGGAAAAGGGCACAGGGGAGATGGGCAGACGTGGCCCAAGAAATCACCAGTGTATATTTATCAAGATCTGCTAGTCATTTCCCCCCCCCCCCATCTTCAGCTTGTGTCCATGTTGATAACAGACATGGCTGGTTCCCTGGAGATACGATGCACCACAGCCTTGTTGCTTAATTCATCCAGGATGCAACTTTCTTCCTCCTCTTAAGAGGAACACCAACACAGTTAGGTTTGACAAATGCATTCCTCGTAGTAGAACCTCTCCAAGTTTGCTGTGTTTATTTGTCCAATGCGTTTGTTAACCACTGTTCGAAACACAATATCTTTTCACAGCAGCTTAAAGCATTTAAAACTATTTAAAACCATATCAATACAGAACAATGCGATTGTAACAGCAACAATAAAAGCATTGCAAATCCTGCTTCACCGTTTGATTAATTTCAATACACCACAGCCAGTCATCGCAGCGTGAGAGTAAAAAACAACAACACTCCTTCCTCAAAAGCAATCTCAGAGAAAAATGTTTCTAGACCGATACCACAGAGGGAGCTGACTGGTTATCTTGGAGAGGGATCTGATAGGCCCAGGACTAAATTAACAATGCATCTGTCTAGATAAATAAAAGGCTTGCTCAACTGCTCTGCCCCAGCCTCCATGATACCTCTCTCAGTTGACTCACCCCACTTTCCATAAACCCAGCTCTCTCACCTATTCCATCCTCCACCCACTCAACCAAGCTGTCATTCACCTCTTTTGCTCAACCCACCCACTGCATGTTGTCCAACTTTTGCAGATCAAAAACCAGGATGCGCATCGTCCTGGGTGAGTCATGTGACCCACACCATGCTCTCGTCCAGGGCCAGATTTAGGTTTGATGAGGCCCTAAACTGTGGGTTAAACCACAGAGCCTAGGCCTTGCCGATCAGAAGGTTGGCGGTTCGAATCCCCGTGACGGGGTGAGCTCCTGTTGCTCGGTCCCAGCTCCTGCCAACCTAGCAGTTTGAAAGCACGTCAAAGTGCAAGTAGATAAATAGGTACCGCTCTGGCGGGAAGGTAAACAGCATTTCCGTGCCCTGCTCTGGTTCACCAGAAGCGGCTTAGTCATGCTGGCCACATGACCCGGAAGCTGTGCGCCTGCTCCCTTGGCCAATAAAGCAAGATGAGCGCCGCAACCCCAGAGTTGGTCACGACTGGACCTAATGGTCAGGGGTCCCTTTACCTTTACCTTTAAGCTACTGAAGGTAATGGGGCCCTTTCTATGTCCAGTTGTCCTTTGTCAACAACAAATTGTCACTGGGTTTTTTGTTGTTGAATATATGGCATATGGTAATTTATTGAGCTAATAGGTGCATACACAACACAAAACACTGTTGCTGTATGTAGATTGTATTTTGTTTGTTTTTTATCTTATATTTTGGAAATGTACATCCAGTGTTTTTTCTTTTAATTTTTTTGGGGGGCCCCAAGAGAGTGGGGCCCTAAGCTATAGCTTGTTTAGCTTATACGCAAATTCGGCGCTTCCTCGCCCCCTGAAAAGTGCCTTTTTGGAGGAGTGAGAGCATGTGAGATCACAGCACCCAAAATGGCCACTGAGATCTCACGTGAGAAAACAGTGTCTCTTTTTTCTGGGACACTTGGTGGGTATGCCATTGCTGCACGCCTGGCTCACTAGCCTGCTTCAAGTCCTGGCCCCACCCCCCCCCCCACATGCTGAGCTTGCTCACCCGTCACCCTGCTCAACCCACCAACTGTTTGCCTCCAACCCTCAACCGTGCAGAATGCACATTCCATTGCCAGAGAGAGAGATATTTATCTATATCCCAAAGCATGGAAAGGGACTCCTGTTGGAGTTCAAAGATTTAGGGAAGGGGCCTTGAAACAAGCCCTTTTCACCTTGCAGAGTCCCAGGCCAATTATAGAAACATCCAAATTTGTCTGTGTGCTCCTGTGTAAGGAGATAAATTGCAGTCCTAAAATATACCAAGGGACAAGCACAGCATGGTAATTAATATTCAAGAAAGGAACAAATCAATGAGTAGGAAGCAAGCTTGCTTTTCCCCCAAGTAGCCTCATAGCCTAATGAATTTCTTAGCTAAGCCATGACATAAGTTACCATTATCTGCCTGGATATTCTTGGATATTCTCTTTCTCCAAACCTGGAATTTCAGAAATGGGAAGCAAAATCTTGGCGAGTATATGCAATCGACGTAATGCTGCCCAAAAACTCGGATGGCTTGAGAAAACGATTCAACAATTCCATGGAGGGTAAGGCTATCAATGACTACTATATTTTACCTCCACTGCTGGAGGCAGTTTGACTTTCAGTACCAGTAGCTGAGCATCCCAAGAGGTACTCATGTGCTCCAGGACTTGCTTTCAGGCTTTTCATGGTCATCTGGTTGGCCAGTGGGAGATCAAGATCATGGGCTAATGAGGCTCTTCTTAGAAAAGGCACAAGCTCACATAATATTAGATGCTGGGATCATCTTATAAAAATGATGGGCTGTAGATTCAGGCAGGGAGAAGAAACACCTTGCTGTCACAGCCCAGAGTAAATTTATGGAACTCGTTGTTGTGCGAAGTTTTCATGCACACTAAAATAGAATAGCAGAGACATCACCTTGCCAACAAAGTTCTGTATAGTTAAAGCTATGGTTTTCCCGGTAGTGATTTATGGAAGTGAGAGCTGGACCATCAAGAAGGCTGATCACCGAAGAATTGATGCTTTTGAATTATGGTGCTGGAGGAGACTTTTGAGAGTCCCATGGACTGCAAGAAGATCAAACCTATCCATTCTTAAGGAAATCAGCCCTGAGTGCTCACTGGAAGGACAGAGCCTGAAGCTGAGACTCCAGTATTTTGACCACCTCATGAGAAGAGAAGACTCCCTGGAAAAGACCCTGATGTTGGGAAAGATGGAGGGCACAAGGAGAAGGGGACGACAGAGGACGAGATGGTTGGATAGTGTTCTCGAAGCTACCAGCATGAGTTTAACCACACTGCGGGAGGCAGTGGAAGACAGGAGTGCCTGGCGTGCTCTGGTCCATGGGGTCACGAAGAGTCGGACATGACTAAATGACTAAACAACAACATAGAATAGAATCACAGAATTCAACATAGAATAGAAGGCACAGAACCCAGGTACCTTCTAGTCTAAGGTTACCAAATTCTCCCCAAAGAATCCGGGGACACTTTTTTTTTAAGAGGAAAAAAAGTTATTAAAATTATGATTATTTTTTTAAAAGTAATATCTTCTCTTCTGTGGTCTCCTTTGTCACGCGGCCTTCCTCTGGGCCCCATCCTGCTCTCTTGGAGCACTAGCCACCATGGAGTAGGTTCGGGTCGGACCTGGGCTCGGTCACATGTCCTTGCCCTCCAGGTGCTCTCCTACCTCTCCTCAGTGGTGGTGATGCGGCAATGTTAGGGCTCCCCTCTTTTCTCTCCTTCCTCTTTCTCTCTTTTTTTAATAATGATATTTATTAGTTTTCCAACAAATTGAGCACAACACTACAAAAACCAAAAAAGAAAAAACATACAATAATACAATACAATACAAAAACAAAACTGCAAAACATTAACATGCAACTAACAAAACAAAACAAAAAACTCTTTCTCTCTCTTCCTTCTCCTTCTCCTCTCCTCCTTCTACCTTCATCAGCTCCAGGGTTTGTACTGGCCTCAGAGCGCCACTGGGCAGTTGGCCTGGTGCTCTCGCTCCCAGCTCGATTTGGGTCGCGGGGGTCTGTGTGTCAGCAGTTCTCCCACTTGACGCACCAGTTGTCCCCGGTTCCCCCTCGGCAGTGGTGGTGGCAGCAGCAGTCTCAGCAGCTCAGAGTAGCGCAGTTGGCTCTAGCTGGCTTCAGGAGCTGCTCGCTGCCGTGGCGTCCTCCATTTTGCCCCGCCAGAAGTCCCCATATGATGTGCCTTGTGCCGTTTAACCAATCACGCAACATTCATTCCCTACTAATAAATCTACAACACTTAAAATATAAATCCGGGGACATTAAATGAAATCCAGGGACATTCTGGGGATGGATTTTGTCCGGGGACAGATTTGTAAATCCAGGGACTGTCCCCGGGAAACAGGAAACCACTAACGTCACATCCCGTCTCCTTTCCCGTGAGACTTCCAACAGTCTGGAATGTCTCTGGAATGTAAACAGAGTCCAGTGACTCCAAGCAGCTGCTCAGTGGCAAAACAGAAACTAACAACGGGGACGTCTGGTAACCATATTCTAGTCCAACCCCCTGCAATGCAGGAATCTCAACTCAAGCATTCATGACAGATGGTCATCCAACCTCTGCTTAGAAACCTCCAGTGAATGAGAGCCCACAACTTCCTGAGGGAGTCTGTTCCACTGTTGAACAGCTCTTACTGTCAAAAAGTTCCCCCTGATGTTTAGGTGGAAACTGTTTTCTTGCAACTTGAAAGCCATTGGTTTGGGGCCTACCCTCCAGAGCAGGAGAAAACAACCTTGTACCTTCTTCCACATGACAGCCCTTGAGATATTTGAAGATGGCTATCATATCTCCCCTCAGCCTTCTCTTTTCCAGACTAAACATGCCAGCGCCTTCAACCGTTTGTCATAAGGCTTGGTATCTAGACCCTTGACCATCTTGGAACTATTCCATTCATGTCTACTATCTCATTGAGCTCAGTGGAGCTTCTTCCCAGGAAAGCGTGCATAGATTTGTGTAAGAGAGAAACTGGATAGAGGTTTATATATAACACTATACATGTGGCAGAAAAAATGAATAGGTAGACTGAGTGTGAGTTTGTTTATCTTCTCTTCTCCATTCAAAGTACCAGAACTTGGGGTCTCAGATTAAAGCAATAGAGAATTAAATTCAAGGCAGACAAAGGAAAGAATTCCCCCCAATAATGAATATTTTAATGTGTGTTAGCTGTTTGTTACCGACAGCAAGCCCCTTTGAAGTTGTCCCCTGATGTCACAATGGTGTCATGTGATTGGCAGGTATGTGGCTCCACCCACCTGTCAATGTGTAGCCTATGGTGTAGATGTGTTATTGTTCCCCACTGCCATAGTTAAGCAAAGTTTTGATTCATAATTGCTTGGGATATTGCATAATTTCTCTCTGTTTTTCCCCTCTCTGAGAGATTCCAAACACAAGCCGATCTATTGCTAGTCCCTCCCATCTCCCACCGCCAAGAACGAATCTGGATGGCTAAATCTAGAAAGAACATCAACCTTCTCATGCATGACTAAGAGGCTCAAAAGCAATTCCACTGAATCAATCACAGACTATTTTCTACAATGGCTTACTTCACACGCCAAGTGACTAACCGTGCACATTAGCCATCTAATAAGTGAAAGTGTTTCCTGCAATGGGCTTAATAACCTTTCAAATTATTGTGGGTTGTGTTTTTTTGTTTGTTTGTTTTTTGCAAAAAAAAGAAGAAGCAAAACCAAAGGTTATTATAATGTGTTCAGTTAAATTCAAAATTGTAGCTGCAAGAGCCATTATGTTAATCAAAATACTGTATTAAGGCAGCTTGCTACAAGCTTTAAATTAATAAATTATGCACTGCTGTGCAATCAGCAAGGTTCCGTCAGGGTCGGAATGAAGCATCTGAGCTATGACCCTCCACTGAATTTGACAAATGCAGGAAGAGCATTTGATCTGTAGCCATCAGATCAAGTTATCGTCTAGGACTATCTTGCAAATTGTGTGCTTTGATCATTTCTGGGCTGTTGCTGTTACAAATGTGTGCTATGGAAGTGGGGGATCTCTCTGACCGCAGCAAGGGCCAGCCTCCAGGTTGGCAAGTTTCCAGGATCTGGGAGTGAGCTGCTTGTCTGGCCAAGTGCTCCAGAAGCCGTATCCTCCAACATTTCTCTGATGAAAACAGGGACGTCTCACCATACCCTCCAACATTTCTCCGATGAAAATAGTGACGTACGTCCTAAGGAAGCACGGGGCATTCCGGGATCAAATCAGAAACCAGACAGCTTCTGTAAATCTGTGACTGTCCCTGGAAAATAGGGACACTTGTAGGCTCTTAAGAAGCTGGTGTACAACCCACAACATTCAGCAACTGCTTCCCAGAGCAGCAAACAAGGATGCTGTTTTGCTTAACACGGACCATGCATCCTATTTGTGCATGTGAATACACATGTGAATTGAGCAAATTAGGACGTCAGTGTGATCTACAACGTGCCCACCAGATCTGGAAGCAAATCTGGGGTCTGGCTCAAGAGACCTGGAGCTCAGGCTCGTGAACAATGGCTCTGGCAACATGCAAGAATCAAATGGGCCAGGGGACAGTTAAAACCAGGCAAGGGGCTCAAAATCAGTCATCAGCAAAAGGGGAGAGGTGATTACAGTGTGATGCTAACCATGCCTATTCAGAAGTAAGTCCTATTCAATTCGGATAAGTTACCCTCAAGTAAGTGGAGATAGACCTGCAAGCTTAGGCCAGCTCCAAGGGCCTTCTGGCAGTTCCCTCACTGCGAGAAGCCAAGTTACAGGGAACAAGGCAGAGGGCCTTCTTGGTAGTGGCGCCCGCCCCGTGGAACGCCCTCCCACCAGATGCCAAAGAGAACAACTACCAGACTTTTAGAAGACATCTGAAGGCAGCCCTGTTTAGGGAAGCTTTTAATGTTTGATGCATTACTCTATTTTAATATTTTGTTGGAAGCTGCCCAGAGTGGCAATTGTTGTTGTTGTTGTTGTTGTTGTTATCAGCATTAGGGGCATCATCTAATTTTTCAAGGATGGGGACGGGCCCCCTCAATATTCAATGGCAACATGTGCATTCTGTGTGCGCATGCTGCAAAGTGTGCTCAAGTCACTCAGGCACCACCAACAGGTGCTTCTGTCAAAGGCCTGCAGCCCAGTTTAGCTGTTTTATCTTAATTCAGGTAGGTAGCCGTGTTGGGCTGATGCAGTCAAAATAAATAAAAAATTTAAAAAATGCCCAGTAGCACCCAGTGGTGGAGTTTCATGCTCCGGCACCGGGGGACGGAGAGCAGGCAGGGGCGAGGCTGGTGCGCGTCCCGGGGGCGTGGTGTGGCGTCCCGCTCTCAGGGTTGTGATGCGCATCCTGGGGGCGTGGCACCCAGCGCAGGCGGGGGGGCAGCCGTGATGGCACCCCACCGGGATCGCACTGCCGGGGGCAGTGGGCTCCCCCCGCACTCCTCTTCCTTCGCCAGTGGTAGCACCTTAAAAGGTAAAGGTAAAGTTAAAGTGACCCCTGACCATTAGGTCCAGTCGTGGCCGACTCTGGGGTTGCGACGCTCATCTCATTTTGTTGGCCGAAGGAGCCGGCGTACAGCTTCCAGGTCATGTGGCCAGCATGACTAAGCCACTTCTGGCGAACCAGAGCAGCGCACAGAAATGCCGTTTACCTTCCCACCGGAGTGGTACCTATTTATCTACTTGCACTTTGAGGTGCTTTCGAACTGCTAGGTTGGCAGGAGCAGGGACCGAGCAACGGGAGCTCACTCCGTCACGGGGAGTCGAACCCCCAACCTTCTGATCGGCAAATTCTAGGCTCTGTGGTTTAACCCACAGCGTCACCTTAGAGACCAACTAAGTTTGTTCTGGGTATAAGCTTTGTGTGTACCTGAAGAAGTGTGCATGCACACGAAAGCTTATACCCAGAACAAACTTAGTTGGTCTCCAAGGTGCTACTGGATAATTTTTTTAAATTTTTGGTTTATCTTAACTTCACTCCGCACACTCTTCCAGATAGACTGGCTTCTTGCTATTGAGGCCAAGGTCTACAGGAGGACTCTCAGGTATCTTCCATTGGGCCTGGGGTCCATCACATCTCCAGGGAACTCAGGGCTATAGTTGGCTTTCGGGAAGTTGTGCTTGTAAAGTTGGGAAAGGAAATTGATGAGATTTCCAGCCCTTAAGCAAACAGACAAAAAACTCCTGCCCTCTTTGAGGGTTTCCCCACTCAAAGTCATCCCAAAATCGGCTCCAAGCGAATTTGACCTCATTCACCACCTCGGAGAGCCAGTGTGGTGTAGTGGTTAAAAGCGGTGGACTCGTAATCTGGGGAACCGGGTTCGTGTCTCCGCTCCTCCACATGCAGCTGCTGGGTGACCTTGGGCTAGTCACATTTCTCTGAAGTCTCTCAGCCCCACTCACCTCACAGAGTGTTTGTTGTGGGGGAGGAATGGAAAGGAGAACGTTAGCCGCTTTGAGACTCCCTAGGGTAGTGGTAAAGCGGGATATCAAATCCAAACTCCTCCTCCTCCTCCTCCTCCTCCTCCTCCTCCTCCTCCTCCTCCTCCTCCTCCTCCTCTTCTTCTTCTTCTTCTTCTTCTTCTTCTTCTTCTTCTTCACCTATCGTGTTGTCTTTGTGAATCGGTTACTGACACAATTCCTCAGCACCTTTGTTATGTTTCTTAGACTTCCTTTCACCATGCTTTGGCTGTGGACCAGCACTGCACATGGAATGCACTGCTTGGCAAGTGAAACAAAAAGTCTGCTGGATTTTGACCTTTCCAGTTTTTCCTTGGAGGGCTTTGCCCATGGAGTGTTCTACCTCATGTGCTGCCTTTTAGCACATTTAGCACCATGCTTGAGCGGGTGGTGAATCACAGGACTGGCTCTGATTTTGTCGCCCATTATCTGGACAGCTTTTTTTTTTCCTGGAGAGATAGGTCATTGGCTTATACAGTGGTACCTCAGGTTAAGAACTTAATTTGTTCTGGAGGTCCGTTCTTAAACTGAAACTGTTCTTAACCTGAAGCACCACTTTAGCTATGGGGCCTCCTGCTGCCGCCGCCACGCAAATTCTGTTCTCATCCTGAAGCAAAGTTCTTAACCTGAGGTACTATTTCTGGATTAGTGGAGTCTGTAACCGGAAGCATCTGTAACCCGAGGTACCACTGTACAACCTTTGAGTGCAGTTGCTGAGGAATGTGGTATTGCTTTGGCATCAGGGTCCCTTCCCTCTTCTGACGTTTGAGGGCATCAAAATTTTCAAAAGATTTCAGTTGTCCAGGTTGCCAGAGCCCAAACCAATATAGCTGAGGGCCAGATGGGCCCAAGTCACAGCTGTCCAAAGTCTCACCCTTGGGAACTCAGAGTTTATGGACCAATTAAATTGCGCTTGCCATGTAGTTACTCCCTAGTCACTTCCTTTTGAGGCATTTGTGACTTGCCTCAAAAGACCCTCATTCTCCAAATCACCGTTTAAGGATTTATGGCAGGCTGGAAGCAGATCTGTGTGTTTGGCTTTTCTTTTTGGACCAATTTAATGTCATTTACTCTTGCAGGAGCGAGCTGCTCCTCAAAGCTGAGCTGGATGTTCACTCGGGGAAGGCTTGGCATGGGACATATCACACCCTAATGAGGTAAGATTATAGAGCTGAAGAGAACCTGGAGAACATTCAGTTTGCCACTACTAGAAATCTAATTTACTCACTCCTCTGACCTCTGAGAGTTCCACAGATATTTCCCACTTACTTTCAAAGAAATATGAAACGAGAAACCTTTCTCAAAAAATGAAGACTAAGTTTCTTAGTGAAATAAAAGGGAAGGTAAAGGACCCTTGGATGGTGGTTGTTGTTGTTGTTTAGTCGTTTAGTCGTGTCCGACTCTTCGTGACCCCATGGACCAGAGCACGCCAGGCACTCCTGTCTTCCACTGTCTCCCGCAGTTTGGTCAGACTCATGCTGGTAGCTTCGAGAATACTGTCCAACCATCTCTTCCTCTGTCATCCCCTTCTCCTTGTGCCCTCAATCTTTCCCAACATCAGGGTCTTTTCCAGGGAGTCTTCTCTTCTCATGAGGGGGCCAAAGTATTGGAGCCTCAGCTTCACGATCTGTCCTTCCAGTGAGCACTCAGGGCTAATTTCCTTTAGAATGGATGCGTTTGATCTTCTTGCAGTCCATGGAACTCTCAAGAGTCTCCTCCAGCACCATAATTCAAAAGCATCAATTCTTCGGCGATCAGCCTTCTTTATGGTCCAGCTCTCACTTCCATACATCACTACTGGGAAAACCATGGCTTTAACTATACGGACCTTTGTTGGCAAGGTGATGTCTCTGCTTTTTAAGATGCTGTCTAGGTTTGCCATCGCTTTTCTCCCAAGGAGCAGGCATCTTTTAATTTCGTGACTACTGTCAATAATAATAATAATAATAATTTATTTGTACCCTACCCATCTGGCTGGGTTTCCCAAGCCACTCTGGGCAGCTTCCAAAAAAGATTAAAAATACCTTCCCTAAACAGGGATTGCAGCGCTCATCTCACTTTTCAGGCTGAAGTAGCTGGTGTTTGTCCCCAGACAGCTTTCTGGGTCATGTGGCCAGCAGGACTAAACCACTTCTGGTGCAGCAGAACACCGTGACAGAAACCAGAGTGCATGGAAATGCCATTTACCTTCCCACCAGAGCGGTACCTATTTATCTACTTGTACTGGTGTGCTTTCGAACTGCTAGGTTGGCAGGAGCTGGGACGGAACAACAGGAGCTCACCCCATCGCGGGGATTTGAATCGCCGACCTACTGAGCCTCTTGGGCTTGTTTCTTAGTAAACTGGATTTTGTACCAAATCTCACACTGCACATTTCCCCAGAAATGTCTCAGAAACGCACCATGCACACAGATCTGGATATTGTGCTATACCTATCATCCAGTTTCTCAAAAGAGGATTCTAACGCCACAAAAGAGGCTTCCTCACCACAGAAGAGGTGCATTAGAATGTCTTTGTAGTTCTGGCAGGTGTGGAGTTGAGCTTACATTAGTGTTGCAAGACAGCAGAGGGTGGTGTATGTTTACATGAGTTTCTTTCCATTAAACATTTCCCCGATGATCTGCAGCCTCCCTGGCTACTCGTGTGTCCTGAACTGAGAAAGACTCATGGGAGGATATTACTCATGGTGTCTTTTCCCGAGCAATAGCTACCAAATACCTGAGACTGCTGTACTCACGGAGCTTGCATTTAAGGGAAGTCCTTCTTTTACACCTTTTAATATTTTAAAAAAAACCCTCCACACACTGGCAAAATAAAAATACTACTTAAATGTAGCAAGATAACAGCCATAGGCAGCCTCCTTGGCTTCGAGCACGTGCAGAAAAGACCAACCAGGGATGTCATGGGGTCGTCAGAAAAATTGGCACCCAGGAAGGCTGCAAAATGTTGGGTGCCTAGAAAGGATGCAGAACGCTGGCCATCTCCTAACTAAGGGGAGCGCAACTAACCACATCCCATTCTTTAGAATTTCACAGGATATTTCTCTCTGTCCAGATCATTTTTGAATGCAGGTGCTTTTCTTATTAACTGATAGAGAAGGATTGCATGGATGATGGAGAGTAGAAGAAAATTTCAGAACAGCACAATGTCCCCCTCCTGCTCTCCTCTTGCTCCCCGTAGAGGTGACTTCTGTGTTAGATCCTCAAAAGTGGTATCTGACACTTATAGGGCGATGTTCCGACCCATTATTAAAAATAGCCCCATTGAGCCATTTTGTGTTCTTGACAGTGTGCCACAGATGTCATAAGGTTACATTGTGTGTGCGCGCTTTCCTCTCTCCCCCCCCCTTCCCCTTACCACTTTCCCTTCCTGTTACTATCTTTGTGGCCGGAATAAATTAAATGTTGTTGGCATCGGATTTCGTCCTTGCTGTGACAGCAGGGAAGAGGGGCGGGGTGCTCTCGGCCCCGCTCCTTCGCTGTATCAGTGGGTACCATAGGACAAAACATTAGCATCCTTGCCCCCAAGACGTCCCCTTGTGAAAGACGGGACTAAAATGTTGCTTTTACAGTGGGAGGCGGCGAGTCTTCAGTGCGGCGATGGTTGACCTTTCTAAGGATAGAAATGTCAGTAGCCCACAGCTGCAAGGAGAGAGAGAGGAGGAGAGAAAAAGGGATTTTTCTCATCCCTTTGGAGAAAGCTGGATTATGTTGACCTTTGTTGGCTGATGTTGCCACAGCCGAATCTCTCCCTGTCAATAGAGCTCAGTAACACCAGGGCGAGTACCAGCGAGGGGTTTATAGTAATGATGGGTGAACGCAACCTCCCTGGGCTTGAAAATTAGCTGAATTATCACTGCCAATACAGATGTGGATGTGGAATTTGGTCAATCTATTTCTAAACCAGTCCAAATTCGCCCTACCCTGCCAATGGATCTTCTAGTCCAGCATTTGGTTCACACCATGACTAACCAGATTCCCCTAGGAAGCCTACAAGTGGAATCCAAGTTCAAGAGATCTCTCTCCACCTGCAGTTTCCAACGACTGACATTCAGAAGCTTTGTTGCCTCTGGCTGTGGAGTCAGAGCCATCAGCCATTGATACCCATTACCTCTGTGCAATTATCTAATCTTCTCCATCCAAGTTGGTGGACATCACTGCCTCCTGTAAGAGCAATTTCCATACTTCAACCATCTTCTGTTTCGCCACCTGCATATTCCTGCACTGCAAGGGGTTGGAGTAGAGAATACTTGGGGTCCCTTCCAACTCTACAATTCTATGATTTTAAGAAGGACCTTGTCTGACCTGATTCCTCCAAGATTCAGCTTAATTGGATGACCACGAGTTCTAGTAGAAGAAAAACTTTTAGCCACTGTGATGGC
Source organism: Podarcis liolepis (assembly GCF_965112155.1). Lineage (NCBI taxonomy): Eukaryota > Metazoa > Chordata > Lepidosauria > Squamata > Lacertidae > Podarcis > Podarcis liolepis. The sequence goes on along the minus strand of NC_139569.1, from coordinate 8,589,343 downwards.
CTGGGACTCGGGCTCAGAGCCGGAGGAGTCTCAGTCTGCACCAGATCCTCTGCCTCAGACGGCATCTGGACTGAGTCTGGGGCCTGATTCTGAAGAGCCCCAGTCTGCACAGGTTCCCCTGCAACAAACACCAGCTGGGCCGAGTCAGGGGCCTAAGCCTGCCCTGGCTCCAGATGCGGGGATTACCTCGTTGCCTTCAGCTGGGCCATCGCTTACAGCTGCTCCACTACCAGTTGGGTCAGGAGAGGCTGAGGCAGCCCCTGGGTCTAGTAACCCACCGACGTCTCCCGAGATGCAGAGACTAAGGTCTGAGAGAAGGAGAGACTTGAGTACTCGCAGGAGGAGTGCTCGCCTTTGGGTGAGACAGGGAGCTGAGTCACCGGGGGATCAGGACCGGTCGTTACCCCATCAGAGATAAAAGGCTGCCGGAGCCCACCCCAGGTTGTGGGAGCAACATTGCTGCTTGCTGGAACCTGCCTGAGACCTTGTGCCTGACCTAGCCTGGTTTCCTGCCTTGGCCCTGTTGGACAGACTCCTCGCGGAATCCTTGGATTCGGGACTGGACCTGGACCGCGTGGCTCAGGTTAACCCCTGGGCCCAGCACAGCCACCCACTTTCTCCAGGCCACAAATGCTTTTTTGTTATTCTATCATGCCACTTCTTAGTTGCTTTTTCTCTAAACTGAAATGTTCCAAATGCTTTAACCTTCCCTCATAGGGGAGTTGATGATGATGATGATACTTCTGTTATATTGTTATATATACACCACCCATCTGGCTGGGTTTCTCCAGCTCCTCTGGGCAGCTTCCAGCACATACGAAAACATAATAAGATGTCAAACATTAAAAACTTCCCTAAACAGGGCTGCCTTCAGTTGTCTTCTTAAAGTCAGATAATTGTTTATCTCCTTGACACCTAACAAGAGGGCGTTCCACAGGGCAGGCACCACTACCGAGAAGGCCCTCTGCCTGGTTCCCTGCAACCTCACTTCTCACAGGGAGGGAACCACCAGAAGGCTCTCAGAGCTGGACCTCGGTGTCTGGACTGAAGGATGGGGGTGGAGACACTCCTTCAGGTATACAGGGCCAAAGCAGTCTAAGGTTTTAAAGGTCAGCACTGACACTTTGACTTGTGCTCAGAAATATATTCTTAAACATTCATTGCTTCATCTCCTTGATCCTTTTGGCTGCCCTTTTCTGAAACTTTTGCAGCTATGCCAAATGCCTTCCAGGCTTTAGCCCTCTGGATTCTCTCCAGGTGATAGGATGATGATGATGATGATATTTCCATGCCACAGCCCTTACCCCTAGGCCACACCCCTTGCTGGTCCTGCACCACATGTTCCTTAAGAGCTGGGGTCAGCAACCTTTTCCAGCCGTGGGCCAGTCCACCCTCACTCAGACCATGTGGTGGGCCAGACTATATTTTGAAGGGGGGGGGATGAACGAATTCCTGTGCCCCACAAATAACCCGGAGATGCATTTTAAATAAATGCACACATTCTACTCATGTAAAAACACCAGGCAGGCCCCACAAACAACCCAGATATGCTTTTAAATAAAAGCACACATTCTACTCATGTAAAAACACGTTGATTCCTGGACCATCCGCAGGTCGGATTTAGAAGGCAATTGGGCCAGATCTGGCCCCCGGGCCTTAGGTTGCCTACCCCTGCTTAAGAGTCTCAAACAGTGCTAATAACTGAACAGAGGATGGGCAGGTGTGCATTTAGGAACCTCTGGCTTTTGCATAGCGGGAATGTCGCCTGCTGTAAAAAAAAATGGCAATCTGTTACTCCACCTGCTCTGGTCCTGTCTACCACTGTCATGCAACCCCCGGGAGGATGCTATTGAGATGATGTGATCCTCAGGTTGCAAAAGATCTCTGCACTCCTTTTCCTCCACACAGACGCAATAAAAAAAGTCAGATATCAATAAAGAAACACATTAAGAAAAATGCAGCGTAAGTGCTATTCTCAGGACTGCAGAAAATGAGAGGTGATGTAAAGTTCATGTTAGTTTTTAAAATGGGATGTAAAGCAAAAGGTATAGACCTCGGATAACGGTTGTCATTAGAACGTTAGTCATTAACAATAGTTTCCCTGGTGCCTACAAAGGGCAGAAAGCCTCAAGCTACAGAATTTAACTACAGGCAGCTTAAATGCTGCAATAGAAACATCCATTGAATGCAAAATACACCCTTTTAGTAGCTAATGGTTCAGGAGCACAACTGCTCTGCTCTGACTCCACTGGGCACGCATTGCCTCCTGTCCTATTTCAGAATAATCAGCTGTGACACTAGGAGAAAATTGATACAGATGCCCTCATGGCTGAAATTAGGAGCTGGCCATATGAGATTAGGAGGCCACTCGGAGGTGTCCGTGTCCCCGGATTAATTCCGCCACACTGAAGGAGTAAATTGATGGTACAAAGGCAAAGGGCACTTTCAAATTCTGAGGAAGACCCTTACAAAATCTGGGAAAAGGCCCCAGAACAAACCTAAGGACAAATGAGTGAATCACTCCAGAGAGGGCTGTCGTGCTCCTGACAACGTTTGAAACAGATTTGCTGTCAAGTATCTAACATCCAAGGAAATGTGAGAGAAGCCGGTTTTGTAAGATTAGCACCATCCCTCACAGGGTTGCCACTCATATTGACGTGGCTGGTAGGTTTAACGTGATATTTCAGGTTCACCTTGAGGTGTGTGTGTGTGTGAGAGAGAGGGGGGGGGTTGTAGAGCTGTCAGGCTTAGTTTCTTTAAGGTCCGGCCCTATCATTGGGCAGAGTGGGACAGCCATCTCCCATAGCAAGTGCTCGGGTTTGGTGGCAACCAAATGTGATTTCTTTTACAGTGGTACCTCGGGTTACATACGGTTCAGGTTACAGACGCTTCAGGTTACAGACTCCACTAACCCAGAAATAGTACCTCGGGTTAAGAACTTTGCTTCAGGATGAGAACAGAAATCGTGCTCCGGCGGCACGGCGGCAGCAGCAGGAGGCCCCATTAGCTAACGTGGTTCTTCAGGTTAAGAACAGTTTCAGGTTAAGAGCAGACCTCCGGAACAAATTAAGTACTTAACCAGAGGTACCACTGTAATTTAAGTTGCCTTTCCACAATGAGCTGTGTGAAAAAAGTGGCTTGCAACAAATCAGGTCCTATCTTAAAGAGGGCAAGTGTTGCGGTGAGACCTGGCAACCAAACCCTGTGTTGTGGGTGGGTTTGATTGAAAAGCCACAACACCCAGTTGGTAGGTCCCTTGATGCTGGGTTTAATCAGGCCAATGGGACACAGGCTAAATGGATCAAGGAACCTATATATACCTATGCACATGACCCAGAGCTTCCTCTTTCGGCTCGTGCATTCAGAGCAACCGCCCACCTCTCCCTATTTTTAGGGCTGTGTGCTTGACCTTGATATGCCGTCGTTTGCCGTCTGTTGTTGGGACAGGGGCACGGCAGGAATTTTCCCCACTTGGCTGATTGGCTGTTGCCATTTGGGTTTCTCCTGCCACGTAGCAAATCATCACAACTTGTAAGGTTGTGGATAGGCTCTGGTTCAGGTGATAAGAATGGGAGAATGCTCTTGCCATCCCTATGTGAAGGGTATTCCATTAAAGGAATCCAGGGACTCAATGGTTTGGTCCACCCTGTGAGGGGGTTGTGCCCGGGTCTGAGTCCAGGGGGACATCTGGGTGGTGGACGTAGCCTGTTCCCAGCTTTCCACCTATCCGGGTGTTCACCCGTGGCTGACCTAGGCTGGTGCCCTGGGTCAGCGCTACCGGCATGGCAGGGAGCTAGTCGAACCAGAGCCTATGCAACCAGTCACTTTCTGTAATCAATAAAGTTGTGGCCTAAATTCTGCCAAAAAACCAAAGCAAAATTTGAGTCTTGTCTGAATTTATTTAAGGGGGAGATTTAAACACCTGAACACACAAATAGCCACATAGGTGCGTCATATCCTGTGTGGAGGTTCCCGGCAGAGCATGTGTGGCAGATGATGAATGAATGAAACTTTATTTGCGTCAGCCGTTGGATATAGCAACAAAAAACATTGCCCTATACACAGAACAAAATAAAAAGTTGATTATATAAAACACAGTTTAGGGTCCTGAATCAGCAGTCAAATAGTGAACCTTATTCTAATTGCCCCAGCTAGAAACCTTGCAACCTTTGCAGTCATCTGCTCCTCTTCATCTGCCAGGAGAAAGGACACTGTGGCAGTGGTTGGAGGCGTGAGGATGCTGTCCCATTCACTGCTGAAGTAAAATGCAACTATTTCAGAAGTGCTGAAGTAAAATGCAACTACTGGCCGGGCTGAATTCAGTACATGGGATAAGAGAATCATTCTTGTCCTTCACCTCTGACAGTTAAATGTCTTTGGCCAACTCTTGTTTCTCTGCTATTGAAGGCAGGATGAAAGGCAGTGTCAGCATCAAGAATCTATATCTATCTATCTATCTGTCTATCTATCTATCATCTATCTATCTATCATCTATCTATCATCTATCTATCTATCTATCTATCTATCTATCTATCTATCTATCATCTATCTATCTATCATCTATCATCTATCATCTATCATCTATCATCTATCATCTATATAATAATAATAATAATAATAATAATAATAATAATAATAATAATAATTTATTTGTACCCCACCCTCCCTGGCCAGAGCTGGGCTCAGAGTGGCTAACATCATATAAATAATACAATATGCATAAAACAAGCAATCAATTGATTAAAATGCATCCCAAAATTAATTCAAATAAATTAAAATTAAAACTGGACAAATGACAATCCTCAGGTTAAAACTGAAAGCGGTTAATACTTGCCAGGACCAACTGTTTCCACTGACATTATAAGGACTGTGAGCAGGCTGGGAAACCTCCTTCGTGCTTGTTCTTATACAAAGAGAAAATGAGTCAGACTGAACCCCGACCAAAGCCCCATTGCACAAGTTGACATGTTAGCAAACATCCCATGCAAAATCTATAATCGAAAATGCAAGTTGTGGAAAACACAAGTCCAGTGTTCATATGTTCAGTCTTCATGCATTTGACAATCCAGAAACAGAAAATAAAAGTGTGTTTTTCTCTCACTTCCCCCATTTCAGTCTCTTTGAAGACAATTTAGGACATCTGGGCATTTAGAAGAAAATGTCTGCAATGGCTCCCCAGAACTAGATTCCCTATCATTTGCTATTCTGGTAGCATTTCAATTCACCTGTCAAGAAAGAGCTCAGCTATCAGTGTTTAGATGTCCATTGCTGATAGCTGAACTTTGGTTTGTTGCAATCTACTTTATGGCTAATCCTGTAGCCCCCTACAGAACAGACATCCTACATTATCTCTGCCTTCCTGGGCTTTCATAAAAGATGCATCTCCAGCAAGACAAGGAGGACCCAAGCCCTTTATTTGGAGAGACTCCATGTGATTACTGCTGCAGAAAGTCGAAAGGTCTCGTAGCAAAAATGTAGTTGAGTTCCCTTGGGTTTTCCTAATTAGGCACTGAATCTATGAAGAAAACCAACCCACAAATGAAAGATTGTACCCACATAACACAACCGTCGCATGTTGCACTTGGCACAAGCTGCATTGCCTTTCAGAAACCCGAGTTGTTTCTTTTTAATCTTATATAATTTGAAAACCAAGATTCTTCTGAATAATAGATGCATGGAGAGTTCGTTTTTCGGATGGAAACAATAGGATGTTTCTCTGCGAAGAATAGATGAAAATAATAATGATCGCAGCCCAAAGGGATCAGAAGGCTCCCCAGGAAATCTAAGTGGGAACTGCAGAAAACAAATTGCAACTTTTGTTCTGGGTACCGCAGTTTAAGAAGGATAATTGACAAAGTGCAACATGGAAAAACTTTCTGACAGTAAGAGCTGTTCGAAAGTGGAACAGTCCCTCTTGGGAGGTTATAGGCTCTTCTTCCTTGGAGGTTTTTAAGCAGAGGTTGGTGGCCATCTGTCATGGATGCTTCAGCTGAGATTCCTGCATTGCAGGATAATAATAATAATAATAATTTATTTATACCCTGCCCATTTGGCCGAGTTTCCCAAGCCACTCTGGGTGCCTTCCAATCAAGTGTTAAAAACAATACAGCATTAAATACTAAAAACTTCCCTAAACAGGGCTGCCTTCAGATGTCTTTTAAAGAGAAGATAGCTGCTTATTTTCTTCACATCTGAAGGGAGGGCGTTCTATAGGGCAGGCGCCACTACCGAGGAGGCCCTCTGCCTGGTTTCCTGTAACTTGGCGTCTCGCAGTGAGGGAACCACCAGAAGGCCCTCGGAGCTGGACCTCAGTGTCCAGGCAGAACAATGGTGGTGGAGACGCTCCTTCAAGTATACTGGACCAAGGCTCCAGTTACAGATGGGTAGCCGTGTTGGTCTGCCATAGTCAAAATAAAAAAATTCCTTCCTGTAGCACCTTAAAGACCAACTAAGTAAGTTCTTGGTATAAGCTTTCGTGTGCATGCACACTGTGTATCTGAAGAAGTGTGCATGCACACGAAAGCTTATACCAAGAACTAACTTAGTTGGTCTTTAAGGTGCTACAGGAAGGAATTTTTTTATTTTGGACCAAGGCTGTTTAGGGCTTTCAAGGTCAGCACCAACACTTTGAATTGGGCTCGGGAATGTACTGGGAGCCAATGTAGGTCTTTCAAGACCGGTGTTATGTGGTCTCGGCGGCTGCTCCCAGTCACCAGTCTTCAAAGGCAGCCCCATGTAGGGTGCATTGCAGTGGTCCAAGCAGGAGATAACTAGAGCATGCACCACTCTGGCAAGACAGTCCACAGGCAGGTAGGGTCTCAGCCTGCATACCAGATGGAGCTGGGAGACAGCTGCCCTGGACACAGAATTAACCTGCGCCACCATGGACAGCTGTGAGTCCAAAATGACTCCCAAGCTGCACACCTGGTCCTTCAGGGGCACAGTTACCCCATTCAGGACCAGGGAGTCCCCCACACCCGCCTGCCCCCTGTCCCCTAAAAACAGGATTTCTGTCTTGTCAGGATTCAACCTCAATCTGTTAGCCGCCATCCATCCTGGTTGAAGCAGAAGACCCTCGAGGTCCCTTCCAACTCTACAATTATATGATTCTGTGTCCAAGGAAAGGTGACACAGTTGGTGCAGGGCCTGGAGACCAGGTCCTATCAGGAAAGGCTGGAGAAGTTGAGCAAATTTAGCCAGGAGAAGACAGAGTTAAGATGTGATATATTTGAAGGGCTACCACGTAGATGATGGAAAGCATTTATTTTGCTCCACAGCAGCGGCAGGGACGCTCTGGCCTGTGGGCCATTCTTGGACCACAAATCTATTGTCCCTCATACCTTGCTCATCTGTCAATCATCTGACATCACTGGATGATGTCAGCTGAGCACTGGGGTGTGGGGGGGGTCAGTCCTGTTGGGTACTGCTTCACCAGCCCTTTCCCTGCAGGGTGAAGATCGTACCCTCTGCTCATTAGCTGGTGATCCAAGAGAGCTAAATCCTGCTGGGTTATGCTTTGGCAAAACTGACCCCTCCTTCCGCATTCCGTGGGTCAACTTTTGACAGCTGGGTAGCACTGCCCACCTATTAGTCACCAGATGTCATCAGGTTGCGGAAGCCTGCTTTAAAAGTAATGAAGAATGGAGAAGAGAAAGGAAACTCAAAATCCACTCTCTCCCTTCACATCTTGGCTGCCCAGAAGCTGGAAGGAACTGTATGAACTCTTCAGATCATTCAAGCATCTCTCCTCCCCCCCAGTATATAAATGGAACAGGTGGGCACTAACTTGAAGCCTCCATTGACACTTCAGATTCCATGAATAATTCAGATTTCCCCTATCTTTAGTGCACAGCAATTTCAAACAGCAACTGGCTGGAAGGGGAGAAACATATCAAAAGTAAAGCTGTCAAACTTTATTTTTGCTACCTTCAAAAATAAAAAAAACAGAGGTGTTCTGTCGTTTGTAAAGTGCTGTTCACAACCCAGAGGTGGCCCTTTGGCAGCTTTGGTCAAAAAGGCACCCAGAAGAACCCAGAGAACACCTGGGCTTTCTGGACTGGCAAGGGCCATCGAACAAACAAAGCAACCTCATTTCTTCCACTGCAATCACTGATACCAAAAGTAAGCTTTCCTCTTCAGAAAGTCAATTCAAATTCCACATTCACAATGTGACAAAATCAGGTATTGGTTTTCAGATTTGGCAAATGTTATCACTGATATAGGCCATGACCAAACGAGAGGTGAAGCTTTTTTCAGTCTGAGAGTTGTGTTTCCTTGTCGCTGTTTCTTGTGTTGAATATATGCCCTATGGTAATTTATGGACCTAATAGGTATCTAAAGCCATTTGCACATAACAAAATATGTATTTTATCAAAGTAATTGTTGAACTAAAATACAATTAAAGGTAAAGGGACCCCTGACAATTAAGTCCAGTCGTGAATGACTCTGGGGTTGCGGCACTCATCTTGCTTTACTGGCCAAGGGAGCCGACGTTTGTCTGCAGACAATTTTTCTGACATGCTTTCGAACTGCTAGGTTGGCAGGAGGAAATACAATTAAGAAGAAGTATATTAATAGTGAAACTGGGGGGGGGGCAAGAGAGTGGGGCCCTAAGCTATATCTTGTTTAGCTTATATGTATATCCGGCACTGGGTATACACATTGGATCAGCCCATCTGGCCCACATTGGATCAGCCCATCTGGCCCACATTGGATCAGCCCATCTGGCCCACATTGGATCAGCCCATCTGGCCCACATTGGATCAGCCCATCTGGCCCACATTGGATCAGCCCATCTGGCCCACATTGGATCAGCCCATCTGGCCCACATTGGATCAGCCCATCTGGCCCACATTGGATCAGTCCATCTGGCCCACATTGGATCAGCCCATCTGGCCCACATTGGATCAGCCCATCTGGCCCACATTGGATCAGCCCATCTGGCCCAGCATCCTGCTTTCACAGGGGCCAATCAGATTCCCCTATGGAAAGATCACAATTAGGACCTAAACTCAAGAGCGCTCTTTCCTTCCTGAGGTTTCCAGCATCTTGTATCTCACATCTTTTGAAGCCATCTTGGCTAGGGGTACCTACCATGTCTAAATTCCCCATTTTCCCATATTGTACATCATCAGCTTAGCAGCTGTGCGATTGCTTCTCCCCCCAGCTCTCTAGTTCGTATCCAACAGCACACTTAAAAAAAACAACAGCAGCAATTGGGGAGAGTCTCAAGGGGTGTGTAGAGAGGCCTGGAGGACAGGATTCACGCATTGGGCCTGAGGTTCCCCACCCCTTTCCCAAACAATGTCTTGCTATACATCAGGTGTAATAAAATGATTACTGAGGGCTGGGGGCTGGTGAATTCGATGTAGGAGGCAGTGGTGGTTTAAGATAAAAAGTGTCTTAAGGTAGCTGAAAGGGACGCGGGTGGCGCTGTGGGTTAAACCACAGAGCCTAGGGCTTGCTGATCAGGAGGTCGGCGGTTCGAATCCCCGCAACGGGGTGAACTCCCGTTGCTTGGTCCCTGCTCCTGCCAACCTAGCAGTTCGAAAGCACGTCAGAGTGCAAGTAGATAAACAGGTACCACTCTGACGGGAAGGTAAACGGTGTTTCCGTGTGCTGCTCTGGTTCGCCAGAAGTGGCTTAGTCATGCTGGCCACATGACCTGGAAGCTGTACACCAGCTCCCTCGGCCAATAAAGCGAGATGAGCACTGCAACCCCAGAGTCAGTCACGACTGGACCTAATGGTCAGGGGTCCCTTTACCTTTACCTTTAAGGTAGTGGGATATTTTATCAAACACACTAATAGTCAGCAGGGTGTGGGTGGGTGTGGAAGCCTGAAAACAAAACTCACAAGCTCATCTTCCTCTTTAGACCAAGAATAATAATAATAAAAAGGAGTCCATTCCATAGTCCATTACCAATACCCGAAGCAATCCGGCGAGGTTAATAGCTCTCCTTCTCTCTTAGTCATCTCTCTATTATTTAAGAGTTGAGCTGTCGGTTTTAACAGCCTGACAAACTCTTTGACCAAATTTCCCTCCGTCTGACGTTAATGCCAGAAAATGCCTTTATAACATTTTAAATAAATTCTTTTTTTTAAAAAAAAAACCTCAAACCCCCCCCCCTCAACACACACAATCCTGCTCAGCTAGGAACAGCCTATTCATTCCACAGCGCAAAGTTCTTTACAATCATCTGGCACCTCTGCCTAGTTCCAGTCTTTTGACTCATAGAACTGTAGAGTTGGAAGGGACCCTGTGGATCATCTAGTCCAACCCCCTGCAGTGCAGGAATCTGCAGCTGTCTCCTATGGGGATCAAGCCTGCAACCTTGGCGTTATCAGCATCACATGCTAACCAACTGAGCTATCCAACCATAGGAGTTAAAGAAGATGGTAAGAGCCTGTTGGATCAGGCCAATGGCCACTCTAGTCCAACATCCTGTTCCCACAGTGGCCAAACCTCAGCACTGTGGCTTCCAGCATGTCAGGAGTGCATGCAGGAGCCAGGCCCTGTGACCAATAGGACTTTGCAGGACTGGGGCCTTCCTAAGTTTGTTCTGAAGAGGCAAGGCGAGGCCGCGCAGGTGAGGCCGACTGGTAGTTCACAGCACCTGGTGGCAAGAGCCAGGATGGGATATAAGGTCAGCATTGCCCTTTGGTTCTTTGCCACAGCAACACGTTCCCTGCCCTGCTGCATTTGGTTCCTTGATCCTCGGACCCCTGACTTCTTGACTCCTTGCTTCTTGATCCTCGGACCCCTGACTTCTTGACTCCTTGCTTCTTGATCCTCGGACCCTTGACTTCTTGACTTCTGGCTCTCTGACCCTTGGACTCTTGGCTTCCTGACTCCTGGCTTCTGGACTCCTGCTCCCACCCCACCATCTTACCCCCGGTCCTGACGTCCCCAGCCGGGACTTTGATCGCTCATGAATCGGACCGTGACACAGCAGCTGGTATTCAGAAGTATTTCTGCCTCCAACTGCAAAGGCAGAACATAGCCAGCATGGCTAACAGCCATCAATAGCCCTTGCTTCCATGAGTTTGCCTAATCCCCTTTTAAAGCCATCTAGGTTAGCAACCCCAGAGTCGGTCGTGACTGGACCTAATGGTCAGGGGTCCCTTTACCTTTACCTTACTCTGCTTCTCACCACCACAAGCCCCAGGTTTTTTTTTAAAAAAGCAATAAAGTGTGCCTGGTCACACCCTATGCGCAAGCCTATGGTCACTTGGATTGAGTCGCCCCTTCTTCCCTAAGTTGCAATACTGCTCTCTCCACACTTCTCTTCATTTAAACTCCACCTCTGCAACCAAGAATGAACACAGTCCCGGGAGGACGATAATAGCCAACACTATTTGTTTTCTAATGGAGGGAGCGATAAAAAGAGAAGGAACTGCTGCAGCCTGAGTGAAAATCAGGCCATCTCATGTGTCTCGGCATCCGGGAAAGCAAGAATAAACTCATTTCCCGCTAGATGGTCAAATGAATACAAAGCAGATTGCTTGTGAAGCCATTTCATTTGAGGCTTGTAGCTGGTCCAAAAAGAAAGGAAGGATCTTATGGATGCCAGTGAACGGATAACTTGGGCCAATCTGTATCACGCATGCAAAACATACACACACACCACTCCCCTCCATTATTCACCAACCATTAGTCCCTCAACCCCTGTGCCATGACAGCACCTCTTCAAGGTCACAGGAGACTCCTTTCCATTCCTACTACCTGAAGTTTCTTTAGCTCAAGATCTGCCCTGTTGCAAACAAAAACAAAAAGCCCTCCAAACAAACCTGGGACCTATCTACATCCCAAAGTTCATGAACTGTGAATACTCCTGATGAAGGTAAGATCTGCCAACTACTTTGTTGTTGCCAAATTGCTGTTACATTTATTACCTGCCCTCCACCACCAGCTGCCAGGGGCATATGATGGAGGCCATATGAAGGTAACAAACCTTCAGCAAGCCAGGTATCCCAAAGCAGACAGAACTATAATCTGGTCAGGTATTTATGCATATATGTAGAACAAGGATGCGGAACATTTTTCAGACTGAGGGACACATTGCTTTCTGGGAGGACTTCTGGAGGCCGTGGGCCAGTGGGTGGAGGAGGACAGAGGGAAAAGTGTGTGAAACAACAAATATACCTTTCTTTCACCTTTGTACAATCAGCTATTCTGTCAGGCTCATACTCCCCTCTTTATTTGACACTCTTCAGACCAAAGGTGAGTAAGAGGTTGCATGATAGGAACCTATAAAATAATGCATGGCATGGAGCAGGCATCTCCAAACTCGGCCCTCCAGATGTTTTGGGACTACAACTCCCATCATCCCTAGTTAACAGGACCAGTGGCCAGGGATGAGGGGAATTGTAGTCCCAAAACAGCTGGAGGGCCAAGTTTGGGGATGCCTGGCATAGAGAAAGTGAATTGAGAAAGCTTTTCGTCCCTCATTACAGTAGAACTTAGGGACATCCTATAAAGCTCAATGATGGATGATTAGGGAGAGATGAAATGAAATACTTCTCTATGTAGTGCCGAGTTAAACTATGGAACATAGGAGGCAGGGATGCTCACCACCTTGGACGTTCTTCAAAAAGGATTAGACACATAGAAGGCTATTGATGGCTCCCAGCCATGGCATCTATACTCTGCCTCCACAGATGGAATAATGCTTCTGTTGCTGGAGGCTGCAGGAGGGGAGAGTGGTCTTGTGCTTGGGTCTTGCTTGTGGGTTTCCCACAGGCATGTGGTTGGTCATCCAGCAGGCTCTTATTACGGCCTTATGCTATCTTCTTTCTAGGCAAGAAAGAAGCATTTTGATAGTTCAGTGACACATTCCAGCCAAGCTAAACCACACATGGAAGGTGCCAAGGCAGGGATGGTAAGAGCTATGGTCTGAGGAGAGGCCTGAGGATCATAGAATTGGAAGTTGGAAGGGACCTCGAAGGTCATCTAGTCCAACCACTGTGATGCAGGGGTTGTTTTTTTTCGTGCACAACATGGGGCTTGAACCCCAAACCCTGAAATTAAGTCTCTTGCTCTACCAACTGAATTATCCTAGTCAGTTAGAGCAGGGTTTCCCAAGCTTGGTTGTCCAGCTGTTTTTGGACTACAGTTTCCAGCATCCCTGACCACTGGTCCTGCAAGCTAGGGATGATGGGAGTTGTAGTCCAACAACAGCTGGAGGCCCATGTTTGGGGAACTCTCTAACTTAGAGAGTCCTGGGGGCAGCCGGTGGCCCCTGAGATTCTCCACCCCAGAGGCAAAATTTTCATTTTATTGCTGATGGGGCTTTCAGATGCAAATAAGGCTCCAAACTGGAAGAAATATGATTCTCTTCATTTCGTTAGCAGGACCACATCAGTTTGCTTGTCAGCGTATACAATGGTGCATTGAGATTCCACAGTCAATTATACACGAGCGTTGGCCTTCCCATTCTGTTTCCCAAATAGATGTAGCCATGGCTGAATTTATTTACAGTATTTTGTTTTTTAAAAGATGTGTTGGCTCTCCAGATTTCTTGAAGGTGGGTGGGAGGGTAAGAAATAAGATGCACCTTTGGGGTGATGAGATAAGAAAAGGATTATCAAAATAGTAAGGTTGTTTATATATATATAAACTATCTCAGTAATCAGGGATAAAAGCTGACTCATCAGAAGAGTAATTGTTAAAATCAGCTGAGCTTTGCCCTATGAGCTCTTTCTTCAGAATATGAATTGCCTCCTGAGATAAATGATCTGAAAATAATGACGATAATCTCAGGGCTTCATATAAAAATCCCCATGTGCTCATTTGAATGGAATAAAAAAAGATACATTCAGTGGAGTGAGAGCAAACATTGCTTGAGTAGTATGGGGCAACACACTCTAGAGGCACAGAGGGTTCGAGATCCAAGGAGATCAAGGTGTACATCTCATCAGGACTCTCTACTTGGTTATATATGTATCCTGCAAACAGCTATACAAAACCAAGAGAGGGAGGCCCAAGGATCTAGGCTGGCCTCTTCCCTGAACATCCGGGCTTTCGGAAGCTTCTTTTCCCCTTGAGCACTGGCTTCTGCCTCAGTCCAGATTTGCCCTGCCCCCAGGGCCTTGAGCCAGGCTGCCGCCGGGTGTGGTGCTGCCCTGGGGTCTGGGGCCGCTTCCTCCTGGTCTTTGGTGACACTCTGTGCTGCACCGTGGGCTGAACAGCCTCCCTCTGCTGTTGACTCTGGACCCCCTTGGGCTGTCGAGGAGAGAAGCCTCTCAACTTCTGCTGCTTCCACTGCACGGACCGTGGGGTCCTCTGCTTCTTTGCCTTGGTGCTGGTCCCTGCAGATGCTGCTGGGCTCTGGTAACCAGCAGGATGGGTGCATTTATGCCTTTTCCCAGCTCTGGGAAAAGACTGGGCCTTCGTTTCCTCTTAGCGCTTTGGGGAAACAGATCTTCATCAAGCTCTTCTCTCTCTTAATCAGGAGAAGATAGGTAGCCGTGTTGGTCTGCCATAGTCAAAATAAAAAAAATTCCTTCCAGTAGCACCTTAAAGACCAACTAAGTTAGTTCTTGGTATGAGCTTTCGTGTGCATGCACACTTCTTCAGATCTGAAGAAGTGTGCATGCACACGAAAGCTCATACCAAGAACTAACTTAGTTAGTCTTTAAGGTGCTACTGGAAGGAATTTTTTTTATTTTAATCAGGAGAGCCAGTGTGGTGTAGCGGTTAAGAGCGGTAGACTCATAATCTGGTGAACCACGTTCGATTCCCCGCTCCTCCACATTCAGCTGCTGGGTGACCTTGGGCCAGTCACACTTCTCTGAAGTCTCTCAGCCTCACTCACCTCACAGAGTGTTTGTTGTGGGGGAGGAAGGGAAAGGAGATTGTGAGCCGCTTTGAGACTCCTTTGGGTAGCGATAAAGCGGGATATCAAATCCAAATCCAAACTTGGTTGGTGACGTTAGGATGACTGCATGATTGTGCAAATTTGGGGCCTGGATTCAGGTTGGATTGGGCCCTGATTGTTCCAAGTCAGATTGCGGCTGCTCCAAAGTTCCACATCAGGTCCCAAATAAGGCCAGAAGTAGGGACTGCACAGCCCTTTCCTATCCCAGTCAGCCCAAGGAGGACAGACCCAGAATGCCTTTCTAGTTATTCATTTATTTAGGGGGGGGGGCCTTCCTAGCACACCAAAATAGTTGGTTCTGATGAAAATGGAAGGTACAAGATGGTCCTATGAGCTGCAGTTCTCTCATATCAGTAGCAGCAAACTTCATAGAGATGTTGAGAGGGACCACTGGGAAACGAGGTCTCACTAATTTCGAGTCATAAGCAGGGCTGATGCAGGAGATGGTCTTGCCTGGGGAAAAGGACAAGGCTGACACACACACACACACACACACACACACACACACACACACACACACCAGTTCCATGAACTGAAACCAACTGGATTGGTAGTTGTATCTTCTACCAAATCTCCCACCACACCTGACGGCAGCAGGACAAAACATGTAGCCCATACAGCTCTGTTTGCCAACACGTCACCACCTCAGAATCTGCCAACTGAGGTGGTTGCCTCATTTTGTCTAATAGTAGGGCTGGGTCTTCATTGAATAAGCCCACACATACTAGAAGCCTCACTCAGGCAAATCTTTACCTATTGTTTCGAAAAGCGTGAACATTTCAAAATGTTCCAGTTCCATCTTCCCACAACACACACACACACACCAAGCCCTGAAATGTTAACTCACTGAAAGCTTAAGAAATAATCAGAGGTCAGAACAGCGTTGACGCATTCTTCCTAATCCCTACAGCTAAAGGAAATCTATAATATTCAACCCCAAGATTAAGCTGAGCGAGCTTCGTGGCAGCTGACTCAGCAACTCTGGTGACCATTTCTAGCCTCTTCAAAATTTCCCCAAAGAACACATCTACTGTGAAATATGATTTTTTGCATCAGACGCAGAATCACTAAACTTACCTAGATCCACCACCACATTCCGTAAAGTTGCTTGGGGAACAGCAAAGGGAACACAAGGATGGGTGAAGAGCTCATTGATTTCAAAGCCCCTGCCCTACATAGAAATGTAGGAAGCTGCCTTAGATCACATTAGAGGAGACTGGGCCATTAGGGTGAATGAGACATTGTCCCACCAACTTCAGACTGTCTCCAGCCAACTTCCAACTGCTGGTCTCCTTACTTGCATCTGGTCCGGTGGTGGCTGCCAGCTTCCTCCTCCATAATCTCAGCAGGGAGGAGGATGGGGTCAAAAGTAGAATTAATTGGCTCTGCCTGTCAGTGACCCTGCCACCACCTATTATTGTCCTAGGGACGCAGGTGACTCTGTGGTCTAAACTACTGAGCCTCCTGGGCTTGCCGATCAGAAGGTCGGCGGTTTGAATCCTTGTGACGGAGTGAGCTCCTGTTGCTCTGTCCCAGCTCCTGCCAACCTCGCAGTTCGAAAGCATGCCAGTGCAAGTAGATAAATAGGTACTGTGGGAAGGTAAATGGCATTTCTGTCACGGTGTTCCGTTGCACCAGAAGCGGTTTAGCCATGCTGGCCACATGACCCAGAAAGCTGTCTGTGGACAAACGCCGGCTCCCTTAGCCTGAATGTGAGATGAGTGGTGCAACCCCATAGTCGCTTTGACTGGACTTAACCATCCAGGGGTTCTTTACCTTTTACCTTACCTGCTCATGTTAGTGTTTTAGGTCCCTAAAAGACTCAGACCCTAAATATCTGAAAGATTGCCTCCTTCCCTACAAACTATCTCAGGTGTTACATTCAGCAGAGTGGGTGGGGCCTCTTAGCAGTTTCTCCACCATCAATGGCTCAGGGTGGGCAGGTGGTATCCTGGGACAGGGCCTTCTCTGTGTCAGCCCCTAAGTTCTGCAACTCCCTCCCCAGACAGGTGCATCTGGCACCTTCATTATACAGTTTCTAGTGAATGCTGAAGCCACACCTCTTTGCTTCCAACACTTGAGGTGCATATTTCCACCTTATTTTTGCAATTGTACATTGTCCTAAACTGTTTTCAGTGTTGTGTTTTATCATTGTGACCCACCCTGGGAAATTGGGCTGAAGGGAGAACAAGAATGCCCCGGATCTGCCGGTACATTTTCCCTAATGAATCCCACGGTTGTGTTTCCAAGCAGGGTTTCCCTTGCCCACGGAAGACAAAAGGGAAAGCGCATGGTATAATTTGAGAGGCTATAAAAGGGAAGCAAATGGGTTTAACTCCCCACCCATTTTCAATCGGCAGCATATGAGTCACCAGCGTAGGTGGGTCAGGCTGCTGAGTCTCTTGCAGAAAGAGGAGTCTGTTCAGAGCAGTTATATAATCACGACTCCATCCATCCCCACAGGAGCCAAGCCATCCAGCTCACCTCTCTCCCTCTCCCCCTCCCTCTCCCTCTCCCTCTTTCTCTCCTTCGATTCCCCCCCCCCCCCGCTGAGTTGGAAGTAGTGTTTTGCAGCATTCTTTCCACTTTTCACAAGAAAACGAAGATGGGTCTTTCCGAAATGAAAACCAGAGTTGAACTCCTTTAAAGCTGGAGGTGCGTTCATGAGACCGAGAGTGAGAAAGAGACCTGGTGGGGTGTAGTGCAGAGAATGTCAGGCTGGCCCCAGGGAGACACAGGCACTGGCGGAGGAAGAGGGGTGCGGGGGGTGCCATTGCAGCTGCACCCCTGAAGGTGGCATGCCATGCCCCCAGGACACATGCTATGCCCCCTGTGGGTGGCGCGCCACGCCCCCGGGATGCACGCCAGCCCTGAACCCATGTGCTCTTGCCCCGCCCCCCCCCCCGATGCTGGAGCATGAAGCTTCGCCACTGGATACAGGTAACATAGCTCCAAACTTGTAATAACTGCAAAAGAATGTTAAGAAACAAAAGAAAAGCCCTGCAGGATCAGGCAAATCGCCCATCCACTCCAGCATTCTGTTCTCACAGTGGCCAACCAGGGCGTGGACTTCCCACAGGCATCTGGTTGGCTACTGTGAGAACAGGATGAGGGACCTTTGCTCTGAGCAATCAGGGTTCTTTTGAAGTTCTTAGGGCAGGAATGGGGAACCTCAGGCCTGGGGCCAAACTGTGGAAACCCCAGGCTTATCTACAGTGGTACCTCGGGTTAAGAACTTAATTCGTTCTGGAGGTCCGTTCTTAACCTGAAACTGTTCTTAACCTGAAGCACCACTTTAGCTAATGGGGCCTCCTGCCACCGCCGCACGATTTCTGTTCTCATCCTGAAGCAAAGTTCTTAACCCAAGGTACTATTTCTGGGTTAGCAAAGTCTGTAACCTGAAGCATCTGTAACCTGAAGTGTCTGTAACCCGAGGTACCACTGTACTTAAGAAGAAGAAGTAGGGTTTGGCTTTATCACTACCCTAAGGAGTCTCAAAGCGGCTAACATCCTCCTTTCCCTTCCTCCCCCACAACAAACACTCTGTGAGGTGAGTGGGGCTGAGAGACTTCAAAAAAGTGTGACTGGCCCAAAGTCACCCAGCAGCTGCATGTGGAGGAGCAGAGACGCGAACCCGGTTCACCAGATTACGAGTCCACCGCTCTTAACCACTACACCACACTGGCTCCCACTTTGAGATTCTCCCCAGGCAACGTCCCCTTATCAGGTGTCACTCCTCAGTATCCTTGAATAACACCCTTCTTCTGTATCATACCCTAGAATACTTGCATTTTGGTAATGCTCCTTGACTCCCTGGATGGAAAACAGAGAGATGTTGTGTGAGTATGTAAAACAAGGAGGGTGAACATCCGGAGACCTCCAGAAGTTGTTGGATTCCACTTCTGATCCATCCCAGCCATCATGGTCAATGGTAGGGGATGATGAGAGCAACATCTGAAGGTTCCCCAACCCTGATGTATTTTATTGAGTGAGTAAGTGAGTGCATTTCTTTATCCCACCTTTCCTCCAAGAAGCTCAAGATGGCATGCATTGTTCTCATCCTCTCTGTTTTATCCTTGCGATGACCCTGCGCGGTAGGTTAAGCTGAGATGGAGTGGCTTGCCCGAGGTCACCTAGTGAGCTTCATGGCTGAGTGGGGGATTTGAACCCAGGTCAAAGTGCAAGTAGATAAATAGGTCAGGCGGGAAGGTAAACGGCGTTTCCGTGCGCTGCTCTGGTTCGCTAGAAGTGGCTTAGTCATGCTGGCCACATGACCCAGAAGCTGTACGCCAGCTCCCTCGGTCAGTAAAGCGAACCACTACACCACTACCCTACCATATGAAGGGTTCGCTCTCATTGCTCTGCCGACTTTTGCCTCTGCCACTGCCCACCGCTGGCCTGTGGTCCATGTAGTGGCATAGCTTGGGTTGCCAGTGGCAGAGCTGTGAGGAAGTGAGGGGGGAGCGAGGGAAACAGACATGGCATGCATGCACATTCAACTGTCTAATGGTGTTTGTGGCACTCAGGAGATCACAGCTGCAGAGATAAGAAAAGACGAGCCATTCCATTGTCTGGAGAAGTCACTTACTGGTTCGCATGGAGAAGCCGTTTCCAAAGGAGCCCATTAACGGAATCATGCAGCTATATTAATGCAAAGCTGTATTTTATGCCCCCTAACAATTTTGTGCCTGGGACAACCTCCTCTGTGTCCCCCTTATAGTGTCCAGAAAGTTGCCCAGGAGGGAGTGCTGCAAAAGACCCCCAATCCTTGTCTTAGAACAACAATTCTTCACAGCAGTTATTCAGAGAAGCCCTGGAAGGCAGGTTTTGAAGTTTCTTGCAGGGAGAAGCAAGGCGAGGCATCACTTTACAATGATGGAGCGCAGAAAGGAAAGGGAGGCATGCCTTTGGCATTTGCAAACAACAAGCAGGCAGAAGAAGAAGAAGTTCATGCCTGGGAGGGCCAGCTGGAGGGGGTGGGGGGAGAAGGGAGCGTTGGCCACTTGAGACGTTCACATCAAGGCCCCGAGATTTGATGGAAACTGCCTGTCTGTATCATGGAGATCTGGGAACAGGACCTAAAAAAAGATGCTAACCTCAGGAAACGCACCCAGACACCGATGCATATGTCAGCAAGTGCGCCCAGCTGAAGAAGGAGAGCAGAGGGAGGGGAGGGACAGCACCCGAGGCAGGAGGTAAGAGAGAGAGGGAGTCAGCTCCTCAGCCTCAGCTCCTTGGATAGGGGCAGGCAGCTATCTGGAGAAACAAACAAACCAAGGCTGTAATTGGAAGCAGGACGCGGCTGTGCTATTCTGGAAGAGAGAGCAGAAAAGGAGGCCTTAGCACGCAAAGTTCAGCCTTTATCCGAGAGAGGTCTCCTCCCAATCCCCGGGTCGTGCTGCTGTAAACGCGGCCGCGTCTCAAGAGTTATTCATAGCTCTCAAGCGGGCACGCATTTCTGTCCTCTGCCAGCCCTCCAGCCTCTCTTTGTACACTTGAAAACATTCCCCGCAGCTCTATCGCTCCCAGGACTTCATGCCTGCCGCGTCTGTCTCCTCAACACTCCCAAGATGCTCCCAGTCACCAAAGGCTCCTTCCGTCCTCCGGAAGGGGCTTGGTGGTGGCATGATCCTGACAAGCAGCACCCTCCCCAGCTGTATGTTGTTGTTTGTAAATGCCTTTTCGCGATTCACCCGCGAGTCTCTCGGAAAAAGAAGTCAGAGATGCCCCACAACAACTGAACTGTTGGCTGAGCATTATTGGAAAACACTAATCTGTGCACTACAGATGGTTTGGAAAGTTCTCTGCATCCAGCAAAATGAGAAGGGAAGGAATTTGCTTTGGGCCATCCCAGAGCTGGCACGGAGGTGTCAGCTTGAGAGGGCCAGGTTGTGCATGTGACGTCACGTGTGCAGCTTACCAGGTTGCATGATGTTCTGGAAGGAGCCAGGAGATAGAGTCAAACGCAGTGACCAGCAGCTCCTCCTCTCTTGCACTAGGCAGCTGTCAGGAGTCCAGGTTCCCAGCTTGATAACACAGTAAGCATAGGTAATTGAAAAGGAGGATTTATTGCAAAAACAAACAGATAGCTCCGGCCAGCTCTGACAAAGCCTCCGACATCATTACTCAAGATGACCCTTCTGAAGATTGTTCCCGGCATCGACAGAAGCTATTGAACTTATGACCCTTACGTCTCTTGTTTTGCTTCCTATCTTGCAGCCCTCCCATTCGCCGACTCTTTGGACTTAGTGGATCAGCTCCAACCCCTTCCTGATCTGAGAGGCTGTCTCTGAATCTATTCGCGCCTATTTGTGCTTCTGGTCAGCTTTGGCTGTGTTCTAGCCTGCTCTCAGCTACTGCCTTATCAGCTCGCCCATCAAGGTCAAGATGAGCCGAAATCTGCTGCTGCTGGCTCTCCCCTGCCTGACTAACATATAAGCCTCTCTGTTCCTGGCTGCTTTCTGCAATTGGCTGCAAACCTTCACTGGGAGCTGGCTCATTCCTGACAGCTGCATTCCATGGCAGAAGAAGGAGGAGCCAGCCACTCAAGCTGTGCTCAGTTCTGCACCCAGCCTCCCCGATGGTAGGGAACATTGGGGTGCCCACCTAACCCCCCCCCATGGGGTGAAACTCTCGGCCCCTGGAGTTGGAGCCCCTGGACTGCCTCGGTACATTTTGGCCTTTAAGGTGAACCACAAAATGGCACACGGCGACACTAGGGAAGAAGAAGAAGTGAGTGAATATCTTCATCAGGAACAAGTGGGGAACTAAATACCTTCATTGGGAACAAGGAGGGGAATCTACATCAGGAACAAGGGTGGTAATCATATCAACCCGACCCAATGGTTGCATTGGGAATCAAAGGCTGTTGGGGGGAAAGGGGCCCACTCTGAATCATACCAGGCAAGTGAAGACCCCAGAGGGGAGCTCCTGCCATTTCCTCCCTAGGGCTGGTATGAGGCCAGCAGTACCTCCTATCCACCAATAGGCCACTGTAGAGGCAGCACTAGGTGGGTGCCTGAGCCAGCAGATCCAGCCTTCCAAGGAGCACACTGCAGCCATCACTGCTACCATGGTGGTGGCAGCAGCAGTGGGCGATGCATTCCTTGGAAGCTGGATCTGTTACCCCTGTGGATCCTGCCACCCGAGGCAGTTGCCCCATCTTGCCTCATGCTTGGGCCAGCCCTGAGTCATCCTGTAGGTTTGGAATGTGGGACTGCACAGGGCTGTAGTGGCACCCATGCTGTGGCTCTCAACAACAAGTGAAAAACATTGGCCTCATTGCTGCTGGTTTCCTGATGCCACGTGAACATGGAAAGGGTCATAGCACAGAGGTATCAGACTGGCTTTGCATGCAAAAAGGGTCCACCGGGTTCAATTTCTTAATATCAAAGAAACAACAGACATTGTAAATGATGCAACCACGAGGAGGCCAGAGAGGGCAAAGGAAATGACTTTTGGTTGCAGGTCTATATTTCTAATCCTTGCTCATCGCTGCCCAGCATTGCTTTCTTTAAGGCAAATGCACGGCGTATATTTATAGGTTGTCCACGGCAAATTTAAAGCACACACAACTTCCCCCAAAGGATCCTGGGAATTGTAGTTTCTTATGAGTGCTGGGATTTGTAACTCTGGGAAAGTAGAGTTCTTTGGTAGATACCATGAACTTCAAATGGACATTGCAAGGGTTCTAAGTGTCTGGTGTGCATCTGCCGCGAGATCTTCCTCAGAAGCTTTCGTTTTTGTCCCCCCTGCCACCAGAAGCAGGTCTTTCTCAGTTGTGGTGCTGCATTCCTAGAAAGGAGCTCACCTGGCTTTGAGTTTAATATCTTTTCTGCACCAGGTGAAGATCTTTTTATTTGCCCAGGCTTTTGAGATGTGCATTCATCGGCTTATATTCTTAACCTGTTGTGGCACTAGTTTATTTTGCCTTACGCGGCTATGTATCATTCTGTTGTTCCCTGAGAGCCTCTGGGCTCAAGAGATGGGACATGCAATGGCCCACATCAACATGTGCGTGAGTATTTCCATACACATTATTTCTTTATTCATTTATTACATCATTAATATCCCATTTTCCCCCAGACCAGGACTGAAGATGGCTTACACAGATTAAAATAACACAGACAAAACACGAAAAGTTAAAACGTATAAAAGATACGCTGTGGTCTAAACCACTGAGCCTCTTAGGCTTGCTGATCAGAAGGTCAGCAGTTCGAAACTGCGTGATGGGGTGAGCTCCTGTTGCTCTGTCCCAGCTCCTGCCAACTTAGCAGTTCGAAAGTACACCAGTGCAGGTAGATAAATAGGTACTGCTGCAGCGGGAAGGTAAACGGCGTTTCCATGAGCTCTGGTTTCTGTCACGGTATTCTATTGTGCCAGAAGCAGTTTAGTCCTACTGGCCACATGACCTGGAAAGCTCCTTCAGCCTGAAAGAGAGATGAGTGCTGCAACCCCACAGTTGCCTTTGACTGGTCTTAACCTTTACGTTTTACCTTCTACGTGTTAAAAAATAATTAATGTCTAATGGAATTAAAACAACATAAAGAATAAAAACAGAACAGCAATGGAAGATTGTTAAGGGACTGGTACAGAGGCTCTTTGGACTTGCTCTTAGTAGAACATTCTCTCTTTTCCCCATGATGTTGGCTGCTGAAAACCCTGCCATTTTATATTGTTTGAATTGTTGCATTTTAGTTATTGTATTCTTATTGTGTGTTTCTTTTGTATCCATGCTGTGTACTGCTTTGCAGGCCTTTGGGCTAAAAAGTGGTGTTTAAATAAACAAGTGATTCCACCCCCACATTGGCTATGAAGAGCCATTTTATCATAGGCTTTGTCAAGCAAACTGGGAATCAGTAATCGTTCCTGATCCTCTTCAAGAACCTAGAGATCGACTAGGAGATCTCAATCTACTTCCTTGCTGGCCCTTGCTTTAGACTGACAGCCTTGACAAGTCTGCCAGCCTACACAAACTTCCTTTGACTATTCAGCAGAGGCAGCGATTTCAGTACAAATCTATCTCTGGAAAAAATAAGAATGTCCTGGTTGATTAGTTCTGCCAATTTTGGTGCACATATACACATACACTACAATATTCTTATTTGCTCTAAATAAAGGAGGAATTTCCCCTGTGTTCAATTAGCTTGTGCATTTTTGGAAGCGGCAACAATTTTCCTTTCCCCCGCCCCGTTTCTCTGCTTCCCATTCCTGCAATATCCATATTTAAACTTAAAAAAAGAGGAAAGGAGCACACACTACGCTCGATGCTTTGCAGTGGAGGCTGAAACTCTGCAGCAAAACCCAGTGAGATTCACTGTTTTCCAAATCGTAGAGTGCCATCTATGCTAAAGAAAGGATATCTCCCAGAACTCAGCCGATCAAGAGGCAGACCGGCAAAATACTTTGCAGAAGGATGCCTTAGAGTCTGGAGGTGCTTTTGCGAGATGCGTGTGTGTGAGCTGAAATGAATATCTAACAACGAGATGACTATTCTTCAGTGGTGGACTGCACAAAACCTCTCTCATGGGTTTTTCAATTCAGGCTGCAACTTTTAATCTGAAAAAAAGACTATTTGCAAAGGGCCATTTTTAATCAGCAAGCTGGTGGGCATCACAATAAGCTGGGAAACGGCAGGTCTACAAGCTAGTTTCTTATGCTGGGCTACTTGAGGCTGCATCACGAACAGAGATGAATTTTTTGAATGATCTCAAAGTTGAGCTTATCCACATGTCCGTCCTTTTGGACTGTTCCTTCATTTTCTGAAATGCTTCTGTATGTTATAAGGCTCCGCCATCCTCCTGAATTCTTCTAAAGGTTTCTCTGTCCTTTATTCCTTTTGCTAATTTCAGGCTTTTTTCCATGAGAGCTATTTGCAGCATTCCCTTGTACCATTTTTTTTATGGCAACACCCTTCAGGCCTTTCCAAAATGTGGCGATGACCATACATGGTGTTATTAGCATAAATCCAATTAAGGCTTCTTCCTTCAGGTCCCCCCCCCCCAATACAAATTCAATAAAGCCAGCTCCGGGACTTTAGTTTTATGTATTTCTGCATGTAATTAGTTGTGAGCGGGTTACTAAAAATGACTATGCATGAGCGTCAGGTGCTCAATGCAACATGTGGCTTGGAGCAGGCAAAGCTCAATCAGGTTGGAACCACCTTTTTTGAAAGATATAATTCCATTAGAAAGTATTCCTCCTCCATCCCTAGTCATGGAGAAAAGAAACTGGCAGTGCTGGGCTCACTGGTTACCTAAGAACTACAGAAGACCCCTGTTGCATCAGTCCATCCAGTCTACTTCTTCTCTCCCCTCCTCACAATGTTGGGAAGTGTCTGGGCATTTCAAAAGCTGAAGGCACAAGGCTCTATGGTACTGGCAGCTTTATTTCCAATCCCTTCCCTAATAATCCCTAGCGTGGAATTGGCTTTCTTCACACCTGCCAAACACCGAGTTGATGTTTCCATTGAGCTGTCCACCGCAGCCCCAGTATCTTTTCCTCGGTTGGTCAGTGCAGGTCGGATCCTACCATGTGAAGTCGGAGAAGCAGAGAACTAGAGAGCTAGAAGGGGCATCTAGTCCAAACCCATGCAATGCAGGAATACCAACTAAAGCAACCATGATAGATGACCGTCCAACTTCTGCTTAAAAACTTCCAAGGAAGGAGAGTCCACCACCTTTTGAGGGACACCATTCCACTGTTGAAGAACCCTTATTGTCAGAAAGTTCTTAATGATGTCTAGTTGGAAACACATTTCCTGTAATATTTGTTTGGGTCCTACCCTCTGGAGCAGAAGAAAGCAAGCTTGCTCCATCTTATTCTCACCCCAAGAGCAGTCAAGGTGATGCTTTGCAGATGTTATTAACTACAGCTCCCATCAGAATGGTCAGTGGTCAGGGATGAGGGGAGCAGTGGTGGTTGGTGCCCATTGGAACTGGTTGGGCAGAAGGCAGGGAGTCCAACAGGAGGTGGGACCAGAGAGCCCATGACAAGCAAAGCACAACTATTCCTAGTCTCCTCCTCCTCCTCCTCCTCCTCCTCCTCCTCCTCCTCCTCCTCCTCTTCATTCTCATCATCCCTGCTGAGTTCTACAAGGACAACACTAAGACTGGGGTGGGTAGGTAGGATCTGATAGGCAATGCCACTCCCCAGACTGGCTGAAAGTAGGAATGCAAGCAGATCAAGTCTGGGTGAAGAGTTATTTATTTTATTTATTTATAAATATACTTATATACCACTATTCATAAGGGGGGGGGGGGAACCTGACCGAGTGGTTTACCGCAGTTGTACATAAAACCATAAATTAAACTGCATACAGAAAGCCAAAATCAGAAATCAGATTATTGCGGGAAGATGTATCCCTAATTGCCTGCATAGGTCTGATGGACTAGAGAAGTTTTCAGGAGGCACAGGAGTTGGCACAGGAGGTCCCTGCTGAATTGGCAGAGAGTTCCGCAGGACTGAGCCAATGACACTGAAGGCTGGGTTTCTTATTGTTGTCAAATGAACATCACCAACTGAGGAAGTGACCAACAATAAGGGTTCAGGAGATCCCTGAGGTTCCATGAACCTATGTTGTTCTGGGCTTTGTAAATTAATAGGAGAACTTTGAACCTGACTTGATAATAGATGAAGATAGTCTGCAGTGCGCCACCATCCTAATGGACCAGCCTCTACTGAAGGGGGTGTTGTGGTCTAGCAATATCTAGAGGGGAACACCTTGTCTGGCCCCGGTTCCAGCCCCTTTTCAAACAGGCATCTCCTCTCACTTTGCAGCTTCCAGTTGACTCTGCCAATGAAACAGCACGAGCTTTAGTTGCTTAATCTCCCAATTAAACCAATTAATGCTTGCCGCCTTGCAAATGAGCTTGGTTTTGTTTGTTTCCATGCTCAGCTGCATGCGCCTTTCCTCCGCCCAGCTGCCAACTCCAGTCGTTCTCCAGAGCGCCGCAGTGATGTGCGTGTGGAGGAAGCTGCTCAGAACCAACTGTTGGCATCAAAAACTGCGCCATCTGATCTCCATTCTGAAGGCAGGATCCGTCAGGTAAATCAGATAAGCACTGGTTCCGTCCACAGTTCAGCAATGAAGGCATTGGAATAAATACTCAATAGCCATGTCCTTTTCACAGCAAAGCATGCTGGGAAATTGAATGGCAGCCATTTCCTTTTCAGCACATGGTGCCATGCTTCAGGGCCCTAAGTCAAAGGGGAAGGGGGTAAAGCTTGCACCTCAAGGACCTTGCCTGTGGGTTGTCTGCTTTGCCCTTAGAGGACTCAGTGTCTAGCACTATGTCAGGGCAAGGCACAATAAAAGGCATTCTGGGAAACTGAATGGCTGCCATTTTCTTTTCACTGTGCAGTATGCTGGGGAGTTGATTGGCCACCATATTGTTGTCAAAGCACAGCATTCTGGGAAAGTGAATAAGAAATTGGAGGGGGATGTTATGTATTCAGTGGTCTGTGTTTGCCTGAGTTTGAGTCTGGACTAAGGATTCTGAGCTCCTGTCTTCTGATTTGATACATGATATCCAATCGCACAACATTTCAGGATTTGGGCCTCTGCCATTGGCCCTTAAACTCTGAGTCATGATTCGCAGCTTGGAAGTTTAGACAGCCAATCACTTTGGGAGTGGGAGTGGCCCAGGCCTCCAGGAATGTATATAAGCATGGAAGACACAAGACCTACCCACTTTGGAAGAATGGCAGATGAAGCTGATTGACTGTATGGGGCTGGCAGAAATGACTGGCAGAATCCGTGACCAGGGAGAAGAGTCGGCAGAAGAAGACTGGAAAAAAATTAAGGACTATTTACAAAAATATTGTAAAATTAAGGAATGTTGAATGATGTTGGATTGAACTTAAGGGGTTTCAAGCTGTAATTATGATAAAATGACTTTCTTTCCTTTTTTAAGTAAAGAATTTAAAGCTACAATAATTTAAGATGTTGAGATAAGGATTTGCTGTATAAACAATTCAAACTGGGTATACAAGAAGGGGAGGTACGAGGAGGTCGGGGAAACAGGCTACAAGAAAATAAGTTGTGAAATTAATGTGTTTTTAATATTTCTATGTTTGTTTTTTCTTTTTGTTTGTTAAAAAATTGGAAACTTTAATAAATATTTCTTTTTAAAAAAAACCCAGAAATGTATATAAGCAGTTGCTTTGTCCCTGTTGTCCAGTTCTGTTAGTTCAATAAAGGTTCTTGCTGTTATCACCGTGTCTCGCCTTGTGGGAACCCCGCTACACTTCAGGAGCAATGCTTCTGAATACCAGTTGCTGGAAACCATAGGAAGGCAGAGGGCTCTTGGGCTTGAATGCTGCTTGCTGGTCCCCACAGGTATCTGGTTGGCCACCCTGAGAACAGGATGCTGGACTAGATGAGTCATTAGCCGGACCCAGAAGGCTCTCCTTATGTATGGGACTGGCTGAAATGACCGGCAGAATCCGTGACCAGGGGAAAGAGACGGCGGGTGAAGATTGGAAGAAATTCAAAATTTATCTTAAGAAATATTGTAAAATTAATGAATGCTAAAATGTTGACGTTTTAGGAAAAAAGGGGGATTACAGCTGTAAAAGATTAAGTAAAAGAAAATAATAAGGGGAAAATTTGATAAAACCAAGGGTTAGGATTTGCTGAAACAAATTTGGAAATTGGGATGTAGAAAGGGGAGGTATGGGGAAGTCGGGGAAGTAAGGTTCAAGAAAAAAAGATATGAAATTATACATGTTTGTTTGTGTGCTTGTTTGTTTGTGTTGTGTATTGTTTGTGTATATAAAAACTGTGAAAAACCAATAAAAATTTTTATTAAAAAAAACAAAACAGAAGGCTCTCCTTATGACCAGATCCACCTACTGTTGGGGCTCCCAAACTTCTCCCTAAATTCTGCTCACCAGGGGCAGTAACAGTGACGAGTGGTCCCCTAAATGCTCCTGGTAAACTAGAGTCCTCTTCTTCTTTGGCGATCACTCGTAGAAAGTAAAATTGTCTTCCATGAACACGGTCTTAACAGTGAGTCCATAAGTGACTGTGGAGGCCAATTCTGGATCCAGACATCCTTCCACAGTGGGGACATTGGTTTCCGGGTGGGAGTTGATCACAGTGAGGGTTTGCCAAATGTGCCTTCCTCTTAGTGCGTTGCTTCCTTTCATCCTGAGTTCGAGTGTCCTCAAAGCCCATGACACCTTTGGTAAAGGCTGTTCTCCAATTGGTGCGCTTGCAGGCCAGTGTTTCCCAGAGAGCCAGTGTGGTGTAGTGGTTAAGAGCAGTAGTCTCGTAATCTGGTGAACCAGGTTCGCGTCTCCGGTCCTCCACATGCAGCTGCTGGGTGACCTTGGGCCAGTCACACTTCTCTGAAGTCTCTCAGCCTCACTCACCTCACAGAGTGTTTGTTGTGGGGGAGGAAGGGAAAGGAGAATGTTAGCTGCTTTGAGACTCCTTCGGGTAGTGATAAAGCGGGATATCAAATCCAAAACTCTTCTTCTCTTCTTCCCAGTTTTTGGTGTTTATATAAACTAGAGTCTTAAAGTATTCAACCCTGGCACCTCCTTTCCAAAGCCCAGTAAGCTTCTGCCTGTCTTAGTGAGGGAAGCACGATGCTCATGCATGCAAACCCCCCCCCATCACCTGTGCAAGCGGATGCCTCTGGCCCTAACTATTCCCCTACGAAAAAATTAACTGCACGCCACTGGGCAGTACCTCTGATGGGGGACACATGTTGTAGTCCTTCTGGGGTAGTTTGTCCATCTTTGGTCCCCACCCTGCACTCATCTCTCACCTGTGCCTCCTAGAAGCTGTCAATGTGCGACAGTGGCCACAACTCAGGAAATACCTTCAACTGGCCAGCTAAACCAGGTGAGGGTAACCGATGGGTCTCAAGCCCTCATTAAACTGTGGAGCTCACTCCCATAGGTGACAGTGATGACCACCAACTTTGAGAGCTTCAAAAGATATTTTGGACCAATTCATGGAGAAGGCTATTGGTGGTCGCAAGCCAAGATGGCTGTGCTCTGCCTCCACAGTTGGAACCAGTAAGACCAGTTCCTGGAAACCACAGGAGGGGAGTGTGCATTTGTGCTCAGTTCCTGCTTGTGGACTTCCCACTGGGGTGTCTGGTTGGCCGCTGTGAGAACAGGATGCTGGACTGGAGAAGTTACAGATGGTACTTAACTTTGAGTAGGCTTGCTAAGAGAGCCAGTGTGGTGTAGTGGTTAAGAGCGGTGGACTCGTAATCTGGTGAACCGGGTTCGCTTCCCCGCTCCTCCACATGCAGCTGCTGGGTGACCTTGGGCTAGTCACACTTCTCTGAAGTCTCTCAGCCCCACTCACCTCACAGATACAGATAGGTAGCCGTGTTGGTCTGCCATAGTCAAAATAAAAAAATTCCTTCCAGTAGCACAGTGTGTATCTGAAGAAGTGTGCATGCACACGAAAGCTCATACCAAGAACTAACTTAGTTGGTCTTTAAGGTGCTACTGGAAGGAATTTTTTTATTTCACCTCACAGAGTGTTTGTTGTGGGGGAGGAAGGGAAAGGAGAATGTTAGCCGCTTTGAGACTCCTTCGGGTAGTGATAAAGTAGGATATCAAATCCAAACTACTCCTCCTCTTCTTCTTCTTCTTCTTCTTCTTCTTCTTCTTCTTCTTCTATGCACAAGACTGAATCAGATAAGTGCTGGAGATGCAATGAGGTCAAGGGTACATTCTTTCATATGTGGCAGACCTGTAAAAGGGTAAAGGAGTATTGGGAAATAATTCTTAATGAATTGAAAAAATATATGTTTAAAAGTACTTTTCAAAAAACACACACCACCCAGAATCCTTTTTGTTGGGGGTAATTCAGATGGAAATTCACAGGTGTGAAAAAGGTTATTTATGTATGCCACTACTGCGGCCCGTGTTTTGTTAGCCCCAAAATGGAAAACGAACGAGGTCCCAACCAAAGAAGAGTGGTAACTTAAGTTGACCGAATATGCGCAGCTTGCAGACACATAGAATAAGAGAACAAGAAGAACACACCTTTAGAGAAGATTGGAAAACGTTCATTGAATACATGAGGGAGAATTGTGTACACTTGAAAACGTTGGCAGCATTAAGATAAAGTCAACAGTGTAAATAAGTTTTGTTGGATGTAATATTGGGATACTGAATGGTTTAGTTTATGTAAAATATGCAGGGATTTATGATATGCAAAATGAACCATGGAAGGAGAAGAAGGACAGTTTTCAATAATTGTAAAACATAAAATTTAATTGTGTGTGTGAGAGAGAGAGAGAGAGAGAGAGAGAGAGAGAGAGAGAGAGAGAGAGAGACGGGGATTGTAGAGCTGTCAGGCTTAGTTTCTTTAAGGTCCGGCCCTATCATTAGGCAGAGTGGGACAGCCATCTCCCATAGCAAGAGAGAGAACAGGATGCTGGATTGCATGGGCCCTTGGCCAGATCCAAAGGATCTTCTTATGTTCTCAATGAATCCCTCCCTCCCCCATCTGTACTCGAGATAGAAAGGCTGAACCCCATTATTACTCATCTGCCTCCCCTCCAGTTCATGCGCTTTTCCCATTTGCCGAGTAACCTCAGGTTCAGGAAGAAATTCTCCCGGAGTGGGAGCTATGAGAACAAAGCGCCATGAATATGAATTCTCTATTCCTCCAAAGCCAGTGTTCAAATCCAAGCTGACACTGCAGCCGCTTAGCTGAACAGCAACGAAATAGCTCGAGAATGCCGTGTGTAAATAGGACTTATTGAAAAGCAAAGCTGCTCTAGATGCCAAGGTTGCCTGCAGATGTATCACAGTAACACAGAAAGTCCTTTAAAAAAACCACAAAGCCCTCTGATGTATCAGGAAGGGAGCAAGTGAAGGGAATAATGCAGAACAGATAAAAGGGCCTCATCTATTAATATTTGCTCCAAAGTTCAAAACAATCCCCTTTCAGATATAGTCATATCCCTGTTGTCCATAAAAAAGAGGCTACTTAAACATCCATCTTTACCCACATGTTCCCTAAGAAGGTCAGGGAAGGTAATGACATTTAGAGAAAATGAATAATACAAATTCTATTAAACATAAGATATTGCGGCACCCCCCTCATTTCCCCTGGTGGAAACATGTTCCAGTGGTCCTGCCTCTCAGGTTGGATTTCCTCTGGTTGACTGAGAGCAGAGGAGAATTTATAGGCTTCAGGTGTTTGGGTGCCTAAAATATCTTCCTTGAGGCTCCTGCATACATGATCCTGGGGTTAAACACCCCTTCATTAGAGGAACCTAACCTAGTGGATACAGTTCTCCAAGGAGGGGCTCTGGAATCAGTACCCCTCTGGCCTGAAAATGACTCCTTGCCTAATAAAAGCATTCTGGGAAATGACACATAATGAATTGGGGGGGGGGTAGTTTAAAATAACTTTTTTTTATAAAAAAGTAGCCTTTTTATTAGGAATTGTAGATGCTGATATTCCAAGGGAGCAGAAAAGACTTTTTATGTATGCAATGACAGCTGCACGTATGCTGTTAGCCCAGAGATGGAAAGAAGATAAAGTCCCTACCAGAGAAGAATGGCAAATTAAACTGTTGGTCTATGCTGAAATGGCAAAATTGACTAGAAAGCTCAGGAACCAAGAAGACCAAAACTTCAACAATTTTACTATCTAACGAGATCATTGAGCCATAAAATGAAAGCAATAATCAATGTACTGCAGTCACACAATCGAATCAATCGGTAGCTAAACTGGGTTCCACACAGACAGAAAAAACAAAACGAAAGAGAGCTGCAAAAACAAAAACGCAAAATAAATAGCAAAAACAGACAGACCTCAGCGTAACACTCAAAATGGAAGTGTGGCACTCAAATCGGAACACTCAAAATGGAGCATGTTCGGCTTCCAAAAAAAGTTTGCAAACTGGAACACTTACTTCTGGGTTTGCAGTGTTTGGGTTCCAAGTTGTTTGAGTACCAAGGCGTTTGAGAACCAAGGGGCCACTGTAATTTTATATTTGCAAAACCAAATTAAAATTATTAAAAAGAAAAGAAAGAAAACGACTCCTTGCTGCCCTTTGACTCAGATGGCTGTATCTCAGAAGCTCTAGTTCAGCAGGAAGTTCCCTCACTCCATGGTCTACTGGAGAAGGCCAGGAATGTAGAGGCAGCTTTCCAGAAAGGTGGAACTGGCAATTGAGACAGAATAACTGAAGATAACTGCTGTTGGGGCAACAGCTGATCTAAGTGAGATACAATTGACAGTTCCCTTTATTCCTGCTTGTAGCCATAGAGGGTTCAGGTTTGGGTCTGGTGGCCCTTCCCATGCCTGAACCCCCTAGCAAGTGTACATGGTTCTCACCATTCCCACAACAGCCTGTGAGGTAGGCTATAGGCTGAGAGGCAGTGACTGGCCCAAGGTCAGCCATTGAGGGATTGTGGCCATGTGGAGATTTGAACCATAGTCTCCCAGTTCCTAGCTGGACACTCTAACCACTACATCACATTGGATCTGTTTCAGGATGACTGGTTTCCAACACAGAAATGCTATTATGGAAAAGATTCTGTGTTTTTCCGGAAGAAAAAAAAGTTCTGGTGCTCGACCACAAAGTTGTTACAGTAAGTGCCACGTTTTTAACCAGTGTTTTTCTTCTTGGGTAAAAAAAGGTGCCATTACTTCATACCTTTGATTATCCCCAGAGACCCAACAACATCTTCTTGCTGATTCTACTTGCTTTCATTGATTTTTTTAAAAACATATTTTTTATTAACGATTTCTTGGTTTACAAAAATATGTGCAACGTCTCTTTTTTCAAGTAACATTTTCTACAGACCAGTTTCATTTGTTGAGACATTAGTGTTACATTGGAAAGAAAAGGAAGAAAGAGGTGGAGGGGGGATAGGTGAGTAGGGGTGGGGTCGGGTGGCAATGTTTCTGTTGGTGGATTGTCTTGTCGTTGTCTTGTTGGTCTGTGTATGTGATAAAGGGGAGCCATACTGGGGTGAAGGCGTCTTCTTCCATTTGCCCCATGTCAGTTTCAGTTTATTGGTTAGTTTTTCTAATAAGGCTGTTTCCCATACTATTTGGTACCATTGGTCCATGCTTATTCCTGACAGGTCTCTCCAGTGTCTGGCTATGATGTTTCTGGCTGCTAAGAGTAGGTGGGTTATGAGCTCTTTGTGATGTGAGTGGGCATTATTGTCTTGGAACTTGCTTTCATTGATTTCAACGCTTTGGGTAACCCTAAAAGGACTTGTAGAAATCCATGCTAAAGCAACAGCAGATGTTATTCTTAAAACACTGCTGCCATCTTTCGGCTGCTGAGCAGAACTGGTGAGGCATCTAATGGAAGAGCAAGGCCACATCTGCACCAAAAACTTTTAAAACTTGTATCACTTTAAACAGTCACAGGGTCCCCTAAAGACTCCTGTTAAAGGTGCTGAGAGTTGTCAGGAGGCTCCTACTCTCCTTCCAGTGTTGCAGTTCCCAGAGTTCCTTGGGAAGAGTGATGTTAAGCCACTCTAGGAATTGTTGCCCTATGGGAGGAATAGAGGCCTCCTAAGATCTCTCACATCCTTAAACTACAGTTCCCAGATTTCTTTGGTGGAAGCCATGACAGTTAATGTGGAATTCTGGAAGCTCCTAAATAATAAAATTATTATTATTATTATTATTATTATTATTATTATTATTATTATTATTAATACTCCACTCATCTGGCTGGGTTTCCCCAGCCACTCTGGGCAGCTCCAAACAGAAAATTAAAAGCACAATAAAATATCAAACATTAAAAAAATACTTTTATGGAATGGGATGTCCCTATTTTCATCAGGTTATGCTTAAAATTCTACAAGGCAGGCTTAAGCAGTATGTGGACCGAGAACTCCCAGAAGTGCAAGCTGGATTTCGGAGGGGCAGAGGAACCAGAGACCAAATTGCAAACATGCGCTGGATTATTGAGAAAGCTAGAGAGTTCCAGAAAGACATCTACTTCTGCTTCATTGACTATGCAAAAGCCTTTGACTGTGTCGACCACAGCAAACTATGGCAAGTTCTTAAAGAAATACGAGTGCCTGATCACCTCATCTGTCTCCTGAGAAATCTCTATGTGGGACAAGAAGCTACAGTTAGAACTATTATTATTATTATTATTATTACTACTGAGGTTACTGAATTGTCCCACCCTCCATATTCTCCTGATCTGGCCCCACCGGATTTCTTTCTTTTTCCAAAACGGAAATCTGCCGGCACAGATTTCCCAACATTTCACACGTCCAAGCTGCTGTGACGAGGGAACTGAAAGCAGAACGAAAAGAGGACTTCTCCAGAAGTTTCCAACAGTTCTTTGAACATTGTCAGTGGTGCATTGTATTGGAGGGAGGGAGGGCTACTTTGAAGGCCTGTAAGGTATGTATCTGGAGAAGGAACCGGCAAGCCACTCCAGTATCCCTGCCAAGAAAACTCCATGGACAATAACAACAGGCATTTTAAAGTTACGACAGGAGTGCCTGGTGTGCTCTAGTCGATGAGGTCATGAAGAGTCGGACACGACTAATCGACTAAACACCAAAGGTATGTATGTTCAAATATTTCTTGCTGTCTGATTTCTGTGACCATTTCCTGAACTTTCCGGTCACACCTTGTATATCTGCCCACAGTTCTATTTTTCTAGAAAAAGAAGTGCCGGAACTCACCACCAATGCCTCCCTTGTTCTCTTAGAATAGCCATGGTGCCTAACTGAGTTCCAACTGAAAGGAACCCCTGTGAAGATCCCAGTGTGGTGTAGTGGTTAAGAGCAGTAGTCTCGTAATCTGGTGAACCGGGTTCGCTTCCCCGCTCCTCCACATGCAGCTGCTGGGTGACCTTGGGCTAGTCACACTTCTCTGAAGTCTCTCAGCCTCACTCACCTCACAGAGTGTTTGCTGTGGGGAAGGAAGGGAAAGGAGATTGTTAGCTGCTTTGAGACTCCTTCGGGTAGTGATAAAGCGGGGTATCAAATCCAAACTCTTTTTCTTCTCTTCTTATGTGGATGTAGATGTAACAGACATCGATGCGTACCCCTCCATGTGTACTGGGCTTGGCTTTTTCCTCATTCTACTTCTGCTACCTCGTTAATCTCAA
The DNA here is from genome assembly GCF_965112155.1 of Podarcis liolepis. Taxonomy (NCBI): domain Eukaryota; kingdom Metazoa; phylum Chordata; class Lepidosauria; order Squamata; family Lacertidae; genus Podarcis; species Podarcis liolepis. Next base: position 8,553,376 of record NC_139569.1, on the reverse strand, counting down.
TTTGCATCAAAAGCTAAATTTAAAAGCATCTTAATTTTCAGAACTCTGTTCAACTTCCCAGCCTAATTCTTATGCCAATTATGCACCAGAATGATGGTAATCTAGCAAGTCCCTCTGGAACGGAGAGAACTTTTGATCTCTCCTTTTTGAATCTCTCATTCCCAGTTTTATCTTGATTGTTGCCAATCTGTCTAAATGCACTCTCCCCCCACCCCTGTCAAATGAGATGCTATTGTCTTTTCCTCCCACCCCACCCCATAAATTTCCATTTTAAAAAAAGTTCATTTCCATTTAGATCAGGCTGCAGTATGCAAAGTAAGTCCCTACATATAGGCATCATTTTCCTCTCCAATATCCCACCCCCCATGTACCCCTTATCTAGGACAATGGCTCCCCAACCACCTTAAAATTTCATCACTTAATGATTTTCTTTCTGCCTGTTGTCTATCAGCTGCAAAACACTGTGCTAGATGCTAAAGCATTTTTTTAATGTATGGAATTCAAATCTTAATACACTGACAATAAATAAACTTATATATATTTAAAATCCTGTTTTTGTTTGTGTTTGTTCCATTTTTATCCCTCTTTTCAGCCAGCAGGCCTCTCGAAGTGATTTACACAAATAATCCAATTAAAATGTAACTGGGGGTGAAAAACACCCTGGTTTAAATAAGATTAAAGGCAACAGACAACTAATTAGAAGACAGGTATGGGGAGAAATTGTAGCTAAACTCATCCAAACCACACAAGTAGCGATGGAAAGATCTGCCAGTTTAGCTTCTCCAATCTTCCCCCTTTTTTGCCTAAACTTAAATTCAATTCTCCACATTTTGCAGCTATTTGAGTCCTGGAGAGGTCCCCTCAGTGCAACATGGGAGGCAGCAGTTATGAGTTACTGGTCTCTGCAGCCGACACAGGTGCTGTGATTCTCCAGTGATTTGTCTTCACCCTTAGAGGTGCACTCCATTGCAGGCCCTCCAAGTGTCCCCATTTTCCAGGGACGTCCCTGATTTAGAGAAGTCATCCCAGTTTCTTATTTGATTCCAAAATGTCCCACTGTTCCTTAGGATGTCCCTCTTTTCATTTGTCTAAAATCCCTGGTAGAGGACAAAGATCCTGAGATCACATTAAGGGTAGCCAAATTCTGTGTGACTGCCATAAAACTTAGGGAGCAAGCTGTGCTATCATAATGATTAAGGTTTTAAATGATAATTTTTGGCTATATGTTAGTTTAATTTATATATATATTTAACTGTTGCTATATCAGTATTGTCCCTGTTATACCCAGTTGCAAATTCAAATGTATCCCTATCGTGTTTTATGACTTCCTTGATATTGTATGTGGGCTGGAACTTGTCTGTGACTGAAATAAAAAAAATTCAATTCAATTCAACCCTCTTTTCATTGGATAAATGTTGGAGGGTATGGAGTTATCTGTCCCCTGAGCCGCCTGAAGGCAATTCTGTATTATAGGGGAGTTTTTAAAAATGTTCAATGTTTTATTATGTTTTTATATACCGTATTTTTCGCCCCATAGGACACACTTTTTCCCCTCCAAAAATGAAGGGGAAATGTGTGTGCGTCCTATGGGGCGAATGCAGGCTTTCGCTGAAGCCTGGAGAGCGAGAGGCATCGGTGCGCACCGACCCCTCTCGCTCTCCAGGCTTCAGGAAGCTCTCTGCAAGCCTTGCAAGCCCAGTGGGAGTTCCCACGGGCTCACAAGGCTTGTGGCCAGCAGCCTGCAGCCCCTGCGAGTGTCCGCAAGCCTTGTGCGCCCGGCAGGAGGTCCCGCCAAGCGCGCGAGGCTTGGGGCAGCAGCCTGTCGCCTGAAGCACAGGGAGCCCTCCGGAGGGTGCCCCGTGCTTCGGGCAGGTGAGCGCAAGGCTTGGGGCGGCAGCCAGGGCGGGGGGGGGGGAATAATATTTTTTTATTCATTTCCCCCCCAAAAAACGAGGTGCGTCCTATGGGCCGGTGCGCCCTATAGGACGAAAAATACGGTATGTTAGAAGCTGCCCAGAGTGGCTGGGGCAACACAGTCAGATGGGCAGGGTATAAATAGTAAAATTATCATTATGGAATGGGATGTCCCTATTTTCACTGGAGAAAAGTTGGACAGGATGCCATTGTCTCTCAAGACAGATGGATGCCAACAATAACTTCTGTTTAAGCACATCTGGGGAAGTTGTGGCTTTCCAGCTGTTGCTGGGCCCAGCTCCCATGAGCCCAGCCAGCATAGCCAAAGGTCAAGGATGATCAGAGGTGCAGTCTACATGTTCCTCAGCCCTGAGAACTGGAACTTCTTCTTCTTCTTGAAATAACTTCTATTTGATTTTACAAATATAGAGTTATAACAATACAAAATACATATCCATATTTGGAGATTTATCCGAATCTCTAGACTCCTCACCTTCCCCTCCATGGGTCCTATTATAAACCTTTTCAAATGCATATTATTATTTCATCATCAAATTTTATGTCTCTCCGTTTTATCCATAATATATTCTACTTAGCAAGTGTTATTGCAATCCTGCTAATGTTTTCATCTGCTTACAGTGGTCTCTCAAATAAATGATAAATTTATCCCATTCTTTGCTGAAGTTTTGGTCTTTTAGGTTCCTGAGCTTTTAGGTCAGTTTTGCCATTTGGGCATCATCCAACAGCTAACTTTGCCATTCTACTCTGGTAGGGACTTTGTCTTCTTTCCATCTCTGGGCTTGGCAGAGTAGTAGCATCCATGCGGCTGTCATTGAGTACATAAAAAGTCTTTTCTGCTCCTTTGGAATATCACGCGGGTCGTGCTGTGGTCTAAACCACTAAGCCTAGGACTTGCCGATCAGAAGGTCGGCGGTTCGAATCCCCGTGATGGGGTGAGCTCCTGTTGTTCGGTCCCAGCTCCTGCCAACCTAGCAGTTCAAAAGCACGTCAAAGTGCAAGTAGATAAATAGGTACCACTCTGGCAGGAAGGTAAACGGTGTTTCCATGGGCTCTGGTTCACCAAAAGTGGCTTAGTCATGCTGGCCACATGACCCAGAAGCTGTATGTTGGCTCCCTTGGCCAATAAAGCGAGATGAGTGCCGCAACCCCAGAGTAGTGTGTGACTGGGCCTAACGATCAGGGGCCCCTTTACCTTTACCTTTACAATTCCTAATAAAAAGCTTCTGGTTTGTTTGTTTTTATAAACGTTATTTTAAACATTTTTTTCATTTCATTATATATCATTTCCCAGAATGCTTTTGTTACCTTACACGTCCACCACATATGGTAAAAGGTGCCTTTTTTCTCCTTTATAGAATTGGAACTTCTTTATCCAAACGAAGGATCACCAATCTTCAGCAGTGTTGCATTTTTTGCTGGCACCCAGGGCACACCCGTACACACATGCTGGGGTGCAGAGGGTGAACAGAACCCACCACGATAGCTCAGTCCTTACTGCTGATGCCAACACCGGGTGGGTGGGCACGGGGCATGGAGGGTTCACAGAGCCCATGCACCAGCCCAACCCTCACTAGCCGAGCTGGACCATGCCTGCCCATGCAGGGAGGAGCCCAGCCAGCTTTCACACCCTTTGGCAGGTGACTCTCCCTGACCCAGCTGGGTGTCATGAATGAGCCAGCTCCCAGTGAAGGTTTGCAGCCAACTGAAGAAAGCAGCCAGGAACAGAGAGAGTTAACTGCCATTCAGGATGGGTATCGGCTAGTGCCAACTCTCCCACCCCTTGGAATGTCGGTTGATAAGGGAATGGCGGAGAGTCAGCCGGAACCCAGCCTACACTCTCAGGAAGTGCCAATTGGCATGAACAGAGAAGGAAGCAGTTTGTCAGAACAGGAAGAGGTTGGAGCTCAGCCAATCCCTCTTAAGAGTAGGTGAAGGGGAGGGCTGTTAGACAGGAAACAAAACAAGAGGTGCAAAGTGAGAAAGTTCAATATCTTCTGTAATCGGAAGGAGTCTTCAGAAGGGTCATCTTGATTAATGATGGTGGAGGCTGTGTTAAAGCCGTCTGGAGCTATCTGTTTGTTTGACAATAAATCATCCTTTTTAATTAACTACGCTCACTACGCCGGGGACAGGACTCCTGACACTGGGTGGTCATTTATCAAGGGGGCAGAGAACACTGCTGCAAGGCCAGTTCGGGCTCCTGAACCCAGACACCCCCGGCCAGCAGATAGGGGGGGACAGGAATCCCTGCATGGGGACACCTGGTTCACACCCCGTAAAAACTGTATTCCCAGGGCTATGGCCCCCCTGGCCTCTCCCATGCTACACTCCTGCCAAGCCCTACCTTTCACATGGCACTGCCTGCTGAATATGTCTTTCGAAGGTCCTTGCCTGGGTGCTCCTGGTATCTGAGTCTATGTAGCTGCCCACTGGATAAATAACATTTCCATGGTGGCATCCAAATTATGGAGCACTTTCCTTGAAACCTGCCTGCCTGTTGGCATCTTTGTTATCTTTCAAATTCCAGGCACATTCTGTCCTGTTATCTCATACATTTAATGTTTTCTGCTTTTTTAACCTATACAATTACTCAGGCTCCATAAGAGAGTTGGCACCATCTTGGATGAAGGACCTCATAAATGGTTACTTGATTACTACAGTGAGGCTTCCTTCGCAGTTTATCTGGAAACAGCAGTTAGTGCAGAATGCTGCAGCCCGATTGCTGACAGGAGTGAGGCCTTGTCAGAATATAACAGAATATAACAGCTATGTTCATAGATCTGCACTGGTTCAAGTTCATGGTTCAAGTATTTGCTACTGGGTCAAGTTCAGTGTGTTACTATTAGCATATAAAGCTGTTAACAGCTAGGACCAGTTTACCTGTGGCATTACCTTACCCCAGAGGTTTTCAGCTTTTTTGAGTCCACAGTTCCCTTGACCAGCTACATTCTTTCTGCAGCTCCCCTGAGGGGAAATGCTCTCTGAGCCTCAGAAGGCCAGTTATGTCACCCCTTGCCTACAGAGCCAACAGCCCATCCCCATCACCCCTTTTTGTTTTTTTTGTTTTATAAAATTTTTTATTGCGTTCCTTTTCATAGGTTCACAAATTAGTTTACATAGCAACATACAAGAAACATTTTTTATATATATAAAGAAAAATAAAAAAATAAAAAAAGAAAAAAACAAAAAATTGAATATGTTACACATCATGTTTCATAAATTTACTTTCTTTTGGACCTCCCCACATCTTCCCAACATTGCATTCATTGTTCTAACCTGATCAGCAATTTGTTACCTTGTTTCACAACTTATTGTATCTTTGACTTTATTATGTTACCAATTTCAAAAGTTTGTAGTTTACTTTTGGTACCTTCACAATAAACATAATATATTGTTTCAAATTTGTTTCCTTTTCTTTTTTATCTAAGCTTATTTTATCCTTTGCTTAAATAGGTTGCGGAAGCGTGACGTTTCCTAATCATGCACAATCTTAACATTCAAACAACTTATAATATTTTTGCAAATAATCCTTGAATTTTTTCCAGTCCTCCTCTATTGTTTCTTCGGTCAGATCTCGAATTCTGCCAGTCATTTCTGCCAGCTCCATGTAGTCCAACAACTGTGTCTGCCAGTCCTCCAGTGTGGGTAAATCTGGTGTCTTCCAGTACTTTGCGATAAGAATCCTTGCTGCTGTTGTCGCATACATAAACAGAGTTCTGTCCTTCTTTGGCACCTTCCGGTCCACCATGCCCAGCAGAAAGGCTTCTGGTTTCTTAAGAAAGGTATATTTAAATACCTTTTTCAACTCATTGTATATCATTTCCCAGAAGGCCTTTACTTTCGGGCAGGTCCACCAGAGGTGAAAGAATGTCCCTTCTTCCTCCTTACATTTCCAACACTTATTATCAGACAGGTGGTATATTTTAGCCAACTTGACTGGGGTCATGTACCACCGGTATACCATTTTCATAATGTTCTCTTTCAAGGCACTACATGCCGTGAATTTCATACCGGTGTTCCATAACCTTTCCCAGTCCTCAGACATAATGTTATGTCCTACATCCTGTGCCCATTTTATCATAGCCGATTTAACTGTCTCATCCTGTGTATTCCATTTAAGCAGCAAGTTATACATTCTCGAAAGTACCTTAGTTTTGGGTTCTAATAACTCCGTCTCTAGTTTCGATTTCTCCACCTGGAAACCAACTTTTTTATCCATTTTGAAAACCTCTTGCATTTGAGCATAATGTAGCCAGTCTCGCACCTTATTTTTTAATTTGTCTTGGCTTTGGAGCTTCCAGTTGTCTCCAACTCTTTCAATTAATTCCCAATATTTTGGCCAGTAGGCCTCCATATTGGGCCTTTTTTTGGAAACTTTGGCTTCCACTGGTGATAACCACCTCGGGGTTTTACTTTCTAGTAAATCCTTGTACTTCATCCATACAGCAAATATTGATTTTCTGACAATATGGTTTTTGAACAATTTATGAACCTTTGCCTTGTCATACCACAAGTATGCATGCCAACCATAAACATTGTCAAACCCTTCCAGGTCTAGGACATCAGTGTTTTCCAACAAGAACCAATCCTTCAACCAGCAGAAGGCTGCAGCTTCATAGTACAACCTTAAATCCGGCAGGGCAAACCCCCCTCTTTCTTTTGAGTCAGTTAGTATTTTAAATTTTATTCGGGGCTTTTTGCCCTGCCAGACAAACTTAGATATATCCTTCTGCCACTTTCCAAAACATTCCATTCTGTCCACGACCTGTAGGGTTTGAAATAAAAATAACATTTTTGGCAAAACACACATCTTTATAGCTGCGATTCGGCCTGACAAGGTAAGTTTCAATCTTGCCCATATATCCAAATCCTTTTTGATTTCCAACCAGCATTTTTCATAATTATCTTTAAATAAATTTAAATTTTTGGTGGACAAAAATACCCCCAGGTACTTCACTTTTTTCACCACACTTAACTCTGTTTCTTTCTGATACCCCTCTGTCTCTGTAGGTGTCAGATTTTTAACCAAAACCTTGGTTTTTTGTTTATTAAGCTTGAATCCCGCCACCCGACCAAACTCCGAGATAAGTTCAAGAACTTTTTTTGTGCTAGATTCTGGCTCCTGTAATGTCAAGACTAGGTCATCTGCGAAAGCTTTCAGTTTGTATTGTTTCGCTCCGACCACTATACCCTGCACCAACCGGTCCTCTCTGATCATATTCAGCAACACCTCCAGGACAGAAATAAATAACAGAGGAGATAGGGGGCACCCCTGTCGTGTCCCTTTTTCAATTTTGAGTTCCTCCGACACCACATTGTTCACTATCAGTTTGGCTTTTTGTTCTGAGTAGATTGCTTCTACTCCATTTTCAAACCCCCTTCCCACTCCCATCCCTTTCAGGTTTTTCTTCATAAACCTCCAAGAAATGTTGTCAAATGCTTTCTCCGCATCAATAAAAATTAAAGCGGCCCTTGTATTCCTAATTCTCAAAAGCTCCAATATGTCAATAATGTTCCTGGTATTGTCCGACATATGTCTGCCAGGGAGAAAACCTGCTTGGTCCTTATGAATTACTTCATTTAATACTTTTTTAAATCTATTTGCTAAAATGTCTGCAAATATTTTGTAATCCACATTCAGGAGTGAGATGGGACGATAGTTCTTAAGCTGGGTCTTTTCCATTTCCGACTTTGGAATCAATGTGATGAATGCTTCTTTCCACGTTTCCGGTGCCCTCTTCCCCTCCATAATCTGGTTGCAAACCTCCAATAATGGTTGTATCAAAAAGTCCTTCAAAGTCTTATAATATTTGGAGGTGAGCCCGTCCGGGCCTGGAGATTTGCCGAGTTGCATATTTCGAATGGCACCTTCAATTTCCTGTTGGGTTATTTTACTGTTGAGAATTACTCTTTGGTCTTGACTTATTTTAGTTAGACCATTTGTTCTCAAAAATTGGTCTATTTCCGATTCTTGCTGAGGCCCCTGTGCATAAAGATCTTTAAAGTATCTGTGGAAGCACTTCCTTATTTCTTCTGGTTTCTGCACTATTTTTCCTTGAATCTCTAAATTTGTAACTGTATTTAACTTTTGTCTTTTTTTCAACTGCCAAGCTAACAATTTTCCACATTTATTTGCTGATTCAAACGATCTCTGCTTCATTTGTTTAATTTTCCATTCAATTTCTTGATTAATCAATTTCGAATATTGTGCTTGGTGGAATTTGATTTCTCTTAATACCTCTTTTGATTTTGGTTTGGTCCTCAGCTTTTTCTCTCCTTCACTTATTTTCTCTAAGATTTTTTCTTTTTTTCCATTCCAAAATTTTCTTTTTATTGTGTTCTGTTGTATCAGAAACCCTCTCATTACAGCTTTACTTGCGTCCCAGACTGTTCTCTTCTCGACCGTAGTGTTCAAATTTATTTCAAAATAGTCCTTTAAAGTTTTTTGGGCCTTCTTAACGATCTCTTGATCTCTTAGCAAGGTGTCATTCATCCTCCATCTAAAGGATCCGGTTGGGATAAGTCTCAATTCCATTTTTAAGGCATTATGGTCGGAGCAGGTTTTTGGGCAGATTTCCACCTTTCTTGTTTTAGGTGCCAGCCCTCTAGATATCCAGATTTGGTCGATTCGTGTCCATGACAAATGGGCCTCAGAAAAGAAGGTTCCTTCTTTACCCAAGGGGTTCCTTGTCCTCCAGATGTCAATCAAGTCCATATTGTCTGTCATTTCAAAAAACGTTTTGGGGAGTCTGCCGTCTGTTGTTAAATTTTGATTTTGGGATTTATCCATATTTGTTGAGACCACCCCATTCATGTCTCCCATCACGATAATATTAGAATAGTCCAGGTAGTCGAGCAGTGTCTCATGCAGCTTCTTATAAAATTCTGATTTTCCATCGTTTGGTGCATAAATTCCTAGTATCAGAATCTTCTCCCCTTGTGTTTGAATTTCAATTGCGAGAATTCTTCCATGGTCATCTTTGAATAAGAATTTTGGTGTCAGATTCTCCTTTGCATATATTACAACGCCTCTCTTTTTAACTTTGTCTGATGAGATAAATTCTTGGCCTAATCTTTTATTGATTAATACTTTCCTGTGGAGCCTGGTCACATGTGTTTCTTGAAGACATATTAAGTCCAATTGTTCTTTTTTTAGGATATGAAATATCCTCCTTCTTTTTTCCGGAGAATTCCCGCCATTTATATTCCAACTAAGTAGCTGCAGGGACATCCTGTTCTAGTTGAGATGTTCTTAAGATGAGGTGTCTTCCTTTTGCTCCGATCCCGAGGGGGCAGGCGTTGGCCCGCTTCCAGGCAGAATTGGTGTTGGTAAAGGTGGAAGCCAATCTGCTCCTTTTTGGAGATCTTCACCGTGATCGTGAAGGAACTTTTGGTTGTCTTCAGGTGTTCTAATTTTAACCTTCCTTTCTTTGTATGTGAAGGATAATCCTTGTGGGAACTCCCACCTGTAGGGAATTGCGTTGTGTCTCAGTAATTTTGCTAGTTCTGTATAGGTGGCTCTAAGGTCCAACAGCTGTCTTGGGATATCTCTATAAATTTCCACCCTTTTGTCTTGTATTTGAATTGCTTTTTTGAGATGAAGGCCTAGGATCTTGTCTCTCTCTTCCCTTGATCTTAGAATTATCAAACAGTCCCTGGATCTGTCTTTCCTTACCAGTCTTCCCAATCTGTATGCCGAGACAATTTTAAAGTCTGTATCTTCTGTTATGCCCCAGAACTTTGAAAATTCTTGTGTCAGATATCCAATCAAGTCTCCTTGCTCAAGTTCTGGAATGCCTCTCAATTTGATGTTGTTCTCACGATTTTTCAATTCCACCATTGACAGGTAGGTTTGTTGTTCACCCACCTGTTTGTGCAGAGGCTTGACTTCTCCTTTTATTTCTTCAACTTCTTTTTGTAAGGCTCCCACTTTTTGAATTGCTTCTCCAGCTAGTTCACGGTTTTCCGCTGTTGCTCCTTGCAAGTTCTCTATTGCTTGCGTATGCTGGGAAACTTGATCAGTCAATTTTTGTATCGAAGAAGTCGCTTTGTCTATTTTCAGAGACTGGTCATCCACCTTCTGGTTTAAACTTGATAACTGCTCCAATATTTGTTTTAATAGTGTGTCTGACCCACCTGCTGCCATATCTTCCTCAGTGGGCTTCTCTGTTATTTCAGCTTGCTCCCTCTGTGTCACCAGTACAGCTGGAACCGACGATCGACGTCCTTGGGTCAGTGTTGTTTGTACAAATTGTACTGGTTTTCTTTCCTTTTCTTTTTCTTTTTCCTTGGCCTCTTTAGTTTCCTTAGCTTTAGATGCTCTTGTTCTCCCTGCACCACTCATTACACATCTGTCAATGTTCAAGGTCAAATTGTCTATTGTTCCATGGGAAAGACAGAACCAGTTATAAACAATCAGTAGAATGAAAGCCAAAACAAAAATCAGTTCCCAGGATTTTATAATCCGAAAGCCCTGTAGGGGGAGTTCCACCAAGTTTCAAAGACAAAGAAGGAAGTATTCCGCCATTAAAGTTCCAAGTTGTTTCTGCTCAGTAAATCCAATAATCCAACAGTCCCTTCACCGGCCAAAAAATTCCCCAAAGCACCTCTTAAAGTTCAGCAAAGTTCCATCAACGGTGCTTGCAACAAAGTCTCATACAGTCTTTTCTGCTCAAATGTATCAGTTGCACTCCAAAAAAGTTTTTGCAACTGTTTCCGCAGTTATCGCAACCTCTCTCCCCGGCAGTCCGACGTCTGACTCTTTAGAAGTACAAACCAAAAGAGGCAGGAAATAGGAGGAAAGTCCACATTTACAGCTTAATTTAGTCAATATCCATTCCTTCCTTCCGTAAAATAAAAAATAGATCTAGTAGCGCAAGAAAGTTAAAACTTCCCAAAGTCCCGTTTCAAGCGCTTCCGCTTCTTAAGACTTTGCTTTGATCTTGTCAGCAATGTCGGGAGACGGACTTCCCTTTTCTCATCTCCCGATTTCAGCCAAATCCAACAAATTCTTTACCAAATTTAAATCCCTTTACTCACGGGTATGTTGCTTGCAGTTTAGTGTTGATTTTAGGAAGAAAGGTCAGCGCTCATCTGCAACAGCCGCGCGGCTTCACTTCCGCGGAAAGAGCGATGAACTCACAGCACCGCTACCCCTCCTTCACTCCGGGTCTCCTTACGGGGTCCCTTCTGTGTTTTCAGGGCAGCTTCTGGTGCCCGCCGAGTCCCACGGCCACGGGCTCACTCTACCCGTGGTTTATCTTAATGGGTCGTCGCTATGCCGCAGCGAACGACCCTTTTCCGCGGAGCCCCTCTTCAGAGAACGAAGAGGACCGCCATTACAGTTTCGCGCCGCCTTTTTGAGCACCCTCCCTTGTGGAATGTTCCCTCAACCTCCTCTCCCTTCTAGGTTGGTGGCCAGCACTGCCTCCTATGGGAGGTAGTTCCACAGGTTAATTCTGTACTGCATGAAGATAGCTTTCTTCTCTTTGCCCTGTGTCATCCAACATTCCCCTTCATTGGATGTCCTTGAGTTATGGTGATTGGCGAGAAGGAGAAAAACATTTCTCATTTTCTCCATGCCACGCAAACTTTGCAAACGTCTATCATGTCACTGCTTTCCTTCTCTCTAAACTAAAAAGTCCCATACACTGCAACTTTTCCTCCTAGGGGAGTCGTTCCATCCCCCCTGGATAATTTGGGTTGCCCTTTTCTTAAGCATATTTAAAGTGATGCACAAGTGGTACCTAATGCCAAATAAATTGGCCAAAATGTACAAAAATGCATCAAGTAAACGTTGGAAATGCAAGCAAACAGAAGGGTAATTCCTTCATATGCGGTGGACATGTAAAGAAAGCTAAAGGCTTTCGGGAAATGATATATAATGAAATGAAGAAGGTGTTTAAATGGGTTATTCCCAAAAGACCCGAAGCTTTTCTTACAGGGTATTATGAAGAAAATGACCAATTTATTTATGCATGTGACAACAGCAGCTAGAATTCTATATGCACAGAAATGGAAAGAAAAGAAGGTTCCGATGAAGGCTTTTAAAAGTTACGGACTATGCAGAAATCACAAAGCTGGCAGCAATATTAAGAGATCAAAATGATGAACTTTTTATAGAAGAGTGGAGGCCATTTTTGGAATATCTGGACAAGCACTACAAAGAAATGAAATCACAGGCAGGATTCGTGATAGGAGTAGCAGAAGATAAATGATAAAGGAATTGCACTAGCGGGATATTGTTAATAGATGAGAATTTGATATGTAATGCCATAGAAAATAGTTTCAATAGACTGGGGAGATGGGGGTGGGAAGTCAATATATGAGACAATATACTGTAACTATAGAATTTGAAGCTAGTTTGTAAAAAAAGGAAAAAACTCAATAAAATTATATTGGGGGGAAAGGAGGGTGTGAAGGGCGTGGCCTGGGATACCCTGGAGGGCCAGGTGGAGGGGCTTTGGGGGCCACATTCAGTGTCTGGGCCTGAGGTCTCCCATCTCTGTTGCAGAAGATCCACCAAGCAGAAAAATGTGGCAAAAAGAAAGAAATCTCTCTTCCTGTTACAATTTGAGTGCATTTGAGAGTGGGAGGGAGTTCTGTGCACAAGGAGCAACAGAACTCGGTTTTTTGTTATTGTCACATGGCATTTTCACACCTAACATACACACTTCCCAGAGGTGTAGCTGCTGTGTTAGTCTGTTACACCAAACATCAAAGAAGTGGGGTGGGGAGGGGAGGGGGAAGAGAATCACATGACAACTCAAAGAAAAACACATCCATTGAGGCAGATGTGTTGTTACTCTTTTTCTTTTCGCAAAATAAAATAGTACTACTACATTGCACACTTTCCTGGGCAGGCAGGAGATGGCAGTAGAACTTCATCCAGAGAGCTACGTGCTGCTTCTCTTGACCTCATGAGTCACTTACAAAATCACAAATGCATCTTCTCTTTAACGTAATGTTCTTTCCAATGTTTCTTTAGTAATTTATTAGTACCATCACATTTAAGGTCATATTGCATTAGGCAAGATGATAACCAGGAAAAAGAAGAGAAGCACTGGCAGATAATTTGGTGGCCATGCCTGACCAACCACAGTCTTGGGGGTGGCATTCGGCTAGTTTCAACTAGTGGGATTTACTCAGAGTAAAATGTAAAGGGACCCCTGACCATTAGGTCCAGTCGTAGCCGACTCTGGGGTTGCGGCGCTCATCTCGCTTTATTGGCTGAGGGAGCCGGCGTACAGCTTCCGGGTCATGTGGCCAGCATGACTAAGCCACTTCTGGCAAAGGAAACGCCATTTACCTTCCCCTCTGGAGTGGTACCTATTTATCCACTTGCACTTTGACGTGCTTTCGAACTGCTAGGTTGGCAGGAGCAGGGACTGAGCAACAGGAGCTCACCCCATTGCAGGGATTTGAACCACCGACCTTCTGATCAGCAAGTCCTAGGCTCTGTGGTTTAACCCACAACACCACCCACATCCCTTTACTCAGAGTATACCCACTGAAATTAATGGACAAGGCAAAATTAGGACCATCTATTTCCATGTCTGAGAAACAGTTAAATACCACCCTAGATTACTCCAAGCTTGTTTGCCTTCTTTTCTACAATCAGTCCAGAGGGTGGCACTGGCTTCCTTCTCCTTGGTCTAAGCATTGCCTTGTAAAACTCAGCAGGCAGTAGGAGGATGGGGACAAAACGAGACTTAGTTGGCTCTGCTTGTCATTGATTCTGGTGTCACCTGCCGCTGGTCCTTCTACCCTGCCAGTCTGAGCAGGCACCAGCCACCACTGAAAAGGAAGATCACGTCACCAAGGATCTAATCCTTCACTTTTCCAGTTATTGTCTTGCTGTGCATCCTCAAGACTTACATGTGCAAGAGGCTATTGATGACTACTAGTCATGATGGCTATAACCAGCCTCCACCACTGAAGACAGTAGTGCTTATGAATTCCAGTTTCTGGAAACCACAGAGTACTGTTCTGCTCAGATCCTGCTTATTGTGGGAATGTTCAGGGAGGCAGGAGAGCATATATTGTTTATTAATCTCCTTCCTGACTTGCGCTAGCAAGTCCCTCTAAGAGTTTTACATTCCCCTTTTAAACGCACAGCAGATAGCTGGCTGCAGGCTCGTGTAAGCCATTCACTGTTAAGTTCCCGGTAAGTTCCCTTATATCCCTCTTAAAAGAATAAACACGCCACAATCTTCTTTAAAGTACAGTGGACACTCGAGTTGCGAACGTGATCCATGCAGGAAGCACGTTTGCAACCCGCAGCATCCGCAACCCACAGTGCTGCGTCTGCGCATGCGCGGGTTGCCATTTGGCACATCTGCGCATGCTCAAAGCATGATGTAGCACTTCTGCACGTGTGCAAGCGCCGAAACCTGGAAGTAACCCGTTCCAGTACTTCTGGGTTTGGTGAGGTGCACAACCCGAAATCGTGCAACCCGAAGCGTCTGTAACCCAAGGTATGACTGTATATAAAAGAAGTTTACTCACATCATCAGTTCACAGTTGGATCCCTGAAGGCAGACTTAGTTACAAAGTATATACATGGATCTATCCCATATGGGGATAATCCCAGTGTCCTCTGTTGACTGGAAGCCAACAGAGCATCTCTAGCTAAAAAGCTGCTCCAACGATGGAGGAAGTCAAAGTGAGAGAGAGTGCTGCGTGCCTTGTCCTTTTTGTTACCTAGACAGGTAAGGTCACGCCCACCTCTAGTCACATGCAAAGGAAGTATGTCCCAGCCAGGAGGAAACAGGAAGTTCTGACTGGCTGGTCCAAACATCCCCTTGCATGTCCACTCTAGGAAAACAAGGATTGCTGTATATGGGTTTCCCACAGGCATCTGGTCTGCTACTGTGGGATCAGGATGCTGGAGTAAATGGGCCATTGGTCTGATCCAGTAAGCTCTTCTTAAGTTCTTATCTACTTGGACTTACTTCCCAAAAAATGCCCATTTACTTTGAAGCAAGTCCTACTATGCTCAAGGGGATTCCACATGCCACTCACCACTGTTGATGGAATATGGGTGGTGAACGCATGATCTGTGGGCCAGATGAGGCTGGCCAAGCTGTTTTTAAGTGGCCCACCAGCTCCTTCTGGGCTGTTTGGATGCTGCTCACCTTGGAAAGGTACCCAAAATGTAGAAAGCATTTTCTAGAGAGAGGTGATGACCTTATCCTTCACAGGGAAAATAAAAGAAAAAGGACTGCAGTCAGGATATCTTGAAAGATAATTCTGTCCCTATAGGCTGTGCTGCAGTGCCTGTTATTCTCCTGACCACCTTCCATTACTCCTGGCAGCTGAAAATCCATGGCAGAAATAGTCGACTTCCCAATTGTTTCACTGTGTGAGCCAAATGTTATTGTAGCAGAAAGAAGAATGAGCTCTTTCTCACAGAAAAATTATAAGAAGAGCCTTTTGGATTAGGCCAATGGCCAGTCTAGTCCAGCATCCTTTTTCACAGTGGACCACCAGATGTTGACCTATGGAAAGCCTGAAAGCAGAACACAGGCACAAGAGCACTCTCCTCTGCCACAGTTTCCAGCAACTAATATTCAGAAGCATGGTTGGAGGCAGTGCATAGCAGCCATTGAGAGCCTTCTCCATGAACATGTTCAATCCTCTTTTAAAGCCATCCAAGCTGGTGGCCTTCACTGCCTCCTGTGGCAGGGAGTTCCATAGTTTAACTATGCACTGTGTGAAGAAGTCCTTTCTTTTATCTGTCCTGAATCTTCCAGCGTTCACCTTCATTGGATGCCCATGAGTTCTAGTGTTACAAGAGAGGGAGGAAAAACTTTTCTCTATCCACTTTCTCCATACCATGCATAATTTTGAGACTTCTATTTTGCCATCTCTTACTCACCTTTTCTGAACCAAAAAATTCCAAAGGTTGCAAACATTCCACATAGCGGACTTGCTCCATTCCATTTGTGCTGGGCCCGGGGGTAACCCAAGGACCGCGGTCCAGGTCTGGTCCAGAATCCGTAGGTTCCACTAGGAGTCAGTTTGACAGGGCCAAGGCAAGACACGAGGCAGGAAACCAGGCAAGGACAGGTACAGGATCTTGGGCAGGATCCAGCATACAGCAATGTTGCTCCTGCAACCTGGGGCAGGGTCTGACAGCCTTTTATCTTTGTCAGGGTAACTGCCGGTCCTGATGCCCCGGTGACTCACCTCCCTGTTTTGCCCGAAGGCGAGCACTCCTCCTGCGAGTACTCAGGTCTCTCCTTCTCTCAGGCCTTAGTCTCTGCAGCTCAGGAGACGTCAGTGGGTTACTAGACCCAGGGGCCGCCTCAGCCTCCCCTGACCCAACTGGTAGTGGAGCAGCTGTTAGTGATGGGCCAGCTGAAGGCCACGAGGTAATCCCTGCATCTGGAGCCAGGGCAGGCTCAGGCCCCTGATTCGGCCCAGCTGGTGCTTGTTGCAGGGGAACCTGTGGAGACTGGGACTCTTCAGGGTCAGGCCCCAGACTTGGTTCAGATGATGCCTGAGGCAAAGGATCTGGTGCAGACTGAGACTCCTCTGGTTCTGAGTCCAAGCCCGAGTCCCAGGCCATCACACCATTGATTATTTAGCTTCCTTCTCCTTCTCCTGCAAATCCATGTGTTCACCACCCTCAACACCGTGTATGAAGAATCTCTCCTGGATCCAAGCCAGAGGTGCCCTTGAGGCACAATACTTAGAAGAAGGATGGGGAAATTGGCATCCAGTAACTTTTAATGTATTGACAGTTATTAAAACATAACATATGATTGAGAACCAGTGTGGTGGTTAGACTAGGAACATGAAGATTGATGGTCGATGGCTACTAATGATGGAAATAGGCCATTTATCAGAGGCAGCATACCTCTGAATACCAGTTGCTGGAGAAAATGAGGAGAGTATCATTTGCATTCATACCTGACTTAGGAGTTTCAGAGAGGCAATTGTTTGGTCGCTGAGGACTAGCGGGTCCTCTGGTCTGATCTAGCAGAGCTCTATTTATGTTCAGATAGCTTAGTAACCAGGAAGCTTACTTGGTTGACTTAAGGATATTGGCATGTTCTCTGAGCCTAACCAACCTCAGAGGGTTGTTATGAAGATGAAACGGGGAAGGCATGCTTCCCACATATAATGCAGCTGTCCTGATCCATGAAGGATGCCCACCACCAGAGAGAAGTGATGGCTCAAGCAAGAGTGCCTTGGGGGTGCAAGCAGACAGGACAGGGAAGTAGGACAGGTTCAGTACCTTGGAGAGGGATCTAGGTATACATTTCAGAACTACAGCTAGGCAACCTGCAACAGAGGGGGAATCTAGACACATATTTAAAAAAAACCCTTTGAAAATGCTTTTTTAATAAAGTGCTTTGAAAAATATATTGAATATGTCATAAACTCACTGTCATCATCTAGTTTCTCATTTGTACAATGGACTTAAAATGTTATATCTGCAGCTGTAAAGCTGAGTTCTGAGACAGAATACACAAATTGTCTCAGTAGTGTGGCTGATGCTGTCTAGACAGCATCTTAAAAAGCAGAGACATCACCTTGCCGATAAAGGTCCGTATAGTTAAAGCTATGGTTTTACCAGTAGTGATGTATGGAAATGAGAGTTGGACCATAAAGAAGGCTGATTGCTGGAGAATTGATGCTTTTGAATTATGGTGCTGGAGGAGACTCTTGAGAGTCCCATGGACTGCAAGAAGATCAAACCTATCCATTCTGAAGGAAATCAGCCCTGAGTGCTCACTGGAAGGACAGATCCTGAAGCTGAGGCTCCAATACTTTGGCCACCTCATGAGAAGAGAAGACTCCCTGGAAAAGACCCTGATGTTGGGAAAGATTGAGGGCACAAGGAGAAGGGGACGACAGAGGACGAGATGGTTGGACAGTGTTCTCGAAGCTACAAACATGAGTTTGACCAAACTGCGGGAGACAGTGGAAGACAGAAGTGCCTGGCGTGCTCTGGTCCATGGGGTCACGAAGAGTCGGACACGACTAAACAACAACAGTGTGGTTGATGGCTTGTTTTTTACCTCCCTCTTTTTTCTCCAAGGAGCTCAAGGTGGTGTTGAGGGTATCCCCTCTCCTCATTTCATTCCCCCAACACCTGTGTGAGGTAGGTTAGGCTGAGAGTCAATGACTGGGCCAAGGTAAGCCAGCAAGCTTCATGGTGGAGTTGGGATTCAAACCCTGGTCTCCCAGGTCCTAGTCTGACACTCTAGCCACTACACTACACAGGCTCTTGTGTGCTAGAGCAACTGACAGATCTTTATAGCCTGGGCTGAGTATCCATTGAATAGAGGCCACACACCCTTGCACATTTGGTCAATTAAAGAGTTGCTGAATTCTGCTTCAATTGTCACACTTTTTGCAGTTCATTGATGTTTAACTCCAACATTGAGGCAGGCATCCCCAAACTCGGCCCTCCAGATGTTTTGGGACTACAACTCCCATCATCCCTAGCTAACAGGACTAGTGGTCAGGGATGATGGGAGTTGTAGTCCCAAAATAGCTAGAGGGCCGAATTTGGGGGTGCCTGCATTGAGGTATCTCCTGATTCTGATGAAGTCAATTCTGATCCACAAAAGCTTATACGTGAGTTAGTCCTTTTAAAAAATATATATTTAATTGAATTTTCAAAAGTTTAACATATTCACTCAAATACGTAATATGTTTTTCTTTTTCTTTTTTGTTGACTTCCCACCCCTTTTGCCATAGTGTTTTTATTTCACCCCCTCTGCTCCAATCTATCTTCTATCTTTTATACCATAACAACAATACAATAATCTGTTGCTCACAGTTCAAATCCTGCCCACAAGTCTATCATACTATAGTACAGTATTTCTTTAAGTAATCTGAAAAAGACTTCCATTCTTCCACAAAGCAAGTGTCATTAGGTTCTCTTATTTTGGCTGTTAGCTTCGTCAATTCCTCATAGTCCATCACCTTGCTTATCCGTCCTTCTACATGTGCTAGTCTTTAAGGTGCTACAAGATTCTCAGTCATTTTCGGAGAATATTTGGCTATTGAAGTGGAGACACTTTGAAAATAAATTCATTTATACATTGTCACAAAACTCAGGGAGATTTGGAGGTGTTTGTGCCAGATTTATTTATTTTTTTTAAGGAAGGGGTGGATATTGCAGACATACCATTTGTTAAATCACAAATTCACACTTTGGGAAGTGTGTTCCTTTTTGACAAGAATCATTGCAACAGCTGCTGCTTAGCTAACCTTGGGGGTGGTTATTTAGAGAATGTGTTTGAATGATGATCTGTAAAAGTGCTCTGTTGTTCTTTTCTTTTTTTAAATGTTTTCAGTGCAGGTGAGGGGGGGTTGAAAAGAACAGGGGGAGGAGTCCCAATGTCTTGAGACAGTGACTAGGCCGGGACGCCGGGGCCAGGACAGCAGAACAAAGTGGCAGAATCTCATGGCAGCAGAGTAGATTAGTAAAGGTAAAGGTACTCCTGACCGTTAGGTCCAGTCGCGGACGACTCTGGGGTTGCGGCGCTCATCTCACTCTGTAGGCCGAGGGAGCCTGTGTTTGTCCACAGACAGCTTCCAGGTCATGTGGCCAGCATGACTAAACCACTTCTGACGAACCAGAGCAGTGCATGGAAACACCGTTTACCTTCCCGCCAGAGGGGTACCTATTTATCTACTTGCACTTTGATGTGCTTTCAAACTGCTGGGACTGAACAACAGGAGCTCACTCCATCACAGGGATTCGAACCGCCGACCTTCAGATCGGCAAGCCCTAGGCTCAGTGGTTTACACCACAGCGCTTCAAACAGTTGAGGATACAGTTTTTAAATTCCGTCTCACAGCAAGGGCAGGGTGACATATCCTGCCTGACAATAACTAGTATAGCAGAGAGAAAACCTGTTGTGTCCGCCACTCTAATACAGTAGCGAAGGAAGGCAGAGGTGGGGGGGCAGGGGATGTGTCGTAGGGTGGCATGGGGGGCTGTAGGGTGGCACACAGGGGATGGAGCCATTGTGTGTCCCTCAAACACAATGTCCCTCAAAACGCCCCTAAAAACAGCTCAACAATTTTGGCCGCCCCAGGTGCTGGTGGGCTGTTGCTACACCACTGTCCTACTGACTACTCTTCTAGGTTTTTTTAAAAAAATAGTTGTCCAGTTTTTTTGAAAGTAAAGCAAAAGAATTCCCCACCGCCTAGAAACATAGGCAGTTGGCTTATACTAAGCCAGACTGCTGGTCTATCTAGTTCAATTCTGTCTGACTGACAGTGGCTCCGCAGGGCTTCAGGCAGGGGGATATTCTAAGCTCCAACTGGATGACTGGGCTAAGGAAGCTCCCTCCCCGTATAAAGAAACTCTCTCTATATATATATATTCTTTATTTAAAGATAAAAAGTACATAATTACAAGTGCACAGAGTAAGATAAGATGCAAAAAGAAGAAGAAATATCACCCATGTAGAAAACAAGCCAAACTGACCAACAAACTTATAGACATTACAAAAAGTTAACCAAACCCTAACCAAATCAGCCCTGAGCGCTCACTGGAAGGACAGATCGTGAAGCTGAGGCTCCAATACTTTGGCCACCTCATGAGAAGAGAAGACTCCCTGGAAAAGACCCTGATGTTGGGAAAGATGGAGGGCACAAGGAGAAGGGGACGACAGAGAATGAGATGGTTGGATGGTGTTCTTGAAGCTACTAGCATGAGTTTGATCAAACTGCGGGAGGCAGTGGAGGACAGAAGTGCCTGGCGTGCTCTGGTCCATGGGGTCACGAAGAGTCGGACACGACTAAACGACTAAACAACAACAACAACCTAATACGATTATTTATAAAAATGAATTCGTTAAATTTGTCCATGGCAAGTTATGTTTGTATGCAACTTGTTCATGTGTAGCAAGTCTGTACATATTTGTACATTTTAAATTTCCCAGTTCATCAATACCTTTTTGCCATAGGAAGGGCACGGAGTGACCGTTCATATTGTTTCTTTGCTGGATTCCATATATTGGGTATATAATTCGAAAAGATATTTTCCTCTGCAAATTTAAGATTATTCTGTACATTCATGTTGATCGTCTCTGTTACCTTCTGGCCTAAGTTGGCTGGATGGCACCTTGTATGCCTCCTGAGAGCCAGTGTGGTGTAGTGGTTAAGAGCAGTGGACTCGTAATCTGGTGAACCAGGTTCGCTTCCCCGCTCCTCCACATGCAGCTGCTGGGTGACCTTGGGCTAGTCACACTTCTTTGAAGTCCCTCAGCCTCACTCACCTCACAGAGTGTTTGTTGTGGGGGAGGAAGGGAAAGGAGAATTTGAGACTCCTTTGGGGAGTGATAAAGCGGGATGTCAAATCCAAACTACTACTACTACTACTACTACTACTACTCTTCTTCTTCTTCTTCTTCTTCTTCTTCTTCTTCTTCTTCTTCTTCTTCCTTCTGACAACTCCTGCAGCCCAGCTGATGCCAGCTGTCTTGCTCTGCTTTCCTTTGGCCCACATCAGTAAGGCTGAGAGGCGGTTTTGTCATCTAGGCAGTCCAAGACACCACCCAGGCTTGTGACCCAGCGAGGTCACTTTGGTGCTGCTAATGCAGTGGTTTGACTTCACCACCAGAGGTGCACTCCATTGTCTCTCAAGACAGATGGATGCCGACAAAAAAAATGTGCTCCCTGCTTGTAAGCTATTGTCAGGTATGAGCCAGCTCCAAGCGAAGGTTTGCAGCCAATGGCAGAAAGCAGCCAGGAACAGAGAGGCAAAGATGTTAGTCAGGCAGGGGAGAGCCGGCAGCTGCAGATTCCGGCTCTTCCTGACCTTGATGGGCAAGCTGATAAGGCAGTAGCTGAGAGCAGGCTAGAATGTAGCCAAAGCTTACAGGAAGCAAAAAACGGCATGAACAAACTCAGAGACAGCCTATCTGAAAAGGAAGAGGTTGGAGCTGATCCAATCAGTCCACACAGTCGGTGAATGGGAAGGCTGCTAGACAGGAAGTAAAACAAGAGTTGTAGGGTGCAAAAGTTCAATATATTCTATAGGAAGGAATCTTCAGAAGGGTCATCTTGAGTAATGATGCTGGAGGCTTTGTTAGAGCCGTATGGAGTTATCTCTTTGTTATTGCAATAAATCCTCCTTTTTAATTACCTACGCTTACTGTGTTATCAAGCTGGGAACCTGGACTCCTGACAGCTTGATAAGCCAAGGAAATTTGACTTGGTAGAAGACAGCTTCCTGTGTGCGTATCTTTCCAATTTGGGGGGCAATTTCAAGTACAATGCCCACACAAGGCTCTGCCTCCTTATTGAATCCATCCCTGTGGACGTCTCACAAGCCTTTGTTGTTGACGGCAATGACCTTTCAAGAAGATATGAGGATGGAAGGGAGACTCTTGCAGGTATCTCCATCTCTCTCTCTTTCTCTTTTTAATCATCTGAAAACAAATCCATGCTCATATTTAGCTCATGCTGAAGCTGAGTTTATGAAACAAGCGGATGTTGAAGAAAAGGAGGAGGGGGAACCCATTCTCACCCGGTGGCTCTGTGGCCGCGTGGGTGGGAGCGCCAACCACAAATTGCTTTTTCTACCCATATAAAGGTGAGCAAAACAATCAGTGCAGCTTCTCCGTGCAGCTTCTTTCAAAACCAGGGCAGTCTGTGAAATGGTTTTGTCAGGGTAGGACTTCAGGGCAGATGTTCAGGACCCCATTCAGCAAAAGGGCAAGGAGGCTGCCCTAAACCCAGCAGGACTTTCTGACCACATTTTGAAGGAAGCAAAAGAAGTAACAGACATCATCTTCTAAAGAACTTCTTGTAAGACCGTTAAGTCCAGAGAAGTGCAGGATTTACATATAAGCTAAACAAGCTATAGCTTAGGGCCCCACTCTCTTGGGGGCCCCAAAAAAATTAAAGGAAAAAGAAAACTGGATGTACATTTCCAAAATATAAAATAACAAACAAATAAAATAAAACCTGCATTCAGCAACAGTGTTTTG
This sequence comes from Podarcis liolepis, assembly GCF_965112155.1. Taxonomy (NCBI): domain Eukaryota; kingdom Metazoa; phylum Chordata; class Lepidosauria; order Squamata; family Lacertidae; genus Podarcis; species Podarcis liolepis. The sequence goes on along the minus strand of NC_139569.1, from coordinate 8,530,472 downwards.
TGTTGTGTAGGCTCCTATGATGTAAGTCATGGGCCCCGCCTGCTAGCCTGCTCCCTCAAATATCACTGGTTTGCTCATTTCTATATATAGGGTGCCTACATTCTGCATGGAGTAGTTGCATGTCAACATAGAGCATGCAGCTGCAGACTGCAGTGCAGCACAGTTGAATGCAGGTCAAACTGTTATACCTGTTATCTAATATTAAAGAGTGCTTGTAGACTGATGTTCAGGCAGCCTAGACTAAGGGTATGAGTCTTATGCCTGCTGATTGATTTAATGTGATACATAATTTATTTATTTTGATCCCAGTATAAAATTACTTTAGAAAAATATTCATCTTTATTATTTAGTGGGCCTATATATTTATTTACTAGTACAGTTCCCTATTACCCCCACTTGCGACTATAATACTATATATTAATATTATAATTATATTAAATATTTTACTTACAGTTTCTTAATTGCATTTCAGTTCAACAATTACTTTGATAAAATACATATTTTGTTGTGTGCAAATGGCTTTAGATGCCTATAAGGTCCATAAAATACCATATAGCATATATTCAACACACACAAAAAAGCAACAATTTGTTGTTGACAAAGGACAGCTGGACATAGAAAGGGCCCCATTACCTTCAGTAGCTTAGGCCTCATCCAACCTAAATCTAGCCCTGGTCCAGAGTCTAAAATTCCCTAACTCCCACACTTGGGAACCTGGAAGTTGGATGGATGGGAAATCCCCTGGTACCCAAATGTCAGCTGTTCAGAAGTCCTTGGAGGAAGACATGAGATAAAGACATATCAGCCAGGGAATGCCGTAGCAAGAGAATGGGAGCAGAGAGAAATCATACAGTGGATTTAGAACAAGCAGAAATTGTGTGAGAGACAGAGACAGAGATGGACAGACCAAGAAGGAAATCCAGGGTTATAAATCAGAAGCTCTAAGGAGGAACCCAAATCCTCATTATTACTTGTGATAAGCCTTCACTCTCCTAACAAGCCTCAGTTATATTGCCGTTTCTCCAGGCTAGCAAACAAACTACATTGCCAAGGAAACCCACCTTCAGTTGACAAGCCTTCCATTTCTCAGGCAGTTCATCAAGCAAGCGAGCAGGAGAGATTTTAGCAGCTTCATGCTGACTCCTGTTTGAAAGGCTGAGGGGATTTGCGGGGCTCACATTTATAAAGAGTGGGGGTTCCTGGGCCCCAAGTGCACCGGAAGTCTGTTCGGCAATCGTTTCAGGATGTGAGATGTAGGCAGACATTGGATGTGTGCTTTTGAGCAAAGTTTAGCAGCCTTAATGACTAGGAACTTGACGGAAGGAAGGAAGGAAGGAAGGAAGGAAGGAAGGAAGGAAGGAAGGAAGGAAGGAAGGAAGGAAGGAAGGAAGGGGTGGACAGTGGTGGCAGTTAATAGGGTTGCAAAGGGGTTGTTTCTGGAACTAATTAACAAGTAAATGAACACCAAATGACACTATATTCTGCTAGATTTCTAGAATGTGGGTTTTATGGAGTGTGAAAACTCAAATACGGTATAATATGGAAATTAACAGTATTTTATTATGTGAAAGAACAATGGCAAGAAAAACTGATGAACTATGCAGAATTGGCTAAATTGACATACAAACTGCATGATAAGGACAACTGGGACTTCAAGGAAGAATGGGGACTTTTTCCAAATTACCTAAAAAGACAACAAAATGATCTGGACTCCTTGGCAGGTTTTGAATAAACACCCACAGATTTATTAGTTGAACATATGATAGACAAGGGAAGGATATGAACAATTTTATAACATGCAGAGAACAATACAGTGGTACCTTGGGTTACAGACTCTTCAGGTTACAGATGCTTCAGGTTACAGACGCTTCAGGTTACAGACTCTGCTAACCCAGAAGTGGTACCTCAGATTAAGAACTTTGCTTTAGGATGAGAACAGAAATCGTGTGTTGGCAGCAGGAGGCCCCATTAGCTAAAGTGGTACCTCAGGTTAAGAACAGTTTCAGGTTAAGAACGGACCTCAGGAACAAATTAAGTTCTTAACCTGAGGTACCACTGTATGTGTAAAGAAACCAGAGAGGGGAGCTGGGGGGAAAGGGGGGGAGGGGGGGAATAATGTAATTGATTATTTGGACTGATAATTTGTTATGTTGAAATTGTTTAATAAAAATATTTTTAAAAAGTATTTTATTATGTATTTTGTATTCTTTATATTGTGATTTTATGTTGTAAACCGCCCTGTGAACCATGGGTATATGGCATGGGCATAGCCAGGATTTTTGTTAGGGAGGCAGGCCATTTGTTGGGGGGATGGCCTTTTGTTAGGGGAGGCAGAAGCTCAGTTTTCTATGTATTTTAATTGATTTTTATTGATTCCTTGCCCCCCCCCCCGGCTACAACCATGGTATATGGTGGTATACCAAATTTAACAACAACAATAACAACAACAGTTACGGAAACAGAGAAATGAAGTAAAGTGCTGTGCGAATTGCAGCCTCAGTCTGACAAGAGAGCTTAAACCCAGCAGGGAAGGGGCCACAGTTCAGTAGCAGACAGGCCCGGATTAAAGGAACTGGAAGCCTTGGGCTGGAACATCTTGGGAGGCCCAGACGTCACAGCATCTGATCACGAGAAACAAAACCTCATTCTCTTCTTTACTTACTCACTGAAAGTAGAGCATTGCTGATATTGAACATTAGCCTTGATCAAAAGATTTACAAATTTATATCCTTAAGTAAGTTTGCAAAAGGGACGCGGGTGGCGCTGTGGTCTAAACCACTGAGCCTAGGGCTTGCCGATCGGAAGGTCGGTGGTTCGAATCCCCACGATGGGGTGAGCTCCTGTTGCTCAGTCCCAGCTCCTGCCAACCTAGCAGTTTGAAAGCACATCAAAGTGGAAGTAGATAAATAGGTACCGCTCCGGCAGGAAGGTAAATGGCGTTTCTATTTGCTGCTCTGGTTCTCCAGAAGCGGCTTAGTCATGCTGGCCACATGACCCAGAAGCTGTACGCCAGCTCCCTCGGCCAATAAAGTGAAATGAGTGCCACAACCCCAGAGTCGTCCACAACTGGACCTAACGGTCAGGGGTCCCTTTACCTTTACCTAAGTTTGCAAAAGTATGGGGTTGATGAAGACATTCACACAGAAGATTCAGAGGTGAATCATTGCTACAGCATAACATTACACTATATGCAAATATTTTCTTTCTATATTCAGTTTCTTTCTGTGCACAACAGTTTCTTTCGAGCTCTTTTGGAGGCAAACTTGTCAATTATATCATTAAGATCAGTGAGTTTATCATTTTCAGTGCAGAGAATGCTTAGATCAGACAATGATCTTGGAACATGGTTGAGCATAGATCATTCTTTCTCCTTATTAGTCTAGACAATATTTCACCAGTACACTTTGTAACCATTAAACACAGGAAGAATCTAAAAAATTGTCTCCACATTTGGAAAAGCTGTCTGAATTTTCTCCTGGATTCTTATTTGATACATATCTTGGTGGCTGAAATTTTCTTGTTTGACATACAGGTGGAAGTGGAAGATTTCATTGACTAAACTAAGGTCAGCATCGTGATGCCATTGTGAATCTGTGTTTTGCTTGTTTGCAGGTTCACCAAAAATGAAGAATCACCAGCTACACTCCTATAAACTGTTGCTCTACTGTCTAGGTTTCAAGAGCACCCATGACAGGGATTTTACTATCTAACGAGACCATTGACCCATAAAACAAAAGCAATAAACAATGTACTGCAGTCACACAATCAGTCAGTCAGTAGCTGAACTGGGTTCTGCACAGTCACACACACAAAAGGAGCCACAAAAACGCAAAATAAATAGCAAAAAACAAACAGACCTCAGTGTAGCACTCAAATTGGAACCATAACACTCAAAACGGAGCACGTTCAGCTTCCGAAAAAAAAGTTTGCAAACTGGAACACTTACTTCCAGGTTTGCAGTGTTTGGGTTTGAAGTTGTTTGAGTACCAAGGCGTTTGAGAACCAAGGTACCACTGTATATAGTTCATATGGTTTTTAGAGTTTCTGTGGGTTGGAATATGATGAGCGTGATACCAATCACTGAAACCTGTAGAAGCTGAAGCTCTAAGTTCAGGAATTTTGGTGAAGAGAGAATAGTAGACTTTTACTTTTGTGGGAGAATACACTCGCCATTCTTGGGAGTTGGTTTCTCCATTGACTTTGCTACTGTGTGCTCCAGAAGACCAAATAAATGGGAAGTCTGATTTAATAACTTTCAGCGAACTCCAACCTTTACGTCCTTAAGCATCTGATTGCACGAGTTAATCCAGTAATCCAATTTTAACAGCTGGGAGGACAGAGAGTTCGTTTAGCTATCTGATTAGAGGGAGAGCATCAGACATTAAATAAGTAGAAGAAAGGGCTGGGCTGCGGTGGGGGATAAATGTTAGTGAAAGGGTGGGGAGGAAGGTTAAAAGCACAGAGGTGAGGAGCTCTCCATGCTGGCTGGGAGAAGCAGGATTTTTGCTTGTTGATATATGAAGAAGCCCATCTCTTTTTTCCCTTTTAAAATTACTATTTATTTGTATATTTTTAAAATTTAGATGCAACACAGAAAAAGTGTTTTTTCATTAAAAAAGTGAAGAAAGAGAAAAGGACAAAGGAAAAGAAAAGTATAGTATAACAATTAACAATTAAAATTTTTAACATACTGTATTTTGTATAAATGAGTTTCCAAATTTCATTATACCAGTCCATGTGAAGTTTATGTCTATAAGCAATCTGCTCACAGGAGTCAAGTGTAGTCAGGTCTTCAATCCATTGATTAAATGGAGTCTTAGATTTATCCTTCCAATGCAGCAATATCACTTTTTTTGGTCATACTAAGGGCACAGAGAACCCATTCACGTCACCCTATTGTCAAATTCCATATAGTAGGTATGTAGTTCAAAAGAATATTATCCTCCAAAAAATTAGCACTTTTAATATAATCCACTTTCTCCCAAAATTTAGTAAGTATACGCCATTGTAAAACAAAAAAACCAACCATGTGATTTTTAAAAAGCATTATCCTTATTAAAGTGTTGGTGCTGACCTTTAAAGCCCTAAACGGCCTTGGTCCAGTATACCTTAAGGAACGTCTCCACCTCCATCGTTCTGCCCGGACACTGAGGTCCAGCACCGAGGGCCTTCTGGCGGTTCCCACACTGCGAGAAGCCAAGTTACAGGGAGCCAGTCAGAGGGCCTTCTCGGTAGTGGCACCCACCCTGTGGAACGCCCTCCCACCAGATGTCAAAGAGAAAAACAACTACCAGACTTTTTGAAGACATCTGAAGGCAGCCCTGTTTAGGGAAGCTTTTAATGTTTAATAGATTATTGTATTTTAGTGTTCTGTTGGAAGCCGCCCAGAGTGGCTGGGGAAACCCAGCCAGATGGGCGAGGTAATAATAAATTATTATTATTATTATTATTATTATTATTATTATTATTATTATTATACCTCCTACAAAATGCTGTCTTAGACAACCCTCACTTTCTGCTTTCACATATCTCTTGAGCACTTTTTTCTATGCCAACAAGCCTTTGCAGCTCATCACCTTTTAAAAAATATATGTGTATACATTATTCATTTTAGACACCATCCACCAACAAGTGAATTCGGGTCTCCAGTGTTTGCTTCTGTTGAGAAAAATACTTGGGGAGGGTCAGAGTGACCCAGCAGCCAGTGCACTTAAATGCAACAAGTCTCTCTGAAAGCTGGTATGAAATCTGTCTGCCTTTGAGTCTCCACCACCATGTTAATAGAAGAGGGGCAAGGAGGGAAACGTCAGAACCTCAGGTGCATCTGACTCTGTTCACCTCTTTGCCAATCCCAGGTTGACAGCCGGTCAAAAGAGCATAAGAAGAGTCTGCTGGATCAGGCCACTGGCCCATCTAGTCCTGTATCCTGTTCTCACAGTGGCCAACCAGATGCCTATGGGAAGCAAGAGAGCAGGATTTGAGCACAAGATCCCTTTGTTGACATTTCCATTCCACCTTAAGGAGCAGAAGTGGGGAATTGTTGTGTGTCACATGTCTGTTTGCATTCCAGCACAGCTTGCTGGGAACTTCCGTTGTGTATGGCTTTTGCTTTTTCTGTTCTCTCTGAGACGACAAGAGAGAAAGAGACGACATGTTTCTTTGTCCTGATTTATGATTAATAAATCTATAGTTGTAGTATGCTTCCACAAGCCTCACGCCTATTCTGTGTGCGCAGTTCGATCTGCTGATAGTGTGCCCTGGCTCAGAAGCCCGGGTCGCTGATTCACGTCGGAGCAGAGGTGATGGTCTTTGCAGCGGGACGGCTGGAAGGAGACGGCCCAGCCAGGGCTAGCCAGCTGGCCTCCTGGCCTTCTGCATGCCGACACCCTCTCCCCTCCTGTGGTTTCCAGAAACCTGGTATTCAGAAGCAGTGCTCTCTCCAGCAGTGGAGCCAAAGCATAAGGGCACCCACCTTTCCTCCATGAATTTGTCTAATCCTATTTTGAAGGGACCAAGTGAGTCTCCATCGCTGCTTCCCATGAGAGCGACTGGACTAGTTTGACTATGCATTGCACGAAGTACTTTCTTTTATCTGCCCTGAATCTTCCAGCATTCACTTTTATTGGAAGTCCACAAGTTCTCTCTCTCTCTCTCTCTCTCTCTCTCTCTCTCTCTCTCTCTAATTTTTATTAAATTTTCTGTTTTACAATTTAGAATATTCATTTAAACAACCTTAAAATATCAATGACTTCCTTTCTTCTCCTTCCATGGTTCATTCTACATGCCATAAATCCCTGCATATTTTACATGAAACCATTCAGTATTCCATTATTGCATCCATCAAAACTTATTTGCACTGTTGAATTCATCTTAATGCTGCCAACGTTTTCAAGTGTGCACAATTTTCCCCCATATATTCGATAAACATTTTCCAATTCTCTCTAAACCTATGTTCTTCCTGTTCTCTTATTATGTATGTTAAGTCCGCAAGCTGCACATATTTCATTAGCTTAAGTTGCCATTCTTCTTGAGATCTCGCTCATTTTCCATTTTGGGGCTAACAAAACACAGGCTGCAGTAGTGGCACATATAAATAACCTTTTTTGACACCTGGGAAGTTTTGTCTATCCACTTTCTATCTCCATGTCACGCAGCATTTATAAACTTCTAGCATGTTACTTCCTACTCAACTTTTCTCTAAACAAAAAAAATCCCAAAGTCCTTTATAGATAGGGGAATCACTCAATCTCCTTGATCTTTTCAGTTAAGCCACATTTAGTAGAAGTAGTAGTAGTACGCTACCCTATACCCATAGATCTAAGGGCAGTTCAAAATATAAAATAACAATATAATGATCATATCTTTTTAATATATTTTAATGCTTTTTAAATGCTTTTAGTTTATTTTTTTTAATGCTTTTATGCTTTACACCCTGCCCTGATATTTTATGATATAGTTGTATACAAATACTTCTGTAGATGAATACTTCTACAGTGGCAAAGTAGTTTCAATGTGGTTTCAATGTGGGCCCAAGATGAATCTCAAAGTGGCAAAAATAACATAAATTAATAGGAAATTGTGGGACAAAACTAATTCTTTCAAGTGCTAGTCCCTATTTTTCTCTCTCCCTCTTTTCTCCCTTCGTGATATATTTCCCTTTTCTTTTTTGCTAATGAAATGTGGCGTTAATTGTCTGTATAATAGTTGAATTTTGCCTAAAGGTTCTATTTGCTAATTGTTAATTTCCCAAAGATCATGTTTAATCGGGCCTGGTGATTAAATAATGAGGCCTAATTTTGTATTATTTATGCTGTTTCTTTTCACGATAGGTCCCGGTATCCGTTCTAGCCTGGCTTTTAAAAATAAGTCCCTACTTGTATTCATTTTTCAGGGTTTGGGAGATAACCCTCGAAGCACACTTTTTCTGCTCCCTCAACCAAAGAGCATCATTAAATGCACAGTTAACTTATGGGAATCAAGTTGTAGCTTAGATGACTTTTAAAAGGACCAGACAAATTAATGATGGGGGAGGCAGAGAGGACTATCAACGGCTACTAACCATAGTGGTTAAATGAAACCTCCATGATCAGAAGCAGTCTACCCTCAAAACAGGAACCTAGGAAGCTACCTTAGATCGAGTCAGATCATTAGTCCCATCTAACTCAGTATTGTCTACACCGACAGACAGCAGCTTTCTAGGGTTTCAGGTTGGGGACATTCACTGAGCTATCAGGAGATGCTGGGAACAACATATGAGTCCTTCTCCATGAGACACAATGCTCTATTATGAAGCTCAATCCCTTGCCTTATAAGTTTATGGGGATCGACAGCAATGGAGGGTTGTCAAATTCATGTCCTGCTTGGGAGCTTCCACGGCATCCATTTGGCCGCTGTGGAGAATACAATGGTACCTTGGCTCCCAAACCGGTAAGGTAATCCCTTCCGGAAGTCTATTCCAAAACCAAAGCGTTCCAAAACCATGTTGCGCTTTCCCCTAGAAAGGAAAGCAAAATGGATTAATCCATTCCAGACTTTTAAAAACAACCCCTAAAACAGCAATTTAACATTAATTTTACTATCTAATGAGACCATTGACCCATAAAACAAAAGCAATAAATAAGGTACTGCAGTCACACAATCAATCAATCGGTAGCTGGACTGGATTCCACACAGTCACAAAAACAAAACAAAAAGAGCTGCCAAAGCAAAAATGCAAAATAAATGGCAAAAACAGACGGACCTCAGCGTAACACTCAAAATGGAAGCGTAACACTCAAATCGGAAGTGTGGCACTCAAATCAGAAGCGTAACGCTCAAAACGAAGCATGTTTGGCTTCCAAAAAAAGTTTGCAAACTGGAACACTTACTTCCGGGTTTGCAGTGTTTGGGTTTGAAGTTGTTTGAGTACCAAGGCGTTTGAGAACCAAGGTACCACTGCAGGAACAAAGGGTACTGTGTTATCCTAGTGGACCTTCAGTCTGACCCAGCAGACCTCACCTTACATTATGATTAATTGGTTATGATAAATCGACCATGATTTCTGCAAATGGGTGCCAGCTTATAGATGACTCCTGCATACCTGATCAAAGCAGCGTGTAGGCATTTGAGAAGAAATATAAATATATCTCGATTCTTATCTGAGGATAGTTCAGTGAAGGGCCTTGGCTTCATAATCCAATAAATCTAGATAAACAAGAACTCAATTTGCCTCCTACAAACTACTCTGGGAGCTTATCGCTGCTCAACAGACGTATTTTAAAGGCCTGCCATAAAATTACATGCGATAATCAGCTTAACTTAGCATCCTGTTGCACCGACGGTGCATAGCCGTCATCCAGAGTTTGTGCTGACAGGTGCAATTCCTTCCCAGAACACCAGTGCCAGCCCTCTGCGTCTAACCCTCCAGAAGAACGTTTGTTCCAGCTCCTCAGAACTGGCACTATTTCCTTGGATCCTTCGCAAGATCTACTTTCCACCAGCTGCAATACAGCAGGCAGCTTCTTCCCACAAGAGCCGAGAGGCAGAGTGTATGCTTTAAGAACATAGACAAGGCTCCTGGATTGGGTTGGTGAACAATATAACACAACACGTTGGCCAATAACAATGGCACTCAACACTGTGTATAGACTAATACAAATGATCAGAAATTACAACCAAAGTCTCTCAGTCCTCTTAACCAATCTGTTTCGTTCAAGGCTTCATCAGCCAATCTTGATCAATTCTTCATCAGCCAGACTTGTAAGAATTAATATGAGAAGGATGCAGTTCAGGTTCTTAACAAGATGTAAGCAAAGTGACTACAGTATCATATGAGCATTGATCCAGAGCATATTTTCTACAGCGTTTATATTTGCTTCCATTGGCTGATGAAGCATTGAAAGAAACGGTTTCATGATTACATGCATCCATATCCACTGTGTATATTAATTAATATATCGTATTAATTAACAGTTGGGAAGCCAGTGAGGCTCAGGTGGCCTGAAGAAGAAGAAGAAGAAGAGTTTGGATTTGATATCCCACTTTATCACTACAAGAAGGAGTCTCAAAGCGGCTAACATTCTCCTTTCCCTTCCTCCCCCACAACAAACACTCTGTGAGGTGAGTGGGGCTGAGAGACTTCAGAGAAGTGTGACTAGCCCAAGGTCACCCAGCAGCTGCATGTGGAGGAGTGGGGAAGCGAACCTGGTTCACCAGATTACGAGTCTACCACTCTTAACCACTACACCACGAGGGCCTCCTCCTCCTCCTCCTCCTCCTCCTCCTCCTCCTCCTTCTTCTTTATTACTTATACCTCACCCATCTGGCCGGGCCTCCCCAGCCACTCTGGGTGGCTCCCAACCGAATATTAAAGACATGATAAAACATCAAACATTAAAAGCTTCCCTAAACAGGGCTGCCTTCAGCTGTCTTCTACATGTCAGATAGTTGTTTATTTCCTTGACATCTGATGGGAGGGCGTTCCACAGGGCGGGTGCCAAACCAAAAAGGCCCTCTGCCTGGTTCCATGTAACTTAGCTTCTCACAGGGAGGGAACCACCAGAAGGCCCTCAGCGTTGGACATCAGTGTCCAGGCTGGACGATGGGGTGGAGACTCTCCTTCAGGTATACTGGGCCAAAGCCATTTAGGGCTTTAAAGGTCAGCAGCAACACTTTGAACTGTGCTTGGAAATGTACTGGGAGCCAATGAAGGTCTTTCAGGATAAAAAAGCCTGTAAGTCCACATTTGACCTCTGGGCCTGAGGTAACAATCCCTGTCCTTTCTTCAGCACTCTAACCAATACATCACACTGTTGTTTAAGACATACGCCCTGCCCTTTGACCAACTTATCAGGGTGTTAAGTGTGCGGCGCAATGGGACAAGTACAGAAGATGTCCGTCCCTGCTCATTACATGGCTGAACAAGCATGGTCGTCTTAAGCATATGTGCCGCCGGGGTGCAAAGATCCTGGGGGGTGGGCACAGGTCAAAGTTGTTAAGCTTTTAAGGAGGGGAGCAGTGAAAATCACTGACATGAAAAAATTAAAAGTTGCAGTGAAGACTCCGTTTTCCATTTTTGCAATCATGTGAAAATGAAAAACAGCACTACAGGGCGCCTCCAGATACATTGATTCTGCAGCTCTTCTGCAAAAGAGAACAGAAATGACCCAGCGATCTCAGTCAACCAGTTGGACATCCCGGAGGTAGATAGTTAAGAGCTTAGGCAGCTTCAGCGGTGGGTGCCTGGTGCCCCCCAGAATTCAGCACCCAGGTGCACAGCACCCCTTGCACCCCTGGGTAAAGACGGCCCTGTGAACATGCCTCCCACCCAACCCCTTTGTTGAACCTGTCAACTGTGAAATGTTCCAGGCAATCTGGTCAAGAGCTTTGAGGCACAGGAGTCTTTTAGGTCTGTTAGCCAATTTTCAGGCATCAGGCCAAAACAACGATGCCTTGTTTTCTACAGGCAATCAAGAAGTAGTTCGCCACTCTATCCAGCCCTCCCGCTCAACACGGAACTTTTAAATTGCCGGGAATGTATAAGTGCTTCTGCCTTCCTTCTAAGCTTTGGAAAGGGGGAGGATGTCATTCTCATATTCATAGTCTCATATTCTGGCAGCAGCAAGGGGAGGCTTTATTGCTTTTATTGATCAGTTGTGGTCCCACAAACGAAGGGATGGGAGCCCAGGCGAGTGCCTACGTGGGTTATCTGCCCCTGCCTCTTGTACCTCTCCAGCCGGGATCAGAGAACCTGAGGGACGATGGACAAGATCCACAGACTCCAGCCTAGAGTACAAAGTCATTAGCAGCAGGCAGCAGAGATTGGCAAGCAAGAGGACTTCAGGACAGCTCCCGAGACCAGCAAGGGAAGCTTTTCTACAAAGCTGAAAAGCCAAATGACTGTTTCTGGTTGTGCCCTGTTCCTCAAGCATGGGCCCGTAGGATTTAAAGGAGCGGAACTGCATCGGAAGGTGCCTTATCCAGAGTCAGACTTCTCCTTCCTCAAACTCAGCAATGTCTTCACCAATTGGCAGCAGCTGTCCAGGGTTTCAGGCATGGGCCTATTCCTGCCCTACCCAGGAGATGCTACAAGTCGAAGCCTGTACATTTGACATGCCAAGTAGATGTCTGCTGCCAGGGGCGGAGCATGGTGGGGGCGGCCCGAGAGCAGCGTCATTCAGTGCACCACCCGTCCATGATTCCTGTCTACCCCGAGCCGTCAGAGGGAAGGAGTGAGTTGCCCCCTCTGTTTTGACAGCCCCGCTCTCCTGGGCTGCTGAAGGAGGCTTGCATGCAGGCAGAGAGATGATGGGAAGGAGCCTGGTGAGCAAAGAAGCAGAAGGTAGATGGAAGGAGAGAAGCAGAAGTTCCCTTAAGTGAGGACCCAAACCCTGTAACCCAAAAAAAAAAGCTCAGCATCTCCTGGCAATGACCATGGGTAGATCAAAGCCAGTATTTTTATACTGTGAATAGATCACAGTCTCTTGGGAGTCCAACTAGATTTCAATTGGGGGGGGGGTTTGACAAGAAATTTTCTGCACCGGGTACCTCCTGACCTTGCTACGCCACTGGCGGCTGCTGAGCTGTGGTCCTTTCCTTGGCTGTGCACCAGGGGACCAGGGGACTATGTAGAGACATCATGGTAGAGCACCATGGTAGATCATCTATGGACAACCATCTGGAAGTCTAATACCAGCAGTGGGAGGGATCAGAGGCAGATGTGGCTGCAGTCAAGATCCACAAAAGCTGGGTGCCTTAGCTCTCTCTTGCATTCAGTCTCTCAGTCCAGGCAAGCAAGAGGCATTCTTAGGGTTCAAGGACACATAACAGACAGGGATCGACATCCCACACATCCACAGGGTGTGGATCAAAGGTAGATAAGAGATGATGAAAATGATGATTACTGGCCATGCCACTGCCCCTTAGCCCAACCTACCTCTCAGGGTTGTTGTGAGGATGAAATGACAAAGAGGAGAACTGTTTTAAGCCACCTTGAGATCCTCAGATAAAAGAACAGGATACAGGTGCTATTAATAATATTAATAATAATAATTTCTGTTTATTTATTTATCATGTGCTTGTTTCGGAAAAAAATTAGACCTCTCTATTATATATATACCCCCCCCACAAAACCATCAAGGCGGTTTACAAAAGCAACTATAACTATTTAAAACATCCCAGAAATTAAGCTTACCACCTGCAGGATCCCAAAGTGGTCTACAACGGATAAATACCTGCATGTATGCACACACAATAACTGCAATAAAACCATGGCAAATGGTTTGCATGACAAAAACACACAAAACAAGATCCATAAGCATAGTATAATAAATAAATAAAATCAGAAACCATGACAAGGAAGAGTAATACAGCAGTACCTCGGGTTACAGACGCTTCAGGTTACAGACGCTTCAGGTTAGAGACTCCGCTTACCCAGAACTAGTACCTCAGGTTAAGAACTTTGCTTCAGGATGAGAACAGAAATCGCGCCGTGGCGGCAGTGGGAGGCCCCATTAGCTAAAGTGGTACCTCAGGTTAAGAACAGATTCAGGTTAGCAACGGACCTCCAGAATGAATTAAGTTCTTAACAAGAGGTACCACTGTACAATGTTTCAATGTACACAAAATCCATACAATCACCATCCATTTCATACAGCTGCTACAGCCGTGCACTATCCCCGTTTTCTCAGACCTAGAAGGTTGAAATCAGACCCTGGGCCTGATATTTCCATTCCCAGAATCAAAATCAGGCTGAAGACAAATGTTTGGGGCATTCTCAGCTTGTATTGGAGGATAACATTAGCTGTTGGAGAGACTCATATTATGGAAGTCAGTGATTGTGCTGTTTGGGTGCTACATGCAGGCGATGCTCAGCTCCTATCTCACCCTTGTGGGATGTGGAGCCAACTAGAGTTCCATGGGAAGTTTTCTTGCTCAGGAATCTCGGCTTCGCCAGGAAACACAACCGAGCCTTATTTTGACACGTGCTCTCATCAAATCTCCGGGGTTTGACAGCAAGTTAAATAATGCAAAAGAAGCTGTAATTACGACGTGCGGTTTCTCCAGAAAGGTTTTTTAAAAAAAAAATAAAAAAAAAAGAAATCTTGAATATCACTCCCACCCCCCTTTAAACGAAGAAGGAGCTGATCTAACGTCTTAATAAGATCGCTGTCAATATAATACATGAAAAGGGCATTTCCGAGACTTTTCAAGACACAATTTCAATTACAGCAGAATAATCAGGAAAACTCCTGCTGCGGCGAGAGACTCGAAATGAAGGTCTCATCAAGATGGGACTGTGAGGTACAGTACCGCCTCTGCCCCCCAAAAGAGAAGAAAGCCCCCGCTTTGCAAATCAAGTTAAAGATAACGGGTTGCAAAGACGTAGAACAAAAAGCTCTCCATGAATAATGGAACATCCGAGTGTCAGAATGAGCAACCGGGCCTATTTTATTGCCTCTCCTGCAAGGAAGCAATGAATTTGGCTTTTTGAGTCAAAGTCTGTTGTGCATCACAAAACGCACCAGGGGAGTGCATTTGGAAATTGAAAAATTTCCCCCCAAGAACATGCAATTTAGTCATGCTGGTAGCTTGACTTTTAAAATGCAAGCAGCACAGGGCATATCTAAAGTTCACAGGGCTTGCTCATTGCTTGCAGATGAAATCTTTTTAAAGGAGATATTATTTCACCCTTGCAAAACTTCCTTGCTTTTTTTGTGTGAGGGGTATTTCTGCTTTGGTGAATAGATGTTTGGAAGATTGATTCCTAAAACTGAAATTCTTCCAAACAGCAGGATTTTCCAAATAAAAAACACAAGAGCTTTTTGTGGTGGTAGCTGGGGGACACCGGGGGTTTTTGTCAGCATCCGTCTGCCTCAAGAGACAATGGAGTGTGCCTCCGGGGTGAAGTCAAATCACTGGAGAATCGCAGCGCCTGCTGTGGCTGCAGAGACTGGTAACTGCTGTTTCCGGTGTGGTTTTTGCTATGTTTATGCAGCACTGAAGTAGCCTCTCTGGGACGCAAGCCCAGGCAAAGTGTATGGAGGTCCTGGGCTGCCCAGATGACAAGACTCCCCTCTCAGCCTCACTGATGTGGTTCTAAGGAAAGCAGGGCAATTCGTTTGGCACCTATCAGTACTCAAGGACTCCTTCCAGCAAGGCAAAAACACTCAAGGAAGTGTAGGCCAGTGAGACATGTAGAAAGAGGGGGTTTGGCCTGGGGAGAATTCAGAGGGCCAGACAGAAAGGTATGGAGGGCTACATTTCTCCTCCAGGGCCTGTGTGTCAGGAGTGCATGCAGGAGCCAGGCCCTGTGACCAGTAAGACTTTGCAGGCCTGGGGCCTTCCTAAGTTTGTTCTGAAGAGGCAAGGCACAGCCACACAGGTGAGGCCGACTGGTAACTCACAGCACCTGGTGGCAAGAGCCAGGAAGGGATATAAGGTCAGCGTTTCCCTTTGGCTCTTTGCCACAGCAACACATTCCCTGCCTTGCTGCGTTTGGCTCCTTGACCCCTTGCTTCTTGATCCCCAGACCCTTGACTTTGTGACCCCTTGCTTCTTGATCCTCGGACCCCTGACTTCGTGACTTCTTGCTTCCTGACCCTCGGACCCTTGGCTTCTTGACTCTCGGCTCTCTGACCCTCGGACTCTTGGCTTCTTGACTCCTGGCTTCTGGACTCTCGTTCCTGCTCCCACCCTGCCATCTTGCCCCCGTACCCGACGTCCCCAGACAGGACTTTGATCGCCCGTGAACTGGACCGTGACACTGTGACTCCCCACTCCTGCAGTTATAGCACCACACAAATACTGGCCTGAGCCCTGAAATGGTCTTTGGTTCCACAAGCAAAGAAAAATTGTTTCCAGAGCATAACTGACCAACGCCAAACACATGTGCTTTCTGATCAGGGACCCTCACTACCATCCCTAAATGCCTCCTAGAAATATGGAGCGTGCAGGGGAGACAGCTTCGAGCTCCTCTTGCATCTTGACAAAAATTCAACCCACAGCATCGCTGCTGATGGCAAATGAAAAAGATAATGCTTCAGAGGAGAGGAAAGTCGAGTGGAAATTAACTCCAGTTACTAAAGCTGAATTGCTCTTCCTGCTCCAATGAAAGGGGATTAACATTTGATGTATTTACTGTTGGGGGATTTTCCATTTGCGTGTGTGCCTGAGCTTGTGTATAAAATCTCAATGTTGTACCAGCCAAATGAAGAAAGAAACATGAGAAGTGGCCTCGTTACCAGGTCAGGTCATTGGTCCATCTAGTTGAGTGTTGTCTACACTGACTGCTAGCAGATCTCCAGAAATTTCAGGCAGGAGCCATAGAGTTGGAAAGGACCATGAGGGTCCAGCCCCCCATAAGGTTTTATCCAAAGTGGTGCTCAAACCCATGATCCTGAGATGAAGAGCCTCGTGCTCTATCAACTGAGCTACGTTTTCTGGGTCCTACCTGGAGATACCAGGGATTGAACCTAGCACCTTCTGCATGCAAGACAGAAGCTCTACCACTGAGCTATGTCCCTATAGCTTAGCTTACTGCAAAGTGCAGAGAGCTTGATCTGCCTTTGGTTTTAGGACTTCAGTGTACCTGAGCAAGATATGTTTTCAAATTGTCTCATGCACACAAAACACCAGGAGCAGGGAATGTTTTTCAAGCCCAGGGCCACATCACTTTCTGGACAACTTCTAGAAGGGCCTGATGCCAGTGGTGGGTGGAACAATGGGTGTGGATTTTACCTTTTAGAGTAGGGTAGTTTCTACCCACACTCTGTTCTCTATCCTCCATTCATGCAAGGAAGAGGCATTAGCTGAAGGACATATTCCAGTTTGTGGGGGAAACACTCAAGGGAGGTGCAAAGTGGAGCTGGAAAGCAGTGTGGTCTGGGGGGGGTGAGGTGTCACTGAGGAGGTTGTATGGCCTGGGGAGAGTCCCTGCAGCCAGGCAGAGAGACCTGACATGTCCACTTGGCCCTCAAGCCTGAGGTTTACCTACCTTGGTTTAGTTCCCTTGGGGTTTGTCATCTTTCTGCTGCATCAAACCCAAACCACTTGGTACTATTCCAGTTCTTCCCCAACTCTCCATGAAATACAACTTACTCAACTCATTTAGCTGTCTACCAGCTCCATCTGGTATGCAGGCTGAGACCCTACCTGCCCACAGACTGTCTCTCCAGAGTGGTGCACGCTCTGGTTATCTCCCTCTTAGACTAATGCAATGCACTCTACGTGGGGCTACCTTTGAAGGTGACCTGAAAACAATAACTAATCCAGAATGCGGCAGCCAGAATGGTTACTTGGAGTGGCTGCTGAGACCATATAACACCGATCCTGAAAGACCCACACTGGCTCCCAGTATGTTTCTGAGCACAATTAAAAGTGTTGGTGCTGACCTTTAAAGCCCTCGGCCCAGTAGACCTGAAGGAGCGTCTCCACTCGCATCGTTGAGCCCAGACACTGAGATCCAGCTCTGAGGGCCTTCTGGTGGTTCCCTCACAGCAAGAAGTGAGGTTACAGGGAACCAGGCAGAGGGCCTTCTCGGTAGTGGCACCCACCCTGTGGAACGCCCTCCCATCAGATGTCAAGGAAATAAACAACTATCTGACTTTTAGAAGACATCTGAAGGCAGCCCTGTTTAGGGACGTTTTTAATGTTCGAAGTTTTATTCTGTTTTTAAATTCTGTTGGGAGCTGCCTAGAGTGGCTGGGGAAGCCCAACCAGATGGGCGGGGTATAAATAATAAAGTTGTTGTTATCTCCTATATATGTCAAAACCCTCCTTGTACCTTGGAGGGATCTGTTTTTCACTTTAATAGTCAACTATTAATGTTCCCTTTTACTGATTCTTACCAGTCTTATGACCCTGGCCTCACAAATAATAGCCTAACAGGAATTCCACTTCATGGGGAAATCCAATATACCAGTCTCCACTGAGACATATTTGGAAATGACATACACCAGAAATAGATGGATTCATCTACGCCTACTGTGCCTGCATATCCCTCTTTCATGCTTTAGTACAGATTTTAATTGTAAGCTGCCTTGGGAGGGTATAATAATCAGTAAACAAACAAAGGCGTTTCCCGACTCTGGTGTCCTTCGCTTTATAAGCAAACTTCCCATTGCCTCTGCCGAGCTAATGGTGTCATCCGAAAGCACAGTCTCCAAGCTTCCTGCTCCTGATTACTTCTCAACGAGGCCTCTTTATCTGGAGGTGGCAGGAAATTTATTTCTCGGCAGGGCAACAAACCGAGACTAATTCCTGATTGCGCTCCAAATGGAGGCGCTAAGCGTGCCGAGTGTGTGGTAGGAGACCAAACGTGAATCGTGCCAGAACTGGTGGAGGGCTATACAGGATGCAAAAACCTGCCAGAGACGTCTCTATTTAGGGTTTTAAAAAAGGATGGGCCAGAGTCAGTTTGGGGAGGGGGAGAGCTTGGGCATCTTAGCTGGGCAGGGCTGCTGAGCAGCCGAGGAGAGAGGACTCAGTGGAATAGCCAGTGATGCTGAAAGGAAGTGTTGAAAGACTGTCTATGTTGCCTCTGGGAGTCACTGTCATGGTCCAGTCTACGGGCAATCGAAGTCCTGGCTGGGGATGTCAGGACCAGGGGCAAGATGGCAGGGTGGGAGCAGGAACGAGAGTCCAGAAGCCAGGGGTCCAAGGGTCAGGAAGCAAGGAGTCACAAAATCAAGGGTCCGAGGGTTGAGAAGCAGGGAGTCAAGAAGCCAAGGTCCGAGGGTCAGGAAACAAGAAGCCAAACGCAGCAAGGCAGGAAATGTGTTGCTGTGGCAAAGAGCCGAAGAGAAATGCTGTCCTTATATCCCTTCCTGGCTCTTGCCACCAGGTGCTGTGAGTTACCGTGTGGCCTTGCCTCTCCAGAACAAACTTAGGAAGGCCCCAGTCCTGCAAAGTCCTACTGGTCACAGGGCCTGGCTCCTGCACGCACTCCTGACAGTCTCATCTGTGTCACTCCTCACACCACCATCCCAAATGTGTGTTTTTTGCCTGACTGGAATGTGTCTTTGAACTCCAATCCTGACTCTTGCTTGACTGGAGGGAGATCAGAGGGGGATGGGCAGCACTTGGAAAGTTTTGTTTTTTTTTAAAGGAACTAGTTCTAGTTCATCGTTGTTCAAAAAGGAACCAACTCTGGTTCATGTCCACCCGATTACAAAATATTTGGTTTGTTTACAGTTCAGTTCATGTTAATCCAAATGACCCAAGAAAGGAGATTCTGGCGAAACCTTAGGAAGAACTTTCTGACAGTAAGAGCTGTTCAACAGTGGAGTGGATGACCTCAGAAGGGAGTGGACTCTCCTTCTTTGGAGGTCTTTAAACAGAGGTTGGGTGGCCATTGGTCAGGGATTCTGCATTGGAAGAGGTTGGACTAGATGACCCTTGGTGTCAGTTTGCAATTCTACGATTCTATGATGCTTGGCAAAAACAAAACCACACCTGAATTCAGTCTTTTACAAGCCGCTTCACTGAAAAATACAATGTACTTGAGAAGATTAAGAAAACAACAAAATGCAGCAAACTGTGAATTGTTTAATTAATTTTTCTCAACACCGACGATCTTTATGTTTGAGGCACAAAGAGTCTAATGAGTAAAACAGACATGTAAGGGAATGAACCTGAAGATGAACTAGAAATTGATCAACATTCTACTCCAAAATGAACTTAATTCTCATTCACTTCCCCTCCTGATTTTAGGAACTACTTTCAGGCGCAGCTCAGAGCTTTTGTAACTGATTCAGCAGACTTTGTTCATTCCAGGGTGTGTAGAAACTAGCCTATTTTCCAATAAGTGGGTGGGACACTCTCTCTCTTTCTCATCCATCTGTCCATCCTCTCTCTCTCTCTCTCTCTCTCTCTCCTGGAGAGGGCAACTGTTCTTCCCACCCCAGACCAAGGGTCACCTGTGAGTTAAAGCACAGGGAGCAGTAAGCTCCTAGTGAATCTTGCCTTGAAGTGCAGCTGTCTGGTCCACAACAAGACCCAGGAAGGCAGAGCTTCCCATTGTGGGTATTAAAAGATTTCATTATCTTTTTCCAAAGAACGCTTACCCTGGGAGTAGAGGATTTGCTACTTCATTTTCAGTGTTATTAAAGCAAAGAGCCCGTGTGGAAGGCGTAATTAAAAGTGCAATTTTGTAGAAAGGTTTTCGGTTCTCCTCCCCCACCCCACCTCTTCCAAACCCTTCTAAAAGACACACACACACAGTGCTTTCAGGCTGGCAAAAGAGATGATATTTCCAGAAAGCCAACGGTGTTAAGAGAGTGGTGTTTTCGCTTTCCTCATGCAAACATGTCATCATCCCTGAAAGTGTTTGAAGCACGGCAAACATCTGCACCCATACTGGGTTCTAGACACTTGGCAAGTGGAAGTTGCAACAAAATGTTGCAGCATGAAGTTTTCCTGTTTATGTTTCCAGTCCTTCCATTCTCCCTCCCTGGTTTTCCCTTTTCTTCCCCAACAGCCACTCAACATTCTGTGCCCGTTGAGCATGCTCAGTCCTTCCTGGATTGTTTTGAGCTGCCCTGCTTAGGCCCCCTGCCTAAGTGCTTTTGTACTTCTGCGGATCTCAGGATAATAAAAGGTAAAGGACCCCTGGTTGGTTAGGTCCAGCCAAAGGCGACTATGGGGTTGCAGTGCTCATCTCGATTCAGGCCAAGGGAGCCAGCGCTTGTCTATAGACAGCTTTCTGGGTCATGTGGACAGCAAGACTAAACCGCTACTGGTACACAGAGGACTGTGATGAGTGCCAGAGCACACGGAAACACCATTTACCTTCCCGCCGCAGCAGTATTTATTTATCTACTTGCACTGGTGTGCTTTCGAACTGCTAGGTTGGCAGGAGCTGAGACAGAGCAACGGGAGCTCATTCCGTCATGGGGATTCAAACTGCCGACCTTCTGGTTGGCAAGCCCAAGAGGCTCAGTGGTTTAGACCATAGCGCCACCCGCGTCCCATGCAGATCTTGGGATTCCCCACAGGACTGCTGATATCTCCCATGAGGTGTCAGCTGCACAGGTGTTGCCATTTTGGCTACATAATGATTGGCATTCAATTGTAAATAGTAGAAATGGGGGGAGCTATAACTATATGACTTGATATGATGACTTGATATGAACAGCAATTGACAATGGCACATCTAGACTAATGTCCTGTCCTCACAGTGGCTGACCAGGTCCCTGTGGGAAGCCTGTAATCTGGACATGAGCACAAGAACACTCTGCCCACCTTGTCATCAAATTTAAATATAAATGAACCAATGCAAACTGAATGCTAAAGATAGAAAATTCATGGCACTGCTTTCGCATCTTCTTTCAAGTGCTCTTCTCTCTCCTGCAGCACTTAACCTGCAGCGAGAATTGAGCTGAAATTTCTCCAAGGACATTTGATTTTTCTCACTCCCCTCCTCTAGAAAAAGAAGGCAGAAGAAACATATGGGGTGGACTTGTAAAAGGGTAAAAGAGTATTGGGAAATAATCCATAATGAATTGGGGAGGAAATGTTTACAAGTACTTTTCCAAAAATAAAACCCCCAAAAACAAAAAAAGTGTCTTTTCTGTTGGGGATAATTCAGAGGGAAATTCCCAGGTGTCCCAGTCCATGCAGAATGTAGGCACCCTATATATAGAAATGAGCAAACCAGTGATATTTGAGGGAGCAGGCTAGCAGGCGGGGACCATTACTTACATCATAGCAGCCTACACAACACAAACACTGTTGCTGTATGTAGGTTTTATTTTATTTGTTTTTTTATCTTATATTTTGAAAATGTACGTTCAGTTTTTTTCTCCTTTACATTTTTTTTGGGGTGGGCTAAGCTATAGCTTGTTTAGCTTATACATAAATCTGGCACAGAGTGCATCAATGCAGGGCATGGCATTTTGCACTGAAGTGCAGGGCAATCCCGTATTCTACAGGTCAGGTGGCAACACTAACAGATGCCCTGCAATTTCTTCAAGTTTTTATATCAATCAATATATAAACATCACCCCGATGCTTTTGTCCCCTGAATCTTCTTTGCCAGAGTGAGGGGCAAACCAGGATTTCCAGGACTTACTTAAAGACCAGGTTTTCATCAAATGAGAGAGGGAAGGAACCATCACATACGGATCTTCCTAGGTAATTGAAGCTAAATGCATATTCATATATGCAGATTGAACTGACATTTCTATCCCGTATTTACCTTCACTTTCCCCCTTGATTGAAAGAGATTGCAACTCTGAATAGCAAATTTTCCTCCCTTCACTCAAGCTTTTGTTGCCTTGTCTGACGAAGGAACTTCAGACGATCAAGCACAGAGGCCAATACCTCGCATCACATTGTTGCAAATCGCTGCATTGTACTTCAATTGAAGCACCTTCTCTAAGAGGAAAGGGCAAAGTAGTTGAGGGCTTTAAATTAAAAAAGACGTTGGGAAATGCGAGGAAGGAATGGCACTTTAGAAGACAGGGAGTGTGGTGCTGGGGTTGAAGAGCTGGGAAATCCAGATTCAAGTCCTGACGCAAGCTCATTGGGCCTGTCACCACCTCTCAGCCTCTTGTGCCTCACAGGGCTGGTGTGAGGGTAAGAAGAGGAAGGAGGAGACCCATTCATGCTACCCTGAGCTTCTTGGAGGAGAGGTACTCACAGTGTAATGCTAGCATCTTTCTGCTCACACAAAACTCCCCTTTTGTTTCGCCAAATGAATGGGAAAGTGGAAGTGCCTCTACTGGCATCCCCACCAGTGATAGCCTGCAGAAAGCTCCACTGAGAATTTTGTTTCTTGCTTCAACCAGAATTACTTCTGAAATGTTGGCTTAAGTTATCATCAGGAAGTGATATTCGCCAAATTCAAGATAACTAACCCTATGCATGGCTATTCAGAAATATGTTTTGCTGGGTTTACTGTTGGGAGAGGGGTTATTGTTTTTTTTCTGTTTTAACTATTTGTTTGTGCTTTTATCTTGTATTTTTGTCTTGTGAACTGCCCTGAGAACTTTTGATGAAGGGTGGTATATTATTATTATTATTATTATTATTATTTTATTATTATTATTATTAGTTTGGTCTGAAAGAAATAGTTCTTCCTTTATCATAATACTACAAATTGCAACCTCCCAGGCTCAATATATCCCCCCCCCCCATTCCCATGTAGAAGTGGACTAGTGTCAGGAGTTGCAATCAAGCTTAGGTCAGTGATAGAAACTTGGTGTCAGTGAAGTTTTTGAGCTCTTTGTTCAAATAAATGAAAATGGTACAGGTCTAGAAATCCCATAAACTCTTCCCAATAGGCCCTGGAAGTTGCAAGGGCTGAAGGTCCCTGCCTTCCGACTGCTGCCTAAGTCTCCACTCCAGAGTTTTCCCCAAGCAGTCATAGACTGTGTCTGTGCACAACCAATCTCTGCTCTGCTCTTTTCATTTCCCTGTGTGTCCTAGAAGACTAGGGGAAGGGGAGCTGGTCACAGCAGGAGGGGGAGACTCCCTGGATTCTTCAGCTGCCTGCTTCATTACTGTCTCTTGCTCCCCCTCTTCTCCAGCCTCCTCTTCTGTCCCTGAGCCTAGACTGTTCTCTGCCCAGCCTCTTCCTGCTCACAAAACCCTGTTGCTCCTCTAGCTTCCAAACCTCCTCCTCCCATTTTTCTCCCTCTTCTCTTTCTGACCACTCACCATCGTCCCACCACCGAACCCCTGGCTCTAATCCTTCTTCCCTTGGGGTTTCCCCAGCTGGCACCTTCCACCATTCCTCTGCATCCAGCCAGCCCATGAAAAACTAGAAGGGAAGTGGAATCTTATTTCAGCAGTGCTGACTGAACAGCCAAAAAGGTTTCCCACTCTAACAGGAAAGTGCACAGATTTGAGTACAACACAAAATAAAAGTAAGTCCTCCTTCACACTGTATATAGTTAAAAGATGGAACTTGCTCCAACAGGAGGCAGAGACAGACACCAATTTGGATGGCTTTGAAAGAGGACTAGGTAAATTCATGGAGGTAAAGGCTTTCAGCACCTGCTAGCCATGATAGCTGCATTCTGCCTCATCTCGCTTTATTGGCTGAGGGTTGCTGCGCTCATCTCTCTTTATTGGCCGAGGGAGCCGGCGTACAGCTTCCGGGTCATGTGGCCAGCATGACTAAGCTGCTTCTGGCAAACCAGAGCAGCGCACAGAAACGCCATTTACCTTCCTGCCAGAGCGGTACCTATTTATCTACTTGCACTTTGACGTGCTTCCGAACTGCTACGTTGGAAGGAGCAGGGACTGAGCAATAGGAGCTCATTCCGTCGCGGGGATTCGAACCGCCGACCTTCTGATCGGCAAGTCTCTGTGGTTTAACCCACAGCGCTGTTCTTAGGTTCTCACAAAGAAGAACAGAAAGGTCACATGGAATTTACTGAACCCAGAGTCCCAGGAAAACACAATGTGAGATCCAGCAAGGTGTGTGCAACCTGCTGTTCTTGCTTGAGATCCACCTGTACCGCCTTGAAACTCTGCATCATCGTTACTGTTCCTTAGCATTCATGAAGTTTCCATTCCACCACCCTCCCATCTATATAATTTGCCTCCTGCTGGGAAACTCTCTGAAAGCCAGAGCATCGCTGAAAATGCTGCTATTAGCATTAGCAGGAGAGTGACATGCAGAGCCAGGTTAAGCTTCCAAATGCCATTTTGCAAGCATCGCGCATGAGATGAAAGCTTTTTAAAGGTCCCAGGCCAATCCATCAGCAATTAGGCTGATGGCAAATGGATGCTAATTTTGTATGTGAGCTCACCAAAAACAAACCACCTCCCAATTTTTTTGGGCCCATTAGTAGAACTGGACTCCAAATGTCCCTTAATCCTCACGCACACAGAGTCCGTTTGCCTAATGCTAAAGGATTGTGATTGTCTTTTGTTGCTAGAGAGGGTTACAGCAACCCTCTTGAACTTTACACGCAAAGTTGTCCACAAAGAGGAAAGTACGTTAAGACTCGAACCAGAAAGCTGCGCACTTTGGATTATTAGAAAAGGTACGGAAAATAAAATTGCCAGTATAATGCCTTTCTACCAGTGGGCTTAAAGCCATTTTAAGCATGTGGCCACATTTGGATTTTGGAGTGATTGCTGTGAATACCACCCCACCTGGTCATTTCTCTCCCCGCACCCACTCACTGGGAAAGAGAAAGAGAGAATACACACATACACAAAGTTCACTTTCCAAAGGAATCTGGATGAAAGCTGAATCCAACAGAATTAATCTGAGCCTTGAAAAGTACATAGAGCTGAAAGAGGAAGTGGGAAAGAGCTTCACTGTTCTAACTTTCTCTCTTAGCTCTGTGTATTTTTCACGAGAGGAAATAGTAACTACTACGGCTGCACACAGGTGGCTGGTCGATGCGTGTAACTCTGTGGTCTAAACCACTGAGCCTCTTGGGCTTGCCAATCAGAAGGTCGGCGCTTCAAATCCACACAATGGGGTGAGCTCCCATTGTTCTTTCCCAGCTCCTGCCAACCCAGCAGGTCGAAAGCACACCAGTGCAAGTAGATTAATAGGTACCTCTGTGGCAAGAAGGTAAATGGCGTTTCCATGCACTCTGGTTTCCATCACGGTGTCCTGTTGTACCAGAAGTGTTTTAGTCATGTCATGCTGGTCAGATGACCCATAAGCTGTGTGTGGACAAACACCTGCTCCCTTGGCCTGAAAGTAAGATGAGCGCTGCAACCCTGTAGTCGCCTTTGACTGGACTTAACCATCCAGGGGTCCTTTACCTTTACCTTTACCTTTACCTTTACCTTTACCTTTACCTTTACCTTTACCTACACCTCAGATTCGCCCTACTACCCTGATTTGTGCCCTCCTATCATGAAAGGAACCTGGACTTCTGATTTTGCACAACACTGTGGAAAGGTTCAAGGAAAGGATCGAGAATAAAACTGGACAGCTTAGCATGGTGCTGGTAAGACCAAGGTTGCAGGTTCGATCCCCATAAGGGACAGCTGCATAGTTCTGCATTGCAGGGGTTGGACTAGATGATACTCAGGGTCCCTCCCAACTTTATAATTCTATGAAAACTGGTCACTAAATATCAGAATCCATTTATACAAATCTATGGCCTGACCACACTTGAAATACTGTGTCTCGTTCTCATCACTGAAGCCAAAAAATAAAAAAGGAAATTATACATCTGGAAAGGGGGCAGAAAAGGGCTAACCAAAATGATGAGGGAGAATAAAGCATTTGCCAGGGATGCTAATAGTTCAACTTTCTTCTTTCCAGGTGTTTCACACATAGTGTTGTATTAAAGGGTAGAGTGAGGGTTTTTATATATATAAAAAAAAGCCATTACAATGTGCTGCTGAGTCAGAAATGGCTTGGAATTATAGTAATTATTCACAGGAATGAGCTTCACTTGCTCTTTTTTTAAAAAAAAGAAGAAGAAAAGGCAAAGGGTGGGTCCACAGACTGAATTAACTTCCTGCTAATTCACCAATAATGCTGATCATTTAGAAAGTAGTTACGCGCGTAATTGGAAGGGATAATTTTCATTCTGTTGGAGCATCCATCACAGGGCACAACTCCCCTCCCTCTCTCCTTTGGTTTGCAAACATTAAAGGCTTGTGGAATTGTGTGGAGGGAAGATCGCAGATCGAGGGGAGAACCAGTCTGAAATTTTCATCTCTTGAGGCTGCAGTCAGAAGAACCTATGAAGTGGCTGCTGCAGCAAGCCAAAAACCCACCTAGGTCAGCATCCACATCTCACTGTGGCCAACCACTCTCCCTTCCTGTAGCCTTTCCGACAAAAATATAAGTAGCAAAAGGTAAAGGGACCCCTGACCATTAGGTCCATTCGTGGCCAATTCTGGGGTTGTGGCGCTCATCTCGCTTTATTGGCTGAGGAAGCCAGCGTACAGCTTCCGGGTCATGTGGCCAGCATGACTAAGCCACTTCTGGCAAACCAGAGCAGCACACAGAAAGGCCGTTTACCTTCCCGCTGGAGTGGTACCTATTTATCTACTTGCACTTTGACGTGCTTTCGAACTGCTAAGTTGGCAGGAGCAGGGACTGAGCAATGGGAGCTCACCCCGTCACAGGGATTTGAACCGCTAACCTTCTGATCAGCAAGTCCTAGGCTCTGTGGTTTAACCCACAGCGCTACCCGCGTCCCAAAAATGTAAGTACCGTGACTTAAATAGTGAAAGCATCAGGCTTCTCCCACTTTCATTGAGTGTGTGTTCATCAAAATGCAGTTTTCATAATAAACTTGGTTACATATTATCATTTGTTGTGGGACTGTAAATTAGTTCAAGATTTGAGGGATTTTGCATTGACAGAAATGATCAACGTTACTAAAGAAGCTATGGCTTGTCATCCAAAATCAATGCTACTGGCTATTTCTGATGATACAAATGTAGATATATTGTTGGAATAATTGGTCTTATATATATATGATCTTGGCAACATGAATAAGTAATTGCAACTCAATAGAAAACAGCCCCAAATAGTACACTGGATGCTTGGAACTACTCAATCTGGAATATAGTTTTAATAGAGTAATTATGCATAATCTGAGACTCTGACAAGGACCAGAACCTCCATATACTTTTATGTGATTTGGCATCCTTTTATGGCCATCATTTTCAAGATGACCCTCATCACAAACCTGGTGTGTGTGTGTGTGTGTGTGTGTGTACATACAGCGTCTCTGCTTTCAGTTCATAGAGTTCTTTCTACTATACTTGATAATCTGATAACGTTGTTAGTCTTTACTTTGGCTTTTTTATTTTAACCCATGTGCAACCGTGCTCATTCAACATTCCTTTTTTATAGTTTTGCTTTTCATCTTTTAATGTTCATCTGTTGTTAGAATTTTTCTCTGTGGTTTATATGTATTATGAAAGGAAATAAAAACAACTTTCTTTTTCACAGTTCTCATTTCCTACTTGCCTCAGCTTTTATTTCCTCCTCTTCTTCTTCTTCTTCTTCTTCTTCTTCTTCTTCTTCTTCTTCGATCACTTGTACCCGAGTAAGATTGTCTTCCATAAACATGGTTTTAACAATGAGTCCATAAGTGACTGTGGAGGCCAGTTCTGGATCCGCACATCCTTCCACAGTGGGGACAGGAGTTGATCAGGGTGTGGATTTGCCAAGTGTGCCTTCCTCTTAGAATGTTTCTCCCTTTTGTCCTGAGTTCGAGTGTCTTCAAAACCCATGACACCTTTGGTAAAGGCTGTTCTCCAATTAGAGCGCTTGCAGGCAAGTGTTTCCCAGTTGTCAGTGTTTATTCTACATTTTTTTAGATTTGCCTTGAGACAGTCTTTAAACCTCTTTTGTTGACCACCAGCATTATGCTTTCCATTTTTATGTTGGGAATAGAGTAGTTGCTTTGGAAGACGATCATTAGGCATCCGCACAACATGACCAGTCCAATAAAGTTGATGTTGAAGAATCATTGCTTCAACACTGGTGATCTTTGCTTCTTCCAGTACGCTGGTATAAGTTCGCTGGTCTTCCCAAAGTGATGTGTAAAAATTTCCGGAGACACCGTTTGTACTAATTCAGGGAATAGGTTGTCACAGGAACTCCAAATATCAGGAGTCTTTGCTGCAGGTTGATATTGTGTTACCAATTCTGGAGAATCTCAATTGTTCCACCATCAGCACTATGAGAACTTTTGCTGGTCCCCCCCCAAAAAAACCCCATACATTTGGCTGTTTTACAATTCCAGTGATGTTTTGCCCCCAAACAGGCCTCCAAATCCCCACACTGGCCCTGAAATGTTGCTTTTGGTAGGACTGAGCAGTAACCTTAATGCCAGCACAGCGTCTTCAAAACAGAGAAGATGCATATCTTCCAATCGAGTCCCTTTTTTAATCACTGTCTCTCCCCCCCCCCCCCGAATTAATGTGTGGAAATATGTAACATTTCTCAGAACCATTCATCAGAATAGGATTCATTTGCAAGTGTTCCTGTGTCTAAGTGAAAGATGAGAGGGGGGTTTACAGCCTCACTCCTAGCTCTGCGGTTTATGCCTGTGATTAAAGCAATTGATTACATTAAGACTGTGTTCTCTATGTGGGAGCTTGAAAAGAGTTCCATGGAATGTCTTCCGTTTAGGGGGAGCTTTGATGCATCCATGGGCCTTCGGTATTCTTTGAAATGAAAATTCATGGAGGAGAAGGCAATCAGTGGCTACTATCCAAGATAAAGGCTTTGTTCTGCCCCCATGGTCAGAGAAAGTGATCCTTCTGGCCTTCTGGAGGTAGCCTCACTGCAAGAAGCAAGGTTACAGGGAACCAGGCAGAGGGCCTTCTCGGTAGTGGCACCCACCCTGTAGAGCGTCCTCCCACCAGATGTCAAGGAAATAAACAACTACAGTCATACCTCCATTTATGTAACCCTCTGGTTACGTAAACTTTGGGGTGTGCACACAGCAAACCTGGAAGTATTTTACTGGGCTTCACTGTGCAGTAGACCGCTTCTGCGCAGAAGCAGTCCACAGGCAATAATAATAATAATAATAATAATAATAACAATAATAATAATAATAATTTTATTTATTATTTATACCCCGCTCATCTGGCTGGACTTCCCCAACCACTCTGTGTGGCTTCCAACAAAATACTAAAATACAGTAATCCATCAGACATTAAAAGCTTCCGTAAAAAGGGCTGCCTCCAAATGTCTTCTAAAAATCTGGTAGTTGCTGTTCTCTTTGACATCTGGTGGGAGGGCGTTGCACAAGGTGGGTGCCACTACTGAGAAGGCCCTCTGCCTGGTTCCCTGTAACTTGGCTTCTTGCAGTGAGATGAGGTTGTGGAAACCTTGGGATTCTGCTGGACCTCCAGAACGGATCCCGTCCACAACTGGAGATACCACTGTATCTGACTGTTAGAAGACATCTGAAGGTAGCCCTGTTTAGGGAAGTTTTTAATGTTTGATGTTTTATCATGTTTTTAATATTATGTTGGGAGCCACCCAGAGTGGCTGGGGAAGCCCATCCAGATGGGCAGGGTATAATTAATAAATAGTAGTAGTAGTAGTAATACCAGTTGCCAGAAACAACAGGAGGGAAGAGTGCTGTTGTGCTCATGCATGGGCAGGGTGAGGGGGCCATTGCCTCAAGCACATTTTTTAGGGTACATTTTGCTCCTCATGCCACCCCTGCCAGCCCTGGGCTGCTTTGCAAGTCCAATCCCACATACCAGCCTTGCAAAGCAGTGTATGACTGGCAGGGCATCTGGAGAATACAACAGGCATGTGCAATTCCAATCAGCCCAATCGGACTGGTTGGATTTGGATTTGATATCCCGCCTTTCACTCCCTTTAAGGAGTCTCAAAGCGGCTAACATTCTCCTTTCCCTTCCTCCCCCACAACAAACACTCTGTGAGGTGAGTGGGGCTGAGAGACTTCAAAGAAGTGTGACGAGCCCAAGGTCACCCAGCAGCTGCATGTGGAGGAGCAGGGAATCGAACCCCAGATTACGAGACTACCGCTCTTAACCACTACACCACACTGGCTCTCAAAGGTTGCAAGGATGCATGCCTGCCCTGCTGTGTCCTCCTCACATAGTCCTTCCAGCCCGCACTTAAATCTAAGTAGTGCATGAAGTGGTTAAGACTATAGAGCAAGCTGTCCTGCCAGGCTTAGTTCACCTGTGGAGGGACGAGTTAATCAAGTTTCTGCTCCCCCACTCTACCTGAGAGGCCCAAAGCGTGAGGAGGCTTGAGCTGGTTGCCCCAAGCTCAGTCTGCATGGTTCTCACAAGACACTCTTGCATTCCTATACCAATAATTTAGGAACTTTCATCACATTTTCAAACTAGGCTAAGTTTTACTGCCTGTGCAACTTTTCTTACTGATGTATGGAAAAGCACATGAACCTGGCCTTTGAAGAGTTTGTAAGTAAACTCATTTTTGACTTACCAAATGTATGGTCTTTTTCTGTGCTGTGGGAAGAGGGAAGAGGGAAGAGGGAATCTTGGAACTCACAAAGGCATATTTTAAAGGTCTAACAGCCTCTATTTCCATGCTTTACTTTGCTGTATATTTTGTGATTTCAAATCTTCTGGGGTTGTCTCACTAAGGAGTACTTGACCCAGACTTGAATCTTGTCACCCAGGAAGTCTCCTTTTTATACCCATTTTTTCCTTCCAACCAACAGCTGAGATTGGTTTTCTTCAGAGGGTGAAGTAGAACTGCTGTTCCAAGCTGATTTTATAGGTAGGCTCATCATTAGCTACAACAGAGGAATCTGTGATGCTTTTGAGCTATGCCTCACTTTGCACCCTGCGCTCCAAATCCCTCTGTTGTTCATTTTCCCCAACAAGAACTAATTCATTCCCAAATCCTTTTTATAATTCAGATGCACTTCCCCACTTCAAGCTCACTGCAGGGTATAACACATAAATCCCCCTTTGTTTATATTTTCAGTCCTTGGTTTATTTCTTTTGCTGGAGAGGATTAAAAGTCTAGCATTTCTGAACTAAGGTAACCACCCTAAACCCAGAGAGAGAGAGAGAGAGAGAGAGAGAGAGAGAGAGAGAGAGAGGCTGAGAGTCAGAACATTTTCCCTGGCTTTCTGTCTTACTGTGAAATCCTCCGTTGCTGCCATTGTTCAGTCAAGAAGATAATGGGGTGATGAAGTCATCTAGAAAGGAGAGGTTTAGATGAGTGTATATGATGCTGATGGTCCACCAATCCTTAACCCTTTGATTTGAGGAGGGGGATGGGCAGAATCACTCCTTTCAAGGAAACTCCAGTCACATGTTCAGATCCATGTGAGAGGAGAGCTCTCTGTCTGTCTCTTTCTCTACACTGTGCCGGAGACTGTCACCCACGCAATTCTCATTAGTTATTTCAAACTGGGTAGGAAATGATCATGACTAACTCCCTGGCAAAGCCTCCATCCTGGATCTCTAGTGAATCTCCCCCTCCCTTTTACACATACACTTAATTCAAAGATGTGTTCACCTGTAACCTCTTCCACACAGGCACCCTTAAATATACAGAGAGCATAATTCTGGGGGGAGCCCTTGATAGGACTTCCAGACACACACATTCTCTCTCTCCCTGCCTATTACACACTGTAGGGAGTTGTCCGTGTGACTGGAATGGTGGTCTTTAATCTACCACAATTGGCATTTAGTCCAGACAGGTAAGAGGATTAAAAAAAAATTCTTGTGTGAATACCTGAGGTATTGTTGGGTTTGGGCTTGGCAGACACACTGGGGTAAACTCAGGCCAGTGGGGTCAGGCTCCTGTCAGGTTCACACCCCAAAGGTGTATAGAGTGGGGTGCGAGGCGTCTCTCCAAACCCACCGGTTGGCCAAAGCATGTGTCTGTAAAACACCCAGGAGATGGGGGGATAGAACCTCCCCATTTATTACAACTCACCTGCCCAGACATATTTGAACTGGTTGATGTGGTTTAATTACGATGCTTTTGCAGAACCTCCAAATAAGAACCTAAGAAGATAGGAAGAACTTTGCCGGATCAGGTCCCTGGCTCATATAGTCCAGCATCCTATTCTCACAGGAGCCAGCCAGACACCTGTGGGAAACCTGCAAGTGTGGTGGCCTGGGACTTGGGCTCGGACTCAGAACCAGAGGAGTCTCGGTCTGCACCAGATCCTCTGCCTCAGGCGGCATCTGAACCAAGATAAGGGCCTGAGCCTGCCCTGGCTCCAGATGCGGGGATTACCTCGTTGCCCTCTGCTGGGCAATCACGTGCAGCTGCTCCACTACCAGTGGGGTCAGGAGAGGCTGAGGCGGCTCCTGGGTCTAGTAACCCACTGACGTCTCCCAAGCTGCAGAGACTAAGGTCTGAGAGGAGAGACCTGAGTACTTGCAGGAGGAGTGCTCGCCTTTGGGTGAGACAGGGAGGTGAGTCACTGGGGGATCAGGACTGGCTGTTACCGGACAAAGATAAAAGGCTGTTGGACCCCACCCCAGGTTGCGGGAGCAACATTGCTGTTTGCTAGAACCTGACCAAGACCCTATGCCTGACCTAGCCTGGTTTCCTGCCTTGGCCCTGTTGGACTGACTCCTTGTGGAATCCTTGGATTCAGGACCGGAGCTGGACCACGTTGCTTGGGTTAACCCCCGGGCCCAGCACAGCAAGCAAGATTTGAACACAAGAGCCCTGTCCGCTCCCGTGGTCTCCAGCAACTGGTATTCAGATACATCGCTGCCTCCAACTGTAGAAGCAGAACATGATCCTCATGGCTAGCAGCCAATGATAGCCTTCTCAGTGAATTTTCCCAATCCTCTTCTAAATCCATCCAAGTGGATGACCATCACTGCCTCCTGTGGGGAGAAGTTCCTTAGTTTAACTAGGTTCTGCATGAAGAAGGACTTTCTTTTACCTGTCCTAAAACTTCCAACAAAATTGTTCTACTGTATCTTAATAAATATATCCTGTTACCCATAATGATGTTTGTCTTGAGTCTTCTTTTTGCTGTGTTGGCAATGGCTGGCCATGGTAAAGGACCAGTCACCCTAGAGCACTGACATTTTGACTTCACTTGGGAGATCCTGCAAAAATCCTACTAATCCATATTTCTCCCCTGTGCATTCAGGCTCCATCATTTCCCTCATTATTTTTTTTCCAATTTCTGGATTTTGCACAAAGCACTTTGCATGAGCCATTAGCTTTCAGCTTTCATTTACTTTGGTTCATTCACGCTCTCCCCACACCTGTGCATTTATAAAACACTGCAAAAAAAAAGTGATTTTGATGTAATGGTGGGTATGATTGCTTCTTGACAGGATTGTTACGAATGATTGCACATCTGCACATTGCCTTTTTTTGCAAGCTCCCGCTGAGCCTTTCTGATAACCTCACATTTTGACTACTGCAGTGTGTTCTGTGTGGGACTGCCCTTGGAGATGACTTAGAAGCTTCAGATAGTGCAGAACGTGGCTGCCAGGGTTTTGATGGGTAAAGCCAGTTCTCAAACCATTTTACTCGATGCCCAATAGCTTCTGAGTCCAGGGTGCAGCTATATACCTTTAAAACCCTAAATGCTATGAGATAACAGGAGGGTCCACATATTGCATTCAGTGCCGTAGTGGCTGTTAAGAACATAAGAGGACCCTACTGGATCCAACCAATGCCCCATGTAGTCTGTTATTCTGTCTTCACAGGACAGAAACCATGGGAAATTGGCAGAACCATCCAACTACTAAGTCATAGATAGCCTTCTCCATGAATTTATGCAAGCTGTTTTTAAAGCCTAAACTACCTCCTTTGAGTTGGAGTTCCATAGTTGAACTAGTGTTGCGTGGTGCCCATCAAGCACACCAGCTTGCCCCCATGATTGCGGGGGCTGGCGCCGCGTGACGTGCACATGCTGTGGCCACATGCTGTGCAATGTGCTTGAATTGTGCATGCATGCCACACAATGCCCGGTGTCACTTGTTCACGCTGCTCAATGTGCTTATGTGTCACATGCTCGCTGTGTAGAGTGCACAAGTGATGCAAGCACGCAGTGTATGCAAGTGATGTGAGCAGGCCCCATGGCTTCGGGGAACCCGATCCCTCCCACGGTGGCAGCCAAGGAGCAGATAGGCAATAAAAGTTATTACCAATTAATTGATTCAGCATTTACAGCGAGAGATGAAGGAATGCAGTCTCCCCTAAATAATGGTGTTGCTCCAAGTAAAGTCCCACCCCCTCCATCTATCCCGGGGGTCAGCAAACTTTTTCAGCAGGGGGCCGGTCAACTGTCCCTCAGACCTTGTGGGGGGGCATGACTATATTTTGGAAGGGGGGGGGGAATGAACAAATTCCTATGCCCCACAAATAACCCAGAGATGCATTTTAAATAAAAGGGCACATTCCACTCATGTAAAAACACGCTGATTCCTGAACCATCCGTGGGCTGGATTTAGAAGGTGATTGGGCCGGATCCGGCCCCCGGGCCTTAGTTTACCTACCCATTATCTATCCTATTCTACATCACCCCTGTGTTGGTTAATCTGAGCTTCCTGCCTTGGAGCTTTCTGTTCTCCTACTCTCAATGCTCACCTGGTCCTGGAAGAGGGGTGTGTGTCAGGAATGCTCTCCAAAGACACTGAGTCTGTCAGCTGTCTCTCCCCTGGCACTTCTTCATCTTCCTGCTGCCCTTCTTCCAATGTTTCCCAGCTTCTCCTCTCTGCAGCCTCTGAACTATTACCTTCTGCAAACCACTATTCTTAATCTATGCTGTCCTCCTGTTCTCGGGAAGGTTCAGGAGAAGAGGCAGACGGCCCCCACCATTCCTCCTCAGTCCAGCCCCTGAGTTGCTGTGGAATTTTGAGGGGACCTGCCCCCCCTTGAAAAATTGAAAAGACTGTGAATCCAAACAGTAGGTGGTGGAGGAGCTAATGATACACAGCACCTCCCCATCCTCTTCTCAGAGTAGACCCACAGAAATTTGTGAATCTGGCTAACTTAAATCCATTACTTTTAATAAGTCTGCTCATAATAACAGTTAGTTGGCTAGAAACCCAATGGATTACTCTTGGAGACAGAATATTGGTCTAGGCAGGATGTATCTCTACAAGTGAGACATAGACCCCAAAGCAACTTTTTCTGTCCCCTATGAGGCCTAGCAGCATGCCTAATGCTATTAATATGATGTCTGACCTACTCTGAGATGACCTGCTACATGCAAAGGTCCAGTCCCATACCCCATTACAGTTTATTATTTATGGCAGCATCTCTTTGGAAATGAAGTCACTGCAAAGTTTGGGGGGGGGTGGAATTACCTTGTGAAAAATGCTTTTATTTATTAATTACTTTCATCCCTTATGATCAAGGGCATTTTTAATAATAAAATCGGGTTTCACTGGGAGTGCCTAGTGCATTTTTATGTGGGCTTGATCATCAATTAAGCAATTGTAGATTTACTGGCACACTAAATAAAACAAGCGGATGATCAGCCTGTGTACTTGGAACCAGTTAAAACCTGCTTTTATTTTTGGGCTGTAATCAGGTGGAAAGAATTATTTATCTTTAGGATGTAAAAAAAAAAAAAGTTGGCAATTCGTTTCATAAATTTTCTGGAAGGATGCGAGTGAAATATAGGTGCCATATGTCTTCTCGGTGTTGGGTGCTTAGAGGGTGTGAAGGGCTGAGGTGTGGGCAGCCAACAGGGGAAGAGTGGGAGCAGGCATGGAGTTGGAGAGTTAGAAGCAAGAAACAGGAGTCAGAAATTGGAGCTGGCCCACCCATGAGGCAAGGTCAGGTGACCGCCTCAGGCAGCAGGATCCACAGGGGCAGTGGATCCTGATGTAGATATTTATCTGCCCCTCTGTTCTTGATGTAGCTCTTCACTCACCCCCTTCTTCTCTGGTGGGGAGGGGGCACCATTTTATGGTCCGCCTCAGGTGCCAAAACGTATTGGGCCAGCCCTGTCAGAAATGAGCTAAGAAAGCATTTGTGCTTTTGTATTTGACTTCCTTCCCCTTCTTACCTGGGGGGGGGGGTGTATGTTTGCAAATGGATTACAAATGAATCAAAATCAAATAAACAAGTATGCATTTTTGTGTTGCTGTTTTCTTTTACAGTGGTACCTCAGGGTAAGAACTTAATTTGTTCTGGAGGTCCATTCTTAACCTGAAGCTGTTCTTAACCTGAAGCACCACTTTAGCTAATGGGGCCTCCTGCTGCCGCCGCGCGATTTCTGTTCTCATCCTGAAGCAAAGTTCTTAACCTGAGGTACTATTTCTGGGTTAGTGGAATCTGTAACCTGAAGCGTCTGTAACCCGAGGTACCACTGTATTAGTTTTTAAAAGTATGTGTCTAATTACTGGAAAATTAAGTTGTTACAATGTGACATGATGAATGTATGTCTAAAGAAACCAGAAACCAATAAAATTGAACTGGCGAAAGAAAGAAAGAAAGAAAGAAAGAAAGAAAGAAAGAAAGAAAGAAAGAAAGAAAACCTTTGTGTTCTGACCTGTTCTCAGTCCGTACCCACAAGCTGAGGCAACAAGGCGCCTAGAGTTTCAGCACCTAGGACAGCTCCCTATGTATAGCTGCCACTCAGGTAAACCTTGGGCATTTATTTATTATTTTTATTGCACCACCTTTTCCAGCAAGGAGTGCAAGGTGGTGTAGAATCATAGCATCATAGAACCATAGAGTTGGAAGAGACCACAAGGGCCATCGAGTCCAACCCCCTGCCAAGCAGGAAACACCATCAGAGCACTCCTGACATATGGTTGTCAAGCCTCTGCTTAAAGACCTCCAAAGTAGGAGACTCCACCACACTCCTTGGCAGCAAATTCCACTGTCGAACAGCTCTTACTGTCAGGAAGTTCTTCCTAATGTTTAGGTGGAATCTTCTTTCTTGTAGTTTCGATCCATTGCTCCGTGTACGCTTCTCTGGAGCAGCAGAAAACAACCTTTCTCCCTCCTCTATGTGACATCCTTTTATATATTTGAACATGGCTATCATATCACCCCTTAACCTCCTCTTCTCCAGGCTAAACATGCCCAGCTCCCTTAGCCGTTCCTCATAAGGCATCGTTTCCAGGCCTTTGACCATTTTGGTTGCCCTGCTCTGGACACGTTCCAGTTTGTCAGTGTCCTTCTTGAACTGTGGTGCCCAGAACTGGACACAGTACTCCAGGTGAGGTCTGACCAGAGCAGAATACAGTGGCACTATTACTTCCCTTGCTCTAGATGCTATACTCCTATTGATGCAGCCCAGAATTGCATTGGCTTTTTTAGCTGCCGCGTCACTGTTCCCACCTCATTTAACCTGTGTGAGGTAGCTTAGTCTGAGAGAGGCAGTGTCTTGCCCAAGGTCAACCAGTGAGCTTCATGGCTGAGTAGTGATCTGAACCTTGGTCTCCCTGGTCCTTTTCCAATACTTTAACTGCTTCCAGAATACCACTGTTTTCAGGTGGGATTCAATCAAATACTGGCATATATGGGTTGCCAATTAATGTTGCAGCTCTTGCATAAAAGACCTGCTTACATCCCCCACCCCCACCCCATGGATTTGATTTGATTTTATAAAGTGATGGGAAGGCTCACTGGAAAGTTTTGGATAACAACTGATTGGGGGGGGGGGAATCTCCCTGCAAGCAAATAAGTTTAAAGGCTCGAAAAAGAGCCAACAGTGTCTAACCTCCCCGCAAACTTTGTGTAAATAAATCAGGTTGACCTTCGCAAAGCACACTTGAGACAGGAAGCACTTTCATACTCCTTATCTGGGCCAGACTGGTGGAAGGTAGCAATCTGAAAACTCCAGGCGCTTCTGTCAGAGCTAAGCTATAGACAGAACACACAAGAGTGAGTCAGGAGCTGGATCAAAGGATCAGAGGCAAAACACGGAAGCAGGACTGGTGAATAAGCGAGGAGGCAGCAAAGAGCAAAATCAGAAACAAAAAGAAATGTGCTAGAGTTGAAGTAGACCTTGATGGCCAAGCAGACCTCAGCTGAGACAGAAAACCATTTTATAGTCCTTCAGGGGGGATCAATGCCCAGCCAGGGTGAAGTCAGCCCAAAGATTCTTCCCTGAGAAGCTGTAGTGATGCTGCTCAACACAGAGGGCAGTAGAGAGCTGTTTGTCAGAAGCTTAGCTGAGAAGCTGCAGTGATGTGGTCTGCCATAGGGGGCAGTGGTCAACAGTTCCCAATTACTGCCCAGATACTTCAGTGTTTGCCCTGTTAATCCTGTTACCTTTTTTATGTCTCACTTTAAAGAAAAGGAATCAAACCAGTTACTTGATTAAAAGTTGCAGACCTCTTGACCAGCCGCCATTCCATAATGTGGCAGCGAGTTCCATCTATCAGATTATGTGTTGTGCCTCCTAAACTGATTCCCAGTCAGTTGTGTTGGATTAACCCTGCATTCTGGTATTACGAGCGGGACTTTGAACTCCAGTTACCTCCTCCAAGCCTAACAATCTCAGTCTCTCTCTCACGCACACACACCACTGACTAGTCACACGTTTTGTCCCCACTGACGCTATGCTCCAATTTCTCCTCTTCAACAAACAAATGAAATTGGCCAAGGGCTACAGGGGTTTTTTTCCCCTCCTGCTGGGAGAGACAGCAGAAATCCTCCTGGTGTGGTGGGCTGTGAATGATGCATTTTTCATTACCGAGATAGTAAAATATTGAGATGACTCTGAACCGGGAGGAACGAGCAAAGGGAAGCACCCAGGAGAGAGATGCAGAGGGTTTTTGTTTTGCTTTGCTTTTATCTCAGAGGTCTTAGCTGAGCAATACGACACATTTTTATAGCAGGAAATGAAAGATGGTTTGTTTTGCTTCTATAATCCTCTCTATTAAATAAGAGAGCACCGCCTTTCGAAAAGCACACTTAGAGTGAAGCATATCCATTGGAAAGCGTCTTTGCTGAGTGATATAGGGTGGTGTTTGCTGATATGCATGTCTTATTTAGTTTTCTGCAGGCTAAATCGTGGTTTTAAAATAAGTGGGAATAACCAGCCATGCATTTCTTCGTGGGTTGGGGGGTGGAGCTTGTTGATTAGGGATGGATCCAGGGCCCATTAGATTGCTCAACACACCCATTGTGTTCTCTCAGCTCTGAACTAGCGCCATGGCAACATTTTCTACCGTCTGGGTTTTTAAAAAAAACATTCTAATATTAATAAGAAAATTAATTGCATCCAGAAACTACCAGAGTGGAAAGAAAATGTTGGTGGAATTTTCATGGGAAGAGTGCAGGGCTTTTATTTCACTTAGTTTTGTTGTGAGGTGGCTGATGAGAGTTTGTGAGGGTCTTTTCTTTCATTCTCCAAATAGTCTCTCCAGTGGTCTTCATTCTGCTGTCTTCCCAGATGTCGCCACTTCCTGGCAATACCTGAGATGTCCTCAGCTGGTCCTTTATGAGGTGAGGCAACCAGAACTGCACGCTACACTCCAAATGCAGTCCCACCATAGATTTGTATAACAGCATTATTTCCTGTAAGTTTGGGAAACCAGGAGGGCTGACTGCTTGCCATGTGCCTGACAGCTGTTTGTTGTTATTTTGTTTTTAAATGAAGTCTGCTTACTTTTCAATTAATCATTGCAGGGTTTAAAAAAAAAAAAGTTCCTTTAAGAGGAAGGACTTCCCTTAAAAACAAAATCAGTGGGTGCACCAATCACAGGGGCTTGGCAGCCAGCCTCCCCAGCTTCCCACACTTCCAGTTAAAACCTAAGATAAGACATCATGATGTATCCTCCTGTGGGGCTTTTGCAAAGTGTGGGCAGCTGGGGAGGCTGCATAATGCTGGAAAGAGGTTTAAAGGAAAGGAAAGCCCCCCAGCCCCCTGGGGTGCTGTGCAGTGATAAGGTAAGGTCAAAGTCTCAGCCCCACCAATATGCTTAAGGAATTTATAAGGTACTCTGAATATGGGGCACCTGACCCAGAGGAAGATATCAGAAAAGATGGGAAGTCTCTGGTGCAGAAGGGCATTTTCAACATTTGCCTCTGTTATGGAAATAACGGGGGGGGGCACATCTTTAAAGTTGTTACAATGTTACAAATATTATGCCTGAATGTATCCTTTCGACTTGACAGCTCAGGGAAGATACCTAGCGTTATAAATTCATAGGCAATCCATACTTAGGGGCTCTTGTGTTCCCCATAGGGGAATAAGGGCAGATTTTTGTTTATTACATGGGGTATCCAAGAGCCCGTATAGAATCCTTAAGTAGGTTCCCTATCGGTAGGAGAAAATAACAGAGGCCAACCAGAGAATATTGAGAAGCAAAGCAGCTAGTAAGCCTGATCTTTGTTAACTGTTGCAGCAGGGTCTTCACTCACAACATGTAGGAGGGAGGAGAGAACCCAGAACAATGGTGTGCAAGCCCTTCTACAGACTTTTGAAATTGCCCACCCTGTAGCTCAAGACCACCCCCAAAAACATCATACATACATCACAGAAGGAGGCAGTCTACAGCAGAAATCCTGTTTGCCAGGATACCTGATAATGGTCACTGGTTGCTTTACCTGGGCAGCCTGGTCATTCTTTTGTGATGGTAAATACTTTTAGTTCCTGAATCCAGGTCACAGGCTCACCCTGTTCATACACAAATATGCCCTTAAGACAGGATTTGTAGCCAAAAAGACAAAGGGAAGCCTTTCCCCATTTCCTCCCCCCTTGCAGAGAAATATATTGAGGTCAATTTGGGAGAGTCAAAACAGCTCCAGAATTGCTCCCCTGTACCATTTCAGACATGTGGTTTATATACTTATGCATGTCTTTGCCTTGTACATTTATGAATGCTTATTTTATATTTGGGACCTTAGAATTCTTATAACATAGGTCAGCTTGGTTTATTTTGCATTTTCTAAGATGCTGAGCCTGTGCTGGACAGCGCAATACATTCTATGGCTATTTTGATTGTATCTTTGATGCTTATGTTCTGTTTTTGAAAAGTTCTTCCAGCAAAACTTTGAATAATATTTTTAAGGGCCTGGACAATGATTTCTTCCAGAATGAGTCAGTTCTTACACATCCAGTCGCTTCAAACTACGCAATATTAATATCTCCAGTGAAGCCTTGTCCTAAAAGCGCTGCTGGGAAGAGGACTAACATGCCCTTTGCCTGATTTCCTGTTAAGGAGACAGCAGTTGATGTGCATAGGGGCAGAAGAGGATCAGTGTAGGGTACACTGGGGGCTAGAGGGCATGTCCCCAAGGACCAACATAAGCCCCGGGACATTTAGCTCCCTACCCCATAATATGCAACCTCCAAGCAATCAGGTCATAGCCCAGCAGTCGGCAGGACTCATCCATCTGTATTTGTTTTATGCAAAGCAAAAGCCTCCGTTTCATTTCTTCCGCTGTCAGCCTGAGCAGCCAGAGTTGATGGCTGAGAGGAGAGCCCTTTGCTTAAGAAAGCGGCTGCCGAATACATTACCATTTAAATATTGCACAGGAGAACTGCCGAACACACATTACATGCCCAATAAAAGATGAAATTCCGCCGGCGGTGTTTGACTTCCCCGAATTGCTTATTTACTTATTTCTGGGTGCAGAATTCGCAAGCGTGCCTACCCTCTCATCGCCCTGAAGAATAACTCTCTGCATGTATTAAATTGATCAGGAGTCACCAGGGCAGGATCCAGATAGAGCCCACCTCCCGAAAGCACATATCCCTGGTTTGCCATCCTGCATGTAGTCTGAACTGCCCTGCCCACTTTTGTCTCATCCTGCACCAAAAGCAGGATTATATTTTGTCCTTTCCAGGTGTATGTGTGCGTGCACACCTTCGGCAAATCATATCTTGTTTTTGTGCCAATTCATCACAGTTATGTTTTTGATTGACTGATTTGTTGTATTTATAGCCTAGCTTTTTCTCCAGCAACCAGTATTCAGAAACATGGCTGCTTCCAAAGTGCGGGTATTGTTTCAGAGCATAGGTGGGAATGCAGAAGAGAACAGAATGGAAGGGGAGGTGGCCCTGGCAGGTCTCACGAACGCTGAAGGAACTGCATGGTTGCTAACCTTTAATGCCTTAACAGCCTAGGCCCAGTATACCAGAATACAGCAGCCAGACTGGTGACTGGGAGTGGCCGCCAAGACCATATTACACCGCTCCTTAAAGACCTACATTGGCTCTCAGTATGTATCTGAGCACAATTCAAAGTGTTGGTGCTGACCTTGAAAGCCCTAAATGGCCTCGGCCCAGCATCCCTGAAGGAGCGTCTCCACTCTCATTGTTCATCCCAGATACTAAGGTCTAGCTCTGAAGGCCTTCTGGTGGTTGCCTCACTGCGAGATGTGAAGTTACAGGCAACCAGGCAGAGGGCCTTCTCGGTAGTGGCGCCCACCCTGTGGAACACCCTCCCATCAGATGTCAAGGAAATAAACAACTATCTGACTTTTACAAGACAGCTGAAGGCAGCCCTGTTTAGGGCAGTTTTTAATGTTTGATGTTTTATTCTGTTTTTAATCTATTGGGAGCCACCCAGAGTGGCTGGGGAAACCCTGCTGGATGGATGGATATATAACAAAAGTGTTGTTGTTGTTGTTGTTGTTGTTGTTGTTGTTGTTCCACCATACCCTTTCCCATGGTTTGCTTGAACCACTGTGAAGGATTGTGAGAGGACCACCTCTCTCCATATGAACCTACCTGGGCTCTTAGATCATCTTCAGAGGCCCTTCATCATGTGCTTCCTCCACAAGAGGTCCAGAGGATGGCAACATGAGATCGGACCTTTACTGCAGTGGCTCCCCATCTTGGAATATTGTCCTCAGGGAGATTCTGCTGGCACCTTCATTATACACCTTTAGGCACCAGGCAAAAATGTTCCTCTTTAACCAGGCCTTTGGCTGATTGCCATCCAATACCTTTTCCATATGTGTTGGGGAAGGTGGGTTCTTGGGTTGGCTTTTTATTTTATTTTATTTTGATCATGTATTTTGTATTTTTATTGTGTTTGTATCTTCTGAACCCTGCTGAGACCTGTGGGTATAGGGCGGGATACAAGTTAAACTGATGGTGGTGGTGGTGTTGATAATAATAATAGCACCTGTGTTAGCACTAAACAGGGTTCTCTCTAACCAGAGGTGTTCTCATAACCAGAACCTGAAACCAAGGAATGGAACCCATCCTTCCTGTTGGTGGCTCCTTGCAACCTAAAAAGAGGTATTAAAGATAAAGGGATCCCTGACCTATAGGTCCAGTTGTGGCCGACTCTGGGGTTGCAGCGCTCATCTCGCTTTATTGGCCGAGGGAGCCGGCGTACAGCTTCCTGGTCATGTGGCCAGCATGACTAAGCTGCTTCTGGCGAACCAGAGCAGCACACAGAAATGCTGTTTACCTTCCCGCTGGAGCAGTACCTATTTATCTACTTGCACTTTGATGTGCTTTCGAACTGCTAGGTTGGCAGAGCAGGGACTGAGCAACAGTATTGCACAAGAAGAAAATGTGTGCTTTTCTCATGCCTCCAGATGGAATTCCCAGGTCTATCAAAGCAAGCCCTGTTAAAAGCCTTTTTTACACCAGAAGGTGTATGCAAAGAAAGCAGCATGTGGCTTGGACAGCTCATAATGACATTTCAAATCTTGACTTGATGTAGGGACTCTGAGCATCTAATAGGTCAAATAAAATTTACTTATAAAAGACACAGAAGGATAGCTCAGTCAGTAGAGCACAAGACTCTTAATCTCAGGGTTGTGGGTTTGAGCCCCGCGTTGAACAAAAGATTCCTGCATTGCAGAGCATTGGAGGAGATTAAGGTTTCATTGTCCCTTCCAACACAACAATTTTCTGATTCTAACCCCACCCTGTTGGAAGTAGGGTGCTTTCTGACTCAACCATCTTTGATTCTATGATTCTACAGGCACAGGAATAGGGTGGGTTCTGGAAACACACATCTCTGGTGTCAAAGGTCAGGATAAAAAGTGCATCTTCAGCACCCA
Organism: Podarcis liolepis; assembly: GCF_965112155.1. NCBI lineage: Eukaryota > Metazoa > Chordata > Lepidosauria > Squamata > Lacertidae > Podarcis > Podarcis liolepis. Next base: position 8,486,149 of record NC_139569.1, on the reverse strand, counting down.
CCAAAAGCTGTCTAGTGAAGAAGCCAGATGTACCACTGTGGGGACGGAATGCTAAGGGGCTGCCACAGAGAAGGCCCTGCTCAAGTCCAACAACCCCTCCTGAACTTCAGCGGGTGGTGGAACTACCAAGAGGGCCCCTTCTGCTGATCTTAACAGGGTCTAGTGGGGAGAAGTTCAACAAGTATCTAACTGTAATATCTAAAACATTCCACTAAAAATCCAGACAAGATACCAATAGTTAAAACAACTGATGAAGCAATCAGCCAACTTGAGACGTTTAAGAAAGAACTAGGAGAGGGAGAGAGGGAGAGAGGGAGAGAGAGAGAGAGAGAGAGAGAGAGAGAGAGAGAGAGAGAGATGGCGGTAGCTCAGTGGTCGAGCAACTGCTTTGCATGCAGTCCCAAGTGTGATCTCCAGCATCTCCAGGTAGACTTGGAGAAAAGACTCCAGTCCAAAACCCTAGAGAACTGCTGCCAATCAGTGTAGACAATGTTGAACTAGCTGGACCACAGTCCGGCTCTACAGACAGCATCCCATGTTTCTATGGTCAGAGGATTCCAGAGGGTCTATGGTACTGTGGTCTGATAGAGCCCATTAGCAATGAATACCAAATGCATTGAATCAGCCCTGGATCTGATCCAACAATCCAGTTTGGATTCTCTCTCTCTCTCTCTCTCTCTCTCTCTCTCTCTCTCTCTCTCTCTCTCTCTTCTCTCTCCCCCTCTCTCCCCTGCCTTCTGCCCACTGGAACAGCCTGGCAAAGTTTCCCTAAAGAGAGGAGAGAAAGGCTGAATGAGACAGGGATGAAAATCCCCGATGAATCATCGACGTTTTGTCTGTGTGCCGCAAATATCCTATGTTTTCTCTTGGTAGTTCTTTCTGGGTAATGAGTACATATTTAGAAGCGAGAATGAGTGGTGAGGTCAATAGAGCCCCAGAGGACATCACAATAGGCTATTTTGTTTTCTCATTGCAAGATCCATCCCGCACTCACCTATGTTCCAGAAAATAAGATGTCAAATACGGGAAGGGATGCAGCTGAGTAGCACCTGCTCAGCATGTAGAAGGTTCCTGGTCCGATCCCTGGCACGTCCAGGTAGTGCTGAGAATTACGCTCTGCCTAAAAACCCGGAGAGCTGCTGCCAGTCAGTGTAGACACTATTGAGCTAAATAGACCAAGAGTCTGGCTCAAGTGTCAAGCAGCTTCCTATATATATTTCAAGAAACACAGTGGCTCAGTGTTAGAGCTCCCAGTTTACACACAGATTCAATCCCTGGCATCCCCAGCTACATCTGGGAATGACTCTTATTTGAAACCCTGGAAAGCTACTGCCAGTCACACAATGCCTTCCCTAGGCTGGTGTCTTCTATATATTGTTGGGTTCCTATTCTCATCCGTCCCAACCAGCGTGACAAATGCTTGGGTTGGGTGGGTGGATCATGATGTCTGTAGAGACCCAGGTTGGGGATCACTTAACTTGACGGACCAACGGTCTGACCTGGGATAAAGTAGCATCCTTTTTATTTACTGAATTTTTTGCTCTATAAGACTCACTTTTTCCCTCCTAAAAAGTAAGGGGAAATGTGTATGCGTCTTATGGAGCGAATGCAGGCTGCGCAGCTATCCCAGAAGCCAGAACAGCAAGAGGGATTGCTGCTTTCACTGCGCAGCAATCCCTCTTGCTGTTCTGTCTTCTGAGATTCAGAATTATTTTTTTCTTGTTTTCCTCCTCCAAAAACTAGGTACGTCTTGTGGTCTGGTGCGTCCTACAGAGCGAAAAATATGGTATTTATTTATTTATTTATTTACACACACCCTACCCATAATGTATTTTTAATCTTTTGTTGGAAGCCGCCCAAAGTGCCTGGGGAAACCCAGCCAGATGGGTGGGGTATAAATATTATTATTATTATTATTATTATTATTATTATTATTATTATTATCTGGCTGGGGGCGGCTCCCAACAGAATATTAAAAACACAGTCAAACATCAAAAACTTCCCTAAATACATACAGTCGTACCTTGGTTCTCGAACGCCTTATGGCTCGAACATTTTGGCTCCCGAACACTGCAAACCCAGAAGTAAGTTTTTCCAGTTTGTGGAACTTTTTTGGAAGCTGAATGTCTGACGCAGCTTATGCAGCAGCTTCCTATTGAGTGCAGGAGGTTCCTGCAGCCAGCCGGAAGCCGTGCCTTGGTTTTCAAACATTTTCAAAAGTTGAACAGACTTCCGGAACGGATTCCTTACAAGAGTCTTCACTCTTCCTGTGGTTTCCAGCAACTGGTATTCAGTACCAGTACTTTTCCATGTATAAGACTAGGGTTTTTTCTTTAAAAATTATGCTAAAATGTGGGGGGTCATCTTATACATGGATAGTGCATAGGGTGGAGGTTTGATTGGTTGCTGCCGCGGCTGTCTGCAGCTATTGGGCGTGTGATTGGTTCCTTTGTCAATGGCTGGTGTTGTCTTGGCTGATGATGAGGCAATTTGGTGGGCAATGGGTGGATTTTGCTATGCATGCAGGTGAGCGTTTCCCAGCATTCCCCCCTAAAACAACTCTGGGCAACCCCAAAAGCTCATCTCCCCCCCCCATTTTATTAAATTTGAGTCCCCCCAAAATAGGGGGCATCTTATACATGGAAAAATACAGTATTACTGCTTCCAACCGTGGAGGCAATGCTCAGCACCCTTAACAAACTACAGTTCCCGGGATTCTTTGGAGGACAGCTTAAAGTAGTATAATATTGCTTTAAATGTTTAGTGCTGATAGAGGCTGAGTGTGAATTTCTCCCAATCTACATACATGTTTTTGTATGCAATTTTGCCCAACACACTCAGTTCTCCATAATTTCTCTACGTTCTTCACACTAAAAAATCCATTTGTATGCATATTTGACCCCAGGACTTATGTACGTGTTACTTGGCTGGAGAACCACACAGCAAAATTGGGTAAAGTGCAAATTCCAAAGGATGTCTGTATTTCAGCTTGCTTGCTTTGGAATCTGCAAATTAGATAAGTTTGCCATTAAATACTAACTGAACTGATTTCCCCCCACATGGCTAGGTGTGAAGTGGGTGGATCTGGCCCGAAGGGAAAGGCCTTGCTTTAAATTAGGATGCTTGGCCTAATAGGCCCCAATGGGCCAGAAGTACCTCATGCCTGTTTTAGGGGGGAATGGGCACAATTTAAATGCAAATGCTTTGTGCATTTATTATTATTATTCACAAAAATAATGGGGTGGATCAGACTCATAATGGAGTGAATGCAAAACTGACATGGAATGGAAATGGGCCGATATGCCTGCTCCTAATTTTACAATTCTAGGAAGCCATGTAAGACTAACAACTCTGAACATCAGCTGAATTTCGCATTAGGTCACTTATCTGGAACATTATCACCGCCATTCTTCATTTGAGGAGAGTCATCAGCTATAAAGGAAACCCTTAATCAAGAGGTCTATATAAACACGGAGGACCCAGTGAACGCCTTTCTCTGTACATTACAGAGCTATTTATCTTCCAAAGTTACCAAGTTGCATAGCAACCATTGTGCTAAAGGGTTGCCAACTCGGAGCACCCCGGTCTTTAACAAAAAGGTTTCTTGTGTGTTTATTTGACAACCCCAGACTCCGACGGGGTAGGTTTCTCACCGGTACAGGGGAACTGACATTTATAATGACTCTGAAAACAATTTAATTCCAGTCTCCATAAAACAAAATGAGACGCCGTGTTTAAACAGTGGTTTTTCCTCTTCTTTAATAGATCTATCTGAAACTGTCAGCAGGGTGGACAGGATTCATTTTTCCTACTTTATATGTCTACTTTAAATGCTGTAGTGGAATGTCTGGGAGAAACATAACCATATATGGCAAGCAGGGTGATTCAGGTTGACCAGCTGTCGAGAGGCTATAAAGCACATTATGGTGGTCTTATAATTTTAGGAGAGTGTAGGGATTAAAGTTTAGAATAATTTCAGATTAGGTGCCACAAGTTTGATCTCGAAGCTCCTGCGAAACTTCCTTACCGCTTTACCAGGTCCATCAAGCTTTATGATCATCCAATGGTCTTAACAGTGCAATCCAAACAAAGGAGGCTATGGTTTAGCAGAAGCTTTCATAGATCCAGTGCTATTTTTCTAGGGGGAAAGGGGGTACCAGAACTCACCATGAATGCCTCCCTTGTTCTCTTATAATGGCAATGGCATCCACCTGAGAAGTGCCAGAACTGAGTTCTGGCAATTTCTGGCTGGAAAAAAAAGCCCTGCATAAACCATAGACTTTTATTTGAAAGATACATGCAGACAGCTCCACGCTAACAAAAGAGGCACTTCATGTTAGGATCCCCTACACATGAGTAGGACCCTGGCAGAGACACATGCCCGACTGGCATGTTCTCTCCCTCCTGGCTGATCGTTCGGGAGCTGCAAAAGCTTTCTTCAGCCCGAACATCACAGCGACTGATGCCAAGAAATATCAGCACACTTATGGATCCGCAGAGTATTTCACACTTGCATAACAGACCTCAGCAACTCAGCATTTTGGCTAATCTACTTTATTTACATATAAACACACACGGAGCACTGCAACATGGCTTCCTCTCTCTCTAGCATCAGACAGCAAAGAGAAAGAACAAAGGACAATAGTCCCACTTCACAGAACACAGTAACAGAAACATCCTGTCTCTGTCACTTCCCACACTGTGGAGTGAAAACATACACTGTCATATGATAGACAACAATCCCATGACTGCAGACACGGAGCAGGAATCTTAACACTTCATACATTCCTATCACAGAAAGAGGTGATAGTGACCTGTCAGCATGGATGCTCTTCAGCTGTAAGCCAGTGGTTCCCAATTACCATATTTTCTGTGTATAATATGAGGTTATTTTATTTAAAAACAATGCTAAAAATTGGGGGTCGTCTTATACACAGGTAGTGGAGAGGTTGGATGGGCTGCTGCTAGCAGGAGATTGTCAGTAGTGTTTTGTGGTTGATTGGGGGGGGGGTGCAGCAAGGTCTACTGGCTATTGGCTGCTGTGGCAATTGGGCGGGCGACTGGTGCTTGCTTTTGGTGGTCCTGCAGACAATTGGTGGCTTTGTCAATTGTATGTATCGGTCCTCCGGGTCAGTGATTTTCGTCCATCTCTCCTCACAAAAAAGCTCAACAACTCTGGGCAATCTCCCCCCATTTTCTCAATTTGGAGTCCCAAAATTTGGAGTCCCAAATTCTCACTAGGTCAATTTTCAGCTTCTAGGTAGCCACTGCAAGAGGCTCTGCTGTCACCAGGGACTTTCACAATCAAAGATCCTATTATTCCTGGGAGCCAGAGAAGTTGGTGTCCGTCCATTCCCCTGCCACCAACCCATTTGATCCATCCCTCCATAGCATTTCATTCCACATGAGCTGGATGGCCACCAACTTATTTATAGCTGTTAATGGAATGAACATTTAATTGATATTCATTGTGGGAGCTTTGCTTCTCTAAATTTCCACTGTGAGATACACGCTGCAACTTTTGCTGTCTGCATGTTAATGGAGGAAGCAAGAGGCAACAGGACACAGATACAAAGCTCCCAGCGGCATGCCATTCCGTTTTGATGGGGCTCCTTTTCGCTGGACTTGCCAGGGTATTGACAGTGCTCTTCAAGAACAGCCCTGAATCCATCTAGTTGATGGCTAACCATGAGTGTTGTTGCACTCTTGTCCTGCTTTTCTCACAGGCACAGCCACTGGGCTATGACAGTGGGTGTTAGAGTTATTCCAAATGAAATCCCTAATCTGGACCTTGTGAAGAATAGCAATGAATTGCTCTCATTAACGGGGCTTCAAAGCTTTACTGGAAACAGTCTTACAATGGTTACAAATAAATGTTACAAGATACAAATTAACACATTGCTCTTAAACAAGTAAGCAACGCAGCACAGTCTTCCTTTCGGTCCTTAAAACAGTCCAAAAGCTTTCCCTTCTCTCTGATTCCCCAGAGAGATCCTATGCAGTCATCTTGCCAGTTCATCATTGCTGAGCTGAATTTCTACTGCTGCTGGCTCCAAAGAGGCGCTGGGTTCTCAGATTTCACCTTCAGGTGAGAGATATCTGTTCTGGTTTCCGGGAATCGGTCATCAATCAACCTGAGCACCCTTTCCTTTTCTGCATTTAGCTAGAGACCAACCCCTCGTGGCCAATGCAAACATCTCTTTGCAACATCTTATCAAGCACAATGCATACAAGCCCAGCATTCCATGCATAATAAACTCCTATCTTTAACAGTGGGTCCATCTTCTTATCCAGCCATCTACCTGCCACAGTGGCCAAGCAGATGTTTCTGGGAAGCCTGAAGAGGAACCAGTGGTCCAACTTGATATAATGCAGCATTCCATCTGCTTATGTTCCACCAAAAAAGCAGGGCTAGTCCATGATAAATTTTAATTTGGCTATTGTTTTTATTTTATTCTTTAAAAGAAAACTAAACCACTGATCTCACTGGCTCTTTTCTCTCTTAAAACTATTCCAGAGATAAACCCAGGAACCTTCCCCCCTAACCACGAAGAAAGAAAGAAAAACCAGTCATTTATGACAACACAGAAAACTGTGTAAATTGGTGACTTGACGTGTTGCACCTAATTAATATTCTGCATAAAGATTGCCAGAGAAGGCTGTGTGCGCATTGCTTAATTAAAAAGAGATTAATTTATCAACGCAGGTATAGTTTAATTAGATATTGCTCCATATGTCTCCAACTGCCATCTCCTCTTGGCAAAGGAACCAGATTATCTGTGTGCTCCCTCTATAGATTTTGACACTATGGAATCTTTGGCTCCAAAGAACAACTTGTGAAACTCTCACAGGACTTTTCACTGCTTTCCTTGAAACAGTGCAGCTGTCCTGCTCCCTTTGTCGCTGCTCTATCCCAAATTGCCTTGGAAATGCTGTGGTTTTGCTGTACTGGAAGGGTGGGAACCTCTGGTCCATGGACCAATCTTGGCCGACCAGAGGGACAAGATTGGTCCATGAGACCATTTTCAGCTAAAAGGGGTTGCCTCAAAGTGCTTCTCTTGAAGACACTGGCAGGGTTGGAATAACTCTTACAGCGTGTAGTTGATAATAAGATATATAGAGTACGTGATATTAGAACTTTATTTGATACTTACCTAAGAAATGGAGGGAAGTCAGAGGCATGATAGAGCCTAAGTTAAATATGTTACCTATATGTGTGTAATTTATGAATGTATGTATGTGTAATGAAAATCAATAAAAAATTAATTTGCAAAGTGCTTCTCAAAAGCACTGTTTGAAGCCGTGCTCCTTCTTTTAAATAAATCCACTTCCGCCCTGCAGAGGGAGTGGGGTTGCGGGCTGCAAGCCCCCACCATGCCGTGTGATTGGGGGACTCCTCGGCCGTGTCACCCCCTGGCCAGCCAATCAGCTGGCTCTGGGGGCATGGCCTGCCCTATTTAACACAGGTGCAGCCGGGGATCTCCCTCTTTCCCCGCCTACCAGCTGTTCCTGTTTCCCATCCTCCCTCCCTTTAAGGTTTTCGTTCCTTGATCTTGCTGTGGACCTCAGTTTTTCGCCGTTGAGGGGCCAGGTAGGAATTTTTCCACTTGGCAAATTGGCACCAGCCACTTGGTTTTTCGCCAACCTCGTAGCAAATCGTCACAACTTTCTGGGTATTTGCGGTTAGGCATTGGTGTTGTTCTGTAGATGGAAGAGGGGAGGTAGCGCCATCAGCTGCCCTGCATATTGAAGGGTAGTCTGATAAAGGATTCTGGGGGGCTGGGGGTTGGCCCTGTCCAAAGTCTGGGGAGGTGAGGGCCTATGGCACGCCCCCTATCAGTAACCCCAGGGGAGTTGCTAGTTGATGTGCATCAGCAGGACTCACCCAATGGTGGTTAACCCTTCCCAGACTTCAAGCGGATGGGCTGAAGCTGGATATAGTCGGTTAGGACCAATGCCTAAGCCAATACCGCTCATCACCTGTCACCAATAAAGTTGTGGCCTTATTTAGCCCATTAACCTTAATAATTGTGTCATGTGTCTTTATTTCCACTGGGGGGGGGGACTCGCCACGCAATGGAGATGATTCTGTGGATAGCTCAATTGGTAGAGCATGAGACTCTTAATTCCAGGGCCATGGATTTGAGCCCCATGTTGGGCAAAAAAAAATTCCTGCATTGCTGGGGTTGGACTAGATGACTCTTGTGGTCCCTTCCAACTCTACAGTTCTATGATTCTTTTATTCTAGGAATGTTTCCAACACAGCTTTTGAGAAGCTCTTTAAGGCAGCCCCTGAGCTCCCATTTCCCATTGAGATGGGAGTGTGGGGGTTGCCTGAAAGCTTTTCCGAGTCTCCCCACATTCCCCTATCAAATTTCAAATATGGGGGAAGAGGTGGAAGACTAGCAAAGTCAAGGATCTGGCAGGTGGGTGGCCCTGTGAGGCTGATCCTGCTATAAGAATCTGGCTCGTGGAACCAAAAAGGCTCCCCACCTTTAAAACATGCCCTTCTTCTTCTTTGGCAATCCCTCATAGCCAAGTAAGATTGTCTTCCATAAACATGGTTTTAAAAGTGAGTCCGTAAGTGACTGTGGAGGCCAATTCTGGACCCACACGTCCTTCCACAGTGGGGACATAGGTTTCCAGGCGGGAGTTGATCACAGTGTGGATTTGCCAAACATGCCTTCCTCTTAGCGTGTTTCTCCCTTTTGTCCTGAGTCTGAGCATCTTCAAAACCCATGACACCTTTGGTACGTAAAGGCTGTTCTCCAATTGGAGCACTCTCAGGCCAGTGTTCCCCAGTTGTCGGTGTTTATACTACATTTTTTTAGATTTGCCTTGAGAGAGTCTTCAAGCCTCTTTTGTTGACCACCAGTATTACGCTTCCAAATTTTAAGTAGAGTAGTTGCTTTGGAAGATGATAATCAGGCATCCGCACTACATGACCTGTCCAACAAAGTTGATGTTGAAGAATCATTGCTTTGACACTGGTGATTTCTGCTTCTTCCAGTACACTGGCATTAATTCGCCTGTCTTCCCAGGTCATGCAGAGTGGTTGTCGTGATTCCCATGCCAAAGGTCTACTGTTCAATCCCTGAATTGTAGGTGTCAGCTTCTCACTAAAGCACCTTCAAGCTGTGGATTGACTCAGTTCTCCCTGGCTGGCCATTGGATCTTCCAGGGCAGGAAGTGGGCACGAAAGGGCTTCCTGTTTCTGCTGTGTCTGGCTCCATCAGTATGACCTTCCTGAGCCCTGGTGTCTACCCTGTATCCTTGGTTACTCTTGTCCCAACTGTGGGAATGTTCAGGGAGGCAGGAGAGGATATATTGTTTATTAATATCCTTCCTAACTTGCGCTAGCAAGTTCTATAACTTAGCAGAGTTTTACATTCCCATTTTAAATACAGTGGGTAGCTAGATGCAAGCTAGTTTAAGCTTCTCAATATAGATTCCTGGTAAGATCTCTTATTTCCCTCTTAAAAGAATAAACATGCCACAATCTTATTTAAGATATATTAAAGTAGTTTACTCACATCATCAGTTCACAGTTGGATCCCTGAAGGCAAACTTAGTTACAGATATATATACATGTGAATCTATCCCATATGGAGATAGTCCCTTTGTACCCTGCAAAAGGAAGTACGTCCCAGCCCAGAAGGAAACAGGAAGTTTTCGACTGGCCAGTCCAAACATCCCCTTGCATGTCCACTCTAGGAAAACAAGGAATGTTGTACTTGACTGCTACTTATGTATCACATCCCACACCAACTCCTTGACCCTGCTTCTGGGTTTACCACTCTTCGATCCTGACATGTCTTTCAACCCTGTCTGCTAGCTGGTTCTACAGTGTCTTATTCCTGGATCTCCTCACACTGCTCTCACAGTCCAGCCCCAACATGGCCAGATCATCTGCCTGCCTTGCTTAATCTCCCCCAGACATTTTGGGCTCATCTCTTTCTTGCAACCCTAGCTGGCATGCCTGACAGTCAGGGATGATGAGAGTTGCAGCCCAACAACATGTCTGGAGGGATGACCATAAGGTCTCCCCCCTTGTCCTATGGAATGATGGCCTCTGCAAACACATTCTCCTGGCACCTATTTTGATTTCTTTTAGACACCTGGTGAAAACTGTTTTGTACAAAAGCCTCCAGCACATTTCAATTATTTATGGTGGTTGCTTTATCTGTTTAGTGCTGTTGTTTTGAATTTCCATCCATAATGTGTGTCTGCTTTGAGGGTTTTTAAAAACTATATCTTACATTGGTTTTTACATGTCTCCAAGTTACCTGGAATTTTGATGGGGAAATTGGATGAAGAACAGATCCCCACCTGAATGAGTAAATTTGAAGGACTTCCCTGCAGTGGAAACACAGGAATTGGGCTTCATATAAGTAAAGATCATTGCTACAACTAGTTCCATATTGTCCACTCCTGCCTTTCCTCACAAGCATTTAGGGATGGGCACAGTACTTTTTGTGTGTGGTGATAAAGGAGTACTGCCACCTCTTTTATTTGCTGCCCATGGTAGCCATTTTGTGCTGGCAGCCACAGGCCCTTTATCAAGACATGAGTATCGGCTCCTCACACACACAAGCACTGGGTGGATAAATCTATCAGTTAATGCTTTTTCTCAGTGTCTCGTTTTTCCAGTTTTAAATTTTGTTCACCTCATTCCTGGATCAGTTTGTGATTTATTTATTGCTTTAAAAAAAGTGCTCACAAAAAATTATTGGTGTTTTAGTTTGCATTTTTTCTAATACAATGGTACCTTGGGTTACAGACACTTCAGGTTAGAGATGCTTCAGGTTATAAACTCCGCTAACCCAGAAATAGTACCTCGGGTTAAGAACTTTGCTTCAGGATGAGAACAGAAATTGTGCGGCGGCAGCAGGAGGCCCCATTAGCTAAAGTGGTACCTCAGGTTAAGAAGAGTTTCTGGAACAAATTAAGTTATTAACCTGAGGTACCACTGTATACGTATTTTCAGATGCAATTCTGCCTGAAAAATAATGCATTTGTGTGTGTTGTTTCCAACAATACATGCATTTTTATGCAAATTTTCTAAATGTGCATCTATACAAAGGCTGCAGCTGAATTCTAGATCCAAATCAAATCAGCCTGGGATTTGGCTGGAGCAGGTTGAGGCAACCTCAGATCATGTTGGACCCACCCTAGCTTAAAATAAAAAAATTCCTTCCAGTAGCACCTTAAAGACCAACTAAGTTAGTTCTTGGTATGAGCTTTCGTGTGCATGCACACTTCTTCAGATACACAATCTATATATATATCAGATAGATACAATCTATCTGATTGGAGCAGTGTTGACACCAGCAGGTTCAGATCCTGCAAATGAGTTGTGAGGAGGATGAAAACTTTTTTTTATTTTTTATTTTTTATTTTGACTATGGCAGAGCAACACGGCTACCTATCTGTAACCACCCTAGCTTGTAAGGATGGGGCAAAAACTCCTATCAACCCTAACCTAATGACCAGGACAAAGGAAACTATAGTCTAAAGCATCTGGGGGGCACCAGGTTGGGGAAGGCTGAGGTAACAGATTCTGCATACTTGAGATGCTCGTTTGCTCCTGGCATCTTGAGTGGGCTCATTTGTTTATTTCACAGCCTCTGAAGTTGAGACACACATTTTTAAGTCTTTGTACTGAATGTTCTTGCTTCTCATTTTCTGCTGGTGAACCTTACGCAATACAGAGCAAGACGAAGTTCGCCAACAAACATACCGAAGATACATTTGCAAATAATGTAGTCAGTACACAGCCCTTTTTTGCATGTAAAAAATATCTATCTGATTGGAGCAGTGTTGACACCAGCAGGTTCAGATCCTGCAACTGAGTTGTGAGGAGGGTGAAAACTTCTCATATTTCCCAGCTGGTGCTTCCTAATTTATGTTTGCCACTATGCACTGGAAAGCACTGGAGGAAGGGAGCTGGAGAAGAAAAATGGTGAGGAGGGAGAAAAGTATAGGGTACAAGTAGTGCAGTCTCCCATGACATTCCTGTGGAGAAGCTGGTAAAATGTGGTCTGGCCGAAGTAACTGTTAGATGGAGTTGTAGCTGGTTCATCGACCAAGAGTGTTCAGGAATGGTTCTTCATCATCTTGGGGAAAAGGCACAAGTAGAGTGCCCCAGGGTTCTGTCCTGAGCCTGTAGTCAGTGCCGGATTTACTTATAAGCTAAACAAACTATAGCTTAGGGCCCCACTCTCTTGGTGGCCCCCAAAAAACGTAAAGGCAAAAAAATGTACTGGATGTACATTTCCAAAATATAAGATAAAAAACAAATAAAATAAAACCTACCATATAGCAACAGTGTTTTGTGTTGTGTCGGCTCCTATGATGTAAGTCATGGGCTCCGCCTGCTAGCCTGCTCCCAAAAATATCACTGGTTTGTTCATTTCTATATATAGGGTGCCTACGTTCTGCATGGACTGGTTGGATGGCAACATGAGCAAATGGCTTTAGATACCTATTAGGTCCATCAAATACCATATAGCATATATTCAACAACAAAAACAGCGACAATTTGTTGTTGACAAAAGACAGGTGGACATGTAAAGGGCCCCATTACCTTCAGTAGCTTGGGGCCTCATCATACCTCAATCCAGCCCTGCTGTAGTTGTCTTTACAGTGGTACCTCAGGTTACAGACGCTTCAGGTTACAGACTTACAACTTCCGCGATCCCTAGCTAGCAGGACCAGTGGTCAGGGATGATGGGAATTGTAGTCTCAAAACATCTGGAGGGCCAAGGTTGAGGAAGCCTGGGCTAGGATCTCCCTAACCTACCTAACTGCAAACCTACCTAATTTGCTGCTCTGAAACTGACATATGGACCGAGATGCACCCTTCTCTAAATTTTGCGGTGCATTTCTCCAATCAAAACAGTATGCAAAAAAACCAAAAATCTGTTTGGGAGAAGTCTGCAAAAATTAGTGAAAACAACATTTAAAATGCAGTATATTCAGGAGAAGTGCTGGCAAAGATATGTATACAAGAGACAACTGTTGTGAAATTTCACTAGGAATTTTGTTTTTTTAAAAAAATGCCAACTGGGCTGGTTAACTTATTTTTCATTACTATCCTAGTTTAAGCTGGGGTGTTTTTAAAAATGAAGCCAGTTCCTCCTTGTGCCATTAGGTGCTGCTATGCGATATGTCAAGGCAGCGTCTGCAAGGAGCTGCAGCGCTGATACCACAAACAGAAGGTCAGAAAGGAGAGAAAACGAGAGAGAGAGAGAGAGAGAGAGAGAGAGAGAGAGAGAGAGAGAGAGAGAATATATTTTAGGTCAATCTGCTACCATACCATTATCTCCTCATGTCATGATCCATCTCCAGTGCACCTTTTTTAAAAAAAAAAAAAAAAGATACAAGAGCTCCAATTATCTGGCACCAGTTACTTCTGAGTCCTACCTGGTCTACACCTTGACAGCACTTTGGAGTTTCGCCCTCGGAAAGCTGCAGAGGAAACGGAAAGGTTGCCATGGGCAACACCCTTCTCCAATGACGGAAGACTAATTGAGACCCTCTGACAAAGGAGCTGGGATTTCCTATCCATCGGCAAAGGGCGAGGTGTGCACAGAAGTGTTCCCACGCTGTCAGTTCAGTGCTATAAGCACAAAAAACCCCTTCCCAAAGGAGCTACCAGGTTTCTATAGGTTTCCCCCATGCGTACCACCCACACAGAGCGTGCCTCCAGGCAGAAAAGCATTTGTGAATGTAACGCAGGAAGCTGCCTCATACTGAGTCAGAGTCAGGCCATGTGGTCCATCTAGCTCATAGCTGTCTACACTGAGTAGAAGTGGCTTCACAAATGAGTCTTTCCCCACCCTAGGTCAAAATGCCAGGGACCAAACCTTGTGCAAAACAGATGTTTTACCACTGAGCTACAGCCATTCTATTAAGACATATAGACATAGACTCATAGAACTGTAGAGTTGGAAGGGACCCCCGGGTCATCTAGTCCAACCCCCTGCAATGCAGGAATCTCAACTAAAGCATCCATGATAGATGGCCATCCAACCTCTGATGAAAAGCCTTCAAGGAAGGAGAGTCCACAATCTCCGGTGGGAGACCGTTTCACTACCCAAATGCTCTAAGTTCTTCCTGATGTTCAGCCAGAATCTTCTTTCTTGAATTTGAAGTCATTGGTTCAAGTCCTACCCTGCAGAAGGTCAGGAAGAGCCGAAGTCTGCAGCTGCCAGCTTTCCAATGCCTGACCAACATCTAAGCCTCTCTGTTCCTGGCTGCTTTCTGCCATTGGCTGCAAACCTTTGCTGGGAGCTGGCTCATTCCTGACATGTTCCCTCTTGCATATGACAACCCTTGAGATATTTGGCTATCATATCTCCTCTCAGTCTCCTCTTTTCCAGGCTGAACATACCCAGCTCCTTCAACCGTTCCTCATCCGGCTTGGTTTCCAGACCCTTGATCATCTTGCTCACTCTCCAGTTTGTCATACACTCCAGCTTGTCATACATTCCAGCTTGTCAACATCCTAAGATCTTTGGTTAACCTAGCTCACAGTTTTCTGCACTGACCAGCAGTGGTTCTCAAGGGTTGCTAGCCCTACCTGGAAATGAATTGGACCTAGAAATTGAGCCTGGGACTTTCCACGTGAAAAGCAGGTGCTCTACCCACTCCCCATTTAAGTGGGTCCCTCCCCATTTAATTTCTTCCCAAATGGATTCTGTATCTATATACCTACCTAACTATTCTGCTGAATACTTTTAGGAGGGGCTATCCTCAGAATGCATGCAATGAGATAAGAAATTGACTGGGGCCGCCCACTTCAAATTCAGTATTCCACAATACCTTTAGAGAGATAGCATAGCCTTTTAGGTCTTTGAAGGGATGCAAACACCCATCAGCTACCACTTTCTCTTTCATGGGTTACCTGCCAAGTCAGACTATGAATTCCCCATCAATTAATAATGACAACAAGCAAAGCTTTATAAACCACAGTGTGGAGATGTGATACCTTTAAATAATGCATTGTGCATGAAATTGGACTAATGAAAATATTATAAACACCCAGAAAAGGCATATTTATGAGTGCTTGTGTTTGATTGAGGGTCATGAGTTACCTGCCTACCCAAGGTGCCTATGAATTGGTGTGAGTGCATCACTATCTCAGAGTTTGATGATAGGAACATAGGACGCTGTCTCACACCGAGTCAGACCATTGGTCCATCTAGCTTCTTAATGGCTACACTGATTGGCAGTAAGTCTCCTCAGACAGGAGTCTTTCCCAGCTCTCCTTGCAGATGCCAGGGATTGAAGATGAGACCTTCTGCGTAAATGGAAGATGGTATATTTTATTTTATTTATTGCATTATTTATTTTTGCGTTTATATCTCACCTTGTCTTCTGAGGAGCTCAAGGTGGCACACCTTAATTGTCCTCCTCATTTTATCCCCACAACAACCCTGTGAAGTAGTGACTGGCCCCCAAGGTCACCTTCATAACCAAGTGGGGATTTGAACTCTCGCATCACAAGTCCTAGTCCAACACTCTAACCACTACACCACACTGGCTCTTAGATGTTTTACCACTGAGCAAGGACCCTTCTCCATAAATGGTAGGTAGGTAAGATCCAGCCTGGAGACCAAATGGGTCTCTCTGCCTGATGCTTGAGACTGTCCCAAGACCACACCTCATCACTATCCTTGCTTCCTTCCCTCCCTGAGTGTTTTTGCTTGGTTGGAATGTGACCTTAAACTGTGATAATGACTCATGCTTGCCTAGATGGAGGATAGAAAAGGCCATGTGATGAAACTAGCTTCTGGTATGAAGGTAAAATTCACATCCATTACTCCACTTTCTTTTGCGTCTGACCCCACCCACCATTGACATGTGCACCTGGAATGTTGCCCTGAAATGAACGTAATCCTAAGTCTAAAATGTTTCTCAGTCCTGCCATAAATGACTCTATTTTAATGCTCTCCAAGGAAGGAAGAAGTGACCAGGACCACCACTTCTGAGATAACAGGATTCTAATGTTTGTCACTGTGCTCCCAGAAGCTGAATCCATTATCATCTCTGAGCAACAGATACAGTTCCAACTGCATGAAAACATTGCCTCACAGATTTAGCAGCAAAGAACCTGCAAGGCATAGAAACACACATGTGCTTAGGATGTGCAACGAATTTGCCCAAAGTGGAACAAACCTTGGGTGCGGCAGGGCAGACACACAATAGAAATTATTTAAGGATATGCAGAATTGTTTGTGTGGACATATTTGTGAGGCTGTCATTGGTTTATGTGTCTCAGTTTTGCCTGCCTTCACTGACTGCGACACTCCAGGATATCAGGCAGAGAAAGAACATCAACCACACCAGCTATCTGCTCCTTTTAACTGGAGGTGCCAGGAATGTGAATTTTCAACCTTATGGGACCTGATCTTTCTGCTTTCTGAAGAGTCAATCTTCTACCCATGGTGATGGAGACATATGACAAAGCATGGGTCAAGAGATCGCTAATGTGGTGTCCTCCAGCTGTTGTTGGATTGCAGCTCCCATCATCCCTGGCTGGCACTGACTTGAGCCCAGCAACTTGGCAGGGGCACTGCTTGGCTACTGCTTAGTCTCATGAATCACAAGCCAGCATGGGCAGAAGGTTCAGAAAGGGCATGCAAAATGATCAAGGTGATGACACAACTTCCCTCAAAGGAAAGGTTGCAGCATTTGGGACTTTTTAGTTTAGAGCAGAGGTTTTCAACCTTCTTGAGTCCACGGCTTCCTTGACCAACTACCTTCTTTCTATGTCACCCCTCGCCTGCAGAGCTGGCAGCCTCTTACCCTTTTGAACCCCCTCCCTTGAGGAGTGTTCCCTTCCTCAGCCCCCTCTCCTCCTCTCCCCTTTTCATGGGTGTCCTCTGGGCAGCTGCAGCTGCCACCACTTGTCTGTCAGAGGTGATGTGGGAAGAGGATGTCCCCAGCCTTCGAGGCCCAACGGAGACTGGCCAAAGGTGAACATGAGGCCAGCACCTTACCTTGGGAGGCAACGGTGGCGGCAGCAGAGCTGCTGCAACAAACAGCTGCACAAGCCTTCTGGAGACAGAGATGTGAGAGGGTATTAGAGGAAGGAGGGAAGGAAAGAGGGAAAGAGGCCAGAGGCACCGCTGACCATCATTCTGTTAGAATTCCTGCTCCATGATTGCAGTCATGGGATTGTTGTCTTTCACATGACGGTATATGTTTTGACTCCACAGAGTGGGAAGTGACGGAGACAGGATGTTTGTGTTACTGTATTCCGTGAAGTGGGACTATTGCCCTTTGTTCTTTCTCTTTGCTGTCTGATGCTAGAGAGATAGAGAGCCATGTTGCAGTGCTCCATGTGTGTTTATATGTAAATAAAGTAGATTAGCCAAAATGCTGAGTTACTGAGGTCTGTTATGCAATTGTGCAAACTCTGTGGATCCCTAAGTGTGCCAACGCCTGATGGCATCGGTCGCTGTGATGTTTGGGCAGAAGAAAGCTTTTGAAGCTCCCAAACGATTGACCAGGAGGGAGGGAACATGCCAGTCAGGCATGTGTCTCTGCCAGGGTCCTACTCAGGTGTAGGCTGAATGCCTGACACATTCAAGGCACACCAGGGTGCCACGGCACTCTGGTTGAAAACCACTGGTTTAGAGAAAGGTAAGTAAGATAGACGTTTATAAAATTGTGCATGGCACAGAGAAAGTGGATACAGAAATGCTTTCTTCCCTCCCTGATAACACTCGGACTCATGGACATCCAATGAAGGCGAATGTTGGAAGATTCATACAGATGAAAGAACGTGCTTTGCCAAGCAGTGCATACTTAAACCATCAAACTCACTCCCACAGGAGACAGTGATGGCCACCAACTTGGATGGCTTTAGAAGATGGTTGGACAAATAAATGGAGGATAAGTCTAGCAACAGCTACCAGCCATTGTGGCTACAGGAGGGGAGAGTGCTCTTGTGCTTGAATCCTGCTTGTGCATTTCCCACATGCATCCGGTTGGCCAGTGAGAGTACAGTAGTAGGCTCTTCTTATGTTCTTGCAAGCAGGAAGACCCATGGATGGGAGATAAGATTTCAGCACCCTGGACAGGTCCTTCTGTCAGGATGATCATTCCCTTGCCTGCCCTGCCAGATCTGACCCTGGGCCTTGTAGTCCCAATTGCAGAACTGTCTGGTGGTCACTGTTGGGAACAGAATGCCATAATAGGTAGACTTTTGGCAGCAGTGGCTTGTTTGCTGGTGAACAAACTGCTTCTGCCACTGAGAACTTACCTATTTCAGGTAAGTGCTGTATCACAGGTGGACTGCTTTTGCTTCAGCAGTAAAGCAGCTTGTACTGAGATCATACATAGAAGCTGAAATCTCCTTCCCTTCCTTGTCAGGCCCTGATTCGGGCAGGTGCCTACATGCCTTTCCCCCTCCTCTAGAGTATCCTCCTGTGCAACTAGCCCCACACTTCCCTGGTGGCCCTGAAGTGCATACCTGATTGCCATCTCCTCTGTTTCTGGGACCCTTGGAAGTGATGGAGAGCTCAAAGAAGCTGCCAGGAAGTTTTGTGTGGAGATCTTGGATCGTGGGGTAGGGATGCCTGGCTCTGACAGCTCCCCAGGGTCACTGGCAGTGCAGATATCAGTTGGTGGGTCCTGCTCCCCTTGCTCCTCCTCTTAGAAGATGCAAATCCCCAAGTATGGATGAGGCTGGACTGTTAGAGCACTGCTGAAGAGAGGGGAGACTCTATGCCCTAAATGGAGGGTCTTACAGGCAGGGCAAAGGCATGTGTCTAGCTGTCTGTTGGTGTGCAGCTGCTGGACAGGAAGCAACACAGATGCAATATTTCTGCCCCACATAATGCCCTGCTACCCACTCTGCAACTGCCCAAGCATCCCTTCCTGTAAGAGCTTGCCCCCGCCTCTCCTTCAACAAAACCTCAAGCTTGCAGTCAGGCACTTAATCACCGCATGATCCACAGCTGCCAAAGATCCCTCTAGAGCAGCATCTTGTTCCCTCCAACAGCTGGCCTGGTGATTCCAGGAAGCCCATGAGCAGATGATGAAGGCACAAGCCCTCTCCTGGTGTTGCTCCCCCATGACTAGCATATGCGGGGGCACACTGACTCTGAACACAGTAGTTCTGTTCAGCTATCAAAGTTAATATCATGGTTCATGGAACTCTCCTCCTCTATTAATCTGTCTAATCCCTGTTTAGGGAGTAGTTGTCACTGCATTTCATGACAGGAAAGTCCATGTCTGATCAGCATTCATGGCATGCCCTTCACCATAGGAAAGTCATAAACTACCTAAAAGTTTGTCTCACCTTTATGCACCCAACTGACCACTACAGTCTACAGAAGAGGGCATCCTGAAGATACCATCTCATCAGGAGTCAACTTCTTCATGCTAAAGCCCTAAACGGCCTTGGTCCTGTATACCTGAAGGAGCATCTCCACCCCCCATCGTTCAGCCTAGACACTGAGGTCCAGCGCCGAGGGCCTTCTGGCGGTTCCCTCATTGCGAGAAGTGAGGTTATAGGGAGCCAGACAGAGGGCCTTCTCGGTAGTGGCACCCACCCTGTAGAACACCCTCCCTTCAGATGCGAAGGAAATAAGCAGCTATCCTATCTTTAAAAGACATCTGAAGGCAGTCCTGTTCAGGTAAGTTTTTAATATTTAATGCTGTACTGTTTTTAACATTTGATTGGGAGCCGCCCAGAGTGGCTGGGGAAACTCAGCCAGATGGGCGGGGTATAAATAATAAATTTATTATTATTATTATTATTATTATTATTATTATTATTATTATTATTATTGACAGTGGGTCTTTAGTGTGTTGGCCCCAGCCCTTTAGAGCTCCATGCCATTACATTTTAGCCAGGCACTGTCTCTGTCACCTTCCCGGCACCTACTGAAGACCATCACCTTTCAACAAGTCTTGGGATAATTTGTGATAACTAGTTTTCACCACCAAATTCCACTCTTTTTCCTGATGAATGTCATGTTGGTCCTCTGGGTAATCGGTTATTGGGTCAAGTTCAATTTTGTGGATAGTATCCTCTCTGTTTCCCTTGTTCTCAGGTGCATTCCCTCCTGGAGTAAGAGTTGCAGCCTCAACTGAGGTATCTGTTTTATTTTCCTCTGTTGGGTTTTCCTTCTGTAGCATTTGCTGTGATTAAGCAACATTTGCTGCTGTCTTCTTCCTGTTCCCCTTTTCCCCTATGGACTTTTGATGTAGGCTTATTTGTGTCCAGAGTAGAATCTGTTGGTATCAACATGTAAAGCTTCTGCAATTGATTTTTACATGCACAATGAGTTTTCTTCTGCTTCTTTAAGTTTTTAATATTTTTTTCCTTTTCTTCAACATTTTTCCTTGTCTTCAAACAAAAACATCTTGGAGGTCCCGGGCCACAGGGAGGTTAGGCTGGTCTCAACTAGGGTCAGGGCCTTTTCAGTACTGGCCCTGACTTGGTGGAATGCTCTGTCACAATAGACTAGGGCCCTGCAGGACTTGACATCTTTCCATGGGGTCTGCAAGACAGAGCTGTTCCACCAGGCCTTTGGCCAAGGCACAGTCTGACCCCCCCTCTGGTAATCCTCACAGAACTCTAGCCAAATGGTTGCCATTAATTTGATTCTGAATTGATTTTAGAATGAATTGATTTTAGAATGCTGTGTTTACTTTTACTGTTGTTAGCTGCTCTGAGCCTGCCTTCGGCTGGGGAGGGCGGGATATAAATAAAATGTTAGTAGTAGTAGTAGTAGTAGTAGTAGTAGTAGTAATGGCGTGTTGTCTGGCTGGGCTTTTACTGAGCTGAAAAGTCTGCCACTGTATAAGCTCATTGGTTTGCGCCAATTTATTTCTCAAATTGGCCTTGTTTATGTGCTCTGCTAAGGACAATTCTGGAGCCAAATTTACCGAAGGACTTGTATTCCTAGGTTCTTGCATGTCCCTTTAAGATTCATTGACCATTCCAAAGCAGAAAGCATAGGGGATACTTCATCTTGTATCAGCTTGCTCGACGCTTTTTTACCCTCCTGAAGGAAAAACTGTGAATTTACTTTGTCTTCTCCGAGGTTCAGGAGAGCTACTTGTAAAGTTTGGAATAATTCCCAGGGCTTTATATGCCTTCCTTGTGTACACCATATTGGGTGTTATGTACTGAGTTGAATAGGATCCAAAAGGCAGCAGTCTGATGGGTCCTAGAACAACAGGATGCAGAATGCAGCGGTCTGATTGGTCCTAGAACAATAGGATGCAGAATGCAGCGGTCTGATTGGTCCTAGAATAATAGGATTCAGAATGCAGCAGTCTGATTGGTCCTAGAACAATAGGGTCCAGAATGCAGCAGTCTGATTGGTCCACAGGAGACGCCCAATCCAGCTCCAGGTGGAAATGAATCCGCAGCCTGATTGGCCTACAGGTGAATCTCAGAATTAGCCTATCACGTGGGGCCCATTGTGTAAATAATGTATATAAAGCAGACATTCTGGGGGATCATCCATTCCTCCTCACCACTATGAGCTGAATAAAGAGCATGAAATCCACTCTCGACTCCAAGTATATTTCATTGGTCAACCACTCAGGGAGAGAATGGAGCAAAACCTTAAGCCTTAAGTTTGTGCAGAGTCCCACAAAGAGTGCTTCCTTGAATGTCAGTTTATTGGCCCTTCTCAGCCAGGATTGTCTATCCTCTGACAGGCAGCACAGGAGCACATGAGGATGCCTTTCCCCAAGTCAGGATATTGCTCCATCTAGCCCAGTAAATTTGATCCTGACTGACAGCAGCTCCCAGTCTCTCCTAGCCCTACTTAGAGACACCAGGGATTAAACCTGGGAGCCAGGATATTGCCCCATCTAGCCCAGTAAAGAGGGGTTAATTCTTTCCTTTCATTTCCTCCTCACCTTAAAAGGACAACACTGACTCACCCGGTGTTTATCCCAGCGCTTCTCCTATGCTAGCAGTTTTCTCAACAGTTTCTCAGCTGGGTTTTCTCATCTGGTAATTTGCGGTTAGTGCAAATGCATGAGACTGGTGAGATAACAAGGATGCAAAACAATAAAACAATAAAACAAAACAATAAAATAGTGAAATGATGAGAGCAGCTGCCTCAGAGGTTGGCAGCCATCTTGATGCTGTCTCAACCGCTCCTCATAAGGCTCGGTTTCCAGACCCCTGATCATCTAGCTCACCCTCCTCTGCACACCTTCCAGCTTGCCAATACCTTTCTCAAACTGTCCAGAGCTGGACACAGGGCTCCAGGTGTGGTCTGTGTTAGAATTCCTGCTCCATGGGATTTTGTCTTTCACATGTTTTGACTCCACAGAGTGGGAAGTGACGGAGACAGGATGTTTGTGTTGCTGTATTTCCGTGAAGTGGGATTATTGTCCTTTGTTCTTTTTCTCTTTTGTTCTTTTTCTCTTTGCTGTCTGATGCTAGAGAGAGAGGGAGCCATGTTGCAGTGCTCTGTGTGTGTTTATAGGTAAATAAAGTAGATTAGCCAAAATGCTGAGTTGCTGAGGTCTGTTACGCAACTGTGCAAACTCTGCGCAGTGCCAGTGTTGATTGGCATTGGTCACTGTGATGTTCAGGCTGAAGAAAGCTTTTGAAGCTCCTGAACGAAAGACCAGGAGGGAGAGAACATGCCAGTCGGACATGTGTCTTTGCCAGGGTCCTATTCAAGTGTAGGCTGAACTGACAGTCTGACCAAGGCAGAATATGGCGCTGTGGGTTAAACCACAGAGCCTAGGACTTGCTGATCAGAAAGTCAGCGGTTCTAATCCCTGCGATGGGGTGAGTTCCCGTTGCTCGGTCCCTGCTCCTGCCAACCTAGCAGTTCGAAAGCACATCAAAGTGCAATTAGATAAATATGTACCGATCCGGCGGGAAGGTAAGCAGCGTTTCAGTGCACTGCTCTGGTTCACCAGAAGCGGCTTAGTCATGCTGGCCACATGACCCGGAAGCTATACGCCGTCTCCCTCGGCCAATAAAGTGAGATGAGCGCCGCAACCCCAGAGGCAGCCACAACTGGACCTAATGGTCAGGGGTCCCTTTACCTTTACCTTATTACTTCCCTCTTATGATTTCGAACATTTCAGAGTTGTGTGCCTGTTTTATAATTGCATATCTCATTTTTGTAACCCATCCTGGCACCTTCTGATGATCAGTTAATCTGGGCAAATATCCTGCCGTCAAACATGACGGGACTAACATGTATCACCACTGCTGATTCCCCGCCAAGAAGCCTGTGAGCAGAATCACAGCACTATGTCTCCTGTCCCTGCTTTATTAAGTGTTACTTTCTCAGCTCATGCAGCAAAAGAATTTGATGCCTCCCTGTCGCGGAAGCAGGAGCCCTCGCCTGGCTTAATAATCACATCAAACAAAAGAGGGCATCCTCTCTGCACACACACACCTCACAATGACACTCCCACCTCCTCCATTTTATCATCAGGCTGATTATCCAGACCTCACTGCCGCTTCCATATGACTGAAGATTTATGAGGAGATTAAGCAGAACAAACCAGCCAGCCATGCGGATGTTGCCACCCAGGGTGTGTGCCCTCGCCAGTACTCAGGAAGCCCGTTGGCAGGTGACATCTTACTTGTCCCCCCCCCATCTCCCCGCACATCAGTTCTGCTCTCCTGGGGGAATCGATGTGGGAGTCTGAGGAGGCGGCTAGCATGAGGCTCACTTCCCATGAGGGACGGGGGAGCAAGTCGATTCCGTCTGCATTTTAAAGGCGAACCTGCTTAGCTTGCACCTTCCAGGACAACACAGGAAGCGAAATGCAGGCATCCTTAGAAATCTGCCCTTCCCAGGAAGCAAGAAGGCCAATAAAGAATGGGGGAGGGGATTTATAATTTGCCTGGGAGACCACTGTAAGCAGATGAAAACGTTAGCAGGATTGCAGTAACACTTGTTACGTAGCAAATATCATGGACAAAATGGAGAGACATAAAATATGGATTGTTGAATAATATGCAGTTGGAAAGGTTGGCAATAGGACCCATGGAGGGGAAAGTGGGAAGTCCAGAAAGTATCTAAATATGGGTATGTACGGTTTTTTGTACTGTTATAATTCTATATTTCAAAAAAGAAAGAAAGTGAGACAAAGAAAGAAAGAAAGAAAGAAAGAAAGAAAGAAAGAAAGAAAGAAAGAAAGAAAGAAAGAAAGAAAGAAAGAAATCTGCCCTTCTCTAGATTTTGAAATGCAGTTCTCCAGCTAAGGACTCTGTTCTAAAATGAAACTAGTGTAAAGTGTGTGTGTGTGTGTGTGTGTGTGTGTGTGTGTGTGTGTGTGTGTGTGTGTATACTGCATTGGTGAAAATAACAAACATGCTTTATGTTAGGGGAAATTGCTTTGCAAAATTCTGTATATTAGAAAAAAATTGCATACAAAAATGTGAGTTTACATTTTGAACTAAGGTGCTCATGGATTTTCATGAAGACCTGTGTGTGTGTGTGTGTGTGTGTGTGTGTGTGAGAGAGAGAGAGAGAGAGAGAGAGAGAGAGAGAGAGAGAGAGAGATTTAAAAAGTGTTCTACTTCTCAACTAGGGTCTTAGCCCAAAATGAAGGTGCTTCCTTGAATGTCAGTTTATTTGCCCTTCTCAGCCAGGATTGTCTATCCTCTGACAGGCAGCATAGGAGCACATGAAGATGCCTTTCCCCAAGTCAGGATATTGCTCCATCTAGCCCAGTTGACCCTGACTGGCAGCAGCTCCCAGTTTCTCCCAGCCCTACTTAGAGACACCAGGGATTGAACCTGGCAGCTTTTGTATGCAAAGCAGATGCTCTTACAGTGAGCTATGGGTCCCTTCCATACCTTGGGCACAAGGCAGGTTCCATGTCTCCAGGGCTTTCTCAGATAGTCTTTCTTATTCCTTTCTACTGGGGGTGCCAGGGATTAGATGTTGGATCTGGTTTGTACAGAGAACTTGCTCTGCTACTGAGCTGTGGATTCCTTCCATATCTCTTGCCTATGAATGAGGTATTTACACACACACACACACACAGCACACTTTCATAAAAATTACAATCATCTAATATTATGTGCACAGAAATGGAATGAGGAGAAGGTTCCAACCAAGGAAAAGTTACTTTTGACTATGCAGCAATGGCAAAGCTGGCAACGAAATTAAGAGATGCAAAATGATGAACTTTTTTGTAGAAGAAAAATGATAAAATAATTGTAGGAGAGAAACTTTTTGTAATGCATAAAGATATAAAGATGCAATGCAGTAGAAAGGGTTCGTGTAAAAACACTTTGGAGGTGAGAGTGGGAAGTCAACTTATGAAACCATGCAATTATTTGCTATAAAGATTATTGTGAAAACGTTTGAAAATTTTAATTAACAAAATTATACAGCAAAAAGAAATACAATCATCACATGCAGCATCCCCCCCCCACCTACAGTGTGAATGGTAGAGTCTACTACAGGCATAGGCAAACTCAATCCTCCAGATGTTTTGGGACTACAACTCCCATCATCCCTAGCTAACTGTGGTCAGGGATGATAGGAGTTGTAGTCCCAAAACATCTGGAGGACTGAGTTTGCCTATGCCCGGTCTACTGCCACTTCAAGGCCCTACCACCTTCTTCCCCTGGATAAATCAGTCCTGCCCATGATGTCATCCATAGTTCTAGTTACACATGGGTAGCCATGTTGGTCTGACGTAGTTGAAACAAAATAAAAAAATCCTTCCAGTAGCACCTTAGAGACCAACTAAGTTAGTTATTGGTATGAGCTTTCATGTGCATGCACACTTCTTCAGATAAGTATTTCTTCAGATAAGATACATATCTGAAGAGGTGTGCATGCACACGAAAGCTCATACCAATTACAAACTTAGCTGGTCTCTAAGGTGCTACTGGAAGGAATTTTTTTTATTTTGTATGATCTCATCCTTCAGTCTTGCTCCTCGTGAGGAGGACACAACCTTGCTTTTGCAATGAGAGCCAACCAAGGACAAGGCATGCAATATTCATGAGGCCAGCTGCCATCCTGTGCTGTAGGATACTGCAAGAAACCTACCCCCTTAAAAAAAAACACCACCATCATCCTCATTGCTGACATGCAGAACAATTAGAGTAAATGAGTCGGTTACCTTTAATTGAACCAAGTTTCCTGCTAAAAATAACGCAAGCCGAATTCTGTGTGTGTTTAAATGTCAATGTCCAGATACTTTCATGGGTGATTCCAAGCACCTGTGACTCTCAGACCCCCACAGGCATCTAGTAGGCTACTGTAAGAAAAGGATTCAGAACCAGATGGACCACTGACCACCAGGCTCTTCCTGTGTTCTTAATATTAGGGGCAGTGTGTCTCTGGCTGGTCATCACTGTAGATCACAGGGAAGTTGGCCCTCATGTCCTGCTTGTGGGTTTCCCAGAGGCATTGAAACAGGAGATACAGCTCAGTCAGCAGAACACAAGACTCGTAATCTCAGGGTTGTGGGTTCAAGACCCATGTGGGGCAAAAGATTCCTGGATTGCATGGGGTTGGAGTAGCTGACCCACGAGATCCCTTCCAACTCTGCGATTCTATGGTTCTTTGATCTGGTTGGCTATTGTGAGAACAAGATGCTGAATTGGGTGGGCTTTTGGTCTGGTCCAGCAGGGCTCATCTTATTACTCTGATATCTCATACTCGTCAACTGTCCTGGAAAACCTGGAACATCCAATTTTCCCCCACAAGAACATGACAGTCATTTGGGGCACCTTGCTGTCTTGCGATTTTGGGCTGAGATCTAACCCCGAAAAAGCTTTTTTTTTTTTTCCTCGGGTGTGTGATCTTGTGAGGCACCACAAAATGTGTATTTTGGGGCACTGTGCCCAAAAGAAGCTTTTTCTGACCCACGTGAATCGTGCAGGATTTGAGACAAGGTAGATGATGTCTCTGATTTGGGCAGCATCGTGTTGGATGGTATGATATCTCCCTGGCAAAGGATAGCACGCCACTTCATAAGATCAACCCAAACATTTCTGTATGGCCAGTTAGTCATCCTGATATTGCCTAGTTCTCCATGTAAATAGCATATTAGAGGGTCAATGGGCCTCTTTTAAGCTGCTAGATGCTCTGTTCATGTATGTAGAAGAACAGAGAACAAGGTGGGGAAAGCTTAGAAAGGGAATCCTTTTTATCTCTTTCATCCTGTTCTGGAAGGCGCCACCCTAAAGCAAACCGGATCAGCTGGAGGTTGGCTCCCAGCAGGTGATGGGGAGGGGTTAGGGTGCCAGACCGTTCTGACCTCAGTTGGCTGCAATTTCATATCCATTTGCTCTTGTCAGAAGCAAAGAAGGGCATGGGAAGAACGATGCTGATTCCCTGGGCTCATGAGGGAGGAAGTGCAGGAGAGCTAAGGAAGGAAGGAAGGAAGGAAGGAAGGAAGGAAGGAAGGAAGGAAGGAAGGAAGGAAGGAAGGAAGCCTTCTCTAGTGTAAATCAGGTTTGGGAAGAAAGGGTGAGAAAAATGGAAAGATAGAATAGGGAATGGATAGAGGAGGACAAAGGCATGAAAGTAAGGTTGTGGGCCATGACTTCTTTGAAGCAACAAATATGAATGGCGGAGAGAAAAAGCAGTGTAGTATCTCAGCCAAAGCATCCATAACAAATGGCCAGCCAACCTCTGCTTAAAAGCCTTCAAGGAAGGAGAATCTCCTTCAAGGAAGGAGAATGTCCCACTGTCAAATAGCAAACTTTCAAAGTTTACTTGACATGGAAAGACAGGCTGTCAGGGCTGCAGAACATTTTTACATAGATGAAGATGCACCGACCTAACATATTCAGGACTACTACACTCTGCACGCATCTTTTTTCTATAATGGAATCAGTCCTGTGCAACCCTGTGCTGCGTTTCCCATGACATTATGGCAATGTTCCAGTTTCCATTCTTTGACATTCCAGCAAAGAGCGCCCTGTTCCTTTAAACAAGGAAGGAAAAGTCTCCCTTAAGAGACCAGGAGCTGGGGGCTCTTTAAAGGCAGAAGAGCCCAACTCCAGAGCTGGACACCTGAGGCCCCTTGCTGCGCTCCTGTCACACTCGTGTGGGGTCTATTTTGGGGTTGGCTGTTTTGGAAACGGGACCAGGAGAGAAGCTGCGAGACCAGGCAAGGAGGTTGCTTAGCAACCCGCGCTGAGAAGCGATGTTACCAAAGGCAATAATGTGCTGTGTGCTTTTGCTATAGGGAGAGGGGGGAAATAATTTGAAATAACCCTCTCTCAAAGAGTCATTAATTCCTCTGTGTCTCTGGGCGTCTCCTTCTGTTTGATTTCCTCACTCTGTTGCAGTTCAGCGCTGTGCACATTTACTCAAAACTAAGCCCCACTGTGTTCAGCTGGTCCTGTGCCTAAGCTGAAATGACTCACTGTTTCTCGCAAACTTTTTTGGCATCGCCAGAAAAACTACCTCCAGGTTCTCTCACCACCACCGCTTGGAAAAAATGTTGAATTGATACGTTTTAATTGCCCTCGGTTCTGATTGCCCTCGCTTGCCAGCCATGGCCTCATCATCACACTGCTACATCCAATTGGCTGTGCGGCATCTTTCCGTTTGCTGTGTGATCCCTGATTGGATGGGATTGCCCATGTGACCAAAACAAGAAAAGAGGAAGAGTCAACCGCCTCTTGAGCAAACCATGCTACCAAACAGAGACGATTTGGTGCAGGGGTCTCAGAGTTTAATGGAAGGCAGGCACCTTTGGAATCTTGAGGAAGTTCCATGGGTATCCGTGATGAAATGGTTGCAGTGGCATAAAACAAGAGTGACTGCCATTTCTGAAAGAGCATAATAACATAAGGAGAGTCCTGCTGGATGAGGCCAATGGCCTATCTAGTCCAACATAGTAAGGGTGCAGAGATTCCTTTCGTGTCACCCTGTTGTCAAATTCCATATAGTAGGTATGTAGTTCAAAATAATATTATCCTCCAAAAAATTACCATTTTTTATATACGGTAATCCACTGCTTTCTCCCAAAACTTAGTAAGTGTACGCCATTGTTTACCTTCCCACCAGAGTGGCACCTATTTATCTACTTGCACTTTTGACATGCTTTCAAACTGCTAGGTTGGCAGGAGCAGGGACTGAACAACGGGAGCTCAGCCCGTCGCGGGGATTCGAACCGCCAACCTTCTGATCGGCAAGTCCTAGGCTCTGTGGTTTAGACCATAGCACCACCCGTATTTCCGTGCACTGCTCTGGTTCGCCAGAAGTGGCTTAGTCAAGCTGGCCACATGACCCGGAAGCTGTCTGTGGACAAATGCTGGCTCCCTTGGCCAGTAAAGAGAGATGAGCACTGCAACCCCAGAGTCGTCTGCGACTGGATTTAACGGTCAGGGGTCCCTTTACCTTTACGCACCATTGTAAAAAAAACAACAAAAAACCATCACACATGAAAAGCATTATTCTTATTACACCTCCAAGGAAATGCTGTCTTAGACAACCCTCACTTTCTGCTTTCACATATCTCTTGAGCACTTTTTTCTATGCCAACAAGCCTTTGCAGCTCACCACTTTCTAAAAAATATATGTGTATATATTATTCATTTTAGACACCATCCACCAGCAAGTGAATTCGGGTCTCCAGTGTTTGCTTCTGTTGAGAAAAATACTTGGGGAGGGCCAGAGTGACCCAGCAGTCAGTGCACTTAAATGCAACAAGTCTCTCTGAAAGATGGTATGAAATCTGGCATCCTTCGAGTCTGCATCTGATTCTGTTCAGCTCTTTGCCAGTCCCAGGTTGACAGCCGGTCATAAGAACCTAAGAAGAGCCTGCTGGATCAAGCCGTTGACCCATCTGTTACAGCATCCTGTTCTCACAGTGGCCAACCAGATGCCTATGGGAAGCCAGAGAGCAGGATTTGAGCACAAGATTCTTCTTGTCTCCTGTGGTTTCCAGAAACTGGTTTTCATGGTCCGGTCTATGGGCAATCGAAGTCCCAGCTGAGGACGTCGGGACCGGGGGCTAGACGGTGGGGTGGGAGCAGGAACGAGAGTCCAGAAGCCAGGGGTCCAAGGGTCAGATAGCAAGGAGTCATGAAGTCAAGGGTCCAAGAGTCGAGAAGCAAGGGGTCAAGGAGCCGAGGTCCGAGGGTCAGGAAGCAAGAAGCCCAAAGCAGAAAACGTGTTGCTGTGGCAGAGCCGAAGGGCAATGCTGACCTTATTTCCCTTCCCGGCTCTTGCCACCAGGTGCAGCGAGTTACCAAGCAGCCTCACCTGTGTGGCCACACCTTGCTTCTCCAGAACAAACTTAGGAAAGCCCCAGTCCTGCGAAGCCCTACTGGACACAGGGCCTGGCTCCTGCACGCACTCCTGACACTGGTGTTCGGAAGCAATGCTGCCTCCAACGGTGAAGGTAGAACTGAACCATTTTATTTGTTTCCTTGTTTCCTTTATTTTGCCCGGGCAACTCAAAGCAACTTACAACTAAACCCAAAGTGACTTACCACCAATGCCTAGCAGCCACTGATAGCCCTCTCCTCCATTACTTCACCGTATTTTCCGCTCCATAAGATGCACCTGACCATAAGACGCACCTAGTTTTTAGAGTGGGAATGCAAGAAAAATAATATTTTTTAAAGGGAGTGCTGAGCAGAGTCTGTATGCATCCCAGGCTCTGCTAAGCGCTCCCTTTAAAGAGCTGCAAGGAGCATGTGTGCAGCACTTGCAGGCTTTTCCCTGAGGAGGGAGACGGGCTGCCCTTCTCTCTCCTCAAGGAAAAGCCCCCAAGAGCCGCACACACGCTCCGCGCAGCTCTCTAAAAGGAGTGCAGCTCTTGCGGGCTTTTGCGGGAGGTGGGGGAAGGGACTGAGGGGCTGCCCTCTGTCCCTTCCCCTACCTCCCACAAAAGCCAGGGATAGCCGTGCGAAGCCTCCTCAGGGCAACGGGATGAAGGCTCCCCGTGCCCTGAAGAGGCTTTGCGCGGCCAAGCCAGAAGCTAGAACAGCAAGAGGGATCCCTCTCGCTGTTCTGGCTTCTGGCTTAGCCACGCAACCTGCATTTGCTCCATAAGATGCACACACATTTCCCCTTACTTTTTAGGAGGGAAAAAGTATGTCTTATAGAGCGAAAAATATGGTATCCAGTCCTCTTTGAAAGCCTTCCAAGTTGTTGGTCCTGTGGAAGCAAGTTCCATCGTTTAACTATGCACTGTGTGAAGAAGTCCCTTTCTTTTATCTGCCCTGAATCGTCCAACATTCAGCAGAAAAAGAGACAGGGCCGCAAAATAATCCAGCCTTGCCCCCTCCTCATCAACGGGGGAGGGGGGGAGGCAACAGCATCAGCTACTGCCCCACAATGTCATGAACTGGCAGGACTGGGACTGTGACCCACTGGGGCAAGCCGGGCATGGGAAAGGAGAGGTTGGGGTTGCAGAAAGTCTACACAAGATGACAGAAGATGGCATGGGGATGGGGGGTCAGTTTGCAGTGACCAGAGGAGAAGGACGCCTCACCAGAGTCTGAGAGGCCCCCGTCTCTACAAACAAGGTGGGCTCTGAGGTGCAGGGAAGAGCGGGAGAGATGGTCTGCAAGGCTGAGGCAGGCAAGGGCCCACAGCCCAGCTCACTGACTGGCCAAGTGGGGCTTTCTAGCTCTGGGAGGAGGTGTGTGATTCTGCAGCTGGAGTAGGCTCAGGACAGGTGAGGCCCGCATGCCTCATCAAGCCCAGTTGCTGCATTCAGCATGCAATGAAAGCAGAGGTGAACTTCTGTATCTGCTCAACTTTCCACATTCCACATTCCACTTTCCATAGCTTGGATATTCCAGGGAGCTCTTTGGGACAGTGCTTATGCAGGACTGACCTCCAAGTGCCCTGGTCCCTGGAGCGGCTGCAGAGGCGCAAAGCTGGCCTGACTGGACTTTGGACCTGTACTTGCTGCCAGGTTCAGGACACACAAAGAGAAGATCTTTGCACCTCTCCTCTCTTCAGAGCAGAAGGAACGGTTGGCATCTAATGAAAGGTAATTGTGTTTAAGGATATGTGTTTAATGTAGGAGAGGCTGGGGCAATGTAAAGAAGAACTGAGCAGGCAGAACAAAGAGTCTATCATGCAGCGTGGTTTTTCGAGAGGTGATTTACTGAGAGCTTTTGCAGGCACCATGATAAGGGATGATGGGAGCTGTAGTCTAGCAAAATCTCTAAGGCACCTCAAACATAGGCATTTCATTGATGGTATTGCCAGCTCAACCAGTTGGCCAAAATAATAATAATAATAATAATAATAATAATAATAATAATAATAATGCATCAAACATTAAAAGCTTCCCTAAACAGGGCTGCCTTCAGATGTCTTCTAAAAGTCTGGTAGTTGTTGTTCTCTTTGGGAGGGCGTTGCACAGTGTGGGCGCCACTACCGAGAAGGCCCTCTGCCTGGTTCCCTGTAACTTGGCTTCTCACAGTGTGGGAACCGCCAGAAGGCCCTCGGTGCTGGACCTCAGTGTCCAGGTAGAACAATGGGGGTGGAGACGCTCCTTCAGATATACTGGACCGAGGCCGTTTAGGGCTTTAAAGGTCAGCACCAACACTTTGAATTGTGCTTCCTTCCAATTTCCACTCAAGGTGACTTCTTTAACTTCAGAGACCCATTCCCTATTGGGCTCTTTTCCCTTCCATGCCTTTGTAGTACAAGCTCAAAATCGACAATGAAGGTTGTTCCACAAGCGCCACCAGAGAGACTACAGAAATGTAATTAATGTGCTTGAAAAGTACCGTTTGCTTCCTCCTTATTCAATTATTGGAATAATTTTGTTTTTGATGGGGAAGGGACCTACCCTCGAGGGCTCTTGAGAATGAGCACTTCCCCTGTGGCAAACAAACACAGCTTCCAATTCCAGCAGGGACGCAATGTAAATTGGCAGCACTTCTACTTATGAAAAACAAAATACATACATGGAAATAAACACAAATGGATTAATTAAAGCAACCGTTTCTCCCCTCCCAGATCTCCTTTTCTGGTCTAACTCTTCTTGGAAGCATTTACCTTTCTGAACGTTCCAGAAAGACAAGCTCGCAAAATGGGTTTGAATCCCGGCAGAGGTGGAGGTAAGGTTTTCTACCTGACAAATTGTAGGTGGCGATGGCAACGACTGGGGGGTTGCCAGACCTTCACGTCTAACCTGAATTTTTCAGGCTTGCCTGGCCCCTTTCAGGTGGCAGGTTTCTGGCTTGAATCTCCAGGTTACAAGAATGCGTTGAATAATAAAGTTATTAAGAAGACTATACGCAACACGTCTGTCCCGGCGTGTGGCCTAGCACAAAATGGCTGCCATAGAGCATGGCCTGACACAAAATTATAAAGAGGGTATAATCACTGCTGCTTCCCCACCCCTCAACAATCTTGCATTGAACTTCACCTCTGACCTAAACATCAATGATTATTTTATTTTATTTTATTTTATTAGTATGCCTGCATCTTCTTAGGACCCACCTTACTTTTAAGATTGCAAGTTGCTTTTAGTACAGTGGATGCTCAGGTTGGGAACGGGATCCGTGAGGGAGGAACGGTCGCAACCCGCAGCATTTGCAACCTGCAGCGCCATGTCTGCGCATGCGCGAGTCGTGATTTGGTGCTTCTGCGCATGTGCAAAGCACGATTTAGCCTTCTGCGCATGCACGAGCACCGAAACCTGGAAGTAACCCATTCCGGTACTTCCGGGTTCGGCGCGGTGCGCAACCCGAAAACGCGCAACCTGAAGCGTCTGTAACCCGAGGTATGACTGTATTGTGTTTCAATGCTGCAACCCATCCTGGAAACTTGGGGTGAATGGAAAGTTATTAATAGCAGCAATCTTTCTAAAACATTTTCCACTGCCTTGGAACAGCGTATCTTAATTTAGCTTTACTGCACGAATTAGCGTGGCACGTCCACCTTTAGTAAGTGGTTGGGAAACTGAACCGGCAGCGAGATCTTTAGATGGGAGGCTCGTTGATAGTTGCTGTTTGGCGTCAGTGTTTCTCGCTTAACGAGGAAATGGCACATGCAACGCAATCACTGATAGGGAGTGGAAAATGACTGGAGGACTCGGAGCAAGCAAATGACAGTATTGACTGATGACAGATGGAGAGCAGGAAAGAAGAGAAATGGGGAGTAGAGATGGAATTGTCTCAAAATCTCAGTGTCCAGCTTATCTGAACTGATAGCTCCCCCCCCCCCCCATACCTGTCTCAATCTTGATGAGAAGTGAGCCTCCACCAAGTTCCATAAAAATTATGAATAATTATTGCACATTGTTGTTTTGGTTGTTGAAAACAGACACAATAGGTCAATGGGCCTGGCTGATAACCATAAGGTTGGTGGTTCAAGTCCACCCAGGGAGAGCTGGGTGCAGGATTCCTGCATTGCAGGGGGTTGCGATAGATCAGGGGTCAGCAGACTTTTTCAGCAGGGGGCTGGTCTGCTGTCCCTCAGACCTTGTGGGGGGCCAGACTATATTTTGAGGAACAAAATAAATGAATTTCTATGCCCTACAAATAACCCAGAGATGCATTTTAAATAAAAGGACACATTCTACTCATGTAAAAACACACTAATTCCTGGACCATCCACAGGCCGGATTTAGAAGCCGATTGGGCTGGATCCGGCCCCCGGGCCTTAGTTTGCCTACCGATGTAATAGATGATTGTTTGGGTCCCTTCCAACTTATAATTCTGTGATTCTGTACACATCAGACGAATGCCAACAACAATATTCCTCAGAACCAGGACTCAAGGTGGCTCAAAACAATTAAAACAAGCAAGAATAAAACAGAGATAGCTAAAAACAAACAAAATATAATAGTGTAAAAGTAATTAAACAACAATGGAATGAAAACAATAAAAAATAAATAGGCAAAATAGGGTCTTTTGATATTAATATTTTGTTTGTTTTCAAGATTCAAAGTTACATTCTCTTTTTTAAAAAGTTTTTATTTATACTTTTCAAATTTATACATTTCATTAGTTTTTCAATCAATTTAACATTCCAAAATTTGACTTCCTTCCCCCTCTTTCTGCAGTTCCTTAAATTTGTTATTTTAATATCTTCTGCATATCCAAATTCATTTGACTTCATCATTTAATTTTCTACTGCAAATATATGCTCTTATGAAACTGCAGGTTGTTACAATAATCCTGCTAATGTTTTTATCTGTTTACAATTTATCTGTAAACAGTCAATAAACCATTTACATTCTTTTATAAAAAGTTAGTTATCTTGATTACTTTTTCTTCCAGTAAGTTTTGCCATTTCTGCATATTCCATAAGTTTTTGTATCCATTCTTCCTTTGCTGGGACTTATTTTTCTTTCCACTTTTCAGTGAGTAGCATTCTTGCTGCTGTAGTCACATATGTGAATAAATTTCGATACAGTTTAGGTATTTCTTTCCCTCTAATTCCCCAAAGGCTTACATTCTCCACAATTATAATCCTATTCTACAATACCAATGGTTTCCCACTCACCCATCCTCAATGTTTATACTTTTATAAACATAAACACACTGGAGAGCCAGTGTGGTGTAGTGGTTAAGAGCGGTAGTCTCGTAATCTGGGGAACCGGGTTCGCATCTCCACTCCTCCACATGCAGCTGCTGGGTGACCTTGGGCTAGTCACACTTCTCTGAAGTCTCTCAGCCCCACTCACCTCACAGAGTGTTTGTTGTGGGGGAGGAAGGGAAAGGAGAATGTTAGCTGCTTTGAGACTCCTTAAAGGGAGTGAAAGGTGGGATACCAAATCCAAACTCTTCTTTAAATGACATATAATTGCAAACAGGGGTTTCAATCAGTAGAAAGCAGTTTCCTGTGTGCGCAGCCTGGGAGTCATTTTGGACTCACAGCTGTCCATGAAGGAACAGGTCAATTCTGTGTCCAGGGCAGCTGTCTACCAGCTCCATCTGGTATGGAGGATGAGACCCTACCTGCCCACAGACTGTCTCACCAGAGTGGTGCATGCTCTGGTTATCTCCCACTTGGACTACTGCAATGCACACTACGTGGGCCTACCTTTGAAGGTGACCCGGAAACTGCAATTGATCCAGAATGCGGCAGCTAGACCGGTGACTGGTAGTGGCCGCCGAGACCATATGACACCGGTCCTGAAAGACCTACATTGGCTCCCAGTATGTTTCTGAACACAGTTCAAAGTGTTGGTGCTGACCTTTAAAGCCCTAAACGGCCTCGGCCCAGTAGACCTGAAGGAGCATCTCCACCCCCATCATTCAGCCCGAACACTGAGGTCCAGCACCGAGGGCCTTCTGGCGGTTCCGTCACTGTGAGAAGTGAGGTTACAGGGAACCAGGCAGAGGGCCTTCTTGGTAGTGGCGCCTGCCCTGTGGAATGCCCTCCTGTCAGATGTCAAGGAAATAAACAACTATCTGACTTTTTGAAGTCATCTGAAGGCAGCCCTGTTTAGGGAAGTTTTTAATGTTTGATGTTTTATTCTATTTTTAGTGTTCTGTTGGGAGCTGCCCAGAGTGGCTGGGGAAACCCAGCCAGATGGGCGGGGTATAAATAATAAATTATTACTATTATTGTTGTTGTTGTTGTTGTTGTTGTTGTTGTTGTTGTTACTATGTTCCTATGGATTCATCTTGCTGGGCCATCAGACATGAACGGAACGGCTGCAGTTCAGAGTCACTGTGTCTGCTTTTCACGAAGAAGGTCCCGGGTTCTGTCCCTTGGCATTTTCAAATAATGCTGGGAAGGTTCCCTGTCTGAAATCCTGGAGAGACAGTACCAGTCAATGCAGATCTAGGTGGACTGGGGATTTCCCCCAGAAAACAGCACCTTCCACATTTGTAGGTCCCCAGTCAATATGGGCAATGGTCAGTAATGTTGGGAGTTGTAGCCGTAAACATCTGGAAGCTTGTGGAAGGCTGATCTTGAGTTCCTTAAATAATTATACTTCAACTATGTATTCCTGAACATCTTGCTATTCATTAAAGGGATCTTCCCTGGCTTTCCTCCCCACATCCCTTTTAAACATCTTTAGAACTAAATTACTGCATCGGAAGACTAATACCCCATTAAACGAGGTTTAGATGGAGGGGGAAGTGCTAAAAGAAGCCTAATCCCTCTCTGGCATGTAGCAATATTTTTAACTAGTACAAGACTTTCGGCAAATTGCCTCCCAGGAGAGAGTCTCTTTCTCCCCAGCCAGAAATACACTTCAAAGGATTTCTAATATCAATATAATATAGGGAGTGGAATATCAAGCAGGGAGAAGCCCGCACTCCCTTCCAGGCGAAGGCATAACTGGCTCTTCACTTTAAGTTTGTTTCATTTAATTTTTTTAATGCTTTTTATTAAATTTTCAAAAACAAAGTCAAATAAAACATAAACTCTTACATCCAACACCTTAGTATTTTCTTATTTACCCTGCGCTTTGTCGCGCTCGGACTTCCTTCCTTCCCTGCTTCGGCTTTCACAAATTAACATCCACTCTTGCAGATTCTTATTTACACTCCATCCACATCACAAGATTTATGTTCACCCTGCTACAGTGTTTAAGCTTCTACAATTATTCCGTATATACACAACAAATTTACTCCACTCCTCTTCAAACTTTGTTACTTTTTGGTATCTAATCTTATAAGTCATTTTCGCCAACTCAACATATTCAAACATTTTCGTCTGCCACTCCATTAAAGTTGGGATCTCCTGGGTTTTCCATTTCTGGGCCACGAGAATCCTAGCGGCGGTCGTGGCATACATAAATAACTTACAATCCTCTTTTCTTGCTTCAACTCCTATTATGCCTAGCAAGAAAGCCTCTGGTTTCTTTGGGAATGTGTATTTAAACAGTTTTTTCATTTCGTTATATATCATGTCCCATGTTTTCCCCCATTTTTTTTGCATGTCTACCACATGTGGAAAAGTTCGCCATCCTTTAATTTACACTTCCATCAGGCTTCTGGATTAGTTGTAGTTTCCGGGTCACCTTCAAAGGTACTCCCACGTAGAGCGCATTGCAGTCGTCCAAGTGGGAGAAAACCAGAGCATGCACCATTCTGGTGAGACAGTCTGCGTACAGATAGGGTCTCCGCCTGTGTACCAGATGGAGCTGGTAGACAGTTGCCACTGAGGTCAGGGAGAAGGATGACCCAATGCTTGTCCTGCCCAGCAACAGAAGCAAGGGCACATCCCATTGCCTCTCCATGGCCACTCCATTGCTGCTCCTGGCCGTCCTCCCTTGGGCAGCTCATATCGGCTGCTGGAGAGCAGGTGAGGAGAAAGCCATTTCCAACCTGGGAGGAGAGGGGGTTGCGAGCAGAAATCTCTCCCACATCCCACGCGGGGGCTGGCCATTGCCCCCGCGAGATTAGGGAATCCCCAGGCGTGTCGGCGACCCGGCCCGCCTACCTCGTAGCAAACGTCACAACTTATTCGGTATTGGCGGTTAGGCATTGGCAGGGGTCAATTGGTATGCAAATAAAGGGGGGAAGGAAACGCCATCACCTTCCCCAAAAAGAAAAGGATAGTCCGGTAGAGGACTCCGGGGGGCGTTGCCTTGTCCGAAACCTAGGGAGGTAAGGGCCTCCGGCACGTCCCAGAGCAGTGACACCCGTTGGGATCCTAGTTGGCGTACTTCAACAGGACTCCCACGGCTTGTGGACAACCCTTCCTGGTCCCTATGCCGGGTAGTCGATAGGAGCCAATGCCTAAGGCCAATACCTTCCAATTCTGTAATCAATAAAGTTGTTGCCTTTTATGCCCATTAACCTTAAATACTGCGTCCAGTGTCTTCATTTCACATGGGGGAGGGGACTTGCCACGCAAGAGTAGTCTGCTGCATTCACCCACCCCCAGCCCCATGTGCTACACTGGCTCTGAGGGGCAGGCAGAGGGCAGGGCTGCCCTGGCTTAGGAAGAAAGGGAGAGCAGAGCACAAGGAGTCTTGATGTTTATTTTTATTTTACCAGAAAATTCTTTATTAAAAAAATCCTGGGAATCTCTTGCTGCTCTGAGATTGAGGTTGCAAGAAGCAGGCCAGAAACTAACATCAAATAGTATCTTGCAAATTCTAGACATTGAGGCCTTTCCAAAATCTTGCGGTCTAATCTTGCTGCAGAAATGCGCTTTAAATCTTTAATGGGTTTCATCGGAGTCAAACGCGAGCACTTCTTCAGCCACCGCTGGCTTCTCTGTTAGCAGGCTGCTTGCTCTTTTCTGCTGATGGGTGCAAGAGTTGCCAGGGTACATCTCCAGCAGGACAGTTTGGTTTGGCTCAGTCCGGGAGGGAAGTGCCTTTCCAAATTGGAGAAAAAGAAATTGTATTTTAAAAAGAAGTGGTGTCTGTCTGCTGACCCGAGTTTGAACCGCAAGGAGACAGACAATCTAGATATGTCTCTTAATGCAAAGCGTTGCTGGCTATCCAGTAGGAGGGAGAGTTGTTCGGTGAGCGGTACAATTAACTCGTTTGGTTCTGTTTCCTCTTTTGGTTTTGATCCGGGAGCCCATTTCATGATGAAGTCTATGGCGGATAATAACGGGCGTGTAGTGTGCAGCTATGATTTGTATCCCCATTGCTGAAAAACCCTCCATCTGATCTCGCTGACAAGTATCACAGACACGTTCTCCCTCATAATGTGTTGGTCCTGAGGGTTAACCGTGCGGCGAGGTCTGAGTCCAGTCCAAGGTCGAGGGTGCGGTACTGAGGCTGTCCGTCAAAGCTGAAGCTGGGTCCAAGGCAGGTGAGGTCAGGAACTCTGGCAGAAGAGCAGGACAGTGTGCAGACAGGAACAGGCTACCAACAATGTTGCTCCCACAACCTGGGACTGGGGCTGGCTGGCATTTATCAGCCCTGAGGCATAGGGCGGCCCCGGTCCACAGGTAACTCGCCTCTCCTGGCCTGGAGAGTTTCCTCCGCCTCTCCTCTGCCCTGAGCCTCTGCTGTTCAGGAGAGGCTGGAGGGTTACCGGACCCAGAGGCAACCTCAGCTTCCCCTGCCAGGGCTGAGAGTGGAGCACCTGCAGGCAATGGGTCCTCCATCACCTCAGGAGCCAGAGCAGACTCAGCTGGTACCTGCACCTGAGGATCCAGCACAGGTGAGGACCCTTCAGGCTCAAGCCCCAGCCCCAGCTCAGTTGGTTCTGGAGGCGGGGACTCCTATGCAGGCTGGGATTCCTCAGGTTCAGCCTCCAAGCCTGAATCCCAGGCCATCACACCAAGGTTGGAGGCAATATGCTTGTGAATGACAGCTGCTGAGAATTACAAGTGGGCATCTGGTTGGCTGTTGTGAGAACAAGATACTGGACTAGATGCAGAGCCAGTGTGGTGTAGTGGTTAAGAGCGGTGGACTCATAATCTGGTGAACCGGGTTCGCTTCCCCGCTCCTCCACATGCAGCTGCTGGGTGACCTTGGGCCAGTCACACTTCTCTGAAGTCTCTCAGCCCCACTCACCTCACAGAGTGTTTGTTGTGGGGGAGGAAGGGAAAGGAGACTGTTAGCCGCTTTGAGACTCCTTCGGGTAGTGATAAAGCGGGATATCAAATCCAAACTCTTCTTCTACTCTTCTTTGTCTCTGGCATATGCAGTGCCAGCGTGCAAAGATCCACCCAGTGCCCCTAAATGTTCATCTTGCTGCTGCCACCTCCTCCTGTGTTGTAATGAATGCTACTTTCATGGAGGGGAGCCCGGGGGTGTGGGGTGAGGGAGGGACGGAGGCTTGGGAAGGAAGCTGCATGCCCGCCAGGCATATGGTTGACAGGGCGCAGCTGGTGGGTGTGCAGGGAAAGTGGAGGCCGCCGGCAAAGCCGCACAGCTCCCCCACTCGCTGGGGTGCCCCTGAGAGACCAGCACCCTGGCGCAACGCACCACTAAGCCAGGGGTCAGCAAACTTTTTCAGCAGGGGGCCGGTCCACTGTCCCTCAGACCTTGTGGGGGGCCAGACTAATTTTTTGGGAGGAAATGAACGAATTCCTATGCCCCACAAATAACCCAGAGGTGCATTTTAAATAAAAGCACACATTCTACTCATGTATAAATATGCTGATTCCCGGACCATCCGTGGGCCGGTTTGAGAAGGCAATTGGGCTGGATCCGGCCCCCGGACCTTAGTTTGCCTACCCATGCACTAAGCCCTATGGGAAAGACAGCTCTGACTAGATGAGTCATTGGCCTGATCCAGCACACCTCCTCTGCAGTGCCAGCTTAGGTGAAAGAGGCATAGTCAGCAAATACGGCAGGACAAAAAAATGCACATCCCCATATCCTCCAACATTTCTCCAGTGAAAATAGGGACATCCTATTCCTTTTTTTTTAAAAAAAAAGATCGTTATTGTAAATCAATTTACATAAAACTTAGGAAATACTATACAATACATTACATGCATTGCCTATAATACCCAACATACCTACATATCCTACATAGACACCACAAATTATTAGACCTCCAACTCTTAACTTTATACTTTGCTGCCAATCTTAACTCTGTACACATTTCATATTAGTTATTCTACTTTTCCTTGCATTTATCTAATCAGATTTTACTATACCTTCCCTCTATTTTCAAGA
This sequence comes from Podarcis liolepis, assembly GCF_965112155.1. NCBI lineage: Eukaryota > Metazoa > Chordata > Lepidosauria > Squamata > Lacertidae > Podarcis > Podarcis liolepis. The sequence goes on along the minus strand of NC_139569.1, from coordinate 8,444,668 downwards.
TTTAATCTGTATCTGCCAGGAGACTTGCATTGTCCCATATAACTTTTAAGATATTTTTTGAAAGTTGACTATTCTTTATTAACTTTTTCAATGGTATTTCCTCTTATTCTCCCTATTAGTTTTGCGAAAGGAAAATATTCAATCATTTTTGCTAACCAGTATGATTTGGTGGGGTTATTGTTACTTTTCCAGTTTTTCGCCATCAGGATTCTTGCCGTTGTGGTGGTATACATAAATAAGGGTCTGTAGGTTTTCTTGATTTCCACTGACATGATACCTAGCAGGTGAAAGTAGGAACATCTTATTATTATTATTTTACCCCGCACATCTGACTGGGTTGCCCCAGCCACTCTGGGCAGCTCCTAATAAGTATGAAAACATAATAAAATATTAAACATTTTTAAAAACTTCCCTGTCTTAAGATGTCTTCTAAAGGTTGTATAGTTACTTATCTCCTTGGCTTGGGGGTCACATAACTCCATACCCTCTGCAATGAAAATAGGGGTATCCTAAGGGAAAGTAAGGGACGCGGGTGGCACTGTGCGTTAAACCACAGAGCCTAGGACTTGCCAATCAGAAGGTCCCATTGCTCGGTCCCAGCTCCTGCCAACCTAGCAGTTCGAAAGCACGAAGTGCAAGTAGATAAATAGGTACTGCTCCGGCGGGAAGGTAAATGGCGTTTCCATGCACTGCTCTGGTTCACCAGAAGCGGCTTAGTCATGCTGGCCACATGACTGTATGCCAGCTCCCTCGGCCAGTAAAGCAAGATGAGCACGGCAACCCCAGAGTCGGCCACGACTGGACCTAATGGTCAGGGGTCCCTTTACCTTTAAGGGAAAGTAGGCCATTTGGGATCAGAAACGGGGACAGCTTCTGTAAATCCGGGACTGTCCCTGGAAAATAGGGATACTTGGAAGGTCTGAAGGCCTGTCTGAAGAGGAAGGTCTTAGCCTCCCGGCAGAAAGATAACAAGGGAGTCAGCCTGACCTCTCTTGGGAGGCAGTCTCACAAAGCATGTTATTTGTCTCATTGCTGTAGCAAAATGACTTAACTCACATGATTAATTATGTAAATTATGTTGGCATCCTGTTATTCCACCTCCTTCATTTCAGTGCAAAGGAAGTACAATGCAAAGTGGGTGGGACATAAACAATTTTCTATCATTTGCAAACCGAAAACAGCATCAGTGGCAAATACTGATCGTATTCGATTTCCATTCCGGTCATGGCACAGGTAAGTGAATGCCAGCAGATTCACGTTTCCCGTTTTTATCAGGGTTCTCCGACATGCCTATCTGTGACCCAACCCAACCCAAGATGGCATTGGAACCCAGCTCCCATCATCGGACAATGTGGCCAATGGTCAGGCATGATGACAGCTGGAATCCATCCATGTTCAGAGGACTACATCTTCCCCACCCCTGGCTGATGGGCTCAGAAGAGAGCAGTCTTCCTCGCTCAAGAGGATGCTTTTGTTTCTACTCAACAGCCGGAATGAAAAGATAAGTGGCTCTTTCTTCCAGCAGCTAAGCTGTGTCTTTTAGCCAGGCCTTTAAAAGCTTGAGAAAGTTATCCTACTGCCATCAGCCAAGTCTCCTTTTTTGCTCAAAGACCATCTAAGCTGCTCAGAAAAGGGATAGCTGAACTTAAGCTGAACAGGGAATCTCACAGGAAAATTAAACAGCTGAAAGCTTTATTGATTGAGTGTATAATGCTCTTTCTTTGCATCTCTGTAACTAGCTATGGTCCCTCTTAAACCAACAGCATCTTGGTCCAATACAAATCTTTCTTTCTTTCTTTCTTTCTTTCTTTCTTTCTTTCTTTCTTTCTTTCTTTCTTTCTTTCTTTCCCACCAATAGAGAGATGCAAGAAAGAGATCCATTAAAGAGGGTATAGGGAACCTCAGACCCAGGGCCCAAACACAGCCCTCCATGCCTCTGTATCTGGCCCTCAGGACTCTCCTAGGCCAATGTTCTTCAACCTTGGATCCTGTCAGGGAACTGACATCGGAGCGAGAGGCGAAGGGGAGGCTCCCAGATGATGCTGGCGAAGGACCCAACAGCAGGGGGAGAAACAGCTCAGTAGAGGGGGAAGCCAATCAGCGCAACACCAGGGATAAAGGGGGGCAGACGGGGGAATTGGAGAGAGGGCTCCAGGACTCTTCACTGCTTGGCAGGGGGTTGGACTCGATAGCCCTTGTGGTCTCTTCCAACTCTATGATTCTATGATTCTATCAGTGAGGAGAGCCCAGGTCCTCCGCTACCCACGCCTTCCCTGCGCAGAAGACTCCCGCGCAGTGAGAGGAGGAGGAGACTGGGTGTCAAACAACTTTTATGTTGGAAGAGGTTCAAGAAACGCCCACTGACGGATTCTGCCAGTGACTGAGGCAGCCACGATGAGAAGGGGCTGTACAGTCAGAAAGGTTTAACAAGGCAAATTAACCGAGAAAGGCACTAGTTTACGCACGAGTAACTCATACTCATTAGAGATCCCTAGATATTTTGGATAACAACTCCCACTTGGACTCCTGCAATGCGCTCTACATGTGGCTACCTTTGAAGGTGACTCAGAAGCTGCAATTAATCTAGTGGCAGCTAGCCTGGTGACTGGGAGTGGCCGCCGAGACCCTATAACACCAGTCCTGAAAGACCTTCATTGGCTCCCAGTATGTTTCCAAGCACAATTCAAAGTGCTGGTGCTGACCTTTAAAGCCCTAAACAGCCTTGGTCCTGTATACCCGAAGGAGCTTCTCCACCCACATCATTCAGCCCAGACACTGTGGTCTAGCTCTGAGGCGGTTCCCTCGCTGAGAGAAGTGAGGTTACAGGGAACCAGGCAGAGGGCCTTCTCAGTAGTGGCGCCTGCCTTGTGGAACGCCCTCCCAGCAGATGTCAAGGCAATAAGCAACTATTTTACTTTTAAAAGACAACTGAAGGCATCCCTGTTTAGGGAAGTTTTTAATGTCTGATGCTGTGTTGTTTTTAATATTCGGTTGGAAGCCGCCCAGAGTTGGAGTCCAACTGGTTTATTCACCATATTATTACTCATATTATTGCACAAGGAACTTATCCCTATTCTTCTTGTAGCAGCACGATTGCTCATAGCAACAAAATTGGAAAGGGCTTGATCATCCGCATATCACACAATGGAAACAGGAAGTATGGACAATTGCTTTATCTGAGAAACTTACTAAGAGAGAACATGCCCTGAAGAATGCAGCTGATACAGACAATTTCACTAAAATATGGCATCCCTTTATAAAGTATTGAAATGAACACCCTGATAACTAGCCCCCATCAACTATGCATACAGACACCTTAAGTTTTATTTGTTCTTTCAACCAGCAATTTTATCAGGTGGTTCCTTTCTGCAATATATTTACCAAACTCCCAACAATATAAGGACTGGTGATCAGGAATATCCGTGCAAAGGTTCCAAAACCCTCTGATCTTTCCCTGGCTCTGAGTTGTGCGTTGCCTAATGAAATCTGAGGTCCACCCAAAATCAAAACGAAAAGGGGAGAATTACATGTGACAGCTTGGTTTTTGAGCATGAGAACCCGGCGTTACTTTCTGCTTTTGCAGCTCAGAAATTGGGGAAATGGAAGCAGAGCCAGGAACAAACATCCTCGCCTGTTCCTTTCTCAAAGTGTAATCATTCCAGAATGCAAACTCAAGGTTTTTTTGGTGCTGAAGCAATTACTGCTTGATGGAAGATTTGCTGTACCCTGGGCCTAGGCACAGCTTGTTTTCAGAAGCACTAATGCTCACAAAATGCTGGAAATGAGTGTTTTGTTACCAAATCAAGGGCTGTGTCAAAATCGGAGCCTGTCTGGAGTCAGAGCCATTGTTCTCGTTTGCAAGCTCTCTGTATCGCAAATGCAACATAAGGGATTTTCCAGCAGCAGGGACGATGAAGCCTCGGCTGCGATAGGTTGATCAACACTACCGTTCTATTATTCCACCTGATTAGCCCAGTGGGGATGTGCTTTAGGTCTGCTCCAACAGAGGACTTCTTATATTCCTACATGGCCGAAGGAAAGAGAGAGAAAGATCTAGGGCAACAGCAAACGGTGGTCGGAGGAGGAAGCAAGGAGCTGCATAATAGTTTTAGGGCAAGTGTATTTTGATCATGGTTGCCCTGAAGCATGGGCTTTGTAGTCTTCAACTATGCTTCCAACATTACAAATGTTTTGCAATCTACAGAAACCCGCATTGAAATCTGGTTAAATAATATTTGGAATTTGGCCTTCACTTGCCACAGAAGAGTAATTAGAAGAACTTCAAGTATGCACGTTTTGGGGGAGACGTGACACCCTTTCTTTTCCTTTATAAATGAGGCAGGAGATTCTTATATGCCACCCTCACCACCAGAATCTCTATGGAGAGGCTACTTGGATTGATAATACATAAATAGACATATTGCTTATGTAAAAAGGTAAAGGTAAAGGACCCCTGACAGTTAAGTCCAGTCGCAAACGACTCTGGGGTTGTGGCACTCATCTCACTTTACTGGCCGAGGGAGCCGACATTTGTCCGCAGGCAGTTTTTCCGGGTCATGTGGCCAGCATGACTA